>NC_141690.1:1253500-2507000 GCF_964263255.1 Lissotriton vulgaris
TAGTAGAGGTACATTTAGGGTAGTCCAGAATAAGCATGAAATATGTTTTACGGATCTGGGTTCTATCTTCTGTAGAATAGAGACATTTGAGGAACCCCAAAGTTGAGAAATGTAGGAGGCTGCCAGTCACACCTGAGTCTTATATGCTTAAAGGGCGGAGAACCAGCTCCACTCATTAATTTCCAAATGAAAATAGCAGCAGCCCTAGCTCGCTGCATTAACTAGGTGTTACCTCTGGCGAGTTCTTCTGCTAGTATCCGAGCCAGGTGTCTGAAACACTTTCAAACAATTATTGAGATACAGCTTATCTGTATACCATTTGTGTGGCTTCTATACCGGGAACTTCGTTTTGATGTATGATTTTTTTTAGTCCAGCTAGAAGATTGTGTTCTGAAAAGCAATTTAGCAAATAATACATTCTTATGGGAGTGTGGGATACTAATAAAGTGACATCAGCGAACAAGATCACTATTATTGGCTATCCCACTGAAAGTGCATCATTATTACAGTTCTCCATATGTGCCACAACACTGGTGTTGTACAAAATAAAAAGGGCCAGGGCCAACACACACCCTTGTGTAACACCCTGTTTATCTTGAAAGGATGTTGTTGTCGCAACACTTTGTTCCCATCTCTTTTTTGCGTAATTCTCCATGTGCAACTTGATTATAAAACTTAACAAACCCACAGAGAAGTCAGCTCTCTGAAGGGTCCCCATAGAGCCTGGGAATATTGTCTAATGCAGTTTTAAGGTACATTCAAACTGTGTTATATGGCTACTTTAAGACTGGAATTTTTTCGGGCCCCAAGCCAAGAAACCTTTATTTCAGCTACATGCAAAAACACCGTTGGTAAGAACCAAAATATAAAATCTCCAAAATGAGAGCTATGCTTATGTAGCTGCGTGGGGATTTTACCTACAAGGATTTTTGTAAATGGATCACAACTTAAAATGTAATTTAAGGTAAGTAAATCAATTTTACCTAACCGATCTTGTTAGGAGACGATACTTTAACAACCTGCTGCAAATAATTCCTTGTATTGTACAATACAGAAAAATGGATGTGCCAGGTATGCTCATTCATGTACACCTCACAGCAGTGTATGCTGTCCTCATTACTTTAAGAGATTATTTGCCAGAAGTTTTCAGAATCTCTGCTCGTAGCAGGTTCTTGCAACTCCTTCACTGCTTTTCCGCCTGTGGCTGGTTCTTATTGCCCATCTACAGTTTATATTCCCTATGTACTTCGTGCATGGTGTCCTTCCGCCCCATTATAACTAAGCAGAGTTTTCCCTTTTCCTTTGAACTCCTGGTCATACCAATGCAGAGGGATCCTGTGCGGTATTTCTGCTATTGCAGGCTTGGTGACTAAAGGTTCTAATCTTTCCACAAGGGATTCACGCAGTAATGGTATATTATGAGGGCCGGTGTGGGGTGTTAAAAGTTGCTTGTGTGGGAAGTGCCGGCAAAGTGGAAAAGGTCCAAGTATTCTAAGGCTTAAACAACGCTTTGATAAGCAGCTTTTTATAGGAGAATGGAGAGACACTCGAAGCTCTGGACCTCTTGGGCTTCATGTAGAAATACAGGTTTGAGAATAACATCTTTATTATTTTTTGTGGAACATGGACAGCCAAAAATAAAGATGTTATTCTGCAACTAGAAATAGTCCTGTCCTCTGTAAACAGACTTGAAAGAACGGATATTATTCCAGATAAGAATCTTTGTGATCTTCTATGGAGTACACACTCATCACTTCTCAAACTTGTGTGGGAAGTGTGTGGTTTTAAATGACTTCTTGGCTGCCCTTAACTTTACCATAGTAGCATGGGAACCATGAAGATTGATACCAATGACAAAAGCATGTATTTCCATTGTTCTAATCAAGGGTTCATGATCACCGTCTGGCTGATTTATCACCTCCATGTCTTACACCAGTTACCAATCCACCCCACATAATAGGATATAGTCAATGTATTATGTTGCTTTGATGTAGTGTGGCTACAGGGGAGTGGGTATATCAAAATGAAATCTGATGTTTCAGTCGGACAAACTATGTTAAAACATCAGGATGGCTATCTGCTTTGTTGTTTTTGACAATTATTTAAAAGGAAGGATGTTTAGTTCAGGACCACCCAAGCTGAATTGTCATCTTCCATCAGTAGCTGAAATATCTTAAGGGGTTCAGTGATACAATTGAATTCACTAGCTGAACGCGTAGAGTACCTAGAGCTCACAGACCCATCTTCATCAGGGCTTCTCACTGCATTATGAAGCACATACAGAGCTGTGTTTGGTGAGGTTTGGTAATAGCAGGCAGCATTATCTGAATGAAGTACACCGTTTTCAGTTTAGCCCGCAGTCTCCACCTGAATATGTATTAGCAAAACTATATCTGGCGACCACACTTTAGAAGGGTCTAATTTAAACTTCAGGACTCCAAGATCATAGTCGCTTTCTCTAGTCTCCAACACAAAGGTGGAGTTATTTACCTCTAACAACATGGCTTCTCTCACAGCCTCTTGGTTAATGAGGACGACTGAAGTTTGGGTTGAGGCGTTACAGTAATCCAGATTGCAGAGAAGTCTTAAGGTTTTTTCTGTAATTGTTAATCTTCTTCATCTAAGCGTTTTTGTGAATCGCTGCATATGTACTGCCTCAGAGCCCTAGAGTTGGAGGTGACATGCAGGGAACGTAACGCAAGGCATGGAAAGAGATGAGAAGCAGGTCTGCATAATATTCACTATGCAATCACAAGATTAGACTGGCATGGAGGTTAGGCCTCACAATGTCAACTTCAAAAAATGTACCTTGCAGTTGTGATTGATGGGGAAATCCCTGGCGCTAAAGGTCAGTAAACTGGGTTGAGGAATTTGTCCCACATAAGAGCAACTTCTAGAAATATGCATGAAGCAATGGTTTGATTAGGTATACTTACTACTGTGTACACATTCTACAGGCTGAAAACAAGAGGTGTGTTGTAAGGTTTTGCCGAAACAACAAGAAATTCAGTTTGAATCTCTAGAGAGTGGTAGTAAATTTCATAGAGGTGATCCACCAAATATCTTTAAGCCCAATAGTTTGAGGACCTAGCTTCAGAGTGGAGTAACTGGTGTATTCTAGCAGGACTATCTCGGAGATGAGGTGCTGAACATATGGTGTTTGTGATCTAGTTGAGAATTACTTATAGAATCCATGATGAAATGGAGAGAAGGATGGAGGCAACTAAACAGCTGACAGTTTATTTTTACTTTTACATTAGACATGTTTACAGTAGAGACAGGTGTGGATAAAGTGAGCTGCCCAGAATTGAACTGTTTGCCAAGATTATAACGAAGTCAATTTAGATTTGGTTGATTTCCCTGTAGCCAATGTATGAACTCATCGGAATTTGTATCACATACATTTTTGCTCTAACATTTTTTTAACCTTGAAAAGATTACATTGCATTTGACTTTCCAATCCTTTTTCCAGTTATTCTGCAGGGCTCAATAAATGTATCGTTGAAGGGTGTCAGCTATTGTCATCCGTGTTCAAGAACAACGCATTTTCACTTAGCTATATTTAATATTATATGTATATTCCTCTAGTGTGTCTGCTAAGTATCAGTGCACTCACAAATCGGAAATATTTTGCTGTTGACAATGTTCATAAAAGGAAATGGGTTTGTTTTTCTATGCAGTAGAATTCCCAACACCAAAGACTGAGCTGGTGCAGAAGTTTCATGTGCAATATCTGGGCATGCTTCCTGTAGCAAAACCAATTGGTAAGAAATATACTTTTGTACTTACTATTGCACATGCTGTTATCCTGCACTGCACTGTCTTAATCGATTGCACTTTCTGTGTGATGATCATTGCGACTTAACATGCCCATGTTTAGAATAAATCATAAACCCCCTGTGAAAATAGGAGAAGACGACTTTAGGAGACTGAAAGTGACTTGAATATGTCTTGCTTAAGTTCTGACATTATTTCTGTAATGTTATGACATAGCCCTTATAGTTAAAATTGCAGATGTCGAGAAAATATTCAGGGGTCAATTCACAATGGCATTTATGAGTACTCTTGTATATTATTTCACGAACTCATAAATGCATTTTTTACTATGCGTCCAGAAATCTAAAATGGGAATATTCATGCAATATTCAAACGCTCTTAGTTTAAAGGGAAAGGACTGTGCCCTCTGGGGAGATGGGCATTTTAGGGCTTATTCAAAAAGTATTGATAAGTACTTAAAGCAGTATTCCTGGGGTACCACTTCACATACTTGTAAATGCATTTGTGAATTGACCCCATGCAGTTTACTTTAGACTCATTTAAATACGGATTTCCTGAAATGCCTTTTCATAGAACACATTATGTTAAATTCTTTTTCGGGAGAGATTTTCTGCTCCATGAACGATATTATTACGACTGCTGTTCCCAATGTTCGCTACGTGAATCTTTTATTGAGTACGTGCTGCCATTTTGTGGCTGATTTGGAAAGATGACTAATTTTTCTGTGAAGTTAAACATTGTGGACAGTGAGCACGGCCGTTTCTGTCACGACGAAGCACCGTTATGATGTTTACTGGTGCTACACAGTGCCCTAATCATCAGCACCATCTTCAGCTTATTTGCTGCATTGCTTTTACACAGATAATACTGGTCGCAGCCTTATGTGAATCTATTAAAAGGTATCACGCTGCAAAATCAATATTACTGATAACTTTTTTTAATGTATTGCCATGTTGGATATTGAAGTACTCAATTGTTGGTTCAACTGCACAGGGCCATTGCTAGTTGTGTGGTCCTTCAAAACAAAAGCATGCTAAGATTTTAGGAGGTTTATTAGTTTTTAATAAAGTAGGAGTGGTTGTTGCCTTGGATTTGGGGAGACTCAGTTTGAGTTCTGTTTCGGGGCCCAGGGCATCTACTCACTTGAGTCGCTACTTTAATTTTAAATCAGATCTCAAACGTTTTGGCACATACAATTTGCAAATGTTTGCACGGGACCCTAGGGTATTCAATTTAGTTTATTTAATGGAAGGTTCCCAGTTAGGGAGGCTGTCCTTCATTTAGCAAGGTGGCTCATGCACTTCTTTTTAGGTGTGGTCTGATCAGGTCAATCTTGGCCACTTGTACTTGATTCAGTGGCCAAAAGGCGACAAATGATTACCCTTACAAAGGATGTAGTGAAGGTAATCATGTAACATGTTTCATACACTTGAAACACTTGTTCTCACATTAGTCTTTTCCGTACTCGTATTGCTACCACCTGACTGCTCTTCACAATTATGGGCACCTTGGAGCAATGTGACAGATGGCTGAAATGTTCAAGGTATTTTCTGGTGGCGCTTATGGCCCTTCTTGTAAAGTCGCTCTACATCTGGAATGCATTGCACTTCTGGGTTGCTTAGTTTCAGCCCTCTAAATGTGCAGACTGGCATAATTACATGATTTTCTCTTTAAAGAGAACTCAAAGGGCCTAGCTTGCAATCTCACCTTTTCAATCCGTTCAAATTCTGTCTCAAACACAATCACTTGTCACACTCTTCAGGTTCCCATTACCTCCATTAATGCAATCTCTGATGCAGCCCTGACCCAAAGAGTCTCCGTTCTGCTTCACACTGGGTGTTCTTCAGCGACTATTAAGGGCTTTTATTTGCACTGCATTTCTGTTTTTAGTTTTAAATGTATTTTATTGAGCCAAGAAGCATAGTAAAGCATCGCATTACAAAGTACATGTAACAGGTAGACCAATCGAAAATGACAAGCAAGCGTCCGTTCAGCGCGCTGTGAGAGATGGCAAAGGAGATGGCCTCCCGAGAAGAGCGGTGTGATGCTCAGAAGGCAAATGGCAGGCAATGTTAGCAAACAAGTTTGAACAAACCATACCCAAGAAAATTAGCACTTGAGCAATTCTTCCAGTGTGTTGCTGACCCCACAGGACTAGGTCCATTGCTTTTAGTAGACCATCTCTTGTTACATACTGTTTGCTCGCTGTAAACCGGTGTACACAACCAAAAGCGACCAAGGCATGCTGTTTAGTTACCCTGTTAAGTTCTATATCATATCTCCTATTTATTTTAATTGGTTCTGAATAATCAAATTCATAACGTGCATTACATCGAAAATGAACTACCCCATGCTAAAACAATTAGCTTGCAGATGAGTACAATTAAATAAATATTTATTCGACACAGCAACATTGTCTCTGTGCTTACCATCAATATGAATGAATGAATAATGGGATGTTAGAGTGTAGCAGCTACCAAAACGAGGAAATCCAGGCGCTATGCAAGCAGAGCAGCAAAGGAGTGCTAAACTTGACACTCACCCCCTAGTCACAGATCTGGGTTGAATCCATCATTATTCTTTTGCTCACTTCGCCACCTCAGTTCAGACCCAGCCATATTGCAAATCAGTCTTGACCCTGTGCCTCATGGGAACAGTCCAGCCCGAACTGCCAAGCCAGGTCTTCCCTGAACCAGGAACAAGCATCCTGGGACCGGTTTCTGGGTAACATCCTTCATCAGCCAGGCTAGCTTGAATCCAGTGGCAAAGTGAGCAAGGGACCCACGTCTGGGCACTTATGTCACCCCGAGTTGGACAGGTATGCCCTGACGTGGGTCCCATGCTCTCCATGCCACTGGAGTCCAGCTATCATGGCTGATCAATCAATCAAAACATTTGTAGAGTGCACTACTCACCCGTGAGGGTCTCATGGCGCTGAGGGCGGGGGCTGGGAGTGGAAGATACTGGTCGAACAGCCTTGTCTTGAGGCGTCTCCTGAAGGTCAGCAGGTCCTAGGTCTTACATAGAAAGGCGGGTAGGGTATTCCATGTCTTTGCGGCGAGGTGGGAGAAGGATCTGCTGCCAGTGGTCGTTCGGCAGATGCGTGGGGCACTGGCGAAGGCGAGGTCGGTGGAGCGCAGCTGGCGATTCCGGGTGTAGAAGGACAGTGGTTCGTTGAGGTATGCTGGTCTGGAGTTTTGGAGTGCTTTGTGCACGTGGGTTAGGAGTTTGAAAGTGATCCTCTTGTTGACCGGGAGCCAATGCAGGTCTCGTAGTTGGGTGGTGATGTTGCTTTGGCGGGGAAGTCAGTGGTTGAGGCGTGCGGAGGCGTCCTGTATGCGCTGGAGTCTCTTCTGGAGTGTAGCTGGGGTTCCTGCGTAGAGGCCGTTGCCGTAGTCCAGCCTGCTGCTGATGAGTGCCTGGGTGGCTGTTCTGCTTTTGGTGGGGATCCATCTGTAGATCTTGCAGAGCATTCGGAGGGTGTTGAAGCAGCAGGAGGAGGAGACGGCGTTGACTTGCTGGGTCATGGCGAGCGTTGAGTCCAGGATAAACCCCAGATTGCATGCGTGGTTTGTGTGTGTCGGTGGCAGCTCCCAGCACGGTCGGCCACCAGGAGTCGTCCCATGCGGAGGAGGTGGAGCAGAGAATGAGGACCTCAGTCTTGTCCGAGTTCAGTTTCAGGCAGCTGGTTTTCATCCATTCTGCGAAGGCCTTCATTCCCACGTGGAGGTTGGATTTGGCGATGGCTGAGTGTTTAAGGGAGAGGATCAGCTACATGCCGTCGGCGTACGAGACGATGTTGAGGTGGTCTGCTCGGACGATGTTGGCGAGGGGTGTTATGTTGATGTTAAAACGTGTAGGGCTGAGGGATGATCCTTTGGGTACGCCGTAGGTGACTGTGGTGGCTTTGGATCGGTACAGGGAGGCGGACTCTCTGGGTTCTGCCAGTGAGGAGGGAGGTGATCCAGTCCAGAACTTTGCCTCGGATCCCTGCGTCGTGGAGGCGTGTGCGCAGGGTGTGGTGGCAGACAGTGTCGAAAGCGACCAAGAGGTCCAGGAGGATGAGGGCCGCGGTATCGCCCTTGTCCAATATGGTCCTGATGTCGTCAGTGGCGGAGATGAGGGCTGTCTCGGTGCTGTGATTGCTGCGGAAGCCGGATTGGGATGTGTCCAGGATGTTGTTTTCTCCAGGAAGAGTGTCAGTTGTCTGTTGGTGATCTTCTCAATGACTTTTGCGAAGGAACTGGAGCAGGGAGATTTGTCGGAAGATCTTGATGTCCTTTTGGTCCGCTTTGGGTTTCTTGAGGAGGGCGTTGATTTCGGCGTGTTTCCAGCTCTCTGGGAAGGAGAGGGTCTCGAAGGAGTTGTTGATGATTTTTTGATGTTGGGGTGCGATGATGGGGCTTGTTGAAGATGTGAGGGCAAGGGTCGGAGGGTGATCCGGAGTGAATAGTGTTCATGATTTTAGCGGTTTCTTAGTCGTTGACGTTGTTCCAGGAGAACAGAAGGCTGGTGTGTTCGGTGGGTGTTGATTCTGGGATGTCAGCGTCTGCCGTTTGCGTCTGGTCATCAAAGCTGTTGTAAATGTCTGCGATCTTCCGCTGGAAGAAGATAGCCAGGGAGTCACAGAGTTCTTGTGACAGTGGTATGTCATTGGAGCTGTTGCTGGGGGTGGCGAGTTCTTTCACTGTAGTGTAGTTCCTATTTTCCCAATAGGCCCTGCGCATTGGAATAACATAAACAGTAGTATCGACGTAGAACTGCGGGTCTTCCAGGTCTCTACTGACTATGCTAAACTTAATTGGGTTCTTTACCAACTAGCTCAGAGGTCACTGGAAACTTTCTTGACTGAATAGGAAGTGATCAGCTTCCCTGGTACAGACAAGAAGGGATTCAGTTTTCCAACAACCGCATAAACATGACAACTTTGCTCCTTAGAATAAGAGTCAATCTCTAGAGTTGTGTGAAACAATAGACAGTTCTTTTACTCAGTCAGTTGTGCAGATTACTTTCACCAATGTGCAGAGAATAGAGAGACGGGCGTTTTCAATAAAAGGTATTATTTATTGAACAGTCTTTCTTCTCATGCAAGAGAAATGAATTGCTACAATTGCAAGACTAGTTATTATAAAAAGTGCGTACAGTAAAATGAGTATTGCGAAATAATTCTGTAAAAGCATTGATATGGTTTCTTAGCCATACAATGGTTAAAATGAATAAAATATATACATTCATATATACATTAGGCTAACGTACTCAACTGGTGCTTCTAACTACGCCTACCCCAGTGTACCTAACCTAAGCCTAATACGTGGGAGGGAGTAAGTAGCAGTTCTAGTTAAGTTGGTTTTGCCAAGGTTTGCTTCAAGAATTCTCTCTAAGGGTTTAGTGAACACCATACCTCTGGAATAGAATGTTGGAGGTCTTGTATCTCCTTCCAGGACTCGATATCCCAGTCACTCGCAAGAGCTGGATTTTCTCGGCAGGAGAAAAGACCGCGTCTCTCTCAGCGCGTCGAGGAGGAGGAGGGGCAGCGTCCGTGGGCAGCTTGCATCTGCTGGGCTCTGTAAGGGACAACTGTTCTGCTCCTGTGTTCACCACACCATCGCTATCATCGATGTCATTGAGGCAGCATTTGCTTAAGGCAACGTTGGTAATATTTATACCTGAAAGGTGCCTTGTTTGACGTAAGTTTTTGGATATAAGACGTCAATAAAGATGTCACTAGGAAGTGATCGTCTCTCGGTGCTCATTAGAGTTCTATTACTAATTAAAACATAGCAAGCGGGGCTTTCCCAGGTTGCTGAGTTTTATCTTGTTGAAGAACTCGGAGTGTAATCTAGGAATCTTAGATAGTGGCTTCTGCTGTGTCATTTGCTCTAATGAGCTGCAGAGGAAGAGATTCTGAAATGTGGCTCTGATCGTGTTAGGCCAGAGACGAGTTTCTGAAATATCACTCTTGATCGTTTATGCCATTATAGGGGTACAAAGGGATTATAGCCGTATAGGGGCATAAGGTCACAGTATTGATCGGGGTCCTAGATTAGAACGCGACATCACGATGTTGAAGAGCTCTTTGCTGTTGTGTGCTTTGTTGCCCATGCGCTCCTTGAAGGAGGTTCTTTTGGCAGATCTGATGAGGTGGTGGTGTCTGCATCTGGCGTTCATGAGCGCTGCGTGATTGTCTGGTGTCTGGTCCTTGCGCCATTGCTTCTCGAGTTTTCTGCAGGTGTGCTTTGAGTTCTGGAGGTCGTCGTTGAACCAGATGGCTCTAGTGTCTGTTGGAGGGTTTCCTGATTGGGGCGAGGGTGTTGGAGCAGTCGTCGATCCATAGTCTGAAGTTGTGGGCTGCTACGTCGGGCTCGGGAGGAGGGTCTCGGGCGAGTGCATTGATGAGCTGGTGTTCAATGACTTTTTTCCAGTTGAGGTTTGGGATACGTTGCGTTTGGTTGTGTGCGGTGTGTTTCTCGAAGGAGAAGTGGATGCAGTGGTGGTCGGTCCAGTAGAGTTCGGTGGTGTGGCTGAAGGTGACGTGGTTGCTGGCGGAGAAGATGGGGTCGAGCGTGTGTCCAGCGGAGCGGGTGGGTGTCGTGACGAGTTGTTTGAGTCCGAGGTTGTCGATCAGTGTTGTGGAGCTGTTGTCGTTGGCGTTCTCCAGGTGAAGTTCAGGTCTCCGAGGAGGATTTAGTTTGTTGAAGCGATGGCGTGTGTGCTGATGAGTTCGGCGATGGATTCGCTGAACTGTGGTCGGAGGCCCGGGGGTCTGTAGACTAGGGTTCCTCTGAGGGTGTTGTTGTTAAAGTAGATCTGGAAGTGTAGGTGTTCGGCGATGTTGAGGGCGTCTTCGGTGCTGGTTGATACTCTGATGGTGTCCCTGTGGATGATGGCGATGCCTCCTCCTGGTTTACTGTTGTTTCCGTCTCTGCGCGTGATCTTGTAGCCGTCGGGGATGCCTATGGCTATGTCCGGTGCCGGGGAGGCGTTCATCCAGGTTTCCGTCGGGATGGGCAGGGCGTGCTGGAGTGCGTTGGCTGGAGAAGCTGCAGCTACGGCAGGTGATGGGACCATGGGTGATCTTCAGGGAGGCCTGGAAGCAGGTTGAGTTTCGCCTGTCATTGAGTGCATGGGGGTGTTTACGTCGTAGCGGCATCGGGTCCTGTGGAGGTCGCGGGGGCCAGGGGCTTGCTTTAGGCACGCCAGCGGCGCGACCGCTCAGCCGGATGCATTTGTAGGGGAGGGATGAGCAACTGGGAGGCGGGAGCAGGGTGGAAGGGGAGGGTCAGCGCAGGAGGGCAGACGGCGGAAAAAACAGGGGCACAGCGGAGCAAGAATAAGAGCAAAACGGTACAATACAGTGAAATCATAAATACCAGTAGTCAGACAGTTAACAGCGAGAAGGGAAACACTCAGAAGCAGAAAAACGCAAAAAACTCTTAGACCAGAAAAACGGGATCGAGCGTGGCCTCGAACCCTGCGCGGAGGTGCTGGCTGGCTTCAAGGCGAAGCAGAGCACCACGGGCTATTTCAGGCTAAATGCCTGAAAGAGCTCCTAAGATACTGGTTTCCAGTCCAGGGAGGACCTGGCCTGGCAGTTCAGGCTGGACTGTTCCCAATGGGCACAGAGTCAAGACTGATTTGCATATGGCTGGGTCTAAACTGGAATGGCTTGGTGAACAAAAAGGCCCAGATCTCTGTACTGGAGTGAATGTATGTCATTGTTCTGCATTCTGCCTATCAAATGTTCTTTTTGTAGAATGTTAAAATAGCCAAGGTTACACCTGTTTCTTAAAGCAAGATTCTAATGGGATGACATATACGGTTAGTGAAAGCTCGTTCCACATCTTGGCTGAAAGAAAGTAAAAAAAATGGCCTTCTTTCCTGGCTCCTTCGCCCCTCCGAATCTTCAAAAGAAGCGTATTGTAAGACCATAGGGATCTCGTAGGACAATAATAAGTAACTCTGTAAATCACCTATTTTAGGCCTTTCTTATTGAAGACTCTGTGTGTCATCACCAGAGTTTTGGAGTAAATCCTCTTATGTACCAGAACCAGTGAAGCAATTTGAGATGTGCCGATATTGCCTGCTGCTCTGTAATCTGTCCATAACAGACTGGCTATCTTCTCGGGTATTAGCTGCGTTATGCAAATCGACTGATTGACTGAGTCTTACGTGTATTGGCTGGTAAGATGTTGAGAACTTTTTTTAAAGATTGTAAAAGGGAGAAACATGTTGCAGCACCTGATAGAATATTGGGGAGGAGGTTCGGAGTCAAATTTAACTTGCACATTTCTTGTGGATTGGGAGGAGCAGGTAGGTGGCTCACCCAGTTCTCTTGGCCACCAAACATTGAACTAAATAGTTTGTGTTCCTTCAAAGATAAATGTTGTGTTATAGTTTTTGTAAAGCGCATGGATGCTCGAGCAAAGGGGCCTCCCAGCGCTGATCTCAAACAGACAGAGAGGCGGGAGGGGCAGGAAAGGGAAGCAGATTGCTTAGAAAAGAGAGATGTTTTTATAGCCTTAATGAATGTCACATGATTTTCGATGCTTCTGATGCTTACAGAGGGGAAGTTCCAGAGGTTTGGGGCAAGAACACTCCAGGAGCGCCCTCCTGCCCTGGCTCTCTTAACCCGAGGAACAGATGTCAGGTGTTGACCAAAAGAGCGCAGCTGGCGGGTGGGTGTTTCAGTTTTGTTCGAATAGAGCTTAAGGCAGCTGGTTTTCATCCAGTCAGCAACCCTAAAAAGGCATGCTTTAAAAGCTGCTTGCATCATTTCAGAGGTGTTTTGAAAAGAAAATATAAGTTGGGTATAAGTTGGGTATCTTCGGCTTAAGAAACCATGCTTATGAGGAACGACTGGATGATTGCTGCGAGGGGAGCTATACAGTCATTGAACTTTGTCGGGCTCAATGAAGGCATACTTACTAGACATACTAACTATATCAGCTTCCTATCAATGGAAACTTAGCATGCAGTTTCATCACACTGTTGTCTGTGACCCTGGCCCGAACCCTACTAAACACCCAGAAGGGACATAAGTTACATACGTTTTCCTTGTGTTTTTGTTTACATACTTCCAGGAAGCACCCCAAGAAGTCTTCATCCCAAGCCTGCAACACCAAAAAAAGGTTGTTCCATTGTGTCTCAATAATACATAAAAATGTGTTCGCATTTTATATTTATCCGCCATAGCTAAATAATTAGGTAATGTAAGAATCTACATCTCGTTTCAGAATAACCCACATCTCCTAATGGCTAGAGCGGTCGACCTCGAAGCTCGGGAACTGAGTTCGAGTCTCGGCAGCAATGCTTAACATCCTGTGATTCTGGACATATCACTTAATCTTCCCCTGCCTAAGAAAAATGAATGTTCATCTGTAACGCAACTAATGCTCTGATACCTTTGGGTGTCGAGTTCGCAGTATATTACTCTCTTCCCCCCCCACCCCCCCCAAAAAAAATATCAGGTCTCTGTAATCTGGACTTTATGAAACCATCATTGAAGCATTAGACCATCTGGGACCCTAAACATAAACTCCCCTAGTTTCGTTTTTTGGCCTTACAGAGAAAAATGCTCAGTTACCTTTTGATGGTTACTTTGTTTATTGTATACTTGACTTGGCTGGCACTCACACTGGGCTCTGCGAGTCACTACTGGGCCTTACTGAAACCCTAAAGGAAGATTTTCTTTGCCGACCCTGGACATGATAAATCCTTTAATGCATGTCAATGCACTTGTACAAGGAGACCAAACCACAATGGCATCACAATATTATTTTAGCAATATTTATCAAACAACTTCTTACATTTAAAGATTCCAGTGGTTTTACCTCAGAAAACAATTCTTCTTGTAGGCATTATCTCTATAAACTCCAGATTTCTTTGTTTTCCATTTAGAGCCCAATATGTTTGCAATAATAAGCTGCATTCTTTCACAATTATACATTCACCTGTTCTGTACTAGTGACGGAAAGAGTGTAAATTTCAGAGAAAGGAATTTTCACTGTAAGTAAAATGACTCTCAAGGAGTTTCAAACCACTTGGAATCCAGGCAGGGCTTATAATATCGAAAATAATTACATAGTTGTTGGCCTAATTACCTAGTAACCAGTCTTGCATGCAGAAACTTAATTAGATCTGGTGTACATTGTGGCCTTGTCCCTTACTCTACCAGGAGCACGGATTCTCACATCACTACGAAACTACCACAATCAATCGAGACAGAAACCAACATATGTGGAAATACAATTTTACTAATGCAACAATTAAACAATTGTTTGTTTAATCTTATTTGTGGGTATGGTTTCCAAATTAAATATTGACTGTAATGATAGATGATCAACACAAATGCATGATGGTAATCTCAGTTCTGTGGTGTTGTCTTTCCTTAAGCACTATTACATTGACATGTTATTTTATGTATTTGAATGTATCGTCAGCCCAACAATTTTGGATTTCACACAATGCATTTAGCAAAAATAGGTCATGCACTTGTAAACAGTTTCAACTCTACATTTGAGATTATGGTTTGCTAGTTCATAACATGGCCCATAATGAGTGCTAGCACTTGTTTTATTACATTAAATATTAGGGATTAAAACAAATAGAATGACCTAAATGTTTTTTTGTGCTTTGATCAGAAAAAGGATTAAATATAGTAGTGGAGAGTCTGTAATTTAATTTAGCTGTCAGAAGTCAAATTAGTGTGCCTTTTAAGGGGTGTTATTTCTGATTCTAGGGCAGAGATAAGTAAGCAAGTAGATTGTAGACATTCTTTTTTTTGTTCCACACTAGTACTCGTGATTTCAAAAGAAGACCATTTATCGTCCAACTGGTGCAGTTTTATTAGTTTCCTCCATAAAGGGTTTCAAGGCAAGAATTTCCGCAAGAATTACGTCCATGGATGATGCTGAGGAAGAGTGCACTTGGATGCTTGGTGGAAACCACAGATAACTTGTTTGAAAGCTGTGATTTTGGAATCGTGCCTGGTTTGAGGTCAGGTTTGGGAGAAGGATCGTCTTCCAGGTCGTTGTAAGTAGAGTCTGAATCCGAGTGTGCAGTATGTTTGGTAGGAGTTGAAAGTTTAAGGTTTTTTAAACTCCCCATATAAAAAGAGAAGAAGATTTTGTAGAGCACTGTGTAAGTACAAGCGTGAGGTAAAACCTTCAAAAGATGTAACTAAGTTCTGTCACTAAGTGAGGGGAGGAAGACCACAGCTCCAAAAGGACGAAGCACACAAGAATGCATCAGGAAACTGCAGGGTCGAATTCATTATCCAAATGGGTAATGCCCATGTAATAATGAAGATTAGTGATTATTATCAAGTTAGCCAACACATGTTGAAGAGAATTATCAAAAATAAATCACCATGAGTACTAAGGATTCCAGTGAAAGTAATATGTTTCCCTTGTGAGCATGCCAACAGCATAAATAGAAGATGAAGAAAAAACAATTTCACTGTATAGAGGTGACAAAATTATCCACTAGAGCTGTTTACGGAAGCAGGGGGCACGATATTGTGTGGAAAGGTTACTTGAGTATAGGAGGGGGGCACGCTCGCCTTACAAAATGGCGGGCGTAACCTCACTGTGAGGAGAAATCCCCCGGGCCGTTATGGCCCTAAAATCGCTGCAACATTGTCTTTTTAAAGGTTCCAGTGACTCAACATTGCTAGAGGGAGAGACGCCGTGAATCTCGTCCCTCTGCGAACGCTGGAACTGTCTCAAATCGTTGAGTGGATTCCCAGATTCGGGGGAGCCTTGGTCAGTCATGCCATCTTTGATCGGCACCGTAGCTACGTCCCCTTCAACTGAAGTTTGCTGCAGATTTTTTCCCGTTGTTTTGAGATCTAAGCAAACAACCATAGGTTCCATTTGACATTTTTTTAAGTGAATGTGTATGCATGTATGAGTGTGTGTATTTCTTTCACTCATGTTTGTCGTTGTGTGTTAAATCTTGCAGTGCATCTGAAGAAAGAGGAAGTAGTATCATTACTCCCTTCCCCCACCCTCTATATCAGAATAACTTAAGGGGCACATTTAATTTGGTCACATGGTGCATTTGCCGCGGGTGTGTGTGCGACTGGAATGATCGAGTTGGGACCCCAGTGGAATGTCTCAAGCTACTTCTCCGTCTTTCACCCGGCTTCTGCTCCATAAATGACCATAAGTATCTTCTGTAGTAGAGCAAGAGGGTAGGAGGGTAGTTGGTCTGGGGTGGTATGCATATGTAACTGTTTGCTTTCGTCATTCTGTAATGTATATTAATATGCCTTAAGCACCGCGTTATTATTCATTATGACTCCACGCCACCAGCGTGTCTTACATCCCAAGTGTGTTTCCCCTCCTAGTCCAAGTTCAAAGAGTGCATCTAACATCACAAAGAAGTAGCCTCTTTCGTCTAAATTTTACCGAACTGTTAATTATACCTGGGTGTTTTAACACATCTCAACTGTCCATGTGTTTGATTGCAAATCTTTATATATGAACTGTACACATGTTTTAGGGGACTGTCAGTTGTTAACCATGTGTTCATTTGCCACTTAGGGGACTGCCAGTTGTCAACCACGCATGCATTTGTCACGTGTGCCCTTACCACACATGTAATACGTTTTTGACCTTTACAGCGCATTGTATTACATCGTTACATCGTAGGTCTTTCCTATGCATTGTTAAGGATATATATATTCTTTTTTAGGGTAAACCCATCAAAACCCCATATATATATATGTGTATATATATATGTGTATATATATATATATATATATATATATATATATATATATATATATATATATATATATATATATATATATATATATATATATATATATATATATATATATATATATATTTATTTAATTCTTCTAACCCCTCTCCCTGTACTCATGCTAGTCCATCGACCCTTAAAACTACACGACCCATTATTAACCCATACTCTTAGTTATCCAGGAACACTGAAAACCCTTGCGACCCCTTACATACAAGACACTAAAAATAAACGACTTCCATAACCTCTAGTGCCTCCATTCTCTGATTGTTAGCTCACAGTAAACTCCTGGGTGACAAAGGCCCTAGAAAGAATAGCAGTATCCATATTTCCTCTCCCCACTTCAGTTTGTGAGCTTTCCTTCCTGGCCTCGTTTACTCCACAGTCACTGTGCTATCTAATGGAGGCATTCACGGGTTGTACGTTACCTCTATTCAGGTACTGGTTGCCTGATCCGAAGTAAAATATACAGTCTAAGTGTTAACACTGCTTGCTTACCTTTCAGTATTTCATGCATGGCAAGACTGTAACCAAAAAGGGGCTAGATATGTCAGCACTGTTATGAATAATATTGCACAGTCTCTTCATTAAGTACCTTGATAAACATAAGCCCATTTTCACTTTGCGCGTGTTCATTGCTAGGTATGGATATAGTGAACGCAGCCATCGAGAGTCTCATGACCACGTCAGACAGAGACGACTGGACGCCGGTCATCATGAATGTTGCTGATGCGACTGTGACAGTCATCAAGGCAAAAGTAAGGTCATTTTCTTTGCATCATTAATAGAAACGTACCATGTGGGTTTAGAGGGTAGAGCAGTATTGTTGACAATGTTATGTTGAAAATTGTGACAGTCCCAAAAGTTGATGAACCACAATCAGAGCAATGCTTGTGTTTCAGTCGATGCCATGACTAAGTTGGTTCTTTTGTGAGTTCTTCATTTACTAAAGGCTTCTACTTCAGATGCCCTTCTTGGACCAAGTCAAGCACAGCATTGCTGTAGGTCTTTTTAGCATTGTACCTGCATGTTGAAGTAACGTTGCTTGACATTTCAGATTATCACTCAGGAAGTGTGTAAAGTCATTTGGGTCCTTTGACTTGGAATGTGTCTCATATTCTTATTGGTTTCTGCGCTTTCGCCCACCATGCCCCCACAGCGAATGCTTGAGAGCACCTATCACACTGGGAGACCACCATGTACGTCTCATTTCTGGATTCCAGCCTGCCTGCTGGCTTTCCTTTCCAATCTTCTTACTTGCACACAAGCCTGTAAACTCATCTTCCAACGCTTTACAAAACACTTTCTCCCTACTCCAGTTCTCTGTGTCTTTCCTCCTGCCCAGGTGCAGGCAGTTGCTCAGCCCCATCATCCTGCTCCTGCACATACACCCACTATGGCCAATACGATCTCTGCGCCCCATCACCTTCCCCTAAGCCGTGTCCTGTCACCGGTCTCCTTCCTGCTGTAGGCAAGCCCTATCACCATTCTAACGACCAGGGGGGTCCTTTCAATAATGACTTGGCACCGACTTATGTGTGTCCTGTGCTACGAAATACAAGTCTCTTATGTGGACAGTGAGCAGGGGACAGACGTAACAGTTAAGGCGAGGAATGTGTACTCTCTCTCAAATAGCGACAGAATGGGATGACAGATGGTTCTAAAGAAGCGGAGCATTTTCAAGTTGTTTAAGGAATTATTACTAAAATATGAATATGCACTGCACTTGGCATAAAATTGGTGATTAAAAATAAATTACATGCTCACCATCTCCTTTTTGTTATGCTCATTTCTGCTCCAACGCACATATGACGATGAAGGCCATTATATATTTATTGGTTTCTTGCTGCCCATCCCTTTGGACATTTTAAAGTGCCCACGCTAGCAGCCTGGCATTGCAAACACATCTAAAGGGAACAAGCTGTTACCAGTCTAGCCAAAACTGCAAAGGAAAGCACTTACAAACCTGGAAAGATCTGTGTTTCCTATTAATATATAATAAAGCAGACTACATGTTCAGTAGCAAAGTAATGTTACATTAAGAAGCACACGAAAGGGCATTTTTGGTGTGGTCGTTCGAGCGGAAAGTTCTTTTCCATTAAGCAGAAATCACATTGAAAAAATGTCATTTGTGTTTTCCTGCCATCAATTGGCAAACGTTTCCTTTCGTTATATTTTGGTAGTATGGCATGGTGCGATTTGGATTGTCCTAGTTTATTTTATCTTATATTTTTGTTCCTGGTATTCCTTTTTAGAAGATTGACTGGCCTCTTTTAAATGTAATTTTCCTCTATTGTTTTAGTTATTTGATTTGCTAGTTTACCTTATCTTTCTCCTCTTTGTTGTCTGATTATGGGTGGAGCCGGAATTCACAAAATGTTTCCTAGAGTTGCCCCCATGCGGTGCTTTAAAAATGGTGGCTACAGCACGATCAATCTAATCAGCAATTCTCTAATGTTAAAAAAAAGTGAGTGAATCAACTGTGCCCCCACCGCCCACTTTTATTTTTCTTGTAAATCCTGGACCTCCAGACCCTGTTATTTTTATGCCATATTTTATTTAACTTATGTTTCTGTTCCTTGTATGCGTTTTTAGGATGTTGCCTATCCTCTTTTTTTAATGTTTCCCTTCCATGATTTAAATATTTGATTTACCAGTTTACTTTTTCTTTGACCCCTTAGTTGCCTGGCTTTCACCTGATCGTGATCATAGCCAGGGCTCACAGCTTGTTCCACCGAGCTGCCTCCTCTAGTGCTTTTAAAATGGTGACCACGGCGAGGATGAACCTCTTGCACACCAAAAGCAGTCATTCTGCACCCAGCCACGTCCTTTGGCCAGCCACTCTACCCAAATTAATCTAGAAAATGTCCTGCCCACTAATAAAATTGGTCAACTAAGCTTGAATGTAGCAACATTTGCTAATGTATCCTTTCTCTTTTGATTACCCACTTGACAAACCCACCAAGAACATGCTGGCAGAGGAAAGTCTACTGTGTTTTTGATATACCAAGGCGCCTGGAAAAAATGTACCGGTATCAAAACCAGGTAACACACGGAAAGCAGGGTTACCTAATGCCCACTCAGGTCATATAAATTATACCTTTTTTAACACCATATTCGTGAATGAACCTTGTGATGTATTATTTATCACCAAAACCTGCCTGCATCTTAGTTGTAACCCTATTCTGGAAGAATTAATCCCATAAATGATAAAATATTCAGATGTGATCACGAGGACAGAAAGGGTGACTTATATTCTGACGCTGCCTGTGCTTAACCTTCAGGGAATGGAAAATATTCGCCTGGGGCTAGAGACATCCTCAAATACATTGTTAGGTATGATTCTTCTCTACTACCCCATAAAACAGTCCTAGATTATTTCCAGTGATTTAGAGGAACTAATTTTCTATGCCCAAGTCCTGTTTGCAGACACAGTAATTCAAAGGAACTTCAATATGTGGGCAAAGAATGCTGCTCAGAGCCTTACAAGAATGCCTTGGAAGCCCTTTCTTCTTTAGGCCTAACACACACAAAGCCGGCCATACTCTGAACCTGATCTGAACTTCTAATAATATAGCTTTTCCATCCTCTCAGAATCTGCCACCATTTTGTTGCTCTCTTTATCACAAGAGGTATTATTTTTGTCATGCTACTCAAACCCTTACCATAAGTTAACAAATTTGGAACTCCATTTCCAGCGATTGCCTGGACAGACTGCTCTAGGAAAAGCTTGCCGGTCCCCCTCTTGACAACATGAACAATTATCCCAACATATCTTCTGAACAAAGTCCTAGAAGAGTCTTTGGACCAAATTGCAACCATAGAATTTAAAAAGGTTTAAACCTAGATTGCTGTAAAAACCTATGTTTCATTGACCACTTAAAAACTTTTAAAGAACCTTCAAAGAACCTGGAGGAATAATTGTGATCCTTGCATCAGAATCATCAAAGACAAATATCTAAATGTAATCATCTAGTGTGAAAAGCAAAGTAAACTTCTATTCTCAAACAAAATACACAGGCACATATCAACCCTCAAAATCTTGTTAGAAGCCTTGAGCTTCTAACAAGCCCTCCTCCCCTAGGCCGGGCCCCTGCCCTGGTGGTTCGTGCACCCTCTCGTCCCCTTTTCCTAATCTTCCGTTGAGCTAGCCAGAGATATTATTGGGCTACCTGGTACATGAAAAGAAGTGGGTTATAAGCCTTTGACAAGGAGTGTTTAATGTTGACTGCTCCTGATTTTGTAGGAGGGGTGTGCTTCTTGTGACCCTTTTTGTGCTGACTGAGCGAGCTCACCCCCCTCCACGTTCATCCCCTTATGACTTGTTTGCTTATTTTCAAGTGTCAGTCTCCTATTACGTTGTGGGAGGATTTCAAAAACTGCTCATCTTCCTCCTTGGTGGTTCACTCCTTCCACCGCTAGCTTGCTCCCCACCGCCCTGGAGTGGTGGGCTCTTTTAGAGCGGGAGATGCTATAAAAAGACCCTCCACTCGCCTCTGGGAAGGACTAGTAAGGGAGTTTGATTGCAGTGCTGCACTGGTTCAGCTGCTGGTCTATGGCTCATCTATTGTAGGCTCAGGCTTTAATAATAATGGGAGAAGGGTGCAACATTTACCGTGCCGGTGCCAATCTAAATCGGCTGTGCCTCAGGTCTGTTGGGCAGGAGATGCCACAACCCTCTTGGCTCTGCTTCCGGTAGGGCTCAGCTCGTGCACCATTGGGAGACCCAGTATGTGCTAAGCTCTGCCTCTGCCCCACCCTCCAGCTCTCGGCCCTCCCTCACGCTGTTCCATCTGAGTGGGACACGCCGAACCGACTTGCAGTCTGCACCCGGACCTAGAAAGGCCGCATCCGCAAGTCGTCTGGGGCTCACTCCCACCACATCCCTTGACTTCCACAAATCGCCCACTCTGGAAATGCCTATGAGGTCCCATCGATCAAAGCGGATCAGCTTTCCCAGTCAATCACTATGCCAGAGGGGCGTAGTCAGCATGATCTTGTCGTCCCACCCCAAGCATTTTGTTGCCGCTTTCCACTCTCGGACTGCATGTCCAGTGGGATCAGTCAATGCGGGGTTCAGTGAGCGAACGTACAGCCCCCCTTCAAAGCTTCCTCCCGGCAGAAGCCACTTTTCCATCTGGAAGGAAGGATCCCTAAGGTCTATATGTGCATCCAAATCCCCGTCAATCCCCCCCGTGTGACCTTGTGGGCAACGATGCAAGGAGGCTTGCCCTCCAAGAGCAGGTCCCTTAGGAGAACGTCAACTTCTTTAAAGCATGAGGGGCTGACGTAGTGCGGGGTATTCTGCAAGGCATATAGGAATCGAGGAAGGGACATCATCTTAAATAGGGCCGCACGGCCCAAAAGGGTAAGGGGGAGCGATTTCCAGTGCCTGACGTCCGATGTAAGACGTGTCAGGGGCGGTAGGATGCCTGCACACTTAAAACCAAAGCAGTACGAGTAAAACTCTCGACCTTCAAGCCATGGCGATCAAGGTACTCAGTGCGAGTCATCAGCCTCATCGCCTGCTGCTAATAAATTGGTACATTAATCCAACAAAGAGCCAAACAAGTCTTACATGGAAACTTTCACCAGCACTCTCGAAGAAGTATTAATGAAATTTGAACATTGCAATGTAATCAACACTGAAGATTTTAACACGAGAGGGCTGGACCACACTTTAGACGCGCTCAGAACTGGGAATAATTCAGGGCCTCTGTTCTCATTGCTCTAAAGCTTCAAGTTACAATCTACGCATGGAATAAAAAAAACAGCTTCCCCTCCTGGTGCCCCAAGCTGACTTTCAGGAACATATCGACATTAGATTATATTCTAATCAATGTGAGGCAGGTAAGTATGCTGAGTAATTTCGCAGTGGACGTCAGGAAAGCGATCACAGACTATTGCGTGCTAGCTTTCACTTGACTCTGCTACCGGCGGATGTCCATGAAACCATTGGCAGAACCACAGGAGAAGAGCAATACGGAGTCCTCAAAAGATTAAAATGGACTGTCCACCTCGGAGCCAGATTGTTGGAGTTCGTAGCATCCAGGAAAGAAGACCCCAGATAGGCTCCACAACAACAATTATTATAGGCTACTGGGAAACCTTGATGGCGAACTTACTGACGATCCTGGGCAATGCCCACCAAACAAAAAAGAGACACCATATAGAACAATTGCCAACTGATTCACAAGCACCAAGTGCCTGATACAATACAAACATGACCTTAGGAAGGCACTCAAGGCAAAAAAGAAAGGTGGTTCAAAGTCGGAGGTGACACCCATAGCGGTTCTGAGGACAACATACCGGAAGAAAGTATGGGAGCTCAAGAGAAAGCTTATGGAAGAAAAATGGCTTAAAGTGTTCTCTCTAATTAAGGAAAAAAGCAACACCAAACTTTGGAGATACATAAACCAGCTGAGCTCCCGAGGTTTGCCCAAAGAGAACAGCATCGCAGGCAAAGAGTGGGAACTGTATGTGAAAGGACTGTATACAAGTGACGCGCAAGTGTCAGGACCGATTACCACTAAGACCACTCAGATAGCAGCTCAGGCCATGGTACCGCAGGCAAAGAGCATGCAGGAAGTAGTTCCAGTGACCAGTCAAAGTGCTCGCTTCACAGAAGGGGAGATCGCAAGGATTATCAGAGCAATAAGAAACAATGGTGCTCCAGTGCCTAATGGTATTCCTGCTCAGGTATTCAAGTCTACTTTGGTATTTTGTGCACCAATTCTTACACCACTCTATAACAACTCCTATGGCTAGCAACAATACTACAGTCTTGGAAAGGCTCAATTTTATTTCCCATACACAAGAAAGGGGATCACTCTAACCCCACCAAGTACAGGCTAATTGCCCTGCTTGATATAGAAGCCAAGGCCTACGCATGATTACTGCTGAAGGACTTGGAGGAATGGGCAGACTAAAACTGAATCCGCCGGCTCCATCAGACAGGCTTCAGGATAAACTGCTCCACGATGGACAACATCATGGCACTGAGCTATCTATCTAAACAGGTGGGTATGGAGAAGAACCTGCCTCTGTTTTGCTGTTTCATAGATTACACCACAGCCTTCAACAGAGTCAACCAAGGAAGACTTTGGGGTAAGCTGACATCCTGGCGGATCCCTGCTACACTTCTAAAAGCGAGAGGACATGGCTCCAGGTTAAATTAAGCCTGACAAGTGTAACATCAAGAGTCAAAACCAATAACAGGCTCAAACAGGGCTCCGTCCTGACCTCACCATTAATCAATTTGTACACCGAAGAGCTGGGGAAAGCTCTGAAAGATGCCAGTTTAGTGCCTCTGAGACTGGGCAAGGTGAGATTTCCATCCCTCCAGTATGCTGATGACACAGTGGTAATGGACCACACCACGGTGGGTCTTCAGAGAGTCTTAAAGAACCTAGCAAGGTACAATAAGGAAAATAGCTTATTAGTTAATGAGAACAAGACAAAGATAATAGTATTTGTCAAACATCCTCTCAAAAAGCAAGCCACATGGGCATTGGGCGACCATCGAATAAGAACTAAACTAAAAAATCCACAGAATAATTCTCTCTTTCAGGCGCCTAACTCAGAGCTTGTCAAGTCCAACAGAAGAGCCAATGCTGACCGTCCTTAGGGCAAAATTAAATCTGGCAATCAATTATGGCCACCAGGCCTTCCCAGGAGCCTTAGACAAAATCATAACAGCAGCCCAGTCTAAAGCACATCAGACAGTATTGCAAGTGCCCAGACAAGCTAGGAACACCAGGTTATGGCTGGAACGAAGTCTCAGCAGACCAGAATTGGTGTTACAGGGGGATTTAATAAAGTTCTACATCAGGGTCCTTAAGGCCCCCGACAACACTCTCAAACACCACTTGAAAACAACCTTCAAGGAAGTGGATTCCCCTGGCACACCAAGCTGGGTCAAGCAACAGGGACCATGAAAATGGAAGCAGATAGTATGCCCCTACATGAGATCACACACTCTGCTTGGTCAAACGCAGTGAAGTGGCAGTTTCGGTCGGTCTCGTTTGAAAAGGATCAAGACTCACTCTGCCAAAACACCATCATGACAACAGATCTTACATCCAAGGGAAAGCTCAACATTACCTGCAAGAAGCACTCTGTTCTTGGGCCTCACAAACCTTAGGATTCTGGACTTTAATCCAAAATGGGCACGACAGGACGAGGCAGTGTCTTGCAGGTTATGCAACTATCACAAAGAAACTTACTTTCACCTACTATGCTGCTGCCCCAAACTGGCCAACGAATGTCACCAGTTGCTACACCCAATACTCAAGGCAAAGGGCACACGGTCCTGCAAGGAGGCCTTGGATTGGTGTTTCACAGAAACATACCTGCCTACTGGCAAGAGCGGGAAAATTCATACATCTAATCAGAACTGCACATGAGGCTCAGTTACAGCTCCCAGAAACTAGGGCTGGTAGTAATCATGGGAAAAAAAATCTAGCCAGTGCCCCCACAGGCCCAGCATGAACCCAAATTGATGGAGAACGACAATAATAACTCTACAACAAAGGTAGTAGCGGGGCCCAGCAGTGGGAATCCATATAAAACACTAAAACCGAGCCCAAAGGGCTACCATAATGGGCAGCGGCGTCATTACAAGTGTAAACATAACAAGACTCTTAAAATTTACTTTTTTTTATTGATTTTAAGGAGATAATGGCGCAATTTACATGAAGGTAAAGAAGGGACTCACCAACAAAAGGGATACTAGCACGTCTGGTGTTCCTTATGTAATCAAGGAATGGAAGGTTGCAAGGGGTGGGGACTAAATCCTATTGAGTTTTTAACGGGTTTTGGCTAACGCTCGAGCAAAACAAATTATTCTCCTGTTCTATGTTAAAGACTCTGCACTTACAATATACATTCAACACATCCTTTGGTTATTTGGCTATTTACAACACAAATGTTTAGAGTGATTACAGTGGATGTATCATAGGCAATGTAATGTAATTGTGAGCCACCCATGGAATCTAAATGTATTTTTCATATATGTATCATATGTTTTGTTTACAGATTAGCCCCTGATGAAGGAACTGTCTCAAGTTCCGAAATGCATTGGGCACCAGCAATGAACAGTGAATGAATTATTATTTGTGACTGCTATTGTTTTTGTTCTTTTACATGTATGTGATGAATATTAGTATCATATGACTTATTCACTAATATGATGATAATGGTTAAAAAAAATTTTTTTATGAATTATTTGGCGTCTTATGAAAAGAAAGTTGAAAAAATAGAGAAATAAATATCAGAACAAACTGATCAAATTGAATGTTTATATAGTGGTATTTCACAACAGGTGAAGAGTGTGCAACACATTCAAGTCTCTGTGGTTGTAATAATTTGCTATGTTGATGCAAGTGCCATTTTTCAAATGTAAAGTGAATGAAAACATAATGATCAGAAGTGGAACTGCATCAAAGTGCTTTGTTCAGACACAACTGGTGGCAAGTGAAATAGGAAGGAAGCTCAGTTCCTTAACCTTGTAGTAATCATATTTCAACTGGAATCGTTGTTTCTCAAGACAACTTGAAGGCCAAAGACTATTGCATGGTTAGCTGATACACTCCCCCTCATCCTGACACAAACAGTGGCTGGCACTACTGGCAAGCACATTACTCCTTCTCTGGCCACTTGTCACGTTCCTAAGTGCACTGTACTTCTTTGTTCGCAAACGACATGACTATCCACAAGGTGCGCGTTTGTAGCCGACATAGAAGACCTTCTAGTTATTGGCTTTGTCAGTGCTGGTCCTAAATTGTCATTGCGTGCTTTGTAACAATGAGTGTTAGCTGGATGACTTGGCACTGCCTTATCCTGGCCTGGATGTTTGATTATGGGATGCTAGCATCTTGGAGGCATACTAATGAAGGGCACTACAGTCTCTGCATACTGATGAAGGGCACTATACAGTAGAGAGAACGAACCTGGGTACAAATGAAGATATTAAACTTGGTGATGGGAGATAAAGGTTTGAAACGGACAGGAACTTAGAAATGATGGAATGCTCCGAAGGGGAGATTTTGCTGTGCTTGTTATTGTTTAATATTCTGTAGTTCATCTACATTCGAAGCCTTCTGCCGCTGTACAAATCGATGTGTTTTCATTGCAGTCATTTTTGTTGCTAAATGAAGTCATTGATTGAGATATGTAAATGTTCTAGTGATTAGTCAGTCTCAGCCACTGATAGATTTTATGGCAATCCCAAAACGCTTTTAAATGGATAACTACAATGTCAAAGAACCCACAGAGGTCATCGTTAACTTAGGGTATTACTTGGAATTGCTCCTACCTGTGAGGAGTAAACAGCGCTCGCCAACCTTCACAACATGGCCACTTGGGGTCTGTGTTGGCTCTTTGCTCCCTAATTCCAGAGCCTTACTATCATGAATGCACTTGAATGCGATGCACTTCCACAAGGAATATACTGCCATTGACACAATCTTTACAGCTTTCCTGCAGTTTCTTGATTCACAGATCCATCTCCTTTCCTGTTTTCCTTCACTCCTCTCCAGTGTGCCTAGAAGCCCTAAAGTCAGGCGCATACGCTGCCTACTGCCTACATTTCTGCTTATCTGGTTTCCGTCAGTGACCCTTCTTAATGTACAGAAACATAAACGGTGTACTCCTACTGTTTGAATTCAATCGAATAATAACTGCTGAATGTGACTTGAGCAAGTACAATCATCCGCAAAGTGTGGTATTCAGGTTGTAGCTGATGTGCATTACTCCGCATTGTTTAAGTGCATATTCACCTGGTTGAGCTGGTTATCTCCAGTGAAGAAAAGTAAAGGGGCCGATGTGAGTTACCAACATAAGGGATCTGATCATCAGGAATTTATGTCAAGAAACAAAACAATTTCAGAGATCCTGAATGCTAGTCGGCCATACCAAGGCTAGGACGGTATATGGGCCTTCCATTGCGCACTCGAGGCCCATAAATAATAGAGGTCTGCTCCACTTCAGTCTCTGTAGAATGTAAACGTCTGTGAAATGGTGTGCTCATGGAAGTGATGGGTTATGTAATGTGCTGGTGTGACGTGAACTCTTATGGGGTCTGGCATTCCACATTGCGTTTAATGATACTTGACAGACTGTCTCGCTCTCACATTAAACCGCGCTGCGGAGAAGAGTGCATTTGTGTTCTTGAAGCCGCAATCACAAATTTTCATTTTCTCCCCTACAGAATGAAGAAGAGATTCTGTTGGAATGTAGAGTACGTTTCCTGTCCTTTATGGGAGTGGGGAAAGATATCCATACGTTTGCCTTCATCATGGACACTGGCAATCAGCATTTCGAGTGTCATATTTTCTGGTGTGAGCCTAACGCAGGGAACGTTTCAGAAGCTGTTCAGGCTGCTTGTATGGTAAGTGAACCCTTCCCAAGAAACTTACATCTGATGTTGGCACCCATGCATTAAAACTAGTGTCATTGGGTCACCGTGCTAGCATCAGCTATCGAACCGCACTGAAATATTGGAAATAGTAAGGACATAAGAGGAATGTTTCTACTTGGAAGAAGAAAACAAAGTACCTTCCTGTTAGATCTCACACCTAGGTTGCAGAAAAAACATTTTCAGTGAAAATCCGAAGAGGGAAAGGGAGTTTGAGGTTGGAGAGAAGTAGGAAAGGAAAGAAATTCTGGTCAGAAGGCCAAAATAAGAGGGTGAGAACCAGTGAGAAGGGTGACCAAGCGAATACAGAGGCATGAGAGAAAACTGCATGCATGGGTATGTCATTAGAGGCCCTATGCAATTAGGCAGGTATTTTATTACAATTTGTGTCGAGCACAATATATCTGTGTTGGACCCGGCCTCGTGGCGTGGTCCCACCCCTCGCGCCTGGCGGGCCCTGGACTACCTCGACCCCTGTCCTCCGGCCGAAGGCGGCACCATCCACCCTAAACGAGAGCTGCCCCTCCGGGCAATCGCCGGCTCTCCCCCTCTGGAACTCGGCAACCCCTCCTCGCCACGCTCGGCTGGTTCGAACCCTATCCCGGACCACCATCTCAAACCCCGACTCCATCTTGGACCCTCCACGACCAGGCCCCGTGGCCTCGGCCCGACCCCGGCCGCAGACCCAGCGAAGCCCCGACATCGAGGCACCACGATCCGACCAGGTGGTAAAGAGGCCACTTGACGGATCAATGAGGGGAAGAGTTTCGATGGTCCTCCAACTGTCCCCCGACGCCTGTTTTCGATCGCCTCCGGCCTCCCTGGGCGCTGGCTCCACCCCCCTGCTGGGTGTCTGGACACGCTCATCCCGGCCCCTCCGACCCCCAGGTGCGAGGGTCCGGACATCAAAGGACGCCAGACCTATATCTGGGGCAGCTCTGGAGCAGGTCGGGAGTTGTATCCTGGAGTCGAGAGACACCGAGACAAACTCATCCGCGTGGAACCCGTAACCACCTTTGAGCCCTGCTGGCCCTGCCGCGGCTCATCTTCGCCGAAACCATCCTTGAGGCCCTGCTGGCGCTAACGCGGCCTGTCTTGGTTGAAACCATCCTTGAGGCCCTGCTGGCGCTGCCGCAGCCCATCTTCGTTGAAACCATCCTTGAGGCCCTGCTGGCGCTGCCGCGGCCCATCTTCGTTGAAACCATCTCTGGAGTCCTGCTGGCGCTGCCGCGGCCCATCTTCGTTGAAACCATTCTTGGAACCCTGCTGGCGCTGCCGCAGCCCATCTTCGTTAAAACTATCTCTGGAGCCCTGCTGGCGCTGCCGCGGCCCATCTTTTTTTTTTTTTTTTTTTTTTTTTTTTAAATTACACTTGTATAGCGCTATCTACGCTGACACCATCTTTTGGGCGCTGCCGCGGCCCAACCCTGAGGAACCCCCCAGCTCGAGGATTGAGAGCTGAGCGTAGGGTATCCCTGTACCAGACTGGTACCAAGACTGTCTCGCTACCCCCTTCCCTCAGTGACTAAACCTGAAAGGATCCCTGGATCCAGTTGCACCTGTATCGCTACGATAACCTGCCTTAAATTGTTGATAAAAACGTTGAGAACCTATCTTTGTGTGGTGTCCATCTGTAGGGGGGTGATTGCTCATCTGTACGATCCTAGGGGAGGAACCTCGCCAGGAGGCCTCTCGACTTCGCTCGGCCCATTCGAAGATCCCCTTTCCAACAATCTGTTTTATAAAAAACCTCGGTGAAGACTGGTGGGTTTTACAGGACAGCACCAAATACCTGACCTGCTTTTCATGTCCAGGCTGGTCTTTCATGCTTCTGTAGCCTCTTTCATTAGAGTTTGAGATACTTTATAGGAGCCATGTTCACAAAAGGGGAGGGGGCATTTCCTAGTTGTCGTGGTGAAAGAATTAATGCCTGAGTAAGAGCAACATGTAAAATTTCCAAAGCATAAAGCCTGACATTTAAAAGACCATATTTAAATGTGTTGAAGTCAATGCCCGAGTAAAAAAGTTTTCTGAAATAATACTATTGAGACTGATCGCCAACTGACCTTTAATATTTCCTTCCCATTGTCGTAGACCACTTCAATCATTGAAAAAATCAGTACGCCTCGCTAATGAGGCAAATTGGCTCTGCATTTTAGCCATGCTGTACAGCATCCCGGCTGCTATGCAGAATGTCTAAAGAAAAAAAAATAATGGGGCACGATGACATGGATATTGCGTGATTATGTAAATGCAAGCATGCATGCATTCAACACAGATGTTTGCACCTACAGATACGCTTTTTAGGTTTCGCTGGGGGGCGGAGCCGTTAGGCTCCTCCTCCAGAGAAATCTAATGAGTATAGTAAGCACTATGGAACACGCCCCCCCGTCCCATTGGCTAGCTCCATAAATGGAGCCTAGCCATTGGACGAGGGGCCTGTCCGTCAATGCCGGACCAGACACGGGGGCGTTCCCGAGATTCTTTGGCTTTTGCCGACGTCACGCGACGCCGGGAACGCCCCCGTGTCTGGTCCGGCATTGCCGGCACCCGCCTTCCGTCGTCAGCGTCTCTCCTCCCCCTTTCCCACCCCCTCCCGCTTGTTATATTTTTATTTACGGGTGCCACCCCGTTTTTATTTAATTATTGGAGGCCGGTGCCCACCCGGCATTGCTCCGTGTTGATTTCACCGCCGCTGGCCCGGAGATCGAGCAAGAGGAGCTGCGCCCGCCTCCCTGCCAAGGGCCGCGCTGCCATTGGCGGCCCTCAGCGCAGGAAGCCAGGCACGCAGTGGTGCGACGTGGGCGGGGCCTCGAGGCGGCCATTTCCGCTTCCCCCTGCCCGGGGGAAGCCTGCTGGTGGTTCGTTGCCGGTCTCCCCCTCCCGCTTGTTATATTTTTATTTACGGGTGCCACCCCGTTTTTATTTAATTATTGGAGGCCGGTGCCCACCCGGCATTGCTCCGTGTTGATTTCACCGCCGCTGGCCCGGAGATCGAGCAAGAGGAGCTGCGCCCGCCTCCCTGCCAAGGGCCGCGCTGCCATTGGCGGCCCTCAGCGCAGGAAGCCAGGCACGCAGTGGTGCGACGTGGGCGGGGCCTCGAGGCGGCCATTTCCGCTTCCCCCTGCCCGGGGGAAGCCTGCTGGTGGTTCGTTGCCGGTCTCCCGTGTGGAGAGGGAGACCGGAACTGCTGGGGAAGCCGCCGCGGATGCGGTAAGAAGGGTGGCCATTGTCCTGAGGGGCTCCCAGTGCGAGAAGGGGAGCCCCGCGCTGAGAGGAGAGCTGCCGGCTGCATTGTGGTGACCGGCGGACGCAGCACTGTTCCTGGCCTCTTCCGGGGCTCCCGTAGTGAAGAGAGGGCCCAAGGCTGCGAGGGGAGCAGAGATGACCAGAGAAGCCGAGCGGTAGAGTGCTGGAGTCCCCCGAGAGACGCCCGGTGAGTGATGGCTGGGCAGGGGGGACATGGCTGCGTGGCGCTACCACTCCAATGTTGGGGGCACATTTTGGAATAGAAATGCTTTGCAGGTGCGCATTAGCAGTATAGAGTAACTTGGATTTCTAAGGGCATTCAATGCAAATCATATCGTGAGATTGCAATGTCCGTCTGTCTGTGTGCCTGCGGTGATCGGCTGTCTGCCTGCCTGCAGTGTCTGTGGTCCGTCTGTCTGTGTGTGTGCCTGCAGTGTCCGTCTGTCTGTGTGCGTGCAGTGTCCGAGGTCCGTCTGTCTGTGTGCCTGCAGTCTCTGTCTGTCTGTGTGCCTGCAGTGTCTAACGTCCGTCTTTCTGTGTGTGTGCTGCAATGTCAGCCTGTCTGTTCGTTCCCCCAGCAAAAAAAAGTGAGCACCTACTGTCAAGGCAACTACAGTGTCATGGAGCAGCCCCTCTCCTATCTGTTCCTTCCTTCAACAAATCTCGCACCGGGTGAAACGCCGAAGATGCGCCACTCCGTGCCAGCAGGAATAAGAAACAACCCTTGTGTCTAGGTTTACAATGTCAACCGGCCAGGATACGGTGCCTGTCTGTGTGCCTGTAGTGTCCATCTGTCTGTGTGCCTGTAGTGTCCGTCTGTCTGTGTGCCTGTAGTGTCCATCTGTCTGTGTGCCTGTAGTGTCCGTCTGTCTGTGTGCCTGTAGTGTCCGTCTGTCTGTGTGCCTGTAGTGTCCATCTGTCTGTGTGCCTGTAGTGTCCCGCTGTCTGTGCGCCTGCAGTGTCCATCTGTCTGATTGCAATGTCCGTCTATCTGTGTGCCTGCGGTGATCGGCTGCCTGCCTGCCTGCAGTGTCCGTGGTCCGTCTGTCTGTGTGTGTGCCTGCAGTGTCCGTCTGTCTGTGTGCGTGCAATGTCAGCCTGTCTGTGTGTCTGCAGTGTCCGGGGTCCGTCTGTCTGTCTGTGTGCCTCCAGTGTCCGTCTATCTGTGTGCCTGCAGTCTCTGTCTGTCTGTGTGCCTGCAGTGTCTAAGGTCCGTCTTTCTGTGTGCGTGCTGCAATGTCAGCCTGTCTGTTCGTTCCCCCAGCAAAAAAAAGTGAGCAACCACTGTCAAGGAAACCACAGTGTCATGGAGCAGCCCCTCTCCTATCTGTTCCTTCCTTCAACAAATCTCGCACAGGGTGAAACGCCGAAGATGCACCACTCTGTGCCAGCAGGAATAAGAGGACTTTGCAAACAGCAAAAAAAAATGGAGCACATTAAAACTTGGCTGCGCAGCCATGTAAGAGGCAGGGCATGTCTGCGCTTGTGCAAAGTAGTATATTATAACCAGCCACGTAAGAGGGCCGATCTGCGCTTGCGCAGAGTCCCCATCTCCAGACCTCACACGCGTCACCCAGCATCACAGGCACTGGTCACGCTCGAACCCACGCCATCTTAAACCTTTGCACCTAGGATCTCCGTGCAAACCAGAGCGCTCCACAGCCCGGGGATGAAGTGCTGTGTAAATGTCACAGTGCAGTACATGGTATAGGCCAATTCTACTACAGTACCTGCTTCAGTGCACACTTGCACTGAGAGCAACTGCTGTGCTGTGACAGCTGTGTGGGCGGATGGCTGTGAGAGCTGTGTGGGCGGATGGCTGTGAGAGCTGTGTGGGCTGTGAGAGCTGTGTGGGCTGTGAGAGCTGTGTGGGCTGTGAGAGCTGTGTGGGCTGTGTGGGCTGTGTGGGCTGTGTGGTGAGGGCTGTGTGGTGAGGGCTGTGAGAGCTGTGAGGGCTGTGTGGGCTGAGAGAGCTGAGAGCTGTGTGGGCTGAGAGAGCTGAGAGCTGTGTGGGCTGAGAGAGCTGAGAGCTGTGTTGGGCTGAGAGCTGTGTGGGCTGTGAGGGCTGTGTGGGCTGTGTGGGCTGAGAGAGCTGAGAGCTGTGTGGGCTGAGAGAGCTGTGTTGGGCTGAGAGCTGTGTGGGCTGTGTTGGGCTGAGAGCTGTGTGGGCTGTGTTGGGCTGAGAGCTGTGTGGGCTGAGAGAGCTGTGTGGGCTGTGAGAGCTGTTGGCAATGTAAATAACAATGCCATTTATTTATAAGTAAAAAAAAAAGAAATGTCATGAGCAATGCCAATAACTCTAACTTTTCCAAAGGCGAAACCATTGCATTGTAAATGCTTGTTTAGGTTTTGACTGGCCATGCGCTTTGCGCATGTGCCAAAAAAACCTCTTGAGTTGTGTGTGTGGCTTTGGGTCGGCCCTCGTCATTGATTGGCTGGCTCCGTAAACGGAGCCTTGCCATTGGACGAGGGGCCTGTCCGTCAATGCCGGACCAGACACGGGGGCGTTCCCGACATTCTTTGGCTTTTGCCGACGTCACGCGACGTCAGGCGAAAGCCGGGAACGCCCCCGAATCTGGTCCGGCATTGCCGGCACCTGCCTCTGCTATTTTGGTCCTCTAGCGCTTGGGAGCGCTTGATTTTGTTCTAGCGCTTGAGAGCGCTGTATTTTGCATCTAGCGCTGAGGAGCGCTTTGTCCGCCCAAGCGAGTGCCACCTCGCTTTTATTTGTGAATTCCCGGGAGGCTACCCCGGATTGCGGCAAAAAGAAGTTCCCCTCGGCCTCAGCAGCGCGACCCGGAGCCTGGGGGGCTCGTCTGCAGGGCCGCGCTGCCATTGGCTGTCTCGCCAGCCTATCAAGCTTTAGCCTGGCCGGAGGGTTGCCCGGCAACGGGAGAAGCGTCCTCGAGGACGTCGGGGAAAATGGCGGCCTAATCGCGGCTGGGGCGCCGGCCGCACGTACTCCCCAAGAGGAAGAAGGAGCCCAGCGTCTTGTCCTCGGCGAGGCTCTCGAGGGTGAGAGAGCCCCGCCCGCGGCCCGGTAAAACAAGCAGGGCACACTAACTGTGACATTCACCCCATGACCTGGACGCACCCCCCACCCCCGCCCACTCACTCCTGCACACGCGCTTTAATTAAAAACACCCAGAAAAGAGCGCCTTTGTCGAAATGTATCGGACATGCGGATAGATATTAGACTGTTATCGACATGGCAAGGATGTATGTGTGAAGATAAGGAACATGCTGTCATCGGAGCGCGTGCAGCAACTTCACACGAAGGGGCGAACGATCTCCTGAAATAAACGTGCTCTGGGAGAACCTCTTGCAGCGATGTCCTCAGGTTAAGGGGGTGTTTTCTAGTTGCTAAATGTTTACGTTGACAATTTAGAAGCTCTATGCTCTAATCCCAGCTCCACCCTGTTGACAGCAAGCTTTGTGTGATCCTGGGACTCGCTTTTATCTCGTCTCTCCTGCCAACACAGTAGCCGCTCTCACTCTCTCCATGGGTTCCTTTACCCCTGAAGAGGTCGATGCCCTTTGGTAGGCACGGACAGTACTGCAGGCCTCAGTACTTTCGACCCCACACCCTTCACCAGTACCGAATGCCCCCCCCCCCCTCTCCGTGAAGCACACGGTGGGGTACCTCAGGGTCCCCTCCGTTAAGGAGAAGGGCGCGTTCCCTATAACCCATTGACACACGCCGAAGATCACACATTGTAACACACATTGTAACGAGTCATACATCTTTCTTCGTGCTTAAGCTGTGACACTGGGTTGGTCTTAAGTACACCTCGTTTAATAGTAGAAAGTCTGGTAAACATTTACAATTGAGAATATCATTAAATGAGCACAAATCGAACTCACGTTATCACTATTAGCATTCATGCATTATATTTCTACAGAGATCATGGCCGGTTTGGGCGATCTGTGCTTGAATCTGGCTTCCACCTGCGAACTGTGTGACCCTGGGCAAATCTCGCTTGGCTTTGTCTGTGCCCCGTTCATTTTCTCTGCCAAAACTATGGGCGCTCAGAAACAGACTGCCCCCGAGAAACAAACGCACTGACACTAGTTGCATTAGGAATTACATCTGTCGGAAAATCCTCACATTTAGAGCGTCCTAAAAACATCAACAAATAGACACGTTTCCATGCTCGTCGGCGTGACGGGTTTCCACTCAATGAATTAAAACACCAGATACGGAGGAGCTCGTTGCGGGGATGTGTGAGTTTCATGCGGGCTCCAGGTTTATTCAATCTACGCAGAGTGAACTCTGCCTTTCATTTTTTCACAAGTCGATAAAAGGAGTACCATTGGGTTGGAGTATAATGAAACCTTTAATTGACTGCAACCGAATAATCAAAATCCGCCGTAGCACGCGCTACAAATAAAACACGTCATTATTTCATAGCCTTAATTCTTACCGTACAATGTCACTACAATATTCAGGGATCTTACACACACCGGATACAGCGAGGTCCGACCGTTAAAATATCGACGGGAAACCCTCAGATCCCGGCTCTAATCCCAGCTTCGCTGCCAGTACACAGTGTGTGTGATCCTGGGCAGACTGCCTCATCTCCGCCTGTGTCAGGCTCCCTAGCTGTCAAAAGTGGGGAGCGCTTAGAAACGGGCTACTGCCGATGACGTGTTATTTATAACCATCAAAGGAACTGATATATCTCCCCCCCCCCCAATTAACCCTTTGCATCATAACATGTAGATAAGACACAGAAAATGAAGAATTCGGAAATAACGCACTCACCTGCACTGTCTTTTTTTGCATCATTAGGGCACCATCTCCGGGGGCGCGGTGGGGCGTTGTTGGTCTTGGCAGGGGGTGCCACACAGCGGGGGGCTCCTGGGGGTGATGGAGAGGGACGGGGGGGGGGGGGCTGAGGTGAGTCCCAGCTCTGCCGTGGGAGATGCGTCCACACGCACACACGCACGCACACATACCACACTCACGGCACAGCGGAGTCAGTTACAGAGCTGAGTCCCCCCCCCCCCACCTCCAGGGCAGTCACTTCGGGTTTGTTTGTGACAACAATAGTTTGCTTGTGAAATGCCCGGCTCGGCCTCTCCTCGGCGTGGACTCTTTTTTGACAGCAGGCACGGGGGAGGGGGCGGATCGCTCACTCCCTCCTGAGTTTAGGCCCGGCTCTGGGTTTCGGGCCCCGTTTCCCGGCAGAGACATATTTCAACGACGAGGAGGCTGCGATCTCTTATGCAGGGGACTCGTGTCTGTATCTCATGCCTTCATCATCAGTATCTGTGTGGACCACATTATTCTACACATTATGCAACTGTCGGAGGTTGAATCGTTTTCTTCTCTCTCCTCATTTCTCTGCATTGCTGTTCATTATAAAAACCAAAACCATTTATTTAAATATTTTTAAAAAAACTTGAAGCCAGGAAGACCAGGAAGCGAATAAACGTATATTTTCCAAGAAACCACAATTTCAGCCGGGGGCAGGTGCTTGTCCCTCTCAATATTCACACCACGCCTCTAGGGGGCGCTCTGCCGTCATACCACACTTCCATAGGCGCATGTGCCTATTTGTGGTGACGTGACACCTCCAAGGGTAGCACATGTCTAGCTGCAGTCACACCACGTGTCCACATGGCACATGCCTGTGTGCGCAGTCACACAACATCTCCAGGGGCGCACACCTCTGTTTATGGTCACACACCGCACCCCAGGGGGGCAAACTTCCATGTACCGTCAGGCACACCCCAATGAACGCAGGCGTCACTTTTTTGACACACCGGCGGTGCAGTGTGCTGGCCCATATTCACAAGCCAGGTGAAGCCACCCTGCGTGGCTTTTATTCATGGCTTTGTAAATATGGCCTCCTTTCACACATTACTCTGCATGAAAGTGGCGTTCCATGGGTGTTGCTGAGCGTGTTCCCATAAAACATCCATGGAACCTGACGCGTTCACAGATTTACTAAGTAAACCTGGAAATGCGTCAGATTCCTACGCTTTCCCAGAGGAGGCGTAGGAATGGCGCAACAACGAGAAATACCTTTATTTCTCCTCATGTTTCCCTTTTCTAGATGTGCTTCATTCTGCATAGAAAGAGGAAAACACCTCTCATGGCTTTTTTGTGCAGGAAAGTTTCCCTTCCTGCACAAAAACGATCACCCCCACAACGCAAACACCCTCGAACCATGGAGTAAGGATGCCTGCGTTGGCGCATGGCAGCCCCTTGTGCGCCGACGCAGGGAAGAAGGACAGGAATGCGCCGTATCTTGTAAATATGGAGCATTCCTTCCCTTTCCTTTTGACATACAGCAGCCCAGAAGACGGCTTGCTGAGCTGCCGTGCGTCAAATATTGTTACTATAGCCCTGCAGGGATACATGTATCTGTCTATAGTCACACCACATTTCTAGGGTGCTATATTTGTACAGTTCCATCCTACAGACCTTCCAATCAATGTTTTTTCTGCAAGAGCCCCTTATCTGGAAGGTCGTAGGCAGCGTCCTCTGTATTCCCACCCTCAGGCCATGCATCTGTGTTCTTCGGTTCATGGTTCAAGGTGTAGCGCTAACATGACCATCACAGATCTGTAATGGGGCTTTCAGCCTGCTAGGAAGGTCTGTCTAATAAAACTGGTAAAAACTGTCTGACTACGGGTGTTGCCCTACACCTCAAACCAGAAGTCCACTTAAAGTTATGGCACGAAGCACGCAGATGTCTAGAAGTGCTGGGACCTCTGTAAATGAGTTACAAACGCGAGAATCTGAAATTGTGTCCTTCCTAGCCATTTCTTTAGCACAAGAGGCTGACCTTGGTTGTTCTGGGTGTGTGGGTGTGTGTGGCTCTGGGTGTGTGTGGCTCTGGGTGTGTGTGGCTCTGGGTGTGTGTGGCTCTGGGTGTGTCTGGCTCTGGGTGTGTGTGGCTCTGGGTGTGTGTGGCTCTGGGTGTGTGTGGCTCTGGGTGTGTCTGGCTCTGGGTGTGTGTGGCTCTGGGTGTGTGTGGCTCTGGGTGTGTGGCTCTGGGTGTGTGGGTGTGTGTGTGGCTCTGGGTGTGTGGGTGTGTGTGTGTGGATCTGGGTGTGTGTGTGGCTCTGGGTGTGTGTGTGGCTCTGGGTGGGTGTGTGGGGGGGGCTCTGTGTGGCTGTGTGTGTGGGGGGCTCTGTGTGGGTGTGTGTGTGGGGGGGGCTCTGTGTGTGGGGGGGCTCTCTGTGGGTGTTTGTGTGTGTCATTTGCGAGAGAATAAGCTATTGGCATTGTAAATGACAATGACATTTATTTATGTTTAAAAAAACATAAATAAAAATAATGTCAAGAGCAATGCCAATAGCTCTAACTTTAACAAAGGCAAAACCATTGCATTGTAAATGCTTGTTCTATTATTCACTGATCCAAGGTGGATAGGTGAATAAGAAAAGAAAACTAGCATAAAAGCGCTTTAAAAATAAAAGTAGATACATAAGCAGGTTGGGGGGAGCAGCAACACAGGTAGTGGGAGAAGCAGATGTGGGGGAGAAGTAAAAAAAATGGCGAGAACATGGGGGCAAAGGGAGAAACACCCGGGTGAAAGAGAGAACTTGGAGCGCGGCAGAGATGCACACGGGCAAGAGTGCAACGAGTACAGGTGAGGGGGAGAAGCAAATGGGTGGGAGACCTCCGTAGGGGACAGGAAAGACCCCCAATCTAACGACAAATGGGCTTTTCAGTCACCAAACACACAACCCCACCCTCCCTTACACACTGTATGTAGCAGCACCCCTGCTGTTGGTGCCTGAGGAACCAGATATACAGCTTCACTAGGCCAGTAGGAGCCAAAACAAGATTACTCTTCACCTACATTTTACTACCTTTTAAAAAGAAAAAGGTCCCTTGTGTGGCAGGCTCTGTCCTAACCCCACTGACTTTCCAGAAGCGCAGGAATCTCCAAGAAATGTCCCTGTGCCGCAGTAGGGTCATTCTCCTCTAACAAATAGGGATGTATGGGTGAAAGGACCTCGTGGAAAATGGTGCAATAGGACTACAGACACCATGAAGGCCTACAACAGACAGGGTGTGCTCAGTAAAAAATCACAATGCACTGAGCGGCACATGATACTTTGTGCACCGTTTCCAGACGTTTGAATAAAAGATATTGGAATCCAATTCTACAATACTGATCTTGTCGACCCAGGAATAATAAAAGGGGGGAGCCAGCCATGCCAGCAGGTTGCTCATGGTCACAGATCACCGCAAAATGAGCCAAGCCCAGTGAGCTATCTTACTAGGTCACAGAAAGGGTGGATGTGTCCGTCTGATCAATACACATTGTGTAATTTCCCAAACGAGGAAACCACAATAAGGGACCACTTGTCAACCTACCCTTAGTATATGTGGTGTGCTCCTACATTCATACATCACCAAGTATCACTGTGAGTATCCGTGCACTTTACAAATACCCAATTTCTTTCATTTCATTTCAATGTGCATGCCATCATTTTTAATTCACCACACAGTACATGGTTTTATCCATTGAATGTTGATTCATCCCTTCTATTTATTTACATGGTTTTCCATAGCTTGGACCAGGCCTGAAGGGTGTCGGAACATTAAGAAAATGCATTTACAGCATGTAGATAATATTTGTGCTTATGCATTCATTTATTATGTATGTCTTCATTTGCGCTCTGGGTATGTGCTTATAATTTATCCAGTTAATGCTCTTCATTCACTCACAATTCAAACCTTTGAATGTGTTTGTTTACCGTCAGACTTTTTATTGATTCTTGTGTTTTTTAAACGTATTCCTTTTGTTTATCCAGTTGTCTATTCATGTCCAATCCCCACCTGTTCATTTATCCTAACGCTGGCCCAGAGTATAGCATCAATTCAAACTCTATTTGTACATGTTTTATTTTACAGTATTTCCTTCTTCACACACAGCATCATTCTGACTTCAATTTGAGCAATGTAAAAAAGTATTTGTAAGGAAATACCTCTTTTTGTATGGTCACCCCAAACTTTTGGACTGATGTTGGTGACTTTTTACTCTGAGAGTGCACTGAGACCTGCTAACCAGACCTCCGTGCCAGGGCCCTGACCCCAAAATGTGTCTGTTGCATTGGCTATACCCAAATGGCATAAGCTAACTTCTCTGAAAGTCCCTAAGAAATGGTAACCTCATAAGTCACTCCAGGGATTGCAGCACTTTTGTGCCACCCTGGGTGTGACACAGGTAAAATGACTCTGCCAGCCCACCACTGCAAACTGGAAGAGCGGTTTTGAACTGCTAACCCGACTTTGCCGTTTAAAGCATATGGCAAAGCCAAACCTCCCTCTGCAATGTATGCAAGTCATCCCTATGGCAGACTTACCAAACCCTAAGGCGGGATGAAGCATATTTCAGGAGCAGAATGTGAGAAGTTGGCCTGGTATATGGTGTTCACTATTCTAGTGATTACCTTGCACCAGTCCAAACCACCCTTATGGTGATGGTTGTAAGTCAACCTTATAGACCAGCTATCCTAGTGGTAGCGTGGACAGAACAGTCTTAGGCTGAAAGACTCTAGAGGGTGTGTAAAGCCAGCTGTTTTACCATATGTAACCCCTTAAATATCAAATGAAAGGACACCACACAGGATATATATAAAATATATATGTATTTATTTCTAACACACTCCTCTGAACTCTTTATGAGGTCAGAGGCCAAAGCTTGTGTTCCCTCCCTCCTGCAGGAAGCCACATGTGTGTTGGCCCAAATTGTGAGCTTCCAAGGATAAGCTGCATTTGAAGGGCAAATGGGTAGCAGTTGGGAAAAGGGCTGCTCCACTGTCTAGATAGGCCGGCTGGCACTAGGGCTGGTAAGGGGAAACCAATTTCCAAACTAGTTTCCCAGGAGCATGTTGCCTCCTTTGTAGCCACACCTCTGGTTTGGGCTAGGAAGCTTTGGATGCTGAGAGAGGAGTACTGCCATGTTGGAAGTGGGCAGAATAGTGCATCTTGGGATAGCCAGATGCCAAACTGCACTAGAAGTGGGTATCAGGAGGAGGAGATCCTGGTAGCCCATTGGCTACCTATCACATCATACCCTGGGGGTATTTCCTGAACATAAAAAGGCACCCTTGGCACCCCAAACTCAGATCTTGACTGGACTAGAAGGAGGACTGCCCTATTGCATGAAGGACCTGGTAAAGAGAGGCTGCATCAGCGTGGACTTCCCCTGCTGAACCAGGTGGCTAGCGAAGTAGAAGGGACTGTACCTGTTGTGCCTACTCATGGAGAGTTCATCTCGGAGGCCCAGCCAAAGTAGAAGACTCCAAGAGTATGTTGGCTTACCCTCGTTAACAGCACTGGGCCACAACAGCTGAAGAAACCTGCTGGAGCAAGTTGGTAGCCCAACTCTTTAAGCCGCTGTTTCTCATTACTGTACAGCACCAGAGACCATGACCCGATGCTCAAAGTTGCACCCAAATCTGCTGGACCCAGGATAGTCATCAGAGTGCAGGTTGGTCGCTCAGAAGGCAAGTTATCACCCAGGAAAGAATTTAGATGTAACTGCGATACTGGGCAACTGGTAGCCCACTGGCGACTGGACTTCTTCTGGGACCAAGAGAACTTTGAGGGACTTCGACTCTAGTGGCCAGGACCGCATCACAGAGTGTGTGGACTGTGAGTAGCAGCAGAAAGTCCCCCCGTTGGCCACATCACATCTACAGCATCCTTGAGACTCTTCAGCTTCCTGGGACCTATAGCAAAGGAATAAAAGGGCATGGAACTGACTTGAGAATGCTTTTACTTCGAGGTAACTGTTTCTGTGGACCTTCGTCCACCTGACTTACTTCCTACTCGAGTTGGTCACCTAAAGTATCTATAAGTAACCCTGATGCAGAGGTCTAGCCCGGGACCAGGGTTCAATTCCCCGCCTCGGGGGCTCAAAACATTCCACGGACCTGATAATTCTCACCGCTGTGCCTATTCCAATCATGAAGTCCCACTCAGCAACTCTGGGCAATAGCTTGCTTAATCTCCACAACAGCCCCCACAACGCTAAGGATGCCTGGCCTCCACCTTGGGGGTGCCCAGGAGTGGACGCCTCACAGGGAAAGCCAGGATGGGTTCCACAGCGGTAGTCGTACAAGCGCCTTGAGACCCTTGCGGGTGAGTAGTGCGCTATACAAGTATCAATTTACTAACCGCATTGGCACATGCCAACGTTTTTCTTGAACACGTCCAATTTGTTGAATTTGCCAATGCTGGTCCACGGTTAAGTGAAAATGTACATACTTACTATACCTTGTAAATTTTATATCTCTAGAACCCTCTGGTGGATCTTCTTTGTTGTGGTGTCTAAAAATGCATAGAAATAAAAACTATTTTTCAGTTCAATAACTTTTTTCGATTACAATTTTTATAATCATAAAAAGTACATATTTAAAAAAAAACAGATCAAATCATTTCATCACATACATAAAAGTGAAAAAGAAGAACTTTTAAGAGGTGCTTGAGAGAGATCTTGTTGCTTAGGTACTTCAGTTCAGTTTGCGAGTTTTTGACGGATTATAATGGAGGCCTTTAAGAACATTGCCACAGATTTGGCTACATGCGGAGAGTTCAGACATTGCAAAAACAAGAATGCAGGGTAGCACTGTCTGTGACCAGCTGATCGAAGGAGTGGAAGTATCCAAGAATTGCGAGGAATTTTGTAGTATTTACAGAAAAAAATGATGTGGATTGTTGTTTGTTGAGATGTACCATCACATGGACAGTTCATGAGCAAACGGGACCAGTTGTGAGTTTCGGGGAAAGAGACCAAACGAAAAAAGGTATTGAAGCGGAATCTTGTTAATAAATTTTTTTCCTGATTTGACAGAAAAAACGACAAATAGGGTTGCATACCTGTAAGGGGTTGTATTGCGCAGATCTGGGTATTGGAAAATTTCATGATCTCAGACTGATTTTGCAACTCTCTCAGGTGGGTCAAGCACATCAACTTTAGCTGTTGCCTGGAAATGTCTTCAACAGTAGGGGGATCGGCGAAGTAGGATTTACGGCCAAGGTCGTTAAAAAAGTTCCGTACATAGACCAACCAAGGGATCTTATGCCAGTTTGTTAAAGCTAACAGTCAGTTATCAAAGATCGTGTCAAGTGGCATTCGGGTTTGGACCATATTCGTTGCCACAATAAAATAGGTTGGGAACGGATAGTGTCTACGATGTAATCCATGCCAAGCTCGGTATGGGAAGCAAAGTTCTGGGCGCTTTGCGGGAGGGCCAGCAGATATTTGATGAAAATGTTCTCGGTTATTTGTAGATGATCAATATGGCCATGCCCCCACACGCCTGCTCCATAGGTGGCCACACTGTGGCATTTCGCGTAGTAAACTTTCAGAAGCTCTGGTGAAGCAGGTTTCCCCAGCTTTCTCGAGAAAGACATCAAGGCCGATGTTGTGCGCCGAAAAAGAAGATTTCTGGTAATCGTAGCTTGACGCCAATTCAGAGCGTCATCCACAAGAATTCCCAGGTAAGGGTACACAGATGTTCTTTCCAGCTTTGTATTATCCACCAGTATTGGTTTAGGATTTTTAACCCTGGGGCCAATATGCATTGTAAAGGTCTTTTTTATGTTGATTTTCAGGCCTAGTGAGTCCATAAAAGAACTATATTTGTTGGTTTGCTTCTGGAGTTGATTTAGTGTGCGGGCCAGAATGACACAATCGTCCGCATATAGCAGTGTTGGTATTTGTCGGTGGTTTATCTGGGGTAGATCCTGGCTCCCTTCCAGCATAGCCTGCTCTAGTCCATTGGTGTAAAGGTTGAACAGGAAGGGAGCCAGTACACAACCCTGTCTGACTCCTTTTGTTATTGGAAATGAGCTAGACAGCTCACCGTTAGTGCCGAATCTGACTCGACCAGAGGCATTAGAATATAGTTCGCGAAGGAAAGCTATTAAGGGAGAATCGACTCCGAGATCACTGAGGATTTTCCAGAGTTTACCATGTTGGACACAGTCAAATGCCGCACTCAGGTCGACATAGACGAGGAAGATGTTACCTCCTTTGGCGCCAGCATATTTCCCAGTCAGGAGTGCAAGGTTCAGAGCCTGTTCCACGGTCCCGAGCCCCTTCTGGAAACCGTATTGCAGGTCAGTCATGATGTTGTTTTCCCGGGCCCAGGATTGCAATCGGTCCAGGAGTACTCGACCTGCAATTTTGCCCATGGAGTCCAGAAGGGAGATTGGCCTATAGCATGCTGGGTCGTTGCGGTCACCTTTTTTAAAGATGGGCAGTAGGATTGACGTAGACCAGGATGGAAAAAGTCCGTCCGATGTTACTGCTGCCAGGACCTGTGTAATTATCGGTGACCAAAGTTCTATATTGTGTAGAAAAATGTCCATTGGAACTCCGTCAGGGCCCGGAGCCTTTCCTGATTTTGATGCCTTAATTGCTTTAACAACTTCACTATGTAGGAAATGAATACTTATAGGGTAGATGTTGTTCTCCGATATATTGGATTCACTTGGATCTGTTCCTTTTTCTGTGGCACTTAGTGAGGATGGGCCAAAGATTTTAGAGAAATGCGTGACCCAGTCATCTTCTGTGACTGCTACGTCCAGATGTTGTCCTTTTACATTGTCGGACAGAAAAAGGGGTCTCAGGACTTGCCAAAATAGGGTACTATCCTTTCTTTGGGAACTGTCATGGAGTTGTGACCATAGATCTTTCTTGATTTCTTTTTTCCGTTCCCTTCTGGCTAAGTTATAAAGTTTTCTTAGGTTGGAAATTTCCAATTGGTTTCTTGTGGGTCTATGTAGGGCTTCTTTTAAATTCGAAAGAGCTTTGCGGCAAGCTGAATCGAACCATCTCGTGGTAGGGGCCTTCACGTTCTTTACCTTGACAAAGAGCTCTTTACCGATTTCTTCCAGGATGTTTTTGAAGTTATTAATAATTGACCGGGGTGTGGTGTCTGGGGATAGACATTCTAGTATCCAGGGCTTAGATTTTTCCAGGATTTTCTCTGTTACTGCCACCGGGTCAATCTTGGCCCATTTGACTGTGTAGCCATTCAATTTGTTCATAGCTAATAAGTTTTGATTTAAAAGACTCGTTTTTACAGAATGTACTTTAGTCAATTTTGGAGTGATTCTTACGCTAATTGGATAATGATCGCTCATGAGATTTGTCCCGGTTTCAAAGTTAGTTAGTTGTCCCTTGAGTGAGTGGGAGGACAGTATATAGTCTATGGTAGTTGAAAATCCTCTTCCGTGAAAAGTGGGGGAAAAGTCCTTCTGTGGCTCTATTATCTCATTTGCAAAGTCCAGATCTAGAGAAAATAGAATTTCGTTTAACTTGCTTCCACATGTCGAGTGAGCAAAATGAGGGATGGGAGTACCAAGTTCGTTGTGCAATCCACAGTTGCCATTCTTGTAGTTGGGACAGAGTGGAAGATTAAAATCACCACCCCATAATAGATGTACTGTATTGGAATTGGATTCAGTTAGCAGGGATAATAGGAAAGTGGCAATCTCCACTAGGATTGTCAAACAGTCTGTTGTAGTTAGGTTGTTGTAATAGTTGGTAAGTATGTAAGTGGAGTCATTACTGAACTTTATTTGGATGATTTGATATGATGGGAAGTCTTTTAGCATTTTGATGGATGTAAAGGGAAGAGTGTTAGCGACGTAGATCACAAGACCCCCCTTAGGCCTTCCCAGGGCTCCCTGTACTGCTGGGGTGAAAAAAGTTTTATATCCCGTTAAATGATTTGCAGTGGTGGACCATGTTTCCTGGAAACATAATACTTGGTGTTTCGTTACTGTTTCGGACCATGATTCTATTGTTAATTTAGAAAGCAATCCTGCAACGTTCCAGTACAATATAGAGAGGTTCAGTTTATTGGGGACAGGAGGTAGTTGTGTAACAGGGGGTTCACTTGGAAGACTCTCTATTGGGGTCGGAGGAGGGTTAGTTGTGTCTCTCAGATCGATTGATTGGTGAAAGGTTAGATCTATGCTGTCCGTAGGGATGGCCAAAATTTTGGTTATGGGCATCCGTCCGTTGGAAATAATAGGGTAGGTATCTACAGTTGTCTCAGGGTAGAGGTTGATAGTAGTCGGGGAAATTTGTTGTGGTTGGCTTCGGGGTTTGAGGGGTGATAGCTGCGGTCTGAGGTTTGATGGAGAGGGCTTGTTGTGGGCTTGGGCATTCTTACTCTTGAATTTTTGGGATCTTAACGGTCAATTGACCATCTCAAGACAGTCGTAACGGTTTCTTGTTGGGATACCCTGCCAGCCCTCCAGTGGATGATAGGGTCTACCTTGCCAAGGCTGCTTGTGCCATTCTCTAGTTCTATCTCTATTTCCACGACCGTATCTAAGTCCCACATGTTTCCATTGATTTTCTTGAGGATGCTGCCAATTCGGGATAGAGGTATATTGATAAGTCTTCAATGGAGGGTAAAAGAAAGAAAGGTGTTGGACATCTATTCCGCCTTTCTTCTCCAAAGCGGGCCATGAGCAAATGTGGTCCACGGTAGATGGATCCCTGCAAGTTACTATAATGCAGTCTCCGTGGATCGACTTGGGTTCATCCCCTATCCATATTACTCTGCGGACAGTGGAAATCCCTCCAGAGTGGTATGGTTCTAGTGGTCTATTTATGCTTAGCCACTGCATAACCTTGTTTTTGAGTGACCATGCAGTTTCTGTCATGCCTTCCGTTAATTCGGGTACACCTGTGAGAATGATTGTATATGGGGTTGCCTCTGGTGGGAGATGGACCGGGCGCCTAAATCTTAATGTCTTTTTGGATGTCAACGGAGGTTGCTTCACTCTTGATTTAGGGGAAGTGAATGCCGGTTTGTTTGTTGAATGGTTTATGGTTACGTTATCTGGTAGTTTCCCAGTTTTACCTGTTTTTTCCGGGCAAGTAGTAGAGGCGGGTTGGGGGAGCTCCGTATTGGATTTGGTCTTTTGTGCACTAGGCATTAAAGCTTGCCGGTTTTGTACTTGAGAATTGGATTTTGGTTTTTTGGAAGATGGAATAGTCTGGACAGATTGTTTGGTTGCTACAGCTGGTTGTTGCTGATGAGATACTTTTGGGGGATGAGTGACGTTTTGTGTCCCTTGCTTAGGTGATCGTCTATTATTTGTGCTGGGATGTGTTTGTGATAGAATTGCTAATTGGGCTTCCAGATTTCTTATACTAATTTGTATAGGTTTAAGCTGTTGTGAAAGTAGGTCTTTGATTAAGGAAAATAATTGCGATGAAGTTTTACAAGTTTTACAGGGGTTATCTGCGTCCTCAACGAAGATAGGAAGTGGTAAAAGGTTGTTTTCTACTGAGGTAGTAGTCATTGATCGCCCGGGTTGTGTTGACTGTTTAGAACGATCCCTCCTAGGTTCCCTCTCTGGACCCATAAAAGGAACAGGAACTAGTGTATTTGCTGGTGAATGGGGGTTAGCTTGTTTGGGGATGGCTCCTTCCCTTATACCTCGAAGGTGTTTATCTATAGTTGTTTCTAGACTTTGGCAGGCTTCTAGGTCCGGGGTAGTCTCTAGACCATTGGATAATAGTGATTCTGATTGTGTTACAGATAAATCAACTAAACATGGCACTGTATTAATGTCGACAATGGTAACAGGTAGGGCCGGGGAACAGGTAGATAAAGCTTGCTGAATGGGGGAAGCTGCAGATGCTAAAAGGCCCAGAGACGATCGTTTGGCTTTCATAAGATCGAGAGACAAACGTTTAGCGTTCATAAGGTCAAGAGACACTCTGCGCTCCAGAAGAGATATGCTATGATCAATTACCTCGGTGGTCCTTGAGATAAATTGATCTATTGGGCCGGTGATTTGGGCTAATGCCTGCGCGTTTTTTGTTTTACTTCTGGTTCTTCCAGGCATGGTGGACATAGAGAAATTCCCGTATACAAAGTGGGGAACGAACTGAGGGTAACAGTCAAAGGGGGTTGCCCGGTCCGGTCTCTACCGGTCACTAACGGGCAACAACGGGCCCGCCCTTGGCCCGGGCTTCGCCCGGGCTGCGACCCGCGCGCGTCCCGCGGTGCGCATAGCTAGGCTTGCTTATGAGCTGTTTGAACGCGAGGAGGCGTGGCACTGGGAGGGGGCGCGGCTCACGCGGGAAGAGGACCCAGCTGAAGGTGTTGTATGCTGGTCCTCGCAGTCCCGGGTGCCGCGCCTCTCGCCTCCACTGCGGCCAAAGCTGGTCTCCTCCTCGCTGGAAACAAAAGGGCAGCAAACAGTCTCCAAAGCTACTCCTGTAGCAGAAAGCAGGACACAGGACACACGATCAGAAAACCTCTTAGCGAGCAAATCTATTTTTATAAATTGGGGTTGGATTTCTTAAGTGTCTCGTGTATTACTTCAATTGTTTGGGTGCTGTTTAAATGCTTTACATTTGTTCCTATGTAAACGCCTTGCTGCTCAGAGCCTCAGCTACTCAGGGATGAGCTTAACGCTTTGAAAACGAAACCTAGTGATCCTAATGGGGTACGTAAATGTATTACACAGTGAGGTCACAAAACCACTCCATATAGTACAACCCATTTCCTCAGTGTTATGATGCATCCTACTGAATTCAATTTGATTACCGATGGTAATATAAGCCAGCAAGTCCAGGTCTCTTTCTCCCAGGCCACAGCGTGCTCCAGTGCTGAAGCCAGCAGGCAGACACTAACTAACTAATTGGTGTGCAATGCTGTTACTCGTGCTGGGCACCAAGGTAACACTGAGCAAGGGACAGAAATGGCCTATCACGGCATGACTCCAAAATAAAGCCATATAGTGATTGGTCACGTTCTGTGTCTTCCACCCTCGCGCTGCCTCATGCGTGCGGGAGTTGGGACTAGTGGCCCGCCTACCTACATACTTTGTCTGAGCCAACCCAGACGCTGCTCCCTTGATGTTCATATTAGTAGACAGCATGAAAGCTGGGTCCGGATTGGTGTTGGCCGGAATACCAACCGCTCATTAGGAGGCTGACTGCGGCTTTGATACCCCCCCCCCCGTCCTCCCCCCCCAAAGGCTCCTAACATTGTGCAAATAGGAGAGGCCTCAAGTGTGCTGCATTTTGGGCTGGTCACAGGAAAGCACCCATCCAACCCAAGATGCACACTTCAAGACCAGACAGCCTTCTGTTAATTAATTAATACAGGGTGTAGGAGGGACACAGAAATTAGGGGGAAGCAACGCCCCAAAGCTCCAATAGAGGAGCCGCCCCTGATTGTGAGGGATATTGGGGCTACCTGCATTGTATGCAACAGCAGTGCCGCCCCTGATTGTGAGGGATATTGGGGCTACCTGCATTGTATGCAACAGCAGTGCACGAGGAGGGCTGCACAGTGCATATTCAGGCTCCAGATTTTTTGGCAGACAGTGCATTATGGAAGATGCAATAATTTGCCTTGTGCATTTTCAAAAGGCACCAGTAACTATTAAAGTCTTCCTGGAGCAATTCCATTGACTTCCCAGTTCTGAACTGCAGTAATCTGCCTTCCACTGCTCTTTGCAGCCACATATTCAGAGAGTTTCACACTAGGGAGCTGCTGCTAACCATCCAGTCATAAGCTTTCTAAATGTGTTTACTGTAACACCAACCTTCGTTTTTCTTTAATTTTTGCACAATGGAAAAAGGAATCTGCAGATTATAAATTCATCACAGAATGTATAGTATTAGATACCATAAAATTATTGGTTTCGTGATTAATCAAGAGGTTTGCTTGACCTTGATGCAGGTAATGGAGATGGTACATTTTTGCAGAGCAAAGTTAAAACACTTTCATAGAGAACACATTGGTCATGCACAGCAGCCAGGCTCATGCTTCTAGTTGTCCATATGGACATTTTACCTCAGTTTTGCCCTTCCGTTTTCCAAGTACACACACAAGGGTGTAGGAGGTGAGAGAAGTATACAAATGGTGAAATTGACACACAGATTTTTGTTTAAAAAAAATGCTCTCACCCACAAATTGGGCTTGCTAACAACATCTCTGCCCAGACCAACTCCTGGGATGGAGCATAGGGGTGGGAAGACAATACCAAGAAATAACGAGAGGGATCAAAGTGCAAAAATTGCACATAAAACTGACTCTGGAATATCCTCTCTATATTTTTATTCCTGGATTCCCTTATCAGGATTCAAATGTATTATAAATGATGGTGGTGATTGGACGAATTATTATCTGTACACCCCTCCTATCTGCATGCTTGTCAACGAGTTTCAGCTGATTCTTTTGCCCAAAATGGTCATCTGGCTTTCTTTAAGACTATAAATCCCGTGTAACCCCCTACTCTCCTACCTTTCTTAGTGGGTAGATTGAGGCTCGACCAAATCCGGTCTGGGTACGTGTAACCACACTGCAGTTTCACCGAGTTTTAAGTGATCAATTGCTTGTATTGGTGTTCGAGCAGGAGCGTCTCCCAATAGTCATACATTCTACCCTACCTCCCAGCCAAAGACTTCCAAACTGCGGTACAAGCACTAGTCATCCCACGAATTGAATACGGCAGCACCGCCCTCTGCGGACTCCCACTAACTACAACCGCACCACTAAAAGCGTCTCTAAATGCTGCAGCGAGACTCATCACTGGGTCAAAAAAGCACTCCCACATTACCCCTGACTTGAAGTCCCTGAATTGGCTGCCTTTTGAAGCCAGAATACATCTGAAAATCGCCTGCATGACTCACAAGGCGGTACACCTAAACTCACCCGGCTACCTTGCTCAGAAATTGACAATCTCTGGGGGAATCAGAAACACGAGAGGCACAAACAATCTTCTGCTGAAACCTCGAAGATTCCGGAAGGAAAAAACATACAAGCGCTCTTTCTCAGGAATGGCGCCTAGGATTTGGAACTCACTCCTTCCCGAAACCAGGCTTATCTCCTCCACTACACTCTTTAAAAAAGAAGTAAAAGCTATCCTCATGGCTAAATACACTTGAACTACTATCTCGAACCCTATTAACACCCTGCACTGATCTGTATTACTTGCTTGACCCCTTTACTTATTTGTATGAGTTGTCTTATCACTCACATGATTGGCTTTGCAGTCACCTATTTGTATTATTTGTACTGTATGATCTACTGATTTACCTATTTGACTTTGTTCCCTCATGTACCCTTCTGTACTGTGTGATCTATTGATTTACCTATTTGACTTTGTTCCCTCATGTACCCTTCTATGTAAAGCGCTCTGATATCTGCGAAGATCTTGTTCGCGCTATATAAAACTTTGAAATAAATAAATAAATAAATTCGTCAAGGTGAGGCAGCCGCCACCGCGAACCACTCTGCGCTTCTTTTACTCAAGGCTAGGGTTATCGTTTCCCACAAGACGTGTTATTTAATGAAGATTTTGCCTAAAAAAGGGATGCAGTTTGTCGTCTTTCTCATTCACAGACCCGTCCTGTGTGCAACTCTGATCCCCTTATGTCTTAAAAAGACTGATGACATGTATACAGATATTAATAATTCTGAGACAATGACCTGCGCATTTTGTACTTGCAGCGTCTGGAACCTGACGCCCCGTAGCCTAACTATACGCTTTGTGACACACTTAGATTTTACTTTTTGAATCTGTGGTGACCTCTCGTCTGCAGAATCATCCGGAGTTCTCCAGAACTTCATCTAGTTTTCAGAGTCCTGTCAACTTCTAGAATTTTGTATTCAAACATTTGACCTGTTCACTCTGCTCTGAGACACAGGCTGCGCTACACTTGTTTCTCTTCGATCAATGGGGTTAAACCTGAGGTGCGTACATTGAACAGTACCAGAGCAAGAGTCCGTCAATGCATACCTTTGAGGGCCAAACACCCTGCGATGAAGGGAAGGTGCATCTGCCATGCCTTTAAGTTCTAATCTGCTCTTGCTTGCTAAGAAGTACTCTCCGGATCTACAAGTTGGGGGCGCAAACGGATACCGTAATGTTCGCAGCCACAAGGTGAAGTGAAAAAGGCTTTGATGTTGGAATCTGATGTCATTTTCAAACTGTCCGATTCGAGTAACACTTTGACTATCCGACAAGAGGAAAAGGATTAGTTAAAGAAACTGAAACTGCACTCCACGACCCATTTTTTTGCTTGTTCGATTACAGCAATCAAAAACGAGCATAAGCAAAGTCAAGAGGAGTGGTTTGCGTTTTCAGTATAAGTAAGACCTGTTGATTTGACGGGTATGCTGAATTTTTATATAAATTGTGGCTCGGCATCGAGATCATAGAAGGATTCCGACAGTTGAATGTAGTTGCTAGGGCTGTCAAGGGAATATTATTATAATGGATACAATTAGAATAACAACCCATAGGTCTGTCTTGTGGTAAAAAAAAAAGTAAGAAATTATTACTTTTGTATCAATGCATGTAAGATAAAGAATTATTTGTTACAAAAATGTGATGATTGAGTGTTCTTTTCAGAGCTAAAAAATTAATTTACATGGAAATACTTTTTGAGAGGCGGAAAGATACATCCTAACAGCCAATAAATAGCATGACAGTGAGACTAAAACCCTTCCATGAGCTGATCCAAGATGTTAATGTTATCTCAAGCCAGTGGCTGAATGGGGTCACAAGAGCAAGCTAATGCCATGAAGGGGCGGACCCCATCCAAAATGCATATTGGTGTATGGCATGCGCTAATTTACAATGTGGTACCTGTACATGGTATTAAATAGTAAAACATGTGTTTGTTTCATTGCAGTTGCGGTACCAGAAGTGTTTGGTTGCCAGGCCTCCTTTGCATAAAATGCAACCACCTCCTCCCCCTCCCCCTCCAGACACAGTGACGCGAAGAGTTACAACGAGCGTAAAACGAGGAGTCTTGTCCCTCATTGACACTCTAAAACAGAAGCGTCCTGTTCCTGAAATGCCCTAGCTGCGAACCTGAAAGAGGATTCTTGGACACACTACAATACTTTACGGGAGGTAAAGTGGTTACACAAAAGCAACACAAACCGATGCTCAGCCTTCCGTTCAATTGCTGCTGCTTTGTCTTCGGAGAGTACTCCTTATGAAAAACAATGTTAGACGAGCATGTACACTTGTCCGTCGCCACCATCGTGTAACTTGAAAAGAAGCATGAATATACATATATATATATAAATATAATTTTTATTTTTGTCTGTGAATTTCTTTATGGGCAGTGGAAGGTCTGTTTCTGATGTACATAAAAAGAACATTTCGAAAGTAGGCTCACAAGAAACAAGAACATAGCCACATCTCTGACAGCGGACTGTTCCTGCAGCGCTTGGAGGCCATGCTGCTGAAGCTCCATTGAATCACAATCATCTTGGACAGCATTTGTCGTAAGCGGCTCTTGAGTCCTAGGTGAACACTCCTTGTTTTCAAATATTGGAGAAGTGATGGTGGGCATCACTTGTCAGCTTGAAGACGCACTAGTATCCTCGTCTGTTCCAACTGGCGGATAATCCACAGAGGAGCTTTCCTTTTTGTGCTTTTTAACCAGCATGACCTCGGCACTTGGAGAATGATTGGAGTAGCTTAGCCCTGTAGCACTTTAATCAGCACTACAGAAATCAGAACAAAGGGGTAAACGTCTTGAAATTCAGGCACTTTGCGCCTAATAATTGTAGTACAACAAGAAAATCCAACTAACTGATTTAAATTTATATCATCAACTTACGGAGTGGTCAAAACTATTCCTAAGTTCTCTGACACAGATTGACGCTGTAATAATGCTGCATTTTTTCTGTTTGTTCCAAAAATGTCCTCAAAGTGCTGTGTCCTCACCTCAGCAGTCTGAATGAGTGCCAGTGGAGTTCTGTTTTACTTTTGCTACCTGAACTAAAATGTGGCCCATCAACTGTCCTTCTGCCCTGTTCTTCTACCTGCTGTAAATGATTTTTCTAATGCACCTTGTTTTTTCCCCAATGGTTCACAGCAAAAATTGACTCCAGCTGAATGTTGTTGCAATCAGCACTGTCAAAGCAGGAAGGGAATATTGGCATGATGGCTCTCATATTTGGTTTCTATCAGCTCTACTTTCCCGAGATAGCCCGAGTGGCTGCATTGCAGCTGCAGTCGGGCCCCACAATGCACACGATAAGTGACATGCGCTTTAGTGCTCATTGTACCTTAAGAATGCTGGTCCTTCAAACTGTTTATGTAGAGCTCATGCGATTGGAGCATTGCATGATGCACTAATGGGCTGTGGAGGTAGATCTCCTTCGTCATCATCGCTGTGCATTCAGATGGTCTATATATGTCCTAAAGTGGCAGAACTCTCCTGTCTCGTCTAAGTTCCCCCAGATATGCTAAGCGTTGCCACCTTTATATTTCTGTTGCCTCTCATACAGTGGTATAACCCACACCTTTTTTGCTTTTGCATGGAAGAATTATCGTGTAATGTGTAATTTGTTACTCTTGTTCCTCAAGATTAAGACCAAGGCATCACTGTTCTCATATACAAGGTCAATGGACTAATCAAGCATACTTTGGCGCTCCCACAATCATGGGCCTGAGCCTCAGGTGAGGGTTCATAAAGAGGGGCTGTATTATTTAAAGCCATAACTCTGTAAAGTGAGGAGCAATAGGACTATCTCCCACCAGAAAACCTTTCTAGCGTGAACCTATATTACCCACTGGGAATCACTGTGTTGATTCAAAAACACAGGCCTTATCAGCAGAGCTAGCACGCCTCTTAGAGCCTGCTGCCGTGCCTTTCATGGATGTGTTCATCGCCGCGGCTGCCATCTCCATGCTTACCCGCTTCCCAGCTAGGCCAAACATACAAAGTAAGAACACTCACCGGTGCCTCAGGCACAGTATAGTGAGCTGTTGCTCGTGTGCGGAAGCATGGTGCAATGGTTCTACTGGGTTCTTTCTGTGCGTAGAAACTAGAATGAATGAGAAGATGGCAGCGACTCAAGGTTCTGTAATGGCAGCGAGAGCTCTCCTGGTGGGATCGCCATTGAAAGTCCTAAACATTTGAATAGCACAGGTACAGCATCATGGAGCACCTTACCTTATAACCGTAGTTCAAACCAGAGCTTAATTTTTACCAATTCCTTTTCAAAAGAAGAAAATTCAATAAAATAATGCCAATTAAATCCAAAAGGCAGCTGCTCATCGTAGCTAAAATCTGACACCAAACCTGTAAGGTGTCCAGCAGATCTGATATCACCTCATGCATTGTACATTTCTTTATTTTGAAATGACAGAGCTCATGGATCCTACCTTTCTATGATTTACCATCTTGAAGCCACTGCTCGGATGAAGGTGGGATGTTTAGTACTTCAATGAGGATTCCCCACAAGAGAGAACTAAGATTATAAGTATTCTTTCCTCTCTGGCGTGGGGTCTTCATTGTTAGCCCTACATTTTTAAATTGACTAGCTAGCACATTCCTATTAAAATGTAACAAAAGGAGCAATAGAATGGCAAACAAGGGTATTGCTATGTTAACTAAGCAGGTTCATTAAGGAGGCCTGCCCACTTGTGGGTCTATCATTGGGTCTGAGTCCAAACAGTAGTGTCCGTTTGAAATATGAATACATCTCTAGGTTAGCGCTTTGCAAATATCCCAATAATTACATTTACCAAAGCTGTTGAGGCCTCTTTACCTATTGTAGCATCTATCTGCCCCCTGGGTTTCCGAGACACAAGCCTGCTAGGTTTTTGGTAGCAAATCGAAGGTGTAATCCATCTGGAAATTGATTGACTGGATGCATCTAAGACCTGTTCATATTGGCCACAAATCAGAAATTGTTCTTAGGATTTCAGATGACCAAAGCATCATGCAAATATAAACAAATCACCGCCCTTCCAATGTATCTCCTTACATATTTCCACCCTTCCAGTGTATCTCCTTACATATTTGCACCAAACAGTGACTATATTGGTGCAGTTTGTTACAATTTGTGTTACACTTATCTCATCTTTTTGGGTGTGATTTAGGTACAAAGATAAACGTGCAAAATGCATTCCTCCATTTGTGGGTGTAGTCTCCAGAACTGTTGCTTTTGATAGTAGGAATCTGATTTGCATTATCTGATGTATATTTGAATCTGTGCATGCTTAATGTGTACACTCGTAGACATTGCATGTGCATACATTCTAATACCACCCATTTCATCACTCATAGATTCATCTTTTTGCAAACCTACATTGTGACTTTTTCCAGGTGTAACAGGTGCCAGGATAAACGCATTCGGGATTTGTTCTTTTTGTTATTGACAGACACTTTCATTTTGTATGTTTAATTATATTTGGGATAAAGTGCCCCTAAATGTACATTATAAGGGCATTTATTGCAAGGTACCAAGGAGTTGAGTGATGATCTGAAGGTACAAGGCCTTTATGTCACAGAACTCAGAGGGGCTTTGCAGTATTCACTTTTATTCTACAGCTTGCAGACACTATATGCAATTTTTGAAGTGGGCTCCAGTTTCACCTCAGCCTTCCGCTTTAGTTGAATCTGCCCCTGGGACTGACCAAGGAAGCTCCGATTCATAGTTGACGGAGCGTTCTTGTTGTCTGCTCTCTTGTTTGTCCGAGGTGTGCAGATGCAGCAAACGTCCATGTTCATAACCGCCTCACCCTCCAGCTATCCAGACCTGCAAAGGTTACAGGGGAGCGGGAACAGTTCCCCCTCCTTTTAATCCCTCACATTTCGGTTCCCTATTTTGGGCAAGATGCTCAGGCACAACTAGAAACCCTGTGACCAGCCATAGGAGCAGAAACCTACGAGATTGGAGAGACGGAATGTATGGAGGGGAGTTTTGGGACAGAGACCCTCCTAATGTTGGGTCACGTGGCCGAGTCTGTGGGCCAGGAACATACTGAGGTGGAGAGAGTGGGCACTCGACGTTTGGTTTTCCTGCTACCTGGACCACACTTGGCCTACCTCAAGTTTTGGATTGTTAAAAATGTATTTTTGCTTTGAGCCACATGTTTTCGACAGCACTATTCTCTTTATAAATAATGCTTGCTAAAGAGACACCCCGTATTTGCTTTAGTGTCATACCTATAAATGAGAAAGCCCCCCTTACTCTACATTTACGAGCGTCCATTGTCTGCCTTGCCTAAATGTAATCTTTTTTCATGGCGACTTTGCTTACATTAAAGTGTCTGTAACTAGCTTGTTTGTAAAGCCAACACATGCAAGCACAGGTGAGTTGCTCAGTGAGATTATTAGTCTGATGTCCGGGGAATCTGAAGCACGAGTCACACCTGTTCAATCATCAGACTCAAATATATGTCTGTTGCCCCGGAAACGGAAGCCTGACCCACCTGCCTAACCATCCAACTCCATTGAGGCACTTATGCAACCGTTGGACTCTCTGTGAAGAATGGAGATGAAAGCCATGATGTCTAAAAGTGAAGACCCTTCGCAGACATTTTGTTTGAAAACATTATTTGCATATTGTATCTCTGCTTAGAAAAGAACTTTGTTGAAAAAGGCCACACATATGAAATAATATTAAGATGTTTATTTTCTGCCATGGCCAAAAACTGAGTGACGACTTGTGTGGGATTAAATGCCGGCCTTTCCTAATGTCATAGTAAGACTTCAGTTATCTATGCATTCTTTATATTGAGTATATCTGTAAGCAGACAGCCATGTTTACTATATCTTGTTTTTTTATGTGAATTTTTTTTTTAAATAGCCGATCAAATACAGTTTAAAATATTTTTAATTTATTTATTCTATTTTTACTGAATATCCCTAAAAACAACCTTTATGTATTATCTTTGCTGGCCATCCTGTCAAAAAGCCACCTTACAGAATAATCTCTTTAAAGAACACTTCAACATCTTTACGGTGGTTTTGTAACGATTTGTAGTCACGTTTTTATTGGATTATATAGATCAAACTGCTTTGCGTTGTGTGAAGCTGTTTATTTTTTATTTTGTATAGTAAAAAAATGCATAAATGCACCTGCTTGTACCACTCACTTGCCTAAGCACCTCTCGTGAGTGTGATGAACTTTCGAATCCAGAAAGAAAGACTGAAGTATTTTGAAGATACGAGTGAGTATTTGGATGGGTGAGGGTATAATTTGTGACTGGCAGTGTGGCCAGAGATAGGAATGCCACATGCCACGAGATGTGTGGCCCTTAGCAGTGCCATTAAGAATGTCTCTCGTACCTATGTCTGTAACTTGGGACACTCTTCATTCAGTGGTTGTAGACGCACTTGGCTCTGCATTCAGCGTTGTTGCCATCACTTGCTGGTCCACTAAATAAAACAGTGACCTAACCGAACAGATACTGCCCAGGCCCAAGAAGAAACTCGCACACATGGGTGTCTATAACCAAAGCAAGATATTGGCTGCAAGTTCTGGTGTTTATTTACATCAGTAGAAAAGGACATTGTCTGTTGTAGGTGGGGGTGAGAGGATATTATATTTGCAACACTTGTCACCCTGCAGCACGCAGTGTTTTCTTGTACCCTTAGAGCCCGACGTAGCGGGCTCTACCAGCCATGAAAGGCTTGCTCCAGCGTTCATGCCCCAACCCCCGGGCTCGGTGGGGCCTTTGTTCACAGTAGCAGCTGTAAACAAGCATTGGAATGTTGATGCACCGGGCTTCCACCAGGCATTAGAAGTCCGGAGCACTCCATTGTCTTTAATGGAGCACTCCATAGACCAATGTTCGAATTACCAAGAGTGCAAACTCCAACTTTTGAAAAAATCTGAGATTCCTAATCGTGAGACTGTGACCGTAAAAACGTGCGGCAGTCATCTCACAAAGAGGTGCCCTTCAGAAAAAAAACATAGTTTGGATGACTTCAGCACTACTTCCATTCGTTTTCTAGTATTTGAAGCCTAGCGTTTGTCTCAATGGATTGCTGACTTGCACAGTATTCAGAAGTCAGCAGGGGAAGCTAGTTCTGCCTCAGTACAGCATCTTCAAAACAGTAAAGATGGCAGGGCCTGTTGTCAAACCACCCTAGAGCTTGTAGCTACAGCAAAGCGCTAATTTACAATAAAGAGGACATTCTTCCACTGTTTGCCACTTTTTCACATTTCAATGTAATCTGTTGTGAGAATAAACAAAACCGCATACAACTCTTTCTTGGTTTTTACTGCTCTTTGATGTTTTCACATATTTGTTGATAGTGACCAAATACAGAATATCTTTTGTCACTATAATGATTGTTTAGAAGAAATATGCAAATATGCCTGAAGATGAATGAATCGTATAAATGAATTTATACTTTGGTACATGTTTAGCCTTCATAGGGCTGTTAGAAATTCAATGAAAAATGTCAACTTGCAGCAAGCTTTTTACATATGACATGGAATTGCTCAAAATAGAAAGCTTTTGGGGGAAATGATGCAAATTATATGTGACCTAATTGGCATAGGAACAGAAAAGTCAATAAAAGTGTAATAGTCTGGAGACAAAACTAAGGTTAACTGAAACTCTGTATGCTGGCATTGGGCAGTGCTTGCAAAGCCTGCACTAGTTGTCCTCCAATGCACCGAAGTTTGTGAGATGGAAGAAAGACTTAATAGAGTGGGCATTGGCTGATGAGCAGCACATGAAGGCCACCTTGAGGGATGATAATTGAAGAACTTGAAACACGGGGCAGATGCTTTCTAAAATGACAAACCAACCAAAAAATAGGCCCCCGTGAATGGCGACACATGGATGTTGGGGTTGGGGGTCTGCTGTGGGAAGATGTTCGGTTGAGTTCAAAGGTTAACATGAGATGCTGTTATTGGGGTATTGTACCCTTGCTGCTGCGGTCATTTGAGATTGATTCGTGATGTATTGTATTGTATGGCACATTTATAGAGCGCAACTGTCACCCCACAGGTATCCTGGCGCTGTGATCCTCAATGGCCTGAGCACGATATTATAGTGGCAGCTGTAATTACAATGTCCTTGGGAAAAGATGAGTTTTTAGTCCCTTTTTAAAAGAGGATAAGTCACCAGTCATGGTCAGGAAGTGTATTGAAAAGCTATGTTGGGGAAAATTTAAGAAAAAAAAGAACTTAAAATAACTTTGAATAAAATAGATTACTAAACTAGGACAGTATTTTGATATATTAATATACAGAAGGACTAGTGTAAAAGGGCAGTAAATAAGATTAAACAATGATTTGATAAAGATTCATTTTAAACAAAAACATATTGTATACTTGGTTTCCAGAGTTTAGAATCCTCCCAAAAAGTGGTTTGTCCATAAAGATATGAGGCCTAGACCTATGTAAACAAGTCACTTTTATAATGAGTGCAAAGGCAATGGCGTTGTCAATGCTGGTTTGCAAAGCATTGTTTAAAAAACAAAGGTAAAAGAAAAACATTTCAAAATACTGGAGGAAAAATAAACAAAATATTGGAGGAAAAATAAACACATATGTTAAGGTATCTCTGAACTGCAATCTGAATTCTATATTTTCAATCTTTAGAAATGCCATGGTTTATTTTTCAAATACTTTCCACTCGGGAAACTGAACAGAATCGAAAGAAAATGCTTACCAATCTTATCAATCTCCTACCCATACTGCCGGCCATACCTTGGACAGCCTTTTCACCAACCACGACAACCTAGTGATCAAGACTGTTCAGCCCCTTGGCTGGGGGGGACCACTGGTTGATTGAGTTCAAACTTTGTCCTTCCCTCCACATTATGGTGAAGGAGGGTCCCACATCGAGGTACATACCTTGTAGGGGACTGAACAAGCTCCCATCTACCGAATGGGAGGCCGCCTTGGCTACAGCCGGTGATGGGAGGCACATCCAGTTTCCTCCCACGGCGGATGGTTTCGGCAACTGGATCAATAAGGCCCTTGACACTGCTCCCCCTTTTAAAAACTGCATCATTAGAAGAGCTAAACCATCGGCCGCATGGTTTTCAGAAGAGCTGAGATCCCTTAGGTGAGACTGCCTCGGACAAGAACGTAAATGCCGTGTGGACCCCTGTACAAGGGGAAAAGTCCAGCAGAAATCTCTGCTGTAGAAATACAAACATGCCATCTTTCAAGCCAAATCCAGATTCCTTACTGGAAAGATACTATCAGCAGACAATTTCTCTAGTATGCTATTTAAGGTCATTAAGGAGAGTTCGAGGCATGTGGGCTGCTGAATTCATATCTGTGCATAGACCGCCACCTAGTGTTGGGTCCGGATGATTGCACATTGTTGTCCTGGAAGAGTCTTCGAAGTATCACGAGATAGGTGGCTCCTCCCCTGGACTACAGTGCGCATGGGCATCGCCTCCATCCCCAGATTGTTTTTTTCCGCCATTGGGTTCGGATGTGTTTCGGTTCCCTCTGTCGGAACCGATAGTTGTTCAACTTCTACTCGAGACCAAAAGGTCTTTAGGCTGGGCGTCGGTATAGTTGCGTACGGATTTCTTTCTGACTCTCAGCTCCTATCTCTTGCTGCCCTTCCACGTGCCTTCGGCGCGGACGGGCCTACACTACAACTTTTGCTATGGAGCGGACTCCATTCAAAAAGTGTCCGCTGTGTCACTCCAAATATTCACACCTCGACGTGCACCCTGTGTGCAATACCTGCTTGTCGCCGGATCACCGCGAAGACACCTGCATAGCGTGTTCGAAGTTCCGAAGCAAGAAGACTTTAAAGATTCGCCGGGCCAATCGGCTCCAGGCTCAATTGTCGGCTTCGGCGCCCCCACCAGATGACATTTTCCAGGAATCTGTCGAGGGAGAAGACGACGTGCGAGAGTCGGACTCTGGCCCCGCGTCCGAGGAGGAAAACTACGACGCGGGTGAGGCGGACTTTGACGAAGTCTCCGACGAGGTAGGGGACGACGATCAGGCTTGTGCCACGATGGGAGATAGCTCGGAGGAGGAGCATCCCCAATCAGACTCAGGGGTTATTCCCCTTCATACGGCCCAGGTCGAGGGATCGCCTTCGGGCCTTACCCAAGATCTACCTATCAGTCCTACGTCCCCGCCTCCGGGCCCGGTCACGGACATTTCTAAGCCATCACTTATGTTGAAGAAAACAAAAGTGAAACCAACTGGTCACGCACCCTCGGATGCGAAACCGAAACTGAAAGTTGCGTTGGTAAAGAAGGTTCTGGAGGCGTCAACTTCCAAGAAAACCAAAATGGCCGACTTGAAAAGCCACGCCAAGATGGCCGACCCGAAGCCCTCGGGGTCGACGCCAAAGTCGAAGGCCTCCGACGCGACCGCGTCGGCGCCGAAAGGGGTCGGGGACCCGAAGACGGTTTCGAAGAAGCGTCAGGGCGACGACGCGCCTAGGCATGGGGCGTCGGCCCCGAAGAAGAAGCCTACCTGCGATCAGGCTCTCGAAGATGAGGGGTCGCTCGAGCAGGTGCAACCCTCGGCAACCTTTACAAAGAAAGTGGAGGAATCCTTACAGCGGATCCGAAAGACCACAGTGGTTCCCAATCAGGACACTGTAGTGCCTACGCTCACGCCTAAGCCTACTAAAGAGAAAACGCCTATTCGTTTCACCCTTCCACCCAAGTCGGCGCCGAAGGCCTTCGCGCCGAAACAGGGCGGACATTCAGGGGAGGTGTTAACGCCGAAAGCTGCCTTGGTGGTGTCGAAGCTTCGGCTCCAACCGCTTGCGGTAGAAGAGCGTCGTGAGGTCATTATCGACGCCAACACCGGGAAACTGTCGCACCTCAAACGAAAGATCACGTCGGAGCCGGCGTTGGAACCTTTTAAGATCCCGCTCAAGAATAAAAAGTACTCTGCGGACTCTTCGGCTCTGGTGGAACCTGTGTCCCCACAGGCCTTGGAACACTCGCCGACGCATTCCCCCGCGGCCGATGCGGACGAGGAAGATGCCGAGTACAACTATCCTGCGTACTCGGATCCGGAGGAGGAGCATTTGCCTTGGGCCGCAGGAGGCGACACAGAAGACCCGCAGTCGGGTCAGGACACTCAACTTTTCACCGCCAAGACGTCCCCGACAGAGGACTCGGCGGCCTTCAATGCTTTGATAGAGAGAGCTGCGGCGAACCACGATGTCGAGCTGCACTCGGACCCCGTGGATGCGGACTTCTTATTCGACACCTTCTCGGTAGCCGAAAAGCAAGTCAAAACGCTACCGATGCTTAAAGGGGTGCTTAAACATGCACCGGAGGTTTTCAAAGAGCCCACCCGGGCGCGGGTGGTCAACCCTCGCATCGACAGGAAATATAAGGCGGCACCCACGGATCCCACTTATATCAAGGGACACTTTCCATTGGACTCCTTGGTTGTTTCCAACGCTCGGAAAAGGGCGAATTCTCAAACTACTGGTGACGCTCCTCCCCCAGACAAAGAGTCCAAGATCTTTGAGGCCTCGGGCAAACGCATTGCTGCACAGGCAGCTAACATCTGGAGAATATCTAACACCCAAGCCCTGCTTGCACGTTATGATAGGGCCCATTATGACACATTAGAGGCCATTCTGCAACACTTGCCTGACCAATACAAGGAGGCAGGAGAGATGCTCATTCAGGAGGGTAGACTCATTACAAATGCATCCATCAAATGTGCTCTAGACGTGGCAGATACAGCCTCTAGAGCCATCAATACAAGTGTGTTACTTAGACGTCATGCCTGGCTTCGTATTTCGGGGTTCAAGCCCGACATCCAAACCACCATTTTAGGTCAAACAGTGAATCCTGACCATCTGTTTGGCCCTGAGGTGGATGCCTCACTAGAAAAAATGAAAAAGGATACCGAAACTGCAAAGTCAATGGGGGCTTTACAGAGTCAGCAGTTTCGGGGTGGTTCCTTTCGCCGTTCAAATTCAAAAGGCACCTCCCGGGGACAGGCATCCCAGTCCGCACAATACTACAAAGGTAACACCCAGCCCTCGTATAACAACAAGGGTAGAGGTGGTTACAGAGGCAATATTACCAAAGGCAGGGGACGTGGAAACAATGGCTCCAGGTCCACCACCACCAACAAGCAGTGACGTCTTGTCACTGCTCCCCGACCATGCAACACCGGTTGGGGGGAGACTTCAGCAGTTCCTGCCGGCGTGGAAGAACATCACCACGGACAGGTGGGTGAGGTCCCTTATCCAGTACGGGTACTGTCTAGAACTTACTTCCATTCCACCAGACATACCCCCAAAAAGCCGTCCTATGTCAGGCGAGCATTTGACCTTGTTGCAGCAGGAAGTTCTAGTTATGCTGCAAAAAGGGGCAATAGAGCTCGTTCCATTGCGAGAGCGGGGAACAGGGGTTTACTCCCTCTATTTCCTAATTCCCAAGAAGGACGGATCCCTCAGACCTATCCTGGACCTCAGGCCCCTAAACTGGTACATACTCTCGGAGCACTTCCATATGCTCACGTTGCAGCAAGTGATTCCCCTGCTCCAGCAGGGGGATTTTCTGGCTACACTGGATCTGAAGGATGCCTATTTTCATATCCCCCTGCATCCTTCCCACAGGAAGTATCTCAGATTCACGCTCTTAGACCAGCATTACCAGTTCAAGGTCCTGCCGTTCGGTGTCACCACGGCACCAAGGGTATTTACGAAGTGCCTAGCTACTGTGGCGGCGCATCTCCGTCGCCAAAACGTCCACGTCTTTCCTTACCTGGACGACTGGCTCATTCAGGCAAGGACGGAACAGCAGTGCGTAGACCATGTGTCACGCACCATTCATCTCCTGCACGATCTGGGTTTCTCACTGAACTACCCCAAGTCTCATCTCCAGCCCGCCCACGTGCGACAGTATCTGGGCGCGACAATCAACACTCTGGCGGCCACTGCGCAGCCAAATTCAGTGAGAATCGCCAGTATCCAGGCGCTGATCCAACGGTTCAGACCCCAACACTCGCTTCCAGCGAAGGTGTTCATGCAGTTGATAGGCATGATGGCCTCCTGCATCTCCATTGTCCCGCACGCGAGACTACATATGCGTCCGCTTCAGGAGTGCCTAGCACGTCAGTGGACTCAGGCTCATGGGCAACTGACAGACCTAGTGTTGGTGAGCGGTCGGGCATACAACTCTCTGCATTGGTGGAATCCACAAAACCTTTGCAAAGGCCGACCATTCCAAGAGCCTGTCCCACAGATTATCCTGACGACGGACGCCTCTCTCCAGGGATGGGGAGCGCATGTACTCCATTACACTGTGCAGGGACTATGGACACTACAGCAGAGGAAGATGCACATCAATGTGTTGGAACTGATGGCAATCTTCATGGCCTTAAAGGCGTTCAAAGTACATCTGTGCAACAAGGTCGTGTTGATCCGGACGGACAACATGACGGCCATGTACTACATCCAGAAACGGGGGCACACACTCTCCACAGCTGTCTCATCTGGCTCAGAGCATGTGGAAGTGGGCCATTCAGAGGAACATCTTCCTCATGGCAGAGCACCTCAAGGGCAAGGACAATCAGATGGCGGACCTCCTCAGCAGGCACAGCCATCAGATGCACGAGTGGGAGATACATCCATCGGTACTCCAACCGTACTTCCAAATGTGGGGTCATCCAGAGATAGACCTGTTCGCCACAAAGGAGAACGCAAAATGCCAAAGCTTCGCCGCCAGGTTCCCACACCCCCAATCACAGGGCAATGCGATGTGGATGAACTGGTCAGGCAGATTTGCGTACGCTTTTCCCCCAGCACCTCTGATACCGCTGGTGGCACGCAAGCTCAGGCAACACTCGATGACGCTCATCCTGGTTGCTCCAACGTGGGCTCGTCAACCATGGTACACCACGTTTCTGGAACTCTCCGTGGTACCGCATCAAAGGCTTCATCTCACTCCCAGCCTTCTGACGCAGAGCCATGGCGACATTCAGCACCCAGATCCGCAACAGCTCAACCTGGCGATCTGGCTCCTGAAGTCCTAGAGTTTGGCTACCTCAATCTTCCTCCCGATTGCATGGACATCATTCGGGAGGCAAGGAAGCCCACTACTAGAGCTTGTTATGCGGCTAAATGGAAGAGGTTTGTCATCTACTGTGTGAACCACGACATTGACCCGCTAGATGCTTCCATTCAAAACATCATCTGTTACCTTTTTCACCTGTATCGATGTAATCTAGCGTACTCTTCCATCCGCATTCACCTGTCTGCTATGGCAGCATACCTCCAAAATAGGCAGCATCTGTCACTCTTTAAGGTCCTTGCTATCAAGGCCTTTCTGGAAGGACTCAAAAGGGTCATTCCACCAAGGACTCCACCAGCTCCGGAATGGAACCTCAACGTGGTTCTTACAAGGCTGATGGGTCCTCCTTTTGAGCCACTGCACTCTTGTGAGCTTCAGTTTCTGACTTGGAAGGTGGCTTTCTTAGTAGCAATTACATCGCTACGGAGGGTTAGTGAGTTGCAGGCACTCACCATCCAAGAACCTTTTTTCCAAGTACATGCTAACAGGGTGGTGCTCCGCACTAACCCTAAATTCTTACCCAAAGTAGTCTCACAATTCCACATTAACCAAACAATTGAATTGCCGGTGTTTTTCCAAAACCCAGAGACGCTGGCGGAGCGCATGCTCCACACCCTTGATGTGAAAAGGGCCTTGATGTACTATGTGGACAGGACTAAAGATTTCCGCAAAACCAAACAACTTTTTGATGCTTTTGCCACACAACACAAGGGAAACGCTATCTCCAAGGCGGGGATTGCTAGATGGATAGTAAAGTGCATTCAGATCTGCTACGCTAAAGCTAAGCGCACTCTCACTATCCCACCGAGGGCCCACTCCACTAGGAAGTTAGGGGCCTCTATGGCTTTCCTAGGTAACATTCCCTTAGAAGATATCTGTAGAGCAGCCACATGGTCTACCACACATACTTTCACTAAGCACTACTTTGTAGACGTGCATTCCAAACAGCAGGCAGCTGTTGGTCAGGCTGTTCTAAAAACGCTTTTTCAGACTGCTGCAGCTGGCACGGGCGGCCGCCATTAATGGAGGGACTGCTATGTATTCTATGCACAGATATGAATTCAGCAGCCCACATGCCTCGAACTGCAAATGCTACTTACCAGTATGCATCTGTTCTTGGCATGTAGGGCTGCTGACATTCATATCGCCCGCCCTCCTCCCCGGCGCCTGTAGCAGCTGCAGTATTTATTCATACAAACATATATGCTCATGGCATGGTCATCACTCACATTCTTCACTCCATCTCTGCCAATGGCTAAAAACAATCTGGGGATGGAGGCGATGCCCATGCGCACTGTAGTCCAGGGGAGAAGCCACCTATCTCGTGATACTTCGAAGACTCTTCCAGGACAACAATGTGCAATCATCCGGACCCAACACTAGGTGGCGGTCTATGCCATAGTAGCTACTTATTTCCAGAACAAGGTCCTTAAGATCTTTCAGGAGCTCAGTCCTATGGAAATTAAAGTACCTGATACTGAGGCAGTCACCCAGGAACGGGAGAAGCATGTTCTTACCTCCTTCCCGCAAATTACAAGCCAGCAAACTAAAGATCTCCTCATGGGCCTTAAATCCGGTGCACCATCGGATCCCTGTATGCCCTCCACACTCAGACTAGTTCCTGATTCTGTAGCTAACTTCCTGTGTAGGGTGTTTAACAACATTCTCTCATCCAGTAGCTAGCCAGTTACCTGGAAGGGGGCTATCGTCTCACCACTCCTTAAAAAACCACGCGACCCCTCAGAGGGGAAAAACTTTCGCCTAAACTCTCTTCTCCCGCACCACTAAAATCTCAGAGAAATTCATCAACACTAAGCTTATGAATCACGTTGAATCCCAGGCGAGGATTTCGCGCTGTTCACAGCACTGAGTCTGCCCTTATTGCAGCCACTTATCCGATTCGTATGCAGGTGGATTGGCGGTGCTGATTATGCTCGACCTGTCAGCTGCATTTGTTACTGTCTCCTGGTGCCCATGGTTTAGAATCTGCAGGAAATGGTAGTTATGGGAAAGGCCTTGCAACTTCTCCACTCGAGCATCGTTAGCTGCGAAGATTTCAGAGCTAGGACCTTTAGGCTTCCGTATGGGGTCCCTCAGGGTTCCACACTGAGCACCACCCTCTTTAACATTTATGTGACCCCTCTGGCCGAGCTGGTGAGATTATTTGGGTTCCAGGTGGTTTCCTATGCGTATGACATGCAAATCATAGTTTCCATCTCAAATGACTTGCAATTGGTCGCAGAGAAATTCAATCAGTGCATGGCAACCATTATCTGCTGGATGAAGGGTAACTCCCTAAAGATTAATACTGATTAGACCGAGATACTGGTATTTGGCTTGCAGAATCCCATGGTCAAATGCCTGGTGGCCAGCAGATTGTGGTCCCCTACCTGTCCCGGTTAAGACAGCTAAAAATCTGGGGACACCCTTCGACGAGGGTCGTGAGTCCAAGGTCAGCCGAACTGTCAGCACTTGTTTCTATATCTTAAAAATCTTTAGAAAGGTGCTACCGTATATTCCGTTTGAACTGCATCGGCCCACCACCATTACACTAATCACCTCTCAGCTTGATTAGTGCAACGCTCTGTACCTCAACATCAATGCGGCTTCCCTGAACAAGCTTCAAGTTGTTCAGAGCGCGGTGGCCAGGCTGATCCTTAGCATTCTGAAGCACCAATCAGCCAGGGAAGGGATTCATGCCCTGCACTGACTCCCCATCAGGAAGCGCATCTCCTTCAAGGTCCTGAGCATGGTATATAAGGCCTTACACAGTGAAGGCCCGCTGCAGCTGAAAACCATGTTCCGATAATATACCCTTGGGAGGACCTTGAGATCCTCATCCCAGAAAAAATTGATCTAAGATACCGCAGGGCCAGATGGGGCAGTTGCTCCTTTTCGGTAGCGGCCTCCAAACTCTGGAACTCCCTGCCTTCCTACATTTCCATTGCTGAATCTGTTCCAGCTTTTAACTGCTGAAAAACATGGCTATTCTCTTCCTAGACGGTTGGTCCGTGCCTCTACCCTCTCCCTCGTCCGCTCAGCACCTTGACATATTCTGGTATATGTGCACTTCATACATTTTATCATATCCTATCCTACCAATACCTAACTTACTTTCCATAGGATTCTAAACTGAAACATGTACTCACTGTATTAATTCCGTGATAAGATAAGATGTTTGGGTCTCCAGGAGAAGAAACATCTCCTTTTCAGTCATGCTAATTACACCTAATGCTCACATGGCAGCTGAGTGAATTCAGCCTCCTGCCCCATCCTCAACACCATCATCATTAAGGCAGCCTGAGCTTTTGTGCAATTTCTGGAAATGCAGGAGATAAAAACAACCCTTAAAGTCTTTCAACATACCGTGGTACATTTAAACGTGTTGCTGTGCTTTTATAGATAAGCTGGAAGGAGTGGGGAACAACACATACCAGGGGCTGGTTATTTGAGGGGGAGCATCGCACAAGAGAGAGAGAGAGACCAAGAAAACATGCGCTCTCATGAAATGTCGAATGGAAAAATACAAAAGTAGTTTCGTAAATATTGCAAGCAGTGGAAGGATACAAATGAGCCAATAAAAAGGATGGTAAATAGGCTGTGCTCTGGGGAGGAAAACATAAAAGAAGCTAAAATCTCTCATATAGGTAAGACCCAATGACTGGACAAGCACTACTGTGAAAGGTAAAAAAGTGTGTGGACAAGCTAATTTTCCACAATTCTCTCATATCGTGATACTCATGACTTGTATTTGCAGAGACCAATTTTGCAGATATATGGAAGCACATTCACAATATATTCGTCAAAATTATAAGGCAATGAAACAGTACACAGGATGGCTGCACATCACAGAAATAAAAATAAGGCAAGAAACCACCAAGCTGACAAACTTTCTATCGGGGTTACAGTTTTCACAAGAAGGGGAACAAGCTTGTTAACATCTGCAAATGCCAGCTCAGCCTGTCAGTCTTATATGTTCTATATTAAGAGACCTAGAACTTTGTGCCCCCTCCCAACACAACCCTTTCCCACCCCTTTCCCCGCACAACAGAATAACAAGGGAGGTGGTCCATGGATGATGCATGCACTGAACTCAAAGTCAGAAAATCTATGTCTGTTGACGCTATGTGAACTTCCGATGTCTGGTCAGCTATTCAAGGTGACCAAGTGCCCCTTCGCTTAGAACTGGAATAGGTGCATGTCGCGCAGCGAGGGAGGGCATACTGCCAAAGGAAGACCACTTGTGAAATATGCCCCATTTGTATTCAAAGTTTTAATAGTCTTCTCTAAAAAATATCGGCCATCCTCTCCATAGTCAAACTCTTCTTTCTAGAGACATGAGTGCCATTGTGATAGCGCCAGCGCTGCCTTTTTTTTCCATGCCGCTGCAATCGTTATTTGGGCGACCCTAAAAACAAGCCCACATTATGGCCCTGTCAGCTGTTATTTGGTGTGCCAACTCCGGACCCCTCAGTCCCAGCAGAGCTCCCTCCTTGGTGGTTGGGATAGGGTATACAAGAATGTCCTTCTTGTGAGATAGAATTTCCTCCCAAAATTTTCGAATCATAGGACAGTCCCACCAAATATGACTAAAGTCCCCTAGGAGGCCACACCCCCTCCAGCACAAATCTAAAGTCTCTGGGAATATCTTTTTGAGTTTAGTTGGATACAAATACCAGTCAAAAATCATCTTATAGTGTGCTTCCCTGAGAACTAAGGAATGGATATCCTTAACGATATCCCTCCACAAATGTTTTCATTCCGCTTCTGAGATCTCACCCTGCCCATTGGTCCCATATATTCATGTATCGGGGTCTCGGTGAGTGTGAGGTGGAGAGGAGAAGGCTATACAGAAAAGAGATCACTCCCCTCATTAAACCCACCTGCTACACATTTTTCTATTGGCGTCTTCTCTTGCGTTGCCGCTTCTCTGACCTGAGGCTGTAGGGCCCAGTGTTTAAGTGACGGTAGTGGAAGTGTTCGCTAGACGGGACGTTGAAATCCATTTGACAACTGGCAAATGTGAGAATATCGTAATTATGAAATAAATCTGACAGCATCAAGCAAAGCCCCTCCCTCCAGACATCAAATGGACCCTCCTGCAACACCGGGGGGGGGGGGAATTCAGGGCGGAGGGAGCATAGACCATTCTTGCCCTCTGGATACCTCATCCCATACTTTGGGTGTGGTTCGTGTTGAGGTGCTGATGTAAGCGTTCGGTGGCCTGTCTTTCTTAGCTTTCCATATCATATCCCATACTGTTCTCCCCACTATCGTCCTGTCTATGTGTAACCAATGTTTTTCGGATTTTCTTGGACCACTCTGTCAAGATACGTACCTGGGCGGCTTTGAAATATGTTAAAGCCCGGCTGAGCCACCCGTCCCTCGTTTCTTGTGCGTCGTAAAGTGTGAGAGGGAAGCCGCGCTCTGCCATTCTGCCAAATGTATCGTATAATGAGCACCCGTAGTCTGGGCAGAAAATCCCTGTCTAAATCTATTGGTAGGACCTGGAATAAGTATAAAAATGTAGGTAGGACAGTCATTTTTATTGCGTGAATGCGCCCCATACAGGACATAAAAAGAGGCTTCCAGTGTTTGAGATCCTGCTCTATTTGAAGCAAAAGAGGGGGATAATTAGCCTTAAACAAGATTTCCAATTTGGGAGTTAAATGAATACCTAGGTATCTGAGTGTATTCTCCCGCAGCCTACTGGTGTCTTTCTCTGACAATGTAAGGTTCAAGATGAAGGATTTCGCCATGTTTACTGTAAAGCCTGCCTCCTCTTCAAATTCTCGTCGTTCAACTTGCAGCGACTTGGCAGGGGAAATGAGTGATAACAGCAAAGAGTGATATTTTGTGCAATATACCATCTTGGAGACTTGGGAGCGCCACCCTTCCAGGCTAAACAGATAATGACTAAACTATGGTCTGATATGGAGATCGGGAGGACTTTTGCCACCTGGAAGGATCTCAATAGCCTTTGACTTACTAAAATATAGTCGAGTCTTGAATATGTTTGGTGAACATGGGAAAAAATGTGTAGTCTGGTGTCGGGGTACATTTTTTTGCCATGCATCTAATAGCCCCAAATGTTTGCTTAAAGCTCTTGGGAAAGCTACTTGTGGATGATTTGTGTGGGTGGGTGCTACCTATTTCTGCATGCCATGTAAGATTAAAGTCCCTCATCCGTATCGTCGGTCCCTCATCAAATCCACCTATCATGTTGAACAGGTAGGATAAAAAAGCAGGTTGCCCTGTGTTGGGGGGCGTACGCTGACATGAATGTACAAAGCCGCCCTTTCAATTTCCCCTTCACCATGATAATTCTACCCTCCTAATCTGATTTTATGGCTTTAGGTTGAAATATCAGAGTTGTGAAATAGTAGATCTACCCCTCTGTGTTTGGTGCTCTCTGAGGACCTATAGATTAGTGCATAGCTTTTATGGCTCAGCCAAAGCTCCTCCACCCGCTTTAGATGGGTTTTCTGTAAGGCCACCATCTCAAAATTGTGACATAACTGATATTTCCAAATGTTATGCCTTTTGAGGGGTGAGTTCAAACCCTTTACTTTCCATGAGCTATTGAAATTGGCATAGTGCTGTTACATCCCTCACCCTCATAAACTGGGCCTGATGCATGCACATCTCTCTCCTACTAGGCTCTAATACTGACAAATAACACTAGATTGTTTGACTCTTGGAAGTGTACTTTGAGCTAGTGGCATTACATGCCCATTGCCTTGAAGTGACCAATATCCGCCCCCCTTACTTAGTCTCCCCCCGCCCCAACAATGAAAACAACTGTAAAAACAAAACCTGTGCCTGGCTGCTCTTGCGCCCCTGGCCAAAACGATGTGGAAGATGGAGTTCATAGTGTAGGGCACTCGGCTCAGGTCCGAGGCCCCGGCTGTCTTTCTCAAAGATTATCAGTCGCCAAAACATCTTATGTCGTAGCATGGTGCGGGACTATGTGCAGATAAACATTGTTCAGTGTTATGTAATTTCTCGATTTCCTCCAGTGTGACTCTTCTCCCTGTGGAGTCTCTTGGCTTGTATGGGACCCATTTACGAAACCTTTATAGCTAGGATTCCCAGCTTGCTGCAGTCTCTAGTCCTTCGAGTGATGGCCCCTAAGCTTATGTTCCATTTTGAGGGATTTCTGCTCTCTTTTCCTCTTGAGGCGGCCGTGTTGTGATCCTCTGCACTAGGGGGAGGATCCAGGCAACCTAAACCTTCCTCCAGGTCTTTAATGTGTTTCGTATTATTGCTCAGTTCGAAGGCCAGCCCGAAAGGATATGTCCATCTGTATTTGATTTTTTTCTGCTCTTAACTTTGCTGCGATGGGTTTGAACTGCTGCTTCCGTAGAAGAGTCATGGGTGCCAGATCCTGAAAAAGGCTGCATTGAAAGCCCTGAGAGGATCTCCTCTTTTTTCTGCCCGCTTGCAGGATTGCTTCCTTTACTTTAAAGGAGTGAAGTTTGACAAGGATGTCACGGTGCAATGACGTTCTCCTCCCTGTTGGATCCCCACTTGGTGCGCCCTCTCAATCTTAATCTTCGTCTGACTTTATCCCAGTATCTCCGCAAAAAAGCCCCTCGATAAACACCTCCAGGTCTGGGCCTTCCGCCTATTCCTCAAGATCCTTAATTGTAATGTTATCTGTCCTTGGTCTATTTTTCAAGTCCTTCCTCTTTAATAGGGCTGTTTGTAGCGGAGTGTGGAGGTCCTTTATTCTATCCTGGGTAGCCGGCATTCTTTATCCAGTTTGAGTCTGAGATTCAACTTGGATACACGCATACCCACAGAATCCAAATCATGTTGGAGCGCTGTCATTCATTCAGAAAGATCAACTTTCAAGTGATCCAGGGAGGACTTGATATCCACTTTCATATCTGCGCGAAGCTCCATTTTGATCTCCCTGAGGGACGCCATTAGATCGTCCTTAGTGAGAGTCATGGTGGCGCTGTCATCGCCCTGATCTTTCAATAGTTTTTTAGGTCTCGCCTCAGCCAGCGCATGCGCTACACTGGTGAGACAGTTAGTGAGTGGACTTTAAAAAAACTTACCACAGCTTTTTGGGTGGCCTAGAGCGTGCGGTTACCGCACAGTAGCGCGCATTTCTCGCATCGCTCGCAGGCACCCTTACAGAGCGTGATCCGGCATCTCCCCCACCACAGAGCACATTTCGTGGCGGCGCATCATGTTTATGCTTGCTTTAAACTCGTTCTTGTCACTTTAACAGCCGTGTGGCCATTGGCGCTGGATCAGTAGCTGTGGACAAATGCGCTCTCAACAGCATTGAGAGTCCCACATATGTCCTTGTTTTTCCCTGTGTTCTTTTCTCCTTTTTAGGGGTGTTTATCCGCCTTACACAGTTTTCCAACTTTGTCATTCCAATTACCAACCTTGTCCCCTTCTGCAGTTTCTTTTCTACGTGTTTTGCCCCCTTTGGGTAGCTGTTTGGGCTGCATTTCCTCCATGTTTTTCATTCAAACTGACTTATGTACCTTTCCCCCATCTTTTGTAATCTTTTCTCCCCCTTTTAGGTATTCCATACCCACCATTATTTTAATAGTGGAATAACACCTTTCTGTAGCTCTTGTGCGTCCATTCTCACTAAGTTACTTCCAGACACTTTTACCAGGTCATCCTCGAAGACAGAGGCTGTTGTGGGAGCCTTCTCCAGGTATTTTTGTGTTACCTGGCTGACCTCACTTGCTCTGTGCTTCTCCTTTAATTCCACTGCGTTGCATTGCCCGGGTTGAATTTGTTCCCAGCATGATCAGCATTGTTATCTATTACACATTCCTTGCTTGCTGCGCTGTTTGGCGCCTCCAATAGGGCCACCTGTAGGGTACCTACCATTACAGCTGATTTAATTTTGGACACCAGGCGCTCTCTGCCAGTCATTCTTGATCTAGGAGGGCGCCTGCTTTCCAATGGCGCAGACGGTGTCGGCCTCCTAACTGCTCTGTCCACTCTAGGTAATTATTACAGGAACAATAACATTTAAAAATGCCCCAGATATTCTCACAAATGCAACTTTTCGTACAATTAGTAAAATAAGATGCAGCTGAGACAGTTATAATTCCAACTGACACATAACCAAGAAACCAAGTTAACAACTTTGTAGATGTAAAAAAATTGAAACTTCTCCTTTGCTGGAACATGGCTAAGAAAAGCAATTGCAAAGCCATAGCAAGACACAGCACGTGTAAATAGTTCAGTTTCCAATTTTCCGCAAACTTCACCACCATGTCCCATTGTCAGCTTCTGACTCTGAATAATGTTAGATTGTTTTTTAACGTGATCTTTGGTTTCAGGTATGCTGCTGCTACTTAAGGAATACGGGTAAAAATAGCATTAACAAAACGAGCATTAGTTTGTTGATTATGACTAACCCTGGGCGTAGTTCGCAAAGTAGCGCTATGCGTAGCTACGTGAAGTACACTTCGCGAGCTACGCGTAACACTACGTGAACTGCGTAGTACCCTGTTCGCGATGATTTCACAATGCCAGATGCTTGTCCGCACTGTGCAATCATTGAAAACGGCATCTTGCACAATGCGAGCTGTCTTTTACTGCCGCTCAAGTAGATGTTTGTTAACTCGAGCAGCAGCTTTCTCAAAGTGGACTGGTAGTTTCTCATCACGAGCGGTCGCGAGCATACGCAATAAGAATCGTGACCTCTCCATGTTGAGAATCTCGCCAGGAGGTTTATTTTCCACGCTCGCGATTGGCAACTTGATGTTGCTGATCGCAAACGAGGAAAAAGTCTCGCCAGGATGTCGTTTTGCTTGCTCGCAGTCGCCAACTTGATGTTGAGGACTGCGAGCAAGCAAAAAATGACCGCTACGCTATGCATGTTTGCACTGTGCTACGTGCAGTTCGTGTAGTGTGCAGTAGCGCAAACTTCGCAAACTACACGAGCGTAGCGTAGTGCTTTGCCCCGGGTTAATTAGGACAATGTTCTGTTGTACACTGTGATAAGCAGCACACTTTGTTGTATTGCCGGGCACTATATTCACCACCCTTACGGAAATGGCGTGTTGTTTTTCGCCCATTTCCTGACACCTTCAAGGACACAGGTACCTCCGTTATACTTTCAACGTGATTACTAGCCCTTTGATTAACACCTTGTTACTACCTCGTTTAAATGCTATCACTGGTGTGAGATTCACCACAGTTCTAACCAACAGGCTTCATAGGGATTCTGCATTACCACCTTCGTTCTACTAGTGCCGGAAACAGCCTATTTCCATCTTGCGTTGCTGCCTTGATTGCCATCAGCATTATCCTTGCGGATGCCTTTTTAGACATAATGGACTTAATTGTTCTAGGTTGTATAATCTGTGCATTTTAGCAGTTTTATGGTTGAGACAAAAGCTATATCATTTTTTTTACTGAAAATGGCAGGGAATTGAAGTTGCCTCCACTCTAATGCTAAACTCAGCTTCATTTTAGTGACGTCATTGTTAAGTCTCAGCCATAGCAGCCCTTGATGTACGTTTTTTCAGTGAATTTGTGCCTTTTGCATGCGTACTTGAACATGTTTGGTTCAGCCAAAGAGTTGATGAAATATTGTTTACCCTAAACAGCCATCAGTCCTGTATCACGAGTCAAGGGCCCTGGTTAGAGAACATTTCTCCATTTTCTGGTGCATTTTTCTCTTGAAAACTGATTGCATTTTTCCTCCTAAGATGTGCCCTCGTCTCCTGTCATGAAGTTGTGACTGGTTGCCCTAGTATCGGTACTCCAAAAAGCTTTTGCTGTTTGTGGTTCCAAAACCACCATTTCTCTTTGAAGTCCTGGTAATAACGAACAGAAAGAAAACAACAGGAGGAGTTGGCCTAACTGCTAGGGCGGCAGTCGACCTCGAATCTAGGGGAACTGGGTTTGAGTCTCGGCAATGACAGGTGAACATCCTGTGATTCTGGGTAAAGCACTTAATCTCCCCGTGCCTAACAAAAACAAGCAATGGCATAGCCAATAGGTCTCGCCTTTGGGACCTTATAAGTGTTCATCAATGCAACAGTTTATGTTGTTGCACCAGGGATATTATGCTGCATACCTAAATACTTATACGGTCCCAAAAGCGAGACCTATCGGTTATGCCAATGCTTGTTCCTTTTAGTAGTAAAATAACTGGAAACCTAAGCTGGCCCCTTTTTCGGTGGCATAGATGCGGCCTGGCCACCCCCTCTCTCCGTGGGTGGGCCGCACTCACTCTGTCCCGTCGAGGTCTCCCAGATGATGCTTTTTCATGTCATGGCGTTCCAATGTTACCTGGGGCTACACGTGTACCTCCAAGAGCTGTGTAGGCGAAGACCACATCAGAGCTGAAGCGCCAAGCCACCCATCCACCCCTTAATAGAGCCCATCAAAAATGCGAGACTTATGTTTGTTCGTTTGGTGTCAAGGGTAATGCCTTCCTGGGCAGCTGTCCACTACTGCTGGCTCCTCTGACGTCCTCTGGGAGAAGCTTGTTGGTATCACTCCTCGCTGTGCCATTTTAGGAGTTGCTATGTGCTGCCACTCTTCTACATCTTCGCTCACTGGGGGCACAAATCCGCTTACAACTTCGAATTTGCAAGTCGTCAGCTTCCACACATGCCAGCCCCCTCACGCCGTTTGTGTTTTGGGACGATCTCACCACAAGAAGCCCCCTGTACAGCCAAAGGGCGACAGAGCCGAGGTGAATCACGTCCACGTGGCAATCCAGCCTGCCAACGGCCCCATAAATAATATTTTAAATACTGCAAAGGACACAGGAAGTCTGTAACGGCACTCAGAGTATGAATCTGGTCATGTAGTTTTGTTAATACTTATCAAGCATACCTGGGGCATTTAGTCAATGATTTTATTTGTGATTACACATAGAGCAGTCATCTCCTACGAGTAGCACATTAGCCACCAGTAGCTCTCCAGGTGTCTGTGATCAGCTCTTCCGGGTGCAGCCCGGCCTATTATTATAGAAGCTTTTGCTTGATTGAATTATTATATGCATACTTAAAGCGCAAACGCTTGTATTAAAGATGAAAATGTGTACATTTTCATAACTCATAAGTTGATGATTGGAGAAAAATTGTCACATTTTCAATCTGTATTTAAAGCTGTTATTTGAGTTGGAGAGATTTATTATTCATATTACCTTGGTGCGAGCGGGATGCAGCTATGGATTTTATGCATTACCTTAAAAACAAAAACGTCCTAAGTCGGTGGACAACAAGGATTGTGTCCTATTTTAGTGTTGGACAAATGGGCATGGAAATTGTAGAATATAATATTTGTCAAAAGGGACGGGCGTAAATTCCACGGGAAAGGCAAAAAGTACAAGCTTATATGATTAATTATCCATATACAGAAATTGCGCACTTATAGTTTTTAGAGTAGACACGGGTAAATGACAGATTCTACGTAGTTGCTTCAGATACCTTCAACAAGTATTACAAATCTAATTACGATTTTTTAACAAGTATTACAAATTTAATTAAAAGCATATCACCACATGTGTTTGGTAACAATATATACATTTTATTACACTTCATAAATTTACAAAATACCTTAAAAACCACTTTAAAAACATTTAGCAATAGACATGATCATCACAATAATTATGCTAAAATATGAATATAAGCACAGAATCAAAAGGTCGACGCGGCGTTTCGGCTTTCTTTAGTACACCTTCATCAGGACTGATTCTAAACAATTAAAATAATAAAACACAAAGTTACCAAACAAATAAGATTGGGTGCTACATTGTTTATCTGTCTTCTCACATTTCGTTATCCCGATTTAGTTTACTCTTTTTCATATTAGTCTACATCATTGCTCATCATTTAAAGCCACATTCTCTGTATCTGCGTTTTCAGTTTTCATTGCTTATTGTTGACAATCATTATTTACACATTTTTACATTCCTCTATTTTGCCTTCCCCTTGGAAATATGTACAATATTAGAGTGATCCCCATGCTACCACACACTAAAAATAGTACGTCATCTCTTATATTGACTGCGTACCTTGTTATTCCAAATGGAATTATTGCCCATGTGGAAGGAACTAGTTGGTTCAACGGAGAGACCTTTTTAAATACGGACGGTTGGTAGGTCGCAATTTGCTAGTAGTTATGTGCAAAGTTGCTCTGTCTCTAAATAAAGACATATAAATGCCAATGACTTTTACATGTTAATATTCATACTTGAGATGCATTGGGTGATAGATCTCCTTGGTACATACCTAGTATCAGAGGGGTAAATTCAATTTCCTCTAGTTTGAGAACGTTTTATTTATGCATATCATAGGGGACTTGATTACCACTTTCTGTACCTGTTGATATAAAAAGACAATGCCCAGAGTTGTTTTAAATTGTTCTTCCCTTGTTTGTGTACTATGGAATGATTCACTATGATAGACAAAATACCTTTATATAGGCTACGTTCCTGCCGTATTCGGCTGCCAGGAGGAGCCACCGTTTTGTTTTTTCGGCAATGTTCTCCCTGCAAGGTTAACATTAATATAGTGGAGGTAAAGCCCAAAATCTTGTTACGCTATCTTAATTTTATTGAAAAGTTACCACTATAGTTGCACTCACCGTAGGAGCCGGGTAAACGGTTGCTAAGATCCAAAACCACTTTCAATTAGGTCAGGATGTGTCAAATACACGATCAATATGTTCGGGATTCGCCTCCTCAGGTTGTTGATCTCTGTAAGGGTATTGGTGCCATTAGTTTATCTCCTAATCTTTAATGCACTGTTTCTTCCTTACATTTGTGTGATGTATACCTATTTTCCTCGTTTGACTAAACTCTAGTTTAAATCTCATTAATTTAACTCCTATGTCTTCCCGAACTGATTCCGCCTACTATTCATATGTTGTTTTTACTCTTAACATTGACTTCTAGAGTTTTAGACTGTTAGTCGTTTATATATCTACATGATGTGCTCTCCTCAACTCCTTAAGAATAGGTTATTGAACGTGTACTACGCTCACCTTCGTTGTTAATGCACCCCATTGTCCTCTATACATCTTCTCCATGTCTGGAAAGCCGTACATTGCAGCAGGGAGCAGTAAGGGGTAGGTGTAGTCAGCAGCAGCATTTTCAATGTCACCAGGTTGAGGTTAGACGTCGGGTCCGACAGACATGTACCTCCCTCATTTACACCCTCCACCCACTGTGCTAACCACTGCAGCTGGGCAGCCAACATATAGCTTTTGAAATTTGGGACCCCTAAGCCACCCTCCATCATGGGGCATTGCAAAATTGACAGAGGCACTCTTGGACGCCCATCCCCCCACACCAACTCCTGCAAAAGGACATTCAAGGGGCAGAGCCAACCACTCGGCATCAAGACTGGAATGCTTACAACAGCCGGGGCAGCATGACCATTTTGGACAGAGTGATCCACGCCATAATGGGTAGCTGTAATGTGCACCAGAAATGTACACAAGAGCGAAGTGAACGTAGTGCCCCCCCCCCCCCCCCCCCCCCCAGATTCCCATCCTATAGGTCTTCTAAATCATGATAAATGTGAATGCCCAGATATTTAAAGGTGTTCTGCGGCAAAAGAATGTTGGTTGGCAGCTTCTCTGGTCTTGCTACCGACCCCGCTATCATGAGCAGGTATGTCTTGGATTTGTTAACCCTGAGAGCTGAGCGAAGTCATCCAGAATACGGATAGCCTCAGCAGCACCATCAACTGCTTCCGACAGTTATATCAGCAAATCATCTGGATACAGAGAGATGTGGTGTCACTGCCCATCAAGGGGCAATCCCAGCCTCACCGCCCCAAGGCGAAACCATTCGGCTAGAGGTTCAATGGCCAGGGCAAACAAGAGCAGGGACAGAGGACATGTCTGCCGAGACCCCGGGCTATCTTATACTGAGAAATGGTTCTACTCGTATTAACTCTCGCTGTAGGCAAAGCATAAAGAAGCCGTACCCAGTCTTCTCCAGGCCCATTCGCAACATCACCTTAAACAGATACTCCCAGCCCACCATATTAAAAGCCTTCTCCAAGTCCACCGATAGGACAGCCGCCCAATGGCGGGCTGGAGCCTCCGCATGATATAATACAGACGAAAGTCTAAGGAGGTTGTAAAAGGTGTTTCGCGATGTGTTGAAACTGTTTTGGTCTGGTTGGATCAGGCCTTTCATATGCGCGAGTAGCCTACCTGCCAGCACCTTGCTCAGAATCTTAAAATCTAAATTAAGCATGGAGAGAGGCCTGTAGTCCCTCACTTCAACCCCTGGTTTCTTGTCTGTGGGAGAGGGATCACAAACACCGACTGGGTGGTGTCCGGCAGCCCTCCCCCCTCTCAAACGCCTCTGCGAATAATGCAACAAGGTGTGGGGCTAGCGTGTCAACGAAATGCTGCTTAAACTCAGCTGGAAGGCCGTCAGGCCCCAGCGTCTTACCGAGCGCTAGCACCGCATTGGCGGCCTTGACTTCCTGCAAGGTGATTGGGTCTCCCAGCTCTTCCGGAGCTTCATCTAATGTACGGAGCTGTAGCGGACCTAGGAAGTGTCATATATCCTGTTAGTGGGCCGCGGCCTCGTATAATGTTTCGTAATCCATCAGGAATGAGTCATTGATTACTTCTGGGTCATGCACAACATCCCCCAAGTCCAAGCCCAGTTGTGTGATGGGCGCACCCACCAACTCAGGCTTGATCAGCCTCACCAACAGCTGGCCTGCTCTCCCCTCCTCCTTCTGCACTCTGTCCAAGTAGTCTTTATAATGGTAACACCGCAGTCTTCCCAGCGCGTCGTTATAGCGTTCCTGTGTTTCCTGTAGAGCCACCCGGGCCGCCTCTCCCCCCCCTGTAAATTAGCAAGTCTGCGATTGTTATCTTCCAATTCCAGAAGCTCACAACGCAATTCCCTATGAGCCACACTTGCCTGACTCATACAGTGACTGACTCGTACGACCACCTTAAATGCCTCCCATTCCATCTGGGGTGATGAAGCTGTACTAGTTTTAATAGGGAAATATGTTTCAATTAGTGTAAGCAACAAGACCCTAAAGGCGGCATTGTCCAGTGACAACAGATTTAATTTCCATGTGGGAATCGGAGGGCGCTTCCCCGCTGCTTGATACAATATAAGTAGTAGACTGTGGTCTGACAGGGTACGCCTCAGATATTCAGCATGGGAAACAGAGCTATTAAAGGCCGGGGAACAAAGGAATACGTAGAGCCTAGAATGCACCTGGTGTACCGGTGAGAAAAAGTAATTTTCCATGTCCCTTGCGTGTTGCAGTATCCATGTATCCCTGAGACCCCAGTGGGACATCCAAGTACCGAAACCCATTGCCCTACGGTGAGGTTGAGTTCTCGGCAATCGGAAATGGGAGCGATCCATCGCGACATCTGCAACACAATTAAAGTCCCCCCCCTAAAATAAGTTGGCCAGACGTGGAGAGCCAATGGGACAGAGGAAGACTCCAGGAAGACAACCTGGTCCTGTTTGGGTGAATATATATTGCGTAGCATCACCTCCTGTCCCGCTAGTCTCCCCGTAAGTAGGACATTCCGCCCCTTCAGATCAAGCCAGGAGTATTTGAGGGCAAAGGGGATCTCTGGCTTCACTCAAATTAATACCTCCTACCTAAGGCTGAGAAGGTGGTTTCAAAAATCTGCCCCCTCCATCTCTTCTTCAACCTCTCAGCCCCTACCCTTTTAAGGTGCGTCTCCTGGAGGAGGTCATAACCTGGGGAAGTCCTCAGTGGGGGGTGAACTAGTAAAAAGAGCGTACTGGCAAACAAACTGTCCAGAGTGCACTGGCCCCTCCAACTTCAGACCAGCTCGAGACCAGGGTCCACCAGTGCCAGTCCTGCCCCGTCCATGGATCCAGGATCGCCTTTAAGATCAAGCAGTCTCATATGATTTCTTCCGCCGTTTTCAGTGTTGCCACCGGCAGCTTCACGCTGTCACAGCAGGAGGTGTCGGAGTCATTGTCCCCTGTGACCCTTGATGTGCGAGCCCCCCCTCTGGGGATGTACTCCTGTCGTGCATGAGTGCCACACTGCCTGGAGGGCTGCAGTTCTTTCCTTCTCTGTTTGCGAGGCAGTCAGTTTTTTAGAGGCTCCGCTGTGAGAGCGCCTTCTGGCATGCTTCCCTGGTTCCAGCTTTCTCCTCATCTCGGATCCGGGGCCCATGGGCCGGGAGGTCCCAGACCTGTAGGACTCAAGCCACTCCCAGGCTTCTTTAGGATTGCTACAAAAATGTGTCACCCTCCAGAATGATCCGCAGTCGGGCTGGAAACTTTAAGGAATATTGGAGACCCTCTTCCCTCAATGCTTTCTTGACCTCCAAGAACAAGTTCCCCTTTCTCTGCACCTCCATATATATAGCATGAATATATATATATATATATATATATATATATATATATATATAAACTTTGCTGTTATTAACAGTACAGGGGCCCTCCATTTGTGCCCACTGCAGGAGTGTATCCCTGTACCGGAAGTGAAGCAACTGGTCCACCACTGGCTGCGGTGGACACCCTGGCACCAGGGGCCTGGCCGGGACTCTGTGGGCCCTTCCAAGAGCGTAGAAGGTTGATAGGGCCTCAGGTACTACCTCCGTTCTCAGTCACTGTTCCAAGTAGGACACCATGTCGCCGCCCTCAACACCCTCCGGCAGCCCTAGGACTCGGACGTTGTTCTGTCAGTTGCACCCCTCTGTGTCTTCAGCCCGTCTCTCCAACATGCTCACGCTGTCCGTGAGAGCCCCCATCTGCTGCTCCAGGGCCTTATGGGCAGGAGACATAACGGTAACACTGGACTCTGTCTCCTTCACCCTCTTGGAGAGCTTCTTGTGCGCCTCCTGCAAGAGGCCAAGCACATGCTTATGTCCTGGTGGAGGGTGGCTTTTTTGTCCGCGACTGCCTCCAGTATTTTACTCAGCTGCAGCCGCACTGTGTCCTCCAGGACAGTCCGGGTCTGTGGGGCCACAGTTTGCCGACCCGAGGTTTTCCCATTGCGTTAGCTAGGCCGCACGGCCTGGGAGTCACGTCAGTGGAGAAAGGGCAGCTCAGCAATCAACTCCGTGGCCCACAGGACACCCCACAGACCAGGACTATGGCGTTCAGGGGGAATCCCAACACCCCTAGTCCCCAGACTGCCCCCTTGATAGGGGTTGCATTAATCATTGTGCCATGATCTGGATACAGGGGCGAATTCAACAAGCCTCTGCCCACACGGGAGCCCAGGGTGAACTTTACTCTCCTATGCTGACAATCCTCCTCCGCCCTTTTCTCCAGGGGGTCCGGGAATGCACCCTCCTCGCGCAGCCCCCATCTTCCTCAGGAGGACCCACAGACGGCCAGAGCCAATGACCCAATCCGGGCGGGACTGGTTCGCTTTGAACACCTCCCACAACTCCAACCACGGGCCAGCACAGTCTCAGTGTCCACTAGACCACCACATCAGTCCCCATGGGCGCCCGGTCTGCTTAAATCCGTCCCAGAGGTAACGGGTATAGTGTATTCTGGTCTGCTCAGTGCCCCAGGCCCATATTATCTTAGGCGGCAGTGGCCGGTCACCTGTGGGTCCGGTTCCAAACACGGCCGGCCAGCCCCTCCTGGGTCAAAACCTTGACCCAGAGAACCCCCCTGGCAACTTTCGGACCCAATGCATTGCGGTCCCTCCACTACTGCTCACTGACCCTGGATGGGCTCTGCCTCAGCAGTAAGGCGGGTGGCGAAGCCAACGCCTTAATCTTCGAGCCCCGACCGGACTTCAACTACCCAGCTCACCCTGCACACTGCCTCCGACATCCACAGCGCAGTGTGTTAGCCACCATGCCTCTGCACCGATACAGCCTCTGTGTTCTGGTTTTCTCTCACAGTGCGCTGTAGATCACTGTGGGCTGCCGTCTGCGAGCCCCCAACCGCAGCCACCCAGAAGACGTCACGATCACCGGGACTAGCTTTCCTGTTTCTCAGCTGCAACCGGGCAGGTTTGCATCGTCCCCCGGTCTCCAGCTTCGCAGGATTATGCTTATAATTGGCGGGCCAGCGCAGAGCTACGACCTCACGTGTCCGCCGTTCTCGGCTCCTTAGCCACGCCCCCTCTGCTTCTAAGGTATTCTGAGATCCAGTGTCTGAATATTTTACCTTAGGGCTCTTTATGGTTGGAAAGATATCTGTTTCAGCAGAGAAGGTTCGCTTTTTGATCCGTCGTCACTTTAAGAACATCCTGGATATTTCCATATTCTTTGGCATGGATACTATTGAGAGCCAGAAACCGGTCCTTGGATGCTTGATTCCGGTCTAGGAAAGACATGGCTTGGTAGTTCGGGCTGGACTGTTCCCATGAGGCACAGGGTCAAGGCTGATTTGCATATAGCCATTGTCTGACCTAGGGTGGTGTGGAGTGCAAACAAACGAAGGATTTAGGCCCAGATCTTTGTACTGGGGTGAATGTAAGACATAGTTCTGCATTCTGTCCATCATCTGTGTTTTGTGCAATTTTCACCCCGAGTGGGCTGGGTATGCTCAGACGTGAGTCCCAGGCTCTCCACATCACTGGAGTCAAGCTATCCAGGCTGAAGAAGGCTGATAGCCAGAAACTGGTCCTTGGATGCTTGATTCCGGTCTAGGAAAGACATGGCTTGGTAGTTCGGGCTGGACTGTTCCCATGAGGCAAAGGGTCAAGGCTTATTTGCATATAGCCATTGTCTGACCTAGGGTGGTGTGGAGTAGTAAAAAACGATGGATTTAGGCCCAGATCTTTGTACTGGGGTGAATGTAAGACATTGTTCTGCATTCTGTCCATAAACTGTGTTTTTTGCAATTTTCACCCCGAGTGGGCTGGGTATGCTCAGACGTGAGTCCCAGGCTCTCCACATCACTGGAGTCAAGCTATCCAGGCTGAAGAAGGCTGATATACAAATAGAAAAGATCACCCTGCCAAAAGCGATAAATAATGGTCCCAGGTGGGATCCAATTTTGATTCAGGGGGAGCAATATCAGGTGAGTACCTAGGACCAAAGAGGCAAATAGGCCACAGTCAAATCAGTCTTTATAGAAAATATATATTTTTTATTTTTTTGATTTAGTGCAGTTAGTCATATTAGCAAGGTATTCAACAAATAATGGATACAAAAATTCATAAAATCATCAGTGCTGTTCATCATTTCATAGATGGAAGAAAATTCATAGATAAATACACATAGAAAAATACAGTGTTCCACTCACTCCGGGGGATAAGAATAGGGGGCTCAACAGTCACTCGTGTCTAAAAAAATCATTCATACTCTAACGCATTCAGTCACTTCACACAGGTGATTAGCATTTGGCCTGCAACAAAATGGAGATCGAGTTATGGTTGCATGGACGTGGGTACACTTTGGGGAAGGCAAGAAGATGGAATATAGTTGCCGTTCCTGGTGGTAAATGCCGTAATAACGCCAACGCGCGTTTGGGTGAGGGGCACCTTCGTCAGGGCTGGCAGAAGTGAAGGGGGAGGGGAACATACTAACTGAGGCGAATTTGAGGTCAAAGATCTAGAAGGCAGAGTCCTTCCTGAGGAGTCGTGAAGATAGGTACCGAAAGTTCCAGGAGATGGAAAAAGTAAGGATCACAATATATATCGGTGGAGGACTGATAAAAAACGATATGGTGGTCGATCAGTTCAGGTTGGATTTTTAAGGGCAGTGGCTTCCGTTATTTGGGGAGCACTGTACAGAGTATCATGCGGGCTATCGCGTCGGGATACTGGGTCGAGGGATGGAGCAATCTTGGATAATAAGTAAGTCAGGCTGGGGACTAAAAATACGGTATTTCACGCTGCATGAAGGAGATGTGGGAGCAACATAGGACTCGTTCACAGGCATGCAAAACTGTTCGGCATTAGGGTTCAGATCTAGAAACGGGATCTAAAGAGAAATTCGAAGTGCTCAAATCCACGACGCGGAGCGATCAAATCCAGGTGCTAGCTGCTGCCAGGATAACCGGGATCAGCAAAAAAACGATGGATTTAGGCCCAGATCCTTGTACTGGGGTGAATGTAAGACATTGTTCTGCATTCTGTCCATCATCTGTGTTTTTTACTATTGAGAGTCATACATTTCCTGTCGGGAGGTTGGATATTCTCCTGTCTCCTTGGGGTCATATCTCTTTCTCTATTATGCATTTGTTATTTTCTGTACCTTCTAGCCCATTTAGAGTTCATAGTATGAAAGTATAATCTGGTGCTTCGTGTTTTCTTATTGAAATTATCATGTGTATTTGAGCACTTTTCTACCTTACGGTCAGATTATATTTTGTCTCTATGCCTTGTGGAAATTTACTCCAACTGGGTTCCCTTTTTGGGTATTTTCCAGGTTTGTTATTAATCTTGGCGTTCTAAGGTAAGTTTGGTCGTAAGTGCTGGCTGTTGCTAAGGGCTCATTTTCATGTGGGTTTTCTTTAGGTGGTACCAACCTCTTAAGATACTTTTGATAGGCAGCATTATCTTAATACTAAGTCACCCAAGGTGTTTCATTGAGGGTGCGATATCTCTCTTGATATTATATTGAGTGGTACTTTTGGACTTCTTTTTCAGTTCCGTTTTTCCATGTGTATTTTACAGAGTAAGTGTGTTGCATATGTGTTTACACATACTGAGCTATAGATCTGCTATACGTAATAAAAAGTATATAACATTCTTAAAAAAAAATTATTGTGAGATGCAATTGCTACTTTCGTCGCTGTAAGTTTTGGGTTCTGATCTATATGTGTGCGTGGACCATGGATTTATAGATCTGAGTATAATTGATCAATATTTATAGCAGATTCATATCTGTTTAATTGCCATCTTTTCAGGCACTATGGGAACCTTCGGTGGTCATTTTGTCTTAAAAAAAAGTAGATTCTCATCTAGGACCGCCAAATTCTGCCTCCTACTGTTGAATGACATTATTAAACTTTACTCTTGGTCACTAATTGTCACTTTTGAGATCTATGTTCTAAGCTCACTTGGGACACCAAGCTCTTTTCTTCAATAACTTTATAACACAAATGAAATATTCGCATAAATAACAAATATAAACTGATTTCTTTGTTGTGTGTGATTCCTTTTCTCTCTTTGACATTTTTCGACCCATGAATATTGCTATTAAGCTTATCTATTGCCAAATATCCTAAGCATTTGTCCACAGGAACCACTGTTCCTTGTTATAATAGATACCCTGGTTCTGTGTGAGTGGGTGGCTCTTGTTTCCCTTTACACAACTCATCACAACATTGAGTCTTTCCTCTTGTCTGGGTATTATCATACCATTCATTTCCATTTTCTAATTATGTTTTAAAGATCTATTGATCTTTTTTAGCACACTGTTTCCACAGCCAGTTTCTATAGTGGCACCACGTTTTAGCACGGAAGGTTTCACAGAAGAAACTGACGTCTGCATGCAGGAGGGGACTTGTATGACTCCACTGACGTCACAACCGAGTTGAAGTTATCACAGAGTTGTATGGCGCCGTCCCCCAGCGTGCAGGAGGATGCTGAAAAATATCCAGTTCCAGTCTGACGCCTGGTGAGAATTCAAATTTAAGTAATCTGAGGCTAGATTGTGTCTCTACCAGATACTACGTTACCAAAGGTAATTAACTTGTTTGTCTGGGCTCCACAAAAGATTGCGAGATGTGCTAAAAGACATCTACCCGGGTGCAGAAGGTATGGTCATCTCAAAGCCGATGACAAACCTATGTTCGTTTCCTGTGCCTTGCTTTTGAATTTTTTGCGACAACGTGAGCAAAGCTGTGTCCAGGATTTTTGTCCTAATTGCGGTCAATCCCACGTTAGTCTTATTTGGGGCATATATCACATCACATGCCATGCACACTGGTCCCTCCTGTCTATCTGTGGCTTCTTCCTAGAAGGGACATTTGTAAGAACGGGCTTAACTCCAAACGCCTCTCCATGGAGCCTTGATTAAAAGCCATTCATCAGATTTGCAAATTAGATATTGAAGTTGTTTGTATATTAAGGGGCTGATACTATCTGGAATGGCTTTTTGAAATGGGATGGAAAGATAGATACGTAAACCAAGCAGGGAAATGATTATACCAAGGTGCCAATATGTTTCGGGTGTTTATGGCGCTCTTTATTGCTGTGCAATCATTGGCACTAGGATTGTAGTCGGTTTTGGATCATGTCTGTTCCTGAAGTAATTGCTTGCACAGAAATATTAGGGCACCAAAAACCCCATAGAGAATCCACTACTTGGACAAGCTGAGAACATGAAGTAAAATGTTAGCTCATTAGTCAGTGGACACTACTTTTCGTGCCACCTATTGTAAATGATAGGCTGCAAGTCTAACACCAATTGGCGGCTTATAATTACAATGCAGCAAGGTCCACCGTTGGCTCAACATTGATCAATGGAAAAAAAAAACTAGGAAGGAAATCATCCTGAAGCGAATCCAACTATTTCCCAAATAACAGCTGCTGAACAGAAGACTAGCTTTCATATATCCTAAATGAGCTCCAAAAAATGTAAACTATATTCTTGAATTTTTCTGCCGGTGGTGCCCTTTATAAGAAAGTATAGAGGTGCTTGGGAGTTGAAGATCATTGCGGCAGGGGGACGTACAGTGCCCTGCAGTCGGGCTCATTGCTGCTCAATTTCTTGCTGCAGTAGGGTGTGTTCTGGGCTGTTTTGCTCTCATTCCATCTGCCAGACCCTCCCATGCCAGGATAGGCCCAGGCAGGCCGTAGCGACTGGGGCATTCGAGCTTTACTCAGAAGCACTCATGTACTGCTGTAGTGGAAGAAGTCAGTTCAGCGTCAAAGACAAGTTCACTGAAGCTGGGAAGACTGCAGTGAACTCAGAGGTCCCAAGCTGCGGACACCCACATCTTGCTGGCAGCTTGCCCTAAAGCACAAAGGGCTCATGGGCACATAGGCCTACTTGTGGGGCTTGTGCACAGATTATCTAACTGTTGCCGGCCAGAGCCTCTGCCCAAGAACCTTCACGCCTGTGCGCAGTGGTCCAGGTGAGGCAGTACATGCCATTCCTTATCTGCGTTCAGGCTGTCATTAAACTGGTTGGAAGGTAGGACCTGAGTAATGACCTCTGGTAAACTGGGCAGGAAATAGGGATAGCCCATGCACGAATGTGCTCCAGGGCACGCTAGAGAGACAGTGCTGACTTCCCTTCATGCACATTTGTCGCTCTAGGGTTAAGGTATCCTTCAGCTGGGCAAAACTGTTTTTATTTTTTGTTGAGCCAAAAACACAAGGCCTGGGATCGGCCAGGCCGGATTTAGCGCTGATGGCGCCCAGTGCGAAAATCTTTTTGGGCACCTTCGCCCCATGACCTACTCCCCGTGTTCCATCACTACATTCCAGCAAAAGTGCCCCTCATCTCTCCATAACCTCTCACGTACATTTCATTTGTTTTAAAGCGTTGATACAGGCTGGCTTTACTAATCCACTCCGCTATTCACATAAAATACAGATCTGTTCTTTTCAGCAGGCATATTAACATTATGCATTACTTTATGGTGAGTCAAAACTGCCACTAAACAAAACTCGGATCTCTCTCTGTAGCAGGAACATTAATCAGAAGAGTTATCTTGACATTTTTATTGCTGACGGAGAGCTGGACGCACAAAGAACTCAGCAGCAGGTGATTTTAAATATTACGTTATAGCTAAACACAGCACCCCCTCCCCCAGGTCAGCGTTCAGTGTGGCCACACCACACTAAAGCCCGCCCTGGAGATCAGGAGAAGCCTCGCCCTTGCAATCGTAGACGTGAGTAGGGTCACAGTGCGAGACCCTAATTGATTCCCCATATCAGGTGAAACGTTTGCCTTCACTGTGACTTTTCACCATGGGGTGATGCTGCTTGAGGCAGCCATGGTAAACATTGCTGTGAGCTGTCCTTCTTCTTTGATTGACTGCGCCTGATTTCCTGAGGGAGAGACCATGATCTTTCTTCTTGTAGGTTTCAGATCTCCTGCTTCACCAGGAACATGGTTTCTGTGGAAGGCTAGGATCTGTTAGCTCCTGCCTGCCTAACCTCACTGGCCTAGAGGGCAGAGAACATCTGCCATAAAACCCGGTGTGTACTGCCATTATCTGCTCTCCATATTAAGGCTGCTCATCCATCCTGTTAAAACAGAAAATACATTTGTTGGTTTGCTAGTGAGAGCCCAGAAGGCAGGCATCCATCCTGGTGGGATTCTCCATCACTCACATAGAGTTCACCACTTAGAGCGATGGACAGCAGTACTTTGAAACTTTGTTGAGCTATTGCTTTTGAACGGACTATACTGCACCAAAACGTGCCATCTCATTTGTTGCCTTGCATTCTGTTTCTTAGCTAACAGGTCCCATTAGGAACCTGGAACCCTAAAACTTCTTAGTGTTGTGAACCTGCCTGAGATTCATTGCGTGTCCCTCAACCCACTCTTCACCAGTCTACTTCAGGCTGTACATGGGCTGCATCACTGTCTTCAGCAACCAGTTTTGCCCAAGCTCGCTTCCATTTTAGCTGAACACAGGACCCATCCCTACAGCCTAATCTACTATCATCTGCTAACCAACTATGTCTATGTAGCAACTTCTGCGTGCACCACGTTTGTGTGCAGAGCAGGCTTAACTGTGTGAGAGAATGGACTCCTGTTGTATTATTTTGCAAACTATACGTGGATATCATGAGTGTAACAGATAGGCTGATGGACTTGATGTGATTCTGTTGTAGGATGCAATATGTTTTGAAGAGGAGAGCTTTGGGGGATGCCAGTCTAGAAGATGCTATATCTCCCGGAGAAGTAGATAGATAGATAGACAAATATTTATTGTGTGATTCATTAAGATCATTACAATTTCGAATTCATCTTTAGGCATAAACTGAGGGAATCACCTATTGCATATCAGTCAATAAAAATACAAAAAAATAAAGGGCTTGTGTTTCAGTAGAATAGAGGATTAAAAATCTCTGTGGCTGCCACCCATTTTGCTTATAATTCCAGTAATGAACAGTGCAAAAAGTGCTTAAAGTTTGGTTTGCATAACTGAGCTTTGAACCTGTTCTCAGATTACACCTGCGGTGACGGTGATAATTAACACTGTAGTTTCTCTTGACTCAGTTCTTTGATGGTCTCTGATAAATTTTAGAAAGAGTCCTGTCGGCTGGCTAGCCGATCAACTGAGACAACATATGCCTGGCTCATTGCAAAATCTTGTATTCGGTTGGTGGAATATTGGTCGCAGCCCGTATTACATGAGTGGAAGTAGTTTCTTGCAGATGCTCGTGACATGTAATGTTTTAGGAGCAGCTTGGCATAGCCTACATTGCTTGTCTGAGTCGCTGTGTAGCATCCCGTACCAGTGCCCTCGTAGCGTTACTACTCCTAGCCGCAACCTAATTAATTAGCATTTTGATTCCAGCGGATGGGCCGGCTTTAAATATGCAAGCCAGTTTTTTGGGAGAGTGGTCATAAAGTTTAGCCAAGAAAGCTGCATTTGCACTTTTACTCAGTTCTTTTTAGCCTAATGCAGTAGAATCACCTTTTGACTTCTGTGGACCCCCACTAAATCATTACTGTAATCCGCGGACCCCCACTATGTCAATACTGGAAGCCAGAGATCCCAGTTTAAGTATTTCAATGATTTGAACTTCAAAGCAGGACACGCAATTATAGAAACAAGCATTCATCAAACAAATACACACATTATGAAATAGTTTATTTAATTCACAAACAAATGTTAAAAAATCTAACTTTTAATTTTAATGAAAAAGTTGTGGCTTTTCTAAATTCAATTGAGGCCACCCATTGTTTGATGGATTTTTTTTACTGCTGCCACAAATTATTATGAGGACACCAATTTCAGTTTCAGCTTCCAGTTGCAAATTCCTTCACATTTACTTAACTTTTTAAAATGTTCAGTTTTACATTTTGCTTAATTATTTACATACACTTTATTAATGTGTTAATATAATGTCATTTTCTAAGCAGTCATTGGGCTCATTAAGAACCAATGCAGTGGATAGTAATCTTTTCTGCTTTTCTAACACTTTTTGCCGGACCCTTGCTAAGAAGCTTGGTTTCCCTAAAGTCATTTGTTTTGAGAGTTTGGAGTGACAGGTGTATGTTCCACATTGTTGACCTGTTTCATTACATGCAAAAGAAGGAATTTCAGTGACTCTGGGCCCACTTCCTTTAGTGTTGCACAATAGGAGATGAACTTGGAGTGCAGAGCTACCTCTTTTCTTGTTAGATAAAATTCCAAGCAGATTTAGAATAAGGACGTGGAATTTAGCAGGTGAAAAAGTCAGAACCAACTGCACTGAGCACTTTCCAGCTAAGCTGCAAAACCGGTTCCTACATTTGATCATTCCATAGGCCAGCATTGGCATTAGTGTGCTTCCTATAACTTTAGACGATATTCTTGTGTCTTGGCCAGTCATGCTTTTCAGAAGATTTTGGATAGCAGATTTCAATGCCTGAGCTAGTGTTCTCAGTGCTTTGAGATGTGCCTCTTGCTGCCCTTTTACGTCAATCCATGTTTCTAGATATTTATAGGAAGTCACCCTTTCCAGAGGGAAGTGGGAAGGCCAGTCTATAACTGCTCTCATGGTGCATTGTCTCAGAGGCTGTGGATAAATCCAATAGTTGTAATGTGCAAATTCATTTCTGTCCTTTGTATTCTTCAGGCCATTCCAAATGAAAATCAGGGCAGATTTGTTGTCTTTGGTGGCACAGAATACTTTTGCTGCTCTGAAAGTTGGTTATTTGGTTTCAGAAGGTTGCTTATTCAGGTGAAAACTGTTCGTTCATCAGCTTTCATGCAGGGTTCGTCTAACTACCATGTTCTACGGGACATAGATTTTGCTACTTCATGGTTGACCTATTCTAGGAGATATTATGGTTAAAGGGGAAGTGGTCTCAGGTTCAAGGTCCTGGCAAGAATTCTTGCAGTGGCAGTGACAGTTGTATGAAGGCTAGACAGAGTGTTTTTTCCCCTATTGTAAAAGTTACTTATCTTCGGTAATGCTATATCTGGTAGAGACACAGTCTAGCCGCAGATTCCTTAACATGGAATTCTCCTCAGACGCTAGTCTGGATCTGGAAATCTTTAGTCAGTGCCTTTGCGTGCTGGAGGACGACATCGTACGTCTCTTCTAAAGTCATCTCCAGATATGATGTCAGTGGAGCCATGCAAGTCCCCTCTGACGCGCGGACATCAGTTTCTTCTGTGAAACCTTCCATGCCAGAACACAGAGACACTAGAGAAATTTGTTGTGGAAACAGTGACAAAAAATATCAAAAATCTTTGAAACATTGATAAAAAAGAAACATTAAATGGTATATTAATACCAGACATGGATATTAAAGAAAAACCCAAATTAAATCAACGAACACAGGGCTACATGAAAGTCTACACCCTTGAGAATAACCCCCATATGAGGGAAAAGACTATGCACTCTATAAACCATTCTGCAATGGTAATAAATGGCATGGCAATAGCCAAATAGAACCAACAACAACGACATCAGATAGTGTGTTAAATCCCACCATTAGGTGATATATTAACAGTACCAATGTAAAGGAATAAAGATACCAAGAAGACTTTCCTAGAAAGAACATAGAATTAATACTACTCTCTGGTGTGTCATCCAGAGGAAAAGAGAAAACAACCCTCCCCCCCCCCCCACCCCCCTCTACCAACCACATGATTTGGGAATGAAAGCTTTTGTTTAGCTGTTGCAATAACAAAGTGGCCAGGTGATTTTTTAGTCCCAACACAGATTACGATAGTGATCATTGGTATATAAATACAGCACTGAAAGGGTATAGCCCTTACCCCAAAGGTAAGGGAGGATGGGCAGGGCATTAAGGATTCTGCGGCTCAAATGTGTCTCTATCAGATATACCGTTACCGAAGGTAAGTAACTTTTACATCTGATAGAGACAACTAGCTGCATATTCCTTAACTTTTCATTAAATACCATAGCTGTACCCCACTGGAGGAGGGACTGCAAACGAATCCAACAAAAATTCTCATAGTGAACTAGCCAGTCAAAACTAACAACCGGCCAAAGGTATGTAAGAATAGCAGAACATGAACTGGACTCTTAAGAGAATCCATGATCACTGTCACAGGACATATAAACAAAAAACAATCTTATAGGTCCAAACGAATCTATCCTGGAAGGAAAAAGGGTTGAAAGCCCCTGAAAAACCATCCATCAGATCACAAACCTTAACCCCTGTCCCCTGAAGGGGTCAGAAAACTCGATTAAAAAAAAGAGTCAATGCGTGATAAAAGTCATATAGGGGCATATTATCAAGAAATGCGTTAAAATTATCGCCGGTTTAGCGGCATAAAACTGATGCTAAAGCGGCGATAATGGTCTTGATAATATGCCCTTGAGAATTCCCATAGAAGCCCATGTTCTGGTGTGAACCTGGGCTTCTATGGTAATCCCAAGGACTTATTATCAAGCCCATTATCGCCGACTGCTGCTAAACAGGCAATTTTTAGGGCTATTCTTGATAATATGCCCCATAGTCTGTAATGTTCATGACAATAAGGAATCAGAAAAAGTACTGTCCTGATAAAATACCAAAAAAGGACTTTCATAACTCAATTGGTATAAATCGTTTCGTCCGGACAAAATGAAAAATCATATTCATTCTATGCACCAATTGAAGATGCATATATAGACATAAATATATATATAAATGTCCTCAGACACTCTGATGTGTCTCGCACAAGAGATCACTGGTCAATAACTACTGCCAGTACACAAGAACATATAGAGCTTGCCTCTATACAGTCTTCAGTGCCATAGTCTGACAGACTAAACACAATTTCGAGCTCTGAATTAGCTTAAACAACAAGAAACACTAGAAAAAGAGTCAACCGCATCTTTGATTAAAATCGTTTTCTTTCTCCTCTGTTTTTTTTTAACAAATACATGTAACACATATAATAGTCATGTATATTCTGCATACCTAGGAACTAACTATAACTGGGAAACCAGTTCCAAAAGCGCACTTTTAATATTATTGAAAAAAGGTAACACACCTAAAAGTGCAGTTCCTCAACAGCTCCTAAAATAAATCCTCGTAGAACAACAGGCACCTACGACACCTGTGATACAAGACAATATATGAAACATAGCAGCACATTTTATCATGTATACACTATATACCAAAAAACACTCTGAAATGAGGTTTGGCAAAAAATACAGAAACCAGAGAGAAAAAAGGGCGTACTCTGCTGCCAACACAACACTGCAGTTGACTTGCCGTAAGAAAACGCTGCCTGTCAAATGGTATCCTAAATAACAGACACAACAAGAAACAACTGTCATGATTCCTAACGAATTTGAGGAATGTAGAACATAATAGGTACATCCCCTCCAGAAGACGGATAATGTCGATCATGCAAAACCAAGTATATCAAGAATATCATAGGACGAAGAAAAACCTACTATAAAGTCAAACAATCCTCTATTATAAAAGTGTCTCCCAGACCTTTATAGATGATTGGCGGCCTGGTTGGAGGCGAAAACGGCCTGACACCCTAGGACATATTGTCTGAGGTCAAGGACAACAAGCCATCAAATGTATATCGGTCTTGGGACAAGTTGGCCCAACCCATTCATCATAAACCTTTGTCTGCCAGTTGACAGCACCAAAATATGGAGGATAAGAATTGCCTGCAGTTGAGGTAATATTTATGCCTACACTGTTACTTTGCCATGAAGGAAGAATTCGCAAGCAAATAGAATCAAATAATGCAAGCATATACTCTGAGCCAGAGCAATGCTTCAACTTGATGAAGCACTTACTACTCTAAGAGTAGAATCAAAGAGTCACTATGCACTAGCCTACAACTGGCCCAACCATATGTTTCTAAATTAACATACTGACCTGCTTCTAAGAAGAATGCAAGAACACAGTGACATAAATGCAGGACTACACTCCGTAGTTCCCCGTCTTCCTTGGAAGCGTCTTATCGCCATATCTGCCTGATCTCCAAAAAGATGGACACCGTCAAATGGTATATCTGCCACAGCCGACTGGACAGTCTCTGAGAACCCCGAAGATGCCACCCAAGCCCGATGCCTTCGCGCCACTGGAGATGCCTGACCCACAGAGTCCGTTGTGTCCACGCCACACCTTATGGCAAGCCTAGCAGCTTGTTGACCATCTCTAACCAAGTTTCCTGCAAAAACTCTTCGTCTGGCATGAACCGACTAGACATCTTCGCTCTTCAGGAGCCAAACTCCTCAAAGTGCCAAAAATTTTAACTTTACGTTGGGGTGGGCGCAGTTTTCACTTTGGCACCTCTAAACTTTGGAACTCCCTTCCGACTGAGCTCTGAACGCAAGCTCTCTTCCATCCCTCAGAAAAGGTTTGAAAACCTGGCAGTTCCAGAACTAGCTGCCAGAACAGATTCTCTTCCGTCCTCAGCGCCAAAACACCTCCGGGTATACGTGCGCTTTATAAATCACAGTAACATTAACATCTCAGATGGAGGTGATCCGGAAAGGATAGGAGCATATTCTGACTAACCCCATAAATATAGGAAAAGTGCCCTAGCACACAAGATGTGTTAGTGGCTCTCAATGCTGAGCTGTTTTCGGCAAAAATATGCTTACCACAAGCACCACGACCCCTAGCATCCTTACCCACAGGAGTCTTAGGAGCAGAATCTATGTCCTGAGAAGACATTGCAGCCTATATGACTAGGCCAGTAGTGTAAGGATGCCTATGCAAGCAAATTGGGTCCCCAGGTGAAGACAAATGTCTACGTGCCACATCATGGTCCTCTGAGGGTTGTTCCAGGCACCTAACCAAATATCAAATAGGGCCTCACTATACAGAAGAGCATGCTCTTCTCCCTTCTGCCCCTGGTGAAGGATCTCTAACAAAGGGTCTGTAGACCTCTGCACTGTGGGCAGTGATCAATCTAAAATAGCAGCCACTTTCCTCAGCATGCTTGCAAAGAAGGAACTTGCCTCTGTGGCAAGACTAGGGGAAGAGAGCAACCCCGAGGTTGGTGAAGAATCCAGTCCCATAGCCTCACCAAAAGCAGTAAGTCCGCTCTTCTCAACCTGAAACACATTAGTGTCTGAAATAGGCTGAAAAACTCCTGCCCCAGTCGATACCAGTGGACCTCCTGCCGCCTCCTCCTGATAAGGGGCCACAAACTACATAATCCCCCAGTTTGCACAGCCAAATCTGCATCCGATGCCAAATCGGTGCTATTATGACGTCGACAGGGAGAGGAGAGGTGTCTTTCACCAGAGCTGCCGACGTCCATGTCGGAGTCGGTTGGTCAAAGAACCGCAAAGATCCTGAAGGAATGTGAGCCTGCAACGAAGCGACGTCAGCCGATGTTGATTTCTCGACTCTGATGACCCAATCGTCAAGGACAATTTCTCCAACAGCGTCCCACTCACCTCCTGGGGGCCTGGAGGTGCTCTAGTTAGAGATGGGGTCCCTAAGATGCTTTGTAAGGAATCATAGTACTTCCGCATCCGAGCCATCGATACCCCGGCTCCTGGAAAAACAGGGAGACGCGGTGCGGAGTCGCGTCTGGCTTCCCCAACCGTACAGTGGGAGGCGCCATGGGAGATGGAGTCTCCACGCTGTGAAGTCCAAGACTGCCGTGACTTCAACCGCCGCTTACCTTTCAACAACTCCTCTAGACCGGCTTCAGCTCCTAGATTGACACCGCACATGTCTTCCTCGGACGACGAAGACCAAGGCTGGGAAGCCTCCGAGGATCGCTATACATGCGCGACATAAATTTTAAATGCCACTCCTTCAACGACTTTGTTTTCAACTTCTGGCAGGAACAACAATCCTTGGCATTGTGGTGTTCACCTAAACTCCACATACAAATAGTATGCAGGTCTGTCACCGACATATGTCAGTTACAAGACCCACAAGGTTTGAAACCTGTCGACATCAGACAAGGGCTTTTCTGGATCCGCATTACAGTGCTGAAAAAAAGAAACTGACGTCTGCACGCCAGAATGGACTGTCTGGAGACGACGTCACCGCTGAGCCATACGACTCCGTCCCCCAGCGCGCAGAGGTACTGCTGAAAAATTTCCGGATCCAGACTGGCACCTGGGGAGAATTCAAAGTTAAGGAATCTGAGGTTAGATGTCTCTAACTGGTACGCTAGTTAGAACCATCTGCATCTTTTAGTAAGGTACTTCTAGTGCACGCAAATGCCAAGGAATGACTACAAATTTATCAGCAGATGATCTTAAATCCTGTCGAAGGAGATGCCATGCAAAGGTCTTCTGAAAAGAGAGAGGGCCAATTCCATGCAGTGCTTTTTGCACCGTACACAAAGACTTACATTTTACCCTCTCATCATCAAGCAGCTAGTGAAGGTCCTGATTAGTCTTTGAAATGGAGCTAACCGTGGGGATTTTTTAAAGCAAGTGGACGCCCATTCTGCAAAGATTGTAGCTTTGATTGGAGATGTTTGTGAATTCACAAGCAGAGAGCGTTCTAATAGTCTAACTTGGATAGAACCAGGGCAACCACTACCACTCTTTGCATGTCTAATGGAATAAATGAAAAGAACTTTTTAAGTATCTTCAATAGATAAAAACATGAATATGTGATATGATTGATCTATTAAAAAAAAGAGTTGGCCAAACATGATCTCAATATTTTTCACTTTCCAAACTGGAGATTGAATCAGACATACATTGACAGACGACCAGAAATAAGTATTACCTCTGTTTTCGCTGTGTTAACTTAATGCAGTTTTCCTAAATCCAGATTGTGATCTGTGCCAGGCAGTTCTTAAGTTCTTTGGCAACAACGTTAACATCAGATGTGATTGATAAGACTATCTGTGTATTGTCGGCATAAGATATTGCAGAAAAAACACCATATAATGGAATGAGTTTTGGCAAGGGGGTGACATAGATGTTAAAAAGCGTTGGGGATAACAATGATCCCTGAGACACCCTGCAAGGAAGAGAAAAGAAATTAGAGGTATAGCCTCCAAATGCAACAGTCTGTTCTCTATTTGATAGGAAGGAACGAAGGATGGTCAGAGCTGCACCCCTGATCCCCACTCTCTCTAGCTCGTTGATTAGCAATAGATGGTAACCGTATCAAACATGAGTGAGAGGTCTAGCAGGATACTGAGCAGCCTTCCCTCCCGTGTCAACTTGCATTCAAATCTCCTCAGGAGCGAAACTAAGGCGAATTCTGTACAGGGCTGCTGCCTGAAACCATGTTGTGATGGAGTCAGAATGATTTAGCCCCCAAAAAGGCCGGCAGGTCTTCATTTATAGCCTTTTCCAAAATGTTTGCATGGAGCGGTCGATGGCAGATGGGCCAATAGTTTTTAACCTCTGCGGGATCCTGACAAGGTTATTTTGGGATAGGATGCACCAATGCCTTTTTCGATGCTGCTGGAAAATGCTCTGAAGTTAGCACATTGTTTATGAGTTTGACAAGATGGACCACAATCATAATGGGAACCATTTACAAGACATATGGTGGGCACGGTTCCATAGGGGAACCAGGTTTAGTAGTTTCCAACAGTCTTTTTACTCTTTCTTCGCATAAAGGAGAAAAACTGCCAAGACAATTAGATACATCATTTGGATTTTCAGGCGGCCCTACAAAAGAAGAGCAGGATAAATCAACTTTGTGTTTTACGTTCTGATTTGTACAGAATTCCTCCTTTGGAACAACTCCTCAAGTTTATTACAAAAAAATCTTAGTCTGGGGTGAAAAGTTTGCTCTGATCGAAATTTGAAAGAGCAGTGACAGTATTAAAAAAATTCTCCTGTAAAGTTTTTGGCCATGCTTATTTTCTCAATGAAATATTTGTTTTTTGCTGTAATAAGTGCAGCTTTATACTCATCAATTACCTGTTTGTTTGTTTTACTTTTGTATTATAGTTTTTCCGCCATCTCCGTTCTTGTACCCTACATTTTAATTTACATTTCGGGAGAATACCACAGGGCGAATGGGTTTTTCATATAGCTTTTTTTTTTAAAAACGTTTTTACTTTTTCTGGGGCTAGCAGAATTACTGTAAAGTCTTTGTAGTGTAGTTCCTATTTTCCCAATAGGCCCTGCGTATTTGAATAACATAAACGGTAGTATCGACGTAGAAGTGCGAGTCTTCCAGGCCTCTACTGACTATGCTAAACTTAATTAGGTTTGTTACCAACTAGCTCAGAGGGCACTGGAAACTTTCTTGACTGAATAGGAAGTGATCAGCTTCCCTGGCACAGCCAAGAAGGGATTCAGTTTTCCAACAACCGTGCAACATGACAACTTTGCTCCTCAGATCAAGAGTCAATCTCTAGGGTCGTGTCAAACAATAGACAGTTATTTTACTCAGTCAGTGGTTGTGCAGATTACTTTCACAATATGTAGAGAATAGAGAGATGGGCGTTTTCAATAAAGGGTAACATTTATTGAACAGTCTTTCTTCTCGTACAAGAGAAATGAATTGCCACAATTGCAAGACTTGTTATTATAAAAAGTACGTACAGTAAGATGAGTATTGCGAAATAATACTGTAAAAGCATTGATATGGTTTCTTAGCCATACAATGGTTTAAAATGAATAAAACATATATACATTCATATATACATTAGGCTAAAATACTCAACTGGTGCTTCTAACTACGCCTACCCCAGTGTACCTGACCTAAGCCTAATACTTGGGAGGGGAGTAAGTAAGTAGCTTTAAGTTAAGTTGGTTTTGCCAAGGTTTGCTTCAAGAATTCTCTCTAAGGGTTTAGTCAACACCATACCTCTGGAATAGAATGATGGAGATCTGGTATCTCCTTCAGGGGGTCGATATCCCAGTCACCCGCAAGGGTAGACTAGAAACGCCGGAGCTGGATTTCTCTGCAGGAGAAAAGACAGCGTCTCTCTCAGCGCGTCGAGGAGGAGGAGGAGGGGCAGCGTCCGCGGGCAGCTTGCATCTGCTGGGCTCTTTGCAGGGGATGCCTGTTCAGCTCCTGAGTTCACCACACCATCGTTTGCTCGTTAGCAGCGATAGCAGTATTGATAGCAGCGATGCTATCATCAGCATAACAGCAGCAACTTCAGCAGCGAGACAGCATTTGCTTAAGGCAATGTTGGTAATATTTATACCTGAAAGGTGCCTTGTTTGACATACGTTTTTGGACATAAGACGTCAATAAAGATGTCACTAGGAAGTGATCGTCTATCAGTGCTCATTAGAGTTCTATTACTAATCAAAACACAGCAAGCGGGGATTTCCAGGTTGCTGAGGTTTTATCTTGTTGAAGAACTCGGAGTGTTAATCTAGGAATCTTAGATAGTAACTTCTGCTATGTCATTGCACTAATTGGCTGCAAAGGAAGTGGCAGAGAAAGCGATTCTGAAATGGGGCTCTGTTTGTGTGAGGCCAGAGACGAGTTTCTGAATATTGCATTTGATCGGTTATGCCAATATAGGGAATAAATGGATTTATAGCCGAATAGGGGCATAAGGTCACAGTATCGATCAGGGTCCTAGATTAGAACGCTACACCCACTCCACGAATTCATGTCCATCAAAATACTAAAACTAGAGCAATAAGATGCATGTGTAACATTGCCCACCCCAAAATACATATATGCATTTGAAATAGGCGTACTTGTAATACGTGAAAATTTAGGTACTGTACGTTTTTTGAAGCATAGAAATCATTCAAAAATTATAGCATATGAAATCAATGAACGATTTTGCAAAAAAAGAATTACACATGAAATATCTCTGAATACAGAAGAAGGGCGAGATAATTTCATCACATATAAATGCATTGCAGTAAAAATGTGCTAGAGGCTGGTGTAAAGTTATTATGTCTCTAGATGTTTTATGAAATAGAAGTATAAGCTTCTGTTCTCTATGAATAGTTCTACCTTAAGCAAAGAATTTTTCGTGCCAGAAAAAGGGTGAATATTAAAAAGTGTTCAATTCAAAAGAATTATTGCTTGAACGGGGAAATTAGAGTTCCAACGCTTTTAGCAGTTTTTGTTGTTCAAAACTGAAGGCCGAATTCAGAGTTCATGGGAACGCCGTGTGTCGGAATGCTCCTCTAAAGTTATTGTTTCTGTTCGGGTGAGAACATCATATCAGACAGGCTCTCAAAGAATTGGTCTACAAAATCAGGTGACAGTTCGACCAAATTCGATAGTGCTGTAACTTGGCAGGTGTGAGAATGATTGCTGTCATCAAAGGCTGGATCAGCACTGCTCACAGAAGGTCGTACCTGGGTGATGTTGCTTTTGTCACTCGCTCCACTGTTACCACTTAGTCGTAGCACAGGAGTCTCAACGAATGCCGTCAGGATTGGTAGCCGCTGGGGACAACACAATGCGTGAGCCGTTATCGAACTTAGCAAAGTATCGATATCCATTGGTACTGCTGATGGAAGTGAAAGACAGGTGTCCAACACGCACTCATCTCCGCATAGCATACACCGTAGTACAGGTAAGATGCAGTTTTGCCATATCGGTCTGAATGAAAGGAACCAGGTCATGTTTAGATCTCTCAGCCTGGCCAATCCAAGGACTCTAGTTATTCTGTCCCGGTAGCGGATTGCTAGGATTGTTTCTTCCATTCCCATAGGAGTCATGTCTGAGCTGTGGCTTGCCATAACGAAGCAGGAGGGTCAAAAATAAAATCCCTGCTACAAGTCCCAAAAATAGGGGTATGCCGCCAAAAACAGAGTGGACAAAATTTGGAACGATTCCCAGAATTGCTTGAAATGGTGTTAGCAGTCCCGTAAAAATCGTCTTAAATATGCCTGGGATGCCTGTGGCACTAGACATGTTAAGGAGTTGGCTCAACATTTCTACGAAATGCACGGGGCAATTTGTTGATAAAAGGTCATGAACCTCCGTAGCTGTCCTTGCAACTAGGAGATCATACGTCTCTTTTGATGACGTGATGGGCACTGTTGTCTGCAAAAGCACAGACTTCATTTTGCTTAAAGTATCAATTCGTATAGAAGAGAAATGCAGACGAGGCTAGATGGGAGTCTCTATGTCTCCAGGGCCGCTCGGGAACAATGCTTGCATACAGCATTTGACCATGGAAGTTACGCTTACGAGATACGCTTTTCCTGGCAAAAGGCCACAACATCTGTGATCCGTTCTTAGAATGTAACTCCCATTTGCGAGTTGCATAAAGAAGGGCTCTATCTGCGTTGCAGGTGTGACAAGCTGGTGGCATGAAAGGTTGTTAGAATTACCTTCACAGGCTCCGTGTAAATTAATACCTTGGCACAAAAGTATACCGCTTAGTGAACGTTTACAGTTTTCACCACTAAGAAATACATTTTTGTCGCTGTCACTGTAGCATGAATGTGTGTATGGTAATTTCCATGCTGACTTAACATATCCTTTACCCAATCGTTCATACTGGCCAGTAGGTATGTATTCAAGGCACTTTTTAAATCGGAAAGTTGTTATCGGAATAGTGATAATTCCGTGTATTATCCATTCAATGACAGGACTTTCTGACATTGTCAATGGTAATCTCTCAAGTTTTTCGATGCTCAGGATTGTATAGTTTGCTCCTTTCTGTGCCAAACTGATTTGTTTATCAGTAAGGTTAAAAATGGAAAACAATGACGTTGTGTTGATTAAACGCCACGGCACATAGCATGAACGAAGATTTTGCAGCGTCCAGCCTAATTGTACAATAGAACGTAATTGTGACTGGCCATGCTGTAACATTAGCAAGTCTCTGTCTATTATATCAAAGGCAGAGGATACAATATTGTCCAACGAATATATTCTGGAGGACAGAGTCATTAACCCATTGTCCACTACAGAAAGTGATTTTTCCAAATTAATACGATCAATTTCTGGTATTTTTTCTGCTGTTTCAATTTGTGTGACTTTCCAAGCCTCGTTGTACGCAGCGTAGATGCTGGCCGCTATGAAACGCTTTTGACGCTGTTTGCGTGGTCCCATAATAAAATCGCGCAAATCAGCACCATCTTTAAGTAAAGATAAGTGTTGCTTAATTTCAGCCAGTGTGGATGATCCTAGCCATTCGAGGCAGAGTTTCCCTACACTGTATGTTGTTACTATCCCTGGATGTTGTCTCTGGGAGTATCTAGGGTCTTGTCTGGTCATTTTTAACCCCTGTGTTTTGTTCAGGAATCTATCTTGACAGTTGTTTGTGTCAGTAGGCCAGATTAACCACTTTTTCCAATCAGGATGTGTTCTGTTTAAATGTAAAATTTTAGTTACGTCTATCTCAATATCTGTTGTTGTATTTTCAGGTATTGGCTTTGGAATAGACGGTTTGTTTAGGTCTTTGATCTTAGGTAGGCCAAGACAAGATGTTTGGTGAATTGTGTCATTTAAAAACATCATTTGTTCTGGTATCATGCAGGTTCTGAATAGTGCTTCTAGGCCTTGTACCTGCCAATCTTTCGTACCCCAAATGGTTTTATGTTTCAATGTTATTTTTCCAATAATCAAAACCAAATGTCATCATTTTTTCATAAAATGCTTCTGAATATATGAATTTAGTGTTTGTCAGCATATTTTTCAATCCTGTTTTATCTAACAGTTTGTAATAAAACGTTTCTGCATCACTGGTGTTAAACCCTGAGAAGTACTTTAATTTCTCAAAGAATGTTTTAGAACTGCTTTTAGGTGGTGTAGCACAATGTTCCCATTGATTATACTTAAAAACATTTCTAGGCTGTGCAGATTTATGCAAATAATGATCGCCATAATGTGTATAACAGAACAACTGTTCATAACTAGACAAACCTTGTAAATAATCATGTTCTGTGAATCTAGCTGACATTACTAAATCAGACATCATGTCATTAATACTGTTAAAGTCCCAATCATCAGAGAATGTACTAGGTTTTACAAAGTCACTTAAGGAAACCTTCAGTTGATGAGGATACTTCAGGATCTCGACCGGACCATAGATCTCATAGCCAGTTTTCTCCCATAATACCCCACCGGGTATTGGAATGGCTGTGACATTTACTGTTGACAGTTCTCTTTTCTTCACGTGGGATGATCTGTGTGGTTTGAGGACTAGGTTGATGTTCTGACTTGCTGTGTCCATTGTACTATATTTTCCTAAAATTAAAACTAAAATTAGGCATAGTAGGAGTATGAATACCCCTGAAATAATCCAATGCTCAATCAATAGTGCATCCAGATCTACTTCTTTGATTTGTTGAAAGAGTTCTGTTGCTTTTCCTTTAAAAGTCTTTTTTGTTTCCGGCATCACTTCGGGGTTACTTTGATCCTCGGAAAAGTTGTCGAAGTCGATGAAATAACCAGAGGCAGTTCTGTCAATTGTTGGGATTGTTCTTTCAATCTGTCTTTCGGTAGCACTTTCTGATGCCACATTATTGTAGACTGGTGTTTCTTGACGAACTGTTTCAATCTGTGTCTCAAGAGGCACGAGTTCCATGGCATTATTGCATAGTCCTTCTCTGTGCACTGCAGGCTGATCGAATGTGATTAGTCTTTCAGTTTGAACCTCTTGGATTGTTGCAAGTTTGGGTATTCTGTTGTTTCTTGGGAGTCCACTGGGCCTACTGTTGATTATAGGCCACATGCTTGTGGTTTTACCAGGTCGATAGATACAACTCTGTTCTCCTTTTTACCAGCAAGGGGCGGTAGTACTACTGATCTTGTTCCGATGACTGCCAAGACAGGTACTGCTTTTCTGTAAGAAGGCCCAAATTCCTTCTTCACCGCTATATTTTCTCTGACTAGATCCCCAATCTTTGGAATCCAGACAGGCCTTGCTGGGGCTGTTGCTTGTGGTGCCTCATCAGTGGTATCTGGCTGTTGCTTTAACTTTATGTTGCTTAAGGATTTTCTTGTTTCATTCAAGTCCTGTAAAACAGCCAAACGATCTTTGATGTCAAAGTCTGTTTTCTTATCTTGTACCACTGATACTTGACTATCTAAGTCCTGAACCCTCATTCTAATTCCGAACAATGGTTCCTATGGGCTGAAACCTTTTAGAGAATTTCTTGGCAAGTTATTAAGACTGATTTGGACACTTATTAGATGTTTGACCCACCCAGCACCCGAACCTAATACCTTCGCTGTTATAGATCGCTTTATGTCCCGGTTTTTTCTTTCTACCACACTATTCCCTTCGGGGTGTGACAGACAAGAATACTGCAACCCAATTCCCATGCTGGCCATGGCCTCCTTATAAGCTCGAGAGCTGAAAGCAGGACCCTGGTCAGAATGGAACATGGCAATTGTGTATGTGCCGATAAAGACTCGCAGATCTTTTATAACCGTTCTGGCGTCAGCCGAGCGCTGGAGGCCACATTTTTTAAGTGTGTTTAGCCTTAATGATGTACAATGGGACGCGTTTCTCTTTTTTGATAGCGCAGATAGATTGCCTGATGCTTTCTATTAGGGCTTCTGACACTACACTGGCCGGTTCTTCACTGCGATTTCTGTTGCAGTCTTCACAGTTTTTTGCAAACTCATGAATGCCTTTACTCATTTCCGGCCACCAGTACTCTGATTGCAATTCTCTCAGAGAGTCCCTGATTGTTTGGTGTCTCAGACCCAACCCCATATGTGCTTCCTGTAATAGGAAGCCCCTCCGGTCCCTGTTTGGAATTACCCTATCCCCCACTCCAGAAATTCGAGCAAAAGGAACGGAGTTTGCATCGATTACGTATGCATAATTGAGTGGATAGTTCACGGGTAGTGCTGCACAGTCGCCTTTTACGGTTGTTTTTACTGCCAGCATGGTTTCCCCGTCTATGTATTTTTCTGTACGCTTTTTTGTGGCTACGGAAGCCGGTTTAGTTGCTTCCGCTGTGGCGGTATTAGCCAATGAATTCCCTGCAACGTGAACGCCATCACGTTGAAGACTCTGTGCGTGTATCACGTGAGTCTTTTGTAGTTCTTTCTGTAAAAGAGCTACCTGTTTCCATAGCAATTTATGCTTTATTGTGGCACCTGTGTCATCTTTGTAATAGTTTTTAATCCAGCTCTGCAACTTATTATTGTAAGAGTTGACGCATAAATGAGAATCGCCCACGATTAGTGTGGGGAATTCGCGTTCTGCATTTTCGAGCGCCATCTTTAAAGATCTGATTTCAGCTCTCTGAGCCGAACAGTACTTCACTGATTCAGTTTTTGTTACTTTCGGTCTGAATTTACCGCTCAGCCAGCGACCTTTAACCATCGCATAGGCTGCATTGTAGGATTTGTTCTCTACGTTGAAATGCTGTACAAATCTATCTGTATAGATTATACAGGCGTACTGTGGGAGAGGCAGAAGTTCGATTGGCAGAGGATATTCTTCTTCATATTCTAAATCATTCAGTTCTTCGAATTGCGGGGCGAAATAGTATTTCACATCTTCCGCTCCTAGAGAATCTATACACTGTATCCATTTCGGATCCAGTGACACTGTAGGCAGGTTTACTGGGCTGAATAGCGCCTTGAAGGCGGATTCCGCTGTGAGGATATTAATCCTTTTACCATGTGCTAATTCTCGTTCATTTGCTAATGCAGTTTGCACTGCTTTCACAGTATTTTCTGTGTGACTGAATGTTTTTTCTACTTGTGTGTCCAAGTGAGATTTAATTGAAATTGGTATTTTTTCTCCCTCATTAGAGGTTAGGTACGTGAATCCGCATCTTCCTGGGATGACTCTGATTACAAGATCGCGTGTGTTGTCACGTGTATCTAATTTTGTTTTTGCTAACATGTCTGTTTGCATTGATCTCAAAATTTCTGTGTTTTTGAGTCCAGGCGATTTGTTTGAAATCAGGTTTTATTAGTTTGTAGAGAGGTTTAACCCTCTCTGCGTAATTTAGAATGTATGTTCTTCCGAAATTCAGAAAACCTAGTATGGATTGTAAATTCTTCAGCGTTTTTGGAGCTTGGAGTACAGCGCACTTCTCTAAGAAGTTGTCCGCTAGGCTTTTTCCTTCACTTGATAATTTGTATCCTAAGAATAGTAGTGTCAGATGGGCAATTCGAGACTTTTTAAAGTTGAATTTGTAACCCTCTGCTGCGAACCCAAGTATAATGGTGTTCACTCTTTTCAGGTGAGTATCCAAGTCGTCTGTGAGATAGATATCATCTACGTAAGATAATGCCTCATCATCATATATTTGTAGTAACTCTGTTACCCTAGCTGAGAATAGTCCTGGGCTGTTCTTGAACCCCTGTGGGAGCCTACAGAAATTTTTCTGAGACCCCATTACGGAGAAAGCGGTCAAATACCTGCTTTCTGGTGCAATATTTTGACAAAAGAAACCATTCGATATGTCTAATGTCGTTTTATATTTTTTCCTAACTATGTTGTTCATTAGTGCAGCACTATGCGAGTTTTGTACTGCAAAGGTTTTGCAACATGCATTAAGGTGTCTGTAGTCCAAAACTAGACGATATGAATTGTCTGGCTTGGAGACAGGAAACAAAGGATTGTTCATTTGAGAGGTGCATGTTTCAATCACCCCCTGGTATTCAAGTTGATCTAAGATCTCCCTGACTTGTTTTTTAGCTTCTTGCTTAATGGGATACTGCCGTTGGGCAGTTGGTTCACTTTTTAACTGGATTTTGTGAGGAGGTGAGTCCTCATCCCATCCTACATGATTTTTATATAATGCCGGTGCCTGGGCTACTGCCCATTTCCTTGCATAAGTATATTTTTTGTGAATCTGAATGTGATTCGAGAAGGCAGGCATAATCATTTCTTCGCCATGAGGGCACTCCCTGACAAACTGTGGGGGCCAATCTTTTTCAGCTAACAGAATATCATAGCCTTTTGAGAGTTTATCCCAAAATAGACCCCTTATTTTCCTAGTCTTATCACCCTCTATACGCAATGTTATTTCGTATATCTTATGGGGCTCGCTAAGTCTGGTGTCGGCAGTTTCAACCTGAATGTATTCATTTGTGTCCACTGTCTCCAGTTGACTCATCAAGATCTTGCGGGCTATACTGATTTCTGCTGCACTGTCTAGCATTGTCTGTGCCCACTCCCCGTTTTTCAACTGTGTCCTCAGTATTCTCGGCATGTTCGATTACTCTAATACTGGCTACCTTCTTTTTTGGAAATTGAGATTTTTTACTCTGAGCAGGTTCCTTGTCTTTGGACTTGGTGTGCTCTCCTGGGTCTGACCGTCCTCTTCTTTCCGATTTCTGCGAAAAAGATCGAGAGGGACGTGTATCAATACTTTGATATCTATCAGGCTTTTTCAAATTATCCCTATTTCTAAGGTTGTATCTTTTCTCAGAGGGCGCCCTCTGGGGAGACTGGTGTTCTCGAGTCGGAGTTCTGTCCCTCCGTCGAGGAGACCTTCCTCTGGACTGGAAAACTTTTACCTTGGGAGTGGATTGTTTATTTCCATCCCAGCTCTTTTTAGGAGTGTTTGAATTATTTTTAATAAATAATTTTTCAGGATTTTCGAGCAGTTGGGGCCTTACTGGTTTTCCACCCAAGCTGTCTCTACCTAGTTCTTCATAGCATTTCTCTATGATTCTGGCAAGCTCAACTGGCTGATCTGTTATATCTGTTTCCTTCAACTTCTGGCGGATCGCCACAGATGCTGCTTCTCCTTTTATGTTGGCTAATAATATAGCCGAGACCTGCTTGAAGTCTTTCAGTAATTTCATACCAAGAGTTAAAGCAGGTTCTGGACCGTATTCATTTTGAATCTGTCGTAGTACATCTGGTATTACCGCCATAGACGGAACACCATGTGTTTTTGTGTAAATGGAAGCAAAGACTGTACCACAAGTGTCACAGTCCTCCACGTGTGGTGCGATTCCCATAGGAAGGCAGATGGTCAAGATTCTGTGTTTCTCGATAGGAGTAGTATCCGGAAATACTGCCTCTATTTGAGTGATTTTCAGCGCTAACCAGAACGGTATTTGTTTCCGTTTTACGGGTGTTTTACCAAGACATGATTGTATGTTCTGTGGTGTGATTTTATTAGTGTTCCCCTGATGAGGGGGCAGCTGTGGTACATTAACAGCTGGTTGGACTGTTGCAGTCCGCATTACATATTGGACTTATTGCCTATGTATTTTTATAAGTGTTTTTAGCTGTACTAACAGCTCTTCGTTTGACATTTTTTCAATGTCCGGATGTGATGTGTAGCTGGCTAGAACCGGCCACGTTGCTCCTGGTCTACCTAGTGGACCGAGCCTGGTAATATGATCATTATGTTTTAGGGCGCCATTAAACCAGAGCAGGTGCTCTTGGAATTTTAGTGGGATTTCAGTCTCCTCGAAAGGAGCGTACTCATCCGGTGGTTTCTCTATTTTGTAATAGTGAAACTCTTTTGTTCTAGCGTTTGCCGCTGGAAACTTTATCCATGAATAGAATACCTCTGTCTGCCGATATTTGTGTGCCTCTATCACGAAGACTACTGTACCACCTTGTGGTGTCAGTCCATTTTCTATAAGTTTTAACGTTATAGATTTTCTTAAATGTACCGGGATGATTATTGCATCCGGTTCAGTCTGTAGGAGACTCGTGTCTTCCTCTATTAGTAGGGTTGCCAGTCTAGCTGCTTCCCTTTCTTCTTCACTGTCTGACATTTTATTGTCAGAAAGGTTTTTGCAGAGTAGGTCTCCAAGGAGACAAAGATTAGTTGCACAATATTTTGGAACACTGTATCCTTCAACGTTGAATAAACCAGAGCTTTACATAGGAATCTCTTCCTACTGAGTTCGGGTGGATTTTAACCTTTCACCCACTCCAGACGTCTATTGGAGTATTTACGGGAGAAAGGGGTCTGTGTGAAATATGCACGACTGAGTTACTCTAACGTCTTGCGTTAGTTTATCGCCTTACCAAACGTTTGGGCGCCATGTAGTGTAGTTCCTATTTTCCCAATAGGCCCTGCGCATTGGAATAACATAAACAGTAGTATCGACGTAGAAGTGCGGATCTTCCAGGCCTCTACTGACTATGCTAAACTTAATTAGGTTTGTTATCAACTAGCTCAGAGGTCACTGGAAACTTTCTTGACTGAATAGGAAGTGATCAGCTTCCCTGGCACAGCCAAGAAGGGATTCAGTTTTCCAACAACCGTGCAACATGACAACTTTGCTCCTCAGATCAAGAGTCAATCTCTAGGGTCGTGTGAAACAATAGACAGTTTATTTTACTCAGTCAGTGGTTGTGCAGATTACTTTCACAATATGTAGAGAATAGAGAGATGGGCGTTTTCAATAAAGGGTAACATTTATTGAACAGTCTTTCTTCTCGTACAAGAGAAATGAATGGCCACATTGCAAGACTTGTTATTACAAAAAGTACGCACAGTAAGATGAGTATTGCGAAATAATACTGTAAATGCATTGATATGGTTTCTTAGCCATACAATGGTTTAAAATGAATAAAACATATATACATTCATATATACATTAGGCTAAAATACTCAACTGGTGCTTCTAACTACGCCTACCCCAGTGTACCTGACCTAAGCCTAATACTTGGGAGGGGAGTAAGTAAGTAGCTTTAAGTTAAGTTGGTTTTGCCATGGTTTGCTTCAAGAATTCTCTCTAAGGGTTTAGTCAACACCATACCTCTGGAATAGAATGATGGAGATCTGGTATCTCCTTCAGGGGGTCGATATCCCAGTCACCCGCAAGGGTAGACTAGAAACGCCGGAGCTGGATTTCTCTGCAGGAGAAAAGACAGCGTCTCTCTCAGCGCGTCGAGGAGGAGGAGGAGGGGCAGTGTCCGCGGGCAGCTTGCATCTGCTGGGCTCTTTGCAGGGGACGCCTGTTCAGCTCCTGAGTTCACCACACCATCGTTTGCTTGTTAGCAGCGATAGCAATAGTGATAGCAGCGATGCTATCATCAGCATACCAGCAGCAACTTCAGCAGCGAGACAGCATTTGCTTAAGGCAATGTTGGTAATATTTATACGTGAAAGGTGCCTTGTTTGACGTAAGTTTTTGGACATAAGACGTCAATAAAGATGTCACTAGGAAGTGATCATCTATCAGTGCTCATTAGAGTTCTATTACTAATCAAAACACAGCAAGCGGGGATTTCCAGGTTGCTGAGTTTTTATCTTGTTGAAGAACTCGGACTGTTAATCTAGGAATCTTAGATAGTAACTTCTGCTATGTCATTGCACTAATTGGCTGCAAAGGAAGTGGCAGAGAAAGCGATTCTGAAATGGGGCTCTGTTCGTGTGAGGCCAGAGACGAGTTTCTGAATATTGCATTTGATCGGTTATGCCAATATAGGGAATAAATGGATTTATAGCCGAATAGGGGCATAAGGTCACAGTATCGATCAGGGTCCTAGATTAGAACGCTACATCTTTACAGTTAGAAAAAAATGGAGCCAACAGTTTACTATTGATATCCATTAATGGCCTATGGCTTTTTAGAGCAGAATCAAACTCCAATTTGTTAATTTTCCTGCCAGGGATGTATTTTATAGAATTTGCCAAAATTCCAGAGCAAGATTTATTAGCTGGTACAGCTAATTTAAAGAAGACTCTACTATAATCTGCCCATGTCAAAGGTATCCAAGCTAATTTCTGGATTATTGGTTAAAATCCCATTAAGGGTATGGATAGCCTTGTGGGTAGGTTCATTAACTATATGACTTAAATCAAAACAGCAAAGGCAGTACACCAATTTCTCAGTTTCGTTACCTTCCTCGAGGTCCAAGTGAAAATTAAAATCACACATTGAGGTGACATTTGGAAACTCCAGACATGACTCCATGAAGGTCTGAACAGTTCTAACAGAACTTTCTCTGGGGCCAGGTGGATGACAAACTAAAGTATCATTAAATACTGAGTTGTTGTTAAATTTAAAAATAAAAATAATGGCTTCTCCCCCTAGGTGGGAAATAGGGGTAAACACTGTTTTAATATAGTTGCGATAAACAGATCCCCATTTCCTGGGCCCTTGTCTACTCTAAACATCTCATATCCTTCCAGAATAGCAATTTTCAGATCAGGATTTTATGCAGTATCAGTCCAGGTTTCCATGAGGAACACCAAGTCCGGAGTATGGCATTCTATGAATTCTACAACTTTGTATTAATGCTTAACAAGGGACCTAGTGTTTAGCAGTACACAGGTGAGCGCCTCGCCAATTAGTTCTGATATCTGCGGGAGATGGTCGGGTGTTAAAGGCACATTGCTACTAGAATGCTCACAGTGCAACATTCAAATACAAAAGTACGACACATTTACCATTGTGTATCCACACCCCTTGGTCAGAAACCCGTCATTTGAACAACATAGTCAGAAATCGCAGCCAGCGCAAAACTAGTCACCAGTAACTACATGCAACACTGTCAAATTTCCACCAAATACAGAGGAAACGTGAGTCAAACCATTGGCAAATTGAGGTATGCCAACTGCTCTGTTGACTCCTTTCCAACAACCTTTCCGAAAGCATCCTTTATCCTCCTGAATCACACATTTTGCACTCTGACATTTACCTAGATTCACATGTGTAAGGCTGCCGTTGAGTTGAAAAGCTTAAAATGTTGAGATTTCCAAATGTTGTTCTCAGTTGCACTGTGTGTGTTAATGTGCCATGAAACGAAGGTGGCAGCAGTAGCCTGAGCTGAAACCGGTACTGAGCCGCCGCAGGAGCCAAATGAGAATGCGCTAGGGGGGTGAATGATCCGCCCTGGAGCTGAGGGGAGCAGGGTATTAATCCAGAGGTGAGATAATTAAAGGCTTCATGTGCACCTGGGAAGTTGAGTGTGTTGGTGGGTGGGTGTGTGTGTTGGTGGATGTGTGTGTGTGGATGTTTGCGTGTGTGTGTGTGGATGTGTGTGTGGGAAAGACATTGTGTCCCTCTTTAATTGACAGTGTCACTCCTTGGAAGTTATTTCTTGTGTCACGGACTACAAAACATATATGCTACCCTCGATCATAAGGGGTTAATCTGTGGCAAGATTGTGGCCTGTTCAAGGTATCTAGTGGCAATGGCATTATAGTGGTCTTTCTTATCATAGGTTGGACATTCCTAGTCTAGTCGTGGCGTACTGCCAGCCATCGTTCACATATTATGAGCACAACTGGCCTACTTTTAGCTATTCCTCAAATAATGGTGGCTGCATACTAAAAGTACTGACTGCTAAATGGTGGGTACTCTGACCATTATGGTACATAGCTTTGGTACAATGGCGCCCAGGTATATTTGTGGGCATTAATTTCATATTACAGGTGTAGGAAGGTGGATATCTGACTATGGTTGCCCCCAAGTTTTTGCCTGGTGTTTTGCTGGTTTTTCAACTTAGTTGACCTAGGGCCCTGCTATTCAGGACCCCAGGCCCACTGCTCTCTCTGTAAAATGTATTCCATGTACTCTAGGTACATATCTAATTGGATACTGAGTCACCTTATCAGTCCCTGTACAGTGTACCTTAGGTACCCAGGGCCTAGGTGTACCCAGGGCCTACCAGGGGCTGCAGCATGTATTATGCCACCCCTGGCTGGCCATCCAAATCTGACACAACTGGCTGATCAATCAGCTGGGGCAAGGTGGTGTAATCACCCTTTGCTTTAGATATAGTATCCCTATATCTGAACCCAAAATGGACACATATATTCCTATCAGTCACTCCTATGGCAGGCCTTATCAATCCTGAAGGCAGAGTGCTTGGAATTATGTGAGATGGTGCTCTGGCATGAGCTGAGCCCGTTTGCAGCGTGCGGAACCAAGTCCTAATAGCTGTTCCATGATAACGCTATACCATATACTCTTAAGTGCATTATGATCCTCGCGGTCAAATGCTAACTTTGGTATTAGCATTATCAAAACATGTCGAGTAAGGTGTCATACAAATTGGAATACTAACCCCTCACCAATTCTGGCAACGGGGGTAGCATTCCACCCTTCTAGAGGAACACGACATGTATGTAACTGTGAACCACCAAATCACAAAATGGATGCTGCCACCACAGACACAAGTCTGACCTCCTGCTGCTGGGAGTCATTCCAGCGAGGGAGGCTCGGACAAAGGTTTTTCTGCCTTGGGAGGTGCTAGCACCACCCCAGACAGGATTGTGTGTATTAGGTAGCACAGGGCTGACAGGAATGAGACATGCCTGGGGCACACAAGGTGTCCCTGTGCATACACCGGTCCAATCCAGTTCCTGGGGCACTCCAGCCCCAGAGCTGGCGCAAGACCGGACAAAGGAAAGGGGGTGTAACCACCCCCCTTCCTGGTCCCACCCAGAGGAGGAACCTAGTCGTAGTGCAGCCCCCTTTAGCCGGATAAAGGTAGGAGCTGGTCCCATTCCAAATTAGATTATCCTGATCAACTTCACAAGAAGAAACTCTGGACTTCGACGTTCTGCTCCACAGAAGACGGAAGAAATCTCCCTTGTGGGCAAGGAGTGTCCACCCTGCACAAGCAGGCAATATCAGCGTACAGCGGCTTTCCTTTGTCGTCTTTCTGCAAGGATCCAGACTTCAGAGCCCGACGAGACCCGGATTCCCAGACCTCTCCGACCTCAACCCACATCTGCAGCAGAGCTGAGACCCGTGGGTGCGACGAGACACGTGGGACCGGCCATCTTGAAAGAAGCAGCACTTCGCTCCAGCACAACTTCACAGGCATCCTCGTCCAAGTGCTTTGGGGACTGAGAAGCCCAGACCCCGAGCAGCTCCTGCACCGAAGATCAGCCCTCCAGCATCCACGAGATCTGCGTGGGGCCCTTCTGCCTGTTTGCTGCTCGACGTGTTGTCTGGTCAATTGCCGGCTGGCTAGTGACCTCCTAGACGACGAACTCCGACAACTTTGCTGCTGGTCTGGTTGCTCCAGACTGGCCCTTGCTCCCTTCCAAAAGAGGAGGACCCCGGACCCTCCTGGTCCACTCCAGATGCCGTTTCCACTCACCGCGTGGGTTGCCTTTGCCAAGGCCTGTTGAACCCGAATCCAGAGACGACACCGCCGACAGCGAGAGCCTGCGTGGGACAGCTCGTGCCTCCATCCTGGTCGTTGAAGACACCACCTGGTCCACGTGGCTGCAGAGACAAGCGTCCACCTTCACCTGATCGCGACGACGACACCTGGTTCCACTCCTGGTTCCACTCCAGTCACTGCCTAGTGACTTTAAACATTGTCCCATCTGCTTTCAGGTTCTTCTCTTCACTGATCCACCCTTGGATCACACCGGACATCTTCCTCCTGACCGCCTGCAGCATCTTTTCCTCCAGGCTCCGTAGACTTCAACGCCGGAACCCGACACAACTTGGCACCTATGCACCTCAGCCCGTGGGTGAGGTAACACAAGCATTTCGGTGCTCAAGGGTAGCTTGACTCTCCTAGTGTCCAGTTCCACAGTCGTTTTGGTCCTATCCAGTCAGGGACGTCCGTACTCACCTTTTCTTAAAACTGTACTGTCCATAGACGTTTGTACGCATCTCGCGTGTGAGTTTACACTCTGCACAAGCGTTCCGTGGGCCTCCTAGTACTTACCTCAAGTTAGTATAGTGTGGTCCCAGCGATCCTACAGCCTCTGGACAGCTCCATTTCTTTGATTGACTTTCACATTCCACTTACTTAGTATATGGTTTGTCGTGCCCCTAGGGCACAATTGTAAATCGTGCAACTTGAACGTATTTTTCCTAAGAGTTTGTCATGTGCTTAGCCCTCTGACCTCATAAAGAGTTCAGAGGTGTATGTTAGTTAATAAATACTTGTTTATTTTCATAACAACCTGTGTGGTGTCCTTTCACTTGGTATTCAAGGGGTTATATGTGGTAAAACAGCTGGCTTCACATGCCAAAATAGTTTAGCCCAAAGACTGCTTTTGTCCATGCTACCATTAGGATAGCTGGTCTATAAGGTTGACTTACAACCAATCACCATAAGGGTTGTTTGGACTGATACAAGGTGATCACTAGAACTAGTGAGCATCATATATCAGGCCAACTTCCCACATTGGTGTGCAGCGGTTGGGATTTGAGCTTGCTGTTGTTTTTACCAAATATAATCTTGAGATATCATTTGAAAGATCACATAAGGTACCATAGGTACATATAACAAGCTTAGAAATACTCTGAGTTCTACTGAACCAGCTGTTGTAGTAGAAAGGGAGTAGCACACCCTGACTACAACTCTTAGCAAGGGATCAGTAGGTAAACCCATAGTGTAGGTAAGTGTACCACTTACACCTCACTAGAAAAGCATGTCTACCACAGGAGAGAATACAGTGGCTCCCCTTGTGGCAGTTGACCCTCCACAGGTCATGTCAAGATATGCAGCCCTTAGCTTCCAGGAGATGAGACAATTGTGTACCTCCAGGAAACTAAAACAGGGTTCTAACCCTACCATTCCTTTTCTGATAGGTCTCTTAGAGACATTTGATGCTAGAAGGGCTTCTAATCCAGGCCCATCTGACCCTACAGAGGGGAACATACCCCCACTAGAGAAGGACTCCAATTTCCCTGAAACTGATGAAGTGGAGGGAGATGGAGACTCATCTGATGGTGAGGTAAACCATGGCCAGGGAGGAGTCAGCAGACTTACCAGGGTCAACTTAAGCATACATGAGAATGGAACTGGGGGACCCCCAGGCCCATCCTCAGGCAGGCTTAACCTTGGGAATAGACGAGTTGGGTCTCTCTCCAGAGGCTCTAACAGATCTATTCACACCCATGTCTCTCAGGCATCTTCTCAGAGAGGGATGACATCCCCTCAGAGAAGAGAGCAGGAAGCTAAGATGAGGGAAGACAATCTGAGGATTGATAGGGAAGAACTTGCCCTTGCCAAAGAAAGACTTGCCTTTGCCAGAGAGCAGAAATTGAGTGGGGCAGACCCCACTGGTGGCAGCATTATCCCTAGAGATAAAGACAGGAGTTTTGATACTAGACACCTGAGTAAAATAGTGCCCCCCTTTCAACAAGGGGATGACATCCACAAATGGATGACTGCTTTGGAGAGGGCCTGCACTGTCCAGTGCATCCCCCAGAGTCAGTGGGGAGCAATATTGTGGCTCTCCTTTGAAGGTAAAGGTAGAGATAAGCTCCTCACTACTAGAGCTGAGGATGCTAACAATTACCAAGTCCTGAAGAATACACTGGTTGATGGGTTTGGTTTAACAACTGAACAGTACAGGTTGATGTTCAGAGACACCCAGAAAACTCAGTCTCAGGATTGGACTGACTTTGTTGATTGTGCCACTTAGGCTCTAGAAGGCTCGCTACTGGGTAGTAAAGTTACTGACTTCACAGGATTGTATAAACGTATTATGAGAGAGCAAGTCTTAAATAATTGTCAGAACCAGTTATTACACCAGCACCTGGTAGACTCTGATCTGACCTCTCCACAAGAATTGGGTAAGAGGGCAGACAAATGGGTCAGAACCAGGATTAGGCCTAAGAACCAAGGTGGTGACCAAAAGAAGGAATCAACTAAGCCTCAAAAGAAGGGTGGGAATAAATCTTCAGATCAAACCACAGGGCCCCAAAAATTCTCAGAAGGGGGTGGGTCCCAGAATACTTCTAATACCCAGAAGAAACCTTATTGCCATACCTGCAAACAGGTAATCCATTGGAAAACTGACAGCAGTTGCCCAAGGGCCAACAACAATAAGGAGAACATACTCCCAAGTAACACTTCCATGCCTCCTGTTACTACTAGTAGTAATCCCCCAGGTGGTGGGAGTGCCCCCAAGAATTTGGGTGCATTTACTTTGGGAGTTCATGGGGACTCTGGCCTAACCAGGTCCCCTGACTTAGATACTCTTGTCTGTGAGACTGGCATGGGGTTTGCCAACTTCACAGCTTGTCCCAACGCTTTGGACAAGTACAGACAGGAGCCCCTCATCAATGGTACAAAAGTTGAGGCCTACAGAGACACAGGGGCTAGCATCACCATGGTGGCTGAGAGCCTAGTCCCCTCAAGGCAACTTATACCTGGAGCCACATACCAGGTGACCAACATTGATGGAGTGTAGAGAGATCATCCCATAGCAGTGGTCAATCTCAGCTGGGGAGGTGTCACTGGCCCACAGAGAGTGGCAGTGTCATCAAACTTGCCTGTAGATTGCCTACTGGGGAATGATTTAGAGATCTCCGCCTGGGCTGAGGTAGAGCAAGAAATCCATTTAAAAATGGTAAACCTCCATGGTAAGGTTAGTGGGGCAGTGATGGCCACAGCCCCAGTCCAAGATGTCCTCCCTGAACAGGTCAGGAGGGCTGTGCCAGTCACAGCCCAATATCAGACAGATTCCTTCCCTGAACAGGTTGGCAAGGCTGTAATGGTAACAGCCCATACCCAAACGGAGTCCCTTCCTGAAAAGGTTGGTGGAGTTGTGATGGCCACAGCTCAAACTCAGACAGATAATAGTGTTGTAAAGCCTGAAACTATGGATCACTCCACTCCGACAGAGAGCATTGAGGAGGAAGAGAAATATCCCTCCCACCAGACTTTAGGAAAGGACCAGCCTCCTCAGGGAACTGATCTGACCCCTTGTGAAGAAACTGCCCCAGAGGTAGTCAGGCCTAGCCTGGCAGAACCCCTGATGTCAGTTGACCCTTCCAAGGTGGGACCCAGTCTGGAGCAGGTACCCTGCCCCTCTCTACCCTGCCTCAGTCAGCCTAGGGCTGTAGAGGTCAGGGTGGCCAGTGGTGGACCCCAAAGGGCCCCCTGTCCAAAAGAACTCCCCAATCAGCAGATTAAGGGCACTGAAGCTAGTAGTCCTAGACAAGTGAAAATAAAACCAACTCCTGAGGGATCCCCCTTAAACTTAGTTAGGGACCTCCCACAGATAGACACTGCTGGGCACAGCCAAACCTGGGACATGAGGGCCCCAAACCTGACCTGTCCCTCCAGTAAGCCAAACAGAGGGACCCAGCCTCCAGCTTTAGGTAGCCAGAGGTTGACCCTGAGAGCTCACTGCAACTCAGTCCTGGAAAGAAAGGCACATATGGTGGATAGTGATTGGAGGAAGTTGAGCCCAACATTAGTGGAGTCTCACTTCAGTACTCCATCCCAGCACCAGCCTTTTACTCTGCCAAAACACACCACAGGTAGAGATTCCCTATGGTGGAGACCCTCAGATACCCTTAGGGTGAGGGATTGCTTAGTGGACCATGAGATAGGGGGTAACCATGCCAGTGCATATACCACCTCATATGGCCACTCAGGCAATATAGGCTTACCTGGTCAAGGATAGCCTTATCTCCTTTCGTTTGGGGGGTGGGGGGGGGGGGTTATGTAGGAAGGTGGATATCTGACTATGGTTGCCCCCAACTTTTTGGCTGGTGTTTTGCTGGTTTTTCTACTTAGTTGACCTAGGGCCCTGCTATTCAGGACCCTAGGCCCACTGCTCTCTCTGTAAAATGGATTCCATGTACTCTAGGTACATATCTAATTGGATACTGAGTCACCTTATCAGTCCCTGTACAGTGTACCTTAGGTACCCAGGGCCTAGGTGTACCCAGGGCCTACCAGGGGCTGCAGCATGTATTATGCCACCCCTGGCTGGCCATCCAAATCTGACATAACTGGCTGATCAATCAGCTGGGGCAAGGTGGTGTAATCACCCTTTGCTTTAGATATAGTATCCCTATATCTAAACCCAAAATGGACACATATATTCCTATCAGTCACTCCTATGGCAGGCCTTATCAATCCTGAAGGCAGAGTGCTTGGAATTATGTGAGATGGTGCTCTGGCATGAGCTGAGCCCGTTTGCAGCTTGCGGAACCAAGTCCTAATAGCTGTTCCATGATAACGCTATACCATATACTCTTAAGTGCATTATGATCCTCGCGGTCAAATGCTAACTTTGGTATAACATTATCAAAACATGTCGAGTAAGGTGTCATACAAATTAGAATACTACCCCCTCACTAATTCTGGCGACGGGGGTAGCATTCCACCCTTCTAGAGGGACACGACATGTATGTAACTGTGAACCCCGGTTAAAGTTAACTCGAGCCTCAGCATCACAAAATGGATGCTGCCACCACAGACACAAGTCAGACCTCCTGCTGCTGGGAGTCCTTCCAGCGAGGGAGGCTCGGACAAAGGGTTTTCTGCCTTGGGAGGTGCTAGCACCACCCCAGACAGGATTTTGTGTATTAGGTAGGACAGGGCTGAAAGGAATGAGACATGCTTGGGGCACACAAGGTGTCCCTGTGCATACACCGGTCCAAACCAGTTCCTGGGGCACTCCTGCCCCATAGCTGGCGCAAGACCGGACAAAGGAAAGGGGGTGTAACCACCCCCTTCCTGGTCCCACCCAGAGGAGGGACCTAGTCGTAGTGCAGCCCCCTTTAGCCGGATAAAGGTATGAGCTGGTCCCATTCCAAATTAGATTATCCTGATCAACTTCACAAGAAGAAACTCTGGACTTCGACGTTCTGCTCCACAGAAGACGGAAGAAATCTCCCTTGTGGGCAAGGAGTGTCCACCCTGCACAAGCAGGCACCATCAGCGTACAGCGGCTTCCCTTTGTCGTCTTCCTGCAAGGATCCAGACTTCAGAGCCCGACGAGACCCGGATTCCCAGACCTCTCCGACCTCAACCCACATCTGCAGCAGAGCTGAGACACGTGGCTGCGACGAGACACGTGGGACCGGCCATCTTGAAAGAAGCAGCACTTCGCTCCAGCACAACTTCAGAGGCATCCTCGTCCAAGTGCTTTGGGGACTGAGAAGCCCCGACCCCGAGCAGCTCCTGCCCCGAAGATCAGCCCTCCAGCATCCACGAGATCTGCGTGGGGCCCTTCTGCCTGTTTTCTGCTCGACGCGTTGTCTGCTCACTTGCCGGCAGGCTAGTGACCTCCTAGACGACGAACTCCGACAACTTTGCTGCTGGTCTGGTTGCTCCAGACTGGCCCTTGCTCCCTTCCAAAAGAGGAGCACCCCGGACCCTCCTGGTCCACTACAGACGCCGTTTCCACTTACCGCGTGGGTTGCCTTTGCCAAGGCCTGTTGAACCCGAATCCGGAGACGACACCGCCGACAGCGAGATCCTGCGTAGGACAGCTCGTGCCTCCATCCTGGTCATCGAAGACACCACCTGGTCCACGTGGCTGCAGAGACAAGCGTCCACCTTCACCTGATCGCGACGACGACATCTGGTTCCACTCCTGGTTCCACTCCAGTCACTGGCTAGTGACTTTGAACATTGTCCCCTCTGCTTTCAGGTTCTTCTCTTCACTGATCCACCCTTGGATCACACCGGACATCTTCCTCCTGACCGCCTGCAGCATCTTTTCCTCCAGGCTCCGTAGACTTCAACGCCGGAACCCGACACGACTTGGCACCTATGCACCCGCAGCCCGTGGGTGAGGTAACACGAGCATTTCGGTGCTCAAGGGTAGCTTGACTCTCCTAGTGTCCAGGTCCACAGTCGTTTTGGTCCTATCCAGTCAGCGACGTCCGTACTCACCTTTTCGTAAAACTGTACTGTCCATAGACGTTTGTACGCATCTCGCGTGTGAGTTCACATTCTGCACACGCGTTCCGTGGGCCTTCTAGTACTTACCTCAAGTTAGTATAGCGTGGTCCCAGCGATCCTATAGCCTCTGGACAGCTCCATTCCTTTGATTGACTTTCACATTCCACTTACTTAGTATATGGTTTGTCGTGCCCCTAGGGCACCATTGTAAATCGTGCAACTTAAACATATTTTTCCTAAGAGTTTGTCATGTGCTTAGCCCTCTGACCTCATAAAGAGTTCAGAGGTGTATGTTAGTTAATAAATACTTGTTTATTTTCATAACAACCTGTGTGGTGTCCTTTCACTTGGTATTCAAGGGGTTATATGTGGTAAAACAGCTGGCTTCACATGCCAAAAGAGTTTAGCCTAAAGACTACTTTTGTCCATGCTACCATTATGATAGCTGGTCTATAAGGTTGACTTACAACCAATCACCATAAGGGTTGTTTGGACTGATACAAGGTGATCACTAGAACTAGTACTGAGCCGCCAAAGTGTGGGACTGCAGGAGCCAAATGAGAATGCGCTAGGGGGGTGAATGATCCGCCCTGGAGCTGAGGGGAGCAGGGTATTAATCCAGAGGTGAGATAATTAAAGGCTTCATGTGCACCTGGGTAGGTGGGTGTGTTGGTGGATGTGTGTGTGTGGATGTTTGCGTGTGTGTGTATGTGTGTGTGGGAAAGACATTGTGTCCCTCTTTAATCGACAGTGTCACTCCTTGGAAGTTATTTCTTGTGTCACGGACTACAAAACATATATGCTACCCTCAATCATAAGGGATTAATCTGTGGCAAGATTGTGGCCTGTTCAAGGTATCTAGTGGCAATGGCATTATAGTGGTCTTTCTTATCATAGGTTGGACATTCCTAGTCTAGTCGTGGCGTACTGCCAGCCATCGTTCACATATTAAGAGCACAACTGGCCTACTTTTAGCTATTCCTCAAATAATGGTGGCTGCATACTAAAAGTACTGACTGCAAATGGTGGGTACTCTGACCAATATGGTACATAGCTTTGGTACAATGGCGGCCCAGGTATATTTGTGGGCATTAATTGCATATTACAGGTGTAGGAAGGTGGATATCTGACTATGGTTGCCCCCAACTTTTTGCCAGGTGTTTTGCTGGTTTTTCGACTTAGTTGACCTAGGGCCCTGCTATTCAGGACCCCAGGCCCACTGCTCTCTCTGTAAAATGGATTCCATGTACTCTAGGTACATATCTAATTGGATACTGAGTCACCTTATCTGTCCCTGTACGGTGTACCTTAGGTACCCAGGGCCTAGGTGTACCCAGAGCCTACCAGGGGCTGCAACATGTATTATGCCACCCCTGGCTGGCCATCCAAATCTGACACAACTGGCTGATCAATCAGCTGGGGCAAGGTGGTGTAAGCACCCTTTGCTTTAGATATAGTATCCCTATATCTAAACCCAAAATGGACACGTATAATCCTATCAGTCACTCCTATGGCAGGCCTTATCAATCCTGAAGGCAGAGTGCTTGGAATTATGTGAGATGGTGCTCTGGCATGAGCTGAGCCCGTTTGCAGCTTGCGGAACCAAGTCCTAATAGCTGTTCCATGATAACGCTATACCATATACTCTTAAGTGCATTATGATCCTCGCGGTCAAATGCTAACTTTGGTATAGTATTATCAAAACATGTCGAGTAAGGTGTCATACGAATTGGAATACCACCCCCTCGCCAATTCTGGCGACGGGGGTAGCATTCCACCCTTCTAGAGGGACACGACATGTATGTAACTGTGAACCCCGGTTAAAGTTAACTCGAGTCTCAGAATCACAAAATGGATGCTGCCACCACAGACACAAGTCTGACCTCCTGCTGCTGGGAGTCCTTCCAGCGAGGGAGGCTTGGACAAAGGGTTTTCTGCCTTGGGAGGTGCTAGCACCACCCCAGACAGGATTTTGTGTATTAGGTAGGACAGGGCTGAAAGGAATGAGACATGTCTGGGGCACACAAGGTGCCCCTGTCCATACACCGGTCCAAACCAGTTCCTGGGGCAGTCCAGCCCCAGAGCTGGTGCAAGACCGTACAAAGGAAAGGGGGTGTAACCACCCCCCTTCCTGGTCCCACCCAGAGGAGGGACCTAGTCGTAGTGCAGCCCCCTTTAGCCGGATAAAGGTAGGAGCTGGTCCCATTCCAAATTAGATTATCCTGATCAACTTCACAAGAAGAAACTCTGGACTTCGACGTTCTGCTCCACAGAAGACGGAAGAAATCTCCCTTGTGGGCAAGGAGTGTCCACCCTGCACAAGCAGGCACCATCAGCGTACAGCGGCTTCCCTTTGTCGTCTTCCTGCAAGGATCCAGACTTCAGAGCCCGACGAGACCCGGATTCCCAGACCTCTCCGACCTCAACCCACATCTGCAGCAGAGCTGAGACCCGTGGGTGCGACGAGACACGTGGGACTGGCCATCTTGAAAGAAGCAGCACTTCGCTCCAGCACGACTTCAGAGGCATCCTCGTCCAAGTGCTTTGGGGACTGAGAAGCCCCGACCCCGAGCAGCTCCTGCCCCGAAGATCAGCCCTCCAGCATCCACGAGATCTGCGTGGGGCCCTTCTGCCTGTTTGCTGCTCGACGCGTTGTCTGCTCACTTGCCGGCTGGCTAGTGACCTCCTAGACGACGAACTCCGACAACTTTGCTGCTGGTCTGGTTGCTCCAGACTGGCCCTTGCTCCCTTCCAAAAGAGGAGCACCCCGGACCCTCCTGGTCCACTCCAGACGCCATTTCCACTCACCGCGTGGGTTGCCTTTGCCAAGGCCTGTTGAACCCGAATCCGGAGACGACACCGCCGACAGCGAGAACCTGCCTGGGACAGCTTGTGCCTCCATCCTGGTCGTCGAAGACACCACCTGGTCCACGTGGCTGCAGAGACAAGTGTCCACCTTCAACTGATCGCGACGACGACATCTGGTTCCACTCCTGGTTCCACTCCAGTCACTGGCTAGTGACTTTGAACATTGTCCCCTCTGCTTTCAGTTTCTTCTCTTCACTGATCTACCCTTGGATCACACCGGACATCTTCCTCCTGACCACCTGCAGCATCTTTTCCTCCAGGCTCCGTAGACTTCAACGCCGGAACCCGACACGACTTGGCACCTATGCACCCGCAGCCCGTGGGTGAGGTAACACGAGCATTTTGGTGCTCAAGGGTAGCTTGACTCTCCTAGTGTCCAGTTCCACAGTCGTTTTGGTCCTATCCAGTCAGGGACGTCCGTACTCACCTTTTCTTAAAACTGTACTGTCCATAGACGTTTGTACGCATCTCACGTGTGAGTTCACACTCTGCACACGCGTTCCGTGGGCCTCCTAGTACTTACCTCAAGTTAGTATAGCATGGTCCCAGCGATCCTACAGCCTCTGGACAGCTCCATTCCTTTGATTGACTTTCACATTCCACTTACTTAGTATATGGTTTGTCGTGCCCCTAGGGCACCATTGTAAATCGTGCAACTTAAACGTATTTTTCCTAAGAGTTTGTCATGTGCTTCGCCCTCTGACCTCATAAAGAGTTCAGAGGTGTATGTTAGTTAATAAATACTTGTTTATTTTCATAACAACCTGTGTGGTGTCCTTTCACTTGGTATTCAAGGGGTTATATGTGGTAAAACAGCTGGCTTCACATGCCAAAAGAGTTTAGCCTAAAGACTGCTTTTCTCCATGCTACCATTAGGATAGCTGGTCTATAAGGTTGACTTACAACCAATCACCATAAGGGTTGTTTGGACTGATACAAGGTGATCACTAGAACTAGTACTGAGCCGCCAAAGTGTGGGACTGCAGGAGCCAAATGAGAATGCGCTAGGGGGGTGAATGATCCGCCCAGGAGCTGAGGGGAGCAGGGTATTAATCCAGAGGTGAGATAATTAAAGGCTTCATGTGCACCTGGGTAGTTGGGTGTGTTGGTGGATGTGTGTGTGTGGATGTTTGCGTGTGTGTGTGTGGATGTGTGTGTGGGAAAGACATTGTGTCTCTCTTTAATCGACAGTGTCACTCCTTGGAAGTTATTTCTTGTGTTACGGACTACAAAACATATATGCTACCCTCAATCATAAGGGGTTAATCTGTGGCAAGATTGTGGCCTGTTCAAGGTATCTAGTGGCAATGGCATGATAGTGGTCTTTCTCATCATAATTTGGACATTCCTTGTCTAGTCGTGGCGTACTGCCAGCCATCGTTCACATATTAAGAGCACAACTGGCCTACTTTTAGCTATTCCTCAAAAAATGGTGGCTGCATACTAAAAGTTCTGACTGCTAAATGGTGGGTACTCTGACCATTATGGTACATAGCTTTGGTACAATGGCGGCCCAGGTATATTTGTGGGCATTAATTGCATATTACAGGCATCCTTGGTTTTAAGGTGAGAATCCATGGCCTATGATTATTATACACGGGCATTTGAAGCTGAATCTGTCACTGTGAGGCATTTGTTCTTGTGACAACTCAATGAAAATGACAAGCTAATGTTTGGGGACTGTGTACTTCCTAGGATTGCAAACTTAAAATTTGAAGGCAAAACTTACGTTTTTGGAAAACCGGTTTGTTTGTCCAAATGGAAAGTGGGGTTTGATAGAAAAAAAACACATGATGAACACAAAAGGTTGAAATTCTAAAGCACATTTAAAGTTGATAGTTGAATGATCATTGAAACTGAGTTGGGAAGGCTTAATGCTGTGGTGATGTCCTTTGTGGTAAAAGTAATGTGAAACTTTAGCTGTTATTTCTCTAGTCAGGTGGAGTCATTTTAAATAGATAAGCTTTTTCCTGGAATTTCTGCTAGTAACCTTGCCTGAAATGTTTGGGTGGTCACCACTGATAATCCTGCTCAGGGTGGTTATAGTTTTATCATATGTGGTCATTATTTTACAGTGCTAAAATATGCTAGTACCTTGAGCAGAAGTAACTCTTACTACAGAAAAGGTTAGAGACCTCTACTGTCGGTTACTTCATACAATGATTAGCATTTGGTTAGGACTGAATTTAGTGAATTCAGGATCAATAATTACTGGACTGAAATGAAACTGTTTTGGACTCTGAAACAAAAATACATAGATTTCAATCAACACTCCAAAAATTATTTTGAGTAGAAAACTGCTTTGATAGTTACAATAGTTTACATCCCATATTAGTCTATATCAAGAGAAAATCACTAGAGAATATGAAGCAGGAAATGGTTTGCCATTGAATTTGTAAAGAAGGTATGGATGGTTTATATATTTGTTTTTGAAGAGATATAGGTGACGTCCAATACTTGTACAGATAACACTGAAGGAAGATCACTGCAAATGTGACTTGACACAGTGTATGGCCCACCTCAAAAACACCATTATGTGTAACCTTTGATGATGTACAAAAAGTAGACTCTGAATGAAGGGTACCCACTCTATTTCCCTGGGATCTGTTAGCTTACTGCCCACAAGGTGTTGGCGCAGCTCTGTAAAGCAATTGCTGGACATCTGCTCTCTAACAAGAAAACTATACAGTCCTTGTAATCACTCACATCACTGCCCTTCACCCAACCATCCCGTGCCTTGCAAAAATGATCCACAAAATCCCAGGACTGGATGGAGCAGATTCTGGCTATTCCTAAATGTTTGCCTAGGCTTCTCAGGGGTGGGGCAATACTTCCTGACAAGGGCGTACTTCATGAGGGGATACCTCAGCCTGTCTCCATCCCCTAGGGTCAACAGTGCTCCCACAGACTGGCTCCGCAGTCCTCCTCAGGGAGCCTGTGCATCTCCAAGGCAACCTCTTAAGCCTTGAACCACTTGTCAATGTCATTCCCCCACAGCAAAGTTAGGCACCAGGTCTGTGGGAATGTGAACCCTCCTTTCTCCACAGGGCACAGGGGTAACCCTGCCACCATTGCTGCAAGACCGTGTGAGCTGCGTTCCTTTTAGGTTTAGCTCATTCTGACACATCTCATGAGCCAGCAGCAGTTTCTTCTCTGCCAAGGTTCTCTGTGCTTCAGCCTTCTCCTTTGCCAAGACTCTTCCTGCTTCAGTGTTTTTATCATCCAGAGCCAATCTACTCTCCTCCAATGCCCTCTTGGCAGCAGCCTTCTCCTTTAGCTGTCTCCAGTTCGAACAGGGCCACCAGGTTAGCAGAAGACACATAGCTCCCTGCCCGGGCAAAGAACTCACTCCTGTGAGCAATTTATCCTGCTATGGGTGCTGCAGCTCAGAGCCTGTGCCCAGGCCCTCTTCATTCCCCTCCTCTACATCCAATTCCTCCTCAAGGCCATCCTCTTGCTACTTTGTTGGGGTGGCCTTCATTCTCCTGTCTTCCTCAAAGGCTACCTGGAGGTCTGAATTGCTGGCCTTCCTCTCCACATATAGCCCGCCTCTCCTTTCAATGACCCTGCAGCTCTGCCTGGCTGAGGTTTTCAACATTGATCTGCTCCACCCCCATAGTAGCAAAAAGGATGCGAGGCAAGACTTACATTTGGAAAAAGGGGAAAAAATAACCAAATTAAAAACAAAGGAGAATTTAAAAAGAGGTCAAATCTGATGTCAGATTATTTATATGGGGTGTAGTGTTACACAAAATCAATGTGTGGCACTGCCCAAACACAATTACTGAATCCCACCACTGAACACCAATGTAAGAAATCGGATTATTGATTGAGTGGGATGGAAATCCAACTCAAGCAATAACCACAAACCTAGTCAGGGTGAACCAAAAAGTCAAACGCAAACAGTAATAAAGTGAAAACACAACAAAAGAAAAATCCCAAGCCAATTTAGAAAAATTAAGAAAAGTTTAATAAATACAATGATACTGGAACAACAAAATCCAATCAGTAGAACTAGGGATATTCACTTTTAACGTTTTAGGTAAGTATTTCACCTAAAAGGACAAAGCGCAGGCTAGACACAGGGACAAGGTTAGTCCAGCTAAAAAAGTTACATTCTAAAAGTCTGTTGCAAAGAGTACCATTTGCGTTCCCGTTTGCTGGGGGAACATTGCGGATGTTCATTGCAGTAGCGCGCAGAGCAGGCCTGGTGTCGTGGACGGTTATCGCTGGAGATTTGGGTTGGCGGTCGCCGGAGGCTGTCATTTCTGTGATGCAAAGTTTAGATCTCGCGTTGCTGGTCGACCCTGGCAGTCGCTGTTGCGGACATTCAAGTTTACAGGAGCTTTACATTGGTGGTCCTTGTGGACAGCAGAGTCTCTGTGCAACCAGACCTCTTTGCAATCACAAGAGCCCAAAGCTTCAAGATTTCTCCTTCTCTTGTAGAGGAGTGCACTCTGATGCCAGCCAAGGATCCAGGTTCCGGGAAAGCAACTCTTGGGGATCAGGGGCTTACTCTAGCAGAGGCCAGCAGGGCTCAGGTAAGCCCAGTTGCAGCAGGTCAGCTGGTCAGTTGCAGGGACGCCTTTGGACTGAGGTTAGTTCCCTTTGTGTGTGTGCTGGAGGCAGCTCTTTGAAATGTATGTGAGGCAGATAACAGCTCTGCCTCACTCATCCTGTCAGGCTGGCCCTTCCTGCCAACACCTATTCCTAGTTTGTCTCAATGTCTAGGAGGAATACACAAAGACCAGCTGTCAAGCTATTCACAGTGATGTGACCAGGACACAAGCACCAAATGGCTAGGACAAGAAAATGCCAAATTTTTAAAAGCTGTATTTTCAGAATTGTGACTTAGAAATCCGATGTTACAATTAAAGATGATTTTAAATTACAATTTATTTGAGTCCAAACCTGACATTCCTTTCTGTTCCAAATCAAATGTAGCACTTATTAAATGCAATAAGGTAACCCGATTCTACCTAATGGGAGAGAAATGCCTTGCAGCAGGGAAAAATAAATGTTGGTGTTTCCCACTATCAAGACATGTAAAACTAAAAACACATGTACTACCTTTTAAATACAATGCTTCCCTGTCCAAGGGGCTATTTAGGGCCTACCGGAGGGGTGACATGTTTTTAACGTGAAGGTTTATGTCAGGTGAAAGGTTTATTTTGCCAGGCTCAGTTGACAGTTTTGAAACTGCACTATAGGCAGCCATGGCAAGCTGAGAGATGTTTTAAAGTGTTACTTAAGTGGATGACACATTGGCTGCAGGCCCACTAGTAGCATTTGTTTTACAGGCTGTGGTGCCTAGGGAGGGGCTGCTATATGACATGTCCAGCAGGACACTACATTCCTCTCAAAATCCATATGCTAGGGTCTTCTAAGTAAATTACATTTACCAATAGAGTGTAAGCCAATTGTACCATGTTTTAGAGAGAGAATGCAAGCCTTTCCCCACTGGTTCGTAGTAGTGAAGTCCACAGGGTTCTAATGTCGACAAAATCGAAATTCAGAAAAAGGAAGGGGTGAAGGCAAAAGGTTTGTGGGAAAGACCACACCTAGGATGAATGGCCTAACCGTCCCCAACGGGAAGCATCGTTTTCATGATCGTCAGGACCTCTGCTATTCCTGCCTTAACTTAAATCAGGAGGACCTGGAACTCTTTTCCTTTCTCTTTGGCTGGAAGCCTGTTGTAGTATGACCCCTTCTTGTCATTGTAACTTCTTTATGAACTTCTCTTCCTTTATAAGGTAGGTCATGCTTTCTGTCTTCGAGACCTTTTGTCACCATCTGTTCCAGCTCATCCTCATACATCTTCTTGCCCTGAAAGGGAATCTTTAACAAAATCGATCTGTTGCATCAGCTTTACAATTTCTTAACCACTTATGTCTCCTGGCCAATATTGAAGCACCTGTTGCTAATGCTTTATTGAAATATAGGAACTACCTTGTTTGTTGCTCCATATCAACCAGTAATTCCGAACAATCTTCCTCCTCCTGTATGGCAGCTGCCAAATTCTTGAAATCCTTAAAAAAAGGATCGCCCTGTATAGGTGGCATATACCCCGCTCTTAGCAACATTTTTAGCTTTGTGAGCCCTTTTCATTGCCTTGTCTCCTTATATCAGCCAGATCCTTTGGAATTCAGTTCTCTGGGTCGACAAAGGTATGGTGAATTAAGGTGGCTAGCATAGCATCAGTTTAAACAAAGGAAGATTTTCCTCTGCTCTTTTCGACACATATATTTTCTGTAGGAATCTACGAAGATGTAGGTGCTCTAGATCTCTTCATTCATGTAACATTAGGGCCTTAATCATTTCATGAACCAACATCGACAATGTTGTAGGCCTTGAAAACTGCAGAAAAAGGTATGTATCTACCATTGGATGCTATGGAAACCCCAGGCTGCTAAAAAGTCAAAGACTTGGCTCACCTCTTCTCTGCATGTATCTGGCACCAGCTGCAGAACTTGTGATATGATCGGAATCTGAGAAAGGATAATCATCTTTGACTTCTTTCCTCTTTCAGTGCTTTTGTGACCGACTCTTTCATCAAAACTTTCACATCCTCAGCAAATATAGACCTGTCTTCATGCTTTGACTTTTCTCAGGGGTGCCTGGAAACGCTCCTGGAATGACACCCCCTTTCCTGTTCAGCAGATGCATGATGTTTTTTCCTTTCTTTAGAGGATGTGTGAGGGCTTCTGGAGTATGAAGACCTCTCCTCATCCGCTAATCCGGAGACCAAAGTCTTCTCTTGTATAAGTGCTTTCCCTCCATGGTTAACATCGCCTCCTTAAAAATAACAAGCATTTGCAATGCAATAGGTCTCACATTTGCAATAGTTGGAGCTATTGGCATTGTAAATGACAATGACTTTTATTCTTTTGTTTTGAAAACCTACAAGCCATGCATAAACATGTACTTTGTATGTATAGTCCTTGCTTACGAGAAGCAAGGCTGTCAGTAAAAGAGACTGCCGGCTTTGCTTCTCATAAGCAAGGACTACAATTACAAAGTGCTTGTTTACGCACAGCTTGCAGGTTTTCAAACGCTTTTAATAAAAGGCATTGCCATTTACAATGCCAATAGCTCAAACTCTCACAAATGCAAGACCTATTGCATCGCAAATGCTTGTTTTAATGAACTGTGCAACTACAGATTTGACTCTAGTGAGTCCCCGCCTGTGGCGGCGCAGAGTACTGTGAGCCACAGCATCCCAATGCTAGCCATGCCAGGGGAAAGGCCAGATTCTGACAGAGACGGGTATCCCTGAGACAACACAGAAGGAACAGTTCCACAGTGTCAGGAAGTCACCCGAGCCCTGTGAGCCACGGATTTCTCAAGTCACCAGAGCCTGTGGCTGGGCAGAGAAAAGCAGTGAGCCATGGTGGCACAGAGCTACCTTTGACCGTGGCAGGGCATCCTTTTAAGATGAAGTTTCGTGCAGCTCTGTCTTAAATGCACCAAAATGATTACAAACACAAAATTGTTTTTTTTCCCCAAGGACTTGCGAGTCTAATAGGCACCAGAGAGGCACCAGTGCCACCGCATTCACACTTATAAACATTTGCATAGCTCCCACGCGGTTGTCTCTTGAGAGGCGCTGTATCAGCTGTGCGTTTTCCTGCAGACCCTGGCCAGTATGCACTAGCTGTAAAGCAGTGTGAGGGCAGCAGCAGCCCAGACCCCTCTGCGGAGGACGCCACCTGACCAGCTGTGCGGGGCTAACAGAATGCGGGTGGGATATTAAGCCGGCCTTTGATTAGTAATTACAGTTATATGGGAATCCCAGCATATGACAGGATAATCCATATTTGTAAAGTGGCACAATCACCCGTAAGGGTCTCAAGGCGCTGGGGGCCGTCTGGAAGATTAAGCAAGCTATTGCCCAGAGTCATGATGGTAATTTGGAAACATTAATATTGATGCCAAGCCCCTCCAGAGATCAGCCCCAGCCCACTTTGAGAAGGTTGCAAAAGTCCCTCTGAAGCCCCCTCGAAGGGATTCCTCGGATCTTGCGGTTGTCGAAGTGCACATAAATCTGAAAGGCGCTGCTTCTGAGCGCTCCATAAAATCATAGCTCCCCGCCCCTTCCTCCGGGAGAGCCCCCTCTCCTGACCATTCACCCACTCCCCGCCTCGTGTTCATTTCTAGGCAGATGCATTCAGGGGCCGGCGGCGCTCAATGGGGCTGTGTGGCAGCAGCCCCTAATTGGCGTTAAAGCACTGAGTACTTGGGAGCATATGCGGGGAGGGGGCTCCCAAGTCCCATCGAGCAGCGCACCCACCCGCAGGACCCTCAACCCGGAGGGGAAAGGCAGAGCAGAAGCTTAAAGTATCAGGGTGTGAGGGAGCGGGAACTGGTACGAACCGAGGGACATTACCCCTTGCATTCCGCAGGTGTGGGAGCAGGAAGGGGGTTAATGGAGACCTGCCTTCTACAGGCAGAGAAATCTCGCTATAAGCCCCACAGGCCAGGCCACGAGGAAGGGCCAGTTGTTCTGCACTCTGGCTCTGCAGTACAAATGGGAAAGGGTTGGGGGGATGCGCACCCCATGAGGGGCATCGATAGAAGGACATTACCCCTGCATTCCAGAGACGGGGCCCAGTGAGGGGGGTTCATGCACAGGTGCCCTCTACAGGCAGAGACATCACGCTATAAGCCCTACAGGCCAGGCCAAGAGGAAGGGGCAGTGGCTCTGCACTCTGCAGTACAAATAGGAATGGGTGGATGCGCACCCCATGGGGGTCCTCGATGAAGGGACAGTGGTTTAGCTCCCCTTAGGCAAAGAGCCCGGAGGTGATCTTGGCGAGCTGCACTGTACAGGCAGGGCCTAGAATGAGGGCTGCGGGCATCGGACTGAGCGCCACACAGGCAAAGCCCCAGAGAGGGTGCTTCAAGGCTTTGCGCCCGCATGCAGGGGCCCAATGGGGTGTAAGGGGGCTCAATACCGCAGAGAAGAGGTCTGCTTGAATCTCACAGGAAGGGCCATGAGAGGCTGGGAGAGAGTCCCAGAGGATAAAGGCGGTGGTCTCACCCGGCATAAAGAGGCCACTAAACAGGGTGCATCCAGCTCAGAGAGCCTGCAGTGAAGTCTGCCCAACAGGTGGATCCAAGGAAGACAGGATCTCGCACAGCTGAGGCAATCTTTTTTCCTCCTAAAACAGTCTATAAATGGTAACGTTTGTCTAAGGCTATAAGAGTAAATAAATTTGCCATTCAGGTCAGAGTGAGCGTTGGAACTTCAGACTGAGGTGAGCTGGGGCAGAGCAGAAAGTGTGTCTCTCTCGAAGAAGAAGAAACCTAGGTTGGGATCCCGGCTCCCCACTTCATCAGCTTGTGTGATTCTTGGCCTATTGCGCCTCCTTGTATACAGCAACATTCGCAGCTCTTTAAAATGTAAATATTCTTATCTAGCTAATTGAAAGCTTAAAGCATATCAAACAAAGTTGGTAGACACTACTGAGAAACGCTGCAAGCAAATGCCGACCACAACAAGCAACGTACCTTTCTTGGATTGAGTGTCTCCGGTCCCTCTGCACGGGCGAGACACAGGAAGCCAGGCTGGACTGCCCGGGACTGCCTGCTTGAGGGCGGGGCCACCAGCACAGACAGGAAGCGGTCGGGATCCTACCCCGCGCTCATGTGAAGGGAAGGGAGCTAGAGCCTACGAATCCTGTGCAGCGCCACTACCGCGGGACAGGATGAGAGGAGTATGAGAGGCCCGGTGAGTGGGGGTGTCGGGGCACTTTGACGTCTAGACTGATAGACCGAAGTCATTAGGCGCGGTCATTAGGCACGTTCGGCACGTTCACAACACCAGAGCTGCAGCGCCCAGGAGAGTCTGAACACGTGATGCGAGCCCACCAGCTGAAGCGCGTCCTCGAGGTGAAATCGCCGAGGTTATGCGCGTAACCACCCCCTCTCAGCCATTCCCAGGAAACCCACAACAATAGGTCTTTCGCTGGAGCAGCGCTATGCGCTGCTAACACCAGCGAGACCTAAAAACCTCCAATCACATTAGTTCACAACAGCTGAACGGAAGCGCACAGGAGAGTGTGCACAGGGCCAGCAGAAGCGGCAGTGAGGCGGCTTTTTACATAACTTGTTGATTTTAAATAATTCCATAACATGATAGCTATCATAGAAATGATATATTGTAAGCCGTTCTTTTAACCGTAACGGTGTCAGCGACAAGAAGGTTTACAAAGTTTGAGACGTGGTAGTGCTTTGGAATTTAAAAGCAACCATAGTCCCAGTGAGGCGGCTTTTAACGTACCTTTGCGACTTTTAACACCGTGGTTAAATAAAAATCACCAAGCCCATTAGTTAACAACATCTGAACTGAAGCGCACAGGAGAGTCTGCACACGGCCAGCAGAAGCGCGTGCCACTTGCCTAAAATAATTAGAGACGCGGAAGTCATTAGGTACGATCACAACAACAGATCTGCAGCGCAGATCTGCAGCGCCCTGGAGAGTCAAGCGCGTGCCACTTGCCTGCAAAAAAAAAAAAGCGCGTGCAACTTGCCTAAAATAAAAACGAGACACGGAAGTCATTAGGCGCGATCACAAAAACAGATCTGCAGCGCCCTGGAGAGTCTGCACACTTGATGCAAGCCCGACTGCAGAAGTGCGTCCTCGAGATGAAATCGCCGAGGTGAAGTGCGTAACAACCCCCTGTGCCCCATTCCCGGCAAACCCACAACAATAGGTCTTTCGCTTAACACCAGCGAGACCTAAAAAAGGCAACTAGAAAAAGCATCCAATATTATAAAAGATCACTATATTCACCAATCCCAGATAAGACCTCTTCTCCCTTCTATTAAAAGAAAAAGAAAGGACTAACACCTTTCTTTTTATTGCATTATAAAACATGTTTAAAAGGAGAACAGGCTGGCTAATTTTCTTTAATTAGACGCGCTGTAGCCCATGCTCTGGCAGCATGAACAGCATGAGCTTATGAGAGATACAAACTTCTTCTTTTGAGATGCGCCGGCACCTGCGTGTCTCCTGGAGATATAATTCAGAAAATAAATATCGGGTTTCTAAGAGACATAGAGGAGCCACTCACGTCTCGCAACCTTTCCCTTAACCAGCAGCAGAAATTAAAGCGTGCATCTAAGTATCAAATGTGTGAAGTTTGTGCCAGACTTGCTGACTTGGGCCCACAAAGTTTGAGTAAAGAACCACACGGACACTAGTGTTATGATGATAACTGGCCTCGGACACATGCGCCCAGCCCCTTTTATTTACAGGGTCATGTGACACCTGAGATGGATGGGTGTGGGGTGGGTGTAGACACTGCCCTAGTGAGGGGCTGCTGTATGGCATGTCCAGCAGGACACTACATTCCTCCCAAAATCCAATGGGAAAAAATACAATCCCAACCTACGGAAACAAAGCAACAATAAACTGGATACCACGAGGGCCATCAGTCTCTAGAGTCAATCAGCAGGACAGCAATGGAAGTATGGACTGATGAAGCTGGCTGCAACAGGACATCTCCACTCGCATTCATAATTTAACCTGAGTGGTTCAGGGCAGAAAAGATGGCTCCGAGATATCAGGGACCTTCTGGGGGCATGCCAGCTTGATTCTTGCCCATTGTGTGCAGTTGGCCCACAATGCTGCTGCTCCAGATGATTCCTGGTTAGTGTCAACTATTCAAAAACATGGTGCGTCAGGAGTGTTGTCGGACTCCACTGCAAAGCATCAATCAGGACGAATGCTTTAGTGATGTTGCTTGGCCCGTTGAACACGTCTGCAACCTGTTGAGGTCCACGCTGCAAGTCCTTGTTACCTCCTGGAAATCTGTTAGTGGGCCAATGTCAAGTCCATCTCATGTGCTTGTGGAGGCCCCTTTGATGGGTTGCCACAGGACTGCATATGGTCTGCGCTGTGGCTGGATGTGTGCCACATTGGGCTGCTGCAAGAATGCAGAGGAGCCACTGCCTAGTTGCTCATGCAACCGCAGGAGTAGATGGGTCCTGGTCAAGATTTGCTCTCACCACTGAGATGAGGATGCAGGCAGGGTGAGCCAGTAGACTCTGGTTGACTGATTCTTCAGTGTCACGGGTGCCTCTTGTCTATAGATGTAGCAACAGTGTGGAGTCCACTCTGGTTGTTTGATGCTCCATGGGTGGTAGTGATGACACACTTGACAGTGGCTGGCATGATAGGGTTGCCCGTCGTATGGTGAACCAGCATGACAGGTGGTGAAGGCTTGTCTTGATGGTCTCAGGCATTCGTTCTTTTATCCATTTTTTTTCCAAAGTTGTATATAGCGCGAACTTAACCCAAAGGTATCAGTGCGTTTTACATGAGCACAAGTTGCATTGCATAAGGACTCATTAATTTTTTTGTTAGGCATGAGGAGATTAAGTGATTTACAAAGAATCACAGAATGTTGAGTGTTGTTGCCGAGACTCGAACTCTGCCAGATTTGCCGTCAACCGCCTTAGCGATTAGGCCACATCCTCTCCTTGTTCTTGGGTCATTGACAGGGTGGAATGATGGTGGGTAGGTACTTAAATTCTTTCTTTGTTGAGGCATCTGCATCCTTTTGCCTGAATGTTTTGGGTTGCTGAGCCATTGGTGACTGGACAGATATGCTGGGAAGTGTGGAGCAGGGACTCAATTGGCCCATGCTTGTGGCTTACTCTTGGTCCAACCGTGCTTGCGGCTTACTCTCGGTTATCCAGCTGTGCTGTCACCAGATGGTCCTTATTTCACCTTGGTAGCTTGCTGCTTGTATTTCTAGATGTGCTCTGTCAGGAGCTTGAGTCTTCTCTGAGCATGACTTTCAAGCCTGGCCTCTTTTGATCTTCCCTCTTGGGCTTGGTTGATACACATTTCCCAGTGTGACCCGGTAGGTCACGCTTACACTTCCTCCTCCTATTTCTTCTTGGTGCTTCGGCATGCACCTTCTTTCCAATTATGTGATTGAGGCTTATCGGTGCAAGTCTCTTTTGTGGTGCAGCGGCATGCACCATCTTTGGGACAGGTCAACAGGGCCTCTCGGTGATCGATTGTCTCTAGACTATGCAGGTGAGACTTCTAGTTGCTTGAGTCTCTTCTCCTTCCGGGTGAAGTAGCATGCACCGAGTGGTTGCTGATCTAGTTGCTAAAAAGCCAGCTTGAAGATGAACGGGGGGGAGGGGAGGTCGCTGATCGAATTATTTTTGTCTTCTCTGATGCTGTGTGGAGTTTCTTTTTTCTTTTTTTTATTTTTATTTACGTGATTTTATATAGCGCAAACTTTACCCGACTGTGTCAGAGCGCTTTACATAAGAACCAGTTGAGAAACATAAGGACTTAGGATTACATGCGTTACATAAAGGATACAAACAGAAACAATTGCAAATGTACAAGATGTAAAGTCACACAAGGAGGAGATTCAAATGGATATACTCTAAGAGTCACATAGGAATGGTAGATAGTACAAAGGTCTACTGCATATACAGTGATTAGAGTTATCTCTATATACATAGGGAAGGGATATGACTGGATATACTCTAAGAGTCACATAGGAATGGTAGAGAGCACAGCAGTCTACTGCATATATTAGTGATTAGAGTTATCTCTATATACATAGGGAAGGGATACAAATGGATATACTCTAAGAGTCACATAGGAATGGTAGAGAGTATATAGGTCTACTTTAGAGTTATCTCTATATACATAAGGAAAGGATACAAATGGATATACTCTAAGAGTCACATAGGAATGGTAGAGAGTATACAGGTCTACTGTATGTACTAGTGATTAGAGTTATCTATATACATAAGGAAGGGATACAAATGGATATACTCTAAGGGTCACATAGGAATGGTAGAGAGTACAAAGGTCTACTGCATATACTAGTGATTAGAGTTATCTCTATATACATATATATACACACATAGTAGATTTTCTCAGGCAGCGTTCCATTAAGTGGGGTCAGAGGGGGGACACAGTCACAGCCCCAAGGGAGGGTGGGAGGGATACAAGGGTATGGAGAAAAGGCAAAACAGAAAAGGGAAGAAACATTTGAGGATCGTCAAGGGGGAAACGAGGGAGAAGGGTACAAGACGAGGGAATTGACAAGATGGCGGGACGGGGTCCAGAGAAAAACGGCCGAGAGCAGCAGTAAAATGGCAGCCAGGACAAAAGAAAAAGTAAAGAAGTCCATGAGAGTCACATAGGAATGGTAGATAGTACAAAGGTCTACTGCATATACTAGTGATTAGAGTTATCTCTATATACATAGGGAAGGGATATGACTGGATATACTCTAAGAGTCACATAGGAATGGTAGAGAGTATATAGGTCTACTGCATATACTAGTGATTAGAGTTATCTCTATATACATAAGGAAAGGATACAAATGGATATACTCTAAGAGTCACATAGGAATGGTAGAGAGTATACAGGTCTACTGTATGTACTAGTGATTAGAGTTATCTCTATATACATAAGGAAGGGATACAAATGGATATACTCTAAGGGTCACATAGGAATGGTAGAGAGTACAAAGGTCTACTGCATATACTAGTGATTAGAGTTATCTCTATATACATATATATACACACATAGTAGATTGTCTCAGGCAGCGTTCCATTAAGTGGGGTCAGAGGGGGGGACGCAGTCACAGCCCCAAGGGAGGGTGGGAGGGATACAAGGGTATGGATAAAAGGCAAAACAGAAAGGGGAAGAAACATTTGAGGATCGTGAAGGGGGAAACGAGGGAGAAGGGTACAAGACGAGGTAATTGACAAGATGGCGAGACGGGGTCCAGAGAAAAACGGCCGAGAGCAGCAGTAAAATGGCTGCCAGGACAAAAGAAATAGTAAAGAAGTCCATGAGAGTCACATAGGAATGGTAGAGAGTACAAAGGTCTACTGCATGTACTAGTGATTAGAGTTATCTCTATATACAGAAAAGCAGAATTCCATTAGGTGGGGTCGGAGGGGGGGATGCAGTCACAGCACCAAGGGAGGGACAGAGAAGGGCAGGAAAGTGAGACAAACCAGAGAGGGAAGCAGATAGTAACGAGTAAGACAGCGAGGAGTGTGTCAGAGGCAGAAGGAGAGACAATAGAAAGGTCGTTAGGACAGAGGGGGAGGTCAGAGATTGCTAAAGTGGCGGAGGAGAAAAGTAGAAGAAGAAGCGAGTCATAAAAAGAAAATGGCAGGTAACTCAGAGGTCCAGGCTTGAAAGTCCAGGAAGAGGGCTGCCATAGCCAGCAAGTCCGGGGGGAGAAAGGCAGTCCGCGGCAAAGTCACAGCCTCATTGTCCATGAGGAGCTGGGGCAGAGGAGTTCAATCCGGATACCAGGAGTCAGGGAAGAAAGACCACAGGCGCCAAAACAGCTGTTTGCAGAACGGGAGGCAGTCCCGGGAGGAGGGGAGTACACACCACAAAGCCGACCCACATCATCTGGGGCCAACTGGAGGAGCCTCAGCAACGCCGACGCTGGATGGGCACCGGAGGAGGCTCTTCAGGCTATGCTTAGGCAGCAGCCGATCACGAGCTTGAAAGTCTGTCCGGGGAGTCATTGGCACCGATGTCCCTAAGGCGCCGCCATTTTGGGGTCAGGCAAGCCTCGGGGCAGAGCAGACTGGAGCGCTACTCTGAGGAGAGCAGCGAGGGCGCCCCGTTAGTTGCGGTGGGGCCCGGCTCACCTCTAGTGCTGGTATAACATGGGAGGCCAAGGTCTTCAGGTGGCAACCTCCGTGGCACGACAGGATCCGGTGAACAAAGCCGCCCGGCAGCCGCCATTTTGCGTCACAAACACGAGATCCCCGCGAGGTCGCGCCCGGGACGATCCTGCATCTCCAGAAGCATCTAAGTGCTCTCCAGCTGAGCGCCGCACCTTTTGCTTCCGAGGCGTGCTGGAAACAGCCCCCGGGCCACTGGGGAACCGCCAAATTAAGCTCCCGAGCAGCGCAGGAGCCGTGAGCCAAGACAGATTACGACCGCCCGGCTCCGGGACCTTCTTGGTGCTCCCACTCTGTGGGGAGCCTTCCTTCTGCCTCCTCTTCTCTAGGTGACGTTGTGCTTGTGTCTTGAGGCATCGCTGCCATCAGGCATGGTTGGTGGGGTGTTGCACGGTGTGCCTCAAAGGTGTGGGACAGTGTGGTCCCAGTGTCTGGGCCACAGTTGTGGCCTCGTGTGCTTCTGTCCACCTTCTGGTTCAGCCTCGCTTTCCTTGGGACTTCTCCTGCTTGGGGCTGTGTTCATTATGCAGGCTTGGGCAAGCAATGTGGTGGTGTCTCTGGGGTTCTCAGAACTCAGTCTCTTCCGAGGGTGGCACTCAGTGCATTGAATGTTCTGATCCGGGTGTCTTCTGTGATGTCTCCCCTCCATCTGCATGCAGAGGCAGGGTGTGAGCGCTCGCCTTCCTTATGCTGCTCGGCTGCTGCGATACTCTCTTCATCTCAGGGGCAGTGGGTGTCAATACAGTCCCTTGGATAGGTAGTGTCATCCTGGTGCCACAAATAGTCTGTACCCAGTCTTTATTATATTCATTTGGACAGTGCTCCTCCCACCTGGTGCCCCAAAGTATTTTATTTGTACCTCTGTGGGCTGTGGGAGTGCAGCGTGGCGTTCCTGTCGTGCTCTCCTGTGGGCTTAGCCAATTCCACCCTCTAGCGACCAGCTGTGGGCATAGTGCCGCCTGTTGCAGTTCACTTTTGTTGTTTCAATACATTTAATGGACACATGAAATGTCAGCCTTGTTTTGTTTTGGTGAGGCACTACCTGGCCAGGTGCTGGTAGGGCTGGCTATCAGGAATGCTTATTCGCTCTGCAGTGAGGCTTAAGATGACTACGGCAGTGCTTCGCATTCTGCTGGCTTATAGAAGGGCCTCTCCATGTTGGGAGACCCGTATAAGGGAACATTGTGAATCTGCTGCCCTCTAGTGGCTTTCTTTTGGTATGGCAGCAGTGTGTCTAAATGCTCACACCATTTCGGCTCACTTTATTTATTTATGCGTTTTCATATAGCGTGGACTTTACCCGAAGGCGTCAGAGCGCTTCACAATAGAAACAGTAATGATACATGGAAAAAATTACAAGTGAGCAAATTACAGAAACAAACATTAAGTTACATGAGGTAAAAGTGACAATTGTGAGCAAACAAAATACATGAGGTAGCAAACGGTGCAATACAAGAGGAGAAAGTGAAATGTGTGCAGGTTACAAGAGAAAACAAAGTACAAGTAGAGGTATAATACTACAATATATGGCAGACACTCGCACACAAGAACAAACGTTACGTAGGCAATGGTGGCACTTGTGCAAGCATCTAAAGCAAACAAAATGTGAGAGGTAGCAAACAGAGTGTTACAAGAGAAAAGTGGCGTGTGCATGTTACAAAAGAGTACCAAACACAGGTACAAGCATAATACTGCAATAAACGACAAACACTCCAAACACAAGAACACTTCCATAGTCCTGGAAGGCACTTCCATAGTCATGGAGAATAGAATTTCCTATAGTGTAGGGTCTTCCTTCAGATAATAGAGAGGGCGTGAATTAAATTTGGAAGTGTTTTTGGAGGCGGAGAACTTTGAGGTCCGTTTTCAAGGCCTGGGAGGAGGAGGTGGTCCGGAGCTGAGGCCTGAAAAGGATTGGGCCATCAATCTTCCTTCTTGAAAGTGGGAGGTTCAAGCAGTAGATTTTCCGCATTACGTGATGGTCTAGAACCTCCAGAGAGTTTCAGTTTATTCGCCAGGTAGCGTGGAGAGGAGGAGTGCAAGGCTTTGTGGGTGATACAGGCTGTCTTGTAGATAGCTCTAGCCTCGATGAGAAGCCAGCGGAGGGAGGATAACATCGGTGTGATGTGGTTGCTTCTTTTGGCCCCATAAATTAAACGAGCTGCTGAATGGAGAACAGATTTAAAGGGGGACAGGTGTGATCTGGGGAGACCAGTAAGAAGAGAATTGCAGTACTCCAGTTTGGAGAGGACCCGATTGCACCAGGGTTTTAAGATCTTGCTCAGGGAAAAAGCGACGAATTTCCCAAAGAAGGCGCAGTTGGTATCGAGCAGACTTTGCAATGGAATTGATGTGGGAGATTAGATTGAGTTTTCGGTCGAGTATGACACCAAGGGATTTTGCGCTGTTGACAATGATGGGTTTATTATTAAGTAGATTCATCTGATCCACCCATGATGGAACCGGGGGAGGAGAGAGTGAGGAGGAGAGGAGGAGGAATTCAGTTTTGGAGGGATTCAGAATCAGTTGATGAGTTGACATCGAGTTTTGAATGGAGTCGAGAGTAGAGCTTAGGATGGCGAGATCGTGAGTGGAGGCAACCTTGAGGTAGATTTGAGTGTCATCTGCATAGAGATGATAGTGGATCCCGGATTTACTTAGGAGATTTCCCAGTGGTTCTAAATAGAGATTGAACAATGTGGGTGCAAGTATAGAGCCTTGAGGAACACCTTGACCTACCGCCAAAGGCAATGAAAGACTGTTTGCTATTTTGATCATTTGGGATCTATCAGAGAGGAAGGAAGCAAACCATTTAAGCACAGTGCCCTCCATGCCCATTCTCTGTTGCAGAGTGTTGAGGAGAGTGTTGTGATTGACAGTGTCAAAGGCTGCAGAAAGGTCAAGAAGAATTAGAAGACAGGACCACCCCGAATCGAGTATCCTCAGCGTGTCATCAACCACTTGCAGTAGGGCTGTTTCAGTGCTGCAGTTTTGGATGAAGCCGGACTGACAATTGTCAAGAAGATCATTGTCCTTGATATGACTAGAGAGTTGTTTCGCTACACATCTTTCTGTGATCTTCGAAAGAAAGGGTAGGTTAGTGATGGGGCGGAAGTTGTTGAGGTCCTTCGCATCAGCAGTGTGTTTTCTAAGCAGACGGGTGACCTGCCCAGTTTTGAAGGAGACAGGAAGGGAGCCTTGACAGAGGGAGAGGTTAACCAGAGTGGTCCAATAGGAAAGAGAATGGGTATAGAAGTCAATGGCAATGGCACTGGGGATGGGGTCCAGGGAATGGTTGGAGGGCTTTGTTTCGAGGATGCAATTGAGAAGGGCATCTTCAGAGATGGGGTCAAAGTTTTGCCAAATGGCTAAGGATTTGCGCTCCTCTGGAGGGGTAAGATGAGCGACCTGATCCACAAGGGATTTCCCTTTTTCATCAAAGAATATAGCAAAATCCGCTGGTTTCTTTGTAGAATCCTCCAACTGGGAGGTTGGGGGAGAGCTGTTAGGAGGCTTGATGAGATCGAATAGTTTTTTGGGTCTATTTTTGGCTGAATCAAGGAGAGTTCTGAAGTGCGAAGCTTTCCCAAGGAAGATGTGCTTGTGGTACTTGGATCTTGCTGAACGAAGCGTGGCCAAATTATCGGTGGAGGGCGCTTGCCTCCATTGTTTCTCCAGGAATCTTATCTGCTTCCTTTCTTCATAGAGGGATTTGTTGAACCAAGGAGCTGAGGGAGTTGGCCTTATCTTTTTGCTTTGAAGAGGAGCAACGTTATTGATTTCAACTGCAAGGACTGGGAGGCACTGGGAGGTGAGTTCGTCAACATCAAGGTTTGGGTCTAGCCTAGGAAGTGATAACAAAGCTGATTCACAGAGGGAACCGACATCAATCTTTTTAGCATCACGGAAGCAGGAGGTAGCCCTCTTAGGTTGGCCAAGAGTTATAGAGTGAGATAGGTGAAGAGAGAATGGGATGAGGAGGTGGTCAGATCAGTCTACATGAATAGGGGTAGTGATAGAGAGCATGCCTGCTTTAGAAATAACAAGGTCCAGGATTGAGCCCTTAGAGTGTGTTGATTCTGTGCAGTGTTGGATAAGATCGTTTGCAGAGAAGAAGGTGGCCAGCGAGTTCGCAGAAGAGTCTTGCTGTGAGCCCCAGTGGAGATTGAAGTCACCCACGAAGGTCTGATTGTCACTTTGCGAGAATTGGTCGCTGATGAAATCCGTGAGTTCCTCCATAAACGAAGGGCCACTACAAGGCAGGCGGTAAATGACATGGAATCTGAGGGGTGAGCGGTGGTGTAATTGAAGCTCAAGAGAAAGGCATTCAAAAGTGTGGAAGGAGCTGATAGGAGAAGCCTTAAGTTGAAGGGAGTTTCTAAAGATGACTGCAACACCTCCCCCAACGTTGTCAATTCTGTCATTCCTAAATATAGAATAGCCTGTGGGTAATAGGAGATCAAACATAGAGTGAGAGGTATCGTTGAACCAAGTCTCTGTCAGGAAGAGCATGTCAATATTGTGAAGGGTGATGGTATCGGAGATTTCAAATTTGTGTTTTACTGCAGATCTGCAGTTGTGGAGCAAACAGCGCACTCTGTCAAGACTCTTTTGTTGACAGGGGGGCACTTGGGCTCTGAAGGCTGATCGGGATATTGTACTTATACGGGGGTGCTTGTGGGGGTTTAGGTGGATGCTTGGTTCTGACAGAGGAGATGGTCGAAATAGTGTAGATAGTAGAGTTACTAGGAGATGCAGGTTGAAGAAGGGTGGCGTTCAAGGGCTTGTGTGAGTTAACGACGTTTGCAAATGACAGGTTGAGCTTGGCTATAGTGGGGTGAGGGGGCAAGGTGCATCTCGTGGGAAGGTGAGGGTTTTCCAAAGGAGTAGAGGTGGAAATCTTGGAGCTTAAAAGTGAAATGGCAGCTACAAGCTGGGAGATGGAGGTGGTAAGAGAGCCTAGCTTATTTTCCAGAGAGAGTTTGGCAGAGCACAGAAGGTCGGGTGGCTCGATGGAAACAGGAGAGGATGGAATTGGTGGTGGAAGGCAGGGAGAGGAGGGGGGACAGGAGGAGAGTTGGGGTATAGGGTTCAAAAGTGGGGAAAGGTGGGGGCGTGGCTTGCAGCCGAGCATGGCGGCAGCATAGAAAGAGAGCTCCGCGAGTAAAGCGGCCCTCTCCGTCAATCCGATCATAAATCCGGTATTTCTCAGTCCTCAAAGGAAGGATCCCGAGGCCCAGGACCGGGCAGACCCAGCGACAAAAGATCCGTGTGAATCCGAGACCGGGTGATATCAACGCCAGCCGCGTCCGGTAGGGGCCTGAGTGACGGCGGAAAGCCCTGAGCGCCATTAGCCTGGGAGGCTGGGCGAAAGTGCTTGCTGCCCAGAGAGACTACACTGGAAGCTCCCCTCGCTGCGTCGCTGGAAGGCCATAACGATAATTCGGAGCAGCGAGGCTCGTATGTGTCTGTCTGGTGAGGCATCAGAGGGACCGCAAGCTGCGCAAGCGCCTACAGGGGCCCGGAGATGGCACGATCGCTGTGAGACATTGAATTCGTCCGCTGCGGTACGCTTGACAACTGAGCCACCGGCGGCGGGAAGCGGCGCGAGCTGCGGAGTAATAGCTGCCACAATACACAGAGGCTCTGTGGGCACTTATAAGGCAGTGAGGCAGTGGCTACAAAGAGTGGTGGACCGGTGCAATATCGGGGCTTATACAATGGAGTGGCTTGGCCACAAGGAGATGAGGAGTCCCCGCTTCACATCACCTAAGGGGCAATCGGCTCTGAATATCCCAGTATAAGCCCCCCCGCCGAAGCCGAGACGGACGGAGGGGTACCGGCTCCTCGACTGGGGGCTCTAGCCGGCGAAACCGCCCATGAGGTACGGTCTGTACACTCTATATCACAGGGCCCCATAGAACACAGGAGGCTGTACACCGCAAAACTGCAGGGCGCGTGGGGCAGCTAAAAACGCTCTGTGGCACTCAGGGGGTAAGAATTGGAGCAGCACGGACTGAGCCATACACACGTAGGACCCGGAGGAGTTCCCCCCCCCCGCGCTCCTGCACCTTGAAGGCCTGTGAACCACTCTGGTAGCCGTGAAACGCTGCGGGTGGAAACATGGCAGGCAGGGGCACTAAGGGCAACTCCACACAGACTCGCATGGATAAATTCGCTTACGATAAACGCAACTCACCCCATGCTGAGTCCAGGACATCCACGGGGAAGCCAGCAGAAGGAGATGGGGGCAAAAAAGTGACACTTGAGGATGTGATGAAAGCGATACAAAAGGGGATGATGGACGGAGCGTTTGAGCAAATCAAACACTCACCCCCAGTCAACTGATCTGGTTTAATCCATCATCATTCTTTAGCTCACTCAGCCACTCCAGTTCAGACATGGCCATATGCAAATCAGTCAGTCTAGGATGTGATGAAAGCGCTAACACAGGTGCAGGCCACAGTAGGGTCAATTTCTACAGAAGTCACATTAATACGCGCAGACTTCCACAAAATGTCCGAACGTGTTCAAGCGATTGAGGTGGTCACAAAATCTTTGGTGGAAGACTTATCAGAGCTACAGATAGCAATGGAGCGTATGGTGGCCGAAAACAAATCGCTGAAAGAAAAGCTGGATGACCAGGAGGGCCGCTCGAGGCGGAATAATGTCATAATTCTTGGGGTTCCGGAATCTGAAGGCACGAGAGCGACTGACCTGTACGTGGAAGACTTGATCAAAACGAAGCTTCAGCCTAAAGGCCTTTCTACATTCTTCTCAGTCGAGAGGGAGCACAGAGTCCTGGGAGGGCGGCCGAAACCTGGAGCACCGCCAAGACCTATCTTGGCAAGGCTCTTCAACTTCCGTGACAGGGACGGAATCCTTCAGGCGGCGAGGGTGTCACCTCCCATCAAGATTCAGAACTCTTCACTCGCATTCTTCCCGGACTATACAGCGGAGGTCGCCCGTCGCCGGAGAACCTTCCTGGACGTGAAGAATGAGTTGAGAGAGATACCATACTCGATGTTGTTCCCGGCCAGGCTGCGGGTGGTAGCGGACAACAAAACCTGGTTCTTTGACACATCGGACATGGCCCAAGACTGGTTGGAGGGCTGGAGACAGGTCGATCAGCCTCGCCGCTCGAACAGACAACGTCGAGGTCAGCGGACTGGAGAACATTCGGGTTCACAACTGTCAGGGCTAGAAGAGGCAGAATGCTCACCGGCGCGGGAGGACATTGGCGACGAATCTGGAGCAAGGAGATAATCACCCGGCACCCACTTGAGTATTAACTCGAGCAGGATTTGATATGCGGACTGCCATTGGACACTGGGCTAGAGCTCTCCGAAGAGGGAATGAGGGGCCGCCGACTCCGGGGGGGGTCTTTCACCCCAACAAGCAAGTATTTTGTATGAAAGTGGGTAAAGCACTCTGCTAAGTTGGGGGGGCGGGCAGTTCAATGTCCGTATAGCAGGGAGGCAGGGAGGGGGGAGTTCCAAGAGGGGAAGTTCCTGTTATGCAGGCTCCACAGAAAGGGGCATGGTTTGTTGAAAAGTTGACTCAATGTGTATTGATAGGGCACGACTACAACGCTACAAGGGTGACGTGGCGGGTGGATGGACCGTATGCGCCACTGCTAGGGTCACACTCACGTACCCACAACTTGCTCCAGAATGGCACACGACGCACGGGGTGACGACTTTGTAGGGGGGACCCAGGAGGCACAGGTTATGACGCTGCAGATACTGACGTGGAATGTTAGGGGCCTAGGGGACAAAATTAAAAGGGGGCTTGTCCTACAGAGCATAAAGCGACTGGGTCCGGCGCTGGTTCTCCTGCAGGATACGCATCTTACGGGCACAGCATTTAAGGCATCAGATAGACGGGGCTACCACATGGCGGTTGTGAGAAGTTGGCCTGATATATGATGCTCACTAGTTCTAGTGATCACCTTGTATCAGTCCAAACAGCACTTATGGTGATTGGTTGTAAAGTCAACCTTATAGACCAGCTATCCTAATGGTAGCATGGACAAAGCAGTCTTAGGCTAAACTCTTTTGGCATGTGAAGCCAGCTGTTTTTACCACATATAACCCCTTGAATACCAAATGAGAGGACACCACACAGGTAGTTATGAAAATAAACAAGATATTTATTAACTAACAAACACCTCTGAACTCTTTATGAGATCACAGGGCTAAGCACATGACAAGACTCTTAAGATGAAATACGTTTAAGTTGCACAATTACGATATTGCCCTAGGGGCACAACAAACCATATACTAAGTAAGTGGAATGTGAAAGTTGATAGAAGGAATGGAGCTGTCCAGAGGCTGTAGGATCGCTGGGACCACACTACCCTAACTCTAGGTAAGTAATAGGAGGCCCACGGAACATGTATGCAGAGTGTGAACTCACACGCGAGATGCATAACAGTGTCTATGGACAGTACAGTTCAAGTAAAAGGTGAGTACGGACAATCCTGACTATGTAGGACTAAAACGACTGTGGAACTGGACACTAGGAGAGTCAAACTACCCTTGAGCACCGAAATGCTCGTGTTACCTCACCTACAGGCTGCGGGTGCATAGGTGCGAAGTCGTGTCGGGTTCCGGCGTTGAAGTCTATGGAGCCTGGAAGAAAAGATGCTGCAGGCGACCAGTAGGAAGATGTCTGGTGTGATCCAAGGGTGGATCAGTGAAGAGGAGAACCTGAAAGCAGAGGGGACAATGTTCAAAGTCACTAGCCAGTGACTGGAGTGGAACCAGGAGTGGAACCAGATGTCGTCATCGCGATCAGGTGAAGAGTGGGCGCTTGTCTCTGCAGCCACGTGGACCAGGTGGTGTCTTCGACGACCAGGATGGAGGCACGAGCTGTCCCACGCAGGCTCTCGCTGTCGGCGGTGTCGGATCAGGATTTGGAGTAAACAGGCCCTGGCAAAGGCAACCCACACGGTGAGTGGAAACGGCGTCTGGAGTGGATCAGGAGGGTCCGGGGTGCTTCTTCTTCGCAGGGAAGCAGGGTCCAGTCTGGAGCAACCAGACCAGCAGATTGGATTTCAAGGTACGTCATCTAGGAGGTCACTAGCCAGCCGGCAAGCGACCAGACAATGCGTCGAGGAGCAAACAGGCAGAAGGGCCCCACGCAGATCTCGTGGATGCTGGAGGGCTGTTCTTCGGTGCAGGAGCTGCTCGGGGTCGGGGCTTCTCAGTCCCCAAAGCACTTGGACGAGGTTACCTCAGAAGTCGTGCTGGAGCGAAGTGCTGCTTCTTTCAAGATGGCCGTTCCCACGTGTCTCGTCGCACCCAGGGATCTCAGCTGTGCTGCAGATGTAGGTAGAGGTCGGAGAGGTCTGGGAATCTAGGTCTCGTTGGGCTCTGAAGTCTGGATCCTCAAGGGAAGACGACAAAGGGAAGCCACTGGACGCTGATGGTGCCTGCTTGTGCAGGGTGGACACTCCTTGCCCACATGGGAGATTTCTTCAGTCTGCTGTTCAGACTGTCGAAGTCCAGAGTTTCTTGTAGAGTTTCAGTTCAGGCTATACTATCACTAGGTCCCTCCTATGGGTGGGACCAGGAAGGGGGTGGTTACACCCCCTATCCTTTGTCCGGTCTTGCAGCAGAGCTGGGGCTGGAGAGCCCCAGGAACTGGTTTAGACCGGTGTATGCGCAGGGACACCTTGTGTGCCCCAGGCATGTCTCATTCCTTTCAGCCCTGTCCTACCCAATACACAAAATCCTGTCTGGGGCGGTGCTAGCACCTCTCAAGGCAGGAAGCCCTTTGTCCAAGCCTCCCTCGCTGGAAGGACTCCCAGCAGCAGGAGGTCAGACTTGTGTCTGAGGTGGCAGCATCCATTTTGTGATGCTGAGGCTCAGGTTAACTTTAACCGGGGTTCACAGTTAGGTACATGTTGTGTCCCTCTAGAAGGGTGGAATGCTACCCCCATCGCCAGAATTGGCAAGGGGGTAGTATTCCAATTCGTATGACACCTTACTCAACATGTTTTGATAATGCTATGCTAAAGTTAGCAATAACCGCGAGGATTATAATGCACTTAAGAGTATATGGTATAGCGTTATCATGGAAACAGCTAAAGGACTTGGTTCCGAAAGCTGTAGACAGGCTCAGCTCATGCCAGAGCACTATCTCACATAAATCCAAGCACTCTGCCTCCAGGATTGTTAAGGCCTGCCATAGGAGTGACTTATAGGAGTATATGTGTCCATTTTAGGTTTAGATATAAGTATACTATATCTAAAGCAAAGGGTGATTACACCACTTTGCCCCAGCTGATTGATCAGCCAGTTGTGTCAGATTTGGATGGCCAGCCAGGAGTGGCATAATACATGCTGCAGCCCCTGGTAGGCCTGGGGTTCACTTATGCCCTGGGTACCTATGGTACCCTGTACAAGGACTTACAATAGTGACCCAATACCAATTGGTAAATGCACCTAAGGTACATGGATGTCAATTTAGAGAGAGAACAGCTAGGCTGTGGGTCTGATTAGCAGGCCCATAGCCAGGGAAAGTCGTAAACCAGTGAAGCAAAAAGCAAAAATCTGGGGTGACTATAGGATTGCAGACCCTACTCTCCTACAGCGGTGCACTCGGAGTTCACCTCTGGGTCGCGAGGGACTGGTATATTGGTGCGGAAATCTTCCCCGTTCATACTTAAAGCTACCAAAATAGACGACCAAGGCCGCTTTGCGGCAGTTTAGGGACAGTGGGAGGGCAGACCGCTGACCATAATATCTGTTTACATTCCCCCAGCGCTCCATGCTATCGCTCTTCCGGCGCTAGGGAAATTCCTCCTAGTACTTAGGGCGACCTTATCCTTGGGGGAGATTTCAATGCAGTGGCACACGATGCGCATGATAGGTACCCGGTGAGGTCGCAGACAGCTGGGCCCAAACGATTCCACGACTTCCTGGAGGCACAGGTGCTGACAGACGTATGGAGACATATGCACCCCACTGCACAACAGTACACCTACTATTCAGCTACACACAGTAGTCTGTCACTCATAGACTACTTCTTGACCCTAGGCGACACTCACCTCACTATTGATGATGTGCAGATCCGACCCAGGGGCATATCTGACCACTCCCCGATGGTTCTGACTCTGTCCTGTCAGGAGAAGACCCGTAGGAGAGTATATCCAATTTACCCAGGTTACCTGCAGGTCCCGAAAATTAGGAAAGACTTAAAGAAAGAGACACAGTATTATTTCACTGAAAAAAACAGCATCAGTGGAGTCTCTGTCGGTTCTGTGGGAGGCATACAAAACAGTTTTGAGAGGGCAGGCTATAGCGTCGATAGCGGGACACAAGCGTGCACATAGACAAGAACTGACAGAACTAGAGTTAGCGTTACACACGGCGAATACAGCTCACATGGCGAACTACACACCGGACACGCTCCATACACTTCAGTTATGCCAACAGCAACACAAGGATCTCCTGAAGCGCTGGACCATAGACAATATAGCAGCGACGTCACAAAGGGTTTATGACATAGGGGACAAGGCTGGTAAGATGCTGGCCTGGCTGGATAAGAGGAGGGGTGGTAGTAAGAGTATATTGCAATTGAGCGCAGCAGACGGAACACTTATCACATGTACGGAAGATATAGTCGACGAATTAGCGGACCACCTTCAGACGGTGTATACCCTGAATGATGTAGTGACAAAGGAGGCGGCATTGGCCTCCCTCCCCTACGTCCCGACGCAGGCACTCTCGTCGGAGGCAATGGAAGAACTAGAAGCCGATCGAACAACTGAAGAAATACAACTGGCCATCAAAGCCATACAATCTGGCAAGGCTCTGGGACCCAACGGGATCCCCATTGAATGGTATAAGACGATGTCGGAGGCACTGAGCGTGCCGCTGCTGGCTATGTACTTAGAAAGTCGGGATCATACTATACTCCCCTTAGACCAACGCACAGCGACAATAATAGCGATCCCGAAACCAGGGAAACCTCCGACAGCATGTACGTCTTACCGCCCAATTTCGCTCCTAAATGCGGAAGCTAAGATTTTGGCGAAACTTTTGGCCACCAGACTGACACCCCACCTCTCGCAGCTGATACATCCAGATCAATCAGGCTTTATGCCGCACAGAAGTACTGCGTTAAACTTTCGCCGGGTACACGGAGTGCTAGCGTGGGCACAGTGGCTGCGGGAGCCGGCAGCACTATTGTCCCTGGATGCTAGAATGGCATTCAATATGGTCGAATGGCAATATTTGTTCGCAGTGCTCGCCCATATGGGATTCGGTCCCAAATTCATATCGTGGATACAACTCCTATATTCTAGTCCGGTGGCGCATGTAACTGCGAACGGTCACATCTCGCGCGCAATGCCTCTGGCTAGGGGGACGCGACGGGGCTGCCCGTTGTCGCCCCTGCTGTTTGCCCTGGTACTGGAGCCGTTGGCAACTCTAATTAGGTCTACTCTGCTATTCAGGGGGATAAGTTGGGGGGACGGCTGGGAAGACAGAGTCTCCCTTTATGCAGACGATATGCTGGTGTATTTGATAGAACCGGAAATGGGACTTCCTGAACTCCTGCTGCTCTGCGATAACCACGGGAAGGTTATCACGATTAATTGGATGAAATCAATGCTTTATGTATTGCACGGTCTGGCACCAAGCCTCCCCCCGGCCTGCTCACTAGAGACGGCAGATGCCTCCTTTAAATATCTAGGGATATATATTACCCGGAACGCGACTGACTTTTACGAACAAAATCTAAAGCCACCGCTGGAACGATTACGACGCAACGTACATCATTGGAAGTCCCTGCCCCTGACGCTGTGAAGGAGAGCAGCGCTATTCAAAATGATGGCGCTGCCGCGCTTCCTATATGCGCTTGAAAATTCTCCATATTTGGTGCCGCCACGCTATTTCCAACAAGTAACGGCCTTAGTGACAGGTCTGCTTTGGGGAGACTGCCCGGCTCGAATACATGTGAAGCTCAATAGGAACTGGTACGAGGGGGGAATAGCTCTGCCCAATCTACAGTTGTACTATTGGGCAACGCAACTTAAAGTCATTAAATACTGGTTGCATGTCCCCCAGGATGATCCAGCCTACCGGGCGGATAGAGTACAGTTAGGCACCCATAGCTTGCTGGCGGCACTGTACCACAAGGGATTGGCGAAGAAACTCATTGGCCCTACAAAACACACAGTGGCGCTGTTGTATCGGGCACTAATTACACTGAAGTGGGGAGGCATCATCACGAACTCACACCTCTATGGGACACTAAGGCACTGGGCCATCTGCGGCAGAGTAAGGGCTTCACACAGTGGGACACTATTGGTATGTCCACGATGGGGGACCTGTGGGCAAACGGCGAGGTGGTCCCTTTTTCCCAGCTCCAGCAACACTACGATCTGGGACCCAATGAGTCCTACCTATATGTGCAAATTAGACACGCATTACTCACGGTAATACCAGAGGGCACAGAGGTCCCCGAAGCCTCACCGTTGGAGGACCGCTTGCTAACTGACTTTATGCAACAGAGCGCCACCTCCCTTACATATCGCAAGCTCATAAACAACCGGGCAAACTGAGAGAGACATGGGTGAATGAACTTGGAGATATGGATGAAACGGATTGGAATGCAGTACTGGCATCCCGAAGGAGGCAGGCATTTCGACCAGGTTCAGGCTAGTGCAGCTTAAGATACTACATCGAATATATTACACAAGGACCACACTTCACAAGCTTCACAGGGCACAACACCCCTTCTGTCTCCGGGGCTGTGGGGAGGAGGGCACTTTCTATCATACAATCTGGGAATGCCCGATTATAATTGATTACTGGAGGCAGGTAGTGCGCACCGTATCCCAGGCGTTGGAGTTGTCCCTTCCCCCATGGCCCCGTACATGTTTATTGAATGTGTGGGACCCCAATGACCTCACGCACCAGGGTCAGCTGTGGGCGACTGTAGGCATCATGGTAGCAAAGAGGGACATAGCACAGAAATGGGGGGCGGCAGACTCACCTACTTTAACGCAATGGTGCAGGAATATGGACGCACTGATGGTGATGGAAAGAGCGGTATATAAGGCGCGGGCGAACCCTCGCAAGTGGAACAAAATATGGATGCCCTGGAACGGCTATTGAGGGGACTTATGTGACCCATTGATAGAAGATGACATTGACAGTTCTGACGATGAGGAGGAGGGGAACTGCGGTAATCCCAAACATTGATAGGAGTAGTGGTGGGATAGATTACGGCACAAGAGCTGAATGACTAGATAGGGTGCCCAAAGTGACCAATGCGCGAGGGGCCCGAACAGCTGCTACGTTCACTTTGGAAATGTCTGTACCGACCCAGCATGCACGTTGCCATACTTTTTTTTTTTTGGTGTTCAAACTGCTTTATTGAATTAAATAGACAGTACACTGCTTCGTGTGCCTACAACCCGGAGGCTGGCAGCGTGATGAGCAAGTAATATGATGAAGTTATAACAGGTATGACACCGCTGTGGAACCGGCATCCCGGGGGCCCGGTAGCGTAACATAGCAGCATACAGTGAATGTCTAACATCCAGTTCAAAGAGACATGAGTCTGAGAATGTGTTGCAGTAGAACAAGGTTTTTTTCTTTTTTATCAGTTTCCAACTTTAAACAACAATGTGTGGTCTCACGGACACACTCTGGAGTGGAATTCTGGAACAGCAGGGTAGTATTACATATCAAAAAGTCTTTCAATGCTATGCCTTGACACATTAATAATTACGGTGGAGTATAGTCATCTGGAGAAAAAGGGTGAAGTGTGGTGCCATTGTGTAATGACGAGTCTGATGTTAGGGGTGAGTGGATTTGTCAGAGCAGTAGGACGTACAGGACAAACGAGGGTTTGGCAGCAACATCTGCGTATGTAGTGTCAGTGGATAATATGCAAGGGAGGTGCCATGCAAGTATATGGCCGACAGGGCAACGTGTAGGGCAGCGTGGTAGAGCGATAAGTGGGGAGTGGTGTAAGCGTTAGTGGGCAGTGGTCTGTGGGAGTAAGCGCTCTAAATGAAGCTAGTCACTAGTAGTTCCCTCCTCTGGAGGTTCGTCGTCATCCGCCTTGGCAAGCAAATAGCCTACCAATGGACTCCATATATCATTGGGTCGGCTAGGGATCGGAAACAGTTCAGCAAAAGTGGTGTGTTGTTCCTGACAATAAGAAATGTCTGCCAACCAATCCTTGAATTTAGGGGCTCTGCCTCTACCCCAGCGACAAGCTACCCGTCCTTTCGCCAAGAGCAGTGCAATATCTACGAATTTCCTGCAGGATTTAGGAATATGAGGCGTGTGCCCGAGTAGTGCAAGAAGCGGCTCCGCAGCAATGGTTTCCACAGTCATGGCTGTAAGAGCGTCTGTTACCTGCTGCCAGTATAAATGAACAGGGGGGCATTCCCATGCCAGGTGTAGAAAACCCGATCGTTCGACGTTGCAGCGCTCACACCTGTCGTTGTCGGCTAGGCGAAATCTGTGTTTTTTTACTGGGGTGTAATACAGTTGGTGCAAGAATTTGTAGTGTATTATTTTGAATCTACTACTGGCTGATATTCGAGCCGTTAAGGCGCAGCAGTATTGCCACTGGTCGTCGGTAAGGTCCGCGGCCAGATCAGCATTCCAACGCGCCTGAGCTCTCGCATCCGGCAATGTGGCGACAGATCAGAGCCGGCGATAAAGGCCAGCAACTAGGTGAGCCCCGTCCTGCGAGCATAGCAGAAAGTGGAGTGGAAGAAAAATCTCGGGCTCCTCAGGGAACATAGGCAGGATGTCCCTCATCCCCTGGCAGGGGCGTAAATAGTAAAAAGCATCCAGCGGGGTGCGATCCTGGGAGGCGAAGAATGTCTCTGCAGGTTTGAATTCTCCGTTCGCAAATAGATCGCCCCACGAGGAGATCCGTAGTCGCTCACAGAGCATTCGGAACCCTCGCTCCTGTAGTAGCGCGAGGGAAGGGTGAAACGTCAACGGCATTCTGGGGGAGTATGGTAGGCAGCAGGACATCCTCTTGGCTATGCGACGCCATGCACCCAGCGTGCAGGAGACCGAAGTGTTTGGTGTCTGTATTAGTGACTCCGGGCAAAAGAGCAGGCCATTAAGTGGAATGGGGTGTACGATCCAGTCCTCTACCGCCAGCTGTGGCATGAAGGGGGTAGGGACTAGCCAGTGATATGCATAATGCGCCTGTGCGCAGAGATAATAAGCTTCGAAGTCAGGGACATTCAAGCCGCCGATCTCGTAAGGCTGGATTAGCGTGGACTACTTCAACCGTGGACCTTTACCTCCCCAGAACAATCGGCAGAGTTCTGATTTCAAGGTTTTGAAGAAGAACGCACCCGGGTAGTATGGGATGTTGAGAACGAGATATAAAAACTGGGGCAGAACCACCATTTTGATGAGGGACGCCCTGCCCGCCATGGAGAGCGGCAGTGTGATCCAGCGATCTACGGTGGCTGTAAGCTTCGTGATTGCCACTCCATAATTGGAGCAGAGAGTTTCATCCCTGTCACGCGAGACTTGTATACCGAGGTATAGGAGATCCGTCCGACACCACTCAAGCGGATAGTCAAGGTGAAAATCAGGCACTGCATCAGTAAGGGGAAATAATTGCGACTTGGACCAATTTATGTGTATCCCCGACATCCTCTAGCTCCTGTAAGGAGATCTTCGCCATTGTGAAGGAGTTTATGTCACCTAAAGCAATTGCTTCTCAGCACGAGTTCTCTGAACCGTGGGTGACCGCATTGGCCAGCTTCTTCCATGATAAGATCAAGCTGATCCAGGACTCTTTCCCAGCCCCTGTCATCGGGACTAGGATGTGCCAGGAGATCCACGGGAATTTGACGGAAGATTCTGAGCGTACTTTGTCGGAATTTCCAAATTTATCGATCACTGCGTCGCTTGATTTGCTTTCTCAGCTTAAATCAGGTTCACCTGCTGACCCGTGTCCTGCCAGGTTTTTGGCAAGGACGGCGGAGGTGGTCAATCCTCTTGTGAATCCTGTGCTGAATTGCTCCTTGACCAGTGGCGTTGTTCCTGGTGTTTGGAAAGAGGCGAGGGTGGTTCCGCTTCTCAAAAAACTGGGCCTTGATCCTGACCTTCATGCTAACTATCGCCCGATCTCTCTCCTACCTGCTTTTGCCAAAATCGTTGAGAAGCATGTCCATAAGGTCCTCTCTGCCTTTCTTGAGTCACGTAGCCTGCTGCATGCTACCCAGTCTGGCTTCCGCACCAACTTTAGCACTGAAACTGCGCTTCTCGAAGTCAGTGAGGCTATTAAGGATGTGCTGGATTCAGGGGGTAGGGCCATGTTGGTCATGCTTGATCTGTCGGCGGCCTTCGACACCGTCCCTCATGAAGGTCTCCTCCGCAGACTGTATGAGATTGGTCTGCGTGGGACGGTGTTGAGGTGGTTTCAATCTTACCTGTCTGGTCGCCGGCAGGTGGTCTGGGCCCCCCCTTACTCAGCCGAAGTGCCGCCGCTGGAGGTTGGAGTACCGCAGGGCTCCGTGTTGAGCCCCACACTTTTTAATATCTTTCTGACCCCTTTGGCGGTGCTGGCTGAGTCCTTTGGGGCCCAGATAATATCATACGCCAACGACACCCAGCTCCTTTTCACGTGTGCAAAGGGGGCTGAGTTCGATGGAGAGAGTATTCGTGGTTGCCTGGGAGCGGTATTTGAATGGTTTCAGGGCAATAGTCTTAAGTGTAACCCTGGAAAATCTGAGGTGCTCTTTTTTGGGTGCCAATCTGACCCGAGTTGGCAGGAATGGTGGCCGCATGACATGTTTCCACCGGTATCCTCCTCCACCGTGGCGAAAAATCTTGGGGTCAAAATTGATAACGGCCTGACGATGAAAGCCCAAGTTCTTGGCCTTGTGGGCGTTTGCTTTGGCCTGCTTAGGATGCTTCAGAGGTTTCTCCCTCTGCTCTCAATTGACCATCGCAAAATTACCGTCCATGCCCTCATTGGCTCGAGGCTAGATTACTCCAATGTTCTCTACCTGGGTTTGCCCGACTACCTGCTGCCGCGTCTTCAGGTAGTCCAGAACTCGGCGGCCCGCGCCATTTATGGTCTTCCCCGCCGTGCCAGTGCCTCTGACCTTTTATCCACCTTGCACTGGCTCCCTGTCAGAAAGCGCATTGCCTTTAAGACCCTTACTTTGGCCCACAAGGCGCTCTATTCTACGGGAGCAACCTACATTCGGAAAAGGCTAGCCTTTTACAAACCTACTAGGACCCTGAGATCAGAATCTCTCTCTCTTGCGGTGGTGCCAGCGGTGAAGAAAGCCCGGACTGGTGGACGCTCCTTCAAACGGCTTGCTCCTCAGCTCTGGAACACTCTTCCCTTATCACTCCGCAGCACTGCCAATTTGCTTGCTTTTAGAAAGGGACTTAAAACCTGGTTGTTCTGTCTTTAGTTTTCTGTTTTCTTTTTTTGCCGGTCCTTTTTCCTGTTGTGTTATGTGTTAGCTGCTGACCTGTCAGTCTGAAAGTGCCGGGACACTCCTTTGGAGTAGCTGAGCGCTATACAAAACCCCCCTATAACATAACATAACATCCTGCCGAATACTACAAATTCTCTTAATAAGGGATTAAGGTGGAGGTCAGGGTGTTTGACATAAAGGGTAATGTCATCGGCGTATAGGGAAACGTCGATTTGGCGCTGAAGGCATTGTACCGTGCCCCCTCGATGTAGTTGACGTAGTCTACAGGCCAAAGGTTCGACCGCAATTGCAAAAAGGAGGGAAGATAGGGGGCACCCCTGACGCGTACCCCTGGTAATGGCGATGGTGTGTGAAAGGCGGCCGTTGATGAGGACCCCGGCGCTGGGTTGTGTATAAAGTAATTGGACCCAGGAAATAAAGAGTTTCGGGAAGCCCATATTCGCTAGGACCGACAATAGGTAGGGCCATTCGACAGAGTCGAAGGCCTTGGTGGCGTCTAGGAAGACGGCAGCGACTGGTAGGTCAGGGTGAATAGTGCGGAGCAGGGAGAACAAGGTGCGTAGGTTATGAGAGGTAGACCAACCCGGAACAAATCCAGCCTGATCAGGCAAAACAATCCTGGTCATAAGGAGGGATAGCCGAGTGGCCAAGACTATCGCGAGGATCTTGACATCGCAGTTCAATAGGGAAAGCGAGCGGTACGAACTGCAAGAGCTGGGGTCTTTGCCAGGCTTCAAGAGCGAGGTAATGACTACCTCTCGTATGGAGCAAGGGAGGATGCCATCAGCCAGACACTCCTCATAGACCTCACGGAGAACAGGGGCCATAATGTCTATGTAAGCTTTATAGAACTCAGCGGGAATGCCATCTAGGCCTGGTGCCCTACCATTCTGCAATGCAATGATGGCTTCGCGGATCTCGTCTAGTTCGAAGGGGGCGGCCAGGAAGGCCCTGTCTCCATCACTAAGCCAACTTAGCGCCACTTCTCCCAGGAAGTCAGCGTATGGTGCATCAGCTGTCGCATCAGTGGTGTAAAGTGTGAGGTAGTGAGACGTAAAGGCATCGAGCAATGCATCAGAGTCCCTAATTGTTTGGTCTTGGTCGTCTGAGTTCCAGGATAATGTTATGGTCCCGGGGGGCTCGCGTAAGCACTGCCAGTGCCCTCCCCGGTCTGTCCCCCTCGCAGTATGTTCTGGCCTGCCAATGTTTCCCCCGGAATTTTGCTTCCCTATTGGCCTCTTCCTCATATTTTGACAGCTTGTCCCTGAACTCTGCATGAATGTCGGGACTGTCGTCGTCTACCATGCGGAGTTCTAACTCTCTGATGTCCCTGTGTAATGAACGAATAGTGTTCTGTATATCTCGCAGGACCCCGAAGCTTTTAGATATGCAGAACCCCCTTATAGTGACCTTGAATGCCTCCCAGATGCATTCGACTGAGTCCACGACCCCTTGTTCCTGGGAAAGAAAGCAGCGATTTCCTCTCCTAGCTTGGTTCGGAACAGGTTGTCCAGTAGCGCCGTTGGTTGCAATCTCCATCGTGGCCTAGGGTTGTCCCACCCAGGGATGCGTGTGTGTAGTAGGACAGGGCTGTGGTCAGAATATGTCTTGGCAAGTGTGTAACCCCCAGGACCTCCGAAGTAACCTCTTTGGTGATGAGAAAATAGTCTAACCGTGCCCACGTGCCCATGTGCGATGTAAAGTGTGTGCCCTCCCTACGAAGCGGGTGTAGGTGTCGCCATGTGTCTACGAGGTTGCCCTCGATGATGACACCCTTCAGAACCTCCCTGGCCCTCGGTTTGTAATAGCGTGCTCTGTCAGATCTATCCAAATGTGGTATCAGTGCCAGATTAAAGTCCCCTCCCCAGATAACGTGGCGGGATCCCACATTCATGACCTTGCCCCAGAGCGTGGTAAAGAAGGAGGGCGCGTCTAAGTTGGGAGCATAGCAATTTACGAATGTAATTGTGTCGTGACCCATTCGCCCCCATAATAATGCAGAGCGCCCATCGCTGTCTAGTAAGTCTCCATATTTACGGAAGGGCACTGTGCGTTTAAGAAGGATAGTCACACCTCTAGCGTATGTGGAGTAAGAGGAGAATATAGGGAGACCAGCCCACTTGCCTGCACAGGTAGCCCTGACCAATGGCGACAAATGAGTTTCCTGCAACATGGCAATATGAACATTATGTCTGTTAAGATAAGTGATCACATTACAACATTTTCTAGCATTGTTGAGCCCCCTAACATTCCATGACATGCAATTTAATTGTGTATCAGACCCTAAAGTCACCATAGGTGGCTCTGTATCAGTTCACACCACCCTAGGAGTGGTAAAACAGCTGGTAGTGTTCCATCCAGACGAGACATTTGACCATAGCATTTTGCAACTTGATTATCCATCCCATGTGTGATCCGTGGCTCCCCGAACCAGCCCACCCCCCCTCCCACTACTGCATCCCAATCATGCCAGCAGCCGCCTCCCGCCCCCCCTCCCACTACTGCATCCCAATCATGCCAGCAGCCACCTGTCCCCACCCTCTTCCCCCCATCCGTCCCCCCCTTCCCTGAACTTTAGCATCCCAACATTGTGCATGGGGAACACCCGAAAGGGAAACAACTACAAGGGCGCACAGCCACTTCTCCCGCCTAACTACCTCCCAATCTGAACCGCCCTCGGTGGTGGTCGGGGCAGGGAGAGTGGTCCTTGGAATACATTACCATCGGTGAGTTTAAGTAGTCCAGTTCAGTAGTGCAGGGTCTACTTCTCCCACCCTCCCGAAGCAAGGGTCGACGGTGCTGCCCAGTTCAATAAACAGTCAGGGCACGTCGTGATCGTACATTTATTGCTCCTCCGCTGCTGAGGATGGGTCACCTTCCTCTGGATCTGCCTCATCGTCACGGCCACTCCGCCGAGCTTTGCTGATTGATTTCAGAAAGTCCGCACCTTTCTGAGGGTTTGTAAAGAAGCGATGTTTCCCTCGGTGGGTGACTCGCAGTCTCGCTGGGTAGAGAAGGGCGTATTCCAGCTGAGCGTCACGCAATTTCTTTTTGACAGGAAGGAATTTTCGTCTCTCCTCTTGGACTAAGGGGGTGAAGTCGGGATATATGGAGAATGCCACACCTTTATATTGCAAAGTCTGTTGAGTCCGGGCTGCCCGCAGCGCGACATCACATTCGCGATAGTTCAGCAATTTGGCAATGATCGCCCTAGGCGGCAATCCGGGCTTGAGAGCAGGCGCCAATGATCGGTGCGCCCTCTCAACTATAAACTGCGGCGAGAAGGCTTCTTCCCCTATCGAGTTTTTGAGGAGCTTTTCGATATATATTTCCATTCTGCCCGTGTCTGTGGACTCCGGAATGCCCGTGACGCGTATGTTGTTGCGTCGGCTACGGGCTTCCAAGTCCTCGTTCTTGGCCGCTATAAGTCGGAGCAAGTTGTCCATACGGGCTAATTGTGTGGTATGGGACGAGGTGATATCGTCGTTGTCTGAAATCCGCTGTTCCGTGGCCGTAATTCGTTCTTCGTGCCGATCAACCTTATGGACTAGGGCATCCAGTCTAGAAGTCACGCCGTCCACCTTCTCCACCACCGTGGCGAACCCCTGTCTCATATCCTGGAACAGGCGGGGCAGATCAATGTCTTTGGTGGGGGAGGCAATAGTCGATGAAGTAGCGTCACTGAGCCCTGATTCAGAGGGGGGTGCTGACTTTGTACCCTTCTTGGTGCCATCAAAGCTGATTTTGGTTTGGCGATTTTCAGGGCGTACCATTTTGGCCACTGATCGTGTCCTCGCCTCCACCCCACGTATCACCGCACCAGCCTCCTGTAAGCCTGAGGCCACGGAGTGAGTCGTCAACCAAGGGCAGGTAATCTCAGGAGCAGGTCTCCTAGCGCCAACTCACCCAGCGCCGGCAGGGGGCTACGTCAAATGGGGTATGATCCCCCAGCTCCGTTCTGCGTCGCCGAGGCAAAGAAAGAGTTGTGCAGAGGCAAGGCACTGGTGTCCCGCAGTGGAGGACGTGGTCCGCGATCGCTCCGTGCGTGGGTAGGCTTATGGTCGGCAGGAAATCGCGCTGTTGCAAATCATCGATCCAGGAATATGGCCGCCACAGGTGTCAGACAGAGCCTCCCAACCTATGTGACGGCCGATTAACCTTTCAAAATGCTGTAGCAGCGGGCCTCAGTATGCGCGCCAGCGTCGCGATGTCTGTATTGTCACCTGTGTTGCAGGGTGATCGCCAACGTGCAGGAGCAGTATGTGTCTAGGCTCAGGGCCCCTGTAATGCACTCTGCTATCTGACCCAAACGTTGCCCCCAGCAGCACGCCTAACAGTGGAGTGTGCACAGCCAGTTCAACTATAGAGGCTCCTCACCCGGCATGTGGCGACGGTGGGTGCGATGGTCGTCCGGCACCTCCTGGCGCTCGCGGGAGCCGCAGCAGCAGTCACGGCGTACCTCCGCAGGCCTCCTTGGCTCACGGGCCGCACAGAGAGAGCGGCAGCGCCCGCCAGCCGCAGCGACCGCGAGCGGCAGAGCTGGCACTCGGGGTCAAGCGGGCGGGGCGGTTAGCTCACAGCTGGCAGTATCCGCTAATCTAAGTGTCCCCGCAGGCCAGGATTAGTCGCATCCCAGGCGCCCATCCGAGAGCACCGATCAGGCCCGCCGCCTCGTGGCAGGCCCCGGCCTTGCGTAGTCTCCTGCGGCCGGCCACCTCGAGGAGTACGCTCCGAGGGCTCCACAGGCTAATTTTCTGACGCCGATCATGGCGGTCCCGCTACCTCAAGAGGGCTGAGCTTTGGGTCGAGTGCCAGGGACTGTCCACTGCATCGGATGGTAGCTTGTTTCGCGAGTTTACTCGCCTTTGGCAGCAAATAATTTCAGGATAATAAACCAAGGAACGGGAGCTGCTTAGCTAGGCAGCCATTCCGTTTGCGCGCCCTCTAGGGCCCCCACGTTGCCATACTTGATTGGAGAATCTGTACCTAACACTATTGAGTCTTTATGTTCTGTTACGGTTTATATAAAATGTAAAAGTAAGACGTCACTTGATTCGAGCGAACACAATACAATGTTGTATCTTATTGTTATGATGCCGCCGGACCTGACGTTGTTGGCTGAAAGGCTGTGTAAGTTGCCATTATTTGAAAAGGTTACAATGCCGCAGCCGGCCTCAGGGTTGTAGGCTCATTGTCGTGTATCATTTTTTATTGACAATAAAGGTCTTGCAAAAAAAAAAGTGGGGCAAGGTGGAGGTTGAGAGTGGGAGTTGGTGAATCAGAGGTGATGGGAAAGTTGACTTTGTTGGTTCTGCAAGAAGGAAAGGAACTAAGGACATATTTAGGGAGAGATGGGTGCGGATCACGGCGGCAGGGTAGAAGGAGAAGGGAGGACTGTGGGGAGTCATGGGAATGTAGGAGATTTGGGAGGAAAAGAGGGGGGTGGTTGAAGAGGTCCTGTCAGCTAGAAGTGGTGGCTGTGAGGGAACGGGCATCTGGCAGAGTGAGGGGGGTTGGGAGAGAGGGAAGTTGAAGAAAGGAAGTGGTTCTGCTGGGCCCGAAGAAGGGAAATGGAAAGGGTTACCAAGGGGGAAAGGGGGAAGCACAGCATTGCTGGAGGAGTGGGAGGAAGGAGAGGAGCAATGGGTTTGTGGAGAAATCGGGGTGAATACCGAGGGGAGGAGGGGTAGAGAAGAGGGGGGAGAAATAAGGGGAGCGTAGGGAGAGTTAACTGTGGGAGAAGGTTGGAGGAGAGGTGGCCTAAAAAGGGGGGTGACAGGTAGGAATATGGGAGAGGAGAAGAGATTGGAGTACCGGGATGATGCAGATTGAACGAGGAGCGTTTTAGCTAGAGGTAAGGTTGAAGTGATGAAGGGGGGGCATACTGTGAGGGGGAGGAATAGGAGAGGAGGGCACAGGGGAGGGTGAGGGAAGAGGGCCGACCTGTGCTTCTCGACTGTGCAGCCAATTGGAGTGTAGGGCGGTCAGGGGAGGAGAAAGGGAGTAATGGGTGGAGCTAGAAGACGAGTCAGGGGAAAACCTGGCTGCAGAGGAGGGGAGAAGGGAGGGGAAGAGGTGGCCAAAGAGCGAGAGACAGGAGTTTTGCCTTGGATCATGACAGTACCGTTGTTATAGAGTGAGACAGTGAGGTAGCTGTGGAAACACACAGAGGGGGACATTTTTAGTTGTTTCCCATGATGGATAGAGGAGGAGGAGGTGACGTTATGGGAATTATATAAGCTGGTGGACCAAGAGGGGGTGTCGTGAGTGAAGAAAATGAAATAGTTTTTGAGCCTCCCGAAACGACCATTGTGAAATTGATCAACAAAAAGGGAATACAGGAAACGTTCAATATTGTTATGCTTCAATCATTTTACTGCAGCTTTAGTCTGCTCAGGAGGATAAATGATTTTGTAGCAGTTAATTCCAGTCTTAATTCGAGTGGTGGCCATGTTGGGAAAATGAGGCGGAGGAGGGTGGGGGAAATATGAGAAGGGTGTTACTAGGAAAGCGGTGGTGAGGAGAAGTATAAGGAAATAAAGGAGGAACATATTCCAGGCGTCGGGTGAAGATATCTGAACTAATGTGCAGTCCAGAAGTGAGACGATTAGGAACAGGTTGTTACTTCAGAGCAGAAAAAGATGGGGGGCTTGGGAGTCTCTGTTATTCCGCTGGTACTTGTTGGGCCCTTCATCTAGGTAAACATGATGCCACCTGGCACTAGATAATATTTACAAGGGAATTCTTTACATATGACAGACTAGCAAATGACAGACTAGCAAAATCCAAATATGCACGATAACCTCGTCATCATAAGACCATCTTTAGAGGCACTCAGAACAGGGTGCGTAAATCATACAGACCACCTTTAGAGGTACTCAGAACAGGGTGCGTAAATCATACAACATGAAAAGCATTTCCTAGCACCACATATATGTAAAAGGGCCTGGCTCTGTACAAAACTCGCAGTCTCCCTGGCCAACTGGCCATCTCCGAGGGGGACTCAAATGCCCTGAATCCATAATGTCAAGGCTGCTGCCGATGCAGCGAGAGTCCTAACTCGATCAGACCTGTCCCCACTGATAAAGTGGCCTAAACGGTGCAGCTGGCAATACTTGTTGCACAGCTGAAAAAGGTCTAAACGGTGCAGCTGGCACTACTTGCTGCACAGCTGTAAAAGGCCTAAACATGTAGCTGGCACCACGTGCTGCACAGCTGTAGAAGGCCTGAACGATGTAGCTGGCACTACTTGCTGCACAGCCAAAAAAGGCCTAAACGGTGCAGCTGGCACTACTTGCTGCGCAAGTGTAGAAGGCCTAAACAGTGTAGCTGGCACTACTTTCTGCACAGCTGTAGAAGGCCTGAATGATGTAGCTGGCACTACTTGCTGCGCAGCTGCATAAAGGCCTAAACGATGCAACTGGCACTACCTGCTGCACAGCTGTTATTGGCCTGAACAGTGCAGCTGGCACTTCTTGCTGCGCTGAGGTGAGCGAGAGCCTTCCCACCCGCTTGTGGCGCTCAATCACCGCTTCGTAGGTCAGAAGGCATCAGGCCCCCACAGGGTTGTGGAGGGGTTGGGGGGGAAGGTGTCAGTCCCCGCACGGAAGGGCGCCCACGTCGGACAGTTGCTGCTGAAGCTTCTAAGTGGCTCCCTTTTTGCGAGGACCGGTAAGGAGTATTAGCAGAAATCAAACAGCCTCACTGAAGTTGGAGACAACTTTATGGGACCCCTTTGTTTCTGCTGTATGTTCGGCGGTTCTGCTGTTCTCATTTATTTATTTATTTAGTGCATTTTTGTAAAGCGCTGACATTACCTGAAGGTGTCAAAGTGCTGTTCAATAGAACCAATTACAAGAGAACAGTGTTACAAAATAGAACATTACAAAGATAAATAGGAGACTTAAAAGGAAGGGTACAGAAACACAAAATCCAACACAGTGTGCAAGGGTGAGGAATGTACAAGAAAAAAATACAAATTTACAATGATGAGCAAACTTTCTAGAGGGGCCTGAGAATAAAAGTCTTAGTTATGAAAGTGTCTTTGGAAGAGAAGAGATTTGAGGTCAGCTTAGAAGGTCCGGGTAGATGAGATGGCACGGAGCAATAGGGGAAGCGAGTTCCAGATTCTCACCGCATTGCCTGAGAAGGATTGCGCCATCGATTTTTCCCTTTTGAAGGAGGGGGGCTCAAGCAGAAAGCTTTTTCCACATTGCGAGAGGGTCGAGAGCCTCCGGACAATTTCAATTTATTCGCCAGGTAACGAGGGGAGGACGTGTGCAAGGTTTTGTGTGCGATGCAGGCAGTTTTATAAATAGATCTTGCCTCGATCGGAAGCCATCAAGGAGAGTACAGGATAGGAGTAACGTGGTCACTTCGTTTAGACCCTGAAATTAAGCGAGCTGCTGAATGGAGGATGGGTTTGAGAGGAGAGAGGTGGGATTTGGGTAGGCCCGTCAGAAGAGAATTTCAATAATCCAGTCTAGAGAGAACCAGCGATTGTACCAAGGTTTTAACGTCTTTCTCCGGGAAGAACCGACGAATCTCACACAGAAGGCGCAACTGGCAACATGCGTTCTTAGCAATATAGTTGATGTGGGAGATTAGGTTGAGTCTTTTGTCAAGTATGATACCTAGGGATTTAGCGCTGTCGACAATGATAGGTTTGTTGTTGGGTTGAGTCAGCTGATCCATCCAGGATTGAACAGGAGGAGGGGAGAGAGAGGTAGAAAGGACGAGGAATTCAGCTTTGGCAGGATTTAGAATGAGTTGGTGAGCTAACATTCAGTTGTGAATAGAGTTGAGAGTAGAGTTGAGTAGTGAGAGATCCTGTGCGGAAGACACCTTGAGGTAGATTTACTTAGGAGGTTCCCTAAAGGTTCCAGGTATAGATTAAACAAAGTGGGTGCCAGGATGGAACCTTGAGGGACGCCTTGACCTAAAGCCAATGGAGACGAGAGACTGTTTGCTATCTTGATCATTTGGGATCCGTCCGAGAGGAATGAGGCAAACCATTTAAGCACTGTGCCATCCAATCCCATTCTCTGTTGAAGAGTGTTGAGGAGGGTGTTATGATTAACAGTGTCAAAGGCTGCAGAGAGGTCTAGAAGAATCAGAAGACACAATTCCCCAGAGTCAAGTATATGCAGCGCATCGTCAATCACTTTCAGCAGGGCTGTTTCAGTGCTGCAATTTTGGATGAAAATTACAAAAAACAATTTGATGGACAGAATGTAGATCAATGTCTTACATTCACCCCAGTACAAGGATCTGGGCCTAAATCCATCGTTTTTTGCACTCCACACCACCCTGGGTTAGATAATGGCTTTATGCAAATCAGCTCTGACCCTGTGCCCCATGGGAACAGTCCAGTCCGAACTACACAGCCATATCTTTCCCAGACCGGAATCAAGCATCCGAGGACCGGACCGGTTTCGAGGTAACACCTCTCATCAGCCCGGCTAGCTTGACTCCAGTGGTGTGGAGGCTCTGGGACCCATGTCTGAGCTACCCCAGTACACTCAGGGAGAAAATTACAAAAAACAATTTGATGGACAGAATGTACATCAATGTCTTACATTCACCCCAGTACAAGGATCTGGGCCTAAATCCATCGTTTTTTGCACTCCACACCACCCTGGGTTAGATAATGGCTTTGTGCAAATCAGCTCTGACCCTGTGCCCCATGGGAACAGTCCAGTCCGAACTACACAGCCATATCTTTCCCAGACCGGAATCAAGCATCCGAGGACCGGACCGGTTTCGAGGTAACACCTCTCATCAGCCCGGCTAGCTTGACTCCAGTGGTGTGGAGGCTCTGGGACCCACGTCTGAGCTACCCCAGTACACTCAGGGAGAAAATTACAAAAAACAATTTGATGGACAGAATGTAGATCAATGTCTTACATTCACCCCAGTACAAGGATCTGGGCCTAAATCCATCGTTTTTTGCACTCCACACCACCCTGGGTTAGATAATGGCTTTATGCAAATCAGCTCTGACCCTGTGCCCCATAAGAACAGTCCAGTCCGAACTACACAGCCATATCTTTCCCAGACTGGAATCAAGCATCTGAGGACCGGACCGGTTTCGAGGTAACACCTCTCATCAGCCCGGCTAGCTTGACTCCAGTGGTGTGGAGGCTCTGGGACCCACGTCTGAGCTACCCCAGTACACTCAGGGAGAAAATTACAAAAAACAATTTGATGGACAGAATGTAGATCAATGTCTTACATTCACCCCAGTACAAGGATCTGGGCCTAAATCCATAGTTTTTTGCACTCCACACCACCCTGGGTTAGATAATGGCTTAATGCAAATCAGCTCTGACCCTGTGCCCCATGGGAACAGTCCAGTCCGAACTACACAGCCATATCTTTCCCAGCCCGGAATCAAGCATCCGAGGACCGGACCGGATTCGAGGTAACACCTCTCATTAGCCCGGCTAGCTTGACTCCAGTGGTGTGGAGGCTCTGGGACCCACGTCTGAGCTACCCCAGTACACTCAGGGAGAAAATTACAAAAAACAATTTGATGGACAGAATGTAGATCAATGTCTTACATTCACCCCAGTACAAGGATCTGGGCCTAAATCCATCGTTTTTTGCACTCCACACCACCCTGGGTTAGATAATGGCTTTATGCAAATCAGCTCTGACCCTGTGCCCCATGGGAACAGTCCAGTCCGAACTACACAGCCATATCTTTCCCAGACCGGAATCAAGCATCCGAGGACCGGACCGGTTTCGAGATAACACCTCTCATCAGCCCGGCTAGCTTGACTCCAGTGGTGTGGAGGCTCTGGGACCCACGTCTGAGCTACCCCAGTACACTCAGGGAGAAAATTACAAAAAACAATTTGATGGACAGAATGTAGATCAATGTCTTACATTCACCCCAGTACAAGGATCTGGGCCTAAATCCATCGTTTTTTGCACTCCACACCACCCTGGGTTAGATAATGGCTTTATGCAAATCAGCTCTGACCCTGTGCCCCATGGGAACAGTCCAGTCCGAACTACACAGCCATATCTTTCCCAGACCGGAATCAAGCATCCGAGGACCGGACCGGTTTCGAGGTAACAAGCTAGCCGGGCTGATGAGAGGTGTTACCTCGAAACCGGTCCGGTCCTCGGATGCTTGATTCCGTTCTGGGAAGGACATGCCTTTTGTAGTTCGGACTGGACTGTTCCCATGGGGCACAGGGTCAGAGCTGATTTGCATATCGCCATTGTCTAACCCAGGGTGGTGTGGAGTGCAAAAAAACGATGGATTTGGGCCCAGATCTTTGGACTGGGGTGAGTGTATGACATTGATCCACATTCGGTCCATCACCTGTTGTGTTTGCATATGCCGCCCTAAGTGCGCTGGGGATGCCCAGACGTGGGTCCCAGGCACTCCACACCACTGGAGTCAAGCTAGCCGGGCTGATGAGAGGTGTTACCTTGAAACCGGTCCGGTCCTCGGATGCTTGATTCCGTTCTGGGAAGGACATGGCTTTTGTAGTTCGGACTGGACTGTTCCCATGGGGCACAGAGTCAGAGCTGATTTGCATATCGCCATTGTCTAACCCAGGGTGGTGTGGAGTGCAAAAAAACGATGGATTTGGGCCCAGATCTTTGGACTGGGGTGAGTGTGTGACATTGTTCCACATTCGGTCCATCACCTGTTGTGTTTGCATATGCCGCCCTAAGTGCGCTGGGGATGCCCAGACGTGGGTCCCAGGCACTCCACACCACTGGAGTCAAGCTAGCCGGGCTGATGAGAGGTGTTACCTCGAAACTGGTCCGGTCCTCGGATGCTTGATTCCGTTCTGGGAAGGACATGGCTTTTGTAGTTCGGACTGGACTGTTCCCATGGGGCACAGGGTCAGAGCTGATTTGCATATCGCCATTGTCTAACCCAGGGTGGTGTGGAGTGCAAAAAAATGATGGATTTGGGCCCAGATCTTTGGACTGGGGTGAGTGTGTGACATTGATCCACATTCAGTCCATCACCTGTTGTGTTTGCATATGCCGCCCTAAGTGCGCTGGGGATGCCCAGACGTGGGTCCCAGGCACTCCACACCACTGGAGTCAAGCTAACCGGGCTGATGAGAGGTGTTACCTCGAAACTGGTCCGGTCCTCGGATTCTTGATTCCGTTCTGGGAAGGACATGGCTTTTGTAGTTCGGACTGGACTGTTCCCATGGGGCACAGGGTCAGAGCTGATTTGCATATCGCCATTGTCTAACCCAGGGTGGTGTGGAGTGCAAAAAACGATGGATTTGGGCCCAGATCTTTGGACTGGGGTGAGTGTGTGACATTGATCCACATTCGGTCCATCACCTGTTGTGTTTGCATATGCCGCCCTAAGTGCGCTGGTGATGCCCAGACGTGGGTCCCAGGCACTCCACACCACTGGAGTCAAGCTAGCCGGGCTGATGAGAGGTGTTACCTCGAAACCGGTCCGGTCCTCGGATGCTTGATTCCGTTCTGGGAAGGACATGGCTTTTGTAGTTCGGACTGGACTGTTCCCATGGGGCACAGGGTCAGAGCTGATTTGCATATCGCCATTGTCTAACCCAGGGTGGTGTGGAGTGCAAAAAAACGATGGATTTGGGCCCAGATCTTTGGACTGGGGTGAGTGTGTGACATTGATCCACATTCGGTCCATCACCTGTTGTGTTTGCATATGCCGCCCTAAGTGCGCTGGGGATGCCCAGACGTGGGTCCCAGGCACTCCACACCACTGGAGTCAAGCTAGCCGGGCTGATGAGAGGTGTTACCTCAAAACCGGTCCGGTCCTCGGATGCTTGATTCCGTTCTGGGAAGGACATGGCTTTTGTAGTTCGGACTGGACTGTTCCCATGGGGCAGAGGGTCAGAGCTGATTTGCATATCGCCATTGTCTAACCCAGGGTGGTGTGGAGTGCAAAAAAACGATGGATTTGGGCCCAGATCTTTGGACTGGGGTGAGTGTGTGACATTGATCCACATTCGGTCCATCACCTGTTGTGTTTGCAATTTTGGATGAAGCCAGACTGGAAAACTGCGATGAGATTATTGTCCATAATATGTAGGGAAAGTTGTTTCACAACACATTTTTCGGTGATTTTCTAAAGAAAAGGGAGGTTGGTGATAGGGCGGAAGTTGTTGAGGTCATTCGCATCAGCGGAGGTTTTTAAGGTCGAGTAATTTTAATTACTCAAAACCTATTACATCTGAACCAAAGTCTTTTGAACCAGCCGGATTTCTTAAAATGCATGTTGTGCGGTGAAGCATGAAGCTTCCCCAGGCACGCGCTTGGCACACCACCATCAAAGGCACTCACACCCCATCCCCATATGCTCCTTTCCTCCTTCCTACTCGATGGCACCCCCGCGCCCCCCCACCAGGCTCTTGCAGCGCGACGCTTCACCAGCGCTTTCCTCCCACTCGCTCACTCCCCTTCTCCCCGCCCCCATCCGACTTGTTTTTCGTGTTCTCTTTCCCTTTCAGGCACCCGTACTCACGGCTCCTCCAGCAGCCTTCTCCCTCCGTCTACTCTACAGCCGTCTCCAGCAGAACAGCCCCTCCTTCCTCGCGAGTGCTCCCCTTCTCCCCTCACCAGACTTATTTTTCTTCATTATTGAACGAAAGCCCCTTGAAAGACGTGCATTCTGGAAGTGTGCTGTTCAAAAACATCTCCTGTTTGGTTACATTTATTATAGTGTTGCCTATAGGTGTGATTGCTATATTTTAATGTTCTTTGTTCTCTCCTTTTCCTGTTCGCTTCGTCTAAAAAATGTACCATTTGATTTTTTGTTCATCTTTTTTGTATGATGATATTTGTATGATGAACATATACTGTTTATATTTGAAACATATAGTCAGCATAACAACTGACTTCTTAGTTCACTAATGTCATTATCGTCTAGAAGGAGATCATGAGTGTTTCGAACTTCATGTTTAAAATGTAAATTTTTTAATTAATGCTTCTCAGAGTTTGTGATATGCTTCCCCAACGGAATACATTTTTTTGATTTTTGAAGAGACTTTAGCGTATGTTTAAATGGCGTTTGTTGCCCTACTTACGGAGATTTTCATGCCTCAGGTCGTGTACGGACTGTAGATAGTGGCGTGAATGGATGTGGCCGGAGCGGCTGACATTGAAGCTGTAGGAACAGGTTTGAGTCTCGGGATTGGCTCAACATCTTGTGAAAATTGGCAAATCCCTTATCTCCCCAAGCCTACCCAAAAAAATGACTGTGTAAGATAACTGGTGCTTATGTAAAGCGCTTCAATACCTTCGGGTCGGTTTCGCGCTATATAAAACTGCCACCCTCCCCCAAAAAAATCCTCTACATTCCTTTTTTTTAAACTTGGAAGTGACACCTGATGTGGAGGAGCGGGAGGCAGAGGAGGGGCTGGTTGTGCAGAAGGTCTGTAGCAAAACCTCTCAGTTTGAGTTAAAAACATACAACCGGCTCATGATAAACACATTTTCTCAGCGGTTCCCGCGCTACGTGCGGCCTCTTTTATGACAAGCGCTCCCTGCTGACTGACCCGCCTATTACAAGCGCTCACTGCGGCTTCTGTGTGAAAACCAAAGTGCTCGCGGACAGGAACGCGGCCTGAGATAAAACGAGATAAACAGACGTAGTTTTCACGTACTGCTTTGTGCATTTCTCGCTCTAATCTGAGCCAATTGCCACTACACCAGCACTTCCCTCCGATACATCTGCAGCTCCACTTTTCACTCGCTTACATTACCTGCAGCCCCACATCTGGATGGCACAGATGTTTTTGTTTATGGTACGAAGGGGTATTTATTCACTAGGCAACCGGTGCCTTGAAAATAAATTAACTCCCAAGGACACCCAGGGATTTCTTCCTAGGTTCCAAGGCGTGCGTAGGGCCATCCTGCATTAAAATTACATGTGCAGGCAGTGATCACTCATCACTCAGCACCACTCAACGCCACAGCACCATTCAATGCCACAGCACCACTCAACACCACAGCACAACTCAACACCACAGCACCACTCAACACCACAGCACCCCTCAACGCCACAGCATCACTCAGCACCACTGAATGCCACAGCACCCCTCAACGCGACAGCACCACTCAATGCCACAGCACCACTCAATGCCACAGCACCACTCAATGCCACAGTACCACTCAACGCCACAGCACCACTCAACGCCAGAGCACCACTCAACACCACAGCACCACTCAACACCACAGCACCACTCAACGCCACAGCACCACTCAACGCCACAGCATTACTCAATGCAACAGCATCACTCAGTGCCAGTGAATGCCACAGCACCCCTCAATGCCACAGCACCCCTCAATGCCACAGCACCCCTCAATGCCACAGCACCACTCAATGCCACAGCACCCCTCAATGCCACAGCACCACTCAACGCCACAGCACCACTCAATGCCACAGCACCACTTAACGCCACAGCACCCCTCAATGCCACAGCACCACTAAATGCCACAGCACCACTCAACGCTACAGCACCACTCAACACCACAGCACCACTTAACACCACAGCATCACTCAGCACCACAGAATCACTCAGCACCACTGAATGCCACAGCACCCCTCAATGCCTCAGCACCCCTCAACTCCACAGCACCACTCAACTCCACAGCACCACTCAATGCCACATCACCACTAAACGCCACAGCACCCCTCAATGCCACAGCACCACTTAAGGCCACAGCACCACTGAACACCACAGCACTGCTCAACGCCACAGCACCACTCAACGCCACAGCATTACTCAATGCAACAGCATCACTCAGTGCCACTGAATGCCACAGCACCCCTCAACGCCACAGCACCCCTCAATGCCACAGCACCCCTCAATGCCACAGCACAACTCAATGCCACAGCACCACTCAATGCCACAGCACCCCTCAATGCCACAGCACCACTCAACGCCACAGCACCACTCAATGCCACAGCACCACTCAATGCCACAGCACCACTCAACGCCACAGCACCACTCAACACCACAGCACCACTCAACACCACAGCATCACTCAGCACCACAGAATCACTCAGCACCACTGAATGCCATAACACCCCTCAATGCCACAGCACCCCTCAACTCCACAGCACCACTCAACTCCACAACACCACTCAATGCCACAGCACCACTAAACACCACAGCACCCTCAACACCACATCACCACTCAATGCCACAGCACCACTCAACACCACAGCACCACTTAACACCACAGTACCACTCAACACCACAGCACCGCTCAACACCACAGCACCGCTCAACACCACAGCACCGCTCAATGCCACAGCACCACTCAATGCCACAGCATTACTCAATGCTACAGCATCACTCAACACCACAGCAACACTCAACACCATAACACCACTCACCACCACAGCACCACTCATCGCCACAGCATCACTCAGCATCACAGCACCACTGAATACCACAGCACCCCTCAACACCACAGCACCCCTCAACACCACAGCACCACTCAATGCCACAGCACCACTGAATACCACAGCACCCCTCAACGCCACAGCACCACTCAATGCCACAGCACCACTCAACACCAAAGCGCCACTCAACGCCACAGCACCACTCAATGCCACAGCACCACTCAACACCAAAGCGCCACTCAATGCCACAGCACCACTCAACGCCACAGCACCACTCAGCACCACGGCACCACAGAATCACTCAGCACCACTGAATGCCACAGCACCCCTCAATGCCACAGCACCCCTCAATGCCACAGCACCACTCAATGCCACAGCACCACTCAATACCACAACACCACTCAACGCCACTGCACCACTCAGCCCACAGCATCCCTCAACGCCACAGCATCCCTCAACGCCACAGCATCCCTCAATGCCACAGCATCCCTCAATGCCACAGCATCCCTCAAGGCCACAGCATCCCTCAATGCCACAGCATCCCTCAATGCCACAGCATCCCGCAATGCCACAACATCACTCAACGCCACAGCATTACTCAACGCCACAGCCTCACTCAATGCCACAGCATCACTCAACGCCACAGCATCACTCAAAACCACTCAACGCCACAACACCACTCAACACCACAGTACCACTCAAAGCCACAGCACCACTCAACAACAGAGCACCACTCAACACCACAGCACCACTCAATGCCACAGCACCACTCAACGCCACAGCACCACTCAGCGTCATAGCACCACTCAGTGCCACAGAATCACTCAGCACCACTGAATGCCACAGCACCCCTCAACGCCCCTCAATGCCACAGCACCACTCAATGCCACAGCACCACTCAATACCACAACACCACTCAACGCCACTGCACCACTCAGCCCAAGGCATCCCTCAACGCCACAGCATCCCTCAATGCCACAGCATCCCACAATGCCACATCATCACTCAACGCCACAGCATTACTCAACGCCACAGCCTCACTCAATGCCGCAGCATCACTCAATGCCACAGCATCACTCAGAACCTCTCAACACCACAGCACCACTCAAAGCCACAGCACCACTCAACACCAAGCAACACTTAACACCACAGCACCACTCAACACAGAGCAGGAAGAGGAAATGGTCACCCCCGTCCGTAACCGAGCTGTTGCAGATCTATAAAGGATCTCTGTTCACAAAGGCCTCCCCTAGACCCATTCTTTGCATAACCTGAAATAAATATGGCCACTCCAAACTGTCAAACGCCTTTTCAATATCCACCGAAAGGGCCGTTGCCGAAGGTATATGACTAGGATCTTCACCTAAAATATGAAGCAAACGTTGTACGTTAATAGCTGTGTTCCGAGTGGGGATAAATCCTGCTTGGTCAATATGGACCAATTGCACATGTACGGAAGGAGTCGGGTGGCAGGTATCCTACTCAAAATGTTGTAACCGGTGATTAACATGGAGAGCGGGCGGTAGGCCATCCTATCCATGGAGTCCCTCCCGGGTTTCAGTAGAGGGATAATAACAGCTTCCTGAGTAAAAGTCGGCAACGTACCCATTGTCCGCGCTTCTTGGAACATCGCAAGCAACCGTGGCGCTAAGCAATTAACATAAGCTGCGTAAAACTCTATGGGCAGCCCATCTACCCCCGGGGTTTTGTTGCGTGCCATATGCTTAATCACACCCCGTATTTCTCCTATCGTAATCTCTCGCCCTAAAAGATCCGCTTGCTCCTCGTCAAGGTGCGGCAGAACCAAATCTGACAAGAAACCCCCCACAATGTCCCCCCATCTCGCATTTTACTCTGATAGAGTTCAGTATAATAATCCAAAAACAACCCGTTGATCCCCTGTTGGGTATACACTGCACCCCCCGTCGGCGCTGTCATAGGTCAACCCCGGGGATTTGGGTCAGCTAGCCATGCTAGTAAAGTACCTGCCTTATCCCCCTCCGCGTGCACCCTCGCCAGATAGGATCTGTAATCAAAGCAGCACAACCACTCCACCTGGTTTGCTACAGCCTCCCTTGCTACAGCCTCCCTTGCTCGCCCTGAGGACTCGGGTCCTCAGGGCGAGCCTTCTCGGCTATCCGCAGCCGCCGCTCAGTAGACTCAACGTCTGTCACAAGTGTCTTCCGCACCCCCACCAATTTAGTAATACATAGGCCCGCACCACTTCCTTAAAGGCGTCCCATTCTAGTGCTAGTGTTGATGAGGTCCACTCTTTTTCCACAAAATTTTGGGTGATGTCTGTCCTTATTTCCTCACAGAAGACAGGGTCCTCCAGTGCTTCCGGTCTTAACCGCCAAGTGGGTTTTACGGGTCTCTCCCTGGTCCAGTGTATCTTCACCAATAATGGATTATGGTTAGACAGTGTTCTCGTTATATACTCACTATGGACCACTTTAGCATGGACGTCAGGGGTACACAGCACAGCATCTAGCCGCACATGCAACTCATGTAAAGCGGAAAAATAGGAATATCCCTCTCATCCAGGTGGTGCGCGCGTCAAGTGTCCATCAACTCCCATCTACTTTGCCATTCACACCCGGCCTTGGAAAGCCTATGAATGGAGGTGTCAGGCATCGGGGGTAGGGACCTATCCATCGTAATGTTCTCTATCGAGTTGAAGTACCCTCCCATCAGTACCAGCCCAGTTAGGTAAGGTGCTAGTTTCCCCGATAGGTGGCCAAAAAAGGAAATCTGATCCACGTTAAGGGCATATATACTACACAATGTTACATCTACACCATCAATATGGCCCGCCACCTCCACAAACCTTCCCTCCGGGTCTACCAAGTGTTGCGTCGGTTGGAATGGGTCCCCCGCTCTAACCCCAGAGTGCCCTAGAGCAAAAGCAGAATACGTTGTGTAAAAAAGCTGCCCTCTCCACCTGTGCTTCAACGCCAGCCCCTCGGCTTGAGTAGGATGAGTCTCCTGAAGGAATGCCATGTGAACCCCCCTGCGCACCAAATAAGCATGCACCTTATGTCACCTAGTCATCGTTTGCAAGCCCCGTACATTCCAGGTAATGCATTGCAGATCAAGTGATGTCCCCATGTTGAGGTCTAAGTCTCACAGACCCTTGCCCATGACATCTGAGCACACCGGTGGCTCTATCTACCCCAAAACAAAACTATGAATATCCCCAACAACCCACCCTAGAGCAGGTTCTACAAAACTAGTACCCATCCAAACTAACACTCTAATTGCTCCTCTGGTAAATACCAAGGAGCTACAAACACACAAAGTTAGGGGAGACGGCCTAGGGCCGTACAAGTCAAACCTGTTACGTTGCTCATGGTCTGCGCCGCACTCCCGACAATACATACTTCTCACCATAACAGAGGAGATGATGAGATAGAAGAACCACACATTTCAAATCCCCATCTCTTCCTTGGCAACCCCTCTAACCTGCGGCCAAGGATTACCCACCGATTGGCAGGAAAGCAGTAAGCAGTGATACCAGCCCCTCCCTCTTAGTCACAGACATTTGCACTGAATATATCAACCATGTATCAGCAATATACAAATCTAGACCTCCTCTCCCCTCACAGACACCCATATAATAGACTGCCTGCATCAAGCGTCTGTAATCTCGTCCGTCGGCCCTGGTGTGACATGAGGTAATTGCACACTTCCCATGTACTACTCTTGAGAACCAGTCCCCAAGGAGCCCTTGTCCAAGCCTGTCTCCGCTAATGACACTGTTCCTTTCTCTTGAGAGATTGCAGTGACAGCCTGCAATGCAGCAACCCATTCCTTCTCCGTTTGAGTCTCCGTGAGTTTTTGAGTTCTGCGTCTACGGATGCGCAGTGATCGGGCATATGCTGGACGCGTCCCGCTTCGCCCGTGCCCACTCAGTACATTTCTACCCACGCCCAGGCTTCTTCCGGGTTGTCATGAAAATATGTCTTACCATCCACGGCCACTCTGAGGCGCGCGGGGAACATCAGAGAGTACTGGAGACCCTCGTCTCGGAGCTCTTTCTTGACAGCCAAGAACGAGGCACGGCGGCGCTGCACATCAAACGTATAATCCGGGAACAGCGTCACATTACAATTAACAACTTATAGGGGCCCGAAGACCGTGCCTTATTCAACAGAATATCCCTTTCTTTATAATGGAGCAATCTAGCCACAACCAGCCTGGGTGGCCTACCCGGGGCCAGTGGCCGAGCTGGCACTCTATGTGCCCTTTCCAGGGTGTAGAAAGAGGATAGACCTTCTGGGGAAACTACTGTCCGAAGCAAATTTTCCAGGTAGTCCACCATATTGGCCCCTTCCACTCCTTCCGGCTGTCCCACTACGCGGACGTTGTTTCGCCTATTCCTCCCTTCAGCATCTTCAGCCCTCCGCTCCAATATTTGCAGCCTGCGGGTGACATCCGTCATCTGAACATCCAGAGCCATATGGGCATGCTCTAGGGTCTCCAAAGGTTACTTCCATCTGCTTTACTCTGTCAACAAGCTTAGTGTGATTCGCGCGAAGAAGGCCCAACCCCTACACTACATGCGCAATGTCTCCCAGAGTGCATCTCTGTTGTCAGTAATGGCCTTGAGGATCTGGTCTACCTGCTGCTGCATCATCCCCTCTGAGGATTGCACAGGCACCTCCTGCTTAGCCTGTACTTCTGTGTTCTCCTCCAGCTCTTGGGGTGCTCCCGCTTGTTACACCGTGGCTTTCCCATTACTGGTTGCATTGCAAATGCCAGGACCCGTGCAATCCCTCAACCGAGCTCCAGCGGTACTCGCACCCACCGTAGCTGCTGATCTGATGCCTCTGCCAGTAGGATCTCCTGCCACTGCCTTGACTCCCTCCACTTGCCGCTGGTCTTCCACTCTCCAGGGCCGCCCCCTATAAGTTCTTAGTTACTTTTCGAGCAATCTACCAGTCTCATCCAAAGTCGTAGTTTAATGCGGAGTGTCGAGGATTTTTGCAGTAACCGCTGACAGATCAATCCACTTCTCTCAAATAGTGTTTGCTTGTGGGTAATAACGCTGTGAACCAAAGTTCACGGTCAATCACTGCGTCCCACTGTGACTCCGCCAATAGGAACCATTGCTCCTCTGCGGCGTCTCCTTCCCCCTCAGAGGCAGCGCTAGCAGTGCCTTTCAACGCCTGGTGTCCCAAGGGCCACGGTCACTCCCCACCTCCTACCGCAGCAGCCGCACCCCACGACACCAGAAGAGCAGCCCCTCACAAAAATCGCAGCCACGTTCAGGGAGGTTATGATACATTCCCCTCAGGCAGGGCCAATCGTGACGTCTCAATTTAGTCTGCGCTCGGTAGTCACCTCGCCATACGCCGTGCTGTCTGGCCGTCTGCTTGTGGCCTCGTGGGTCATCCAGCAAGGTGTTAGCATCCGGCGGCCACTCCCAGTAGTCGCCGGTATTGTCCACTGTCCAGGACCCTCAAGAGAGTTCAGTACTGGTTTGCAGCCACCCACTAGTCTTCCAGCCACTTTCGGTATCGCAGGGTGCAGGATTTTCCGCCCTGTTAGCATACATGCCAACATTTCAGTAGAGCAAAGAGGGAGATTTAAAAAAAAAAAAAAGAAACCAGGAGAACGGGGCCTTGAATCGGGTTACTGGCATGTATGGGCTTTGGAAGTGTGCTGCTGCAGGATCGGACATTTGAAACACAAATGCACGTTTTTTTCTTACCTTTCAGAAGCATGGAGCGCAATGGGAGGAAGAGAGAGGGTGATGCAAGTGTTGTGCACTGGCTTGGCACCCCCCTGTGTGACACCCCAGGCTAAAACAGCTTCCTGTGCACGCACACAGCCGCAACCCCCCCCCCCAAGTACTTCACAGGTCTTTATAAGACCATTTCCTTGTTAATCCCGCTTTGTTGGTTTTTCACCACTTCTAGAGCCCCTGCATGGCCACTCTGACTATTGCTGGAAGAATTAGCACTTTACACAATACCAAGCCCTGTCAGCTGAAACTCCGAGAAATCGGGTTTTTGCTTGTACGAATCGGGAGGCGGGAGACTAGCCTTGAAATCGGTAGTCTCACGCCTGAATCGGGAGGGTTGGCATGTCTGTGTTAGGATGATCAGGCGAACCGGGGGGCATATTATCAAGGGGGTTTATCTCCGCTTTTTTGGCTTTAAAAGCCAAGAAAGCGGAGATAAAATTATCTCCCTATTACATAGCTGTCGCTAACACCAGTTAGAGACAGCTAGTAGGAGATAGCGACCATCTTGGGCCCCACTTTGCATGTCAGTGATATTTATCACTAATGACATGCAAAGTGGGCGTGCCAAGATGTTAGCGACTGAAAACAGTCGCTAACATCGCTATCTCCTATTACCAACTTTTGGAGATATTCGCGCTAAGCGCGAATATCTCCAAAAGCTAACACCTGCCCTGACCAGTTCTTAGCCATGTTATCCAATGGGAGGTGGATAACATGGCTAAGAGCATTAGCTCGGTAATGCATGAATATCGCTGACTTTTCAGTGATATTCATGCATTGCGGCGATTTTTATCGCATTTGCGATAAACCTTGGTAATACCAAGGTTTATTTGCGGTAAAAATCGCCGCAGCTCAGCGGTAAATTTTTGTCTCTAACCAAGCAATAGCGTGAATTATCGCTATTGCTTGGTAATATGCCCCCGGATTTGCCCGGACGGTCCCCGCTTTTCACCTACTGTCCAGGCAGATTCTGAGAAATATAGCTCCTGTCCCGGTTTCCGGATAGGATCGACTAAAAACGAGGGGAGGTGCCTTTTCACCATTCACAAAGCAGGGACAGTTAGCAGTTTTTCCAAAAAAGCAATTCAATGCACAGGCAAGCCACTGGGTTGAAAAGTTGCATCTCCTGTATGTTCTAGCTGCCTGTTCTGCAATTCTCTGCCGAGGAGCGCGGTGCATTCACCGAACACAAAATTATAGTCCTTCCTCTATTCCAGTGAAATGTCCCGGTGTTTTGCCTCAAAATTCTAGTCACCCTACGTCTTGTGGAATATCCAAGAAAGTGCCCTGAGGTGCGGTCCGCTCACAATTATGGCTTTCTTTTGTGGCACTGCGGCTCCGTTCACAGTAATGCGCGCCCCCGCCTTTTTGTGCATATATTCCCGCTCTGTAGGGCGGCTGTCTCCCGTGGCTCTATGTCCTTCGGTGTGGAGACAGATCGTCAGTCTGCCATTCCCCACCTGATCAACGTGGTGAGTTCCAGGTCAGCAATGCGGAGAGGGGATCCCGTTAATCGCGCTGTTTTTGTGGATCTCCACTGCGCTGTTGCTGGCTCCGGTGTCCTTCCACTAGCACCGCAGGCAGATCCCCAGTGTCTCTGCCTCTCCTTGTAGCGGGGTCTTCATCAGCACGGGGTGGGCGGGGCAATGACCTGTTTGAATGAGTAATAATGGGTATCACCATAAATTAAATGAATCGATTTTAATCTAAATAAACGGCACATGTTAGTATGAGACAAAACATACCAAATGGTCGTTTGTCGGAGGAGAGAGTGGTAATATGTCCAATCATGGAGGTTCAAAACCTGCTGAGGAAAGTATAGTCTGTAATTACAGAGCCAGCCTATAATCAAAATTGGCGCGAAAGGGGGTATGGAATGATTAAAAACTCACATGGATTGGTGGAGATGTGTTACCCCTTGAATCTGGAAAAGGAGCGGAAACAACATGCCATTACTCATGTGTTGTCCCCCACAATTGATCAAAACCTATGGCGATATTTAAAATGCAATTGGGGCAAAGGACGCGTAGCTTACTTGAATGGTAATAATGAAGTTCAAGCGTCCGCCCGTAGGTCGATCTAGTCAGCGAAGAATGAACCACTTCTGTCAAAAGGCGTCGGAAATCCGTACAACCTATGTGAGACAGACCCGGTTCGTAAATGTGGGAATCAGCGTGACTAAAGTGCTTTACAAGCGAGGAGTAGACGAGCAGGACCTACCGGGAAGGAAACAGGAATGAATCCGTCTGTGTTGCAGAGCGGTCAGCAATGGAGACCCGCTGCTTCCTGGTGTGTAAAGTAACCATGGAGATCGCGTCACGTGGTCGCAATCTCCAGGTTAGAAATGGTAGAAAGACTCCAAATGCCGGTCGCTCTACTTCATGAAACCGAAGGACTGAGTTCATAGTAGGCACACGCTAAGCTATATTGTACTGACAAGACAGGATATATATTCCATCGGTCTACTTCGTGAAACAAAGGGACTAAGGGGCATATTATCAAGCCTGTGCGCTAAAATTATCGCCGCTTTATCGGCCGAAAACGGCCGATAAAGCGGCGATAATGGGCTTGATAATATGCTCGATGGAATTCCAATCGAAGCACATGTTAGATGTGAAGACATCTAACATGGGCTTCGATTGGAATTCCACAGAGCATATTATCAAGCCCATTATCGCCGCTTTATCGGCCGTTTTCGGCCGATAAAGCGGCGATAATTTTAGCGCACAGGCTTGATAATATGCCCCTAAGTTTGTAGTTTTCACACGCTACGCTATATTGTACTAAAAACAGGATACATATTCTTCCGTGTTCTGATCTGATTATACATATATAAATTGCACGATATATTTACAGTGATAATAATTCAAAAGTATACGTATATCAAAATCAGATAATAATGATCATTGCACAAAAGTCCATATTGTGTGTCATTGAGCCCAAAGAGCAACCAAAGATTTATCGGGAGCATATTTCTGTCACATTGGAGCCCCAGAATTAGCAAGAATAGAACAGAGGTCATAATTACATTGAGGCAGTTGCGGCTATGTCGCATTTTGCATAGTATAAGCATCATAAAACTATTGGAAATACAGAAATGGAAAAGCTGTCGTTTACATTAAGGCCAGATCAAAGACATGCATGAAATGTAAAATAACAACATGATCAATAATATCAATTAGATCAGTGTGGCCAACTGGGTGAAGGAGCTGTCATTTTCATTAAGGCCAGTGTTAATTGAATCAAAAAAGAACATCCATTTCGATTCTCGCACATTGAGAATGTTAATAATGTTGCCCCCAGTAGCTCTGCCGTGTCAGGCCCAAGCTTCTCTGGGACAGTTCCTTCACAGGTACTGAGATTATCTCCCTCAGGAGACTGATTCTCACTGGGAGTCTGTGAGGAGGACTAATCGTTACCCTTCCTGCTTCTTCCCTTGGAAGCTGGCTAGTCCATTTTTTCAGGATCCAGGGCTCTCTCGGAGCCTAACTTTTTGGCCTCAGCCCTAGTGACAGCAAAGACACTGGCTGAAATTCCTATAATTTCTTCATGGGTCCTAAACTCCACCTCAGACCAGGCTGAAGTTTCCAAACCATTGCCCAGTAGATAAACCATAGACCTGAGGATACCACAACTCTCGTTGGGACGGTTATCCCTCCTAGCTGAGATTGACAACTGCCATGGGATGATCTATCCTGACATTGTTAACATTGGTCACTTGGTAGATCTGACTAATTAAAATCTGCTCAGAGGACCCACGTTTCTCTATCAACATAGTGATACTGGCCCCTGTGTCCCTGTAAGCTACAGTTTCCTGACCATTGATGAGAGGCACAAGTTAGTAGGACTTACAACAAGGGTGGTAAGCTCAATGCCACCATCACAGACTAAGACAGCCTGAGTATGTGTCCTGACCAGGCCAGAACCCTCTTCAGTACCCAAGGTTAGCCCAGCTAAACCATTGGGGATACTAGTACTACACGTGCTACTGCTAGGGGCACTAGGAGGTTTGGGAGCAGTAGTACTGGTGCTAGACTAGTAATTGGAATCTGTTGCCCTATGGCCCTTTTCTTTACATAAATAGCACCAAGGCTTCTTGCCAGAGGAGGAATAGGATTGGGACCCACCCACAGAGGAAGATTTTTGGGGGCCTTCAGAAGACTCTTTTTTTTTTTTAGATTTCTCCCCACCTTCCTCATTGACCTTACAAGATTCTTGCTTCTTTTGGTCATCACCACCATGAGACTTTTGTTTCACCTTGGTGCTAACCCATTAGTCTGCCATCTTTCTCAATTCTTGGGGAGAGGTTAGATCCGAGTCTACCAGGTACTGGCGCAGCTGCTGATTCTGGCAGTTATTAATCATGTGCTGCTTCATAAGTAAATTGTAGAGTTATTCATAATCATGTACCTTACTCCCATGAAGCCATCCATCCAGAGCCTTCTTGAGAGTGTGCCTTCTGTGCTTCTCTAAACTTAAACCTGTATAGCTCAGTGGTTAACCCAACCCCATCTATCAGTGCACTCTTCACAATGTGGTAATTATCTGCATCTTCTTCCCTCACAGTCAAGAGTTTGTCTCTACCTTTGTTGGCAAAGGAGAGCCATAGGATAGCTGACCACTTCCCCTGAGAAACCTATTGAACTTTACAGGGCCTCTCTAAAGCAGTAATCCACTTATGGATGTAAATCACCCTCCGGGTAAGGAGGTACTGGCCTGCTCAAATTCTTAGTGTCAAAGGATTGATCCCTAACCCTAGGTTCACTTGTACTGAAACCATGGGATTCTAATCCCAGATTCTTCCTAGCTCTCTGGACTTCTAGGTTCTCCTTATCTAGGGCCAACTGATTGATCTTTCTTGATCTTGAGCTTGGCTCTCTCAAGTGTGAGTAGGTGGTATTCCCTTTCTAAGGAGTCCTCTGTATTGCTAGAGATGGAGGTCTCTATTGAAGTGGCAGGGGAGGTTGAATTAACTGAGGAGGACCTGGACCTCCCTTGAACACTTTTGTACCCTTCCAGGAGGAATAAAGGGTTCCTACCTCTAGGACTTCCCTCTATGTTACTAGTACTATTCCCTGGGGGACTACAGTTCTCCCGGGAGGGGTCTTCATACTACTCCTGGACATGCTCAGAAGCAGAATCATGAGTATTGGACACCCCTGGTTCCTCTTCTTGAGCATTACCACCCATACCCAAGTTATCCTGCCCAAATGACCAATCAGGATTTTAGACGTCATCCTCCAGGAGCATCTCTAGGAGCTGCTCTTTGGTAGAGTTGCTACCAGTCTTAAGTTTTCTAGCTGTGGCCAGGGTGCTAAGGTCCTGGAATGTAAGACTACTGTATCTAGAGGGTTGAGCCCCACTGGACTCACCAACATGAGACAGGGTACTAGGTGCAGTGTGGTGTATGCACCTTCCTACCCTAGTGATCCCAAATATTTGAGAACGGGTTGTGCTAAGACCCTTGACAACCAATCCAAAAAGTTCAGTAGAACTTACTTGATAAAGTGATATGTGCCTAGCTAGTGATGGTTTATCATTTAACCTTCACTTGATTAAGAGGTAGACAGTGCAGGCTTTAATCCCAACCGCTGCACATCAATAAAGGAGGCTGGCTTGGTATATGTGCACACTCAAAGGAGTGATGCAATTTGCACTAATCCAGGCAACCCTTTTGGTGATTTTAGTGGTCTTTGATAACCATAGAAAGCTCTCAAATTGGTTGCTGTGGAGAGCAGACTTCAAGCTAATCCGTAAGGAGTGCAAAGCAGCTTGTTTGACCACATTTAATCAACAGTGTAGATTAGATGAAAAAGAACCACACAGTGTTTATAAAAATTAGTCTATTTATTACACAACACTATCACAAACATATCGGTACATCTCCTACCTGGAGATATCAACAATACCAATGAAAGTACTCAAAAGAAATCAGGTAAGTAGAACAAACATACTAGTTTCCAGGGGCAGACCAAATCAAAATCATATTCTAGGAAAGTAGAATGCGAACTGCAAGGAAGAACAGGACTTTGACGAGAAGACTCAGAGGAGCTGGGAGAACAAGGAACCACCCAAGGTAAGTGTAAGAAAGTAGGGTCTGCTTTTATGGTTACCCCCCACTTTTTGCTTGATGTAATGCTGTTTCTTACTAATCTGACTGGGATCCTGCTAATCAGAACCCCAGTCTCTGTGCTTTCTCCCCTAAATTGATGTTAAGTACTTAGGTACATCCCACATTGGACACTGGTGTACCCTTATCAGTCCCTAGTATGTGGTACTTAGGTACCCAGGGCATAGGTACACCAGGGGTCCCCCATGGGCTGAAGCATGAATTATGCCACCCATGGGAGACCACTCAATTTGGAACTACAGGCCTGCCATTGCAGCCTGTGTTAAGCTGGTGCTAGCACCACTTACGAAAAATATAGGCTTGCCTATATCCAAGGTCACTGCACTTAAAACCTATAAGTCACCCCTAAGGCACACCTTGCAATCCTGAAGGCAGGGTGCTTGGTTCTAAGTGTGAGGGTACCCCAGCATGAGCAGGACACCCCTACAGCATACAGAGTCCATTCTCCTGAGTTGTAAGTGCTACAGCCATATACAATATAGAGGGGCACCACGTCATTACTCGATGAGCATCTCAAAACTGTCTGTAACTAATCCTATCATGTTTAGTATCAAACATGTTGGAATCATACCCCCACGCTGTAAATGGTGTGGGGGGTATGATTCCATGCACTGTAAAGCTCCTCCGGTAGGCCCTCAGTGCTCCCGGTACCAGTCTTCTAGACCTGGACAGCACAACATGGCTGCTGCTGACCAGAGACACGATTCTGCCCTTCTGCTGCTAAGCCAAGCGAGGGCAGGGAAGGCAGAACAATAGGTATCCTATCACAGGGAGGTATAAACACCTCCCAGACAGGGTTTAGTGTATTGGGGCTGGGTGAGAGCGCTTGCTAGCACCACTCAGTCTGCTTGAAGGGCACCACTCAGTCTGCTTGAAGGGCACACTTGGTAGTCCAGTTCAAACCAGCCCAGGGAACCGTTGGCTCCTACTCTTGTGCGAAACTGGACAAAGGACAAGGGAGTCTCCCAACTGTCCGACCCCTGCCGTGGGGTAGAACCTTGAATCGTCCCAACCCTTTCCTTTGGGTACTTAAGGGTTTACCTGAGGGTGGGTCCCTAGATTTGCCGTGGGACAAGATTAATTTCAGACACCACTTCAATCATCTGGGCACTCTGGACTTCGCTGGACTTCGCTCTGGGCATCAGGCTGCAACCAGGAAGACTCCTGCTGCTCCTAATCCCCTCGCCCTGCTCATCTGCTGCATTATCCATGCATGTGCACCATATAGGAACCTTCCAAAGCCTGTGGGCATCCAAGACAACCTGAAGGAATCTCCCTTTGAAGTGAATGAGTCACCCCCCCTGCATCTGCAGGCACCGCAACTAAGCTGATCGATCTGGTGATCCTGGGCTCCCACGGACTCTGAAAGGCTCAGGAACACAGGTGGTGGTTCTTCACATCCCTCAAGGCCTGGTCTGTCCTCTCACCATGTATGAGGCCAGTATCCCTTGTCCGAACCGCAGGAATCGAACCCCTGTGCACTGCATCAACTTGCAGTTGCAAAGGCTTGTTGGCTTCTTTCCATCAAGATCTGCGGGCTTCAAATAGCCCCAACCTCAAGCATCTCCAGTGACCATGATCTTTGTCCTCAACGCATCCCTTGCATTGTGGGCCTGCTTCTTTGGTGATCTGCTCGAGGTCCTCTCGTGACTGCAGTGCCTCTGGCCTGTGGGTCCTCTTGAGGGTCGACTAAGAACTCTTTAAGCTCCCCTGATTGCTCAGGCTTGCCCTGACTCCCCTGCTTTTGGTGAGTCAGCTGGACCTTGCTGGTCCCGACACTGCACCTTTGTTGCTTTCCACGTTGGGTGCAATTGCCAAGGCTTGTTGGTGCTCCCAATGGACACCGACCCCTAAACTCTCGACAAGTCACTTCCAACTCTGTCCCCTCTGCTTGCAGGTACTGTTCGACTTGAATCCACACTTTCGCCTTCTCCAGCAGTGACATCTTACTGAAGTCCTCCATTGGGTTGGACAGTGGTTTCCGACGCCACTTCACCCCTATGCACCCGCTTTCCTGGTGCAGGTATCCTGGTTCCTAAGGTATCCATGGGTGGGGTGGCTCTTCAACCTTCTGTCTTCTACGGGGTTTCTTCAGGGTCCACTGGGAAGGGTCCTTCTTCTTTAAAATTGCAACTGTGACTTACCCATTGACTTACTCTACGCAGCTTCCACATAGAGAGCTTTCTAAGGTTGTCTAAGACCACTAAAATCACCATAGGGGTTGTCTGGATTGGTGCAAGGTGCCTACTTACATAAGTGTACACCATATACCAAGCCAGCTTCTCATAGTAAGTACCCAAGAACCCCACGGAGTATTTATGTTTATGTTTATGGGATTTGTAGAGCGTGTGACTACCCTAGGGTATCTCAGCACTGTATGAATCAGGTAGAGGGACTGAGCGCTTACTCTTGTGGGAAGAGCCAGGTCTTAAGTTTTTTTCTGAATTGCGCTTCGTTTTGGGTGAATCCGATATATGGATCTAGACTGTTCCAGAGCGAGGGTATCAGATGGGTGAAAGACCTTCCACCCCATCTGGCTCTTTTTATTGTGGTATCTTTCATGAGGAATTTTGAGCTCGATCTGAGCTGACGGTGGGGAATATAGTGAGCAACCAGATTTTGAATGAGTGCTGGACCCCTTCCGTGCATGGCACGGTGAGCCAGGTTGAGTGACTTAAATTTAATTCTGGCTTTGACCGGGAGCCAATGTAGTTCCTTCAGTCCTGATTTTACTGAATGGCGTCTAGGAATGTTCAGTAGTAGTCGCGCTGCTGCGTTCTGAACAATTTGTAGTCGGTTTATTACATATTTGGGGGAGCCTAGAAAGGGGGAATTCCCGTAATCCAGCCTCGAGATTACCAAGGCTTGGATTACTGTTCTCCTCACATCTTCTGGAAGTAGGGAGATGATTTTCCTGATCAGGCGTAATATCCCAAAGCAGGTCCCGGATAGTTGTTTGGCCTGTATCTCCATAGTGAGATTTTGGTCCAGCCACATGCCAAGATTTTTTACAGCTGGTTTGGGAGAGGGGGGTAATCCTCAACTGGTTGGCGTCGGAATTGGTGAGCGAGGGTTAAAATCATTTCCCAGGATCATTAATTTCATTTTGTCGTCGTTCAACTTAAGTCTGCAGACCGCCATCCAGGATCCTATTTTCTCAAGGCAGGGGACGAGTTGCCGATGGTCTGAGTTAATAGTGTCTGAGATTGAGAAAACTAATTGTGTGTCGTCAGCGTAGGACATGCTGGAAATACCAAATTCCTGGGTGATATGAGCTAGGGGACTGAGGTAGATATTAAAAAGGGTTGGGCTCAGGGAGGAGCCTTGAGGTACCCCCCAGGGTGCTGGAAAAGGGTCTGACTTGAACCCGGCTTCCATGCATTGGAAGGTCCTATCACTCAGAAATGAGGCAACCCATTCCTTCGCTGTTCCACCTATTCCAGCCCCTTCCAGCCTCTGGATCAGTACGGTGTGGTCTACGGTGTTGAAAGCTGTGCTCAGATCTAGGAGCACCACTGCTGCCATTTTTCCTTGATCGAGGATGGCTTTAAGTTTTTCAGTGACCACTAGCAGCGCTGACTCAGTGCTGTTTGGGTCTGAACCCCATCTGCGTCTGATGGATGACGTTGTTATTTTTGAGAAAGGCAGAAATTGAGGTGTTAACATGTTTTTCTGCCATCTTGCCCACTATTGGCAGGGGTGATATTGGGCGATAGTTTGATAACTCGTCCGGGTCCAGATGTGGCTTTATCAGCAGAGATTTAATAATGGCGTGTTTCCATTCCTTGGGTACTCTGCCTTTTTCAAATGAAAGATTAATGAGGTTCCCTAGTTGAGTGAGGACGGGTTCCCCTCCTTGGACAAGAATGTGGGGTGGGGCGGGGTCCAAAGGGGATCTTGATTTAATTTTCTTTAATAGTGCAGAGATGTGGTCTGGGTTAGTGGGGGGGGATGGTCATGAGGACTTGTGAAATCATGGGGGCTTTGATTTGAGGTTTGATCTGTAAAATGGGGGTGTTTCCTGAGATGCTTGCGAGCATGGGTTGGAGGGAATTATAGATGGTTTCAACTTTATTTTTAAAGAAGGTGGCCAGACCATTACACCTTTCTTTGGAGTGCTAGGGACTACTGGGCCCTTGGTCTGTGGTGGTTAGAGATTTAACAATTTTAAAAAGTTCCCTGACCAAGTTGGAGGATTTGGCGATTTTTCCTTCATAGAAGGTGGCTTGCGCTTTCCTGACACTTTTTTGATATAGATGTATAGCAACTCTACAGCTTTTTTTTAGTTCAGGGTCGTAGGATTTCCTCCACTCTCGCTCCAGTCTTTTACATTTCTTTTTCTGTTCAACTAGCAAGGGGGAAAACCAAGAGGATCTGTTGGTGTTTTTGTGAGGCGAGGGGTAACAGCGGCCATCTTGGGTGTGGGGGACGCACTCACGCGCTCTAGCTGCCCTTAAAAGGGGGCTTAGGTTAGCGACTCCAAAAACTTCACATTTTCACCCTCTGAGGCGGAAGCCGGAGGTTTCTCTACGCTGTCCTTTAATTGCTTTGCCAACAGACTACTTGTTGTGTCATTAGCGGTATTTTAGACTCGGTCCTCGAGCGACCTGTGTTTATTTTAATAGCGCTGTATTTTAAAGCGTTTTTGTTTTCTGCCGACTTTCCTGCCTTTTCTGATCCCCCTCTACCACCTGGGCCGCTCTCAGCTGAGTGTTGACGCTGAGAGCTGGTCCCGGGGAGGCGAGGGGTCACAGCGGCCATCTTGGGTGTGGGGGACGCACTCATGCACTCTAGCTGCCCTTAAAATACGGGCAAGCCTCTCTGCGTAGCGGACGTGACGGATGCCCGCCGGAGTCACGCCAGAGTCCAGCCCGTCTGCGCCCGTCCGCGCTGAGGACGGGCTGCAGGTCTGGCTGGACCCAACTCTCACATCTTCGCTCTGTGAGTCTTCCGGACTTTACTCCTATTCTGACCTCCTTGCCCTCCGTCCCGTGTCCCTGCCCTGTTCCCGCCGTTTCTCCCCTGAGGGGATCTTGCACTCCCATAGGTGTTGGGCCTGTTCGGCCTCCCTCAAATTTTCGAAGGCTGTCGTTCTCAGCACGCCTCCCCCGCTCACACAGCCTTCCCAACAGCGGAGATCTGGCTTTTTAATTAATGCCCGCTCCTTGATCAAGCATAATGTCGCTTTTCACGATTTTGTCGACAGTCGACAACCAGATTGGGTATTCATCACGGAGACCTGGGCCTCCGACACCTCCGGACATGACCTGCTTATGGCTATTCCTGACGGCTACTCCCTTCATAGGCAGGATAGACTCTTGCACAGAGGAGGTGGCATTGCCATTCTTGTAAAATCCCCCTCTCTCTGTGTGATCAAACCTATACCGCTACCCCTATCTCGTTTGGAAGCACTCTATTTTTGTATTACCCCTTCTCCTTCAATCTCCTTCTCGGGGATCCTTATCTATAGACCCCCCGAGCCTAGGGCCAGCTTTCCCTCTGAACTTATGACCATCCTTGAACCTTATATTGGAAAAACAGTCTTTACCATCTTGGGTGATTTTAACTTTCACCTAGACGAGACCAACTCAAAAGACACGATCTCTCTTGTTGAAACCCTTAAAGCATGTGACTTCACCCCAGCATGTAAATAGTTCCACTCATAAGGCAGGACATATTCTTGACGGACTATTCTCCAATGATGACAGGCTTTCCATCGGCGCTCCAATACAGGTGGTCTGGTCCGATCACTTTGCTGTGCCATTTGAACTTCACATCCCCGTCACCTGTCCCACTAATCAGACAACCCCTCCCTTCATTCTCAGGAGAAACCTAAGGAATATCTCCGATGAGACTCTTGCCCCTCTGATCTCCACTTCGGAACTCTTAGCTGTCACTGATGCTTCAGAGGCAGCCCAAACTCTGACTGACTCCATCTCTAATGCAGTGGAACATCTCGCTCCCTCATCCTTATGCTATGTAGCACGCCTTAAACCTACGGCACCTTGGTTTTCCGACCAGCTTAGACTGATGAGACGGGGCTGCAGGAGCAGTGAGAGGAAATGGAGGAAATCCTGGGACGCAAAAGACAGAGAGGTTCATAAATCCGCACTACGTGCCTACAAACAGCAAGTGATAATCGAGAAACAGGAATATTTTTCTAATTTGACCAGCTCTCTTTCTTCTTCAAGGGAGCTCTTTAAAATTGCTGACTCCCTATGCTCCCTGCAACTCCCCGATCCCGTAGTCAGCTCCCAACAACTCTGTAATGATATTTCTGATTTCTTTCACAACAAAATACATGATATTCACGTTTCTCTCGAAGCCCACCGTCTTGCTCTTGACCAAAACACTCCTCCTCTCATATCCAATCTTGATGCACTTGGCAAGGATCCCCCCTGCCTACTCACAACTTTTCCCTCCCTATCCCTTGATCTTTGAACTCACTTCTTGATAGAACTAAATCGGCCTCCCCCCTTGATCCGATACCACTTAAGAAACTGAAAGAGTGCAGAAATTGCCTTCTTCCTCCCTTGCTTGAGGTCCTAAATAAGGCCATTACTCAAGGTTCTTTCCCTCCGATTTGGAAGAAGGCAATTGTGAAACCGCTGCTTAAGAAGCCGACTCTGGACCCGGCCATGCTGAAAAATTTCAGGCCCATCTCCCTCCTTCCAGCACCCGCGAAGATGCTCGAGACTCATCTGAATTTCCATCTATCTGCCTTCCTCGATTCTTCTGAATACCTGGATAACACCCAACACGGTTTCAGAAAACACCACAGCACAGAGTCCGCCCTTACCTATGTGGTCGATAAGATCCGACGCAAGGTGGACTCTGGCCAAACCACGGTGCTGGTTCTGTTGGACCTCACGGCCGCGTTCGACACCCTCTCCCCCGCCATTCTGTCATCTCGGCTGAGGGAAGCGGGTGTCACTGGACCGGCCCTGAGCCTCCTTAACTCCTTTTTGACCGAAAGGGAACAGAGAGTGATGCTTGGGAACCACCTCTCCCCTGCCAAGTCTTTGCAATGTGGGGTGCCAAAAGGGTCGGCCCTAAGCCCGACCCTTTTCAACATCTATGTGGCCCCCCTTGCAAGACTTATCAAATCTCAGGGGATGGAGGTGGTATCCTATGCAGATGATACACAGATTATGGTCTCTCTTGCTCACACCTTGGTTAGTACATCTGCCGCTAGTTTTAGGGTATGCATGCAGTGTGTGGCAGACTGGATGACTATAAACTCCCTGAAACTAAATGGTGAAAAAAACCGAGGTGTTGATCTTTGGGAAGAACCAAAATCTGTGGTCGAGCGAGTGGTGGCCCACTTCCCTTGGCACCTGCCCCACTCCCTCCCTATCTGCCAGAAATCTTGGAGTGGTATTTGACACCTCGCTCTCTATGTCCCTGCAAGTTAACAGGACCGTGGCCACTTGCTGTGGTGTGATCCGGGTACTCAATAAAATCCGTGGGTACCTCTCCCCCCAGGCGCGTAAACAGGTTGCAGTCGCCCTGGTAGGCTCGAGACTGGATTACTGCAACTCCCTGTATATGGAAGCCAACAAAGGGCTGATCCACCGTTTGCAGATTCTTCAGAACTCTGCAGCGCGTTTTGTACTGGATCTTCCTAAAGCCACCTCTGCCACCTCAGCCAGGAAGGAGCTTCATTGGCTTCCGGTACAGCACAGAATCGCCTTCAAAATCCTCTGTCTTACCCACAGAGCATTGGTGGATGGTCCTGCTAGTGCCATTGGTTCCCTTCTTTCGCGTTACGTCCCCACAAGAAGCCTTCGCTCTGCGGGACTTTGTCAACTAGTTGTCCCCCGTGTTAAACTTGTCAGATGGGGAGCCAGAGCCTTTTCCGTCGTCGCTCCGCAGCTGTGGAACTCCATCCCCACGGAAATAAAAACTCTCCCCTCCATCGAGTCTTTCAAAAAGGCTCTAAAAACCTATTTCTTTAAGAAGGCCTACTTATGATAAAATAGGACCAGGTAGGATGTGAGCTTCTGTATTTGATCTAGGCGCCTTGACGCCCACTGGGCTAAGTGTGCGCGTTACAAGAAACCCCTCATTCAGATAGAGGGCCTGGCTTCCTAAAATTCCTATCAATGGAACTGTTTATCCATGTTAGCCAGTTCCTCTTGGCTTCGTTCAGATCCTTGGTATCTGGGGGCTTGGAGGATTCTAGATCCTGGGTACATGCCTCTGGCACTGTTTTGGGCCATTTGTGTCCCATTACTGTGAGACCTTTATTTTGTCCAACTATGGGTGTCTGGAGTTGTAGTGGGATCAGAGCATGATCCGTCCATGGCATCCATATTGGGTCTAATACCTTCAGTCTCTGGTCGTTTGAGAAAACGGGGTCTAAAAGGTGACCTTTCTCATGTGTGATGGAAGACACCAACTGTGGTAGCTGTAAGGCTTCCATATCGGCTAGGCACCTTTTAGTGGAGAAATCATTAGGGTCGTCCAGGTGGATGTTAAAATCACCTAGCACTGTGAAGGTGTTTTTTTTCTATCAGCATAGTGGCCAGTTGGTCTGTGGCTGAGTCTAAAAATCGGGTACAAAGACCCGGGGGTCTATAGATCAGTCCTCCTACGAAGGAGCTGGTGGCGGATAAAGATATTCTGAAGCTACCAGCCTCAGATGTGTCGATGTTAAGAGGGGATAGTGTACATCCTAGCTGGGCCTTATGAATAATTGCTAGTCCTCCTCCCATAGCTCCAACTCTGTCGAGTCAGGCGATTTTGTATCCATGGGGTAAGGCCTCTGCAATTTCTAGTGCGGAGCTTTCCTTGAGCCAACTTTCGGTAAGAAATAGGACCTCCAGTTGCTCTTCCTCAATTAAGAGTCTAATTTCCAGCGCATGTTTGGGTAAGGATCTGCTATTAATTAGTCCCAGAGTGCAGAGTGGAAACACAGCCACATGCCCAATGGAAGTCTATGGAGAAGTTGCAGTTTTAAAGAAGGACCCTTCCAGAGGACCCTGAATAAACCCTTTGGAGGCTAGAAGGTTGGAGAGCCACCCCTCCTGTGGATGCCCCAGGAATGAGGTTACTTGCACCAGGGAAGCTGGGTGCATAGGGGTGAATTGACATCGGAACCTCCTGTAGACATTTGGAGTAACAGCCTCTGGAGAAGTTTGGGAAGATACCTAGTGGAATTTAAGGGTGGATTCTTGAAGAGGAGAACCTGCATGCAGAGGGGACAGAGTCTATGCTACTCCGAAGTGACCAGGTGGCACGGAAGCACAATGACCATGCTTGGCAGGGAGCTCAGGGTAGATTACAAAGACCTTGTCTCTGTAGCTGTGGGAAGCAGGGAACACTGAGGAAGACCAGGAGCATTCACAAGCTGTCCCACTTTGGTGTCTAGGTGGTCGGTGTCCAGCATGAGTAGGCGCAACAGGGTTGGAAGATGACAACATCCAATTGTTGGGACCAACAAGGTCTAAGTTACTCACCAAGTGCAGGAGAGTCACAACAAGGCCCTAGCAAGCAGGGGAGCCCACCAAAATAGGAGAAGACCCTCGAGTGGATACACAGACCAAAGGCACAGGAGTCGCAAGAGAAGCTCAGGCAGCTCACCAAAGATGGAGGCTTACGGTGCAAGGGATGCTGTGAGGTTGCTGATCTTCAAGGGATGATGTGCTGGAGGCTGGAGCTTCTTGTAGTTTGAAGATCTCTGGAGGGCACAGCCAACAAGCCTTGGCAACAGCAAATAGACACGGTGCACAGGGGTTTGGTCTCAGCAGCTCTGACGAAGGATACTATCCCAAAAATTGCAGGGAAGACAGTTCATGCCTCTGGAGAGTTGCAGAACCAGCACCTGTGTTGCTGGGCCTTGGGAAGTCCGCAGGATGACAGGAGCAGCAAACCGGCCAGCTTTTTTGCAGTGCCTGCAGATGCAGGGGAGTAACTCCTTTGCTCCAAGGGAGATTTCTTCGGATGTCCTTGATGCCTAAAGGTCTTCTTGAGAACCTGAGTGAAGCACAGACACAGATGAGACAGAGACCTGAAGAACAGCAAGACTAGGAACAGCAGGAGTCTTCCCTGATGCAGTCTTGGTTCCAGTCAAAGCCTAACAAGGTCTAAGTGTCCAGACAGTCGAAGAGTGTCTTGATTTCAGAGACGAGTCTTGTTCCACGATGAATCTGAGGCGCCACCCACAGGGGAGCCCTTACATACCCCAGGAAGAGGGTTGGAACGACTCGGGAGTCCCTCCCAGAGGAGGGCCTGCCAGAGGGGAAGATATTCCTCTGTCCAGCTTCGCGCCAGAGCAGAAACCAAGGGTTCCTGAACTGGCTCAAACTGGAGAATGCAAGGAGGGCAACAAATGTGCCCTTCAATGCAGTCTGGTGGTGCTGCAAAGCTCCCCCACCCCAGACACTAAGTCCAGTCTGGGAGGTGGTCACACCTCTCTGTGACTGGAAATCTATTGTTCTACCTTTCCCTGCTCAAGCCCAGCTCAGCAGCAGGAGGGCAGAATCGTGTCTGTGGTCGGCAGCAGCACTAGTTTGCTGGCAGACCCTAAAAGGCTGGTACCAGGAGTACATAGGGCTCCTTTAAGGGGCCCCTCAGTACATGGGATCATACCTCTAACACCAGAATCTGTATTGGGTATGATTCCAACATGTTTGATACCAAACATGACCTGGTTTGGCGCAGCCATTATATAGAAAGACATCTTGTAATGGCTGATGTCCACTATATATCTTAAAATGACTGACCGTACTTACAAAGCCTGGAGACTCTGGGCTTTGTAGGGGTGTCCTGCTCATGCAGGGGTACCCTTCCACTTATAACCACGTACCCTGTCCTTAGGACTGAAGGGCCTCCATAGGGTTTCTTTATAGGTTTTAAGTGTAGTGACCTCAGATATAAGGAAACATAGCTGGTGTAAAAGGTGCAAGCATCAACTCATACAGGCTGCAATGACAGGTCTGTAGTCAGAGTTGAAGTGGACTCCAATGGGTGGCACAAAACATGCTGCAGCCCATGGGAGACCCCGAGAGTACCTATGCACCGGGTACCTCAGTAAAGTGAAGCCACAGCCTGTTTTTCATCGGAACCTGAGCCCGGATTTTCACTCTCGCACTTTTGCCTCGGCCCTTGGAGGTGGGCTATTTTATCACCGAGCAGGTCCCGCAGCGCGGGAGACCGCTCTGCAACTTGAAGCCATACCCTGTTTTTAATCAGAACCTGAGCCCAGATTTGCACTCTTGCACATTAGCCTCGCCCCCTGGAGGTGGGCTATTTAATCCCAGCGCATGTCCTGCAGCGTAGGACGCTCGCAGGGGAGTGCCCGGGCTCGGCCCAGGAGAAGACTGAGCCAAGACGGGCCCGTCTTAGCCCCGAAGAGGCTGGGCTGGGCCACAGCTCTTTGACTTACTCCAGGAGGTATTGTGATCCAGTGTTATGTTCCAAGCCATATTAGTGGGAGAACTTTGTCAGTGACTTTAGGTTTAAAGCATTTTATTGGTACAACACAAAAGGAAAGGAGACAAGCAACCATAGCATAAAAAAATGTCCTGTCACCGCGGCCAGCGCCGCACTTCTGGCGTTATTTCTTCACATGGTGTCTCAGCTGAGGACTAGACCGCAGCGACATGCAGTGATAAGCAGTGTTGCAATTAATATAACAGTCCCCCCTTTCCCCTCCCCCCCAACTCCCCAACTCCCCTTCCCCCGCTCTTCCTCCCCCATCGTCCAGTGCGTAGGCCAGTCCCTTGCCATCTCCCTCGACCATTCTTTAATGTAGGAGTGTAGTGCAGTGCTCATTAAGAGATCGGATCCTCAGGTGTCGTGAGCCTCAGGAGGCATAGGTATCTTGGGCAGGTGATTTCCCTGAACTCAGTGAGCAGCAGGGACCGAAAGGGTTGCCAAAGTTCATCGAATTGTTCTATATCTCCTGCCACTGTAAGTGACATTTTCTCCATTCCTAATACATGCCATAGTCTTTGGAGCCACCCAGTGACAGAGGGAAGCGTGGTGGTGCGCCAGTGTAAGAGAATATTTTGTATTGCGGAGCCCAATGCAAAGGCTATCTGTCTGCCTCTGAGTGATCTAAGGGGATATCTCAATCCGTTCGGGAGCCCTAGTATTATGTATGCTGGGAAGCGTGGCAGATCAGTGTCGAAATGCGAGTCAATGTTGTCAATTACTTCTTTCCAGTAGGGTTCTAAGAGTGGACAGTCCTATAAAATATGTGTCAGCGTGCCCACCTGCCCACATTCCCTCCAGCACACGCTATCTTTATTGTGGTCCATTTAATGTATTCGTTCAGGGGTGTAATACCAGTAGGTTGAGATCTTAGTCAATGTTTCAGTAAGCCCCATATGGCATGCTGAATGCCTTGCCCTGTATGATATCTGCTCCCAGTCCGTGTGGCTCAGTGACCTGCCTAGCTCCCTCTCCCAACGCTCCCTCCCAGGATTGTAGAAGTCCGAAGAGGGCAGTTGCAATAGTTTATAGAGATCCATAATTAGTTTCGCATTCGACGTGCGAGATAAGAGCCACTTCTCATAAGGGAGCAATGGTCTGTCAGCTGCCTCTCGTACCTGTGGATGTAGCGCCCAGTGGCGAACTTGCATGTGATGTGTTTTATCTAGGAACCTGAATCAATATTGTGACTTTATGCCCTTGTACGGCTATAATCAATGATATCCCTATAATGGCATAAGAATCAGATCCATATTTCAGTAAATCGCCCTTGCAGTCCAAGGCACGGCAAAAGCTACTTCCTTGGATTCCTAGAGAGCACACCGAGTTCTTTCGACACACCAAACCTCCAGCAACCTGGGAAATCCCCACTTGCTTTGTTTTGATTTGTAATAGAACTCCTGCAAGCACTGTAAGAACTGCCAGTTCTTAGTGACATCTTTATTGACGTCTTACTCTGCACCTTTCAGGTATTAATATACCAATGTTGCCTTAAGCAAACACACAGTGGTGGTTTTGGAGCAGAGCAGCTAATCTACTTTCCGAGAGCCCAGCAGACGCGATAAGCCCACGGACGCTGCCCCTCCTCTTTGACGCGCTGAGAAAGACGCTGTCTTTTCTCCTGCAGAGAAAATCCAGCTCCGGCGTTTCCAGCCTACCCTTGTGGGTGACTGGGATATCGAGTCCTGAGAGAGAGATACCAGACCTCCTGCATTCTATTCCCAGGTACAGTGCTGACTAAACCCTTAGAGAGAATTCTTGAACAGATCCTTGGCAACAAACCTACTTAACTTAAACTGCTACTTACTTACTCCTTCCCACGTATTAGGCTTAGGTCAGGTACACCGGGGTAGGCGTAGTTTAGAAGCACCAGTTGAGGACGTTAGCCTATGTATATATGTATGTATATATTTTATCCATTTTAAAGTGTCTTATGGCTAAGAAACCATATCAATGCTTTTACAGTATTATTTTATAATACTCCTTTTACTGTACATACTTTACTTTATATTAAGTATTGCAATTGTGGCAATTCATTTCTCTTGCATGAGAAGGAAGACTGCTCAATAAATAATACCTTTTATTGAAAACGCCCGTCTCTCTCTTCTCTGCACTCTGGTGAAACTAAGGAACGCACATCTGACTGAGTGAAATAGCTGTCTATAGTTTTCACGACTCTAGAGATTTACTCTTATTCTGAGGGAGAAAAGTTGTCATGTTTATGCGGTTGTCGGAAGCTGAATCCCTTCTTGTCTGAGCCAGGGAAGCTGATCCCTTCCTATTCATTCAAGAAAGTTTCCAGTGACCTCTGAGCTAGCTGGCGCAAACCTAAATTAAGTCTAACATAGTCAGTAGAGACCTAGAAGACCTCAGTCCTACGTCTACGCTGCTGTTTATGTTATTCCAATGCGCAGAGCCGATACGGAAAATAGGAACTACACTACATGGTGCCCAACGTTTGGTAAGGCGATAATAATAACGCAAGACGTTAGAGTAACTCAGTCGTGCTTTTTCACACAGACCCTTTTCCCGTAAATACTACAATAGACGTCTGGAGTGGGTGAAAGGTTAAAATCCGCCGGAACTTAGTAGGAAGAGATTCCTATGTAGAGTTTCTGGTTTAGTCAAGGTTGAAGGATACAGTGTTCCAAAATATTGTGCACCTAATCTTTTGTTTCCTTGAAACCTGATCTGCAACAAAAAACCTTTCTGACAGTAAAATGCCAGACAGTGATGACGATAGGGAGGCAGCTAGAATAGCAGCCCAACTAATGGATGATGACACGAGTCTCCTACAGAATGACAGGAATAAGCCTGGGCGGAAAATCCGTTACGCTCGCGGATTTTGCGGATTTTCGGTAAATTCGCAATCCGCGAGATTCGTGAATTTCCCGCAAAATCCGCAAATTCACACGCAGCGGAATTTTTTTCTTTGCGGTGTAAGTTCGCAATTGCGAACATGTAGGTGCGGCGGGCAGCAACAATCTCGCACTCGCGAAATTACAAAAATTGCAATTCCGCACAAGAAATCTACTAGCAAGCAGCATAGACCTTCTGAAAATGATTATTTTTATCAGAATAACTCCTCAGGTTGACATTTGCCTGCACTTTTTTAGATTTGAGGCCTTTTGATTTTCTTTGGATAACTTTTGGATTAGAAATCAACTTTCTCATATAAGCTTGGTGGGGCATTAAAGTTGCAGTAATGCTGCTCTGCAGAAAAATGAGTTTTGCAAAAGTGAAAGCAGGTTCAAAAGTTCAAACTCATCATTAGTAACCATTCCCTGTAGTGCTTCCTGATAAGGGCCCCTCCAAAGTTCAGTTGCTAGTTGCAACAATTGTATGACCCTGGTCTGACCCTCACAGCAGGCTCATAGAATAGCTACAAGTAGGCCACAAAGGTCCTGGAAAAAAAATTGCACTGCAACAGAAAGCAAATTACAGATAAGGATGCAGGTGCCAGACTGGAATTTTAAAACAGTGACACATTAATAAATCAACCCCAAATTAATTCATGTCAGTTGAAGCAGGCAGGTGTGCTTGCTTTTTCCCCCCATAATCTACAGTGATGATGAACCAGAGGGTGGCATAAGGCATTGATGTACCAGAGGGTGGCATGGGTAAAACAGAGGGTGGCAGGGGTGAAACAGAGGGTGCTGGGAACCTGTGATGATGAACCAGACGTAGAAACAACATAATCGTGACCGTTGCGAGCCGACATGTAAGTTCGCAATTGCGAACTGGTACAAAACCCTCGCGAACTGGCAGAAATCCTTGCGAACTGGCAGAAATCCTTGCGAACACAAAAAAAAAATCCGCAAATTCGCGAGAATTCGCGGATTTTGCGGATTGCGAGTTCACAAATTCGCAAAATTCGCGAACGCCAGATTCGCAAAATTCGCCCATGCTTAGACAGGAATGCTATCCTCATTCCGGTCAACATAAGAAAAACTATAACTTTAAAACTTATAGAAAATGGACTGACATCACGAGGTGGTACAGTCATTTTCGTGATAGAGGCACACAAATATCGGCAGACAGAGGTATTCTATTCATGGATAAACTTTCCAGCGGCAAACGCTACAACACATGAATTCCAATATTACAAAATAGAGGAACCTCTGGAAGAATACACTCCTTTCGAGGATGTGGAAATTCCACTAAATTACCAAGAGCACCTGCTCTGGTTTAAAGGCGCCCTAAAACATAATGATCACATCACCAGGCTCGGTCCACTAGGAAGACCAGGAGCAACATGGCTGGTTCTAGCCAGCTACACACCACATCCAGACATCGGGAAAATGTCAGACAAAGAACTTTTAGCCCAGCTAAAATTACTAATTAAAATTCACAGACAGTTAGTCCAATATGTAATGCAGACTGCAACAGTCCAACCAGCTATTAACATCCCACAGCTGGCCCCTCATCGGGGGAAAACAAATAAAATTACACCACAGAACATACAATCATGTCTTGGTAAAACACCTGCAAAACGGGAACAAATTCCATTTTGGCTAGCACAAAAGATAACTCAAATAGAGGCTGTATTCCCGAATACTACCCCTAGTGAGAAACACAGAATTCTGGCTATCTGCCTTCCAATGGGGGTCGCACCACATGTGGAGGACTGTGACACTTGGGGCACAGTCTTTGCCTCCATCTATACAAAAACACATGGTGTTCCATCTCTGGCGGTAATACCAGATGTACTAAGACAGATTCAAAATGAATACGGTCCAGAACCTGCTTTAACTCTTGGTATGAAATTACTAAAAGACTTCAAGCAGGTCTCGGCTATATTATTAGCCAACATTAAAGGAGAAGCAGCATCTGTGGCGATCCGCCAAAAATTGAAAGAAACAGATATAACAGATCAACCAATTGAACTTGCCCGAATCATAGAAAAATTCTATGAAGAACTAGGTAGAGATAGTTTGGGTGGTAAACCGGTAAAACCCCAACTATTTGAAAATCCTGAAAAATTATTTATTAAAAATAATCTAAACACTCCAAAAAAGAGCTGGGATGGAAATAAACAATCCACTCCCAAAGAAAAAAGATTCCAGTCCAGAGGAAGGTCTCCTCGGCGGAGAGAAAGAACTCCGAACCAAGAACACCAGTCTCCCCAAAGGGAGCCCGCTGAAAAAAGATACAACCTTAGAAATAGGGATAATTTGAAAAAACCTGATAGATATCAAGATATTGATACACGTCCCTCTCGATCTTTTCAGACTTCCTCGCAGAAATCGGAAAGAAGAGGACGGTCAGAACAAAGGGAAGAGCACGCCAAGTCCAAAGACAAGGAACCTGCTCAAAGTAAAAAACTACAATTTCCAAGAAAGAAGGTAGCCAGTATTAAAGTAATCAAACATGCCGAGAATACTGAGGACACAGCTGAAAAACGGAGAGTGGGCACAGACAATGCTAGACAGCGCAGCAGAAGTGAGCATAGCTTGCAAGATCCTGATGAATCATCTGGAGACAGTGGACACGATTGAATACATTCAAGTGGAAACTGCAGAGACCAGAGTTAGCGAACCTCATAAAATATACGAAATAACATTGCGTATAGAGGGAAATAAGACTAGGAAAATAAGGGGTCTATTTTGGGATAACCTCTCAAAAGGCTATGACATTCTATTAGCTGAAAAAGACTGGCCACCAGAGTTTGTCAGGGAGTGCCCTCATGGCGAAGAAATGATTATGCCTGCCTTCTCAAATCATATTCCGATTCACGGAAAATATATATATGCAAGAAAATGGGCAGTAGCTCAAGCACCTGCATTATATAAAAATCATGTAGGATGGGATGAGGACTCTCCTCCTCACAAAATCCAGTTAAAATGTCAACCTACTGCACAAAGACAGTACCCAATTAAGCAAGAAGCTAAAAAACAGGCCAGGGAGATTTTAGATCAACTTGAATACCAAGGGGTGATTGAAACATGCACCTCTCAAATGAACAATCCTTTGTTTCCGGTCTCCAAACCAGACGATTCATATTGTCTAGTCTTGGACTACAGACACCTTAACTCATGTTGCAAAACATTTGCGGTACAAAATTCGCACAGTGCGGCACTAATGAATAACATAGTTTGCAAAAAATACAAAACAACATTAGACATTTCTAATGGATTCTTTTGTCAAAATATTGCACCAGAAAGCAGGTACTTGACCGCTTTCTCAATAATGGGGTCACAGAAAATTTCTGTAGACTCCCACAGGGATTCAAGAATAGCCCAGGATTATTCTCAGCCAGAGTAACAGAGTTACTACAAATGTATGATGATGAGGCATTATCTTATGTCGATGACATCTATCTCACAGACGACGACTTGGATACTCACTTGAAAAGAGTGAACGCCATAATACTTGGGTTTGCAGCAGAGGGTTACAAATTCAACTTTAAAAAGTCACAAATTGCCCATCTAACGGTCCTGTTTTTAGGATACGAATTATCAAGTGAAGGCAAAAGCCTAGCAGACAACTTCTTGGAGAAGTGCGCTGTACTCCAAGCACCAAAAACGCTGAAGAACTTACAATCAATAATAGGCTTCCTGAATTTCGGAAGAACTTACATTCTAAATTATGCAGAGAGGGTTAAACCTCTCTATCAATTAATAAAACCTGATTATAAACCAATCAACTGGACTCAGAAACATACAGAAATTTTGAGAACATTGCAAACAGACATGTTAGCTAAAGCAAAATTAGAAACTCGTGACAATACACGCAACCTTGTAATCCGAGTCATCCCAGGAAGATGCGGATTCACGTACCTGACCTCTAATGAGGGAGAAACGGTACCAATAGCTTACAAATCACATTTGTACACAAAAGCAGAAAAAACATTCAGTCTTACAGAAAATACTGTAAGGGCAGTTCAGATGGCTGTAGCAAGAGAAAGAGCCCAAGCACAAGGCAAAGGAATAACTGTTTTCACAGCAGAATCAGCCTTCGAGGCGTTATTCAGCCCAGTTAATCTAAAAACAGTGGCACTAGATCCAAAATGGATACAGTGGGAAAATTCTATTGATACAGAAAAAGTGACATACTATTTTGTCCCGAACATGAAAAAACTAAATGATTTGAAATATGAAGAAGAATATCCTCTGCCAATCGAAATTCTGCCTCTCCAACAGTACTCTTGTATGATCTACACAGACAGATTTGTACAACATTACGATGTGGATAAAAAATCCTATAATGCAGCGTGTGCGATTGTTAAAGGTCGCTGGCTGTGTGGTAAATTCAGACCAAAAATAACAAAAACTGAATCACTGAGAAACTGTTCGGCTCGGCGAGCTGAAATCAGATCTTTAAAGATGGCGCTTGAAAATGCCGATCGTGAATTCCCGACACGAATAGTGTGCGATTCGCTTTTCTGCGTAAAATCTTACAATAATAACTTGCAGAACTGGGTTCAAAACGATTACAAAGATGACACAGGTGCCACAATCAAGCATAAAGTGCTTTGGGAACAAGTAGTTCTTTTACAGAAAGAACTACAAAAGACTCACGTGATACACACAATGAGTCATCAACGTGATGGCGTACACGTTGCAGGGAATTCATTGGCTAATACAGCCACAGCGGAAGCACCTCAACGGGCTTCCGTAGCCACAAAAAAGCATTCAGAAAAATACATAGACGGGGAAACGATGCTGGCAGTAAAAACGTCTTCAAAAGGCAACTGTGCAGCACTACCCGTGAACTATCCACTCAATTATACATACGTAATTGACGCAAACTCCGTTCCTTTTGCTCGAATCCCTGGAGTGGGGGATAGGGTGATTCCAAACATGAACAGGAGAGTCTTCTTACTAGAAGACGCACATATGGGGTTGGGCCTTAGGCACCAAGAAATCCTGAAATCTTTGATGGAACTACAATCGGATTACTGGTGGCCGGGAATGAACGTAGATATCTACTATTTTGCAAAGAATTGCAGGGACTGCAACAGAGATCGCAATTTCGAACCGGTTCAGCCTGTAGATCATATACCTCTGTTAGAAAGCATCAGGCTATCTATATCACAGAAATCCAGTCAGAGAAATGCGTCCCCATAAAAGTTTATGACTAGATACACTAAAAATGTAAAACACCAGCGCTCGGCTGACGCCAGAACTGTTATAAAAGATTTGCGAGTCTTTATTGGCACATACGCAATTGCCATGCTTCATTCTGACCAGGGTCCTGCTTTTAGCTCTCGAGCTTATAAGGAGGCCATGACCAGCATGGGCATTGAATTGCGGTACTCTTGTCCCTTCCATCCTGAGGGAAATGGGGTTGTGGAAAGAAAAAACCGAGACATAAAGCAATCTATAACGGCAAAGGTATTAGGTTCGGGTGATGGGTGGGTCCAACATTTAATAAGTGTCCAACGTAGTCTTAATAATCTGCCAAGAAATTCTCTAAAAGGTTTCAGCCCGTACAAACTATTGTTCAGAACTAGAATGTTTATTCAGGATTTAGATAGTCAAGCTTCAGTGGTAGAAGATAAGAAAAAATGCTTTGACATCAAAGACCGTTTGGCTGTTTTACAGGACTCAAATGAAACAAGAAAAGCCCTGAGCAACGTAAAGTTAAAACAACAGCCAGCAACTACTGAAGATACACCACCTGTCCCAGCAAGACCTGTCTGGATTCCAAAGATTGGGGATCTGGTCAGAGAAAAGATTGCGGTTAAGAAGGAATTTGGGGGGAGGAGCCAAGCCAGCGACCGTGATGGCCGCCTGACTCCTCGGCTCCGCTGACCTGCCCGCTTCCTATCCGAAGCGCAGCGGATCCTGATCTCTATCCTGCTTGAAAACCGGCGCTTCGGAGCCGCGCTGGGCTTCCGCCTCGAATGGTGTGCTCCCCGCCGATCAGCTCGCTGTGGAACCGGAGATTTGCCTTGGTCCTGCCCTACCGCGGCGTGTGAGGGATCGGATCCTTTGTTCTCCGGCGAGGCTGCCCCCTGACTCGGCGGCCCGGACGCCTGTAGCGGGAGGGGCCGGAGGCTGTTGTGCTACTGTTGCAAACGATTGCTACAGTGTGCCGTCCGGCCCGCTCTTCCCTGTTTGCTTCGATACTGCTTCAGGAGCTGCATTGTATCCCTCACCAGTCCCAGGATCGGCGCTGGGTGATTCCACTATCCTTTGGCGCTGCAGCAGACGCCATTTTACCGGGCGCCCTTCATCTCTGCTGGTAGCCCCCGGGGGATCCACGAGACGCTTTCCTTAAGGCAAGTTGCTTACGGCAGGACCCTAGACGGCGGGAGATAAACTTTCATCGTGGCTTAGTAGTGATTGCGCCCACTGCCTACACTATCGGCTTCGCCTTTGAGATGGGCTCCGGCAGCCACTACAGTGGACGACAACATGGCGACGCCCTTTCGATGCGGGACCTGGCTGCTGTGGAGTCCATCGCCCTTGCAGATGTTTACATTGCCCTGCACGATCTGCGGTCATCTATGCGGGCTTGCGCCCGTGCTCTGGGAGACCGTCTAAATGGAGTGATGCCCGGTGGGCTCCCGGACGACTGTGCTGCTGGCAGTTCCCCGCCGGACCTGCGATACCCGGTGACCGGCGGGTGGGACCCGTGTACCCCGCCGTGTGTTGTGACACGTTACACCCCGGATGACTCGGCTGCTGGGCCCCCTACTCTGGAGATGCTGGGGAGGGCGACGCTGGACCCTGCCTACCGGCTGGAGAGCGCTTGCTGGTCGACTTGCCCCGTGTCCACCTTGGGGTCTCCCGGAGGGCCCCCCTGCTCTGCCAAGATGTTGTTGCAACGGCCCTGGCCATTCGGCCTTCAGGTACTGCTGCTGGGTTTCCACCTTTGCTGGGTAGCTACTGAGTGTTCTGCACTACGTGGGACGGATTTCTGCGAGGGGCTTTTGAACTGGTGGTGGTCTTTACATCTGCACCTCATGTCCAAGATGGCCGCTGCCCGCCTGGACTTCGTTGCTGGGCTGGATCGACGGGGACAAGGCTGACACTATATATGTTTTAAACGTGGTCGGATGCTACATGGTTGACGGAAAAGTGGAACTGTTGGGATGGTATATGCTATTACGGTGTCGGGTCGGGAACCGAGGAGGGATGGCCGAGGGTGGTTTTATTGACTGTATGTGCTGGAGGGCGCCACGTTCTCCTGTTCTATTGTTATCATCATGGCTGTGTGTTGGATGGACGTTTACGGACACCCCCCCGCTCTGATGTGGACACTTTGCTCGCTCGCCTCTTCCAAGATGTCTACCATGAGGCTGGACTATGCTGCTGCTTCGCATCGCGGGGGCGGGGCTGAGGTTGTCTCCTGTTGTGCACGGTCTGTTTCTGCTCGCACTGCTGGGATACTGATGGACTGCCGGGGATAGCAATATGTGTATTGTATTGGTCGCGGGGCCCGGGATCGGGCGGCTGGGGATATGTGATGGTGGTCTTGGGAATTTCTACTGGTCCTCTGTGATTTCTTAAGGGTAATGGATGCATTGACGGGTGGGGACTATGATGTGACTGTTCTTTGTCTGATTTATTCGTTTGCTTGAGATGATTCTCCCCACCTGCATTTCTGATTGCTACTACTCTTAAGCTGATGGTAATTTGCGTGAGGGATGTTTATAGGACCGGTGGTGACCGAGATTACGTTGAATCTAGCTCCTCCCTGCCTTCTCTGAGAGTTGGAGGGTGGGATGGCTCTTCTCACTCTATATACTCTCTTTTCCACTTGTGGGTTTCTTGGGGCGACAGGCATGCCTATGGGGGGGGGTGGGCCGTGGCCTTCCGCTGGTATGCAGGGTGGGGGGATGGGATGTGTTCTATGTTTTCTCTTTGTTTCTATGGCCCTCTTTCTTTTTCTTTTCTTCTTCTGTTTCCTTTTTCTGTATCTCTTCGCTTCCTTTGTGGTCGGGGTCCAGTCTTATTAGGGAGTCTATTATATCGTCTCTTCATGTGACATAGTGGTTGATCCTGTTCCTAGATGGTGGTCATTTGTTTTCTGTCACATGCCTTCCACTATCACGCCTCCTCCCGGATGCTCCCTGAATGATAATAGCTATCCTGGTCAGTGATTGGCTTTGACTCTTTTTGTAGTTTTAGACTCGCACTCGACAAAATTATAAAATTAAACCTTTTTATATCCTTATGCTATTGTTTTATGTTACATACAATACTCTTCGCTCATAGACAGCTCTGACGGCGTTCTGTTCCATTGATACTGCTTTATCCTTTTCCTATATGTCATAGCGGCCGGCCCCGAGGGGTTGTAGGCAGACGCTGTGTATTGTGCATTTTACAAATAAAGGTTTTAAAAAAAAAAAAAAAAAAAAAAAAAAAAAGAAGGAATTTGGGCCTTCATACAGAAAAGCAGTACCTGTCTTGGCTGTCAACGGAACAAGATCAGTTGTACTACCGCCCCTTGCTGGAAAAAAGGAGAACCGAGTTGTATCAATCGACCTGGTAAAACCCCAATCATGTAGCCAATAATAAATAGTAGGCCCAGTGGACTCCCAAGAAATAGCAGAATACCCAAATTTGCTACAATCCAAGAGATTCAAACTGAAAGACTAATCACATTTGATAAACCTGCAGTGAATAAAAAAGGACTATGCAACAATGCCATGGAACTTGTGCCTCTTGAAACCCAAATGAAACAGTTCGTCAAGAAACACCAATCTACAATGATGTAGCATCAGAATGTGCTGATAAAAGCCAAATTGAAAAAACAATCCCAACAATTGACAGAACTGCATCTGGCTACTTCATCAATTTCGATAACTTTTCTGAAGATCAAAGCGAACCTGAAGAACTGCCAAAAACAAAAACTTTTAAAGACAAAGCAACAGAACTCTTTCATCAACTTAAAGAAACTTATCTGATTTCCCCTTGGATTGAATTCTGGATTGCGTTAGGTGTACTGTTCCTCATCATTTGGCTCATCTTGGTACTTTGTTTGGGAAAATTCATTGAGGGAAATTACAGTACAATGGACACAGCAAGTCAGAACATCAATTTAGTTCTGAAGCCACACAAGTCATCTCACATCGAAAAAAGAGAACTATCATCAGTGAATGTCACAGCCATTCCAATACCCGGCGGGGTAGTTTGGGACTAAACAGATTCCGAAATCTATGGCCTGGTCGAAATCCTGAAATATCCTCATCAGTTTAAGGTTTCATTAAGTGACTTTGTAAAACCAAGTACATTTTCTGATGATTGGGACTTTGAAAGCATAAATAATATGATGTCAGATTTAGTACTGTCAGCAAAATTTACAGAACATGATTATTTACAGGGTTCATCGAACTATGAACAGATGGCTACAGCCACTATGCACATCACTATTTGCATAAATCTGCTCAACCTAGAAATGTTTTTAAATATAATCAATAGGAACATTGTGCAACTCCACCTAAAAGCAGTTCGAAAACATTTTATGAGAAATTTCCATACTTCTCAGGGTTTAACACAAGTGATGCTGAAACATTCTATTACAAACTGTTAGATAAAACAGGGACAAAAAACATGCTGAGAAATACAAATCTGATTTATTCGGAAACATTTTATGAAAAAATGATTCTGTAGTAGGGGATCTCTGTGTATAGTCATAATCTAGTGAATAGTCCCGCCCATGTGCGTGGACCCCGGAGCAATCAAAAATAATCTCTAAAGTGTCGAAAAAATGCAGAACTGCACAGACACTTAAGAGAGAATTTAAAGACATATAATGCAGCCTATAAAAAGGCTACACTGTCCAGTACTTCAGCTAGAAATTCCACCAAAAATCCACAAAACAGCAAAGCCTGTCCAGATTTTCCCTGTCTTCAGTACAAACCCCTCTGGAAGATAGAGAGGAAGGCATGGACAGACAAGCCCCATAGGCTGCCATTATGTGGCTCAGAACAGGATACTGTGCCTTTAAGAGAACTTTCCAGAACTTCACAGTATCCCAGAATGCCTTGCAGGTCTCCCTTACTTTCAGTTCTTTTTTCCGGCTCCTGCAAGCAGGACCCTGGAGCATTGAGCTCTCCCTGTTCAAGGGTTTTTTTGTTGGTGTTTTTGCACTAAAATCGTTTTTTGTGTACTTTATCTGTACCTTAAAGCTTTCTTCTTGGCTTGTGGCACCCCTGGGTCGAAATAATGCCTGCATTATTTGATAAATGCCCGGAGTGCTCCAGGAAGAAGGCCAAGACAGATCCCCATGAGGTCTGTATCCTCTGCCTTCCCTCTTCCCACATCCCTGAGGAGTGTGAGATCTGCCAGGGTTTCTCTGGCAGGACCCTGAAAGACAGAAAGAAAATCAGGCTTCAGGGACTAGAAGAAAGGAGACAGAAGACGCAAGGTGGGTCTGGAGGGGCTTCTTCTGCCCATGCTGAGGCCCCTGGGGGCTCCCCGGGGGCAGGAAGCCCAGCACACGTCCCCATTCTCCGTCTGGGTCGGTGGCACCCTCCAAGACGTCGAGAGGGAAGTCCAAGGCCATCTCCCCTTCTCCCCAGGGCTCTGGGTCGAGAAATCGTCGACCGTCGACGTCGAGGGACCTACATAGGCCGCCGTCGGACGCGGAGACGGTGTCATCGTCGCTGTCTTCGGCGTCGACGTCGAGCGATCGGCGTCGACAGGACCGGCGTCGACGCACGCCGCCGAGGCAATACCGTCGATCGCCTTCAAGACACAAGGCTTCATCGTCGTCGAGGGGATCCTCTTCGTCGAGCCCGCCGTCGACGCAGAAGCACTCGCCGTCGAGACGGAGGCGTGCCCCGTCGAGGCGAAGGAGATCGTCATCAAGGTCGACGTCGAGACGCCCCAAGACGACGTCAAGGCGGTCGCCGTCGAGACGCAAGCGGTCGCCATCAAGACACAGGAGATCGTCGTCGAGATGGTCCGGGTCGACGTCGAGACACGCGAGTCGCTCGACGCCGAAGAGAAAGCGACGGTGACGCCGAAGGGCCGCTCGACGTCGAGGGACCGGCGGTCGACTCCTGAACACCGGTCAACGGTGCCGGATGCCCGTACTAAGCGGCCTGAGGCTGTGGGGGGCTCCCCTCAGCCCAGGAAGGATGGTGGATCACCGGGATCGGTGCACTCGGAGGTTTATACTCCAAAGAAGTCCGTTCCACCTCCTCCTCCGTTGCCTAGAGGCCCGTGTCCGAGGATGCCTACACCTCCTCCGTTGCCTCCTCTACCAGAGAAGCCTCCACCGGTCCCACCAAGGTCGGTCTCGTTGCCTCACCTTCCGACCCCTCCCAAGAAGACTCCTAAGTCTAAAGAACCGCGTAAGCCCAAGTCGGCCACCCCGGACAGGCCGGTGGACCGGCCGAAGCCCAGGAGGTCAAAGTCTCGCTCCAGACGGAGAGAACGATCGAGGAGCAGGCGCAGGTCCTCCACTCGTTCCAGACGGCGCCATAGGAGGCATAGATCCAGGACGGATACATCTTCCAGGACTCGCTCCTATTCCCCTACTCTGTCCGATTCCCCGGACACTAGGGTGTCTCCTATCGATGACATCGGTACATTCCAGGATGTTCTCCTGAGGGGGGCCGCGAAGTTGGGTATCACGGTGACGGCTCCTACACCTACGACGTCCGTGATATTCGAGACTTTGCACAAGAAGCACCTGTCTCGCCCTCTGTTGCCCTTGGTTCCGGGACTGGTTGAACCGGCACAAGAACTATTTCTTACGCCTGCGGTGGTTAGGGCCGCCCCTTCTAGGCTTTTGAAGAAATACAGGGCACCGGACTCTGACCCTGCCTTCCTGAGGATGGACCCAGTCCCCGACTCAGTGATAGTTACGGCAGCCAGGAAACAACACTCTACCTCCCCGTCCTCCACCGTGCCTCCGGACAAGGAGAGCCGCTGGATTGATTCGGCGGGAAGGAAAGCGTGCGGGACTTCTTCCACCACGATGAAGGCTTCCAGCGACTCAGCGTTACTGGGACGATATGACCGGGCGCTTTGGGATTCCATGGAACAGTTTGCGGACCTTGTGCCGCGCGACAGGAAGGAGGACTTTATGGAAATCGTCAAGGAGGGGATGCTGGTTTCGAACCAGGCCATCAGTGCCGCGGCGGATATTTCCTTGTTGGCGGCACATGGCTACTGCCACGGTATCAACCAGCGCCGCCATGCATGGCTCAGGCTTACGTCTCTCAAGCCCGAGGCGCAACAGCGAGTGGCCAACCTGCCGTTTTCCGGGGACACGCTCTTCGGAAAACACGCAGATGACGAGATGGCCCGGATGAAGGCCGAGGCAGAAACCCTGACGGCAGTGGGCTTGGAAAAGCCCAAGGACAAGAAGCCATACCGCCAGTTCCAACGGCGGTTCGGTTCGCAAGGGAAAGGAAGAGGACAGTCTTCGGGACAACAGCAGCAGCAACAACAGCAGCAGTTCCGAAGACCTTTCCAAAAACGTCAGAGGGGTAGAGGTGGACAGCAGCCCTCTACCGCGAACAAGGGCCCGCCGGGTCTCGACCCTGAGCGGTTACTTCCCCGTCATCCGTTACCCACTCCGGTGGGGGGAAGCGTTCAATTTTTCCTGGCAGAGTGGAGAAAAATTACTCAGGACAAGTGGGTGCTGAATATTGTTTGCAATGGATACAGTCTTCGGTTCATCAGCCCTCCTCCAGCGATCCCTCCGGTCAGCTCGCAGTATCAGCTGCGCGAGCTCCAGGCGGAGGCCGATATCCTGTTGAGGAAAAGGGCGATAGAAGACGTACCTCTGTCTCAAAGAGGAAGAGGTCTGTACTCCCGGTTCTTTCTGGTTCGCAAAAAGGACAAGAACGAGTTCAGGCCCATTCTGGACTTGCGGCAGGCAAACAAGTGGATTCGCAGAGAAAAGTTTTGCATGCTGTCGTTGCATCAGATTTATCCTCAGTTGCAACAGGGGGACTGGCTTTGTGCCATAGACCTACAAGATGCGTACTTCCACGTGCCCATCGCGCACAAGCACAGGAAGTTTCTGCGATTTCAAGTCGGCACCAATCATTACCAATACACAGTGCTGCCTTTCGGACTGAAGTCTGCACCCAGGACATTCTCGAAGTGCATGGCAGTGGTAGCGGCACACCTACGGAAAGGCAAGGTGTTTGTCTACCCGTACCTGGACGATTGGTTGATCAAGGCCTCCTCCTTCTCAGAAGTCAGGCAGACTTCCAGAAGACGTGTGTTCTCTTGAACAAGCTGGGGTTGCACATCAACATGTCCAAGTCTGTCCCGATCCCGGTCCAGTGCATTCAGTACTTGGGAGCCTCTATCAATACGCTGTCAGCAAGCGTGTCTCCTTCGGAGGAGCGACGGAGATCGATCCTTCGGAAGGCTCAGGCTCTTATGACCGTTCCATCTACAACAGTGAGGACGGTGTCTTCTCTACTGGGGTCGATGGCCTCTTGTATCTTCCTCACTCCTCATGCACGGCTACACATGAGACCTCTGCAGGAGTGCTTGGAGGACCAATGGGACCAGAGGAGAGGATCTTGGGACGACAAGATACGACTGTCTCTGCATGCTCTTCAGTCTCTGAAGTGGTGGTGTTCAGCGGAGAATCTCCTCAGAGGGGTTCCCTTCCACAAGGACATTCCTACTCAGACGATCGTGACAGATGCTTCTCTCCAGGGCTGGGGAGCGCATTCGGGGGACTTACAGATCCAAGGCACGTGGTCTCAGACGGAGTCCACGTATCACATCAATTTCCTGGAACTCAGAGCTGTTCACTTGGCGCTGAAGGCCTTTCATCCGTCTTTCCGGACCAACTCTCTGCTTGTACAGACGGACAATACGACCACAATGTATTACCTCAACAAGCAGGGGGGGTCGAGATCGCGCACCCTGTCTCGGGAGGCGCAGACGATCTGGCACTGGCTTCTGGCAAGAGGATTGACGATAACGGCTACCCATCTGCCAGGTGTGCAGAATGTTCAGGCGGACGCACTGAGCAGGCTGATTCAGGAAAACCACGAGTTGGTCATAAACGACGACGTACTAGGAGAAGTCTTCGCAAGGTGGGGGACTCCAGACATAGATCTGTTCGCCACCGCCGAAAACAGCAAATGCCGAGACTTCGCCTCCAGGTACTACCAGCAAGGGACGCTGGGGAATGCACTCTGGATCAACTGGTCGAACAGCTTTGTTTACGCTTTTCCGCCCATTCCCCTGATTCCAGCGGTGCTCATCAAGCTGTCCCAGTCCGGGGCACGGATGATCCTGATTGCCCCGGAATGGCCCAGACAGTGGTGGTTCACGGACCTTCTACACCGGTCCCTCCTTCCGCACATTCGGTTGCCGTGCAGGCCGGACCTTCTCACGAAGTTCGGGGGGCAGATGGTGCACCCCAGCCTCTCGTCCTTGAGTTTGGCGGCATGGCTCCTGAGGTAGTGCAATATGGACATTTGAATCTACCTGAAGATTGTATGGACATACTGAAGGAGTCTAAGAGGCCCTCCACTCGAACGTCCTACGCTTACAAGTGGAAGAGGTTTTGTATCTGGTGTGTGTCCAGGAACTTGGATCCTACGACGTGCAAGGAAGATGTCATACTTCCCTACCTTCTACATTTGGCGCGATCTGGCCTTAATGTTCACTCTATTAGGGTTCATCTCGCTGCATTGACTGCCTACAGGAAAAGCCCTTCACAGACTTCCTTCTTTCAGATCCCTGTGATCAAAGACTTTTTGGAAGGCTTGAAGAATGTGTTCCCTCCTGTCAGGCTTCCATCGCCTTCATGGGAATTGAATGTGGTGCTGTCCAGTTTGATGAAGGAGCCTTTTGAACCCATTCATAAGGCTTCGTTGTAGCACCTATCCTGGAAGGCGGCGTTCCTCGTGGCCATTACATCGGCCCGCAGGGTGAGTGAAATTCAGGCGCTGTGTTGTAATGAACCTTATACTGTATTTCATGCTGCTAAGGTTGTTATGCGGACTCACCCTAAATTTCTTCCCAAGGTTGTTTCTGACTTTCATGTCAATCAAACTATAACTTTGCCTACGTTTTTTCAGAATCCCTCATCTCCAGCGGAACGTTCCTTACATTCCCTGGATGTTCGGAGGGTGTTGAAATTTTATCTGGATAAGACCAAAGATGTACGTAGGTCAGACCAATTGTTTATCAATTACGGATCAGTCAGGACGGGTCTTGCGACCTCTAAGCAGTCCATTTCTAGGTGGATTGTGTCCTGCATACAACTATGTTACCAGAAAGCTAATAAGGCCTTAGGAGGTAAGCCTAAGGCTCATTCCACTAGGGGCAAAGCTGCCACGACAGCCTTGCTCCGTAATGTGCCGATTGCAGAGATTTGCAAGGCCGCCACTTGGAAGTCGGTTCATACCTTTGCTAAGCATTACTGTCTGGACGCTGATGCCAGAGCAGATGCTCAGGTTGGACAGGCTTCGCTGCGGAATTTGTTCGCACAATAGTGGTGTTGGTTTCTTTTCTCCACCGCCGCTTTGGTGTGGGGATGGGCTTGCCATTCTATTCACTAGATTATGACTATACACAGAGATCCCCTACTACAGAAGGAGTAGTTTCTTTTCTGTAACTCCAGTTCTGTAGTAGGGGTATCTCTGTTATAGTCATAAGCGCCCGCCCTCCTCCCCGGTGGAGAGATGTTCATGGAAGGAATGCTACAGGTCGGGCGTGTTATGCCTTCAAAAAGAACTGAAAGTAAGGGAGACCTGCAAGGCATTCTGGGATACTGTGAAGTTCTGGAAAGTTCTCTTAAAGGCACAGTATCCTGTTCTGAGCCACATAATGGCAGCCTATGGGGCTTGTCTGTCCATGCCTTCCTCTCTATCTTCCAGAGGGGTTTGTACTGAAGACAGGGAAAATCTGGACAGGCTTTGCTGTTTTGTGGATTTTTGGTGGAATTTCTAGCTGAAGTACTGGACAGTGTAGCCTTTTTATAGGCTGCATTATATGTCTTTAAATTCTCTCTTAAGTGTCTGTGCAGTTCTGCATTTTTTCGACACTTTAGAGATTATTTTTGATTGCTCCGGGGTCCACGCACATGGGCGGGACTATTCACTAGATTATGACTATAACAGAGATACCCCTACTACAGAACTGGAGTTACAGAAAAGAAACTACTCCTTACATTTGGTTTTGATTTCTGGAATAAGAACATTGAAACAAAAATCATCTGGGGTACAAAAGAGTGGCAGGTCCAAGGATTAGAAGCTTTATTTCGTGCCTGCATGATCCCAGAACAAATAATGTTCTTGAATGACACCATTCAACAGACTACCTGTCTCGGCCTAGCCAAGATCAATGAATTAAACAAACCGTCTATTCCTAAGCCAATACCTGATAATACAACCACAGATATTGAGATAGACGTATCCCACATTTTACACCAAAACAGAACACATCCTGATTGGAAAAAGTGGTGAATCTGGCCAACAGACACAAATAACTGTCAAGATAGATTCCTGAACAAAATACAGGGGTTAAAAATGACCAGACCAGACCCTAGATACTCCCAGAGACAACATCCAGGGATAGTAACAACATACAGTGTAGGGAAATTATGCCTTGAATGGCTACAGACTTCCACACTGGCAGAAATCAAGCAACACTTGACTTTACTTAAAGACGGTGCTGACTTGAGCGATTTCATAATGGGACCTCGCAAACAGCGTCAAAAACGTTTCATAGCGGCCAGTATATATGCTGCTTACAACGAAGCTTGGAAAGTGACTCAAATTGAGACAGCAGAGAAAATACAAGAAATTGGTCGTATTAATTTGGAAAAATCGCTTTCTGTTGTGGATAATGGGTTAATGACTCTGTCCTCCAGAATATATTCACTGGACAGTATTGTATCATCTGCTATCGATATAATAGACCAGGACTTGCTAATGTTACAACATGGCCAGTCCCAATTACGTTCTATTGTACAGCTAGGCTGGATGTTGCAAAACCTGCGTTCAGGCTATGTGCCATGGCGTTTAATCAACACAACATCATTATTTTCTATCTTTAACCTTACTGATAAACAAATCAGTTTGGCACAGCAAGGAGCAGACTATACAATACTGAGCATTGAAAAACATCAGAGATTACCATTGACAATGTCAGAAAGACCTGTCATTGAATGGATAATACACGGAATAATCACAATTCCGATAACAACTTTCCAATTTAAAAATTGCCAAGAGTATATACCAACAGGCCAGTTTGAAAGGTTGGGTAAAGGGTACATTAATTCGGTACAAATAGAGGGAACCAGTTCTGGACAATATTTAGCGGGGTCCAGTGTACATGTCCAAACAAACATGAAATACACAAGGTACAAAGTTCCCCGAGAACATAAGAGGGAGAGTGTGCGGAAAGGAGTATTAGGAGAGTTAAGGCAGGGAGCAGAGAGCTCCCTTGTTGGAACTGAGAAACCTCACACACCCAGCGAGCTAGATGTCAAGCTTCATCATTGGCCTCTTGCTCCTCGTCAGACTGGCGCTGCAATGTCTGACGGGCGCCTAAGAGGCGCTCTCTGTCGGAGTTCTTTTGTTCCAGCCAATGGTTGTGTGCGTGTGAGGGGAAAAGTTGGAGGTGTAGTCATGTGGGGATAGTGATATTAAAAAAGGTGAATCAATTCACAGAGTCATTTATTCGCGTGATAAATTCCCTTGGTTAAAAAGGTGGGAGGGGAAGTAGAGGCTGTAAGGGGCACAGTGGAACTACCTCAACCCTCTGATCAGGTCGACATATTTCTTGCTTGGTTCGCAATTCCTCAGGACCTCTAGTGATCACTACTACGCGGTGAAAACGAAAATAAATGTGAAAAATGCAAATAAAGGGAATCAATACAACCTCTCTGGGTCAGTAAGGATGCAGGCCTAGTGGTTCTGCGGTAGAGGGGTGACCCTAAAGGAGTCCCTAAAGGGCCTCGCAGTCTGTTCCCGTGGGGCAGCACAGATAGGTGTAATAACCTAGAATGCCGGCAGCCCACAGCTTGCGAACCTACCCACACGATCGGCGCTCCTGTAGGCGCTACTACGGGAGCGCCGATCGTGTGGGTAGGTTCGCAAGCTTTGGGCTGCCGGCATTCTAGGTTATTACACCTATCTGTGCTGCCCCACGGGAACAGACTGCAAGGCCCTTTAGGGACTCCTCTAGGGTCACCCCTCTACCGCAGAACCACTAGGCCTGCATCCTTACAGACCCAGGGAGGTTGTATTGATTCCCTTTATTTGCATTTTTCACGTTTATTTTCGTTTTCACCGCGTAGTACTGTTCACTAGAGGTCCTGAGGAATTGCGAACAAAGCAAGAAACATGTCGACCTGATCAGAGGGTTGAGGTAGTTCCACTGTGCCCCTTACAGCCTCTACTTCCCCTCCCACCTTTTTAACCAAGGGAATATATCACGCGAATAAATGACTCTGTGAATTGATTCACCTTTTTTAATATCACTATCCCCACATGACTACACCTCCAACTTTTACCCTCACACGCACACAACCATTGGCTGGAACAAAAGAACTCCGACAGAGAGCGCCTCTTAGGCGCCTGTCAGACATTGCAGCGCCAGTCTGACAAGGAGCAAGAGGCCAATGATGAAGCTTGACATCTAGCTCGCTGGGTGTGTGAGGCTTCTCAGTTCCAACAAGGGAGCTCTCTACTCCCTGCCTTAACTCTCCTAATACTCCTTTCCACACACTCTCCCTCTTATGTTCTCGGGGAACTTTGTACCTTGTGTATTTCAAAGGTTACATTAAGTCATCATGGAAATTACCTTATACACACACATGTTATAGTGACAAAAACAAGAGTGTATTTCTTAGTGGTAATAATTGTAAACGTCCACTAAGCGGTATACTCCTGTGCCAAGGTATTAATTTGCATGGGGCCTGTGAGGGGACTTCAAATAACCTTTCATGCCACCAGCACGGCACACCTGCAACACAGATAGAGCCATTCTTTAGACAACTTTCTAACGGGAGTTACGTTCTAATAACGGACCACAGCTGTTGTGGCATGGTGCCAGGGAAAGCATATCTCGTAAGCGTTAGTTCCATGGTCACTTGCTGTATGCAAGCATTGTATCCAAACGACCCTGGAGAATCAGAGGTGACGATTTGGCCTCCGTTGAATATCTCTTCTATACGAATTGATACTTTAAGCAGAATGAAGTCTGTGCTTTTGCAGACAATAGTGCGCATCACGTCATCAAAAGAGACGTATGATCTCCAAGTTGCAAGGACAACAGCAGAGATACATGCGCTTTTATCAACTAATTGCCCCGTGCATTTTGTAGAAATGCTGAGCCAAATCCTAAATATGTCAGATGCCAGTGGTATCGCACATGTATAAGACAATTTTTTCGGGACTGTTAACAACCTTCGATGCAGTCCTGGGCATCTTTCCCAATTTTGTCCATTCGATCTTTGGCGGCCTAACACTACTTTTGGGACTCGTAGCAGGAATTTTGTTTTTGACCCTTCTGCTCCGATATGGCAAGCCAAAACGCAGACATGACTCCAGCAAGAATGGAGGAAACGATCCTAGCAATACGCTATCGGGACCGCATAACTAAAGTCCTTGGATTAGCCCGGCTAAGAGATCTGAATATGACCTGGTTTCTTTCATTCAGACCTATATGGCAGAACTACATCTTACCTGTGCTTCGATGTATGCTATGCGGAGACGAATGCGTGTTAGACACCTGTCTTACACTACAATCAGCAGTGCCAATGGATGTCGATACTTTGCTAAGTCCTGTAACGGCTCATGCATCGTGTTGTCCCCAGCGGTTACCAATCCTGATGACGGCATTCGTTGAGACTTCTCCACTACGATTAGGTGGTGGCAGTGAAGCAAGAAATGAGAGCAACATCACCCAGGTACGACCTTCTGTGAGCATTGCTGATCCCGACACCGATGATAGCAATCATTCTCACAACTGCCCAGTTACAGCATTATCATCTTTGGTCGAACTTTCACCTGAAGCTGTAGACAGTTTTTTTGCACATCTATCTGAAGTAATGTTCTCCCCTGAACCAAAAGAATAACTTTTAAGCGAACCGGCACACAGCGCTCCCCTGAACTCTGAATTCGGCCTTCGGCTTTGATAAACAAAAGCTACTGAAAAACATTAGAACTATTTTTCCCCTGGAAACAAAATTATTTTTTTCAGAATTCCAAAATATTTACCTTTCTTTTCTGGCAATTGTACTCTGCTTGAAGTAGAACTATTCATAAAGAACAGAGCTTCTATTTTTAGTAGGTCTAGAGACAAAATATTACCTTGAACTGTAGCAGAAGAGCAAGCAATTGCATTTATATGTGATGAAATAGTCTCAACCTTCTCTTCTGTATTAAGAGACATTTCATGTGTAATTTTCGCAAATCGTTCAGCTAAATATATATGCATTTCTTTTCTGAATGATTACACTGCTTAAAAAACGTACAGTACCTATAATATTTCATGTATTTCGCGTACTCCATTTCAAATGCAAAATGTATTTTGGGGTGGGATGGAATACACATGCACTTTAACATATTTACTATTGCTTAGTTTTAAGTAAATTATGGACATAAAATCGTGGAGTGGGTGATGTGTTTTATCTAGGAACCCGAATCAATATTGTGACTTTATGCCCTTGTACGGCTATAATCAATGATATCCCTATAATGGCATAAGAATCAGATCCATATTTCAGTAAATCGCCCTTGCAGTCCAAGGCACGGCAAAAGCTACTTCCTTGGATTCCTAGAGAGCACACCGAGTTCTTTCGACACACCAAACCTCCAGCAACCTGGGAAATCCCCACTTGCTTTGTTTTGATTTGTAATAGAACTCCTGCGAGCACTGTAAGAACTGCCAGTTCTTAGTGACATCTTTATTGACGTCTTATGTCCAAACCTTACGTCAAACTCGGCACCTTTCAGGTATAAATATACCAACGTTGCCTTAAGCAAACACACGGTGGTGGTTACGGAGCAGAGCAGCTAATCTACTTGCCGAGAGCCCAGCAGACGCGAGAAGCCCACGGACGCTGCCCCTCCTCTATGACGCGCTGAGAAAGACGCTGTCTTTTCTCCTGCCGAAAAAATCCAGCTCCGGCGTTTCCAGCCTACCCTTGCGGGTGACTGGGATATCGAGTCCTGAGAGAGAGATACCAGACCTCCTACATTCTATTCCCAGGTACAGTGCTGACTAAACCCTTAGAGAGAATTCTTGAATAGATCCTTGGCAACAAACCTACTTAACTTAAACTGCTACTTACTTACTCCTTCCCATGTATTAGGCTTAGGTCAGGTACACCGGGGTAGGCGTAGTTTAGAAGCACCAGTTGAGGACGTTAGCCTATGTATATATGTATGTATATATTTTATCCATTTTAAAGTGTCTTATGGCTAAGAAATCATATCAATGCTTTTACAGTATTATTTTATAATACTCCTTTTACTGTACGTACTTTACTTTATATTAAGTATTGCAATTGTGGCAATACATTTCTCTTGCATGAGAAGGAAGACTGCTCAATAAATAATACCTTTTATTGAAAACACCCGTCTCTCTTCTCTGCACTCTGGTGAAACTAAGAACGCACATCTGACTGAGTGAAATAGCTGTCTATTGTTTTCACGACTCTAGAGATTTACTCTTATTCTGAGGGAGCAAAGTTGTCATGTTTATGCGGTTGTCGGAAGCTGAATCCCTTCTTGTCTGAGCCAGGGAAGCTGATCCCTTCCTATTCATTCAAGAAAGTTTCCAGTGACCTCTGAGCTAGCTGGCGCAAACCTAAATTAAGTCTAACATAGTCAGTAGAGACCTAGAAGACCTCAGTCCTACGTCTACGCTGCTGTTTATGTTATTCCAATGCGCAGAGCCTATAGGGAAAATAGGAACTACACTACACATGTACCGGAGCCTTTCAGTTTCCGGGAATGAATACTCCTGTCTAAATTGTGTGAAGGGAATGACCCCCTCCGTGTCATATATATGGCACAGTGCTCGGCATCCGGCCTCCCGCCAGTGGGCGAAGGCCCCTTTTTCCATCCCCGGTGTGAAGTCCGGGTTGTCGACCAACGGTGTGAGTGGCGACAGGAATGTAGTAAGACTATGAACTATGTTGGTGGCATCCCAAACCTTTAAGGGCACCCTGGTGACGAAGGAAGCATATAAATTCGCGGGACGGTGAGCTCGGCGCAGGAATGGCACCTCCTGCAGGGGCTGTCCCGCCACCGCCTGGTCCTGGAAGAGCCAGTGTTTGTCCGGTTCCCACCTACTCCACTCCACCGGATAACGCAGCTGTGCCGCTTGGAAGTATTTACTTGTCAGTGACTTTAAACCTTTCTCAAACTATTTTAAAGAACATTATTAACTATAAGAATTTTTGTTGCTTTGTTAAGTACTGTTAAAGATTGAGAATTTAGACAAAGTATCCAAGGGATATATTAGTTTTGACTGTTTGAGTATAAAGTGCTACATTGTGGCAAAAGAGGGAAGAGAAAAGCACCCAGTGCCCCGGCTATCAGCTACAAAGACAGGACTGTATAGATAGAGTTGGGTGGTATTGCGGTCATTTACAAAGATGCATATAAATGCACCTTATCCAACTTTTCACATCCTGATTGTGAAAGCGCCCAGTTGAGTACAGTCTTATCTCCCACCCACACATTCTCAGGATTTACTGATCTATAGGCCCTCAGGCGCTAGTAGCAGATTTTTAGAGGCATTACCTGATCAACAATCCAGCCTTACAATAGAGAAGACCCGACTGACAATCCTCTTTGGTTGTAATCTTTATGCAGACAAGCACAACTCCAATCATATTAGACCGCTGCATGGCGACATGGAAGAATTGCAATTTGCCCAACTTGTAACTCTACCTACCCACGAGAAAGGCCATATTTTGGATCTCATTTTTTCTAATGGTCCACAACTCATAGTTTCTAAACCTGGTCATATCATTGTTTGATTACGTTTTCTTTACCCAGGCCTCTGCAAGTGCACACACCTCTAGGTCAAAGTATTACTAAGAGGAGTTGGTCTAAAGTGGACCCCAAAACATGGCAAACCACCCTCAAGGAAAATTCCCCTATCCTCTCGGGGAATCTAGAAGAGAAATACCAGCAGTGGGAACACTAGATTACCCAATCCGCTAATATCTGTGCACCTAAAAGAATCTTTAATAGCAAACCTCTCTCTTCCTGAAGAGAAGGTCCAACAGCTTCTTAGGACAATCAAATCAGGCTCTCCATTGGACCCAGTGCCCCCACGTTTCCTATTGGATGCACTTGATATTCTTTCACCTTCGGTGACTGAACTTGTCAACCTCTCACTAGATTTGGCGCTAGTTCCAAAAACCTGGAAACATGCTATCATCAAGCCTCTCCAAAAGAAAGCCAATCACGATCCGACAACTCTTGATTAATCTTCGCTCCATCTCCCTTTGAGCATACCTGGGTAAACTCCTGGAGAAGCATGTTAATCACTCCCTAACTAACTTCCTTGAGTCCAATGACATTCTACATCCTACCCAGTTGGGCTTTCGAGCCACATACAGCACTGAGTCAGCCTTACCGACAGTTACTGAAGAGCTCAAATCTACACTTGACGAGGGTCGGTCTGCCGCCATCCTCCAACTAGACCTTAGTGCTGCCTTCGACACTGTGGATCATACCATTTTAAAGGCAAAACTGGGGGAAGTGGGAATTCAGGGAAAAGCCTTGGAGTGGATCGCTTCCTTCCTGGATAATAGATCTTTCCAGGTGAAGGAAGGGGACTGCGTCTCAGAACACCACCCCACCACTTGTGGCGTCCCACAGGGTTCGTCCCTCAGTCCGACTTTGTTTAATGCCTATGTTCGTCTCTTGGCTGAGGTGGTAGAGGAATTTGGAATATCGGTAGTGTCATAAGCCAATGCCACCCAGCTAGTGGTGTCTTTTTCGAATGGCCCTGAAGTTAGAACTAACCAACTACCTATCTGTCTGGAGAGAGAGGTGAGTTGGATGTCCTACAGCTGCCTGATGCTGAATGAGGGGAAAATGGAGCTCATGTTGCTCGGAGATCCGGGCATCCACTCACCTCTGATACACTGGACCAAATGCATGGAAGATCCTCCCTTTGCCAAATCCGCCATAAAGAACCTGGAGATTTGGCTGGAGGACTCGCTGACACTGGACTGTCAATCCAGGAACCTCTCAGGGTTATGTTTTTCCCTGCTTAAAATGAAAAGGAAAATCATTCATATAATCCTGGAGCACCTGAGGAAAATGGTGATACAATTCCTCCTCATCTCGCGTTTGGACTATGGAAATTCCCTCTATCTGGGTTCACCTAAGTACGTCACCTGGAGGCTGCAGGTGGTAGAGAATGCGTCTGCTACACTTCTGTTGAAGATTCCCAACCGCATCTCCGCTAAAGAAGCACTTAAACAGCTACACTGGCTGCCTATTGAGGCTAGAGTAAAGTTTAGGTACATCCTTGCCAGGCATCTTAGATCTGCCCATCAACAGCTCCTCAAGACTACTAGAGTTAAAAGAGCCAGATGGGGAGGCAGATCCGTTGCCCATCTGAAACCTAGGTTACGGCTCCCACTGGAATTGTGAGCCGAACCTCACAAATTGGCCTTTAGGAAAAATCTGAAAACCTGGCTTTTTCCACACTAATTATGCGTTGGCTCAGCTTGTCACTGTCAGTATTCCTGCTAGCGCTGGGAAGCCCTCGGGCAGCCATGCGCTTTACAAATTCATTAAATAGAAATAGAAATAAAAAGCAAACCATATTGAGGGAGGGCCCCCGTTTGACTATTTTAAACTATTTAACGTAGCTATGGGTGCTATCGAACAGCAGTGGACGAGGCCCTGAACCCAGAAGAAAACGGTCTGGGATGGGGTCCCCCATCAGATAAGCTAAACAAGGGACACCTGCCCCATTTACAGAGGCTCCTAGGATCGTGAAAAGGCAGTATTTTGAACGTATAGGACCATATTTTAGTAAGAGACCAGGAATGTGACACTCAACCACCTAGTAAGGGTTCAAGAAATCCCTATACCCCCCCAGCATTGTAGGGGAACCCGTGTTAAAGGCTAGGGTGACCCCCATCAAAGCATGAAATAAGGCACCCAAGAAGGAAAAGCCTCTGTCAACACACAAGTTAGGTAAGAGGTAAAAATCCATATCTAGCTCTGATTCACATACACAGAGCGGTGTCACGAAGGTAAAAACTAAATTGGATGCACTGGATACTTATCTTAGAGAAACTCTAAATAGCCTAGCAGATTAGGAGAAATGGAAGAGACGTTATCCAAATGCTTGGATAAATGCCAGCCAAACGTGCCAGAATCTGTTAATAACCATACCACCGGTCCGGACCTTTCAGATGGCAGTAGGCGGCTAAATATTCAAACTACAAACTCCACTCCTCTCAATCAAGAGAAATCGATGGGGGTTTCACATAACAGAGATCGACAAACCCTTATTACTAAGCCAGCAACTCTTTTTCTGGCAATTTCTCTAGTCCCGGCCGTGCCTATGCATACTTCAGGTGATAACAGTATTAACATATCCAGACCCCCGAGTGACCATGAGTTAGAACCTTCAATAACATATTTGGATCTACCTCCGGCCGTAACACCGTATACGGTTGTGCTAGCAAATGTTCCAAGATTACACCGTGGGCTGGTTGAGTCTTGGGATACTTTAAGAAAAAGGTCTCTATTTTGGTTGAGTGCCAGGATGGGCCTAACTGAGAGGCTTTTCGCTAAGTTTAAAATGGCTAGAAGAGTGAGTTGGATAGGGAGAGGGAGTAAGAACCTGTCCGGAGATTATGTGGTTTTAACTTTTAAAACCCCCCAATTCGTACATATGATTTTGAGTAGGCTCGAAATCATACTATCTCAGTGCAAAGTATTAATTTACTTCCTTTAGGATATTTTTAACAAGCTACCCCCAATAATAATACTAATATAAAGCAAGGATCCCCAAGCAATGATTCGTAGCCCTTGGTTTAGTGTCCCAACCTATAACAGTTTTGACATACTGCCTAACATTGAAGAAGTTGGCTGACTATGTTCAGTAGATACTCGCTCTGGTGAGCTTAGCAGTAGGCCACGGATTTCCTTATTTGACGGACTCCTGGAAACTCAGCCTAGTGAAACAGAAAAACTTTTTTTAAAGTAGCGACCCATCTTGCCCAGTAATATCAACAACTAAGACTCTTGGGGCTCAGGATCTCTATTCCACGTTAGAAGCGACTAAGGTAGTTAATTCTAACTCCATTTGTCTTAATATACAAATCACCCCCACATTATCCCCAACCCTACATGTTGACATTTTGGAACTAAATGTAGATAAAGTGAAACCTACATGTCCTAACATTCTTGTTGCCCCTACACCATCCTCCACCTCACAAGCCGATCTCATAGCATCTAATACTGGCGAAAAGATGGAGATAAATGAGGGTAACAAGAGGAAAGATAAGTGTCAGTTTATGTTTTGGAATGTAGCTGATCTAAAGACCAAGGTGACCAATCAGGTATAGACTGCCTTTGTGAGGAAATTTGATGTAGTCAGCCTTCAGGAAACCTGGGTGGACGAGCCCATTTACAATAATGGGTATAAAACCTTTCACACACCAGCTGTCACATCGTCCCATGGAAGAGCAAAGGGGGGTCTTTGTACATATATTTCAAACTTCTTGAATATTGGGAAAATTGTACTAAATGCTGCTGATCAGTACTATCAAATTATTAGCCTTTATGTTGATAAATCGTTTTGTATGGGTTTAGTTAACTTCCATAATAACGTTCAACAAGAGTCGATGGAGGGGATATTGAGGTCTATAAGCTGTTATTTATTAAATTTGCAGGGCTCCATAACCAAAGATTTACTTATTATTTGGGGGGGGGGGGGGTGTTTAATTCTGCTTTTTGCCGACATGCGGAAAAAGGGGTCTGTGGTATTTCATATGATAAAGATACTAGTTTTCCTCATCTTTCCACATTCAATGTATGGCAATCTTTTAAATGATATTGTGTTTCTATCTGATTTAGGTTTTGTTAACAATTGATGCTCCCCGTCAGTTTCCTTTTGCCCTACTTTTAATCTCCGAGGTACATTTTCGACTATAGATTTTATATTAACTACGAGTAGACATTCTTAATGGGTTAAGGATTTTTTCACCCACGAGATCTCTTTGAGTGATCATTTTCCTTTGAGTGCGGATGTTTTGGTGCATAATCATGAGTTATTTACGAGAGACAACTCTCCCCACTCTGTTGGCAACATCACTCCGACTAGGCAAAATGGGTATCTCTGGGATAAATTAGACTCTGATGAGTTCATGAGAAGGTTGTGTCAAATTGCAATGACATTTTTTTTATCCTGCTTGGACGAAACAAACCCGCATACGGATATTATTGAAGGTTTCTCCGCTATACCTGATTACATTACATCAGGAAAGCCCTTTTCGTGAAAACTAATAAAAAAGCCACCCAAAAACAAGGGTGGTTCGATTCCAAATGTATGGAGGCCTATTCTAACCGTAAACATACCTTACATAAAGCAGTGAAAAACAAGGACGATATTAGAGAGGCAAGAACGGAGTAGAAGCGGGCATTAAAAAGAAAGGAGAAACGCTTTAAAAGAAGAAGCCTGGTGTGCCTTACATAAAGCCTCTGTAATCAGAGACTCTTCTGCCTTCTGGAAGGCAGTTAATGCGCCCTTCCTGGTTCATAGAGATAAGGCAACAATAGAGATTGTTATTAGTGAGGCAGAGTGGATTGAGCACTATTCGATGTTGTATAATAAACCACTGCCAGAGGCCCAAGAAGATCCACTCATAGTAAATAAAACTGATCAATAGGTAATAAGCCTACAAAAATATTTACATTTTGACCTAAGCGAGGTTAATTTGGCTATAACCGCAAGTATGGGTGGTAGGCTCCAGGGCCTGATGGTATCCCCGTTGAGCTTTTTAAATCTAAAGTGGAACTATTGGGCCCACTTTTAACGCAAGTATTTATTGCATGCAGTTTGAGCAGATTCTTACCAACTTGGTTTGAATCAATACTGGTCCCCATTTTTAAAAAAGGGGACAGGGAAAATCCTGCATGTTATAGGCCAATTTCGCTGCTGGATTCCACAGTAAAAGTCATAGGGCGAGTTTTGCTAAATAGACTGCAGGATTGGGCGGAGGACAGGTCGATCATAAGTGATTTACAATATGGCTTTCGTAAGGATCTGGGCACAGTAGAACAGGGCCTCAATCTAACTATCCTGCTAGGTAAATATACTAAAGCAAAAAGGGGAAGGTTGTTCCTGGCTTTTGTTGATTTAACAATTTGAATGCGTTATCCATGAGAAGCTGTGGAAGATTTTACAGGGGATGGGGGTGGACATTTTAGTAATTTCCTTCCTGAGGCAGCTCTATTCAGGGGCAAAGGCAAGGGCCCGTTATGGGGTTGGGGGGAGTGCACAAATCGTTTTAGAGTAATGAGAGGAGTGAGACAAGGCTGTGGCCTTGCACCCTTTCTTTTTACGTTGTACACAAACGATTTAGGAAACACATTGGTCCAAGGGTGCAAGGACCTACAGTTAGTAGGTAAACATCTTATTCCCGCACTTCTGTACGCGGATGATGCGGTCCTTATGGCCTGCCCGCCACTGGGACTTCAAAGGGTAGTCACCAGTTTGACCAATCTTATGTCAAATTTGGGTCTTACCATTAATTCTTCTAAGAGATTTGTAATGAAGTGTGGGACAGGCTGTAATAAGACTAGAGCTCTTTTTATTGATGTGAATCGGAATGAATGTACGAAACCTTTTCTTATCTAGGGATTTTATTCGATTGTACAGGGGCCTGGACTCAGGCAGTGAAGGCCAGGAGGTTGTTGTTTATCAAGGCATTGACTGCTTTATCAAATTTTAGCAGAAAACAGGGTAGACGGCCCTCTGTAGAATTGCTTCATATATATAAAGCAAAATGTGTAGCAATTGCCTCCTATGGTGCGGGTATCTGGGGTTATGCTGACATGAACTCCTTACAGGCTGCCGAAAACATGTTTTTTAGTTTCCTGTTGGCAGTTCCAGACAGCACATCTACTTATATATGCCACACGAAACTGTGCATGCCATTTTTAGAGGACACAATAAAAATCCAGCCAGTCCTCTTGTGGCATGGGATCTGGACCTCCGACAAGACGGTACTTAATAGCAATATACTGAATGATAGCCTAGGGCTAGATGGGGCTAAGCATATTAGATGGCTAGAGTATGTTAACATTTTTCTATCTAACCTAGGCCATCAAGAATATTACAATGACCCCAATACCATGTGTAATGTGTCCAGTAAAGATCTTAAAGATAGTTGCCTGCGCCTATTGGGTGAAATTAGAACTACAACCAAAATGACAAAATCAATGGTTGAAGCCCATTATCTCACCCTGACGACTTTAACAATACAGCCATATATAAGGATGATTACAGGCGACTATGATAGATTTTTGTTAATGCATTTTAGACTGGGTATTTTACATACATCTATAAGTTTCCCAGAATTAAACCACTGGATGAGAATGTTAAGTAAATGTCCGTGTGACGATGTATCTGTACAGTCGACCCTGCATGTATTACTCTTGTGTTAATTTTACTCTGCCCCAAGAAGGAGGTGGATGATTCCTGTATTAAGGTAATTCGGGTTGAGACAATGTCACCCAGCACTCTTGGCCCTACTATTCTTAGAAAAATAATTTGCCATTGCTTTAAAACAAAAAATTATTTAAATGTAGAAAATCGGGGCGTGGCCAAGATGGCGGGCTGAGAGGACGCTCTTGCCGTGAGCTCCCGAGCCCCTGGAAACCGTGCACCGTCTTACGCCGCTGATCTCCCCCGGACCGAGCGGGAAACACGTCCAGTGCACCCCACGGTGTGGTGGAGCGATCTCCAACCCCCAATTTCCTTGCTGCAGCGGCGGTGCCGCAACGGGGCCGGCCCGCGGCGAGAGCAGTCTGAGGAGCCGCCGAGAGGCCGGAGAACCATCGACCGCAGGCCTCCAGCGGTCCGAAGAGGAGGCCTTGAAGCACGGAGAGGTCCGGCGGCTTGCGGGTGCTCCGACAGCGAGACCCCGGCGTGGCCTGGACGTGGCCGTCCCCTGCGGAGCGAGGCCGAATTAGCGGAGAGCAGAGGGGCGGAGCCGGCAGGAAGCAGCTACGCAAACCCGGGGATCAGGTAGGCTGCGAGGCCTGTGCTGTAGGGCCCGGCCCGAACCCCGCCCTGCGCCCCTACCGGGTGTCTTCGGACTACCGAACGCTCAGATACACCCCCGCTGCCTGCGGGGCCTGACTCTTCCCCGGTCCCTGCCTCTGAACAATCTACTCGGCCGGCCTTGGAGCAAGTTATAATCGAGCGGGCCCGGACTCCGGATCGTGAGTGGAAGGACGCCCCCCACCCCTCGCCTTCCCCATGTGGAACTTGGCTGGCTCGTGTGGACAACGGATAATTGCAGAGAGCCCCGGGAGAAGTGGCTGTCCACGGACGCGGCCCAGACGGGGTCGGAGACCGTGGTGCTGGGCGACGACCGGAAGGGGAGCCGTCCTGTGGCGCCTCTCTCTGTGGCAGAGGGTCTCGACCTCAACTCCGGCCGAAATGGGGCACCACACATATGACCCAGAAGACGAGACTGCGCCATAATAACGCTGGCCCTCGAGGACGAGACAGATTGCCATATTGGACGAGGACGAGTCGCTCACACCGGCCCTTTGGAGCAACCTTCGCGCCCGGCACTCGGAAGCGCCCAAGTTTGAATCGGCGCTCCGGAGTCCAGAGACCCCACGAGTTGTGAGGATTGCCGCCCTGCGAAGAACTGCTATACGGGCCCTGGCCCCCTTCCTCGCCTTAACGCATGGGCTTTTGTGATACCCCACCCCCACGATGTCGAATGCCAGAGGAACGAAGAAGGGAGACCGGACCTTACCCGACATGCTGGGCAGAGGCGCCCCGAGACAAGACAGGAACCAGACAGCCCGAGACCCCCGACTAGCTCTCAAGGTGCGGAAGGCGGGGAACCTCCGGTAACTAGATCCTTTCTGGAGTCGCTGTTCAGCTCTTTGAGGGAGGATTTTCAAGCCTTAAAACAGGAGGTGGCCGGGGAAGTTCGAGAAGTTCGAAGAGAGGTCGACTCCCTAGGAGAGAGAGTGAACACGGTGGAGGCGGCTGGCCACTCCAGAGATGAAGAAATCACGCACCTACAGCAGGAGGTCCTGAGACTGAGAGATCAACAGATCGACCTACAGGCCCATGCCGAGGACCTTGAAAACAGGTCCAGACGCAACAACATCCGGGTCCGAGGCGTTCCATCCAGTGAAGAAGGAGAAGATGTGGCTGCCTACCTGGGGGCCCTGTTCCGTGAAATCCTGGGAGAATCCGAAGACTTCCCGATCCGAATTGATAGGGCACACAGAGTGGGCCGACACCGGAGGGCCTCGGCGCCTCCTCCAGACATTCTAGCCTTCCTGCCGGACTTCCCTCTGAAGGAGCGGATTCTCCGTGAGGCCAGACGACAGCAGCCTTTCCGTTTCCGAGACCACCAAGTGGCTCTGTACCAGGACTTGTCCGCAATAACGCTGCAGAAACGGAAGGCCTTTAAAATTGCTACGGATTTTTTGAGGGAACATGACACACAGTACTCTTGGGGTCATCCCTTTCGACTCATCTTCCGCTGGAATGGGGCTCTACACCAGCTCCGATCTCTCCAGGACGTTTGCGGAGTGCTGGGAATCACCGCGACGGACTCAGACACTCCAGCGCCTCGTCGTAGGCGAAGCACACGGGACGGCTGGCGGCTGGCCGGAGGACGGCGATCCCCGCCGCCGCCCACGAGACCCGACTCACCTACAATTCGGGCAGAAATGACCAGCGCCATACAAGAGGCTTCCAGGACCACGGCGGCTGGTGATGTGGCCTTGACGGCTTGAACATACTCCGGGGTGAGATTGCAGTAGCCTTATCTTCATTGCAGGTGCGGGGGTTCCGGGGGTAGGGGGGTGGCGGGAGCACTGGGGGTTGTGGCTGGACGTCCACTTGACTAACTTTCCACGGCCTTGTCCGTTGAGGACCAGACTGGGACAATGAAGTCGTATGCATGGTTGGGGATGAGGGGGGTGGGTGAGGGAGTTAAATGGGGAAGTTTGAGGTTTGGGGAGTTCACTAGACGACGGGGAGGATGGGGTGGCATTGGGCTCCAATGGTGTTTTCACAGTTGGGGAGGGGGGATACGGGGACTGTACTGTGCTATGATGCCATTTACTTTCACTGCGTGCTGCGACTGCGTTCTGTTGCCTTTGAATTTCGCTATGCGGGCCGAGCCCGACTTGCTGAGCGCTACTGGTACTCTCCTCACTGATGGCCCTTAAGATTGTCACCCTGAACGTGAAGGGGCTGAATAATCCGGTCAAACGAAAAGCTGTGTTGTTCCAACTTGATGACACACAGGCAGACATTTGTCTTCTGCAGGAAACCCACCTTTTAGCTAAGGACTGCCACAGACTACGATCCCCAAAATTCCCCACACAGCTCTTCTCTTCCTGCACTTCCAAAACAGCAGGGGTGGCGATCATGGTGTCTAGGAAGTTCAAGGGGGAGATGCTACACAAGGTAGCGGAACAAAAGGGGAGGCTTTTAGCTTACAGAGTCAAGGTGGGAGGTCTGGTGTTCACTGTAGGCTCGATATATAGCCCCAACGACCATCAGGAACAGTTTCTGAACAGGGCACTGGAGGAAGTGACAGCCACCCCTGACAGACACATTGTTATTGGAGGGACCTGAATATGGTCTTCGACACGTCCCTAGACAGGTCAGCGCAAAGACGCCTGCTATCAGGGGAGCTCTCACACTCGATTAGGTCCCGCCTGGAGGAACTGGACCTGCATGATGTATGGCGCCGCCTTCATCCTAAGACTCGTACCTATTCCTACTACTCTCACGCCCACAAATCCTATGCGAGACTGGACCATCTCCTAGTGACAGGTCCGATGTTTGAGCTGGCCTTAGCCGCTGATATAGGGGTCCTGTCCCTCTCTGATCATGCCCCGGTGGAGGGCACTTTCCAACTACCTCCTGTGTCTCCCCCACGAGGGGTCTGGCGTCTCAGGGACACTCTGCTGCACAAACAATCGGTAGTGAAGCATATCCGCGAGTCAATTGACGACTACAAGCGTCACAATGATAACGATGAAACCACCCGCGCGACACAATGGGCCGCTTTAAAGGCGGTGCTCCGCGGCGAGTTTATTGCAGTCTCCTCAGCGGAGAATAGAGACCGACAGCTTAAGAAAGATGAACTTACACTTAAGGTGAGGGAGCTGGAACAGGTGCATCAGCGGACAGGAGCCCCCCCGAGTCTGGAGGCAACTTAAAGCCGCCAGGAAGCTCCTGTCCGCTCTGGACATGGACAGGGCGGAGTACGCAGTACTACGCCTGAAACACAAATACTACACTGGCGGAGACAGGTGTGGCCGGCTCCTCGCGAATAAGCTCTGCATACAACATCAGCAGCATCGGGTGAAAGAACTGTCGGTTCCCAACGGAGGAAAAGTCACAGAGGATGGCCAGATTGCGGAAGGCTTTCGTAGATACTAAGCCGATCTCTACATGGGTGTCCCCCCCTCAGCGCAAGCCGAGACTGACTATCTGGAGTCGGTAACTCTCCCCTCTCTCACGCCGGACCAGGCCCAGCATCTTGAGTGGGAGATCCGGATTGAGGAGGTGGTCACGGCCATTTCCTGACTCAAACACGGGAAAGCGGCGGGACCCGATGGTTTCATACCTCTCTTCTACAAAACATTCTGCCAAGACCTGGCGCCACTGCTGACGCGCCTGTTTAACTCGTTCTCTGAACCGGGTGCTATCCCTCCGGAGTTCCTCCAAGCGACAGTGTCAGTGATCCCTAAACCGGGCAAGGACCGGACCGAGTGCGGCTCCTACCGCCCGATCTCACTCCTGAACGTGGATCTGAAGATATACACCAGTATCCTTGCGGCGCGTCTGGCACTCCACCTACCAGGTATGGTTGACCCGGACCAGGCCGGGTTTGTCCCAGGCAGGCAGACAGTTGACAATACTAAAAGGGTGACCCACATACTGGAGAAGGCCTCCCGGATTCCCAGGGAACGCATGCTCCTCTCTATAGACGCGGAGAAAACGTTCAATAGAGTGCACTGGCCTTACCTAGAGAAAGTGTTGTGTAAACTGGGCATAGGAGAGAAGTTTCAGCACCTGATATTCAACTGCTATAGATTCCCGTCCGCAGTGGTGAGAGTGAACGGATGCAGCTCCCAGAAGTTCGCGATAGAGAGGGGCACCAGGCAGGGGTGCCCGTTGTCGCCGCTGCTCTTTGCCCTTTATATGGAGCCTTTCGCTCAGAGGGTTCGCCAGAACCCTGATATGTCAGGCGTCCGCATGGGGGAGTTTGTCCACACCCTTAGTCTCTACGCGGACGACATGATCTTGACGCTCGATGACCATAGGAGGTCGCTGCCTGCTTGTATTGAGGAGCTGGATACCTTCACGAATGTGGCAGGATTTAAGGTGAACTTTGGGAAATCAGCAGCCCTCGACATCTCGCTGTTTGACACCACTAGAGCTGACTTGCAGAGGCTCTTCCCTCTGAGCTGGTCTAAGGACCAAGTGCCCTACCTGGGAATTCTTCTAGCGCCCTCTCTTCCTGCCATGGTCACAGCCAATTACACGGCCTTAAGCAAGAAAATTAAGGAAGAACTGGCCCGTTGGGACAAAGGCACATTGTCTTTGCTGGGCAGAATAGCCGCGGTGAAAATGGCCCTTCTGCCGCAAATTTTGTATCTCTTTCGGGCCCTCCCGTTACAACCCCCTAAGGGTTGGCTCAGACAAACCCAATCTGATATCGCACGCTTTGTATGGCAAGGCCGTAAACCCAGGCTCCAAAGAACCTTATCCACGCTGGCGCCTGAATCCGGAGGGCTTGGTATACCGGACTTGCATAAATATTTCCAGGCTGCACAACTACGTTACCTAGTGGAGTGGAGTCGTTGGGAATCTGATAAACACTGGTTGTTTCAGGACCAAGCGGTGGCGGGCAGAACACTGCAGGAAGTGCCCTTCCTACGCAGAGCCCACCGACCTCCCAACCTCTATGCGTCTTTCGTCACACGGGTTCCGCTCCAGGTGTGGGATGCCGTGTCTTCCAAACATGAACTTACCACCTTTCCTTCCCTGTTTACGCCGATACTCGGAAACCCGGACTTCAGCCCTGGTGTGGAACCTGGAGCCTTCGCGCTCTGGCGCGCGGCCCGGCGCTCTGCCCTATTTCATATGTACGGCCCGGAAGGCGTCGTTTCCTTCCAGGACCTTCGACGGGACTTCGGCCTGCCCGAGACGGAACGCATGTGATACATGCAGGCTCGTCACTGGGCGCTCCAGCCACAGGTACGCGCCTTGGCGGACCGGAAGCTCACGCCTTATGAAAGATGGCTAGTTACACGCTCCTCAGACGCCAAGGTTATCTCAGATCTCTATAAACTCTTGCAGCCCCCCCCTTTTCATATCTACAATCCCGGACAAGAACGCTGGGAACGAGAGCTGGGACGATCGCTAAGCCACACTGACTGGGACCACATCTCTTACCGGGCACGACACTCTGCTTATCACTCTGGGCTCACTGAAACATTCACCAAACTATCCACTTACTGGTATCGCACCCCTGAGAAACTTCATGAAATGAACCATACCATTCCACAGACCTGTTGGCGCGACTGTGGACAGGCTGGCACACTCACTCATATACTATGTGAATGCCCCCTACTGAATCCCTACTGGGAAGAGGTGTTGAATGAGATAGACCGGTGCTTTGACATTGAATTGCCCCGCTTCCCTGCCTATGTTCTGCTAGGTTTGCCAAATGGCTTGTTGTACCCCCTAAGATCTAAGAAGGGTAGGCAGATAGCGATTGCCTTGGGCTCGGCGATTCAGAATATACTCATTCACTGGCGCACTACCACGCTCCCTACTGTTGTTGGTTGGCTACATAGATTGTGGCATGTCCTAGGCATGGAGAAGATGTCCCTGGTGGTGGCGGGGGACGTGGACACATTTGAAGAGCTGTGGCTGCCATTCCATACATTGTTACAGTCAGAATTTAGGGAAATTACTTGTCCTAGATACCTCAGACTGCTACGGCTGACGTCCCAGTCAGCCCCGTCCACCTGAACTGCCTAGATGATACCTAGGGGAGAAGAATGGATGACTATGCTGCTATGGTGGGGAGAGGAGAGATCGTTAGCACAGCACAGTGGGTGGGGGGAGGGACTCGGGAGGGATGGGAGGAGGGCAGTTGGTTGAGAGGGTATTGTTTTTCTTTTTTGGTTTGTCCCACCCGCAGGTGCACTCGCCATAAGGAACCGGAGCATGGTGTGCCCAACGCACTGTACGAGCGGATTGCACATCTGTAACGAACTGTTTGCGCTATTTCCGGTGGGGCACCTGTGGTTATTTGTTTGTATTGTTTCCTTTTTCTTTCACTGCTGCAATAAAATACTTTAAACCTAAATGTAGAAAATCTATCAGGATGTGATTTTATGATGGGTAGCCAGTGTAAAGTTCGTATATAGGGCGACATCAGTGTTCTCACTGGCACATTTAACGGAAGGCAGGCATCTGTGTTTTAGACCACTTGGACCCTATCCAGCAGATGTTCTGGTAGTCCCAAGTATAAGGCATTGCCATAACCTATTCTGGAGGTTATGGCAATGAATGACGGTTTGTTTTGCTGGAAAGGACAAAAAGGGAAGAAATGTTTTAGGGAATGCATAATTCCAAAACAGGTGCCTGTCCAAGCTTTAACTTGAGGCTTAAAGGGCAAGCTGTTATCAAATGTAATCTCCAGATTTCTAAATATGCCATTCTGGGGTTCTCGGGGGAGGCAACGTCGGTCCAGAAATTCTGCCTGAAGTCTGGTGGGATGCTCTTTTCCTCTTTACATTTGAGTTGATAGGTTGCTAACTAATAAAAAAAACTGCTGGTAAACAGATTTTAATTTGTGTGGCAATTTACTCTTCTCCCTTGCCCCTTGAAAATAGCAGTTGTGCATCATCTGCATAGGAGATCACTTTGCTCCCAGGTCTTCAGCTAGTTGAGCCAGAGGGGTATGGTAAATGTTAATAAGCATTGGCAAGGGCAATAGGTCCTGCATTTGTGAAAGTTACAGCTGTTAGTATTGTAAAGGACAATGTCTTTTGCCCATGTACTATGGAGTGGAGTCGATGTATTTGGTGCGGAGTGCAATTATGTGGGTTGGATTCAAATTGTTGAATTGTGCAGCGTGGAGTAGTGTGATGTGGAGTGGATTTGTGTAGTGGAATTATGAAGCTTGTTGAGCAGTGGAATTATGTGGATAGTAATTATGTGGTATTGAGTGTGGAGTGTGATTATGTGGATTGGTATTTTGTGTTGTGGAGTAGTATGTAGTGGAGTTTATGTGGTGTGCTGATAAATGTTGCGCCATGATATAGAATGATGTGGTGTCATTTGGATGTATGTGGTGTGTTGTGTAATTGTGTTGTTGAGTTGAAATAAGTGGTTTGTTGTTAAATTACGTATTGTGGAATAGAAGTGTTTGGAGTTGAATTGTGTGGTGTGTAACTGTGTGGCATTGAGAGAAATTATGCTGATTGGAATTATGCAGCATGGTTTGTGGTGTAATTTTGTGGATTGTTGCTATGTGGCATAGAGTGGTGTTATGTGGGGTGTATTTATCTGGTATTGAGGTGAGTGTAATTAGATGGAGTTGAGTCATGTTGCGTTGAGAGATATTATGTGGAGTGTAATTATGTTGGGTAGTGTTGAATTGTTCAACTGATTTGGTTATTGGAGGAGATTTTAATTGCCAGTTTGAGCCTCTTGTGAGTCCAGAGCTGGGTGAACAGGACAATGAAGACCAGTTCTGGCATGTTCCCGATCCACAGATCCCATCTGTCAATGCATGGTCTCCATTGGTCCTGCAAATACAATCACTCTCACTCACTCACTCACAATGTCTATGCGGGCGTGCAATGGGCGGGTGGAGCCCGACAGACCTGGGTCAGTTACGTTTAACAGGCTATACCAAACTTCCATCATTGATTATATAATAATGGAAGTTAAATACTGTGACAGGTTACTGGATTTTAGGGTTCACCCAAGACTAGACAGTGACCACAACGCCCTTGTACTAACATTGAAACCTGTATGTTTTGGGCTGACTAACCGGGTGCCCGAAGCAACCAGTGTAACTTTGCCTCTTATATTAGCTAACAATAGGCGAAGGGTAAAATGTCCTCGCTTACAGGATTCCCCCACTAAACTGGGCGATATATATAAGATAGCCATACCACTGATCTCTCAAATGGGGGACATTGTCTCCCAGGGTAGAGCTGTAAAAATTCATAAGCAGTTGGTAGCCGAACTAGTGGATGTGTTTTGCCCTGCGGGTGTGGTAAACCCACTGCGGGCCAAGACACACCCCTGGTATGATGCCTCTTGTAGGAAGGCAAAGAAAATCTGCTGGCTGTAATTAAAACCCAAGATAGAGTAGGTTTAAAGAAATCCTGACTGCTTAATAAAAAGGCAATCATGGGGGGTAAGAAGAATTGGGAGGAGAAAACTTGGGAGGAGTTTGGATCCGCACTTAAACGCAGGGACCCTAAGTCATTCTGGGCCATTGTTGCAACGGGTGTGAACGGGGGCGGCCTGGCATGTGCCCCAAATATAGCATCCTGAGTGTGGGAGGCTCACTTTGGAGCACTATATGCTAATGTTGAGCCAGAGACCATAACCTATTCAAGTTCCGAACTACTCCAGGAGCCGGGACTGCTGGGGTTGGTTGACCTGGTCCAGGGGGAAGTTGGGGTGCCTCCTCTGCCGGCTTCCCCGGGCTCCCACCATGAGCATCAACTGGTGGGGGCCATGGGCGACCGGCGGAGGCGGGACTCCACTGATGCTGGGGATGAGTGCCATCTGGAATGGCATGAGGTTATCACCATGAAGGAGGTTGAGTCAGCAATAGGAAGGTTACCTCCTAATAAGGCCCCTGGTCTGGACAAACTGCCTGGGGATTTATTTCGCTCCCAGCCCAAAATATGGGCCCCATATTTGGTTGTCCTATTTAATGAGATCCTATCGGAACTAATTTGCCAGGGACTTGGCTTGGAGCTGAGATTGTTCCCATCTATAAGAAAGGTTTCCCGTTAACCCCATCCAACTATAGGGCCATTAGTCTTATAGATACAACACAAAAACTAATGGACAGGATCATTCTGGATAGGATTCTGGGGTGGATGGAGGAAAATGAAGTATTGAACACACTCCAGGCTGGATTTAGGTCAGGCATTTCTACTTTGGACCAAATATTTCGCCTGGAGGTTTTATTTTGGAAAACGGCAAGTGTGGAGGGTGGCAGCCTCTACCTTGTCTTTGTCGACCTGCGGGCTGCCTTCGACCTTGTCCCTAGGGTTAAGCTGTGGAAGGTCCTGGCAGATCTGGGTCTCCCGTCCTACCTACTTGCCATACTGACCAGATTACACACTGGCAATTATGCCCAGGTTAGATGCGGGAGACACAGGGACCTTTCAAAACGCTTTCCCGTCCTGAAGGGAGTACGCCAGGGGTGCGTTTTGGCCCCAACGTTATTTAGTCTTTACATCAACGGTCTTGTAGACTATCTATCTGGTGTAATAGACAATTACGCCCCTAGATTAGCGACCGGGAGAGTGCCCGCTCTGATGTTTGCGGATGACACTCTGTTGTTATCCAAAACATCACCGGGCATTCAGTGTATCGTGGACGGCTTTGCGGCGTTTTGTGCTTCGCGGGGGTTGGAGATAAACTTGGATAAAACCAAGTTTATGATCTTCAATCCCCCGAAGTGGACATGCCCAAACCCTATCCTTAATGGTATTCCCCTGGAGAGGGTCAAAACCTTTGTTTACCTTGGCATTACCATAACGGAGAACTTCGATTGGGGCTTCCAAATTTCCAAATCTGCTCTCAAGCTATCCCAAGTAACCAGGGGTATTAGTAAAGTCCACAGAATATCTGACCTCAAACCGGCAGCTCCGGCTCATGAAATTTATCGACTTCAAGCCAGAACAGCCACAATTTATGGTGCTGAACTTTGGGTCCACAAAAATACATCTAACCTCCTGAGGGTGGAGCAAAATTTTATGAGGAACTTGGTAGGTTTACCACCAAGTACACCACTCATTCCTCTGCGATTAGATTCGGGGTTGGAGTCGATAGCGGAGCTTGCAGCTGCACGGCCTTTGCTTTATTGGAAAAGGCTGTGGTCAGTTCCCGAACTAGCCTCCTATAGAGCAGAGTTCTTGCAGGTTTGGCCTTTCTTAAAAAGTAAAAATATCCCATTGTTGCTTCATATTAGGGCTCTTAGACGCGGATAGGCTTGCCACAGCTCTAAATTGGAATTACAAACCCAGTTGAGGAGACAGAATGTATTAGCCCTGCAGAGATCGGTAACCCTGGGTAGGCTGTCTGCTGAGTTCCTCTCAGTAAAAAGGGAATTTAGATTTGAGGAATTCCTATACGCAATACAACCACCCCTAGCGAGGAAATTGTATCTCCAGCTAAGGTATGGCTGCCTACCAGTTAGTTAGAACCAATTGGAAAGTGACTCCGCACTCATATGTGTTCAATACTGTAGTTAGTTTGTATGACGTTTCAAAATGTAGTTGGTTCTTAATGTGAATCCCCTGCTGAGCCACAGGGGTAAATATTGATACTGATGCGCGTTTCTTGGACCCCAAGATTCACAATCACATAAGCACTCCTGCATATACCATTCATACGATTTGTTAATAGAAGTTATGAATGCTGTTCCTGAATAAAGTTTTGAAAAAGGTGTCAACACTCCTCAGTGTGTTAACTTCATTTATTTTTCATGAAATTATTTGTTCATTTCTCATCACTTCGAATCCTCATGATTATTACGAAAATAACTCAACTTTTCACAATGCCCGATGCATTTCGAGCACACAGCTCTTCCTCAGGGGACTTTTTATTTGAAAAAATACATTATGTCACTTATGGTACGAACAATAGAATCAAAAAGGGTGACCTATCTTTAGGACACCCCCGCGCCGCATGGCCACCAGCTGTCGCGTGTGCCCCCGCCTGCCACAGCTCGCAGCCTCGCTGAGCCCTCCCGCCTCCCCGCCTGCCTGCCCGACCTGCCGTTGTGCTGCTTCTGCTGTCTTTTTGGTTTGTCAAGTGTTTCCCCCGTAATTCTGTAAATCCCCTGGATTGCTGTAAGTCCCTGTACTTCTGTTCCCCTGCCTGCCTGTTTTTTGCTGCTTTTCCGCCCCCCCCCCCCAGCTCTGGTATCCCCTGCGCCCACCCCGCTCCCCGCCTCCCGCATTCCCGCCGCTTACCGCCGCCAGGAGCGTCCTTCCTCCCCGCTCCCGCCTCCCAGCTGCTCCACACTCCCCGCACTGGCCATAAATGGCGACCGTGCGAACGCGCAGCGTTGACGTGCAGCGGGCGCGCCGATTGTGTGCCGAAGGCGCGCCAAAGGTAAGCCCGTCTGCGCCCGTCTGCGCCTGGACCGCGCCCAGCGTCAGACCCCCTGGCCCTCGCAGACCCCAGCCCACACGCCGGACGTACAACGCCACCACCCTCAACGCACTCAACACCGGCCGACTCCCGGAATGCCACCAATCCACCCCGAGATGCACCCACGGACCCTTCAGCTGCCGCTCATGCGAGTTCACCTGCATCTGGAGCTGCCCTACACCCGCACCCACCAAGACCAAGACGAGCAACAACAGCAGCCACCTGAAGTGCATCCTGCTCAACACCCGCTCCGTCCACAGACACGCCGTCGAGCTCTGGAACCTGCTCGACACCACTTCACCAGACGTCGCCTTCCTCTCAGAAACCTGGATGAACGCCTCTTCAGCGCCCGACATTGCCATCGCCATCCCAGATGGCTACAAGATCATCCGAAGGGACCGCATCAACCAGACCGGAGGAGGCATCGCCATCATCCACAGGAACATCATCCGCATCACGACCAACGCCGACGACACCCTGACAACCGCCGAACACCTGCACTTCCAGGTCCACATCAACCCCAAGACCACCCTCAGAGGCACCCTCATCTACAGACCCCCGGGACCACGCACACAATTCAGCGAAGACATCGCCAACTTCATCAGCCCGCACGCCCTCCTCTCCGCGGACTACATCCTCCTCGGGGACCTCAACTTCCACCTGGAGAACAACAACGACCGCAACACCACCACCCTGCTGGACAACCTCGCTAACCTCGGACTCAAGCAGCTGGTGACCGCCCCCACCCACTACGCCGGACACACACTCGACCCCGTCTTCTCATCCAGCAAGGACATCACCTTCAGCCACGCCACCGGACTCCACTGGACAGACCACAGCTGCGTCCACTTCAGCTTCAGAAGGACCACGATCCACCACCACCAACAACAGGCTGCACGCAGAAGCTGGAACAAGATTACAGCCGACCAGCTCGCGACTTCCCTGAGCAAGAACCCACCCACCAGCGCAACGAACCCCAGCCAAGCGGCCACCAACCTCACGAAGTGGATCAGCGACTGCGCTGACGACCTCGCCCCCTGAGGAACCCGCACAGCAGACCCGGCAGCAAGGAAGCCCCATGGTTCACCGAAGAACTCAAGAGCTCCAAGAAGAACTGCCGAGCCCTCTAGAGAACCTGGCGCAGAGACCCAACACCGGACAACATGACTGCCCTCAAGCTCGCCACCCGAAAACACCACCAACTCATCCGCGCAACCAAGAAAACCGCATTCAAGGAACGACTCGACATCAACGCACACAACAGCAAGGAACTCTTCAACATCGTTAAAGAGCTCTCCAACCCCAACGCCGGAAACAACGACATCACCCCTTCGCAAGACCTCTGCAACTCCCTCGCCTCCTACTTCCACAACAAGATCGCGGACATACACAACAGCTTCAGCACTCAACCGACGCACGCCACGACCGAACCAGCGCCCCCCACCACCACCCTCCGCGACTGGACCCAGATCAGCACCGAAGACACCGTCCGCACAATGAACTCCATCCACTCCGGATCTCCGACTGACCCATGCCCTCACGTCTTCAACAAGGCCGATGCTGTCATCGCACCCCACCTGCGGGACATCATCAACACCTCCTTCGACACCGCTGCCTTCCCGGAAAGCTGGAAGCACGCCGAACTCAGCGCTCTACTAAAGATGCCATCAGCCGACCCCACCGACCTCAAGAACTACCGCCCCATCTCGCTACTCCCGTTCCCTGCAAAAGTCATCGAGAAGACCGTCAACAAGCAGCTGGCCGCCTTCCTCGAGACGAACGGATCCCTAGACCTCTCGCAGTCCGGCTTCCGGGCCAACCACAGCACCGAGACCTCCCTGATCGCAGCCATCGATGACATCCGAGCCCTACTCGACAACGGAGAAACAGCGGCCCTCATCCTCCTGGACCTCTCCGCGGCCTTCGACACTGTCTGCCACCGTACCCTAGTACAGCGCCTCAGCAACGTCGGAATCAAGGAAAAGGCACTGGAGTGGATCATCTCCTTCCTCGCCGGAAGGACACAGAGAGTCCGCCTCCCCCCGTTCAGATCGGAGGCCACCGAAGTCATCTGCGGCGTTCCTCAAGGCTCCTCGCTCAGCCCAACACTCTTCAACGTCTACATGAGCCCCCTCGCAGCCATCGCACGCCAGCACAACCTCAACATCATCTCCTACGTCGACGACACCCAGCTGATCCTCTCCCTCACCAACGACCCCGCCACCGCCAGAGCCAATGGATGAAAAACAGTCGCCTGAAACTGAACTCTGACAAGACGGAAGTCCTCATCCTGGGATCCTCACCCTCCGCCTGGGACGACTCATGGTGGCCCCCCGCCCTAGGCAGCGCACCCAAACCAACAGACCATGCACGCAACCTAGGCTTCATTCTGGACTCCTCCCTCTCCATGACCAGACAAGTCAACTCCGTCTCCTCGTCGTGCTTCAACATCCTGCGCATGCTACGCAAGATCTTCCGGTGGATCCCCACCGAGACCAGGTAGATGGTCACCCAGGCCCTCGTCACCAGCCGTCTGGACTACGGCAACTCCCTCTACGCAGAAACCACCGCCAAACTCCAGAAGAGACTTCAGCGGATCCAGAACGTCTCAGCACGACTCATCCTGGACATCCCCCGCCGCAGCCACATCTCCGAACACCTGAGAGACCTGCACTGGCTCCCGGTCAACAAGAGAATCACCTTCCGTCTCCTCACCCACGCTCACAAAGCCCTACACAACCAAGGACCAGGATACCTCAACAGCCGCCTCAACTTCTACGCTCCCAAACGCCAGCTTCGATCCACCACCCACGCCCTCGCCGCCATCCCCCGAATCCGAAGAGCCACCACAGGAGGACGGTCCTTCTCCTACCTCGCCGGCAAGACTTGGAACTCCCTCCCGACCCTCCTCCGCCTGACCCAGGACCACCTCGCCTTCAGGAATCAGCTCAAGACCTGGCTGTTCGAGCAGTAGCGGACCCCCCTCCCCAGCGCCTTGAGACCCTCTGGGTGTGTAGTGCGCTATATAAATGCTTGATTGATTGATTGATTGAAAGAAAACCTAATATTTCATTATCTTAACATTATCACGTTCCCTGTATGTGTAAGTCATGCGTGTAACTGATGCAAAAGTCTATCACCTTATAGCCCTTAGTCTCCCCGCGTACTGTGATGCAAGTGCTACGAATTAACTAGTTGACTGACCTGAACCCTTTTAGATCTGCTGTATCCATTTGGCTGTGAAAACAAGCATAAGTTTATGTTAAAATGTCCGGTTGATATCGTCAACGGCATTTAAAACGCATTCCTATTAATGTTAACCCGTGTTTCTCTTACCGTGTTTATGTTCATTCATTTCGTCTCGCTAGTCTCGCTATGGCGTGCGTCGCTCTATCTATGTGTGCGTCTCTATGTGATTTTATTGTCAGGTCACGTGGTGTGCTAACTCCTTGGTCTCGTTACGGCATGCGACGCTCTATCTGTGTATCTCTGTGGTTGTTGTAGTCCGGTCACGTGATATGCTACCTCCCTCGATATGGACAACAGACTATGTACGCTATAGGCATGCTATGTAGGAGTGGAACTGTGCTAAAAAAGTGTGAAAGAAATCTATGAATAATAAATAATAATCAATTATACTGGTAAATCGGGAAGGTGATATCTCGCCAGGTAGTAATGTAGATCATATTGTTATACAGCTGCAACAACAGTTTTTCTGTAGAGGGCAATGACCTGTTACTCACCGGTAATATTCATTACTCCGAGTCCTGGTCTTCCCGTCCCATTCCTGAGCCCTCCCCTCCCTCCCTGTGTTTGTTTTCTGGTGATTGTTTTGTATTTGGTTTTTTCTTTGGGAGTCTCAGGAAGTTGTCATGACACACTTCCCCCTTTATGCTCTCCAACTAGGTGGCACCATATTGGGGTAAGTGTTACAGCTCTGCTAGGTATAGGGTTTCTGTGGAGCAGACAAGCTGCTCACTGTAAATGAAGGGGACGGGAAGACGGACAAGGAGGTAATGACCACCCACACACACAAAAACTGAAATTTCTTCTATTCCAGAAATATTTTGTGAACCTTTGAAGTGTAGATGAGGGTGAGTAAAGTTAAAATTATTTTTATCAATCGTCTTCTACCGACTCCTACCGCTAACCATCTAGACAAGTGAAACAAAACAATGTTTATGGTTCAGTATTTGTTATTAGCATTCAAACAAAACAAACAGTGCCAACAGCATTTTCTCAATCAACCGTAGATACATAGCCACTGATGAGGGATAACATAGTTTTGCTAATGTTGTATTGGCAGATGGTTCCCTACCCACCCCAATCCACCCCATCCCATCCCTCCCTTACCCCCACATAGGGAAGCTTGAAACATACTATCATTGAGTCTACTCAGTGATCTCGTTTGCCCGTAGGACACTACTATGGGTTAGGCCGGGCACCCCTTTCACAATGACAGAAGTGATAACAGACCAGGGGGGGAGATATGTACTAGTGAGGGGTCGGTTGGACGGGCAGCCAGTGGTCCTGGCGTCCGTGTACTCTCCAAACACAGACCAGGGAAGCTTCCTGACACACCTCTCGGAGAAATTAGCGCCTTGGCACGGAGTCCCCTGGGTACTGGGAGGTGACTACAACACAGTGCTAGACCCTGTACTGGACCGCTCGACCCCGCCCAGGCCAGATGCCACATCATTGGGAGCTGCGAAGGCATTCACAGGGTGGGCAATGCAGTGGGACCTCAGAGATGCGTGGCGCGCACACCACCCAGACACCAGGGTATACTCATATTACTCGGGGGCACACGCGCTACACGTCCGCCTGGACAGATTCATGGTGACAACGGAAACGCTCCCACACATCACTGAGACACAATACCTCGGCCGGACACACTCAGACCATAACCCGCACACGTTGGCGATAGCTTGGGAACGCCCACACCCGCCCATACCCACGTGGCGGTTACAGCCCGCTCTGCTACTGGACGCCCCCTTCAGAGACGCCCTGCAGGCCCGAGTGGCACAGTACTTCACCGACAACTCAGGCACGGCGTCCTCTCCAAGTGTGGAATGGGATGCCTTCAAAGTGGTGATACGAGGTCACTGCCTGGGCACACAAGGGAGCATACAGAAGAAATTAGAGGCAGATCTGAGCAGGGTGGAGGCGGACTTGCTCCGCTGGGAGCGAGAGGCAGTGGCCGGCACGGACGACAGGCTACGGGAGGCCCGCGAGGAACATACGACACTACTAGAAAGGCTGAGGCACGTTAATTTTGCGGCCCACTCCGCGCGGGTGCACCAACACGGCGACAAGCCAGGGACACTGCTGGCATGGCTGGTCAAACAGGAATCCCGCACGGAACCGGTGTCCGCTATTAGGACAACTGGAGGGGAGATAGTGTACACACAGAGCAAGATACACCAGGCGTTGGTGGGACACTATCAGGCCCTATACAGGTCACAGATGAGGGTTTCCGCAGTCACTGTCGCGGATTTCCTTGCAGATGTCCAACTGCCCTCCCTGACGAACGCGCAACAGGAGGATCTTGGGGGACCATTCACCCAAGAGGAAATGCGAGAGGCCATCTTCGCATTGTCCAACGGCAAGTCTCCCGGCCCCGATGGCCTGCCTGCTGAGTTCTTCAAGGCTTGCTCAGACGTATTGATCCCGGAGATGCTCAAGCTATATACACATGCGATCGAGGACTCGGCGCTCCCAAATTCACTAAACGAGGCGAACCTGGTTTCGCTGCTGAAGCCAGGCAGGGATGGCACGTATATGGGATCATACAGGCCTTTAGCCATGTTAAACACGGATTACAAAATATTCACCTCCCTGCTGGCCCGCCGCCTGACCCTGGAGGTCCCGACCCTGGTACACGCAGACCAGAACGGGTTCATGCCGGCTAGAAGCACTTCCCGTAACCTGCGTCGACTCTTCAGAGTCCAGGAGGCGGCCACAACACACTGGCCGAGGTCGGGATGCCTCGTCTTGGACCTGGAGAAGGCCTTCGACTCAGTGGAATGGCCGTACCTGGGAGCGGTGTTGGAAAAACTCGGCGTGGGAGATGCCTTCATGGATATGGTCGGGCGTCTTTACCAGAGGCCTAGCGTCTGCGTGCGGACGGGCAGGTTGCTGTCAGAGGCGGTGCGGGTACGCAGGGGCACCAGACAAGGCTGCCCCCTGTCGCCCCTTATCTTCTCCCTGGCCATCGAACCCCTGGCAGCCCTACTACGGGACAAAGGAGGGGAATGGGGGATCCCGCTAGCAGACGGGGTCCACACGGTCTCGCTATATGCAGACAACCTGTTACTCTATGTGCGAGACCTCACCGCGCTGCCTGCGATACTATCGGACATATTCCGGACCTTTGAGGAGGTATCGGGCCTCAGGGTCAATTGGACCAAATCCGGTGTATACGCCTTCAGCCCGGACCTGGAGGAATGCGAGGTGCACCTCGGTGGCGCCCGGCTTACCTGGTACCCAACCACGTTCAAGTACCTCGGGCTGCACATTTACAGAGACCCGCAGGATATACTAGAGGGCAACCTGGTGCGCGCCGTATCCTCACTGAGGGCCCAGATGAACTTCTGGAAGACGCTGCCCTTGAATGTGCCCAGCCGGATCGCCCTGTCTAAAATGATCGCGCTGCCGAGGCTACTCTACCACTTTGCAAATATCCCGATGTATGTCCCCACGAGGATCTTCCGCGAACTAGAGTCAATGCTCCGCGGCTTAATCTGGAACACGGGGCGCCCACGAGTGGCCCTGGCGAAATTGTATTCCCCGACGGCGGAGGGAGGGATGGCGGTCCCCAATATGGAGCTGTACTACCTGGCAGCGCAGCTGCAATGGGTTACGTACTGGCTCAGCGACTCACACCTAGACGACACTGCCAACGCGGACTACCAATGGACGTACCCACAGGTGTGCGCGCTGTTTCACCCACTGACCAAGGGACCTCGCCCTCTGCCCCTGCACATGGCCGTAGCCCGCAAATGTTTCCTCCGCTGCTTGAAGCTGACGAAGAATGTCAGACCATATGCTCCCGCCCTTCCCCTGCTGGGTACCCCCCGGAGGAATGGGATGGTATCGTCACGCAGCATGGAACCCTGGATTGCTGCCGGGGTGGAGACGATGGGCGACTTATACGCGGACGGGACCTTGCTCCCATTTGCGGAACTATCGGAGGGCACAGGCCTGCCGGCAGGACAATTCTTGCTCCACGCGTCAGTGGTGAGGACATATACGGTATCCTGGGGAGATATTCAGGAGGAGCCACCGCTCCACCACTTGATCCAATACCTGTACGTCATGGGCAGAGGCTCACATATCACGCACTGGCTGGCACAGGCGCTCCTCATACACACCCAGAGGCCCACACAGCCGATTAGGGACAAGTGGGCAATCCACCGAGGGAGAGATTGGACGGATAAAGAATGGAAACTGGCCTTGGCCAGCCCTGTGAACGTCCCGCGTAACTCCCGCTTTCGCACCATTCAGCTGTACATATTGCACCAGGCATATCTATCGCCAGACAGAATTAATAAATACTTCGCAACTGACACTGCAGCATGTCCCAGATGCGATCTGCTAGATGCTGACATCCTGCATATGCTTTGGGGCTGCCCGACTCTGTCCACTTACTGGGGGGAGGTGACATCACTCCTGACACACAGCACAGGCCCGGGACTACCCAACACGTGGGAGGCATGCGTTCTTGGGCTGTATAAGAGGACTAAACAAAACAAAACACAAGCCCGGTTCTGGGACCTAGGCCTTATCACGGCCAAGCGCCTGCTCACCAGGCACTGGAAAAGCAGAGAACCGCCAGCTCCCGCACACTGGTATACATCCTTCGTTAATTGGGCCAAAGCAGAGGGCACGGCACTGCGCGGGGAGGAAATAGCGGGTCCGAGACAGTTCCCGATTGCACACATCTGGGATGAAATCCTGGGGTCCCTGCAGGCAGAGGGCATGGCCAGGGGAATCGCGCAGCGACAGCCGAGACGGGCAGGCCCCCCACGAGCGACAACATCATAGACAGGGCTGCACACCGCACTCACCCCCCACCCCTCCCCGAGGGTACCACCGACCCCCCGGCACGTAAGCCGCGAACTCAGTCAGCCACGCTAGTGAGGGCTCTCCACCACGCAATGGCCCGAACGCTGCTCTCAACACCACAGCCTTGACACAGCCCGCACGAGTACACTTCCCCCCCCCCTACTTCTGATTCCCTCTGCACATTCCCATGTTGAAGGTTTCGCATTCCTGTTCTTCCCAGCTGCGGGTGTACCCACTATCACACAGCGACAGACAGACACCCCTGGCTGAACAGTTGGCAGAGAACACGGGAGCGGGTGGCACCCACCGACAGTGTCATAGGGGCGACACATATGTTTGCCACACATGTCGTGCAACGAGCGGACAGTTGGTGGAACGCCACCGCTTATTGACCCTGTTCACCACCCGCTATACAACTAACCACACAGGAAAGCCACAGCTCTCTCACTACACTGATGCGCTCCTAGCACATGCATAAACAAGTTGAAGAGACATTAATGCCGCACGCACTGTAGGTGCATGGAGTTGCGCTGACACCGTAGGCACACTGGGACATGCCGATGTGCACGGTCCTGTTTCTTGTTGAAAAGTTACTGGTTAAATTATAAATAAAATGTCAAATGAGACGTCATTTACAGTGATGGCCGAGTGACAAAAGCACATGTTATGTATAATTTTCGCGTGGCACGACACGCCAGACAATGAACAGAAATAAGCATAACACCCTCCCCTGTAAACATCTGCCTCAACAATGCACAGATTTTTTGCAGCCGGCCCGCAGGGTTGTAGGCTCTGCTATATGTACTGCACTTTTTGAACAATAATAAACGTCTTCAACAAAAAAAAAAAAAAAAAAAAAATTTGAGTCTACTCAATGATTTGGGATTAGTGTCGGCTGGTTCTTCTCAGGTAGATGCAATAAATGGAGGTATCTCTGGCCTGTCAATTCCCTGAAAATCCTGGGAGAGCAGGAACACATATGGGCGCACAGATCCCCGAATGAGGCTCAATGCCACGCCAGGGTCAGTGTGATTTTTGACATTCCCAAGATGTACCATAGCCTACGAAGCCAACCAGTGTGAGTGGGGGTATGGGGCGAGCCCCAAAAGCTAAGAAGGTTTTGAATGGCAGCTCACAGTGCCATGCCGATTTGCTGCCACGTCTGGATTTCAAAGGGTATGTTAGTGGGTTTTGGGCCCAGGAATATGTATGTAGGGAAATGCGGCAGTTGGGTTTCCAGGTGGCTATCTATGTTTCGAGTACCTGCGACCAGTACTGCTGGAGTTGTGGTCATTCCCACAAAATGTGCATCAGAGTTCCCCACAACCCGCCAACAGTCTGCACTTTGTGTGGGTTTGACCCTGTTGACTCTTGCTGGCATATAGTACAAGTATGTGCTTACTTTTGTAAGTGTTTCGGTGAGGTCGTTGCTGATAGCCACGTGTCTAGCTTTGTGTGATATCTCTCCTCATTCCTTGGCGCTCAATGTCCTCCCCAGTTCGTCCTTCCACCTAGCCTGACCACCATTATATGTGTGCCTATTATATTGGATCAAAAATGCGTATAATTCAGATATTAGACCTTAAAGCTTTAGCAAGAAGCCATCTCTCATATTGAGTAAGGTGCAGTTGTGCATTAGGTTTATTTTGTGGGTGTACAATCCAGTGTCGTAATTGTAGGTAGTGGAGTTTTTCCAACTCCCGAAGCCCATACTCTTCGTGTATCTGGGGGAAGGAGAGCATACCCTGAGTATCGAATAGGTGCCCATGGAACAACAGGCAGATTGTCTCCACTCTGCAAACCCCTCTACCTCCATCCCCGGGGCAAAGTCTGGGTTGTCGACTATTGGGGTCATAGGAGAAAGGAGGTAGTCAGTCCATGTCTAATGCTAGTCTGGTCCCAGGCTATAATAGTCACCCACGTGATCGGCGATAGATATAGATTCCGTGGTCTGTGTGCCTTCTTCAAAAAAGGGGACTCTCCATAGCGCCATTCCAGCCACCGTCCTGTCCTGAAACAGCCAATGCTTATCAGACTCGGCTCGGCTCCACTCCACTAGGTAGGTTAGCTGCGCAGCCTAGTAATATAGATGAAGGTCAGGGATACCCAAAAAGCCAGCCTCCGGACGGAGGTAGCTCAAAGTCTTCTTCTTTCACGGTTTCCTGCCGTGCCAAATAAATTGTGAGAGCTCCGTTTGGTGTTTGGATATCGTACACGGGGCGGCAGCAAGGGGAATGTCTGAAAGAGGTAGAGTATCCTAGGGAGGGTAGTAATTTTGGTTGCTGCTTTCCTTCCTAGCCAGGAACTCTGAAGCCGCTTCCAACTCCCAAAGTCGTTCCGAATTTGCCGGAGCAGTAAATGATAGTTGTTGGTAACTGTTGCTTGTGTGGTCGTGGCCAAGTTGATCCCCAGATACGGAATCGTCTAAGTAGCCCATTGAATGGGATATTGGTTTGCCAGTTGTTCCACTTGCTGTGTCGCCAGGGAAAGGCTAAGTGCCTGTGACTTCCCGACATTGATCTGGAAACCTGAGGTGGCCCCAAAGGACCCAAACTCTCCCAAGAAGGCTGGCATGGCTGTGGCCGGTCTGTCTAGTGTCACAAGCACATCGTCTGCGTACAAGCAGAGGGTGTGACGATCACCTCTGTCACTCCAGTGATTTCGGGTGGTCTTGTGTTCTCTGAGCCATTAGCTCCATGTAAAGAGCGAACAGTAGGGGAAACGGGGCATCCCTGGCATGTGTCCCTTTTGATTGGGAAGGGCGTGGAAGTGTAGCCGTGGATCCAAACCGTCGCCGTGGGTGCAAGGTAACAGTTAACGATTTGTGTCTTACACTTTTCCCCAAAACCAAATTGCATGAAGACCTGTTCAAGATAGGGCTTGTGAGCCCTATCAAAGGCCTTCTCTGCGTCGATCGCTAGCACTATGTATTCCCCTTGAGCGCCAGACCTTTTGTAATGATATGCAAGATGCACATAGTATTGTCACTTTTTGTCTCCAGGATGAAGCCTGTTTGATCTGGGTGAACTATAGAAGGCATGTATGGGTGAAGCCCACATGCTATGGTACTCATGAATAGTTTCAGGCCTACATTTAGGAGGTAAAGGGGTCTGTATTAGCTACATTTTGATTTGCCATTACCTGGTTTTGGCACGACTAATATGGAGGCAGCCAGCATCCAGGCAGGGATCACCCCAGGGTCCTCAAAAGAGCTATATAATTGCGTCAACATAGGCGCTACAGTAGGACAGAAAGACTTGTAAAAGGCTGCTCCGTACCCATCTCGGCTGGGTGACTCTGCAAGGTTAAGCCGAGTGATGGCTGATATGACTTCCTCTATGCGGATCTCCCCATCTAGGGATGCAGATTGGTCTGGGGTGAGGGGTGCCGTTCGCAACGATTGGAGGTCCTGGGCTCCTAAAGTGGCGTCTAAAGTTTGATCTGTGTATAAGTGTGAGTAGAAATCTTTGAAGACATTTGCCATGGCCATGTCATCTGTTACCAGGTTCGCCCACTGTCGTGCGGATTAAATGGACACCCTGATCCTGTTGACACTTGATAATAAGAACTTGGAATCAGTGGAAAGCTATAAATACCTGGGAATATACCTGGACAGACGGCTCACCTTTTCCACGCACTTTGAAGCGATTGAGAAGAAAGGAGCAGCCCTATTACACGCATTCAGCAGCCTATCTAAACAGCTGAACGGTCCGTTGTTTACTCCTCTCTTAATGGTCATCAAAGCCAAGCTACTTCCAACAATAGCTTATGGCAGTGTGGTACATTGTGGACGAAGCGCTCTGCTTTTGGATGAAATTCAAACAAGAGTGTATAAACGGGTATTTAGCTCACCATGTGATGCATCACCGGCACAGGTTCGGCTTGCAGACTCAAATATTGCACAAAAAATACGAGACAGTAAAATGTTGGTATAGCATCTGGTTGAACCGCGAGATAGAAATCAACCCTGCAATCTGGGAAGCCATGCAAAGGAATCCTAGTTCCCAGTATGCGAAGTATCTAAATTCTTCTTTGGAAATCACTGAATTAGCACCACTATGACAAAAGAAGCTACCTGCGTCCCTATTTAAGTAGGCCGTAAAAAAGGCAGCCAACATGCACTCGTTGATTGACGACAAACTAACTCTGAGACAACGCTCACACGCTTGGATGATACGACAATCTTATAAAAAGCCGGCACCTGCAACCTATCTAGGTCCCGCCTTTCCATCACACCTTAAACAAAAATATTTAAACCTTCGTATGGGTAAACTACCAACAAACGCAGATCAACCTGGCTGGAAGTAACCGGGCCCCAAGGAGTGTGATCTATGTGGCGCTGCTATACAAGACTTTATTCACTTGATTTGCATTTACCCTGCACTGGATAGTGAACGCCGGACCCTCTTAAAGGCCAAATTTAAGGAAAAAGGAATCCGTACATGCCGCTCAGTGATTCTACAGGTGATGGACTCAGTAGACCCACAATTTATTTGTCGAATGATTAAATATGTTATTAATTTCGAAAAAAACAAACAAAAATGTTTGTAATGAGCTAATACCACCTTGAATGTTTAGGATTTTCAAAACTGTATCTTCGATTAGTGAATCAATTTTTCTAAACTAACAGCATCATTGTTTTTTTACAATTTTAATCAACGGCTGCTTTTAACACCTGTATAATAATGTATTTTTCGAAATATTTTAAAACAAGATTGCATTTCACATTGTAACGGTTTTTATTAACTGTACAATAAAAGAATTATATATATACCCTGATTCTGTTGTCTGGCTCGCAGCTTATTAGCCATGTGACGGTCACATCTGTTCCCACCTACATAAAAAGAATGGCTTAGGCGGACAGTGGCATGCTCGATCTAAGTCTATGGCTGCCAACTGGGAGCAAGTGTTATATAATTGGCGCCACACTCTTGGGTGCCAGTGCATTGGTGAATGTGTTCCAGCTCTCTAATTTGTTTTGTAAGGTCTTCTCTTTTTTCCCTGCAAATGTTATTATTTGCCGCTGAGATCGCTGTTAGTTCACCCAGCATTATTGCCTTGAGAGCCGCCCACAACAGCCAGAATGAAAGGAAGGGGTCCTCAGACTTAGAACAAAGAAATTTACAAATTCATTTCATTACATTGAATTAGTTCAGAAAACAAAGTTATTGGATGCAAAGAGAGTTTAATTCAACATTGCATATACATCCTATTCAAATAGGTTTTTGATTCATATTATAATCAACAATTTTCTTAACATGTGTGTACCCACATTCACAACGGGGAGGGGTGAAGTGAGGGAAGTGTTGGGGATAGGACAGACGTGGTCTGAGTCATTCAGTGACAAATCTTATTCATAATACAAAAAACAACTACAAGTGGTCCTTTAAAAGTAAAGGCCACACCATGAGGCTCATTAAAGAGTCCAAATTATAACTGGCAAAATAGGCCTAACTCTGTTAAAGCGATAAGTGTCTAGATTGGGACCGGAGTTGGTCGATGGGTGTGTAGTCTTCTACGTTTCGACCCAAGAATCTTTTCCTTACGAGCGGGTCTTCATCAGGACAATGAAGTTGTGGGTGGGCAAATCCCTAGGGTACAATTAAAAAAACTAATTAGAAACCAACCCATCCAGTTATGAATTCAAAGGAGGGTGGAGCAGAATAAACAATTAAAAACCGTGTTATCTTTCTGGGTCTGAATCCCACATTGTTAAGTTAAACATTAGACAGGAGACTAGTTCTCACCTTTCGCCTGGGCGAGAGGGTGTGATCAACTAAAAGATGGATATTCTTGGTCCGGAGTCAGGGTTAGTAACTGTAGACAATCAGGATAATTTTACAGCTTTGGCGGATGTCAGCTAATACAAACGAAAAAATAAACAATACAGTGAGATTGATAGGTCATCCCTTGTCAAAATTTGCGCAGACATCTGGGCTAATAAAGACAGTAGGAGCTCATTTGGATAAATGCCACATTGTGGTTTACCTAGTTGGCCTCTGAACGTGCAAATCCTATCGAGTTCTGACAGAGTTTCCTATCGGTAGGGTTAGGTTTCCAGCCTACAGAACAAGAGAAGTTATTAATCTTCAGCGAAACGGTTTTACTGTATGGGCATCTTCAATCCAACCACACATGATCTCTAAAGGAGTCATCACGCGGGGGGCTTACCGCTGTCATCTAGTTTGTAGGGTGGATATGTATAACTTTGCGCGACTGGTACCTCTAAGTCGTTGTTTCAGAGTTTCAAACTATTCCATGTAGATTAACTACAAATTGATATGAGAGGCCTGGATAAGTAAAAGAAAACAAAGTACAAACTATGTGGTCTATTAGGGAAAGAGGATATTCACTCTGTTATACAAGTGTTATCAAAGCCGAAAGTGACAGTAGGTAGACATCTAATAAGGCTTACCACTATTGTACAGTAAAATCAGGCAATCAAGATGGAGTCTGCATATGGTTAAATATTCCAGTCGGTCGTGTTTTACGATAGATTTATCTTGAAATCGGTAAACGGAACCCTATTTATAGATAAAGAAACGGATTGTTCATTACTATTCATTGCATGCGGATCCTATGCAGAAGGACTGGCTATAATTAATCCTGATTATAGACGTTACCGCTTTTTGATGAAGGATGAGAACATCTATCAGGTGAAGAAGTAGTGGATTATGCCTGGAAATTAATGAAAGAAGGAACAGTCTATTTCAATTTATAATTATGCTAAAGTTTCAATTACGAGGAGCTTTTGTAAAAATTAATTTTTACCTCCAATGAATGGTTGCTATTTATGAGGGAAGACTGGATCATGCGCAGTGTTTGCAGCCTCCTATCTGAAAAAGAAACAAACACCCAAAGGCTTTGCAAAGGCGTTCGTGATCTCGTCGCGATTTTACATGTGTGCGCGCGGGACGGGTGTTAGTTACCTTGAGACATCCGTCAGTGCGTTCGAAATTCAGTCAAGGGAAGCTCTGTATTCCAACCGCGGGACTGCCATTCCCGTCCCGTGTGAAGACTCCGGTTACTTTCTCTCTGGGCTGACGCCTCAAGAGTAACCCTTCCTGGTTGGTTTCGAATGGGCGGGGCCTCGTGTCATGGGGGTAGAAAAAAGACTCTACCTGTTTAAACAACTTGTAGTTCAGGTTACCCTCGAGTTATAAAAATCCAATTTGAAATTTGTATTATCCATTTGTGGCGCTATTGCGGCTGATCTCTATCACTGGTTATTTTGAATAATTCTCCCTTGAGTTATAAAACTCCAATTCGAAATTTTATTTGTGTTGTCCATTTTCAAAAAATTGTCAAAAAATTGTCGTGGCGCTGTTGGGTCTTATCTCTAAAAATACATCCCCAAACCTATCTAAAAAGTGGGGCTCGTTTGTTGCATTCTTGGCCAATCGCTATGTTCATTGCACACCATCTTACCATTAGGATCTATTGAGTACACTTATCTCACAGGATAGTGTATACTCAACGTTACATTGTTACACGAAGATCAATTATGTACCGGTGCACATACATATGCAAAACGTTTTGGCCAACGTCATATTCTCATCATATTATACATTTAAGTAGCTGTGAGTACAGAAAAAATGATGAGTGCACTTGTCACGTAGGATAGTGAAAACTCAACCAGTTTACACATAGTATTGTTGAAAAAGAAGGGGAATTATCAACTCTCGTTAGTATGACTTTGAAGAAAGTTCAACATGTTACCCTAAAGATTCGCTAATTGCGCAAAGCTATTTTCAGATTCATTGAGACCCTCAGTTACAGAGTTGAAGATGTAGATCCACTTAAGCTCTCTGATATTCAGAATATTGGATAGATCTCCTCCCCTTGGACCTAGTGTGACGTGTTCCAAAACTACCCATTTCAGTGATTCAGGCAAATGGTTATGTTTTGTGCAATGTTCAACTAGAGGTGCCCCATGTACCTTGCATCTGATTCTACTGCAATGTGAAAGGAACCGTGCTTTTACGCGCTGCTGTGTCTGACCTACATATATGAGATCGCATGGACAGATTATTCCATAAATCACATTTTTAGTGTTGCAGTTTGTATGTTGTTTGTGCGTATGTCGATGGTTTTTAAACACAAATTCTTTAGATTGAATAGTCGAAGGGCAAGCCTTACATTTACCACATCTATAATGTCCAACTATCCGTGGTTGTTGCCAGCATGAGGCAATGGTAGGTTCAGGTGGATGCTCTAAAAAAGATGAAACTACATAGTCTTTAACATTCCTGGCCTTTTTAAAGGCATGCATCGGTACATTTGGGATATCCAGATCTTTGGCGATGAGGCTCCAATGTTTGTTTATGACCTTCTTAATTGAGTGGCTCTTTGTAGAGAAGGTAGTCACGCAAATCATGCGTTCTTCTGATTGACTGTTGCGTGTTGATGGTTCAAGAAGTGTTTCACGGTGGCAAAACCAAGCTCTTTTTCTTGAGCGTTTAATGAGCCGCTTGGGATAGCCTCTCTCAATTAAGCGTTCCATCAGGATCTCAGATTGTAGCATGTAGTCTTCTTTTTTGCTGCAGTTCCTTCGGACACGTAGGAACTGTCCATAGGGCAAGTTGTCTCGAAGGCTCCTAGGATGATGACTGGAATACTGCAACAGCGAATTCCGTTCTGCAGGTTTTCTAAACAGCGTGGTGTGTAGTGTGCCTCCCTCTGCCACTAGAGTGATATCCAGAAAGTCTATCTTCTTATTACTTGCTTGTATTGTAAATTGAATGTCTGGAGACCGTAGATTTAGCCATGAATGGAAAAGTTCAAGTTCATTGTTATTGCCCTTCCAGATTAGCAGCACATCATCAATGTACCGTACCCACAGTTGTATATGATGTTGGAAGGGATTTTGGTCACAGATGACAAAAGTCTTTTCATAAAAGGCCATGAACAGAATGGCCAGGTCCGGGGCAAAGGCTGCCCCCATAGCCACACCCTTCGTTTGTAGGTAAAATACATTTTGAAATATGAAAAAGTTTCTCATCATTGCAATCTTCAGTAGGAGGATTATGAATGAGGTTGGTACTTGTACTGGGGCTTCACGACTGTCAAGGGCTTCAGTGGCCACCATCAGGGCTTCCTCCTGTGGAATGCTGGTGTAGAGCGACACTATGTCGCATGTTACCAGTAGTTCTTCATCAGGATTAAAGGCTTTACCATCTACCAGAGTGATGGTCTGTGTGGTGTCCCTCAAGTAGGTGGTAGTGGCTTCAGCAAGTGGTTTTAAAAAGAAGTCTATATACCGACATAGAGGCTCAAGAATGGATCCGCACCCGGAGACGATGGGTCGCCCCGGGGGATTATGTAGATCTTTGTGCACCTTAGGTAAGGTGTATATCGTTGGTATGCGTGGGTGGCTCTGATTGAGATAATGATATTCCTGATCTGTGAGGAAACCTTGTTGGACACCTTCCTGGGTAACCCGTTGGATTTCGGTGGCCAGGTCTCGTGTAGGATCCGATGTTAATCTTCTGTAACTTACGCCATCGTTTAGTTGGCGAAGGATCTCTTCTTTGTACTTCGAGACATCTTGAATGATGATAGCCCCGCCCTTGTCGGCTGGCTTCACAACAACATCAGGATTGGATTTAAGTGTGTCCAATGCTGCTCTTTCGCTCTTCCGAATGTTATATTTCACGTAAGTTTTTTCTCTCAGAATTTCTTTGACCTCGTCAATGATGATACTCTCATACGCCAGTATTCGGTGGCTCATTGCGTTGGACTGGGGCACAAATGTGGATGGTACCCTGAATCCAGTTACCGAAGTGTTCCTTGGTGGTGGTCGGTTTTTGAAGAAGAATCGCAATCTTATCTTCCGAAAGAATTTTGAAAGTTCCATTAATGTTTTGAAACAATTAGGGGGAGTTGTAGGGATAAAAGACAGACCCTTACTGAGCACCCTGAATTCATCCTCATTGAGTTCATGTGAAGACAGGTTGATAATAGGTGTATCTGTTGTTTTTACCACCTGTAATTCTTGCGCCTGGTGAAGCGTTCCCCATGTTCCTCCGGTTGGAATCGAACCTGTTTCAACCCGCGGCCTCTGCCACCGTCGTTGTCCCACTGCATCGGGGGGCCTTGCTGCCCACAACAGCCGGCAAAACCCCTGGGGTGTCATTGTGTGTTAGGTAGTCTTTGATTGCTTGCTGAATCTGTATTATGACCGCCTGATGGTGTAGTATGGTGTTGCATAGGTGCCAGTGCCAGGTGGGAGGGTTGCTGGGGGTAGGGACAGTGAAACCGTCACAGCCACTGTGTGTATTTCTGTAGCCATTGTGAGCATCCATACTTCCCTTGTGGCTAGAAAGTAGTCTAGTCGAGCATAAGTCAATTCAATTCAAAGAATCTTTATTCGGTGATTAAAAAACACCATAAAAGCACATTCATATTTACACAATAAAAGAAACATTAAACATTTCAGAATTCTTTGTACGATAAATTTACAGACATGGCAGCAGCAGTATGGCCATATTTAACATTTAAAAATAAGAATAAAAGATTTCAATCTACACCTCTAGTGAGCCTTAGTCTTAGTGCTACTTTAATAAAATTCATAATGCTACACAGTGTCAAAGGGTCCTCGGCTTTCTGTAAGAAAACTAATGCCTCCCTGGCGTGGACCAAATTAGCTTTTTTCAAGATATTTACAAGGTATTTACGCCGGGGCATAGAGTAGAGAGGGCAAAGTAAGACCAAGTGAAGGGAATCCTGCGGAGACCTATTGTCGCAGCCGCAGGGCCCCTTCTGGTCTATTGTTGTGACGAACCCCGCTGGTGATGCCAACATGAATGGGAGTAAGTTTAGTCTGAATCGGCACCTCAGGAACCTATCCTGGGCGTTGTGCATGAGAAACAAATATGGCTCCATACCTTCAACGCTTTTTACTTGGCGATGGGCCCTCACAGTCTTTTTACATCCTTCAGCCTCCTCTCTGCACATGGTTTTCTGTTCCAGGAATATTCTCCCCACTTGCTGTTTGTCCTGGGCTACAATCGATGCAGGGTGAAAGAAGAGGTTCCCAAGGCCTAGCTCCTCTAAGATATTCTTCACATAAAGGAGCCAAGGGATGCGCATACATTTGTCCCTCTTTAGACAATCTGATAAAATTTCTCTGCTCAGTGTCGCCTCCGGGTTCACCCAAATTTTTAACCAGGCTATGATTGGCCTCAATTTTATCAGATCTTCTATGTATGATCTCCCTAACTCTCTGTGGACAATCAAACCAGCAGTACATTGTGGGGCCCTCAGAACTGATTTCAAGTATTTGTTTTCTTCTCGTTGGATGCTAGTGGTATTAACAAAGCCCCATACCTCTGCCCCATAAATTACCTTGGAGCATGATACAGAGCTATACAGGTTTAACACCTGTTCCGGGGACCATCTTCCTAGCCTCCTGCCATAACTAGCAATTGCCCCGTTAGATGATACCATTTTACCACAGCGTTCCTCCACCAAGGTATCAAACCGCAAGGCACCATCAAATGTAACACCAAGGTATGGAAACGTTTTGACCTCTTCCAAGATGTGGCTCCCTATTTTGTAGGTAAATTTAGAGGTGTTTTTTTTTCCTGCCAGGAGCACATAACATTTACTTAGATTTGCAGAAAGATCCAGGGCACTCATAAAACTGACAAATCAGTCAATCAGGGTTTGAAGGCTCCTCGGTGTGCGTGCGATCAAAACCGCGTCATCTGCATAAACCAGAACGGGAATGTGACGCGACCCCACCCTTGGGCAATCTGTCTTCAGTCCTAGCAAAAACTGCTCTAGGTTGTTGATATAAAGGGAAAACAAAAAGGGAGCGAGAATGCAGCCTTGACGGACTCCACTCTTACAAGGAAAAGAACTAGTCAGCCCCCCCTCCCTATTAAAGCGGACCTTGGCAGTAGTATCACTATGCAGTTCTCTCAAGATGTTAATTAGGCCGCTCTCTATCCCCATGCTGTGCATCATGCCCCACAGTTTTTCCCTGTTCACGTGATCAAATGCTGCTGCCAAGTCCATAAAACCCATATAAATGGATTCATCACTAGCTATGGTATACTTGGCAGTCAGCATATATAGATTCAGACACTGATCACTAGTGGACCTCCCTGCCCTAAAGCCGTATTGGGTGTCCGAGAAGATGTTTCTTTCCTCGGTCCACTCGGACAATCTACTGAGGATTGCCCTCCCTAAAAGCTTTGCTGACACATCAATCAGGGAGATCGGGCGGTAGCACTTTGGGTCATCCCTATTGCCCTTGTTGAAAATTGGTACAATTACAGCCGTGGACCAGGATCGGGGCAGGCCATAAATAATAGCTGTGTTTATTACCCTTGTCATAAGGGGGGCCCACAGTTCAATGTTACTCAGAAAAAGATCTGGGGGGATTCCGTCAGGCCCCGGTGCTTTGTTTTTGGTCAGACCCTCAATCCCTGCAATTATTTCCTTGATGGAAAATTCCACCAGTGTGGCCTCGATAGAACTGACCGGGGAGTCTACAATGGAACCTGGCTCGTGATTATAGAGGCCCCTAAAGTGGTTAATCCACTGCTCTGGGAGAATATTAGCCCCTATATCCGGGGAATCTTTTTCCTGGAAGGTTGGGTTATTAATTATTTTCCAGAAACCCGCTAAATCCTTTTTTTCCCCCACTTCTCGTAAATCTGCCCATGCTTCCGCCTGCAAGGCAAACTTCCTCCTCTTAATTTCTCTTTTATAGACGTCTCTACACTCTTTAACTTTGTGGGGGACCCTTGGTTTGGCTTTAAGGCTGCTTTTCAGCTCCCTCAGAGCTTTAGAGCAGTCTTTATCAAACCAACGGGGGTTCCCGTCAGTCTTGAGAGGCACACTGGTTTTTAATAGACCGTCGACCAGCTTAGCAATCTGGTCGAAGGCTTCCATTACCCTCGGTCCATGGACTTCGGTGTCCAGGCAATCATTAATGGCTAGTTTCCCAGCGTCCACCAAGCCCTTATAAAACTTTTCCCCATCTATTTTGGCCCATTTTAATCTCCTGCCCTGGTCTGTTGCTCTCTCGGTGATAGTAGGGTGGGCTCTAATTTTTGGGCCTGCCAAGTACAGCAGTTCCAGGACAAGAGGGTTGTGGTCGCTAAAACCACTCCACTCAATCCCTACACTGATTGTCTTATTCATTAGTCAAACAACAAAAGAAGAGAGGTCTAGTCTGGTTAAGCACAAGGGTACCAGAAATTAGGAGCGAAAAGATAGGTGGATAGTATAGATCACAGTCACTCTAATTCAGTGGGATCACAGTCACTCTATTTGAGTAGGAAAGCCCTCACACACCGACCTGGTCAGTGTCATGCTTCATCATCGGGCCCCACCGAAGAGACCGAGTGTCTCTTCGGTGTGCTGCGACGCCAGAAAGACTGCGGAGCTGGTCGTGTGGGGAGGACGTGTTGTGAAAATTATAAATTTAAAAGTGACTAACAGGGTATCAAAAAAACTTTAATGAGTGATCCCTAAAGCACGTGTAAGTGGCATATGTGTCTGAATTTAAGAGCCAAGGTTATTAGGATTTTGTTTAAATTCAGCTAAATACCACGAGTTTAAAATTAATCAGTCAACATGTTTCTGCCTTTAATGTGGTATATATTCACCATGGCATTCTTCAGGACTAAAACCCCGGCGGTATGGACACTCTAATAGTCCACCCTAACCTGGGGACGTGAAAGTGAAAAAGGAAAAGGTGAAAAAGTGCTTAAAAAGTTAGGAGAGCAAATTGCTCAATCCAAAAAACCCCCAAATTCAGGGGTGTATCAGCACCTGCAAGAGAAGAAATACACACAAACAGATATAGACATACATACAATTAGTATATACCAGCGTAGACTTATCATAGTGCTCCTAAAATGGTGGCAAACCTATGTGTGCACACAATAACTGATAGCTTATGCACCATCCAAGTAGCCCTTGGGAGTATCTATACTTGCTAGGAGGTGGAGTGCTAGAAGTGGTTAAAAACTACTATTGTAGTGAGGGAAATAAAAACGCGATGTGAATTCTCCATGAGGAGGGATCAATTGACCAAATGGTCGGTGACCCCCATAAGATGGTGAATATGGAGAACATCTCACTTTAAAAATGGGCGCTACTTGCACCATGGGTCTCGGGAGGGGGGTTGGAGCGCGCTTGGCACATCCTAAGAAAAGAAGGAGTTAAATGTCAGCATAACCCATACAGCACACAGGCACTTAGCTTATATTGATCGTAATGGTCGTTCCGTTGTGGATGCAGACTCACGCCCTCAGCGCTCAAAACCCGCTTGTCAACCTGCAAGAACCCTCTGAACCGGACCCCGACGATCGGGAGCGGGGCCGGTGAATGGGTATAAGAGCGCTTTGTTTTTCGTTCGCGCGCTCGATTCCGGGTTGGGCGTGCCTTGCTCAGAGCGAGGCTTGGGGCGCACACGCCCACTTGGGCGGAGCGCGTTTAGGTTCAAACCGAGGTTTGGATTGGGAAGCCTATCATTGCGCTGCGCTTGAGGGTGGTTTTTGACGCTAATGGTTGTTAAGGTAACCGAGGGCCAATTGATGTTTATGGCAAATGGATTGAGAGATAGAGTCTCTTGATTGGCGAGTTATCTTCTAATTTCAGGAAATAGTTACTGAAAAAAACCTGCGAGTACATAGATGATATCAGAGCAGCCTAATTATGGGGGTTAAACCACTGCTGAAATGCATAGAAAGGGACAGAGTGCACATATTGTCAGAAAGAACTTTTTCTGGCAAAAAATAGTCTTTTGGCATGATGTTGAAGGGCGCAGAGAATTTTATGAAAAACATGTCGGATAAGGCATGTTTGGATCAGATCAATTCTGTGTCAAGTTTAACAGCTACAAGAAGTTTATGGAGTTCATGATAGGACTGTGTTCCAGGGGATATCGTCGTTGAGGCCATTGGTATTTGTCCCCAGACGGTACACCCAGCGCTGTTCTTTTTCGAACAGTCTTTTTTGTATATTCCTTGTGCCATCAATTGCTTCAATGACAGTCCACCTCATGTCATTGGTGGTATGATTATTGTCTAGGAAATGGCGGCTCAACTTTGTTGTTATTTTCTTGCACCTTATGTTACTCCGGTGCTCGCAGATCCGTTGCTTCACCTTTCTAGTGGTCATGCCCACGTACCGAAGGTTGCAGGAACAAGTGATCAAGTAGATCACATTGCATGAATTGCAATTAGTATGGTCACGTTGCGTCCACACTTTCCCTTCTTCTAATACCAGAGTTTTTGTTGGTTGTGTTAAGTGGCAGACACTACAGTCCGAGCAGGGGTAGTGCCCGGTGATTTTAGGTAGTCCCCATGACGTTGTCACTGATGGTGTTGGATCCTGTGGTTTCTCTTTAGGGCGAGTATGAACCAGCGAATCTCTCAGACTGCGTCCCTTTTTAAAAGAAAAAAGGGGTTTTTCCCAGTCCTTTTTAAAAAGTTTTCACAATACTCCAGTGTTTGTTTATACTCTTTTTCATGATGTTTGAAAGACTGCTGTATGTGGTGACACAGGTGAGTGGAATCTGATCTGAATTGTTTGTTCTTTCTTCAAGGAGAGATTCCCTTGGCTGATTTCTGGCTCTTTTGAATCCTTTATTTAAGGTAGTGGTAGGATAGCCTCTATCTTTTAGTTTTTCGGTCAGATTGGCTGATTGGTTTTTTAAATCTGTGGTCGTGCTGCAGTTCCTACGTAGCCTGAGGTACTGTCCGTAAGGAAGATTTTCTTTTAGCGGACGCGGATGGAAGCTGTTAAATTGCAGGAGATTGTTCTTTGCTGTCGGTTTATTGTGGGTTTTTGTGGTCAGTGTCGTTCCGCTGATTGAAATAACCACATCTAAGAACACAATTTCTCTTCTGCTAGTGGTGCTGGTAAATCTTAGATTAGGATCTAAGGTGTTGATCCATGAAAGAAAATCTTTCAAATCATTATCGCTACCCTTCCAAATGAGTAGGACGTCGTCAATGTAGCGTTTCCACAATAGCATTGACGAAAAAAATTTGGCGGTTGGTGGTAGGATATGTTTGGCCTCAAAGTCTGCCACATACAGCCCCGCCACGCTCGGCGCGAAGGTACTGCCCATGGATGTCCCAGAGCATTGTAGGTACAGTTGGTTTTTGAATGAGAAAAAGTTCTCTTTCAGTGCTATGGTGGCACAGTCAATGATGAACTTTTTCGGTGTCTGGAATTCCCAATTGGTTGAATCTAGGACCTTTTTTAGGACTTCGATTGTGTCGTCCTGTGGAATGCTTGTGTAGAGGCTTTCCACATCTAATGTTACAAGGGTGATAGAGTCTTCAGGGAAGTTGATTTCTGTCAGTAGACGTAGCAGGCTCTTGGTGTCCTTCAGGTAGGTCGGTGTCGACTGGACTAATGGTTTTAGGAAATGATCACAAAATTGTGATAGCGGTTCCAGAAGTGACCCAATTCCTGAAACGATTGGGCGTCCAGGTGGAGGGAGTTTGTTCTTATGCATTTTCGGCAAAGTGTAAAAGTAGGGTATTGTGCTACTTGTATTATTCAAGAATGCAGCTTCATTCTTGGAAATCTGGTCTTGATCCTCTGCTTGTTTTACCAGAGAGCTCATTCTTTTTGTGAGGTCCGGAGTTGGGTCCGACGCCAGTGGCGTGTAATTTCTAACGTCACCGAGTAGATTTCTACAGGTGGTCTCATACTCTGTTGTGTCCTGGATGACGATCCCTCCGCCCTTATCCGCGGGCTTTATGGTTATGGAGGTGTCGTTTTTTAATTGTTGCAATGCCTCAAATTCAGCAGTACTGAAATTCCCGAATGTTCGTGGGTTTTGGCACTGTTCTAGGTCTTTAAATACAGCTTGCTCAAAAGCAGTTATGGCCGCTGGTATTGTATGTGAGGGCGGAATAAAGGTGGAGTTAGGTCTTAGACCTGTGTCACCTTTCCTAACCGATTCCAATGGGTCGATTTTTCCATCAAAAAATGCTTTTAGTTTCAATTTGCGGAAAAACCCTGCTAATTCGCAGTGCATTTTGAATTTATCAGGTTTGGCTGTGGGGACAAAACCTAGCCCCTTTTCCAAAACTTTGATCTCCGCCGGAGTTAGTATTCTGGTGGATAGGTTGGTTACTAGACTTAGACTCCGCTCGGACCCGGTTGCTGATTGCTCCGGGTGTGATTCGCCACTGAGTCGTCTTCCTGCCAGGTTACTCTGGTGTTCCCTCTCCTCTTGCCTCTGCCTCTCCGGCCGCTCTCTAAAAAAGGCTGTCTGTACTGTTGTTGATAATTGGCCTGGGGCATGAAGCCTGGGTTCCAGCCCATGAATGGATAGGGTGGCTGTTGGAAAGCATAGGGGTGGGGACCCATCCCCATTTGTGGGGGGTACCACTGTTGGTGGTTGCCTTGATTTCCATGTCCACTTCTGTTGGTTCTGTTGCCACGGTTCCCTCTTCTTTTTGTTTGTTTGAAGGAGTTGTTACTAGAACCGCTGCTATTCGATGAATCATCATCCGAGTAGTCTGAGTTGTTGGCATTGCGTGCTGGCGGGGTGAACGAAGCTGCAGAGTAGGGATATACTTTCTCGAACTCGAACTTCTTTTGGTCTTTTTGAAGTTTTGTCACCTTTGATTGCATTAGGTTGTCTTTGTATTCGTTCATCTCCTTGTTGAGTTCATCTAGTCGTTTTTTGTAGCCGGTGATAGTGGCTTTGAAGTGAGACTCTGTTTCTCTGATCTCTATCATAATGGATTCCGAGAGTCTTAGGGCTGTTTTGATTATTAAGACCATCCAATCGCGTGTGCAGTGCCATGCGATTGCGGCCCAGTCCTTCCGGAAGGCTGCATCATTCAGGAAGATGCGTGGGGCATTAGCCACCAGCAGGCCTTTCGGGGCTGTGTTGGTTGTTAGATAGCCCTTTAGGATTGTGCCATGAAGGACAGTACGTATGTGCTCTTTCTTTTTTTCTGACAGGTTGTCCCATTCAGCAGTGTTGGCTATTGCCTGTGATATGTGAGGGTCTGCAAAGACTGCAGCATCCGACATCAACTCCTCGATCTCCGCCTCAGAGTATGTCAGACCCAGGTTCGCCATAGTGAGATGTAGGTTAAAAGAACAAGTAACAATAACAACTATTATTGTCTTGCTCACAGTAAAAGAAAGCTCTCACAGCTGTGCGCTGCTATGATATATATCAACAAGGAGAGAGGTAGGGAGAGTCAGGGACACTCTCTTAATCCCCGGTTAAATGTCAAACAACAAAAGAAGAGAGGTCTAGTCTGGTTAAGCACAAGGGTACCAGAAATTAGGAGCGAAAAGATAGGTGGATAGTATAGATCACAGTCAATCTAATTCAGTGGGATCACAGTCACTCTATTTGAGTAGGAAAGCCCTCACACACCGACCTGGTCAGTGTCATGCTTCATCATCGGGCCCCACCGAAGAGACCGAGTGTCTCTTCGGTGTGCTGCGACGCCAGAAAGACTGCGGAGCTGGTCGTGTGGGGAGGACGTGTTGTGAAAATTATAAATTTAAAAGTGACTAACAGGGTATCAAAAAAACTTTAATGAGTGATCCCTAAAGCACGTGTAAGTGGCATATGTGTCTGAATTTAAGAGCCAAGGTTATTAGGATTTTGTTTAAATTCAGCTAAATACCACGAGTTTAAAATTAATCAGTCAACATGTTTCTGCCTTTAATGTGGTATATATTCACCATGGCATTCTTCAGGACTAAAACCCCGGCGGTATGGACACTCTAATAGTCCACCCTAACCTGGGGACGTGAAAGTGAAAAAGGAAAAGGTGAAAAAGTGCTTAAAAAGTTAGGAGAGCAAATTGCTCAATCCAAAAAACCCCCAAATTCAGGGGTGTATCAGCACCTGCAAGAGAAGAAATACACACAAACAGATATAGACATACATACAATTAGTATATACCAGCGTAGACTTATCATAGTGCTCCTAAAATGGTGGCAAACCTATGTGTGCACACAATAACTGATAGCTTATGCACCATCCAAGTAGCCCTTGGGAGTATCTATACTTGCTAGGAGGTGGAGTGCTAGAAGTGGTTAAAAACTACTATTGTAGTGAGGGAAATAAAAACGCGATGTGAATTCTCCATGAGGAGGGATCAATTGACCAAATGGTCGGTGACCCCCATAAGATGGTGAATATGGAGAACATCTCACTTTAAAAATGGGCGCTACTTGCACCATGGGTCTCGGGAGGGGGGTTGGAGCGCGCTTGGCACATCCTAAGAAAAGAAGGAGTTAAATGTCAGCATAACCCATACAGCACACAGGCACTTAGCTTATATTGATCGTAATGGTCGTTCCGTTGTGGATGCAGACTCACGCCCTCAGCGCTCAAAACCCGCTTGTCAACCTGCAAGAACCCTCTGAACCGGACCCCGACGATCGGGAGCGGGGCCGGTGAATGGGTATAAGAGCGCTTTGTTTTTCGTTCGCGCGCTCGATTCCGGGTTGGGCGTGCCTTGCTCAGAGCGAGGCTTGGGGCGCACACGCCCACTTGGGCGGAGCGCGTTTAGGTTCAAACCGAGGTTTGGATTGGGAAGCCTATCATTGCGCTGCGCTTGAGGGTGGTTTTTGACGCTAATGGTTGTTAAGGTAACCGAGGGCCAATTGATGTTTATGGCAAATGGATTGAGAGATAGAGTCTCTTGATTGGCGAGTTATCTTCTAATTTCAGGAAATAGTTACTGAAAAAAACCTGCGAGTACATAGATGATATCAGAGCAGCCTAATTATGGGGGTTAAACCACTGCTGAAATGCATAGAAAGGGACAGAGTGCACATATTGTCAGAAAGAACTTTTTCTGGCAAAAAATAGTCTTTTGGCATGATGTTGAAGGGCGCAGAGAATTTTATGAAAAACATGTCGGATAAGGCATGTTTGGATCAGATCAATTCTGTGTCAAGTTTAACAGCTACAAGAAGTTTATGGAGTTCATGATAGGACTGTGTTCCAGGGGATATCGTCGTTGAGGCCATTGGTATTTGTCCCCAGACGGTACACCCAGCGCTGTTCTTTTTCGAACAGTCTTTTTTGTATATTCCTTGTGCCATCAATTGCTTCAATGACAGTCCACCTCATGTCATTGGTGGTATGATTATTGTCTAGGAAATGGCGGCTCAACTTTGTTGTTATTTTCTTGCACCTTATGTTACTCCGGTGCTCGCAGATCCGTTGCTTCACCTTTCTAGTGGTCATGCCCACGTACCGAAGGTTGCAGGAACAAGTGATCAAGTAGATCACATTGCATGAATTGCAATTAGTATGGTCACGTTGCGTCCACACTTTCCCTTCTTCTAATACCAGAGTTTTTGTTGGTTGTGTTAAGTGGCAGACACTACAGTCCGAGCAGGGGTAGTGCCCGGTGATTTTAGGTAGTCCCCATGACGTTGTCACTGATGGTGTTGGATCCTGTGGTTTCTCTTTAGGGCGAGTATGAACCAGCGAATCTCTCAGACTGCGTCCCTTTTTAAAAGAAAAAAGGGGTTTTTCCCAGTCCTTTTTAAAAGTTTTCACAATACTCCAGTGTTTGTTTATACTCTTTTTCATGATGTTTGAAAGACTGCTGTATGTGGTGACACAGGTGAGTGGAATCTGATCTGAATTGTTTGTTCTTTCTTCAAGGAGAGATTCATTAGTGCCCTAGAAACCAAGATATAATCTATAAAGGAGGAGCATCCTCTACCCTTAAATGTGGGGGGGAGTGTGCCACCCTCCTGCATCCCTACCATGTTAATGGTGTGTCCAAGATCATATTTAAGCCGTAACGTCCTAAGGGCTAAGCCCAACGGCGTATGAGAGAAATGCGGTCCCTTCTCCATTGGACATCGGGACCAGTCTATATTTGTTTTGACCAGTGCCGGGCACAAATGGCAGTTAAAGTCTCCCATGACCACTAGCCCATATGGGAGCCCGTTTTTTTGACCTGTTAGTACCTGGCCCAACCTGTTATCTAGTTCGATGGCAAGGGGGGTGTTAGATCCCGCAATCTCAATATTATAGAGGTTTACAGCGACGAGTCTATATTTGTTTTGACCAGTGCCGGGCACAAATGGCAGTTAAAGTCTCCCATGACCACTAGCCCATATGGGAGCCCGTTTTTTTGACCTGTTAGTACCTGGCCCAACCTGTTATCTAGTTCGATGGCAAGGGGGGTGTTAGATCCCGCAATCTCATTATTATAGAGGTTTACAGCAACGAATCTAAGACCTTTCCCAGTGAACCTAACAGCCTGAATCCTGTGGGAGTTGCACTCAAGGCAAGCATAATTTCCCGGTAGGCTCAGATCTGTATAAATAGCCAAACCTCCCATGGCTCTCCCTGATCTTGATTTTTGCGCAGGTACAACAAAGGACTTATACCCTTCTAGATGGAAATTATTCTCCAGGGCCCAGGTCTCCTGCAGGCATATTATGTGGAATTTCCTGATATATTCAAGCCACTCCTTGTTATTGACTTTCCCAGCCAAACCGGCTATATTCCATGAAATAATTTTTAGTGCGTCCCCCGCCTGGTACCCACTTCGTTGCATCCCTCCTAGAGGTTCTCGCCCTTCCTCCCCCGGGACTGGTCCTTGCGCATCACCCATGCGTGCATTGTCTACGACCCTAGGTTCATCCAACACCTGGCTCCGGGCACTACCTGTTGATAGGTGGCTGGGAATCTCCTGCTCTGCCTTTTTGGTACCTCTGTCCCCGCTGTCCCACCTGCAGTGTTCTGTTTGTCAGTCCACCCCCTCGAGTCCATCCAAACAATGGAACCGATTAAATGTTTGGAAGGGTGGTAATGGCCGGTTAAGTGGTGGCCTGTGATTGAACTCATGATGCTGGGCACCCCTTCGGCCCACCCTTTCCCAGTTGTCATAAGAGCGGGTCCCATGTGTGCGAGCCGGGACAGGAGGAAAGAAAAAGGACACATGGAGTGTTTGGATTGTTGTCACTAGTGATCTATTCCTTCCCTGGCATATGTGAGCAACTGTTCCAGTATCCCTGAAGCTCACCAATATGCAGTCCCCTATGATGGATTTACGTGTTCGCCCTATCCAGGGTACCCTTCTGACCATTATTATCTCGTTACTTAAGTGTACAGGTAAAGGTCTATTCTGATTTAGCCACTTAATCACCCTAGTTTTTAAAGTGCAGAAATCCTCAGCTTCACCCTCCTTTAATGGGGGGACACCCGCCATAACTACTGTGAAGTCATTCGCCTCTGGTGGTAAGTTGGGTCTGCGTGGCCTAGGGGGGGGCTTCATTGATGGGGTAGGTGCTACACTTTCTTTCGGCTGTACTATGGGAATGCTGTTTACCTTTGCAGGGGGGCTAAGTCCTGTACAGTTGGATGGTTTATTTAAGGCCGGATTGTTCCTCTGAGTTTGTGGTGGGATGGTCGTAATGGGCGCCTGTGGGGGAGCCAGGTGTAGTGCGCTATTCGGGGCTTTTGGACTAACAGTGGGTTTAAGGACCTTTTCATGGGGTTTGGGCGGGTTTTTAATGCTACTTAGTGTGGCCTCCAGGATGGTTAATCTTATTTCCACTTTTTTAATGCTTCCACTAATAGGTAGCAAAAGTGACCTAAGCAGGAATTCCAGGTTGCCCAACGGGGCAACAGAAAGAGGGGCATTGGTGGTGTTACTAGCCATCTCGTAAGGCAAAGTGGGGGCTCCACCGTCCTGAGCCGTGAGTGTGGGGTGTAAATCACCCGCCACAGTCACGGTTGGTGTGGTATGTTTGGATAGCTTCCCAAAGTCAGAGTGGGAGATCTTGGGTTTATTTTTAGCCTGGGCACCCTTCGACTTCCTCCTACGTTTATTTGGAGGGGGTCCAAATACACCATGCGCAGCGATTTGTTTAGGTTTAGCTTTTCTAGACTTTGATTGTGGGGGGGTTGGGAAATTAGATCAATCGTCTCCCTGGTTGGGCTTTCGTTCCTCACTGGAGTTGAGGTCCTTGGAGTTTCTGGGGGCGGTTTTTGAAGAAGAATCGCAATCTTATCTTCCGAAAGAATTTTGAAAGTTCCATTAATGTATAAATGGGATTGTTGTTGTAGGGATAAAAGACAGACCCTTACTGAGCACCCTGAATTCATCCTCATTGAGTTCATGTGAAGACAGGTTGATAATAGGTGTATCTGTTGTTTTTACCACCTGTAATTCTTGCGCCTGGTGGAGCGTTCCCCATGTTCCTCCGGTTGGAATCGAACCTGTTTCAACCCGCGGCCTCTGCCACCGTCGTTGTCCCACTGCATCGGGGGGCCTTGCTGCCCACAACAGCCGGCAAAACCCCTGGGGTGTCATTGTGTGTTAGGTAGTCTTTGATTGCTTGCTGAATCTGTATTATGACCGCCTGATGGTGTAGTATGGTGTTGCATAGGTGCCAGTGCCAGGTGGGAGGGTTGCTGGGGGTAGGGACAGTGAAACCGTCACAGCCACTGTGTGTATTTCAGTAGCCATTGTGAGCATCCATACTTCCCTTGTGGCTAGAAAGTAGTCTAGTCGAGCATAAGTCTTATGTGCATTTGAGTAAAAAGAATATTCCCTGAGTGTGAGGTGATTCGTCCTCCACAGATCTTCCTACCCCAGGGCCTTCAGCCATGCATGTGCCTCGCCGGACAGGGCTCCGACTTGTTCGTGTCTCTGAGACTATCTAAGGTGTTTTGTTTTCAAACACTAGATTAAGGTCCACTCCCAGCAGCACCAGTTTGTCGTCGGTCTTCAACGCCCACTCCAGCGCGTTACGAAGGAACGCTTCCTGTTGCTCATTCAGAGCATACATTGAGCCCATCACCAGGGACCTGCCCGCTACGGTGAAGCATTATATGAGAAGTCTACCTCTAAGTTTGTCTACTTTCTGTTCCAACCTTCCCTGGAAGGAATGCACTACCAATATGGCCACGCCAGCTGTTTTGGAGGGGGATGATGGGAAAATGGTTGGGGAAAGGCACAGGACCTGAGACAGGGACAGTCTCCAGCGAGCAGATGGGTCTCTTGTAAGAGGCAGAAGTCTGTCCCTGAGTTCTACAGGTATGCAAGTACGTCCCTGCGTTTATTCTGGTTATTAAGACCCCTCACATTGAGTGTGAGGATTTTAAGAGAAATGGCATGGAAATTGGGAAAAGCTATATGACCCCTGTATTGTTGCCGCCCCCAAAGCCCAGGGGTGTCAGTGGATTCATTTGTGACAACCGATACCCAGCCATACGTTAGTCGTTGCACCCCATGTGAAGGTGAGTGCAAATCCCAAACATAACATAAAAAAATGAATTAACTAAGATAACGTAGAACTTGGAACATCTGCTTATGTTCAGTCTTAAAGCCAGATAAGGCCGCATGGCCAGCCAAATTGGGTTCTGCGTGTGGCCAGTGGTCCTATCTCCCCTACCCGCGGGCCAGCCCAAGTTCTCTATATAATGCTATAAAGTGTCCCGGGGTTTCAAGACCCGTCCAAATTCGCCAAAGCTGTTGGTACTGCCTCCAAAGCTGCTTGCTGGCATTTGGCAATCTCCTCCGGGTCGGGCCGGCCCGCCTTCCCGCGCAGTCCTCATCTTCGCCATCTTGCTGGTTGCTCCTTCAGTGTGGGCGGTAGAGGGGCCTCAATCACGTTGTTCTCCTGGCAGATCCAGCCCCAGCACTCGACAGGTCTCTGTTAGTGATCGTAGTTGGTAAAGTCTCCCTTCCCACTGGAAAATATGGAGGTGTGTGGTAGCCGGGCGGAACTCTCTCAGTTTCTGTAACGTGAGGGCAGCTAGGTCCTGGTAAAGGGTTGGAGTTTGGCTCTGAAAGGTAATCGGTGCATACTGCATGCTATATGCAGGATCTCTTCCTTGATTTGGAAATCATGTACGCAGACCACAATGTCAGGGGCGCCTGGGATGTTGAGTTTGTCCGGGGTAGGCCTGTGTCTTTTTGGTGCCTCAGCCGTTTGGACTCAGGTGCGGCTGGTACTTATTCTGGTGCTGGTGGACCGCTCCATCGATTACAGGTGGAGCAGGGAGCCCTCCTCACCACCTTAATGCCAGTATGACATGGTTCCAAGAGCTGGGAACTGTTGCTATTGATGCATTAAGTATCATATTTGCCACAGGGATATTAATAGTAGACCCTGAAGCTAATAGACTAGAGGGGTAATGATCTACTGGAGAGCTAGATTTAAAGGCTTTCGAAGCTATTAATGAGCATTCCATCGAAATAGGCTCAGAATTAGTGAGCTTTGCCTTAGAAACGGTCACCATACTGGCTTATAATTAATTCTGTATATCTTCATCCATCCTTATGCAGGACAACAGGATGGCTTAGATGCTAAAAATGTTAGGGTCTGATTTAGATCTCAGCGGATAGGTTACTCCATCACAACGGTGACGGATATCCTGTCGGCCGAAATATAAATCCCATTGAATATATTGGGATTTATATTTTGGTGGAGGGGATATCCCTTGCCAATGTGACGAAGCAACCCGCCCGCCAAAATCTAAATCTTGCCCTCTGTATGAAAAAAACTTGTTAGTTGTTCGCACCACTCCACCGAAGCCTGATAAGAGCTAACACATGCTGATGGTAACATAAAATTCTTGACAATTGAGAAGATTTCTCTAGCCTTATTTCCTGCCTTTTCAATCTTCTCTTCATAGTAGACTGGTTTGGCTGTTCTTATTGCAGCATGGTATTGCCTTAATGCTAATTTGTAGGACTGTAGATTATAGTCTGGAATGAGTTTCAACAAATAAATATACTGTCAGAATTAAAATAGCACATATCCATGGGTGCACATTTCTCAGAGACAGAAATGATAAAAAGTATTCATCCCTGTAGCAAGGAATTGGGCAAAACATTGACCTACAGGCTTTGCCAATGCTTTTTGCTGTCAATCAAACTTGCAAAATGCATTTTCCACCAACAATTCCAAGGGAATACACTTAGCACATCTGGAAGAAAAAAATGGTTATATAAATATGCTCTACTGTTCCACGTGACAATCCACTCGATTTCAGAGAACCATGAACAGCTCTGAGTTTGCATAACAGAATGAAAACCATATTGGTGAGTATGCGAGGGTCCTAACTTTGAAGACACTTACGGCAAGATATACAAAGCATTTTTGAGGTCACAAACGGTTTGCGACCTCAAAAATACTTTTTTTAACAACAGTGAATCAGTAGTAGTTACCGAATCGCAATTTGGGTTTGCGACCTAATACCGATTCGCTATTTGGAAGGGGTGTGTTCAAGGCATTCAATCAAAACAGGGAATCTAATGTTTTTTGACCGAAATGCGGCTGCAAAACATTTGTACTTTACCAACAACTCAAAGTCAGTGGTAATCCATTCGTAAATAAGAAGAGGTCTCCTTCCCCTTTGAGAATATTTAAAAATATGGGGGCTTATTTACCAGCTCCTTGCGCCACTGGTGCGTCCCGTTTTATGTGGGAAAAAGTGAAATCCCGGCTGCGCAAGGGGTTTGTAAATATGCCCCATATTGTTTAAGAGCTGGCAGTAGTGCCACGGACCACTGCCTACCCTACTTCTAAAGATTTTTATTTATTTTTCTAAACATCCTATATTCCTTTCAGGTTGCACTAAAAGAAAGATTGCTTTATTTAAAACCAATAGCAGACTTGGTGGTCTGCTGACCCAGTGATGGCAGCAAATCCTAGTGGGTCTCAAATTGCGTCCTACATAACTTTAGTACCCTAGTAATAGTGATTACCAAATAGCAATTCTCAAAAAATTGCTATTACCAATCTGGCCTCTGAAAACTTCAATGCCAACAAGTAGAAGTCGATACCAAAAGGGGATGATGGACGGATCGTCTGAGCAAATCAAACACTCACCCCCAGTCAACTGATCTGGGTTTAATCCATCATCATTCTTTAGCTCACTCCACCACCCCAGTTCAGACATGGCCATATGCAAATCAGTCTGACCCTGTGCCTTATGGGAACAGTCCAGCCGGAACTGCCAAGCCATGTCTTCCCTGGACTGGAAACAAGCATCCTGGGACCGGTTTCGGGTTTGTAACCCTCATCAGCCAGGCTATCTTGAATCCATTGGCACAGTGAGCAAGGGACCCACGTCTGGGCATACCCTGCCAACTCAGGGCGAACAAAGCGATACCAAAGGGGATGATGGGCAGAGCGTCTGAACAAATCAAACACTCACCCCCAGATCTGGGTTTAATCCATCATCATTCTTTAGCTCACTCCACCACCCCAGTTCAGACATGGCCATATGCAAATCAGTCTGACCCTGTGCCTCATGGGAACAGTCAAGCCAGAACTGCCAAGCCATGTCTTCCCTGGACCGGAAACAAGCATCCTGGGACTGGTTTCGGGTTCATAACCCTCATCAGCCAGGCTATCTTGAATCAAGTGGCAGAGTGAGCAAGGGACAAGTACTAGTCAGTGTAAAGAAATCCACTGCATGAAAAAAGTGAATACACCATCTTAAAGGTACAAGCCTCAACAAGCAAGTTTTCCAATAAAAAACAAAAGCAAGCAAAGTACACGTCCTTTTACATATTATACACGGCACCTAAATGGGAGAGGTGCTGCCAACAGAAGATAGACTGGCAGCCAAAACTATTTCAACCCGCCCACCAAAAGTCTTCCCTCTCTCATTGTATGGTTTAGAAGAAATGCAATTGCTATTCTGTCTTGGAGATAGGAGTTGTGGGTTTTTGGCAATCTGCAGAATTGTTTAACAAATCTTCAGCAGAGACAGAGTAAATCTGCAAAACAGAGAAGAACCCAACAGACAAGGGTTGGAGTGGAAAATTGGAGTGATACAATCCTTTGACTGAGTATAGTCAACATTGAAATGGTACACCACTTCCAACACTTGAAACACACTCAAGAGTATACTTGGGTACAATAAACAAGTATAATTTCTCACATGGGACATCTTTGCATTATGCCTTAAAGAGCTAAGATACAATCATAGTTGCGATGCAGGGGTGTTCAAATAACATTCCTCTAAGAAACCAATTTGAAGGGTTTACGATCTGCGTTGTAGGTAAGCTACAAGGCAGCTGCAGGGGTAGTTTATTTGTGACATATTCTTTACATACTGTAGAGAAGTGTTAATCTGGAACACACATGAAGTGCAATTAGCAATCACTGATATACAAACAGAGGCAGATATTTTCTACTTAGAGGCAGGCTTGACAGACTTGAGGATATACTTGGAAGTGTATATGCCCTCATCACTGATCAATCAAAATGTCTCTACACCATTTGTGAGTGTCTGGTAAGCTGGACAGACATCCTGGTAGTACTCAATGCTGACTATTATTGTTTCTCGATGTACAATTAGACCAATCGCATCCCCCTATGGGTAGGATATCAGTAGAGTAAACGCCTGAGCAGTTAAAAAACTGGGGACAGATGGATGTGAAGGAATACTTCACCTACTCTTTAGTTCATGACTGGCTTGATCCACACTCAAGTAACAAACACGGAATATCTGGGAAGGACAGTATATGAACACAATCACCTATTATTGTCCATGAATTGGGGCTAACTGTACACATCTATCCCAACCCGGCGCATGCAGATCTCCATGCTTGAAAAAAGGGCCCTCAGGCAAAAATGAGCACAAACATCTGATAATACTTTCAGGAAAATACAGGCACAACCTCTAGTGTATTTGTGGAATGGGAAGCCTTCAAAGTGATAGTTAGAGACCACTGCAGGAGAGTGAAGGTGGGTGTTAGGAAAAACCTCACATTTGAACTAAATGCATTGGAAAAGACAATATACGTTTTGCAGCAGGAAGCGGTTCTGACACATGCAAGCACGGAGTGATTAACAAACACTAGAACAAATTATGCCACCGTACTGGATAGAGTATTATGTCTTAACCATACCAAATCAAAATATTAATAATTGTGTTTTTCTATGACGTCACTTCACCAGTTGTCATTAGAGTGCGTCACTAAGAACTTTAACAACTACATGTACATGAAATAGTTACGCAAAAATAAACAATTAAATGCCAAACTATATAGGGGAGAATTGGAAGTAGGGGGAATAGGAAGGAAGAGGTATAGTAGTAGAAGGGTGCCTTTAGTAGTTCAGCAATAAAACCACTTGCAAAGGGCACTGGTTGAACAAAAGGTGCCCATAGAGTAGAGCTATGTGGAGAATGTAATAGAGGCATGAATGAGGTTTAACGCAGAAGGTCCATGGTTTGGTACCTTTCTGAAGGAGAGGATGTCTGACGCTGTTCTAACTGGATCTGAGGGTGTTAAAGATGCCAAGCAGAGTATTTGAGCTTGTACTGTTCTGAATTTTGGGGGCTTGATAATGAAAAAGTCCTTATTTTGGGATCTTCTATACCAGCAAAGATTTTTGGAAGATCATTTAAGTAGCTTGGTATGACAGTGTGGCTGGCCTTGAATGTGATACAGCATAGTTTGAATTTGACTCGTTTCTAGTGGGCCCCAATGCAGATCCCTTAAGTTTGCTTAGATGTGGTAAAATATTCTTTTGTCAGTAAGACTGCAGATTGTGGGGCTTCTTTTAAGGGTAGCAGGGTGTTCAGGGGGTGACTAGCAGTATGATGTTGACCGAGTCTAATCTCGAGAAGATAAGCACTTGTGCAGCAGACTTTAATTGATCGTTGGAGAGCAAATGCTTTATTCTTTCTAGCAGACACAGATGGAAATTTGTAAATTGGGCTAGCTTGTTATTGTGGATTCAAAGGAGATTGAGCTGTGAATGAGGATGCCAACTTGGATACAGAGGAGTGCAGCTGTAATCATTTAGCACTGAGATCAAGGATGGATTAATCCATTAGTCAGATATGTGGGACAGTATTAGGAATTCAGTTTTCTGATTACCTTTCGAGGAATTTTAGATGTCCATTTGAATATCATTGTCACGTCTCTTTTCAGAGTTGTGATGTTGTTTGATGAGAAAATCTTTACATAGAGATGTGTGTCATCTGTGTATTGGTGCAGTTCAATGCAAGAATTTCCCAATAGCTGGTCAAAAGAATCCATATGGACACCGAAGAGAACTAATGATAATATGGATCCCTGAGGGACCCCAAAGGTATCCTTCTCCAGCCTCGATGTGTATGTTCCTAGTTTTACAAGGTTGGAGTGGCCACGATATATGATTTGAACCGTCTTAGCAATGTATGTTTTCTGCTTATTCTGCATTTAAGATTATGTCAGTTTTATGGTTGACTGGGTTGACTTCCACAGGAAAATCTATTTTTCTAAATTGTTCTTTATTAGAATTTTACAAATACATGAAGACAGTATCGTGGGTCATTTAAATGAGACAATACAGTGTGCAGATGTTCATGCCGTACAAAAAGGAAAACATTAACAATAAGGTTGAATATACTAGAGCCACAGTGAATGTTATACATGTACGGGGTAGGGACCTTTGCCGGGGCAGTTAGACAGCATGTGAAAAAACGTCAAGTGCTGTGGAAGTTGCCCCACTTCAGGGCGGCCTCAGGTCAGAGTCAGCTTCTACCTGAGGCTGATCAATATTGCATCCCATTCTGTGACCTTGCCGTTATGTCCAGCCTGCCAGCAAAGCTGTTGTTACACATCATCCTTGGCCCTTGCCCACCACCAGACGTTGCTTCTCCACCCAACCACCGGCGGCGCCGAGGACGACTTTGAATGAATTGCTATTGCACTGCATGCCAGTGCCACTGCCAGGTCTATGAGCCTGCTTCCTGCATGGCAGTAATCCCAACAGACAAGTCTTGGGTGTGTTGGTGTGTTACCTGTCCGTTACTTGTGTGAGATATGTGCAGATGGCAATCCAGAAGGGGCACAGTGCTGTGCATTTCCACGTCATATGATAAAAGTTGGCGTACTCTGCATTCTGGAGCATTCACGTGGTACCGTGCCAAACATCCCGTGCAGTTGTGTGGGGGTGAGATATGTGTGATGTGCATATTCAAATTCCAATCATTTTAGTCACGCATTCCTCAAGACCTGTGATTTACGACCTTATTTCAATCTACATTGGTCAGAGCAATCTATAGGTCTTTACTCCATCTATCCTTCAGGCTGAGCAGCCCCGGGCTCACTGCTTGGCCAATCACGGTATATATGTTAGTAGTACGAAGCCTCTTCAGCCCATATGTTAGCAGTACTTGCAATGCAGGGGTGGTCTTAGTTTTTTTTTTGGGTCCCGCACATCTTTTCGATTGGCCCCTTGAGTGTTGCATGTGTCAGGAATTGCCCCACTGTGATGGTGTAGGTCCCCCGCAGACTCATGAAGAGATGGTCAACCCTTCTGTGAACAGCTGGCCCAGGGTGACCACGGAGGTATGCTCCCAAGGGGCTCTGATGCCGTCGCACCCATTCTAATGAAGACTGGCAAGCACCACAGAGGCAAGTCTGACGAACATGCTATTCATTCATGTTGTCGACACTGGTATTGCATCCAGCAGTACAAGACCACGCAAAGCAGGAGTGGGACCCAACTGTCACACAGGCCCATACCCAGCATGAGGCCCAATCCCCAGCACGTCCTTGAGTACGTCTTCCCTCGTCCTGCAGGGCCAGAGATAAAGAGGCTTTGTTATTGTCTCCTGAATCATTCAAGTCATCAGTCACTTGGCATGCTAGGTAATACAGTTCAGTATACTGGGCTTCAACACCTTCCGCTGAATGCGATAGGCACAGTTTATCCAGCACCATGTGTATCTGGCCCGCGATCCAGGCGAGGACAAAAATCCAGCTGGCCAAATGCAGGACCACCACATGGGGCAGCAGTAGGGGCAATTAGCAAATACATGAAAGAGTCGTAGTAGGGCCACCATATTCGCCAATGCCACATGTCCCATGCGCAATAGTGGTAGTGAGTGCCAGTATGTCAAAGATACACAGAGTGAGGCGACCACTCTGTTCAGATTACCCTACCAGACATCTGCCAGGTCCCTATACACCTAGACCCCCACAATGAGGTGGCCAGCCCCCTCCATGACAGCGGTGCTGTGGTCTGACAGTGGGAAGTGACACGATATTGTCACATTTGTGTGTAAGCTGGATAACTTACCAAATGATTCTCGCAGCTTCAGAACAGGTGACAGCCCCATTATGGTGTCATGAAGGTATATCAGGATGTCATCTGCATGAAGAGATATAAAGTGTGTCTGTCTGTCCAACATGCAAGGATTGCATCCTGCTTCCTGATTACGCCGCCAGTGCAGTAGCCTACCAGGATGGCTTATAAAACCCGAACAGAGGAGCACATCAGTCACCTAGATCAGAAGTGAGCAGGGCACAATAGTACACACACAAAATGACATTAATGCTGCCTTCTTAGATTTTTATTCCACAGTGAATATGGAAAATGAACAATAAATAGATAGTATAATCAATCTTGTTTGGCCCAAATCAAGCAGAAAAACAGCACATTTATAACTACCCTACAACCGATAATTAAATTAAAGATGCCATGAATGAAATGGCAAAGTTAAAGACATACCTCATGAACTCCTGGTAAAATTCTATTGCACGTACACCGACAAACTGGCACCACATCTGGCATTGGTGTATAGAGCTTCACTGAAATTAGGTGTTTTCACCAACTCCAGTAGGGAGGCAGTGATAATAGCAGATCTAAAATTCCGGATGAAGCCAGTGAACTGAGCCTCATCAGAACAGCTGTCCTCGCTCAATTCAGATTATTAAATACCCTTAAATCCTAGCAAGACCCAGATCAAAATGGCTTTGTCCCCAACACAACAACTCTTTGAATCTACATTGTCTATATGGAATAATAGAGGAGGGCCCATGTGAACACAGATATACAACAGAGCTTAGACCTGGAGAAAGCATTCAACACAATAAACTTGAAGTATATGATAGGCAAACTCATACTCATGGGGTTTGCAGTAAACATCTTATGTTACCTCTCATTCTTATAGAGCAACCCAATGCCAAAGATCAAGACTGGCAAGATAATATGCATCTCCTCCCAATAAACATATTGGGCGGATCAAGGCAGGGCTGTTCGCTCTTTCCTATGATATTTTCTTTGGCATTGAACCCTTTGCTAGCATTACCAGAAAAGAGGGAAACTAGAGTATTACAACTCTACATACCATTTCTCTACTTGAAGATGATTTACTAGTCTTCATGAAAGACCATAACCTAGATCAGTCCCAAACGACTTATAGCCTCAATCAGTTTGAGTGTATACTGGGGCCTCAGGGCCAACTGGAATTAAGAATTCGGCTTCCCACTCACACTGACATCTCCTGACATCCTGCCCTCACTAGCAGATAAGAGCTTAAACTAGAAACTGAAAAATTTAAATATCTGGGGATCCAAATATACCAATTAGAACTTGAGAGCTCCTGAGTTAGAACCTGGGGAGGGCATTACAATCTTCAAGGGATGTGTGTAGTTCTGGAATAATCTACCAATATTGGCAATGGGCAAAATAGCCTTTGCCAAAATGGTAATGCTGGTTGGCCTTCTGTATTATTTTGCCAATTTACTAGTATGGGTGCCTAGACCGTTTTTTAGAGAATTAGACTTTCAGTTGAGCCAGCTCATCAGGGGATCAGGTAGACACTGAGTTGGACTTGCCAAACTTAAACTCTCAATAACGAAGGGTGGCGTGCGTTTGCCAGATTAACATACTTTTAAAGGGGATGGCAACTCCAAAAACTAAGACAAGACTACTTCGGACTGCACTAAAATACTGGAAGAGAATCAGAACACAGTATACAATTCTAGTATTTCTACCACTGACATGCCTCGCTAAACCTTAGGGCCATTATACGTCCATACAATCAGATGCCTGGACCAAAGTTGCAGTGGAAATAATATCTACATAAAACCCAATCCTGGCTTGCAGAAACCCACCTCAAACTAAACACCCTAAAGACCGAATTCCTTCTAATAGTTCCATACAACAAGTCACCCATTATTGAGGGATGGCTAAAACAACTACCAGCTCCTAACTGCCGTCCCCAAGTTATTGACTCAGTGAGATCTCTAGGAATAACACTCAACAAAAACCTTAACAAAGCATATCAGTGCCGCAAAAGGGGCGAACCTATAAATGTGCACCCGTAGGAAATGAAAACCCTTGCTCCCCCTAATAACTTCAAATCAGGAGTACAAGCCCTAGTAATTCCTAGACTGGATTATGGGAGTGCAACCCTTTGCAGTTTGCACAAATCTACAACGGCTCCTCTAAGAGCCTCCCTTAATTCGACTGCTAAACTTATCACAGGATCTAAAAGAAACGGCCACATCTCCCCAACCTTAAAATTCTCAACTGGCTCCTCTATGAAGCAAGAATTCAATTAAAAATCGCTTGCATCACTCACAAAGCCCTTCACTCCAATACCCAGAGATATCTGGCTCAGAAGTTGGTGCTCTCTCGCGGTGATAGGTCTTCCAGAAGCTCCAGCACTGTACTGCTAAAATCACAAAGATTTTCCAAAAAGAAAACATACAACAGAACCTTCTCTGGGATCTCCCCAAGGATCTGGAACTCACTGCCCCCAGAAACTATACTGAATCCCTCAATTGTTTGCTTCAAGAAAAAAGTGAAGTCTTCACTCCTGAGCAAATGTATGCCTTAGGTCCCAGGATCTTTGCCCCGTGTGCCTCACCTGCTCTCGTCCATTACTTGCATGACGGCTGCTTGCCGTCACTGTTTTTGATGATTGTTGTATTTACTGTTTTTATGCATGTACTTTTGTTTCCATTTGTATCTGGCCGCAATATCTGTTTCCTTTTCCTCTGCCCTCCGAACACTTGGAAAACGCTCCGATACCTGCAAGGGTCATGTTTGCGATATATAAAACTTTCTAAATAAATAAAATAGGTAACTGTTAGGCCACTAGGAAACTGAAAACAACAGAACAGTTGCTAACAGATGTAGGAATCCAAGCTGGTCAATTACTAACACATAGCTCTCTCACTAGAGCTGTACGTGCACAGTAGAATGTGGAAGAAGAGGAACCCCATACTCTCGAGTTACTACACACAATACTCACTCTTTGGAAAAGCAGATGTCAGATCACATGACCATATGATCAATGACTGAAATAGATTCAGAAAACTATGAGTCATAAATGAGAGAGAGACTTGGGGAAGGAACTGATCAATAGGGAATGGGAAAGAACATTAGAATACCCTAAATGTCTCCCGGAAGATTAGATGTAGGTACAGTAAATTCACCTATACACCCAGGACATAGTTAACCCACAAGAGAATGAATACAATAGAATCACAAACAACCCTGTCGTGTAGATTAGATGGAGAAGAAAAAAAGAAGCAATCATAGGTGACACACTTCCCATCAATGAGGCGAAATGCTATCCACTTCTGATAAAACATTACTACATAATGAGAAAACCACACATTCACACACACCGAGATCACCCTAAGTCAATAATAGACCCAAACATAACAGATAAATATGAGCAGAATACAGTACACATAAACAAAACCTTTCGCGCAGAACAAATATTGAGAATTTGAAGTTAGCAGGCAAATTTAACTCAGTAACCGTGACCACCGCACGGATACTGTTAAAGAAACCATTAACCTATTCATTTGTTTTAAATATAAATCCAAGATTTCCAACTCGGATGTACACTGTTTAAAGTTTAGTTTTCTTTACAGTTAAAGCACCACTAATTATACCTGAGCAACAATACGAGCAAATATCCAAATGCTGGGAATAATACACTTTTACATAGACAGACAGACAGACAGACAGACAGACACACTCTCTCTCTTTGAGCATTGTGGGATTTGTAGTCCTTTTGGAATAATATACTAACTTTTTACATTAAATGTGCCCAGTTTGTGCATAATATTAATTATATACAAGTGAAAAAGGTGATTAAAGGAAGACAAATCATTATTTAAGGTTCATAATTTTGATGACATGCAATCTTATTAAAAAACACGAGGTGTGTTTCATAAGTGTTTTTTCCTATTTTACAACACAACCTCCACAAGAGAAGACATTTTATGTAAACTAAAATAGGATAATGTATCCCCTCCAGTGGGGTGGTATCAATTAGTTCATATGTCCATTCTTCCTCAATAAGATTATGTTTGATATATGATGTTTTTGTTTGAATGTAATGTACATTTCATTTACGAAACCTTTAGGGATGACACAAAGTTGCTGTTTGATTATTTCTTGTTTTCTCAAGTTCTTTTTTTCATTTTTTCAGAGGTAACTGTACAGTTCCTCACTTTGATTTAAACCAGTAGGTGTTAACAGCGACTTTGTGTCATCCCTAAAGGTTTCGTAAATGGAACTGACTTGTCAAATTCAAAATAGTATTTTAACTGTGGTTGTTTGAGTGCGAACTATGATCGTGAGCAAGGTCTTGTGACAAGACCGAAAAGCTTTGATCTGTAGCTTTCAGATTGAAATAATGAGCAGAATAATCAAAAAACAAAGGAAGAAATGCCTTGCATTTACGGAGTGCGACCCTGTTCCTTCTTAGAGGAGTTGTGTGTTATCAGTAATGGTCTGGCTCGACCGTGAGGGTTTCGCACTATTAACAGAGGAGCGCCGAGCAACCCGACGAAGTGAGCCTGCGTTGGAGGACATATATATATATACACACACACACATATATATATTATCCTTAGAAAACAAAATGCATGTATAAGATGCTGCGTAAAACACCTGTAACATGTGATAACCGGATTGAAATAGGTGTAAATGCTTAAAAATCAATTAAAACAGCTTGTAAAAAATTATTTGGGAAATCACCTACTATTCAAATTGTTTTGCAGCTCCGATTATTTCAATTGTTCCCTACCTCCTTGAAATTTTTGCTGTTCTCTATTACTACATGATGAATAGCTGTACATATTAAATGCACAATTGTTCTCAAAAGAAAAACAAAATGTATAATTTTATCTCTATTGGTTTGTTGTACCCAATGAACGCTGAGTGAGAATATAAAATAAACTATATTCAGCCAACAATACAATTTGATAAGTTATTTTAATCAACTGTATGTTAGTTAAATTCTTTGCAAAGGTCAGAATCATATTTAACGCTAATATATTCTCGTACCATATTTTACAAACACATGTGACAGAATATGCAAATGCAATACACTGGCTTGTTTACACCGTACGGAGGTCTCCATCTGACGAGAAGAATAAACAAGAAAAAAGTTATTTGTTTGTCCTCTATTTTAACATTGTTTTTAAAGCTTGATTGTGATAAAATGTTGATAAATGAACAAACAGTTGCAGAACAATTACATCGTACTTTCTTTGAAATCATCAACTACATTATACTAGAGCTAGCATTAGAGGTTGAGCTATGATGACTTAGGCCATCTTTACGAGCTGGTCAGGGCAGTATCCCCCGAGGAGATATGGATGACTCCGAGCACCAAGTTTTCGGTTGTCTCTGGGGCCCAGAGTTATCAGGGTTGCGAGCTCCAGACTGGATACAGAGTCTACTGTGGTGATGCAGGGCATCCGCTCTCAGCGCACCTCCCTCCCCGCCTACTTACTCTGGCTTCTGGGGAGGGTGGGGGGTAGAAAAAACTCCCCGCAGTTGAAATAGAAAAAAAGCCCTTTGCCCTCTTGCCTCCGCTGCCCCCACATCCCCAATGGCCAAGTAAGAAGCCCCTTCACCCCTTACCCTGGAAGGGGGAAAACACGTGGAATTGAACTCAGTATTCGATGTTCACAAGTTAGTCTATTGTTAGAGCCGTAGGATAGCTCACTTCTCCTCTTAGAGCCATGAGGCCGTTGGTATACGAGCGCTTTATAAGTTCCATAAACATAAACATAAACATATTCTCCATTCCAGGGTAAATCCATGAATTTGCGGACTGATTCCGTCCAGATGGTTGATTCCCACCCGGTATCTCACTGCAGAGTTAACGGGCAATTCGTAATGAGGCCCTTAGTCGTAGAAAATGATATGATTTAAGAACAAACATTTAGTGTAGAGCTACATTACAAAAACATCACAAGGGTCTAGCTGAAGGAGACCTAATGTATAAAGTATTGAACGTTTATGACACCTGAACTGTCAGCCCTACGTCACCTTCTTATCAATTCAGTGTGGGGCAGCCGAAGGAGGACACCCATCAGTGCTGGCAAAGATCCACTATGAGAAATTAAACGGAGAAATATTGAGCAGCCTAAAATATTTAAGTTAAATATGATGATTTACTTGATCAAAGTCAATTTTACATCATTTTGAATTTCACCTTAAAATGGAGAGGAATGAAACTAAATATTAGGGCGCCTAATATGTAGTTCGATATGCCTGCTTCTGTACATTCGGATCCACTGAAAACATCATGTCAAACCGCTAGTTTTTAATGGAAATGAAATCATAACAATAGTCAAACAAAATGTCAGGCTTCAAAGCCAAGGTCTGGGATGGCGGACCACACTAAATGGAAAGGTTTCCTTGGATTTGCCGATTATCGATAATGATGACACAAGTGAACCATGTGAGCTGGTTTTTAATCCACTCCAACGGTAATAATAAGGATGAGGAGGATTTCGCACTTTATTTCCGGGAGCATTAAAGTATGGTAACATTACCGGAGGGAGGAGTATTTCTACAGGCTTTAAAACAAGCAATTTGTCTTCAGACTTGGGTTTTCCGGTGTTCGTCTGCTTTTCAAACACCTTGGACATAGATGAGAGGCTATTTTTGGACTTCACAATTCCATGCACTGTTGTTCCTGAACTGGAAGTTTGTTTGATCGATTTTTTAAGTTGATTGGAATTGTTAACTTGGTTAGCAGCGTGGAGAGGGATTTCGCTTCTTGTTCTTGACGGTGAAACCTTTGCATTTCCAATAAGGCTTTCCCTGTTAAGAAACTCATTAATTTTCGCTTGAGAAACAGATGTAGATGAAGCTCCTTTTTGCCCAGAGGTTTTTAATTTCTTTTTCCTCTCATCTCTCTTTGAATGTTTGGTTAGCTCAACACCTTCTAATAAACCCTTTGCTGCAGCCCGAGCCAAGACATCCTTAACAGACACCGCCTCAGATGGATCACGCTGAAAATAAAAATCAAATGTTTAAACAAGATTATTTTCTAGATGCTTTACAAGTACATACATGGAATACACACAAAGGGAGATATAAAAATAAAGTTCTTCAAATTCAAAACAGCAATATTTCTGCATGGAAATACACGAAAAGGCCCAATTTTATAAATCTACAAATATCAAAACAATGTTCTGAAATATTTATTGAAATGTTATGTAACACACCAACAAGTGGGATTCAAACGTGGATGCTGAACTGGTGTTCCAAGAGAGATAAGTATAGAGGCTAGGTAAAGACAAAGAGAACGAGCAAGGATGCATTTCTTTTAGTAGTCACACAAGTTTTGAAATTCAGATCATACATGGATTGATATAATGAGAGCAGAAGAATCTGGCTAGAGGGATTATGTATGCAGTGAAGAGGGTCAGGGAGGATCCTTGCGGAACTCCACAGATGAAGTCGCAGGGCATTCGAGGTGTATGCTGCCAGGCTGACGGACTACATCCTTCCAGTCAGCAAGGAGCCAATCCATCAGAATGCTTGTCCTTACATTGCATTTTCGTGTAGGTGTTGGATGAGGATGAGAGACTGTGTCAAATGTGGTGGAGTGATCGAGAAGGATAAAGGTTGCTATGTCTTTTTTATATATATTTTTTTTGGATCTGTTTGGTCCATTTTGCTAGCTAGTAGAATGAGGTCCTGCATTTAAGTCATCGTTCAGACAGTCTCTGATATTGCCCGGTAGCAAAGCCTGGCCCTCTATGCATCTCTGTGGTAGTCAGACTACGAAAAGTGAATAGAAAAGGGTATGTTGTCCTTACCAAGAGTATTTTAAAGGACATCTCTAAAGTATCTGTTGTATAGGGGAATTGGATTGTTATTGTGTGTCACTGTGTTTTTGTTTTGTTGCCTTTTGTTTGGGTGTTGTACCATGTTGTAAATGTGTTGCTGAGCTACTTCCTTACGTACCACCAAGCAAACATAATAGCAACAGGCAAACATTTTTTTGTGATCCAGCCCTATAGAATTTGAATAACCAACATTTTTGGAACTCATACCAGGAGTGCCAAGGATACCATTTGCAATCAAAATATAGATATTTGATGATAGTGACTCCTCCATTATGGGTACTTTATATCTCCTAAGAAGTAATCAAGAAAAAATGAATACAATTTGGATTTGAATAAAGTTAGGTAAAAATTGAGTTCAAGAACACCAGATGGGGAAGAGAGAGGTACATTTACATGAAGATTAAGTTACTAGCACTACAAGGTCTAAAGCCAGATTAGAATTTGCTAGAGGCTCATGATTCAGCAACAACTGCTGTGGAACCTTCAACAGATATAATTAAGAACAGTTGGGAAATTGTAGTCAGAACAAGCATGACTTCCCAAGGGGTCTCATTCTTCTTGGTGAACATAAGCCAGGAAAATGTTTATATGTAAGCAGATAAATGCACAGAACAGATGTGAGAATTTTCGCCAGGGAGACACTACAAAATGTAGTTCTAATTGTAGAATTGAAACCGAGACAGACCTGAGCAGGCCTTTTGTCCGCCGGGCATTTCTGCAGTGGGCTGGAGCCCTTGGATGCCAGTTTGCCTCTGTCACTTTCCCAAGCTCCCTGAGGTTCACTGCAGCAGGAACCGGGGGGCTTCAAGAGACAGAGAAAGAGAGGCAAGAAGGGGCAAGATAGAAAGCAAAAAGAGTGGGAGAAGGCAGAGGAGAGAGAGAGGATGGATGGATAGAAAGAGAGAGATTGTGAACAGAGACAAAAGGAGCAGGCTGGTTTGAGCATGTTTGCCAGGGCTGCTTTTGGTTCACCAGTCCAGCCCTAATCTGTACTCCAATTAAGAAGCAATTATTACTTAATTTTACTAGTTAACTTAAAAACAAAATCCCTTGAAAGTTGCCAAAAACACTTCCGGGCAAAAAATTAGTGTATCACAATAATTAATTTGATTATCGGATACGTTCTGAAGGTACAGATAGACGCTTACCTCTCTTGTTAGAACAGCAAGAAAACAACCATTTGATATATCAGACGGTTCGACTTTGAAGAATTTATCTGAAGCAGAGATCATTTCTGATGAGGAGCATAGGGGAACAACAGGAGGGCTAAGTCTGAAAAAAAAGATACGCAAAGCTCACTTTATTCATTTGTGAAAAATACACAAGTTCCCCCCTGCTCAAAACAAACATTTCATGTTCACCAGGATTTGGGCCCCATGATTAAGACACTACGGTCTTGAGATAGAAAACAAGGATACGAGAAATAGTTACACACTGGACTGAGTCCGAGGCACGGGAAGAGAAGAGACCAGAGACAGCTCGCAACCCCCTGGCTAGAAATCCACACAATAGGGAGGGGGGCAGAGAGAAATTTCTTTTTTTGACCCATTTCAGACTAACCTTTGAATGTTTGTACTCAGTGCTACTGCACGCTAATGTAATCTATATCGGAAAAGCAAATCTACAACGTGTAATGTATAAGGTCCAAATGTATTGGCTACCTTTGTATTAAAAAAAAGTTTAAAAAATATATATTTCATGTGAACACATGCTGCTGCCTTAAAATATTTTTCAATATTGCAAAAACATTTTATACTTGGTAAAACATTGCAGCCTTTACACATAGATTAATTTAGATGATTAAATTCATATTATTAAATTAATTCATTTACAAGAATTAAGCACAGACACATGACGTAACCAGGAACTTGCAGTGTAAGATTTCAGCATCAACTAACATCACATGTTTTACCCATGTTTACCTCACACCTCCTTTTGATGCAGTTTGGCTTCTAAGTCTCATTTCAAACATACCTTTTCTGAAGAACCACAAATAAGACTTACTTTCATCATTCAGCATTTCAAGTTTTATCTGGCTCTCAACCTAGTGGTAACTGCTGAGCCTTCCATCAGTCTTTCCATCCCTACTGTTACACTCAGGCCACAAATTACATATACAATAAACAATCAAATTCAAGAGCCTAGTTTTTTCTCAAATTCACCTCCCTTAATTTAGCTGGAAATATTTGTCTGAATACATCTTTTAAATTGTGCTTCAGCTGCTTGAAACTGTGAAAAAATGGTGCTGTATGTTCTCTGCCAGCACTTTATCAACTTACAAAACTCATATTTTGATTTAGCTTTAATTTGCGGATGCAGCCTGTAATCTGACTAATCAATCACACTAACACTTAACTTTTCAGCACCTATTGTGCTTGTGTTAATACAATATATTTGATGATGATATATCTGTAACATTAGTTGGTTGTATTAATCATTAGAAAGATGTCTCCTTCTGCTTTTCAATATCATCACAAATGCCCTTTATTCTACTTTAGATCTGTTCCATATTATAAATTAAACCCATTCAATACATATTTTGGGTATCCTCTCTGTTTTTAAAGATGTGGACAGAATATAAAAAACGGGCTTTAGAATATCTTTTTCCTAAAAAAAAAACAACCATAGATGTTTTGGTAAAGACAAAGCTTTAATAGATTTGTAACACTCCTGCGTATTCTGCTTTTTGAATAAATGTTGCTTACTGCTCTTACTTGAAAATAAAAGATGCAATATATAGAAAAGTGATGTACATCCCCACAATACCTGTATGAGAGATCATTGTATGTATATGAAAGTGCTTAGTTTAATCTTAACATACTGGTTATTTCACTGTCATACTTAAGGCACTTTTCAGATTTTAACTTTTTGATTTTAATTGTGTCTGTTACAATTCAGAAGATGACAAAATGCTGAATTGGGGGAGGGGAGAGGGTGTAGGATGATTATCACAATCCAGTAGTGACGTGCTGTACATGGCAGTCTGATATGGGAGACGGAGGTGGGTGTTGCAGTCTATGTCTACCCTTCTTACTGGTAGTGTTAAAGGTGGTGGTTGGAGGAGAAAGCAACTCATCCCACACATATGAAAAAGCATGGACTGCCAGTAATATTGCAACATTTAACTTAAAAGTGTGAAAGGTAAACAGATGAGCTTCCACTGCATCTGATATCATATCATGAGCTTCCTCAATAATCCATTTCAGGTATACACAAGCAGAAAAAGTCAAAGTATCCCTAAGGTGCTCTTGGCTCCATTTGTATGGGGTCTTGTTGATTTCAAGACCTTACCCTATAAGAATTAATGGTGACGCAGGAATTAGCAAGTACAACATAAGGTTGTAAAGTACACAAATTGATTTTAAACATGTATTACATGGATACCACCAAAAGGACAGGATGAAAGTCAACATGACTATTGAATAGGAACTTCGAGAAAGGCTCTTGAAGAATAAGATACTTACCTTCAGTAATACCATTTTTGGTGGATACTCTAACTGCAGCTTGCTCACCTTGTGAATCTCCCCAGCCACCAAACTTGTGCTGAAAACATTAGCAATAGTTCCTGCACACCAGGGGGTCAGGCCATTGACCTTCAGCATACCTCTTCACGCCTTCTGACATGACGACATGGAGCTGCATATAGATGCCACACCGGTGTGCACTCATCAGCCACCTCCTATTTTTTCCAATGCCTCAGAAGTGGAATGTGACTGACAAGGTGGAATTTGTATTTGCAGAGATCATAAACTAACTTATTATTCCCAAAAGCCCAGTCAACTGAATGAGAGAGGTTTCAGTGGGGAGGTGGTTGCAGCCTGGGTGCGGGAGTGTAAATAATTTGCTGTGAGAGACAGTATCCACCAGAAAGAGCATTATTGTAGAAAAGTAACTTATTGTTCTGATAGAATTTTTTTTATCACAGATTCATCACCCTGTGCATCATTATAAAAGAAATGCCCTCCCAAAGGAGGTAGGTTAGATGAATGGCCTTACACCAGGAGGTCCTACAAAATCCTGCAGGCAAAATGAGAATACAACAGTGTTTGGTGAAAGGATGGACACATGTCCATGTGGCTACCTGGAAGATGTCCAGGACAGGAAACCCCCAAGCTAAGACTGTAGTAGTAGCTTTATTTGTGATTAAAAGAGCTCTGAGACCCTCATGAGGATCCATTTGGCTAAGGCATACCACGGTCTAAAGTAGAGACAATCCATCACAATAAGGTCTATTTCTGGATAGCCTTTGCTTTCTTCACACCAGCAAACCCAGAAAACAGTTGATCATCCACATCCACATGCCTTAGTCCTAATAATATAGAAGCTAAAGGATGCCCTGGGTACAACCAGTGCAGCGTCCCTACTTTTTAGATGGATGATGAACTTTCCTACTTGGAAAGGTGACACCACATTCGGGAGAATGGATGCACGGATCCAAAGTACTAGCTTGAAGAGGAAAAGGTAGATTATGGAGGTTCAACTACCAAGGCCTGCATCTCGCAAACCTGATGAGCAGTATGATGAGCAGCCTCAGAGAACAGCTGTAGAGAGCGTCATAGGAAGCCTGAAAGGGATGGAAAGACCTTCTAAGTGACCGTCTCAAAGACCTTTAAAGTTGAAGATGAGGCTTTCTCTCATTAACGGAAACCCCCAGGGTGGACAACATTGGTATATTTTTGTGAGTTTACTGACACATCGATGTAAAAAATATCGATGAAAAAATATAGACTACAAAAATATTGTCTCCCTATACTGAAACAAGTACAAAAATATTGATGTAAAAAATATAGTTGTACAAAATATCGATTTTTATGAATATAACAAATAAAATAATAAATATTACATATATAAAATAATAACATTATTTTTAACAAAACTGATTTCACTGCATATACATTTTAACAAAATATAACAAATAAACGTAATTTTAAAAAGTTAAACACACAAATATAATAGTTATTATATATATTTACTTTAAAACAATCAATAAACTATTCATTTTAATTAATTTTATTATTTTATCATTAAAAAAAGTATAAATATGTGTATATATATGGTGTGAACAAGAGCACAAGTTGCTCGAAACGCGTCACCTGAGAGGTTTGAATTAAAATCTCCCTTACTGCAGCCTTCGTGGTCCGTGTCTTCATTTCTGGCAGGAGTGTGCTGATTGAAGATATATATATATATATATATATATATATATATATATATATATATATATATATATATATATATATATATATATATATATATATATATATATATATCAAAGCTCCAGGGTGCCCACAGGACAAAGGATGCACTCTTCAGTAGTTCCCAAAGGCATTTGTTCGGGTAAGGACAACTTCGCAACCCGATGCAATTTCAGCCGTCAAGTCAAACTCATGTCAGCCTAACGCGTTTCTGAGCCGCCCCTGGTCTTCAGAGGCTTTGACTGAGTTTGTGCTTGGACACTCCCACACAGATTACATAATTAATGCCCTCAGATGGACTGATCAGATGAATTCCACACACAATGTCTTGTGGGACTTGCAGTCCGTGTCCCAATCGTCCTTCGATGGACGCATGGAATTAAAGCTGATTCAAATGCGAAACCCTGCCATGGACCTCGGGGTGCATGTAACCCATAAATCCCTGACTACTGCTCCCCTGAAAGGCTTGGCACGATCCTGGGCCTCGTGACCCCCAATCATAACGAGGTGGTGCATCCTTTGCGGCTGGGCTGCCGCTCAATATCAAAGCTCCAGGGTGCCCACAGGACAAGTATACACCCTGCAGTAGTTCCCAAAGGCATTTATTAAGGTAAGGACACATTTTTGTTCGGGTAAGGACACATTTTTGCAATTCATAATTAGGAAATCACAAACAGCTATGTACAACAGTGTGTTTTACAATGTTTGCTATTCCCATTGACCTACCTCAATAATATTCATGGCTATGTCGCAATTTTCCCTATTGGGAATCGCTCAAATAAGGATGGTGAACTGCTGGGGACAACAGACCACCATGTATGTCTGGGTTTGCTTTTAAATAAAGTAACTTTTTTTTAAATGCAGCCCATTTTCCTTAAAGGAAATGGGGATGTGTTTAAAAAAAAAAAAATTAAAAGTTTTCTTTGCACTTTATAAGAGTAGGCAGTGATGCATAGGACAACTGCCAGTTCTTAAAGAACGTTTTTGCATACATTCACAAAGGGGAAAGTATCCTTCCTGTAGGCAAATGGGTTACCACCTGCTTGAAGTAGGCGGCAAAATGTGAATATATTGCAACAGTATTTCAGTCGCAAACCATTCACACATACCACTGCGAGTCGCTATTAAGAACAGGCATGTTAAGGGATCACTTCACCCTGGGATCTGGCTGTACTCCTTCCACTCCATACCCCACAACTGGTTTGTCCAATTGGATCGCTTCCTCTGTTCTCCTCTTTTTCTGCCACTCGTTTAACACTCAGATTACCTTGGCTGAACGATCTCTGATCATGACGCACATACCATGGACATTTGTCCCCCGTGCCTACATGGAGACTATCACGGGACTGCCTTGAGGACCTGGTCTTCCGAACAGAAGAAGGAGACCACATTCAACTATACTTCTCTGAAAATAGTGACACAGCCTCCATGAGGGCATTGGAATGGGATGTCTTTAAGGTGGTTACAAGAGGAGTCTGCATACAGAAGATTGTGGGAGTCCGTAGGACTCTGGAGAACGAGATAGTACAGGCCTAACGCAAACGGGCCTCTCTGAGCAAAGAGTCGTCTCACAGCTCACAAAGGCTAAAACAAATTATGCAACCCTCCTGGAAGACCTAAGGCACTATAATTTTGCTTCCCATCCTTCCAAAGTACATAGGGAGGGGGACAAAGCCAGCAGGATCCTTGTATGGCTCATTTACCGCAAGACAGCTACTAACCTAATCACAGAGTTAGTGGACCCCAGTGGCACGGCCTGCCCTTAGAGTACAATAGCGTCTTTTCATCACAAATGGCCCCTCCACCTTACAGCGATGTATGTGGCTGCGCTTCACAGTAGTAAACTTGGGGAAGATCCTTGCAGATGGACACACTAAAATGCTTCCCAGCTACCTAGTCACGTCAGTCAGCTCCTGCCAAAACAACCAGTGAGAACTTGTCCAGACTTATCGTTTTCTGCATTTTAAAACCAAATAAATATATTTCACACACAAAATGAAATTATAGCACTCTTTATTAGGGAGACTGGGCATCTTTCTGATCTAGGGTGACCAACCGTCCGTAAATTTTACGGACCGTCCGTCATTTTAGTATGATGTCCACAAGGTGTCCGTAATTTGGGGATCCCAAATTACGGACGTCTTACAGACATCATACTAAAATCGAAATGGAAAATCTCAGAAAGGAATGCTGTTTCCCATGCGAGAGGCTCCGTGAGTTAAAAAGATTTCTCTCAGGCCTCTTTTAAACTGAAGAGGCTCCCTGCAGCCGCCCCCCCGGACCTCCCTCGTGCAGACTGTTGAGACATTGTCAGTCTGAGACTGCAGCTGATTGTCATTCTATAAGTGCTAATGGGCCCAATTGTAGTAACAGCATGCCGGATAAAGCATCGCGTAGTCCGCGCCCATCTCTCGCAGCTGTCTTTTCATCGGTTGGAACTGACGCCGTGCCTCTTGTACCTTGGCGGTGAAGTCCGGGAACAGGGAGATGGTCGAGCCCTTGTAGTGTAGCTGCTGTGTTTCCCTTGCAAGGCGCAGCGCCACGTCGCAATCCCTGTAGTTGAGCAGTTTGGCAATGAGGGCGGGCGGGGGGAGCTCCCGGCTTTGGCCTCGGGCCAAGGGATTGATTAGCACGTTCGACCACAAACATGGCAGAGAAGGCCGAGTCGCCCAAGAGGGACTTCAGGAGATTTTCAATGAAGAGTTCCATATTCCTGGTCTGCGTGGTCTCCGGCAGACCCGTGATGCAAAGGTTGCATCTCCGGGAACGGGCCTCCAAGTCTTCTGCCTTGTCTAGCCAGCTGTTTACCATCAGTATCCAAAGTGGTCTGGGCCTCCTCCACCTCCGTAAGCCTGCGTTCAGACATATCCAGGCGCTCTGCATGCTTATCTAGCCTCTACGCCATGCGGTACGTGAGCGCATCCATCTTGGTGCCCAGGGAAGCTATACCTCCTTGAAGGCCCTTTTCCATTGCCAATAGCAAGCTGCGGATGTCCTGCGGGGGGTCCTCCGACGGTTCGCGGGTGCCTTGATCCTTCCCCGCCGCAGTGTCGCCCGCTTTAGTGCCTTTAGGATCAAATGACAGTTTTGACTGTGTCCTGTCAGTGCGCCCCATTCTCACCCATCCCAGGACACGATCGTTGTCTAGTGCCAGCACGCTCCTCTGCGCAGTTTCGTAGGTGGGCCAGCCGCACTGCAGCAGTCAGATGTGCCGCCTCGGCTCAAGCGCAGCCTCTTTCTAGTTCCAGAAGGTCACAACATGAACCAGGCCTCTCGCTCTGCACTCCAGTCTCAGGCCCTCAAATAGCAGTAGGGAGGAAACTCCAGTCTCCCTGTTGGGCCCCGCCGATCCCGGTGCCAGCCAGAATTGGCGCAGTGAAGTCCACGGGCAAGCATGGGGTATATGTGGAAGGTAAACCGCATTCCCAGGGGCTCCAGACCACCGTAGGCAACACCCCGCAGAGGCACCTCGTCACCCCCAAGCTCGCAAGTGCCGGCCGCCTATTCAAAACTTTGGGCCTGACTGCTGCAAGTCCCCGGCCTCACTCCAGGCACCCAGCCAGGGCCTCTCCTCTTCGCTTGTGCCCCAAGTCGAGGTCCTGCCTCCACGCAGTACCTCCGACTTATTGCTGCCTCCGCAGGGAGGCTCCCATGCCCAGCAGACCCCAGGGTGGAAGAGGGGGCCCTCCAACCGCCACAGAACACTCACTTCAGTCCCCGGGCCGCCGGGTCCGCGGCCCCTCAATCTGCTCTGGGCCGCGCTTCAGGCTCGCGTTGTTCGCCCGTGCCAGGCACTCGAGTGACAGCGGGAGGGTGCAGCCGACCGCCGCCTCCGCCTCACAGAGCACAGCGGTCACCACCAAATCTGGGACAAGGCGGGGGCCTGGATCACCCGCCGGCAAGTGCAGGTCCGCAGCTCCGGCAGTCGTTAGGGGCATCAGGGGCACGCGCAGCAGCAGCCCGTCTCCGCTGTCATATCGTCGGCGACGGCCCGCCCTCTCACGGCAGCCCGCTGCTCACGCTCGTGCAGCCAGCCCCAAGGCCCAAGAGGAGCGCGACGCGTCGGCAGGGAGGTCGCGGGGCTCCAGCACCCCCTCAGTAGGAGCAGAATGTAGACAGCGCTACAGGGCCACCTCCCAAGGTAAATTAATTGTGGGGTTAACCACGCAGGATATGTTCAGGATCGTTGTTTAGACGGGGGAGCTCGGGACTCAGGCAGCCATCTCGGTTGCCGGCTAGCTCCACCCCAATTCAACGGTCATTTAAGCTGAATATTTCCGCTTTGTTGTATGGCCCGGACTCGACCTTCTCTATTATCTACACGCCGTCCTACTCAGTATAGCATGATGGCCAGTGACTTACACACATCCTCCAAACCAATTTCATTGGGCACAAAATCCAAAAAAGCTATACCATTTTACTTCTCAGAATCCTGTCTTAGACTCTATCTTAGATGAGGTCCATGGTCTTCAGCCATTTATGTGCACAACTAATGAAAAACTACAACAAATTGAGGATCGCTGGATTGTTATGGAGGGGAAGATGTCGGAATTAAAACCTTCAAGCTATATCTACCAAAATTCCCATGTTAGAGCAAGAAATACAAAAACTTAAGCTCCACACTGAAGACCTTGAAAATCGAAATATATAAAATAATCTTCACTTTTACGGTCTCCCTGAGAATATTGAGGGCTCTGATATTTTGTCCTTCTTGAAGCAATTTCTTCCTGACCTCCTGGATCTTCAATCTTCCCGCTTCTCAACATTCAACGTTCACATCATTTGGGCTGCCATCAACCTAATTCACCTAAACGACGTGGTATTATAAAGCTCTTTTTGGAGTTCACTGACCTGATGCGTGTTCTGAAAGCTGTTAAAGTTAAACGTCGCCTTAACTGGTCTGGCCACATTTTTTTTATTTTGCAGGATGTCTCCAATGGAACTAATGCCAGTCGAAAAGAATTCTTAGCTCTTCATCCTCAGATGAGATACTTGAACATTCATTATGGCATTCTTCACCCATGCCTCGGCAAAAATAGTATTTCATCTCACAACATGGAAACTAATGCCGAGTTCTTTTTCAGATCTGTTGTTTCTACTCTAATTACATAATTCTTTTTGTATTTTACTAGTCTTCCTTTTCTTTCACTCAATTGTACTACTTCCTTTCATTATCTATGCTGGTAACTGATTATCTCTAATGTTCTATACACTTTGATTTTCTTTTCTCATCAGTCTATATCTCTCCATTTATTATGAGGCTTTTTGTTGTTTAATTTCCTAGTTTCATTCTTGTTGCCACCCTTGTTTTTGCAGTTAACATGCCCTTCTCCTACTTGTTAACCATCTCAATTCAGATCTGGATCTTTATCCTTGGTCTCTCTCCATTTTTCTCCTTCTTATTCCCTCCCCCCTGCTTTCTTCTTTCTTGTATTCGACTTTTTTCTTTTTCTTCCTTAATCTTTATTTTTGTACTCACATTAGTGTTTTCAATATTTGTTCTTCTTCCCATTTCTTTGCTTTCTACTTATGTTATTTTATGGTTGTTGTTAAAGGGTGTCTTTTTGTCTTTTCTTATTGACGTTGTAGCCCATTGTCTCTGCTTCCATATACCTTTCCTCACCCTACAACATGTTTAATGTTGTCTTGTGGAATGTCCGTGGTCTGGGTCACCCCGTAAAGCGTCAAAAGGTACTTTCTCATTTGTTTAAACTTAATTCTCATGTAGATTTTTTAACAGGAAACGCATTGTAATGATTTTGAATCTCTCAAACTCAAACGTCAATAGGCTAACCAGGTTATTTTTTTCTCCTGTTAGCGGAAAAGGGGGAGTTGCCATTTTATTCCACAAGTCACTTAATATTCAAATTTTATTAACTGACCACTGAATGTGGTACTGATAATTCTGGACCCGTGTTATAAACATCGTCGTATAATGACGATTTTGGTACCAGCAGACCGAGAATGATTAGAATACTATGCACAAGCATTTTTCGTCATATTCGGGTGACGAAATCACCCTGAAATCAGAGTTTCCGTCTTGAACCCTTGGGTTCCATTTTGTGAACGGCAGCCATTTTGCGATTGCCCTCACATAGGCCCAATGACTAAGGCCAAAAACGAGTCTGAAGGACACGTACACCTTTGCTGACTCCTCTGTGACCTGGGCAAGCTGACTCCACTGCCTGAAGCCAAACCTGTCCGGCCAGTTCCTTTCCCAGTAGCCGAATTACATTAGTATCAAGGCACAACATATCATAAACCTTTCATCGCACACAAACCATGCCTAATCTTACACACACCTGTCCCTGTTTCTTTCTTTATGACTTGCTTTACGAGGAGGAGGTGCCCGTTTTTATTGGGGGTCCGTCGATATCTGATGACAATACTGGGTCTTGCCGGGTAATTGATTGTGGGCTGGACAAACTGAAATATGGGCTTGTCATCATGACTCTGCTTTCTCTTTGTAGTGAAAATATGTGAATGGTCAACTGTAAAATAAGGAATGTTTGCCTAAAGCATAATATTTTGTATAAAAAGAGAAGGCTGGCTTTGTAGGATTGAGCAGTCTCCTGAAAATATACACCGTTATCTTTGACTTCACCAAGAATACTCTGTGTTTCTGTAGTCTGAAACAGTAAGGACTCGAAGTCTTAGGGTGTGTTCCCTGGCACCGCTGGGTTCTTAAAAACCCAGTACTTCAGTTGGCGCCCAACGTTGGGCGATATCAGCGGTACCGGTCCAAGCCAGAGGTTTGTGAGGAGCTTTGTGTGAAAATTCTGGAGGAAGGCCGCCACTTCATTCGCCCTGTATGTCGACGTGGTCCGAAAGTCTTTGCTGCAAGGTTCCCCGCTTCCCGACGGCTACGAAGAACTGCTGCCCTGACTATCGCCCTGTTTTGGACCCTTGATGATTGGTAGAGCGAAACGTTAGACGAGTCTTCTGGTGACGTCATCGATACCTCAGTTAAGTATGAGTGGAGCGTCTCCCAGTCCTTAGTTTGGTTCTTAGTTTTTTGGGTATCCCCTTGGGATCGCTTTGATTTGGAACTTGCAAGTACCAAAGCCGAGGGACTTGTGTATTCACGAGACTATCGTATTCGATAATCCTTTGAAGTTTGAAGCTAGACTAGAGAGCAAAGATGCCTGGTCTTAGCAGACTTGGAAATCCCTGGAGAAGCTGTCCTACCTGTGATGTTGAAACTGATGCTGGCCACCATGCCCTTCATTGTCTAACAAGTTCGAGCACGACAAGAACAACAGCACAGGCCCAAGGAGGTTGTAGACAGGGATTACAGAACCTGCAGGAGTTGCACTTTTTTATAAATCACGTCCTTAAGCTACAAAGATTACTATCCAGCCTCCAAGAAATTAGTTTAACCTGCTGTTTTCGTGAAACAACATCAAGATTTACTGAATGTTGATAACTATTCGTTTTTGGAGCCCTGAAGAAGTCTCAATGTGTTAGACGAAACGCGTCGGCTAAGAAGGGAATCCATTTGTGTTCTTGGATTGTTACCTGACCTGTATTTTGAAAATAAAGAACTTTGGAAAAGAAAAATTTCTTTCTGAATTCCGGATTCATTTTATCACAGGACGATCATATGTATTATGGACTTTTGCACTTAATTAATGAAATACTCCTTGGATGGGTGCTGATTCCTTATCTTTTACAGACTTGGAAATCTGTTATGCCTTGGTTGTAATAAGGATTCCCGATTGGAGGACTCGTGTCCGGTTCCTCCGATTGGAACTCCAACCTATGAACTTTATGTGAAACATGGCGTAGGCCCCATTGGATATAATGAAGTATGGATCCGATACACCAGGAAAGATGGTGTTTTAAAATGGCCCCAATATGGTAGTTTTGACGCTGACATTTTGGATAATCTGGAGGTTAAACTTTTTAAGAAGAAAGCCCGGCCGGCAATGTTTGACTCTTTTCGCATATGGCGCAAAGAAGCCAAACAGTGAGAAATGAAATTAGCGAAGAAAAATAAACGAGAACGAGGTATGTCAATGGTACAAGCTGCTGTTGCGTTTAGGGATAATGAGGAAGAGCAAGAAAGCGAACAGATGCTTAGGGTGAAGAAGTTAGCGGTAGATAGATGCTACCCAGTTTTACCGCATAAAGAACAGGAAGAAAATAAAGATCTTGAGAAAGATCCTTTAATGTCGTATCTCTTGGGTTCGCCACCCCCTTATGCACAAAATGCTACGGCACCACCGCCACCAGCTGTGGTTGCACAACACCCAGTTGTTGTGCCACCTGTGATTCCACCACAGCCAGCTCCCTTTCCGTTAGCTACTATTCCTTTGGCGCAGCCTCCTCAGGGGCCGCCACCTTTGCCTCTTTCTCCGTCTGCTACTCCTACACCTGTTCTTAATTCCCCCTCCATTCCGACTTCGAGATCTTCTGCTATTTTTCCGTCTTCTCTTATTCTTTCACCTTCCCCTTCTGCTAGACAACGAATGACTACTGCAGTTACTGGTTTCTTTTCTCCTTTATTGGGACAATGGGGTATGTCCCCTGTTACTGAGCGTAGACAGTCACGTAGTCAGTTGCCAAATATGGATAAGCGTACAATTTTGGACCACATGGCGCGTAAATAGATTAGGTACGATACACAGTATGATCTTGAGGGTGTTATATTTGTTTTGCTTCAATGGGAAGCACCGAAGCAACGGTACGTTTTCGATACGATGTGTGCTTTTCTTGTTGAAAAATGGGATGAGGAAGTGGGGCAAGCTCCTGACGAGTTGTACAGCATACGCTCCGAATTTGCGAAAGGAACTTTTGTGAGTCCATCTGATGTTGGGAGAGCGGTCGCGATGTTGTTGTCATTTAGGAGTGAGTCTCCTTCTCGACAATTGTTCGGGCCAGAATGAGAGAGGTTCCTCCGGTGTGGAAAGAAGAAGTGGTTGCTGGTGCAGGTAATAATCCGCCAGCTGAACCGGCTCATTTTCAGCGTGTCTGGGTGCATGTTCCATGGAAACGCGTTGAAGTTTTAGCTACTAAGCAGTCTTTGCCTGATCCACGCAAAAATCCAGCAGGGTACTATAAAGAGTTGACTCAGACTGTGGGTTCGTGTATTATGAATTTGGCAGAGATCGACATGTTGTTTGGCAATGTTGTTCCACAACCTATTTGGAGTAAGATTCGTCATACGGATCATGCAGTTGAATTGGGTGATACATGGGTTAATCTTAGAGATGCCGACAATAGGCAAGTAGGCGGTGCTAAGCCTGAGGATTTGATTACTGAACTTCCTGATAAGATTATTACGTATATGAAGACTTTAATGCCCGAATTGCGTGTCAATTGGGACAAGTTGTCTGCATGTAAGCAGAAGAAAGACGAAACGGTGTCTGACTTTTTCACGAGGTTCGAAGAGACTTTCGTCGACCGTAGTGGTCAGGATATGGCTACAGAGGGTGGTCAGAGATTGTTTGTTGACAAATTTGTACATAATTTGCTTCCTGAATTGTGCAATAAGTTGAAGGATTCTGAAATTGCTTGGGCTGTTTCCACGTCTGCACAAATTTTGGCTTTTGCCCAGTACTATGAAAATAGGCACAAAGATGAGTCAGAGAAAGCGGATAAAAAGACTAAGGAATTGAAAACTAAAGTTCTTCTACAGCAAGCTTATCCACCCTGTACTAATAATTACCGTGATTATCAGCAGAATCAGCAGTATTCGAGAAACTCGCAAAGAAATGAGTCTTCTCAACAGCGTTTTCCGTATGGTCCTAATCAGTGTGCGTATTGCAAAGAAGAGGGTCATTACAAAAATAGTTGTCCGGTTTTGTCGCAGCGTACGAATGGTGTTTCTGGTATAAGAGGTAGAGGTGCTCAACAAGCGCCTAGGGGTAGAGGTCGTGGACAGAATGTACTTTCTTTGCCTCCACAGAACTCAATGAATAGTTTTGATCAACAGCGAGGTTCATCTGGTAAGACCGCTCAGTACTATACGGACGATTACTATAATGAAGGTTAGGAAGTGAATGGTAATGATTGTTAGGACAGCCATTGACAAAGAGAGGGAGTTGTTTCAGTTCCAGTAGATAAGAGTGGACCTTATGTTGAGGTAATTACATCAGGTGTGTCAGAGGCTTTTCTGTTGGATACTGGTGCTACAAAGAGTTCTATTATGCATTCAAAACTCCCTGGCGCACCTTTGTCTGGCGAAATGAATGTTTCAGTAGGTTTTTCTGGCGCCCCAGTTAGGAACCCGATTTCTAGTCCTATGTCTCTTTCTGTTGGACCTTATGAATTTGAAGCACCCTTTATTCTGACACAGGTTGTGGGGAGAACCTTCTAGGATTGGATCTGTTGTAAAGACTATATGCGACGTTGTATTGTTCTCCTTCGGGAGTACAACTTACACTGGGCAAGAAAGTGGTCTCCCCGATGTATTTGTCGAAGGATACACTTCCGACAGAATTGTCCTCTCTTCCGGATGCTCTTTGGGCTACTGGTCCTAACGACGTGGGTCTTTTGGAAATACCGCCATATATTGTAACATTGAAAGACAATGTTAGAATGCCGCGCATTCCCCAATACAAGATCTCTAGCGAAGGTGAAAAGGCGTTGTTAGCGATCATTTATGCAGTGCTGACACAGTCTTTCGGGGACAAAAAGCGTCCATGCGAGTATTTTTCGTCGACTTTGGATCCGGTAGCTAAGGCGTTGCCAAGTTGCTTGAGGGCCACAGCGGCAGCAGCTGTTTCTATCCGACAGTCTGCTGGATTAGTGATGAATAATATGTTGATTGTGATGGTTCCACATGCGGTGGACACTTTGTTAAACAGGACCAAGACACAGCACTTAACTAGTGCTCGCTTGTCAGGTTACGAGTTGACACTGTTAGCGAGTCATGTGCACATAAAGAGGTGCAATACGCTGAATCCAGCCACGTTATTGCCGAATTCAGTAGAGACAGAGGATATCGAACAGCACGATTGTTTTCTCAGGACAGAAGAAGAAATGAAAGGAGAGTAGATCTACAAGATGCTCCTCTTGTGATGTGTGATGGAACCTTATGGGTGGATGGTTCATGCTTCAAGCTTCCGAATGGTGATATGACTGCGGCATATGCTGTCACGACTTTGCATACGATTGTTGAAACTGCACGTATCCCACATAATTCAGCTCAAGCAGCAGAATTGATTGCACTTACGAGAGCGTGTGTGTTGTCGAAAGGAATGAGAGTGACCATATATACTGACAGCATATATGCCTTTGGTGTGGCTCATAGTTTTGGGCGATTGTGGAAAAAACATGGGTTCCTGACTTCGCATGGAGCTAAGATACAACATGGTCAGTTGGTGAATGAGCTTCTTGAGTAACTGACCTTGCCGTTACAAGTTGCGATTGTGAAATGCAGTGCACACAAAAAGGTTGCTGATGATGTTGGTCGTGGAAATGCATTTGCTGAGGAAATCGCAAAAGAAACAGCAAAAGATGTAATGAATCGAATGTATGTTGCAGGCCCTGCAAGATGGGTTGGTGACGTTGGAATGTGTGAAGACACGATAGAGAGTGTGAAGTCTATTCAAGCTGAAGCTTCAGAGAAAGAGTTGAGTGTGTGGAGAGAGAGTACGGGTAAATTGGATGCAAATGGTTTTTGGGTTGAATTGTCAGAACATCAGCGATGGTTGTTACCCGATGCGTATGTGCTTGCAGTGGTGACAATGGCCCATGGAATGGCTCATATCAGTGTGAAAGGGATTTGTAAGTTGTTGGCACCAGTATGGAAAAATGCTGGAATTCCTACGTGTGCAGAGAATGTGGTCAAGAATTGCATGGTGTGTCTGAAATACAATCCTGGTAGGGGAACCCCAACTCCAGCTGGTCATTTTGCGCCTCCAACGTATCCGTTCGAGTTTTTGCAGCTAGATTTCATCCACATTGAAAGGTGCAACAATTTGAAATACGTACTCGTTGTTGTTTGTGCCTTTTCGAGATGGGTAGAAGCATATCCCTTAAAAGACAACACTGCCATATCCACAGCTAAAGCCCTTGTCAAAGAATTCTTCCCTAGGTTTGGAATGTCGAGAATGGTCTGGAGTGATAATGGGAGTGAATTTGTGGGTCGAGTGATGAAGAAAGTATGTGAAGGGCTAGGCATCCAACAAAAATTCCATGCTGCAAATCACCCCCAATCAGCTGGACTAGTAGAGTGCTATAATGGCACACTAAAACTGAAATTGGCCAAGATCCAAGCGAGTTCTGGTCTTAAATGGCCTGACGCTCTGCCTTTAGCACTCCTATCAACAAGAATCACTGTGCATTCGCGAGTGGGACTTAGTACCTACGAAATTGTGTTTGGCCGCCCGGCCAACATATGGGGAGTGCCAAGGCCGATAAAATTCAGTGAGATCGAACACCCTGTACTGCTTGATTATTTGTATGAATTGACGACTAAATTGTGTGTTTTACACCAACAGGTTCACAATACTCTGCCTCAGGTCTCTGAAGCTCCAGGACATCCTATCGATCCTGGATCATGGGTGCTGGTCAAGAACTTCCAACGGACAAAGAATGACCAGCCCCGTTGGACCGGCCCTCACCTCGTCCTTCTCTCAACAAGATCAGCTGTTTGAGTGGAAGGGAAAAAGAACTGGATCCACGGCGTACACTGCAAGAGGGTCCCTTTGCCTCTACCGTACGACCGGTGGGTCCAGGAGGGGATCGCTGACTCTGAGACTGAGACTGTGCCTCGTTTTCTGCCTTTTAGCGATGCACGTGTAAAAGGAACAATTTCTGAACGAGAAAGTGACAATCTTTTGCAAGAAGCTGTGCCACCGTCAATTCGATTGAACACTACAGAGCCTGAACTCTTGTTCCAGAACCAAACAGTACCTGGAAAAATCCGTTATAATTTGAGGCCGAGAACTATGGACAAATAAAAAATCCTTTTTTTCCTATTTTTGAAAGTGCAGCTCTCTCATCTGAGAAACTGTCTTATTTTTGTTTTTCGAACAGCCATCCGGGTTCAGCTGCTAGGGTCGTGGTTGCCCAAGTCTTTGGAGTGCAGCTGAAGACGTTAGGTCGACAGTTCTGGTCGGTCTAAGGGAGTTGCCCTGGACTGACAGAAGCATTCCTTAGCATAGAACACCCTACCGCCACGGGCAGCAATTAGAGAGGATGGAGTTTTTTGAGATGGAGAGACTTGCCAAACAGATGGACTTTAAAGCCAGAATGTGTATATTGATGACAAAGAAACGATTTTTGATATTATGTATTTTCATGTTGCTTAGTGTAATGCCGTTTTTAATAGCATATGTGTTATTCTCTTTTCAAGTGACCTTTGCACCCACTACACAGCCCATACCTCCTTTTACTGTTTCCTCGCATTCTTTTCACCCTCTGCCTGAGCATGAGTCCACCAGAAGATTAGAGTTTATCAATAACTCTTTCATTCAGCTCTTACACCAACACCAATTAGTAGTGAACACAACAAATTGTTGGTTGTGTGGTCTTATGCCACATACAACAGATAAGGGTATCCCATACTTGGTATTACCATTTAGTTACAATGGTTCTTTGTGGGCGTTTCAGACGATGTTCATATATGCCATCGAACCATATCCCCCACGTTCCACGAAAAGTAACTCGAACAACAAGGCATTGGTAGTGGGAATCACAAATATGAGCAGAAACATTGACTCGTATAGAACGATTCCCAGAGATGAGTTACAAGCTTACGCTAGATGGAATGTAACAGGATATGGAGTTACTCTGAGTGAGAACCAGCGAGCAAAGAGATCCTCCCCGATTTGGATTGTACACCATCAGGGTCACCTATGTCTGCAATGTTATGGCAAGAATCCCAGAGCTCAGTTAGGGAAAAGTATCTGCACTGAAACATATGTTTTTGCATCTCAGATTTCCCCTTTGTTTCTAGCAGCTAAGGGTACCTATTTCATCTGCCATGATAGAGCCTATACATGGTTGTCCCCTGATTTCTCGGGCACATGTTTTGTTTCGTTCCTGTTGCCTCCCACCTACACGGCCACGGCAGATTACCACAAGACAAGGATAGTTAGAGGTGTCCTCAGTGAAGAAGACACTGCAGGACAAGAATTTGGAGATTTCGTAAAGGGTTTTCTGCCGTTTTGGGGACCTATGGTTAACAGCAGGAACATAAGGCAATAGACAAGGGTGGTTGAATCCACTGTAGTTGAAACCGCTGGTACCCTTAGTAATTTGACGGCTGAGCTCCAGTCGGATCGCCTTATGACTCTTCAGAACAGGGTCGCATTAGACGTCATACTTGCAGACCGAGGTGGGGTATGTAAAGTGATCCAATCAAGTTGCTGTGTTTTCTTCCCAGATAACGCTCCGACAGTCTACCAGGCCATTTCCAAACTGCATAAGATCTCTGAATCTATTCATGTGGATAAAGGAGATTGGTCATTGATGGGGTGGTTCTGGGAACTGATATCCGCCTGGGGAGGGAAGATTCTGATAGTCATTGGGATGATCTTAGCCATTCTTTTTCTGTTCTGTCTGTGTGTACAGTGTGCTCCTGCAATATGTGGCCTCTGTGCTACATCGTGTGTAAGGAAACCTGTATCAAGAAACGAGCTAAGTAATAAGATGATGCTACAGCAACATCTCAATGACTTTATGAATATAGACCTGGACTCAGATTAGCGTTAGTATAGGTTATTGTCTATGTAAGGGCAAAAGGAGGGTCTGTGATACTGAAAATTCTGGACCCGTGTTATAAACATCGTCGTATAATGACGATTTTGGTACCAGCCGACCGAGAATGATTAGAATACTATGCACAAGCATTTTTCGTCATATTCGGGTGACGAAATCACCCTGAAATCAGCGTTTCCGTCTTGAACCCTCGGTTTCCATTTTGTGAACGGCAGCCATTTTGTGATTGCCCTCACATAGGCCCAATGACTAAGGCCAAAAACGAGTCTGAAGGACACGTACACCTTTGCTGACTCCTCTGTGACCTTGGCAAGCTGACTCCACTGCTTGAAGCTAAACCTGTTGGGCCAGTTCCTTTCCCAGTGGCCGAATGAGATTAGTATCAAGGCACAACATATCATAAACCTTTCACCGCACACAAACCATGCCTAATCTTACACACACCTGTCCCTGTTTCTTTCTTTATGACTTGCTTTATGAGGAGGAGGTGCCCGTTTTTATTGGGGGTCCGTCGATATCTGATGAAAATACTGGGCCTTGCCGGGTAATTGATTGTGGGCTGGACAAACTGAAATATGGGCTTGTCATCATGACTCTGCTTTCTCTTTGTAGTGAAAATATGTGAATTGTCAACTGTAAAATAAGGAATGTTTGCCTAAAGCATAATATTTTGTATAAAAAGAGAAGGCTGGCTTTGTAGGATTGAGCAGTCTCCTGATAATATACACCGTGTTGTACTTCTAGGATACCTGTTACTGGCTGCAGCCAATAAATACGATCTTTGACTTCACCAAGAAGACTCTGTGTTTCTGTAGTCTGAAACAGGAAGGACTCGAAGTCTTAGGGTGTGTTCCCTGGCACCGGTGGGTTCTTAAAAACCCAGTACTTCAATGTGATACGAATTAACGATGGGGTTTGGTTGATGCTATTATATTTAAAAAAAACAAGTCACTTATTTCAATATTTATGGCCCAGTTACATCTGACCCTTTCTTCTATTCCCAATCCCAACATCATTATTGCTGGTGACTTCAATGATTTGTTGGCTCACTTTACTGATAGAAAATCTAAATGCAAGTTGAAACCTAATAATTCCCATTAAGCTTTTCAATCTGCCATTTCCTCTCATCCATTCTTTGATGTATGGAAAACTTGTAACCCGGATATATTTGAATTCACATTTTTGGCCAATGTACATCAAACTAAGTCTCGTATTGATTATGTTCTGGTTTCCAAATCCTTACTTCCTACTATTCAATAATCAGAAATTGGTTCAATTTTTTATTTCTGATCATGCTCCTGTGTTATCCTCCTTTGATATGTCCTTCATCACCTCTAAACAGGGCCGGTGGTGGTAATACTTTATCATCAGACCAAACATTTGTTTCAGAAGCAACCTCTATTATTAATGAATTTTTCCAAATACAAAATCTAAAGATACCTCTATACATAATAACTGGGATGCTTTTAAAGCTTCTTCAGGCCCTTTACAATTGCCTACTCTGCCAGAAAGAAAAATGCATTGAATGCTAAATACCTCTCAACATTCCAACATATAAAAACTCTTGAACATACCTATTTCACCTCCAAATCCTCTTCTAGTTTACAGGATCTGATTAAAGCTAAATCTGCATTGAATATAAAATTGCTAAGATTAACGCTTGTAATGTCCTTCTTAAAATTAACTCTAAATATCATGGTGGCCAAATTAAGGCTTGCAAAATGTTACCCTATTGTTTAAAAATTGAATCAGAGAGGAAAGATGTTGTCCTCAGATTCTAACATTATTAATGCCTTTCAGTCTTATTATGAACAATTATATACTGAGGATACGGATCCCTCTGAAGATGGTATTAAATCCTTTTTTGAGGGACTCCCTAATCCTCCCTCCATTCCTGATATTCTTACATTCTTCGAAAAGTATATTTCCCTTCTGGAAATTTCCGATGCACTTAAATACTATAAAACGCCAAAGTCCCTGGTCCTGATGGCTTCTCTGTTGAGCTTCTTTTTTTTAATCCATTTTTGTTCCTAAATTGCATGAACTTTACACGTCGTTTTTGTCTAACTCTAAAGCCATTGGCTCTTTTTTGGGAGCCCTTATCGTTATTATCTCCAAGCCTGAAAAATTGTAAAAATTACTGACCCATTTCGTTAATAAATTACGATTGTAAAATTTTTGTAAAAATGTTAGCATCTCGTTTGAGGATATTATCCCTCTTTTCATTAAACGTGACCAAGCAGGTTTTATTAAGGGCAGGCTTGCATCTGATAATTCCAGAATGTTTTCTAATATTCTTGCCCTTGTATAAAATATTTTTCTACCCTAGCGGCCTTGTCGCGTTATGCTGAAAAAGCATTTGATCATATAACTTGGCAATTTATGTTTTCTACCCTTCATTGGTTTGATTTTGGTTAAAAGTTTATCTCTTTAATCAAACTGCTATATACTGAACCACGTGCATGTTTGTTTGTTAATGGTCATTTCTCTCCCTTTGTGGAATTTTAGTTTTCGATCTAAACATCATCTGCGCCAACTTGTCACCTACGTACTACGTGCACGGCAGCCATTTTAGGTATCATGGTCTCCCTGTCCACGATCGATCGCCAGCGCGCCCCTCTGACCCAGCAAGCATCCTCCGCGCACCCTGGCTCCCCCTCCCTCCCCCTCATGAGCATGACCCTTCTGCATGACCCTGTCCTTGGGAGTCACGCCAGCGCCTGACCAGCACCTCCTCTCCTCCCATGAATGCCCCTCTGTCGATAAACCTTCCCTCCGCACTGGATTGTCCACGCGGCATGAATACCACTCCTTTGATGACCCCTTCCCCCGTGTCCAGCTGTCCACAACAGGTCCGAGGCCATCGCCTAAGCCGGGAGATATCATTTATTGCCCCTTATTGTATGAAGTCACTCTTCTTCAAAGGACCCTCTATTGATCAAGACCTCCCCACCCCCCCCGGGATATGATCAGGCGCACACATCCTAAGAATCGGCAGAACACTCAGCTGCGCGATGACCCCCTCCTCTTATCAGCAGGTTGAGGATCTCTATTGTAGAGGCATGTGGGGTGGGATTGACACGAGGATTACGGGGATGTCTTTTTCCTTGTTGTTCACAATGATCTGATTGTAATAACGGAAGGTCACATGCCATAAAACAGTGTATAAAAGGCCAGGCCTCCGAGAGGCTGGTAGAGCACCTCGAGACGATACCTTGTTGTCTGATCTGATGTGTTCTGCTCCGTCGGAATAAAACTTCTGTTTCCTGCCTTCTGGTCTCCGGCGCCTGCCTCATTGCTTGGTAATTTGAATGGTACAAGGGCGGTTAGCGCCGGGCACATCTTGAAAAAGGTCTTAGCCCTACCTTTTTCCACAATTGGCGTCCCAAAGCGTGGGGCCCATCAGCGACACGTGGATCCAGTGGGAGAGGTCCCAACGACAGAGTGAACGACTGCAACGATCGGGAGAGCTCGTGTCCGATAGACCCTCGTCTGACAGCCGATCATCCGACCTTCACTAGTTCCGAACAGACCTCTCTCGAGTGATCTACGGTCCTGACTGGGAACCATCAGGAGTGCCACGAACATCACGAAGAAGAGAGGACGATCGGGCGCTGGATTCAGAAGACAGGAAACCGTCCATGCGGTCCGGGTAAGGTCGTGTAGACACGACGAACTGAGAAAAGATTGTTTGGTTTGGATAATACTAGTATTACGCTTTGTTGAACCCTCTGGAGATTCACCGTCTGCAAACGGAGAAAATAACAGGCTCTCTCTTTGCAAGCAGTGAAGGATAGGTAACGCAGACTTTTGTCCCCATTGTAATCCGTCGTGCCTATCTTCCTCCCCCACTGTTGTCCCGAACTGTCGTTCGTGGATTATTGACTGGAGATTCTTTGTCTGCAAACAGGGAAGAACAAGGTCTCTCTTTGCAGGTAGAGAAAGGGTGGGTAACGCAAACCTTCCGTACCCACTTATTCTCCCCACTGATTGTTTGATTGACCGAACACTGATTGTTCGGTATTGGTTCTTTTGAGGTATTCACCGCCGGCAAACAACGGAGAATAGAAATATTCTGTCTAGTCTTTGCCCGCCGTGATAAGATAGGTAGTGCAGACCTTTGTCCCCGTTGTAACCCGTCATGCCTATCTTCTCCCCACTGATTGGTAGCCTGTACAGCCCGGACCGCTTATTAGAGATGAACCATCCGGCTCCACTGGAAGGCACCCCTAATAAGGACATGTTCACTAAGCATGGACTAGTCACTATAGCTTATACTAAGCTATGGCATAAATATACAAAGAAGAACCCTGAAAGTCAGTGGCCACTGATAGGTTCCTTCGATGAAAATAAAATAAAAACATTGGAAATAGCGCTCCAGAAAAATAAGACCACGCCCACTATGCTCGACAGTATTGGCATGTGGCGCAAAGAAACGGAACAACGAAAGAAAAGAGAAGAAGCAAAAATAGGGAAAGAATTACGAAAGGCAGCCCACTTAGCCGCTAAGCAACTAGAAGAAGAAATAAAAGAAAGAAAGGAAGCCGCACAAAACCAAGAATTAGGGTCGACAGGTCAATGTCCTGTTAGGACCCCCTCTGCGCTCTACCCTGAATTGCCCTCCAAACAACGGGCGAACGATGAGTTACTGCTAGGTCCCCCAATCATCTACATGCCCCATCCATATGCCCCCTGCCAACAAAACTTGCAAGCCCCGAGTGCGAGCGAAAGTGACCTTAGTGCTAGTGCACCGGCCCTCACGGCCTCCGCACCAGCCACATTAACAACATCGTCAGACGACCCTGAGGCTAGCAAACAACCACCAGCCAGACCAAATAGGTTGAGCAAAGATGAGCGGGATGGGATCGACAAAAATAGCAAAGACATTAGTAGAACGAAGGGAGAGCGAAGAATACACAATGAGCATATATAATTCACATGCCGACAGCCACAGACGGCATTTCATTTTGCGATTCAGCTACCACATCCTGAACGCATATGAAGATAGGTATCAAAGTAAGGGCCCCGCTAAACTAACAACGCTGTATAGGAAGATTGATGTTGGAGATGGGACTGAATGTGAGGCGACGGAGCTCTTCATGCAGATGCTTGAGGTCCTCCGCCACCTCACGGAACAAAAACCAGAAGCCAAGGTTACAGACCCTGAAACGACCTCAGTAGAAGTAGCCAATACTATGATGCCCATCAGAGAGGCGGCCCCTTATTGGATCCCGCCACGTGGCCTGGGAACAAGCGACGATATTAATCACGCAGACGCAAAAGGGAGAGTTGTGTATAATTGGGTTTACCAACCATGGGACCGACAAGATATCCTAACCTTTAAACAAACTCTGCCCGATTTGAGAAAGAACCCAACAGCATTCTATACCGAATTAGGCACAGCCTTGGGTTCGACGATAATGACTTTAGCGGACATTGACTTGTTCTTCGGGTTATGCCTGCCAGCTGACGTGTGGAAGCAAATCCGGAAGGCTGACCACACGGATCTGTTTGGACATACCTGGGACCAACTCGGTAAACTAGATAGACAGCGAGAGCCAGGAAGGAAACCAGTAAAGGATATACTGGAACTCCCAGACAAACTAGTTCAGAAGTTAAAGACACTGGTCCCAGAAAGAAAGGTAGACTGGTCGATAGTCACGGCCTGTCGACAGAAACCCCAGGAAGATATGTCAGAATACTTCTCCCGATTCGAGACAGTGTTCTCCGACTACAGTGGCCAAGACATGACCACCGCAACCGGACAGCACCTGTTTGTACAAAATTATGTAAAGGGCCTAACACAAGAGGTCTCCCAAAAACTGCAGACGAGTGAAAGTAGTTGGGGGGCCTCCAAACCCGCAGCTATCCTTCAGATGGCTCAGTATTACGAACACCAAAAGAATGAGAATGATAGGGCGTCCGAGAAAAAGAAGAAAGATTTAAAAGAAAGGGTAATGATAGCCCAGATACAAGGTATAGCGATAGGACGGGAACACCAAAGGGGGAACTACCAATCGACCACCCCCAGAAATCTACCTCCTAAAGATCACTCCCCAACACCACACACTGGACGTAGAGACATTAGCAATGACCAATGCGCCTTCTGCAAAGGATTCGGCCACTGGAAATCCGAGTGTCCGGTTCTGCTAGAGATGAATAGAAATAGGGACCCCAGGGATGTGGCAGGTGGTCAGAGAAACAGAGGACAAGGACGAGGGCACACAAACGACACCAACAATGACAGATCAGGGAGATTGAACACATTTGACCGCCCCCGACGGAACCAATACCAACTATCTGATGGTGAAAATGCCCCCGATTTTGCATAGGACTGCCAGGGGCAAGGGAGGGATCCAGTCGAGCTCTGTGTTGACCAGCAAGGTTCTTATGTCACCGCTAAGGTCCTGGGTACAGAGTCTCCATTTTTGGTAGACACTGGGGCGACACGTAGTGTGTTATCAAAACGACTGATTCCAAGGGCACCCTTGTCTGGCTCACACATTACATCGATAGGTTTCGATGGGACGCCCTCCACTAACCCCCTGTCCGTACCTATCACCTTTGACCTAGAAAGCAACACCACTGACACAACATTTCTGCTCTCCTCCAACTCCCCCGACGCCATTATGGGCATTGACTTACTGAAACATTTTCGAGCTACCATTAGGTGCTCCCCAGATGGAATCCGAGTCATCCTGTACGACAATCCAGGCATGCCCAGATCCTGCCCCTCACGACACATGTGCTCCATAACTGACGCTGACCTGTCCTTGCTTGACACCCTGCCTCCGTACCTGTGGGCCAAAAGTGACTCTGATGTGGGACGAATGATGATTGACCCTATTCATATAACTGTAAGACAGGACGCTATGTTCCCGAAACTCCCACAATATCGGATATCCCCAGAGGGCGAGAAGGCACTGGTAGCGATCATTCAGTCTCTGGTAGATGCAGGAGTGGTTGAAGAAGTGGTTAGCAACGTCTGCAACAGCCCAATCCTACCTATTGTTAAGAAGCAAGGCGAAGGAGATGAGAAAGCATACCGCTTCATCATCGACCTACGAGAAATTAACAAAGTGGTTGTACCCCAATACCCTGTTGTCTCCGATATCACCACCATTCTGACCCTCATCCCGTCCACTGCCACCACCTTCACTGTTATCGACCTTAAGAATGCGTTTTTCTCTATCCCCATCCATCCAGACAGCCGTTATCTCTTCGGCTTCTCTTTAAAATCCCGCTCGTACCGATTCTGTAGAGCTCCCCAGGGGTACACTGAAAGCCCCAGCATTTACAGCCAGGCCCTCAAAAGACAGCTGGATGCCTTCCAGCTACCGGATGGAGTGGTGTTGATCCAATATGTCGATGATATCCTTTTGGCGGCCGACACCACCCCACTTGCAATCACAGCCACTGTCCAACTCCTACATTTTCTTGCAGAGAATGGCCATAAAGTCTCCAAAAAGAAGTTACAGTTCTGCCAGCCACAAGTGACTTACCTAGGCCATCTCCTGTCCAAAGAAGGGAGGAAACTCACACCCGACCGGATCCAAACCATCCTAGACACCCCCGTCCCGAAAACACAAAAGCCTAACCTCTTTTTGCAGACAGTGGTTACCTAATTTCAGGCTCATTGTAAAGCCCTTACTTGCCCTGCTGGCCAAAGATGTCCCCTCCCCGCTCCCTTGGACCCCCGAGTGTCAAACGTCCTTTTGTGAATTACGAAATGCACTCTGTTCAGCACCCGTCCTGGGAACCCCGGATTACTCCAAACCCTTCTCCCTCTTCACCCACGAAAGGGAGGGGTGTGCATTGTCTGTCCTGACACAATCAATTGGTCCTAAGCAGCGCCCTTGCGCCTACTTCTCCGCCACTCTTGATCCTGTAGCCAGAGCTTTACCTGCCTGCCTTCGAGCAGTAGCTGCCGCTGCTGTCTCTATCCGTCAGAGCGAGGGAATCGTACTTTCGAACTCCCTCACTGTGCTAGTACCCCATGCTGTCGACACCCTCCTGAACCAAACCAAGACTCAACACCTGACTAGCGCACGACTGACAGGGTACGAACTGACGCTACTTGCACCCCACATCACACTAAAGAGATGCACGACTTTGAATCCTGCCACATTGTTGCCCTTGCCTGAAAATGACCCCGAAGTTCCTCCCATACACGACTGTGTGACCCTCACGGACGAACAAACTAGGAGTAGAGTTGACCTCCGAGATACTGCTTTCACTGACCCCGATGGAGAGCTATGGGTAGACGGCTCATGCATCAAACTCCCAGATGGCACCACTTCAGCTGCCTATGCAGTCACGACAGCCCGAACAGTAGTTGAGACAGCCTACATCACACAACGATCTGCCCAGGCAGCTGAACTGATAGCCCTCACACGAGCATGCATCATAGCCACGGGGACCACTGCGAACGTATATACAGACAGCCAGTATGCCTTCGGGGTGGTTCACCATTTTGGGCTCCTGTGGAGGGAGAGGGGATTCCTGACGTCCCACGGCACCCCTATCCTCCACGGAGATCTAGTCTCCGCCCTGATTGAAGCAGTTCTCCTCCCCAAACGATTAGCGGTGATCAAATGTCAGGCACACAAGAGGGTGACAGACATAGTCGGACAAGGGAATGCACTGGCAGACATCACTGCACGAACCACAGCTGAGAATAGGACGGTGACCCGCATGTATGTGACCAGGTCACAAGCAGAAAAATGACTGACGCAAGGGTAATGATCAGGTACATCCAGTCGGCCAGCACCCCTCACGAACTGACTAAGTGGGCAAGGGAGGGTTTGAAGGACGATGAGGGCTGCTGGCGAACAAAAGATGCAAACAAATGGTTGCTGCCTGACTCATACCTGATCCCCATACTGACGATGGCTCATTCCCCTGCACACATAGGATCTGCACCCATGATCGAGCTCATTTCCAAGGTCTGGCACAACGACAAGATCCCCGACTCAGCCAGACGCCTAGTCCAACAGTGTCTTATCTGTCTGCAACACAACCCCGGGAAAGGAACTGTGGTACCCCGGGGAGGGTTTGGGACCCCCAATCACCCCTTTGAGGTCCTACAGATGGACTACATCCAACTAGAGAGATGCCAAAGCTTGAAGTATGTACTAGTATCGTATGTGCCTTCAGCAAATGGGTAGAGGCCTATCCAACCCGTGACAACACTGCCATGACTACTGCCAAAGTACTACTGAAAGAATTCTTCCCTCGCTATGGCCTTTGTAGAATTTTATGGAGCGACAATGGCCCCCACTTCATAGCTGAGGTTATCCAATTAATCTTAAGGGGGTTGGGGGTGAAGCAAAGGTTTCATGCGGTCTTCCACCCCCATTCCGCCGGCCTGGTGGAACGCCATAATGCCACATTGAAGCTGAAATTGTCAAAAATAGTGGCCACCACTGGACTTAAATGGCCGGATGCCCTCCCACTGGCGTTGTTATCGATGCGCTCCACTCCCACCAAGCATCATTTGACCCCCTACGAGGTCGTATTTGGGCGACCGATGAATCTCTGGACTGCTCCCAAACCGACCTCCATTCATGACGTCCCGGACGTCCTACTATCTGATTATTTGTGCAAGTTAACTAAAACGTTGTCTGTCATTCATCAACAGGTGCAGCAGGCCATCCCCGATGCTTCCAGGGGCCTCGGCCACGACATCCAGCCGGGAGATTTCGTGCTAATACGAAATTTCCAGCGAACCAAGAGTCTGGAACCCCGGTGGACGGGCCCCTGGCTGATTACCACACGGACGGCGCTTCGAGTGGAGGGGAAGAGGCACTGGCTGCACGCGCATCACTGCCGGAAGGTCTCTGCAAACCTGGCCGCGACAGAAAACGTCAGCACCCAAGAAGAGCTCCTGAACAAAGACCGACCGACATTGAACTGTTATCCCGATACTGAGGCACTCGAACTTGCAAAATTCTCTGATCCCACTGTGCCATCCAGAGAAGGGTATTTCCTGCGTCGAAAGGAGGGAGCTTCGGCTAAGTAGGCCACGGACTAAGTTAAATCTCAGAACGGTGACCTCAGCACAACCAAGGGTTGCCGGGAGAGAAGCTAAACGAAGTCTGTGGTTCTGCCCGCTACCGAGCCCCTTGAAGGTGATGGAAGCGCCAGATAAGAAGATGATGGAAGCGCCAGATAAGAAGATGATGGAAGCGCCAGATAAGAAGATGATGGAAGCAACAGGAAATACCCACTATAGAAACCCAAAGACTGACAATTTGCACAAATCAAAGACAATCGCCCTCTTTATTGTCTTCCTCTTCTGCCTCCTCCTCATGACCTCCTTCTGGATTCTGGAGGAAAGCACACCGGCTCATGAGGCATTGCTACCTACTGCACAACCAACACCCCTGAAAGAACATCACCTAATCTCTCTGTCGCCTCAGCTCCGAGAAAGGCGCAGGGAATTTTGGAACAACTCCTTCGTACAACTGTTGCACCAACACAACCTTGCTGCAAATGCTACGAACTGCTGGATCTGCGGGTTGCTCCCGCATGCCACTGGACACTCCATCCCCTTCATCCCTTCTCCATTCTCAGTTCACGGCTCTTGCCTCGCCTGGTTGATCCTCATGCAAGAGAGCCACAAGGACAACGCCACTTCCAGCCAGACGGTGTCGCACTTCTACTCTGGGTTCTGGCTGAACAAAACCGGAAAGACCTCTGCTCCTCTGTGTCCTGCGCTCACAGGCGCCACCTTCCTTAAAGACATTCCAGCTAAAGAACGAGTCGAAGTACAGGTGCTCCACAATCCAGCTAGATCCACCTTCTCTCATCTGCAAAAACAAACCACCGCCACTCTGACTGTGGCTCTGTCTGTTATCAATGCTACAGGTCTTGTGTGTCTCGAAGGCCAGGGAACACTGCCGGTGGGTCGCAGTTCCTGCCGAATCATCAGAACATTGGACTCAGCCGACCCCCCTTCCTTTGTTGCTTCTCCAAACATGTACTTTGTGTGTGGCACCAAAGCTTACACCTGGCTCCCGAAAGGTTGGAAGGGTGTCTGTTACATTGCCTTCGTTCTTCCGCCCACGTATGTAGCCCCTGCCAACCATCACCGGCAGAGGCGTGCAGATGACATTGGACAAGCCGACTCCACTGGAGCACAGTTCCTAGATGCAGCAAAGGGACTTGTTCCTCTGTGGGGCCCAATGGCAAACAGCCGCGCTATCCGACACCTGACCCAGGCAGTAGAAACAACGATCAACATCACGGCTGGCATCCTCGCTAACAACACGGCTGAGCTTCAAGCGGTCCGCCTTGTGACACTTCAAAACCGCCTTGTCCTAGACGTGGTCCTAGCCGACCGAGGAGGAGCATGCCGCATCATCGGATCTAGCTGCTGCACCTACGTGCCTGACAACTCGCCTTCAGTCTACAAGGCAATTGAGCACCTCCACAGACTTTCCTCGGAGGTTCACCAAGAACAAGAAGGATGGTCGCTTGGAAGCTGGTTTTGGGACACTTTGAAGGGCTGGGGTTGGAAGTTGTTTTCCTTCATACTGATACCTGTTGTGATATTATGTGGGTGTTGCTTGGGTGTTCAATGTCTACCCTCCGTGTGCAGCTTCGTTTCTAACTGTATGTGCCCAAAGACTTTGGACTTCCGAAATGAGCACATGAGTCCCCTCTATGAAGTAGAGATACGTGGCCTTATGGGGATAAATCCAAACTGACAAGTTGGCGAGACATGTTAAAAGGGAGGACTGTGGAATTTTAGTTTTCGATCTAAACATCATCTGCGCCAACTTGTCACCTACGTACTACGTGCACGGCAGCCATTTTAGGTATCATGGTCTCCCTGTCCACGATCGATCGCCAGCGCGCCCCTCTGACCCAGCAAGCATCCTCCGCGCACCCTGGCTCCCCCTCCCTCCCCCTCATGAGCATGACCCTTCTGCATGACCCTGTCCTTGGGAGTCACGCCAGCGCCTGACCAGCACCTCCTCTCCTCCCATGAATGCCCCTCTGTCGATAAACCTTCCCTCCGCACTGGATTGTCCACGCGGCATGAATACCACTCCTTTGATGACCCCTTCCCCCGTGTCCAGCTGTCCACAACAGGTACGAGGCCATCGCCTAAGCCGGGAGATATCATTTATTGCCCCTTATTGTATGAAGTCACTCTTCTTCAAAGGACCCTCTATTGATCAAGACCTCCCCACCCCCCCCCGGGATATGATCAGGCGCACACATCCTAAGAATCGGCAGAACACTCAGCTGCGCGATGACCCCCTCCTCTTATCAGCAGGTTGAGGATCTCTATTGTAGAGGCATGTGGGGTGGGATTGACACGAGGATTACGGGGATGTCTTTTTCCTTGTTGTTCACAATGATCTGATTGTAATAACGGAAGGTCACATGCCATAAAACAGTGTATAAAAGGCCAGGCCTCCGAGAGGCTGGTAGAGCACCTCGAGACGATACCTTGTTGTCTGATCTGATGTGTTCTGCTCCGTCGGAATAAAACTTCTGTTTCCTGCCTTCTGGTCTCCGGCGCCTGCCTCATTGCTTGGTAATTTGAATGGTACAAGGGCGGTTAGCGCCGGGCACATCTTGAAAAAGGTCTTAGCCCTACCTTTTTCCACACCTTTTTAAATTACATTGCACTAGACAAGGCTGTCCTCTTTCTCCAATACTTTTCCTCCTTTGTTTGGAGCCCTTTCTTGAACGGATCAGATGCAATCCTGGAATAACTGGATTTAAAATGAACTCTCAAGAACTCAAACTATATGCTTAAACAGATGAATTCTAATTTATATGTCTAATCCCTCCACTACCCTGGATCCTTTTTTTTTTTTTTTACAAGAGATTACCTTATTTTCCAATGTCTCTGGTTACAAGTTACATTTCTCTAAAAGTGAGATCCTACCACTAAATTCCTCTTGCTACCATTATATGGTTCACAAGACCAACTTTACATGGTGTCCCAAAAAGATTAAAAACCTAGGTATATGGTTCTCTCCCACTATACCTGACATACTTGTTCATAATTCTACTGCCCTAAAACTTAAACTCGAAAAGCTATTGTCTTCCTGTCCTCCCCTATTTTTATCCTGGTGGGGTAGATTAGATACTATTAAAATTATGACTATCCCTCATGTTCTTTTAATACTTTCTATGTTAGCCTTTAAAATTCCTAATTATTATTCCCAAATCAATTTAATCTGCACTAAGTTTCTTTGGAATAACAAACGCGTTCATATTGCCTTATCGAAGCTAATCAGACCAAAAACTGAAGGTGGTATGTGATTTCCTGACTTCAAGTTATATCATCAAGCCTTTTTAATTTGTCAATTTTATGCTATTTCTGAAGAATACCATGATTCTCCCATACCAAATTAGGTTATTTTTTAGCGTTTTTTTATTACATGAATTTTCTTTTCGAAATGTTGTTTCTATGTACATTTATTTCTAAAAATCCTATCTTAAAATACTTCCACTATTTCTTACACACACTTTTTTAAACAAGGATCTGATTCGCGTCAATCCTTCCTTGCATCATCTATTTGGTACAAAGATTTATTACGTTTCGCCACAAATCATTTTACTTCAAATATTGGAAGGAAAAGGGTATTTTTTATGTGTATCACTTGATCTCCCAAAATTCTATTTTATCCTTTCCACAATTGCAAGAGAAGTATGAACTTCCTGATCATGCTTCCAACAATATAATCAATAATTCCTGTACTTCATTCATACTTATCAAGCAACTGCTTTACACCTGATGTTACACCATTTATTTCAGTGACACCTTTATACTATGTTCCTAATGACTCCACTCCCAAAGCTTCCTTTATCTAAAAGAAATGCGTTACTTACCTGTAACTGCAGTTATCCAGTATTGGTGTCATTCATAGATTCAAATGCCTGAATCATTCCCCGTCGTCGGAATGGGAATCCCCGGTACATAAATAAAGTAATGTCCCATAGACATATAGATAAATAGGCCTAGAGGCCTCACATTAGTAACCTATCCCTGTCCTTTTGTAGAAAGGACGAAACTCTAGAAAAGAGCCAATCAGCTGTCTCCTCCCTCTAGAACCCTCCTGGAAGGAGCCTCAGTCCCTCAGATTTTTGTACACACAAAGCTAAGGAGGCGTATTACTGAGAGAAGAAGGTGAGCCCTTCCAGGGGAGGCGGGAGGGTTGCATGTGAATCTATGAAACACACCAATACTGGATAACTGCAGTTACAGGTAAGTAACACATTTCTCATCCAGTATTAGGGGTGTCTTTCATAGATTCACATGCCTGAATCAGAGTAATGAACAACACACATTTCGAATGGCATAGGATATACAAGTCATCAGATAAAACCATATCAAACGACTAACAGAAAGATGCATTTGCAATCTAGAAATACCATCAAATCATACAGTAGAGAAATGTGCATACACGAGAAGGATGGAGGGATGCAAGAAGGCTCACCTTTACTGAAACAGATGACGAAGTACTGCTTGTCCCACCGCATCATCCTTCATGAGTTCTGTGTCCAGGCAGTAATGCCTAGTGAAGGTATGTGGCGACTTCCATGTTGCCGCTCTACAAATGTCTATGACCGGCACTCCTGCAAAAAGCGCCATGGACGTAGATATTGCCCTGATAGAGTGGGCTCGCACCTTAGATTGTAGGGGCTGCCCTGCCTGTTCATGACAAAATGAAATAGCTGCAGAAATCCAGAGGGATATACTTTGCTTGGTGAGTGGAAGGCCTCTTCTGGGTCTACTGTAAGCTACAAATAGCTGATGAGACTTCATGAAAGTTTTTGTCTTTTCAATATAGAATTTAAGGCAGCGCTTAAGATCTAGAGAGTGCAACGACCTTTCCGCTTCCGTCGTGGGATTCGGGAAGAAAGAGCGTAAGACCACAGGCTCGTTGAGATGGAAGTCCAACGGGACTTTTGGAATAAACTTTGGATTTGTCCGTAAGATTACTCTATCCTGCTTGAATTGCAGGAAAGGCTCCTGTATTGAAAAAGCTTGGAGCTCACTCGCCCGTCTTGCGGAGGTGAGTGCCAGCAGGAGAGCTGTCTTCCAAGAGAGGAATTTCAGGTCAGTCCTGTGTACTGGCTCAAAGGAATGCTTCATAAGCTGGTTAAGGTCTGTGTTCAGATGCCAGGTAGGTGGCAAAATTCTCACAGGGGGAAAGGTCCTGTAAAGTCCTTTTAAAAACTGTTTGACCAATCTGTTAGACCAAAGAGAAGGGCCAATAGGAGATCTTCTGTAACAGGATATCACCGCCAAATGGACCCTGATGGAAGCAGGGGCAGGCCTGAGTTCGCCAGATGGAGAAGATGAGGCAATATTTGTTCCAGAGAGGAAGAGAAAGGATGTATACCTTGATCTTTAGACCAGATGCAAAACCTCTTCCATTTCAAAGAGTATGTTTTGTTGGTGCTATCTGCCCGTGCCCGAGCCAAGTTTGCTCTACATTCTGGCAGGATAATCAAACTTTGAAATTCTCTGAACTCAGGAGCCAAGCGGCTAATTTGAGTGAGGCTGGACTTGCTGGTTGCACATCGTGAGGAGAGATGGGAACTTCCTCAAACGTATTGGCGGTTCCAGAGATAGACGGTGGAGTTCCGTGAACCAATGTTGGTGCGGCCAAGTTGGGGCTACCAGAATGAGAGTACAAGGCTCCGCCTTCAGCTTTCTGAAGACCCTGGGAATCATTGGAAACGGTGGAAAGGCGTCCGCAAAGATGTTGCACCTTGCAATTGAAAATGCATGCCCTAGGGACCCTTTCTGGGGTTGCCAACTTGCGAAGTGTGGGCATTTGGTGTTGGACCTTGTGGCAAACAGGTCGATCTGGGGAGTGCCCCATCTGGAGAAAATTTGGTTGAGGATTCCTTGATCCAGTTCCCACTCGTGAGACGCCGTTCTCTGTCTGCTTAATGAATCGGCGAGCACATTGTCCATACCTGGAACATACTCCGCCCGAAGAGATATATTGTTTCCGATTAGCCAGTTTCAAATTTTCTGCGACTCGTGAGAGAATGTCATAGAGCGAGTCCCTCCTTGTTTGTTGAGGTAGTGCATCGTCGTAGTGTTGTCTGTACGGACGAGCACTAGGGAATTTTTGATTCTCGGAAGAAAGGCTTGCAGGGCGAGGAAGACTGCCCGCAGTTCCAGGAGATTGATATGGAGCCCCTTTTCTAAGGGGGACCACTTCCCGCTTATCGGTAGCTCTTGAAGGAAAGCTCCCCAACCTTCCAAGGAGGCGTCTGTTGTGATGACATGCAGTGTAGCCGGAAGCAGGATTGGTAAGCCTTGAGAAAAGTTTCGAACAGATATCCACCATTGCAGGGCCTTGACCATCTGAGGAGTTACTTTGATGAGATCGTCGAAAGACCCTGTGCATTGCACCCATTGTTTTGAGAGTGCCTCCTGGAGGGGGCACATCCGTAGCCGGCAGTGAGGTATCAAGAGGATACATGATGACATCATCCCCAGTAGAGATTTGAAAAGACGGACTGTTAGTCGTGTGTAGAGGGTTGCACCTAGGAAATTGATACGCTGAGAAGGTAGAAGGACTGACTTCTCCCGATTGAGCTTGAGTCCTAAATGATTGAAAAGTTGCAGAGAAGCATTGGAAGACCTGGACGCCTCTTCTAAGGATGGAGCCTTGATCAGCCAGTCGTCCAGATACGGAAAGACTTGATGATGGTGCTGCCTGAGATATGCAGCTACTGGGGAGAGACTCTTCGTGAAGATGCGAGGTGCAGACTTGAGCCCGAAGGGCAGGACGCAAAATTGAAAGTGTCTGCCTGCCACTGCAAATCTTAAATATTTTTTGTGATTTCTATGAATCGGGATATGGAAGTAAGCGTCCTGAAGGTCCAGGGACGTCATATAATCTTCCACTTACAGGAGTTGTAAGACCTCCTGGATCGTTACCATGCGAAACGACTGCTTCTTCAGGAATTTGTTGAGGGCCCTGAGGGCCAAAATCGGTCTCCACTTCTTCTCTTTTTTCTGAATTAAAAAGAAGCGAGAATAAAATCCTATTCCCCGTTGAGACGGAGGTACCTTCTCTATTGACCCTTTCTGGAGCATAAGAGAGACTTCTCGGAGAAGCAGCCGTAGATTTTTGTGATTCATTGGGTGAGGAGGAGTTTGGGGAGGAATATGCTTGAATTCCAGAGAATGGCCGAATTGAACTAATTGAAGGACGCAACGGTCCGTGGTAATCTTCTTCCAATTTGTTAATAAATGGGAAATCTTTCCTACAATCTTTGATGAGGGAAATGAATCCGGGACTGGCTGAAGAGACATGTCATTGTCTAAGTCCGTTGTTTTTCCGTTGTCCTTTACCACAAAAGGACGACTTGCCATAAGAAGTTTGTTGTCCATGTTGCTGGCGTTGCTGATATTGGGGTCGACTCTGGCCTGTAGAGTATGAAGACCTGTATTCGAAGTTTTCTCTGTAAGAGGACTGTCCTCTTCCTCTAGACCCACGAAAGGACTGGTTCTTGTACTGGAGAGTGCCCAAAGCCCTAGCAGTGTCCGTGTCCTTTTTCATATTCTGCAGCGCTTCATCAATTTTGGAGCCGAAGAGCAATTGGCCATCATAGGGCATATCCAATATTTTCGTTTGCACCTCGGGACGAAAGGAAGTTGCCCTCAGCCAACCCTTGCCGTCGCAAGACTGCTGCTCCAGCCAGTTGGCGGAAACCTGTTGTAGCGATATCCATCGCACAGTCTATTATTTCTGACGCTAAGGCTTCACCTCTAGTAAAATTTTCTTTACCTCCTCTTTGGATGTAGCAGGTAATTCTGATAGATACGGGGCTATATCCGCCCACAATTGTCTATTGTAGCGTCCCAAAAGCGCTAAGGCATTGGCCGCCTTCACCGTCATTGCAGACATTGAGGAGAACCGCTTCCCAATGTTGTCTAACCTCCTGCCTTCCTTATCCGGAGGTGCCGATAACGGGGCAGAAGGATTGCTGGAGTTCTTCTGGGCCGCCTGTGTCACCACTGAATCCGGTTTGGGGTGTCCTATCAAACAAGCCGGTGTAGTATCAGGTGCTCTATACTTTTTATCCAAGCGAGGTACCACCGGAGGTACGGAGGAAAGGTTCTGCATGACTTTAACATGCTGGTCCCATAAATAATCAATAATGGGTATTGATCTAACTGATTTTTTGAGAGGTTCTTTAAAATCATACAAGAAGCAGTCTTGTTCTTGAGAGACCATTGATATTTTAAAACGTTGAGCGGCCCTCTCAACTACGTTATGGAACCCTCCAATGTCACCTGGTGGTGAATCTGCGGGTGCAGGCACAGGAGACGCGGGAGAGGGAATGACATAGTCATCCTAGTCATCATGCATAGATTGAGTATCTTGCAGTTCTCCTTCTTGCTGCTGTTCTTCCTCTTCCTCTTCCTCATCAGAAGTTGGAGGATGTGGCAGATCAAACCGCTCAGGCTGAACAACCAAAGGTGGAGTCAGTGGTCTCGGTGAAGGAGATACTGTGGTAGGTGGAGGAGCAGGAGACTCTGGAAACCTCTGTTTGTAGTCTTGAATGAGGTACCTTAAGTCAGGGACTAAAGAGGCTGGAAGGCAAACCCTAGGAGGAGGTGGCGGATGATATTCCTCCTCTTGATCCTCTTCATCCGAACTTTGACATTTTACATGAAGCTCCGAAGGGCTTGTAGCCGTCTGAAACATGTCTGCTTCATCTGAATCTTACTCTTGAAGAAGACATGCTGGAGGCAGTACACATGTGGTTTGTAGGCCAGAATCCATCATCGTCGACGAGCCCGTTGACGGTGTGGTCGTCGACGGTGGAGCGTCGACGGGTGTCGTAGTTGGTGGAGTCATCGACGGGGCCGCAGTCGACGGTGGAGACATCCCTGTCGTCGACGATGTCTTCGTCGATGGTGCTGACGTCAACAATATTGGCTTCGTCGTCGATGTCATCGCCGTTCCCGTCGTCGGCGAGGCCAGCGTCGACGGGGTCTTCGACATCGACAGTGTTTTCTTGATGGCTATCGTCGACGACAAAGTTCTACCTGCCGTCGACGATGGGGTCGTAGTCGTCGACAAGGATAATGACGACAATGCCGTCAACGTAGTAACAGTTGTTGTCGACGTAAATACATATGAAGCAGTAGACGCAGCTTTTTTCGACAATGAAGATGTCGTCGACAATGCCGTCGTCGACGGTGTCGAAACAGGCTTTTTGAAGGTGTGAACTTTCTGAGAGGAAACCTTCACAGAAGTTGCTTTAGATAGAACCTCTGAAGACTTCTTTGATGACTTCTTTTGAGGAGGAGCCGTAGGGCTAGGAGAAGCCACCCATGTTGTCTTTAGAGAAGATTTTGAAGAGACTGAAGAACCTTCACTTTCCTCAGAAGATTCAAGGTAGTCCTTGTCTTTCAGCCTCTGGAGCCAAATTAAAAGGCATCCCTCACGGTCTTTGAGGGTTTTAGTGGAAAAGGTACGACATACCTTGCAGTCTTTAGAAGAATGGTTCGAATACAGGCAATATAGGCAGTCTTTATGCTGGTCATCAACATGTAGCCTTTTCTTTCCACATGAACCACAGGATCTAAAAAGACCCTTTTTTGGTGTGTCAGCCATGATAATATGAGCAATCACAGAAGAAACAGGATAAAATATCCAAGAACACTGGAAACCAGTTGTGAAGAAAAAAACTGAGCAGAGCTCAGAGAGACTCCCTTAGCACAACGTGCGGTATAAAATCTGAGGGACTGAGGCTCCTTCCAGGAGGGTTCTAGAGGGAGGTGACAGCTGATTGGCTCTTTTCTAGAGTTTGGTCCTTTCTACAAAAGGCCAGGGATAGGTTACTAATGTGAGGCCTTTAGGCCTATTTATCTATATTTCTATGGGACATTACTTTATTTATGTACCGGGGACTCCCATTCCGACGACGGGGAATGATTCAGGCATGTGAATCTATGAAAGACATCCCTAATACTGGATAAATCTCTTTCTTCCCCTGTTACAAGGAGAAATAAATCCTCTATTGAACTTTTATGGGAGAAATATTTATCCCAATCATTATCTATCCATCAATGGGACCTACTGTGGAGTAAAATATTTAAAACCTCTAAAGCTGCCAATATTACACAATCTTTATTTTTCATATATAATAGAGTTGTAATTACTCCTTTTTTTCTTCACAAAATTGACTCTTCTATTTCTCCCTCATGCTGGTCATGTCTTTCCTCTGATGGTACTTTGACTGCCATACTTTATTACTGTCCTAAAGTTATTGAATTTTGGAAAACCATATGGGTAAAATGTTTATAGATTTTCTCATGAAATATTTCAGTTTCTGTCCAAAATGTTTTTTTCGGTACTTTATCTGCCGATTTTGATAATCTATCTCCAAAACCTGTTTTACTCAACCTGTTTATTGCTCTTGCTTTCAAAGTTATTCTATTGTGTTGGAAAGATAACTCTAAGTTATCTATTATGGTTTGGTGGAACCTTATTTGTCATGAACATAGAATATCAACTGTCTCATCTTCCCCTCTATCTCAAATAATTAAATCTGACTTGCTTTGGCTTTCCTTTACCACTTTCTTATCTTCACACTCCTCACCTCCCTAATAACTCTTTTTTTTCCCCAATCTTTCTTTTTCATTTTTTCTTTTGTTTTTCCCCTCTTCGTCTCTCCTTTTCCTCTTCTATCCCTGTTGTATAATGCATAATAACTTTTCCTTCTTATTCCGTTTACCGTTACACTTATATTCCATATTTCTATATTTTTAAGGAATTTCTTGTTCACACGAGTTCATCAATGTTATGCTCTGTTAAAAAAGGTATATTTTGCTCATTTTCTGTATTGTTTTCTATATTTTATCTTCAATAAAAAGTACTTTACAAAAAAAAGAAAGAAATAGGCATGCTTTCATCATTTTTAAAGTTTCTATTCTTGTAAAGGCTACCTAGTCTTTTGGCTCTTTTGGGAATCATCATAGGGCTTTCTGTTTCTGGCCCTCCATATCCAGTTTTTCCATTACTGAGCCTTACCCTTCCAATTTACCGACCTACCCTCTGTGTACACCACCTTCCCGACACCCACCTGGCAAGAGTATCAGCACCAGAAAGCGCCCACCAATCTTCTGTCCACTTGTATGTATCTTCAGTATTTTCTTCTTTTAAGCAATATGCCTTCTAGTCCCTGGTGCGTGTATGATAATGGTCCTGTGTCGCGACAGCACCAGTAGTCCTTTAATCCTCTCATGGTCCCAGAGACTCCTCCTCTCTCTCTTCCTGACCTGCCCATGTAACCTCCACCTCATTAGTCATCCTTTCTTTTCTAGTTGTGTGCTCCGCCTATTGCTGCCTCTTCCGTAAACAGTAATTCCCCTTTCTTTCTTCCTTGATGCTGTTTTCCCTGTTTGTTTTCCACGACCCAAGAAGATACAAGAAGAGCTGATACGTCGAAGGACATTGTTATCAGGTAAGTGTACCCTAATAAAGGTTACATTTATAGACTCTCTGATCAATTAAATCATCTCTCACTTTATCACCCGTTCTTTTCTAATCCTTACAGTGGCCTGAACCTTTGATTGTTCCATAATGTCTACTGGAAGTTTTGTACAGTGGGTTAGTCCTATGTAAAGCATTTGCCTCTGACTATTTCTTACTGTCTATTATCCATTATTTAACAGAAGGTGGCTCCTTATCTGGCCAGTAAATGCAAATTTGTCATTTTGTAAGCAGTAACAGCAGTATAGTAAATATTTGCTTATTCTTTTGGCTTTTAGGCATGGGGACAAAACCCACCAACCATTCGCCTGGGATTCTAGCAACACTGAGACAATACAGGAGTTTATTTCAGTTAGACCACTCAACTATCAAAGGGCCTTCTAACATTAGGTGGAAAAAGATTGCTTAATCCTCCGTACACTCTATTATTTTTATTTTAACAGTAAAGGTGTCACATAAACGTGCTTTAATATTTTAAACTCCTAAAGTTCAACCTGGCATTGGAAGACATTTTTTGGGAAGCAAGCATATTCGACTCCCTACCTGTTCTGCTAATTCTATTTCAGAGTCCACCTCCCATTTTCTATTTCTATCCATACCAACTGTTTCTACATCGGCTCAAAATGACTTGTGTAATGCAGAGGAGTCTCTCCTCCAGCTAACAGTTGAATCATACCCTACAATATTAGTGTCTGGGGTACATCTGATAAAGCATTTTGGGCCCGATGTAGGTAAATCTTTTTTACCACTTCATAAATACCGATTCATACCGAATAGGTATTTAAGAAGTGGTAAAAAAGAGAAGGGCAGATGTAGGTAATTTTATTTTAAAAATTACCGAATCGGAAGGAATCGGTATTTACCGATTCGGTAAATACCGAATCAGTAATGCCCATTGATTCCTATGGGCATTGAAGCCCATAGGAATCAATGGCCATTACCGAATCGGTATTTACCGATTCGGTAATTACCGATTTCTGCAAGGGTGCAGGGGGTGTCACTTTGACACCCTCTAGCACCCCCAATACTCGCTTGTGTGCCATGTGGCACACAGACATGCCCTAAGGGCATGTCTGTCTGTCACATGGCATAGGTGTGCATGCACACATGTACATGCACACCTGGATTCGGTATTTTAACACCCAATTGGATTGGGTGTTAAAATACCGAATCTGAAAGGCCTGTGGGACTCAGAAGAGTCCCACCTACATCTGGAAGATACCGAATCGGTAAAAATACCGATTCGGTATTTTACAGATTCTGTAAATTTACCGATTCGGTAAATATATCGAATAGGTAAATACTGGCCCCCTACATCTCAAAGTGCCAAATACCGGTCGGAAACGGCTGATTTTGGCCGTTTCCGACCGGTATTTGCCACCTACATCGGGCCCTTTGTGTGTAATTCAGACTAATTGATAATATTGGCAGTAGTTGGTATATCGAACATGATTCAGGTGTCCGAAAAGTCAGGAAACAACTATTCTCAAATGGGCCACTCATCCTCCTGCAGTCATTTTGGCATGTCTGTTTCCTGTGATGCAGTCTTGAAATGTGGGAGGCACCACAGTGCCACAGTGGTGTGTGTGATACAAATTATACAGTGCCTGATAACCTGTTGCTCATCCACCTTTGTAGTGCCATGGCTAACTTTATAAGCTATTGAAAAGTACACACTTTAGTGTGGTAATATAGTAATTCCTCTAGACGTCTACTGTCATGTATACTTTCCAGTCATGTTTCCCCAGGCAAGTCACTCCTATTACGCCATGGATTGAAGCTGGTCTGCCAAATAATAACCCTCATAACCCCACTGACACAATCCTCACTCTTCGTAACTATATTTATGGACTTCCCTTTTCACTTTACTAGATTTTTTTAATACAACTATGTGGTTAACATACATACAGACCATTCAAATATGTAGAAGCAGTGAGTGAGTATGACCATTTTAGCGAGCACAATTCAGTCAATCATTGATAAAGAGGGTGAACCAGAATTGTACTGAGTTTTCCAGTATAAACTTAACTCTATTTGTTTTGCCTGTTTCTTCTGTCGAGTGACAGTTCATAATACCAGTCAAAAGGAATACAACTGGAAGGCTTATAGGTATTTGCTCTATATTAGATGCTCGTTTTTCCTTAAATACCACTCTAATTGACTCCCATTCAAGTTTTCTTAAGTCTGTCACGTTCTAGTTAAAAGATCCACATATGTGTATGGCAAGATCTTGAAAAGATCATAAATAACATCTTCAAAAAGACTGCTGGTGTGATGAGATTGTCAAACAAGCGTACATGGATACTCAAGTGCAAATAGGTTTTATTTTCACAATCGTACAGCCTTTTTGCCCTCCATAAACCATTATTTCAGACTCGGTAAAATGTTTACTGAGAGTTAGACTTTCCTGAGAGTCAATCATCTACAAAGTGCAGGAAGTGGACCATCCAGTGAAGGGCTGCCCTGAAAGTTTGGGAACACCCAAAAACATACATGTTTTTTTGTGTTCAAACATTTTTTCTCAGACCACTCCACCCCTGGATTTACTCCTACCAAGGATCACGAGGAGATGGGAAGACCATGTTTGTGGAGGTAATAATAAGAGAGTCAGAAACAGGCTAGCAGCAGATGAGGGAGAAGTGGTAGAGAGTTTCAGAGTTTCAAGTATGTGCATTAACCTCTGCTGTTCATCTGGAAGAACAGCTTGAGTGCTTGGAGGACTTGGGAAGGCCTCAACACGTGAAGATTTTGGGATAGAAGGCATCACATCTAGACTTGAATCTTGCTGAAAGTAGTGATTTCTGACCCACAAAGGATCCCATGAAGCTAAAGTCTGCTTACTATGGTAATGGAATCAGCATAAATTATAGATGTCTTAAAGGAGGACAGAGTCCACAAGACATTAAAGGCAGAGGGCTCAGAAATAGAAGTGTCCTTCCAAAGGAAAACGATTCTGTTTCCTGATAAGATCCATTATTCATATTTTTAAAAGGGGGGAGAAAGAGAAAAAAAGGAAGAACCAGGCTCACCCTCCTATATTTAACTGTAAACATAAAACCTTTGAAAAACAAAGGTCAAGAGCCTCGACTGTCAGTGTCTAGTATTCGCAACGCTCACTGGAGTTGGAATCAATATGTTTATTTAGAAGAAAGAAAAATGTTTTTTCTTTCCTGAGTCCCCTCACTCACCGGGGTTTCCCCACGGTGACATGCCTAATCATAGGGGCCATCCCAGCCCTCTACGGACTAAGGCGTGCTGCGACTTGCGAACTACGTTGGAGCTATGTGTGGTGCAAGTGGTGTTGTTGTGAAGTGGAGTGGTCTAATCTGTAGGAGAGTAGGGTCTGCAATCCTATGGTCACCCCCGATTTTTGCTTTTTGCTTCACTGGTTTACGACTTTCCCTGGCTGTGGGCCTGCTAATCAGACCCACAGCCTAGCTGTGCTCTCTCTAAATTGACAACCATGTACCTTAGGTGCATATCTACTTGGATACTGAGTCACCTTATCAGTCCCTGTACAGTGTACCTTAGGTACCCAGGGCATAGGTGCACCCAGGGCCTACCAGGGGCTGCAGCATGTATTATGCCACCCCTAGCTGGCCATCCAAATCTGACACAACTGGCTGATCAATCAGCTGGGGCAAGGTGGTGTAATCACTTTTTGCTTTAGATATAGCATCCCTATATCTAAACCTAAAATGGACACATATCCTCCTATCAGTCACTCCTATGGCAGGCCTTATCAATCCTGAAGGCAGAGTGCTTGGAATTATGTGAGATGGTGCTCTAGCATGAGCTGAGCCTGTCTGCAGCTTTCGGAACCAAGTCCTTTAGCTGTTTCCATGATAACGCTATACCATATACTCTTAAGTGCATTATAATCCTCGCGGTTATTGCTAACTTTGGTATAGCATTATCAAAACATATCGAGTAAGGTGTCATACGAATTGGAATACTACCCCCTCGCCAATTCTGGCGACGGGGGTAGCATTCCACCCTTCTAGAGGGACATGACATGTATGTAACTGTGAACCCCGGTTAAAGTTAACTTGAGCCTCAGTATCACAAAATGGATGCTGCCACCGCAGACACAAGTCTGACTTCCTGCTGCTGGGAGTCCTTCCAGCGAGGGAGGCTTGGACAAAGGGTTTCCTGCCTTGGGCGGTGCTAGCACCATCCCAGACAGGATTTTGTGTATTAGGTAGGACAGGGCTGAAAGGAATGTGACATGCCTGGGGCACACAAGGTGTCCCTGTGCATACACCGGTCTAAATCAGTTCCTGGGGCACTCCAGCCCCAGAGTTGGCGCAAGATCGGACAAAGGATAGGGGGTGTAACCACCCCCCTTCCTGGTTCCACCCAGAGGAGGGACCTAGTCGTAGTGCAGCCCCCTTTAGCCGGATAAAGGTAGGATCTGGTCCCATTCCAAATTAGATTATCCTGAACAACTTTACAAGAAGAAACTCTGGACTTCGACGTTCTGCTCCACAGAAGACTGAAGAAATCTCCCTTGTGGGCAAGGAGTGTCCACCCTGCACAAGCAGGCACCAACAGCGTACAGCGGCTTCCCTTTGTCGTCTTCCTGCAAGAATCCAGACTTCAGAGCCCGACGAGACCCGAATTTCCCAGACCTCTCCGACCTCTACCTACATCTGCAGCTCAGCTGAGATACGTGGGTGCGACGAGACACGTGGTTCCGGCCATCTTGAAAGAAGCCGCACTTCGCTCCAGCACGACTTCAGAGGTATCCTCGTCCAAGTGCTTTGGGGACTGAGAAGCCCCGACCCCGAGCAGATCCTGCACCGAAGACCAGCCCTCCAGCATCCACGAGATCTGCGTGGGGCCCTTCTGCCTGTTTGCTGCTCGACGCGTTGTCTGGTCACTTGCCGGCTGGCTAGTGACCTCCTAGACGACGAACTGCGAAATCTTCACTGCTGGTCTGGTTGCTCCAGACTGGCCCTTGCTCCCTTCCAAAAGAGGAGCACCCCAGACCCTCCTGGTCCACTCCAGACGCCGTTTCCACTCACCGCGTGGGTTGCCTTTGCCAAGGCCTGTTGACTCCGAATCCAAAGCCGACACCGCCGACAGCGAGAGCCTGCGTGGGACAGCTCGTGCCTCCATCCTGGTCGTCGAAGACACCACCTGGTCCACGTGGCTGCAGAGACAAGCGTCCACCTTCACCTGATCGCGACGACGACACCTGGTTCCACTCCTGGTTCCACTCCAGTCACTGGCTAGTGACTTTGAACATTGTCCCCTCTGCTTTCAGGTTCTACTCTTCACTGATCCACCCTTGGATCACACCGGACATCTTCCTCCTGACCGCCTGCAGCATCTTTTCCTCCAGGCTCCATAGACTTCAACGCCGGAACCCGACACGACTTGGCGCCTATGTACCCGCAGCCTGTGGGTGAGGTAACACGAGCATTTCGGTGCTCAAGGGTAGCTTGACTCTCCTAGTGTCCAGTTCCACAGTCGTTTTGGTCCTATCTAGTCAGGGACGTCCGTACTCACCTTTTTCTTAAACTGTACTGTCCATAGACGTTTGTACGCATCTCGCGTGTGAGTTCACACTCTGCACACGTGTCCCGTGGGCCTCCTAGTACTTACCTCAAGTTAGTATAGCGTGGTCCCAGCGATCCTACAGCCTCTGGACAGCTCCATTCCTATTATTGACTTTCACATTCCACTTACTTAGTATATGGTTTGTCGTGCCCCTAGGGCACCATTGTAAATCGTGCAACTTAAACGTATTTTTCCTAAGAGTTTGTCATGTGCTTAGCCCTCTGATCTCATAAATAGTTCAGAGGTGTATGTTAGTTAATAAATACTTGTTTATTTTCATAACAACCTGTGGGGTGTCCTTTCACTTGGTATTCAAGGGGTTATATGTGGTAAAACAGCTGGCGTCACATGCCAAAAGAGTTTAGCCTAAGACTGCTTTGTCCATGCTACCATTAGGATAGCTGGTCTATAAGGTTGACTTACAACCAATCACCATAAGGGTTGTTTGGACCGATACAAGGTGATCACTAGAACTAGTGAGCATCATATATCAGGCCAACTTCTCACATTGGTGTGCAGCGGTTGGGATTTGAGCTTGCTGTTGTTTTTACCAAATATAATCTTGAGATATCATTTGAAAGATCACATAAGGTACCATAGGTACATATAACAAGCTTAGAAATACTCTGAGTTCTACTGAACCAGCTGTTGTAGTAGAAATGGAGTAGCACACCCTTACTACAACTCTTAGCAAGGGATCAGTAGGTAAACCCATCGTGTAGGTAAGTGCACCACTTACACCTCACTAGAAAAAGCATGTCTATCACAGGAGAGAACACAGTGGCTCCCCTTGGTGATATTGACCCTCCACAGGTCATGTCAAGATATGCAGCCCTTAGCTTCCAGGAGATGAGACAAATGTGTACCTCCAGGAAACTAAAACAGGGTTCTAACCCTACAATTTCTTTTCTGATAGGTCTCTTAGAGACATTTGTTGCCAGAAGGGCTTCTAATTCAGGCCCATCTGACCCTACAGAGGGAAACATACCCCCACTAGAGGAGGACTCTAATCTCCCTGAAACTGATGAAGTGGAGGGAGATGGAGACTCATCTGATGGTGAGGTAAACCATGGTCAGAGAGGAGTCAGCAGACTTACCGGGGCCAACTTAAGCATACATGAGAATGGAACTGGGGGAGCCCCAGGCCCATCCTCAGGCAGGCTTAACCTTGGGAATAGACGAGTTAGGTCTCACTCCAGAGGCTCTAACAGATCTATTCACACCCATGTCTCTCAGGCATCTTCTCAGAGAGGGATGACATCCCCCCAGAGAAGAGAGCATGAAGCTAAGATGAGGGAAGTCAATCTGAGGATTGAGAGGGAAGAACTTGCCCTTGCCAAAGAAAGACTTGCCTTTGCCAGAGAGCAGAAATTGAGTGGGGCAGAACCCACTGGTGGCAGCATTATCCCCAGAGATAAAGACAGGAGTTTTGATACTAGACACCTGAGTAAAATAGTGCCCCCCTTTAAACCAGGGGATGAAATCCACAAATGAATGACTGCTTTGGAGAGGGCCTGCACTGTCCAGTGCATCCCCAAGAGTCAGTGGGCAGCTATATTGTGGCTCTCCTTTGAAGGTAAAGGTAGAGATAAGCTCCTCACTACTAAAGCTGAGGATGCTAACAATTACCAAGTCCTGAAGAATACACTGATTGATGGGTTTGGCTTAACAACTGAGCAGTACAGGTTGCTGTTCAGGGACACCCAGAAAATTCAGTCTCAGGATTGGGCTGACTTTGTTGATTGTGCCACTAAGGCTTTTGAAGGCTGGTTACTGGGAAGTAAAGTTACTGATTACACAGGATTGTATAATCTAATTATGATAGAGCAAATCTTAAGTAATTGTCAGAATCAGTTGTTGCATCAGCACCTTATTGACTCAGATCTGACCTCTCCCCAAGAATTGGGAAAGAAGGCAGACAGATGGGTCAGGACAAGGGTCAAGCAGCAGAACCAGAACCAGGGTGGTGGCCAGAAGAACGCAGACCAAAAGGGTAATGAGAATAAGCAAAATGACCAGAGGTCTTCAACAGGGCCCCAACAATCTAAAGAGGGTGGGTCCCAGAATTCCCAAAAGAAGAAGAATGATGGTCAGAGGAAACCATGGTGCCAATACTGTAAAAGTAAAACTCACTGGTTTAGTGAGTGCACCAAGAAAGGCCCAGCTCCTACCACTACTGCCCCTAAGGCACCTGCAACCCCTAGTACAGTTAGTAGTGGTAGTGTTCCTCCAAAGGCTATAGTGGGGTTAACCTTGGTATCTGAGGCAGGCTCTGACCTAGTCAGAGTACCTACTCAGGCTGTTCTTGTTTGTACTGGGGACATGGATTTGGCCCCTACAATAAGTCCCAGTACTCTGGGCAAGTACAGGCTAACGCCTTTAATCAATGGAAAAATGGCTCAGGCCTACAGGGACACCTGTGCCAGTGTCACTATGGTGACACCAGCATTTGTGGACCCTGGACAGGTAATACTAGGTTCAGACTATCTAGTGACCAATGCTAGCAATGTCACTACCAACCCTAGTATGGCACTTGTTAATTTCTCCTGGGGAGGGGTAAATGGCCTCAAAAGGGTTGTTGTTAGTTCAGACCTCCCAGTGGACGGTCTTTTGGGCAATGATTTGGAATTCTCCCTATGGTCAGATGTGGAGTATAGGACTCATGTGGAAATGTTAGGTTTGTCAGCACATGTCCTTGCTGTGACTAGGTCACAGGCCAAAAAATGCCCAGCTGAACAAGTGCTGGATCCTGGAACAATGGACCAGACACTTCCCAAGAGAAAGAGCAGTAGGGTTAAGGCAGAGCCTTCCCCCCCGCCTCAAGGTGAGGATCAGCTCTCTCAGGAGGCTGACCCAAAGACCCCAGAAGGAACTGTCCTAGAAGAGCTTGACCCTGAACAGGTTGAGTTTCTTGGGACAGGGGGACCTTCCAGGGCAGACTTGAGGCAGGCACAGTTAGACTGTTCCTCTCTTGAACCCCTCAGACAGCAGGCTGCTGCTGAGGCTGCAGGGAATGCCACAGGTACCCACAAGGTGTACTGGGATGATGGACTCCTTTACTCTGAAGCAAGAGACCCCAAGCCTGGTGCCACCAGGAGGCTGGTCATCCCCTTCTCTCTGAGAGGTTTCCTTCTTACATTGGCCCATGAAATTCCTCTTGCAGGTCACTTAGGCCAGAACAAGACTTGGGACAGGCTTGTCCCTCACTTTCACTGGCCTCATATGTCTGAAGACACCAAAGAGTTTTGTCGCTCATGTGTCACCTGCCAAGCCAGTGGCAAATCAGGTGGCACCACAAAGGCCCCCCTTATACCACTACCTGTGGTGGGGGTACCCCTTGAAAGAGTGGGGATTGACATTGTTGGACCAATGGACCCCCAACAGCATCTGGGCACAGATCTATACTGGTGGTAGTGGATCATGCCACCAGGTATCCAGAAGCTATTCCCCTTAGGACCACTACAGCTCCTGTTGTGGCCAGGGCCCTACTTGGAGTTTTCTCCAGAGTGGGGTTTCCTAAGGAGGTTGTCTCTGACAGAGGTGCAAACTTTATGTCAGGATATTTGACTGCTATGTGGAAGGAGTGTGGAGTCAATTACAAATTCACCACCCCCTATCACCCACAGTGCAATGGGCTTGTGGAGAGATTCAACAAGACCCTCAAAGGGATGATAAAAGGGTTACCCGAAAAGCTTAGGCAAAGATGGGACATCCTTTTACCCTGCCTTTTGTTTGCTTACAGAGAGGTCCCACAGAAGGGGGTTGGCTACAGCCCTTTTGAACTTCTATTTGGGCATCCTGTAAGAGGACTCCTGTGTCTTGAGAAGGTAGGATGGGAGCTACCTCTCAAAAAGCCTAAGCAAGACATAGTGGACTATGTACTTGGTCTCCGCTCCAGGATGGCAGAGTACATGGAGAAGGCATCTAAAAACCTTGAGGCCAGCCAAGAACTGCAAAAAGCTTGGCATGACCAAAAGGCTGTCCTTACTGTTTACCAGCCTGGACAGAAGGTGTGGGTGTTGGAGCCAGTGGCACCAGCAGCTCTCCAAGACAAATGGTCTGGACCCCATACTATCATTGAACAAAAGGGAGAGGTCACCTATCTGGTAGACCTTGGAACTCCCAGGAGCCCTCACAGAGTGCTTCATGTGAATAGGCTCAAGGCATTTGTCAACAGGGAAGACATGGGCTTGCTCATGGCTACAGATGAGGGACAGGAGGAAGAGAGTGACCCTCTCCCAGACCTGCTCACTCAGAACCCTGATGATGGGTCAGTAGATGGTGTAGTCTTTTCTGGCAGCCTCTCTGAACATCAGCAAAAGGATTGCAAACAAGTTCTTCAGTCCTTTAGACAAATGTTCTCTCTGACACCCAGTCAGACAAACTGGTGCACCCATGAGGTGGACACTGGTGACAGTCTGCCTATAAAGAGTAAAATCTACAGGCAACCTGACCACGTCAGGGACTGCATAAAATAAGAAGTACAAAAGATGTTGGAATTGGGAGTCATTGAACCCTCAGAGAGCCCTTGGGCTAGTCCTGTAGTTCTAGTGCCTAAACCTCACACCCAGGATGGTAAGAGAGAGATGAGGTTTTGTGTAGACTACAGGGGTCTCAATGCTGTCACTAAGACAGATGCCCATCCAATACCAAGAGCAGATGAACTGATAGATAAATTGGCTTCTGCCAAATTCTTGAGTACATTTGACCTGGCAGCTGGTTATTGGCAAATCAGGTTAGCTGAGGATGCCAAGGCCAAAACAGCATTTTCTACCCCAGGAGGTCATTACCAATTTGTGGTGATGCCCTTTGGTTTGAAAAATGCACCTGCCACTTTTCAAAGGTTGGTGAACCAAGTTCTCTCTGGGCTGGATGACTTCTGTGCAGAGTATCTAGATGATATTGCTGTCTTTAGCTCCACCTGGGAGGATCACCTGATCCACCTGAGGAAAGTTTTGGAGGCCCTGCAAAAGGCAGGCCTCACTATGAAGGCTACTAAGTGCCAGATAGGGCAGAGTCAAGTTGTATATCTGGGCCACCTTGTAGGTGGAGGCCAGGTTCAACCTTTGGAGAGCAAGATACAGGCCATAAAGGACTGGGCTCCTCCAACCACCCAGACACAGGTCAGAGCTTTCTTGGGCCTGTCTGGTTACTATAGGAAATTTGTCAGAAATTATGGAACCATTGTGACTCCACTTAATGACCTGACTATTAAGAAAATGCCAAAGAAAGTTCAGTGGACAGTTAGCTGTCAAAAGGCATTTGATGACCTAAAGCAGGCCATGTGCACTGCACCAATTCTCAAGAGTCCAGACTACTCCAAACCTTTCATTGTCCAAACAGATGCTTCTGAGTTGGGTGTGGGAGCTGTTCTATCTCAACTGAATATTGATGGTCATGACCAGCCCATTGCTTTTATAGGTAAAAGGCTGACCCCTAGAGAGAAACGTTGGTCAGCTATTGAGAGGGAGGCCTTTGCTGTGGTTTGGGCCCTGAAGAAGTTGAGGCCATACTTGTTTGGCACTCACTTCAAGATTCAGACCGACCATAAGCCCCTCTCTGCTAATCAGACCCACAGCCTAGCTGTGCTCTCTCTAAATTGACAACCATGTACCTTAGGTGCATATCTAATTGGATACTGAGTCACCTTATCAGTCCCTGTACAGTGTACCTTAGGTACCCAGGGCATAAGTGCACCCAGGGCCTACCAGGGGCTGCAGCATGTATTATGCCACCCCTGGCTGGCCATCCAAATCTGACACAACTGGCTGATCAATCAGCTGGGGCAAGGTGGTGTAATCACCCTTTGCTTTAGATATAGTATCCCTATATCTAAACCTAAAATGGACACATATCCTCCTATCAGTCACTCCTATGGCAGGCCTTATCAATCCTGAAGGCAGAGTGCTTGGAATTATGTGAGATGGTGCTCCAGCATGAGCTGAGCCTGTCTGCAGCTTTCGGAACCAAGTCCTTTAGCTGTTTCCATGATAACGCTATACCATATACTCTTAAGTGCATTATAATCCTCGCGGTTATTGCTAACTTTGGTATAGCATTATCAAAACATGTTGAGTAAGGTGTCATACGAATTGGAATACTACCCCCTCGCCAATTCTGGTGACGGGGGTAGCATTCCACCCTTCTAGAGGGACACGACATGTATGTAACTGTGAACCCCGGTTAAAGTTAACTCGAGCCTCAGCATCACAAAATGGATGCTGCCACCGCAGACACAAGTCTGACCTCCTACTGCTGGGAGTCCTTCCAGCGAGGGAGGCTTGGACAAAGGGTTTCCTGCCTTGGGAGGTGCTAGCACCACCCCAGACAGGATTTTGTATATTAGGTAGGACAGGGCTGAAAGGAATGAGACATGCCTGGGGCACACAAGGTGTCCCTGTGCATACACCGGTCTAAACCAGTTCCTGGGGCACTCCAGCCCCAGAGCTGGTGCAAGACCGGACAAAGGATAGGGGGTGTAACCACCCTCCTTCCTGGTCCCACCCAGAGGAAGGACCTAGTCGTAGTGCAGCCCCCTTTAGCCGGATAAAGGTAGGAGCTGGTCCCATTCCAAATTAGATTATCCTGAACAACTTTACAAGAAGAAACTCTGGACTTCGAAGTTCTGCTCCACAGAAGACTGAAGAAATCTCCCTTGTGGGCAAGGAGTGTCCACCCTGCACAAGCAGGCACCATCAGCGTACAGCGGCTTCCCTTTGTCGTCTTCCTGCAAGGATCCAGACTTCAGAGCCCGACGAGACCCGGATTCCCAGACCTCTTCAACCTCTACCTACATCTGCAGCTCAGCAGAGATCCGTGAGTGCGACAAGACACCTGGGACCGGCCATCTGAAAGAAGCCGCACTTCGCTCCAGCACGACTTCAGAGGTATCCTCGTCCAAGTGCTTTGGGGACTGAGAAGCCCCGACCCCGAGCAGCTCCTGCACCGAAGACCAGCCCTCCAGCATCCACGAGATCTGCGTGGGGCCCTTCTGCCTGTTTGCTGCTCGATGCGTTGTCTGGTCACTTGCCGGCTGGCTAGTGACCTCCTAGACGACGAACTGCGAAATCTTCACTGCTGGTCTGGTTGCTCCAGACTGGCCCTTGCTCCCTTCCAAAAGAGGAGCACCCCGGACCCTCCTGGTCCACTCCAGACGCCGTTTCCACTCACCGCGTGGGTTGCCTTTGCCAAGGCCTGTTGACTCCGAATCCGAAGCCGACACCGCCGACAGCGAGAGCCTGCGTGGGACAGCTCGTGCATCCATCCTGGTCGTCGAAGACACCACCTGGTCCACGTGGCTGCAGAGACTAGCGTCCACCTTCACCTGATCGCGACGACGACCCCTGGTTCCACTCCAGTCACTGGCTAGTGACTTTGAACATTGTCCCCGCTGCTTTCAGGTTCTACTCTTCACTGATCCACCCTTGGATCACACCGGACATCTTCCTCCTGACCGCCTGCAGCATCTTTTCCGCCAGGCTCCATAGACTTCAACGTCGGAACCCGACACGACTTGGCACCTATGCACCTATGCACCTGTGGGTGAGGTAACACGAGCATTTCGGTGCTCAAGGGTAGCTTGACTCTCCTAGTGTCCAGTTCCACAGTCGTTTTGGTCCTATCTAGTCAGGGACGTCCGTACTCACCTTTTTCTTAAACTGTACTGTCCATAGACGTTTGTACGCATCTCGCGTGTGAGTTCACACTCTGCACACACGTTCCGTGGGCCTCCTAGAACTTACCTCAAGTTAGTATAGCGTGGTCCCAGCGATCCTACAGCCTCTGCACAGCTCCATTCCTATTATTGACTTTCCCATTCCACTAGGGCACCATTGTAAATCGTGCAACTTAAACGTATTTTTCCTAAGAGTTTGTCATGAGCTTAGCCCTCTGATCTCATAAAGAGTTCAGAGGTGTATGTTTATTTTCATAACAACCTGTGTGGTGTCCTTTCACTTGGTATTCAAGGGGTTATATGTGGTAAAACAGATGGCTTCACATGCCAAAAGAGTTTAGCCTAAGACTGCTTTGTCCATGCTACCATTAGGATAGCTGGTCTATAAGGTTGACTTACAACCAATCACCATAAGGGTTGTTTGGACTGATACAAGGTGGTCACTAGAACTAGTGAGCATCATATATCAGGCCAACTTCTCACATAATCTATGTGAGTTAAAAATACCTTCCTAGTGAGCTACAAATGATTTATTCTTGCTCCTGGGGATATGTTAAAAACGGGGTAGAGAACTAGGGATCCTATTGGCAATGAGTCAGGTATGCCTAGTCACTCCTGTCAACATGTTTCGAGCTTCCCCAAGCTCTTCCTCAGGACTACACAGGGACCAGCCCTGTGTTTGCCACTCCTAAACCGTGCTCAAGTGAGGTATTTATAAAGAACAAATTAAATGCTGCAATAATAAAGCATGCATTAATACATACGTATAGGAAATGGTCCCGTAGTACCTGTAAGAAAAAACATACTGCAATGATTAACGGGGATGTCCCCTACAGAGAATTGATGTTTTCACCATACATAGGAAGCAGATCCATGATTGACTGCGTCTTTGTCCATGCTCGAAAGTAAAAAGCCCAGTGGCGTGAAGTTAAAACTCAGTGATGAAACACACACACATCACACATAAAAGACAAACTGTTACATACATATAACTTGACCTAGTTGGGCACCATAGACTACGGAGAGTTGCTCGTATCCTGTTCAATCTGAGGGAACGAAATGAGAAAAAACGGGGGCCGTGTTAGAAATCGGCACCTAAAAGTAATAGGCGTGCCATCATCGTGTTTTTGTCGTTTTTTTTTCAAATGGGAGAGAAAATATGCTAAGGAGTAAGGGAGGGGCCGTAGGTCCGCTTAGGTCCTTCAGGGTTCTGTTGGCACTTACTTGAAACTCAGGATAGCGTGGTACAATCCCCTATGCTGCAACCTCCGGACAGCATCTTGACGCGTGTGTGTCCAGAGGCTGTTTATGAAGCTGATCAAACTGCAGTGTCATTGCGGTCGGCATGGACCGTGAGGCTCCAAGTTTTTTCTGAGCACTTCTTGGCGGCCATTTTAGGAGTATTCCAGGAACCAAAAGGTCGCGAGGCAAGTAATACGTGGCTCAAAACTGCTAAAAATTCATTTTGTGAAGTTCAGGGGCATAGTAGGTTGACAAAAAAGTAATTTAGAAATGTTTTAAGGAAAAATTATTAATAGAGAAAACGTGGCCCAGGCACCGTGGACGCCCATAGTTTGTTTGTTCAGACAGTAGTTTCGGCGGCCATGTTGGTGGGGGCTTGTTCCTCTACTAATGTGCCCATACCTAGTCACTTCAGTTTTATACATTTAGGTGTTCTCGTATTCGTAATGGTGGTTAACTTTCCAACATGATATGCATGAACTTAAAATCATGTTGCTTGGGAGAGAGCAGCGTCAAGTTGCACACCTAGAAAGGACTGATGGTATATTCAGAAAAAGCCTTGTAAGAACATGTGTTAATTGTACAGTGTGAGCTCTTTCAGACATTACTCATGTCATTAGTTGTCCCCAAGGTATATCGTCATTCAGGCCTAGGGTATCAGAACCAAGTTTAAAAACTCAGCGCTGTTCTTTGTCAAACCTTTTTTCTCTATTTTGGTTTGGTTATGTACGGTTTCCAGAACCACCCACCTCAAGTCATTCGGAGTGTGTGCTTTTTCAACAAAATGAGTGGTCATTTTGGTGTTTGAATGTTTACACCTGAAACTACTCCGGTGCTCCACTATGCGTGTGCTGACCTTTCTAGTGGTCATGCCCACGTAGTGTAAGCCACATATGCAGGTCATCATGTAGACCACTATTGCAGTGTTGCAGTTTGAAAACGACCTTAGTTCCCATGTAAGACCATTGTTGTAATGGATTTGTTTTGTTGGCGTGGTGAGGTGGCAAACACTACAGTTAGTGCATGGGTAATGTCCTGCAGGGAGGGGGTGGAGGAGGCGTTCTGCGCCTACTGAGCCTTGTAGTTCTCTGGGTCGTGTGTGGACTACAAAGTTACTGAGGTTTTTGCCCTTCCTGTGGCTGAACATGGGTTTTTCCAGATCTAAACCCCCACTGTTTAGTGTCCTTTGGTCAGTTCTTACGTATAAGACGTAATTGCTCTGAAAAAAGAGATTTCAAGGCACAGGCGAATTACTTGAGTGAAAAACTCCTTCTAAGGAACTACGCCAAACACATTATCACACAGGCAAAGAAAAGGGCTTCAAACAATAACCGAGACGCCCTACTAGAACCAAAGACAGTCAAGGAAAATACCAAGACACGGCCTATCTGTATAACTACTTACAATGTAGCTTCGGACCAAGTAGTTAAGATAGTTAAAAAACATTGGAGGACACTAAACAGTGGGGGTTTAGATCTGGAAAACCCCATGTTCAGCCACAGGAAGGGCAAAAACCTCAGTAACTTTGTAGTTCACACACGACCCAGAGAACTACAAGGCTCAGTAGGCGCAGAACGCCTCCTCCAGCCCCTTTCTGCAGGACATTACCCATGCATTAACTGTAGTGTTTGCCACCTCACCACGGCAACTAAAAAAAAAATTACAACAATGGTCTTACATGGGAACTAAGGTCCTTTTCAAACTGCAACACGGCAGGAGTGGTCTACATGATCACCTGCATATGTGGCTTACACTACGTGGGCATGACCACTAGAAAGGTCAGCCCACGCATAGTGGAGCACCGGAGTAGTTTCAGGTGTAAACGTTCAAACACCAAAATGACCACTCATTTTCTTGAAAAAGCAAACACTCCCAATGACTTGAGGTGGGTGGTGGTTCTGGAAACCGTACATAACCAAACCAACAGAGAAAAAATTGTTTGACAAAGAACAGCGCTGGGTTTTTAAACTTGGTTCTGATACCCTAGGACTGAATGACGATATACCTTGGGGACAACTAAAGACATGAGTAATGTCTGAAAGAGCCCACACTGTACAATTAACACATGTTCTTACAAGGCTTTTTTTGAATATACCATCAGTCCGTCCAAGGTGTGCAACTTGACGCTGCTATCTGTTAGATGCCGGCCAGCCCAAGCACTGCGGGAACGTAGCATGCACCAGTCCCCTTTACCTGCCCACTGGACACTCACAGGACGAACTCTATGAGTGCACCAATGGACCTGAAAAGAGGGTGGTAATGTTGAGGAGACACCAAGTCTTCCACCCTTAAAGGTAACAGGACACAGCTCCCTCCTGTCTTTACGCTTCTGCACCTATGTACAATGGGGGAAAAACAAACCTTTCATGTATCACTGTTTACAATAGTGAATCCCAACCCCCAATGACCATGCCTTACCAAACATACAAAACCCCTCTTACCAGTGTAGAGTGCAGGCTCTGCCTCGTAAAGGTGTGGAGTATAACAACAAAAGTAACGTGGTACTCCGTTATCTGCGCTAATAACTTGTAGCAGAGAAAGGGAGGGAGCCTTTATAAATATGTCCACGTACCAAAAATATAGCAAGGGGAAAAAAGGTCATATGATGGGACCTGCCACCACCTAAAAAACCCCTTTACGAATAAAGGTAGACCGAAGGGACAGGGAGCAGGGAAACCTTCCGTAACGCTAAACAAACCCAGCGTTCGGCAACGAAGCATCCGCGGAGTGACCCAAAACGTCACTTCCGCACAAAACGAGGAAAAGTGTAGTCCCAGCGAAGACTCGCTGGAAACGACTGCAAGCCTCGTAAAAATCAGCGTTTGCGTCGTAACGCTAGAGTGAACGGGAGCCCCCGAACACCCGGGGATAAAGGAATAAAAATATGCTGGGTCAGGAAAGGAACGAGGGAGAGGGGAGGGAAACCAGGAACCCGCTAACTAACTAAACAGGGGAAAAGACGGGAAAGGGACCAACCAAAACGGGGAGAATAACGAACCCTTCTCACGAGCCCGCGAGGAAGGGCAAGGCAGGAAAAAAGGCGTCGGGTCAGCAGAAAAAGGCTCTGCTCAGCAACAATCAGCAACCAACAACCAGGATAGGAATCCAAACACTGGCAATATCGAGCAATGAACTAAAGGTAGGACCAACATTTATCCTCCTTTCCACTGTCATGTGATGTTAAGGCATGGTCATTAAAATAGGACTAGCTCGATTCCTAACACTATCTCCCAAGCAACATGATTTTAAGTTCATGCATATCATGAACTTAAAATCACCAATACGAATACGAGAACACCTAAATGTATAAAACTGAAGTGACTAGGTATGGGCACATTAGTAGAGGAACAAGCCCCCACCAACATGGCCGCCGAAACTACTGTCTGAACAAACAAACTATGGGCGTCTACGGTGACCGGGCCACGTTTTTTTCCTTAAAACATTTCTAAATTACTTTTTTGTCAAGCTACTATGCCCGTGAGCTTCACAAAATGAATTTTTAGCAATTTCGAGCCCCTTATTACTTGCCTCGCGACCTTTTGGTTCCGGGAATACTCCCAAAATGGCCAAGAAGTGCTCAGAAAAAACTTGGAGCCTTGCGGTCCATGCCAACCGCAATGACACTGCAGTTTGATCGGCTTCTTAAACAGCCTCCGGACACACTCGTCAAGATGCGGTCCGGAGGTTGCAGCATAGGTGATTATACCACGCTATCCTGAGTTTCAAGTAAGTGCCAACAGAACCCTGAAGGGCCTAAGCAGACCTACGGCCCCTCCCTTACTCCTTAGCATATTTTCTCTCCCATTTGAAAAAAAATGGCAAAAACACGATAATGGCACGCCTATTACTTTTAGGTGCCGATTTCTAACACGGCCCCCGTTTTTTCTCATTTTGTTCCCTCAGATTAAACAGGATATGAGCAACTCTCCGCAGTCCATGGGGCCCAACTAGGTCCCGTTATATGTATGTATCAGTCTGTCTTTTATGTGTGATGTGTGTGTGTTTTATCACTGAGTTTTAACTTCATGCCACTAGGCTTTTTACTTTCGAGCATGGACTAAGACGCAGTCAATCATGGATCTGTTTCCTATGTATGGTGAGAACATCAATTCTCTGTGGGGGAAATCCCCGTTAACCATTGCAGTATGTTTTTTCTTACAGGTACTACGTGACCATTTCCTTTATGTATGTACTAATGCATGCTTTATTATTGCAAAAAACACAGTTGATGGACAGAATGTAGAACAATGTCATACATTCACCCCAGTACAAGGATCTGGGCCTAAATCCATCGTTTCTTTGCACTCCACACCACCCTGGGTTAGACACTGGCTATATGCAAATCAGCTCTGACCCTGTGCCTCATGGGAACAGTCCAGTCCGAACTACAAAGCCATGTCTTTCCCAGACCGGAATCAAGCATCCAAGGACCGGTTTCTGGCTATCAGCCTTCATCAGCCTGGATAGCTTGACTCCAGTGGTGTGGAGAGCCTGGGACTCACGTCTGAGTATACCCAGCACACTCGGGGTGAAAATTGCAAAAAACACAGTTGATGGACAGAATGTAGAACAATGTCATACATTCACCCCAGTACAAGGATCTGGGCCTAAATCCATCGTTTTTTTGCACTCCACACCACCCTGGGTTAGACACTGGCTATATGCAAATCAGCTCTGACCCTGTGCATCATGGGAACAGTCCATTCCGAACTACCAAGCCATGTCTTTCCCAGACCGGAATCAAGCATCCAAGGACTGGTTTCTGGCTATCAGCCTTCATCAGCCTGGATAGCTTGACTCCAGTGGTGTGGAGAGCCTGGGACTCACGTCTGAGTATACCCAGCACACTCGGGGTGAAAATTGCAAAAAACACAGTTGATGGACAGAATGTAGAACAATGTCATACATTCACCCCAGTACAAGGATCTGGGCCTAAATCCATCGTTTTTTTGCACTCCACACGACCCTGGGTTAGACACTGGCTATATGCAAATCAGCTCTGACCCTGTGCCTCATGGGAACAGTCCAGTCCGAACTACCAAGCCATGTCTTTCCCAGACCGGAGTCAAGCATCCAAGGACCGGTTTCTGGCTATCAGCCTTCATCAGCCTGGATAGCTTGACTCCAGTGGTGTGGAGAGCCTGGGACTCACGTCTGAGTATACCCAGCACACTCGGGGTGCAAACTGCAAAAAACACAGTTGATGGACGGAATGTAGAACAATGCCATACATTCACCCCAGTACAAGGATCTGGGCCTAAATCCATCGTTTTTTTGCACTCCACACCACCCTGGGTTAGACACTGGCTATATGCAAATCAGCTCTGACCCTGTGCCTTATGGGAACAGTCCAGTCCGAACTACCAAGCCATGTCTTTCCCAGACCGGAATCAAGCATCCAAGGACCGGTTTCTGGCTATCAGCCTTCATCAGCCTGGATATCTTGACTCCAGTGGTGTGGAGAGCCTGGGACTCACGTCTGAGTATACCCAGCACACTCGGGGGGAAAATTGCAAAAAACACAGTTGATGGACAGAATGTAGAACAATGTCATACATTCACCCCAGTACAAGGATCTGGGCCTAAATCCATCGTTTTTTTGCACTCCACACCACCCTGGGTTAGACACTGGCTATATGCAAATCAGCTCTGACCCTGTGCATCATGGGAACAGTCCAGTCCGAACTACCAAGCCATGTCTTTCCCAGACCGGAATCAAGCATCCAAGGACTGGTTTCTGGCTATCAGCCTTCATCAGCCTGGATAGCTTGACTCCAGTGGTGTGGAGAGCCTGGGACTCACGTCTGAGTATACCCAGCACACTCGGGGTGAAAATTGCAAAAAACACAGTTGATGGACAGAATGTAGAACAATGTCATACATTCACCCCAGTACAAGGATCTGGGCCTAAATCCATCGTTTTTTTGCACTCCACACGACCCTGGGTTAGACACTGGCTATATGCAAATCAGCTCTGACCCTGTGCCTCATGGGAACAGTCCAGTCCGAACTACCAAGCCATGTCTTTCCCAGACCGGAGTCAAGCATCCAAGGACCGGTTTCTGGCTATCAGCCTTCATCAGCCTGGATAGCTTGACTCCAGTGGTGTGGAGAGCCTGGGACTCACGTCTGAGTATACCCAGCACACTCGGGGTGCAAACTGCAAAAAACACAGTTGATGGACAGAATGTAGAACAATGCCATACATTCACCCCAGTACAAGGATCTGGGCCTAAATCCATCGTTTTTTTGCACTCCACACCACCCTGGGTTAGACACTGGCTATATGCAAATCAGCTCTGACCCTGTGCCTTATGGGAACAGTCCAGTCCGAACTACCAAGCCATGTCTTTCCCAGACCGGAATCAAGCATCCAAGGACGGGTTTCTGGCTATCAGCCTTCATCAGCCTGGATATCTTGACTCCAGTGGTGTGGAGAGCCTGGGACTCACGTCTGAGTATACCCAGCACACTCGGGGGGGAAAATTGCAAAAAACACAGTTGATGGACAGAATGTAGAACAATGTCATACATTCACCCCAGTACAAGGATCTGGGCCTAAATCCATCGTTTTTTTGCACTCCTCACCACCCTGGTTTAGACACTGGCTATATGCAAATCAGCTCTGACCCTGTGCCTCATGGGAACAGTCCAGTCCGAACTACCAAGCCATGTCTTTCCCAGACCGGAATCAAACATCCAAGGACCGGTTTCTGGCTATCAGCCTTCATCAGCCTGGATAGCTTGACTCCAGTGGTGTGGAGAGCCTGGGACTCACGTCTGAGTATACCCAGCACACTCGGGGTGAAAATTGCAAAAAACACAGTTGATGGACAGAATGTAGAACAATGTCATACATTCACCCCAGTACAAGGATCTGGGCCTAAATCCATCGTTTTTTGCACTCCACACCACCCTGGGTTAGACACTGGCTATATGCAAATCAGCTCTGACCCTGTGCCTCATGGGAACAGTCCAGTCCGAACTACCAAGCCATGTCTTTCCCAGATCGGAATCAAGCATCGAAGGACCGGTTTCTGGCTATCAGCCTTCATCAGCCTGGATAGCTTGACTCCAGTGGTGTGGAGAGCCTGGGACTCACGTCTGAGTATACCCAGCACACTCGGGGTGAAAATTGCAAAAAACACAGTTGATGGACAGAATGTAGAACAATGGCATACATTCACCCCAGTACAAGGATCTGGGCCTAAATCCATCGTTTTTTTGCACTCCACACCACCCTGGGTTAGACACTGGCTATATGCAAATCAGCTCTGACCCTGTAAGAAATTGTTCTGCATTCTGTCCATCAACTGTGTTTTTTGCAATTTTCACCCGGAGTGTACTGGGTATGCTCAGACGTGAGCCCCAGGCTCTCCACATCACTGGAGTCAAGCTATCCAGGCTGAAGAAGGCTGATAGCTAGAAACCGGTCCTTGGATGCTTGATTCCGGTCTAGGAAAGACATGGCTTGGTAGTTCGGGCTGGACTGTTCCCATGAGGCACAGGGTCAAGGCTGATTTGCATATAGGCAGTGTCTGACCTAGGGTGGTGTGGAGTGCAAAAAACGATGGATTTAGGCCCAGATCTTTGTACTGGGGTGAATGTAAGACATTGCTCTGCATTCTGTCCATCAACTGTGTTTTTTGCTTTATTATTGCAGCATTTAATTTGCTCTTTATAAATACCTCACTTGAGCACGGTTTAGGAGTGGCGAACACAGGGCTGGTCCCTGTGTAGTCCTGAGGAAGAGCTTGGGGAAGCTCGAAACATGTTGACAGAAGTGACTAGGCATACCTGACTCATTGCCAGTAGGATCCCTAGTTCTCTACCCCATTTTTAACATATACCCCCCAGGAGCAAGAATAAATCATTTGTAGCTCACTAGGAAGGTATTTTTAACTCACATAGATTAGACCACTCCACTTCACAACAACACCACTTGCACCACACATAGTCCATCACTCAAGAGTGCTCCTACGTAGTTCGCAAGTCGCAGCACGCATCAGTCCGTAGAGGGCTGGGATGGCCCCTATGATGAAGCATGTCACCGTGGGTGAGTGAGGGGACTCAAGAAAGAATTTTTTTTTTCTTCTTTTAAATAAGCAAATTGATTCCAACTCCAGTGAGCGTTGCGAATACTAGACACTGACAGTCCAGGATCTTGACCTTTGTTTTTCAAAGGTTTTATGTTTACAGTTAAATATAGGAGGGTGAGCCTGGTTCTTCCTTTTTTCCCTCTTTCTCCCCCCTTTTTGAAAATAAGTCTTACACAGCGAGCAGCTGTGGTGAGTTTTTCTCCCTTGGAGATACTATTATTTCTTATAGAACAAACACCCCAACTCACTACAGACATACTTAAGATACATGATGGCTGAAATCACGGGCCTCACTTATACAGAGGAAGAGGTTGACAGGATAATAGCTTTCATGCTCCCTCTAGCTGGGGCGGCTAGTCGAGACACCAGCGAAGCTAGCCAATGCTGGGATGAGCTAACAGAGCTCAAAAGAAACCAAATAAAAACGATCATACATGGCGTTATGATGAGTATCTGAGAGCAAACGCAGTACACGTGGATTAATAGTAAGAAACGAACCCTTTATCTTTCAAAATGACCTAGCTTTTAAGAAAGATTGGTCTCTCATAAGTTGGCATTGTACTAGAGACTGGTTAGTCCTAATAATAAAAACTGCAGCACGCCTTTCGGAAGAGATGAAAATTGACATAGACAATCTAGAAATTAAACTGAAGACATACCAGACTCCTGCAGAACTTAAAAAAAGACTTGAGGAAGTCAATAAGACAATGAATGAGTTTGAAATCACTCTAAAGGACACCAAATATGTGAAATTCCATAAGGATAAAAATTATTTTTCTCATGAGAAGGTATATCCATACATCAAAGAGGATTACACACCCACAGGAAGGAATCCTGGTTATACCACAGACAATGAGGGTTCCGATACTGGATCTGGCACATCAGATTCCAGCTCCAATCGTTACCAGACTAAAAACAGGAGACAAAGAGGAGGAAGAATGACGAACAGAGGTGGTTACGGATGGTCCACTTACCAAGGGTCCCAACCTTTTGGCCCACCGCCACAATACTTCTATGGACCACTCCCTTTTCACCCACCCTTCCAGCAACAACCATATCCCATTTGGAATAACGCCCAATGGTTGGAACAACATCAGCAGCCTTTTTTAGGGAGAGGCAAACTCCCCCAAAGAGGAAGGACAAGACGAGGACAACAGGTACAATGGTCACAACCTTTGGAAACCAACAGGAGCCACACGCGCAGCATGGGACCCCTGAATGTACCATCAACCAGCAACCACTGAGTCTCGTGGTAAACCTATCTGATACCACTCTGACACCAGACCAGACAACGGTACTGGAGAAGGGATTGGGTTTCGTACCTACAGCAACCCTTGACAAGTTTAAATTGTGCTGCGAATTGAAGGAATTCATTCGCAGAATAAAATTGGAAGTATTCTTGAAAGACAAGGTGCAAGCAAACACCACCAACAGCGATACCAGACTGAAGAAAAAAATCAAAATTTACCCCTCCTGCCAGCAGTCTGCCAGTGGAACTACTGGCTTTCGAAAAAGCGGTCTTGAAGGAGGTAACAGAGATAGACCCGAAATTTATCAAAACCTTTCATAACACCAGTAAAAGAGAGATGGAAGCCATAAAACAACTATCTAATGAACAGTCAATAACGATAAAACCAGCAGACAAAGGTGGGGCCATTGTGGTGCAAAATACCACCGACTACAATACAGAGTGTCTACGGCTCCCAGCGGATGAACGAAATTATGAAATCATTGGAACAAACCTAACAGAAAGGCTACGCATTGAAATAGCCAGTTTGATTGAAGAATCACTGGTCAACGATGGGATGTCTAAGAAAGAGGCAGATTTCCTTGAAAATAGAGATCCAACTACTCCTTACTTCTATACAATTCCAAAAATTCATAAGACCATGGAAACCCCCCAGGGAGACCAATAGTCTCAGGTATTGGTTCTATCCTGGAGCCCCTGTCCAAATTTGCCGATGCCTTCTTAAGACCATTGATACAACAGACAGACACGTACCTTCAAGATACGAAGGCAGTTCTCTGTCTCATTAAAGATCTGGAGTTCAATCCTATGACCCACATACTGGTGGGCCTTAATGTAGAGAGTCTCTACACGAGTCTGCCACATAAAGAGACTCTTGAAATCCTAGAAGAAGTCTTGTTCCAGGATGGATGGAGTTACCAAACCCCCAGACATGTGGTCTTAGAATGTTGTCGCCTTGCATTAACAGAATTCTTTTCAATCCCAAAACAATCTGTACCGCCAGAAGCATGGCACGAGCATGGGGAATACTTTCGCGCCGAGCGTTGCGGGTTTGTACGTCCATCATTTGGAGAAACAGAAAATCTTGAATCCCAACAACCCCCATCTGAGTGACGGCCAACTATGGAAACGCTACATAGACGACATCCTCATGAGCTGGAAAGGGGATGAAAGCAAAGTAGGGCTGTTCTTACAATGGCTCAACCAACAAGATCCTTTTCTAAAATTCACATCATCCATGAGTATTTCTGGATCTGAACATCCAGGCACAGGAAGGGAAACTATCACACATTTTAAACCCACGTCTAGGAACTGTGGGGCATATTATCAAGGACAGGCGATACATTATCGCCGCTTTTATCGGCAGGAAATTGACGATAAAGCGGCGATAATGACCTTGATAATATGCTCTATGAATTCCAATCGAAGCCCATTTTAGATGTGTTCAAATCGAACATGGGCTTCGATTGGAATTCATAGAGCACATTATCAAGGCCATTATCGCCACTTTATCGGCAGTTTCCTGCCGATAAAAGCGGCGATAATGTATCGTCTTTCCTTGATAATATGCCCCTGTCTTCTTAGATTTGACAGTTTCCACCCCAGACAACTAAGGGAGAATCTTCCCTTCGGTCAGTTCTTACGTATAAGACGTAATTGCTCTGAAAAAAGAGATTTCAAGGCACAGGCGAATGACTTGAGTGAAAAACTCCTTCTAAGGAACTACCCCAAACACATTATCACACAGGCAAAGAAAAGGGCTTCAAACAATAACCGAGACACCCTACTAGAACCAAAGACAGTCAAGGAAAATACCAAGACACGGCCTGTCTGTATAACTACTTACAATGTAGCTTTGGACCAAGTAGTTAGGATAAATAAACATATTGATTCCAACTCCAATGAGCGTTGCGAATACTAGACACTGACAGTCCAGGCTCTTGACCTTTGTTTTTCAAAGGTTTTATGTTTTCATGATCCATTATTCAACAGAAGGTGGCCCTTTTCCAGCCAGTAAATGCAAATTTGTAATTTTGCAAGCAGTAACCGCAGTATATTAAATATGTGCTTTATCTTTTGGCTTTTAGGCATGGGGACATTTGCCAGGAGATAAAAAATGCAGGTTGTGTGGAAGGAAGTGGTGCAACCTAGAGCTCAGCCCTCAGTTCTGTGTCCTGCGTTGCTGAAGGTGGTCACTGGAGACAAGACAAATCTATTTGCTCAGGTAGAATAGTCAGCTATTTATGGAAGGGCATTTAATAAAACAATGGGGAGCAGGACAATGTTGGCTATCTTTTGCTGTGGTCCTGCACTGTATTTGAAGTAGGCGTTAGCTTTGAAATACTCAATGATATTCAGTTTATATGGTACTGCATATGAAAAGATGAGGGGTGTATCGTAAGTGTAACTGTAGGCGCGAGAGCAATTTTTGCAAGGCTACAATGAGTCCTCTCAAACAATCATGAACTACCACAAATGTTATGTAAGCTTCTTTAAAATAACAGCAGCAGAATGTACATCTTTGTTGATGATTTGCACCCAAATGAAATATGGCTGAAGCTACACTGCAAAGGATGCAAGCCCTTGCCCCCACTTGACGGCATACTTCATTAACTGGTCGCTACCTGACAATGGCAACATCTTATGACTATCAGGGGCACGCCTTGAGCACCTTCATGATATTCTGTTGTACATTACAGATAAAAAAAGAGGACAGTTTCATTTAAGAGAGCATTCTTGATCAGGGGGTGGGTCAAAAGATTGAACTAAAACTGAATAGTGGTAGGTTAAAGAATATCTTTATTATAACCTTGCTAACATAATATTAACAACAAGCGGGTTTTTCTAGGGCCCTTCATACCATTTCAATTAGCTGACGTGTTTCTGCCCTTGTTAAGCCCAGTGGCTTAACGAAAGTTGAGGGGCCCCCGTTCAAAGTACATGGAGGGGGCTCCCTCCCCGGGCCACCACCTACCACTTTTGCAGAGGAGGCCCCCTGGAGATTGAGGGCCCTCTCTGCACCGACGGGGCTGCGGGGGCTTATCTTATGCCACTGTGAAGATGCCAGAAATGCTTCTTATTTCCGTTATGGAGCTAGCTCATTAGAAAATCAACAGATCTACAACTTCGGGCCATAAGACATTTACTTTAACACCAAGTACAAAACAAAACAAATTAATGGTGCACTGACATAGCAACACTAATTAGCCCATAGCAAGCTTATTCTATTTTGGCCACAGCACAAAAATAGAAAAATGTTCTCATGTGCCCTGGCGGTGTGGTCTGTGGGACTGGCAGGTTTTTGTGCCCAGGGAGGTCTGTGGGACTGGCAGGTTTCTGTGCCTGGGGAGGTCTGTGGGGCTGGCAGGATTCTGTGCTTGGGGAGGTCTGTGGCGCTGGCAGGTTTCTCTTCTTGGAGAGGTCTGCGGGGATGGCAGATTCTGTGCCTGTGTAGCCCTGTAAGACTGACATGTTTCTGTACCCGGGGGAGGTCAGTGGGGCTGGCAGGTTTCTCTACCTGGGGAGGTCTGTGGGACTGGCAGGTTTCTCTGCCTCGGGAGGTCTGTGGGGCTGGCAGGATTCTGTGCTTGGGGATGTCTGTGGGGCTGGCAGGTTTCTGTGCCCAGGGAGGTCAATGGAACTGGCAGGTTTCGGTACTTGGGGAGGTCTGTAGGGCTGGCAGACTTCAGTGACCGGGCAGGTCTGTGGGGCTGGCTGGTTTCTCTGCCTGGGGGAGGTCTGTGGGACTGGCAGGATTCTCTGCCCGGGTCGGTCTGTAGGTCTGGAAAGATTCTGTGCTTGGGGAGGTCTATGGGGCTGGCAGGTTTTTCTGCCTGGAGAGGTCTGTGGAGATGGCAGATTCTGTGCCTGTGGAGGTCTGTGGGACTGGCAGGTTTCTGTGCGTGTGGAGGTCTGTGGGGCTGGCAAGTTTCTGTGCATGGGGAGGTCTGTGGGACTGGCTGGTTTCTGTGCCTGGGGTGGTCTGTGTGGCTGGCAGGTTTCTCTGCCTGGGGAGGTCTGTGGGACTGGCTGGTTTCTGTGCCTTGGGTGGTCTGTGAGGCTGGCAGGTTTCTCTGCCTGGGGAGGTCTGTGGCACTGGCAAGTTTCTCTGCCTGGGGAGGTCTGTGAGGCTAGCAGGTTTCTGTGCTTGGTGAGGTCTGTGGGGCTAGCAGGTTTCTGTGCCCGGGGAGGTCTGTGGGACTAGCAGGTTTCTCTGCCTGAGGAGGTCTGTGGGGCTGGCAAGATTCTTTGCTTGGGGAGGTCTGTGGGGCTGGCAGGTTTTTTCTGTCTGGAGAGGTCTGTGGAGATGGCAGAATATGTGCCTGTGGAGGTCTGTGGGACTGGCAGGTTTCTGTCCTTGGGGAGGTCTGTGGGGCTGGCAGGTTTCTGTGCTTGGGGAGGTCTGTGGGACTGTGGAAAATTAATTCGTATTGATAAACATTATCTGCGCCATCTTGCCTTTCTCCCAATGCCACACTTTTGTCACACACGGCAGCCATTTTAGATGCCTTGGTCAGACCTTCTCTCTGCACGCCGCCGATCTCCAGCGCGGCTCCCCATCCTCGCAAGTATCTCCCCCACGCACTGGTCACCCCCCCCCTCTCTCTCTCTCTCTCATGCATGGCTCATAAACCCCCTCCATCTGCGCTGCTTTTCCCTGAGAATCACATCCCGTGCCTGCCCGACCCCTCCGTTTCATCCTATTCACTATCGCACCCTCTGACACTCCTCTTCCTCCGTGTCCGATTGTCCAGGCCGTTCCCAGGCTATCACCTAGCCCTGCAGATGCAGTTTATGGCCCCAACTGTAAAGAATCAACCCTCTTCAAAGGAGTTACAGTAGATCAAGGCCCCCACCCCATGAGATCCGTCACACCACACGCATTCTGGGAATCGGCGGAATGCCCTGCTGTTCCTACCGTCTGATAACGATCCTGTATTGTGATTGGGGAGGGGATTCTCACTGTAAGGGTGTGTGGGAACGGGCCTGAAGTGGAAGATTCCGGGGATGTCTTTCATACTTCAAAGAACCTTTATTGTAATAAAGAATGTCTTCCTACCATAAATGCGTGTATAAGAGGCCAGGCCTCAGAGATGCAGTTAGAGCACCTCGAGAAGATTCCCTGTTGGTCTGATTTGATTTGTTCTCCTCCGGAGAGAATAAACCCTTGTTTCCTGCCTTCCAGTCTCCAGCGCCTGCCTTTTCATTGATTAAATACTTTGTGGGTTAAGAGGCGATATCGCCGGGCAATACTTAAGGTTATTTCGTTCGCTGATTGCCTTCCTGCTTTACAGGACTGGCATGTTTCTGTGCCTGGGGACGTCTCTGGGACTTGCTGGTTTCTGTGCCTGGGGAGGTCTGTGGGGCTGGCAGGTTTCTCTGCCTGGGGAGGTCTGTGGGACTGGCAGGTTTCTGTGCCCGGAGAGGTCTGTGGGGCTGGTACGTTTCTGTGCCCGGAGAGGTCTCTGGGGCTGGCAGGTTCCTCTGCCCGGAGAGGTCTGTGGGGCTGGCAGGTTTCGGTACCTGGGGAGGTCTGTGGGGCTGGCAGGTTTCTGTACCTGAGGAGGTCTGTGACGCTGGCTGGTTTCTCTGGGGCCGATTCACAGAACTAACTTATGACAAAATCCTAAACTTACTACTTTTGGTATTCACAAAAGTTAGGATTTTGTTTATGTTTGTCTTAAGACAGACTTAAGACAAACTTAAGACAAAATCCTAACTTAAGTCTGTCTTAAATTTGTCTTTCGACAAACTTAAGACAAAATCCTAACTTCTGTGAATACCAAAAGTAGTAGGTTTAGGATTTTGTCTTAAGTTAGTTCTGTGAATCGGGTCTGTTGCCTGGGGAGGTCTGTGAGGCTGGCAGGTATCTGTCCCCAGAGGAGTCCGAAGGACTGGCAGTTTCTCTCTGCCTGGAGAGGTCTGTGGGGCTGGCAGGTTTCTGAGGCAGGATGCTGGATGATCTTGTCACACCCACAGGGTCAGGGATTTGGAGACATTTATGGACCAGAAACATTGATCCTTTTACTGCTACTGAGCGGAGTACAACGGCTTCTTCGCAGAAAAGTGCACGGGGCGCCCACCAGTTCAAAGGTCTTAAGTGAGGTAGGTTGTGCTGGTGTTAAAAAAAAAAGTCCAGAAAGTGAAGAGAGTTACACATGCTGGTGCCTGTTTCCACGGAAGTCACGTGCAACCTCTAGTAGAACATGCTTCGTAATGTAGAAAGACTGTAAATGTTATTTTTTTCCTTTCATATCAATGGGGTAAGATTGGTGGCTCTTTGCGACAGCAGTAAACAGAGGGGAAGTACATGGTATGCAGTGCCACGAGAATTATTCTGCAGGTACTCAATTATGCACCAGGAAAACGTAAATTATGCGGTCTAATGCCGTTTGATACTTATATACTTTTTATTTTTTTATTTTTACACCTTTTAAGACTGTTCTGGCTAACATTTCACCTCAGTCTAAGTTTAACAACCAAACAGCAGAGAGTAACTGAAAGGTGGCCTGTCAATTTTAGTGAAGGGCATTCGACTGTGCAGAAATGCATGTTGCTGTATTTTAGTAACTTGTATCTGGCTCAGCTAGAAACCATTTTTTTCTGCAAGCTGCAATTTTTGTAGCACCACTGCCACCACAGCCCCAATCCTCACCCTCTCTGCCCCAACCCTCCTCCCACTCCACCCACTCACACCCTGATGTCCAGCTGGACCCGCCCCTTCGGAACTGACATCACTCAGAAACTAGAATTCAACGACAAAAGAAATCAGGCCAGTTTTGGGGGGAAGTGGGTACCACTTTGCCTTGATAAAGTCGGGCGAAACCAGGAAACTTCTCCCAAAGTCACAAACAAATGGTGTAAATTCATAGATGAAGGGTACATTTTCTTGCGCCCACAAACTTCAATGACGATTTATGTGTTTTCTGTAAAATCCACAAATCAACATAAATCACAGGTGAAACTCATAACACACACTTTTAATCTTTAATGTGTAACATAACCCCCCCCCTCTTTTACAAACAACCTTCATGTACCAAAGGCGCCTTTCTTTTACTAAATGACTTCACTCTAAACTGGAGACCTTACGCACACAAGTGGTCGTCGCAATGAATTTTGGGTAGGGTGCACTTGTATGCGGGGCGGGTGGCATAGACTGGGGGAACAGACGGACAGACAGACTCACCTGTGCGGGCCGCAGAAGACAGGGAAAACAAGGCTAGCCGAAGAAATTGCACGTTCCCTCTCAATTGTCTCCACTCTGGCCTCTGGGATGCCTCCTCGCTTCACATGTCAGCAATGCGCATGACAATTGGTCACCAGCCCCACCCTAAGGGTGAAGAGTAAAACCGCGCAAACGCTGCGGTGAAGACATATGCACGCTGTGCAGTGTGCACCATTACCATTTTTTTACATTTTACCATTCAAATTATGAAAAAAAGTCTAGCATAAGTTACATAACCTACCTATATTAATTAATTACCTATCCCAGACGGTCACTGATGTGTTGTACTTGCTGGTACAGCTGAGGGGGCCCCTTGAGCGCAGGGGCCCCCTGCAACACGGCGGCTGCAGGGCCCTGGGGCCTGTGTTACGCCCCTGCTTATAATTCCACGCCACACAATTCAACTATAAATAATTTAACCCTGCAACATTCCATACCACATAATTATAATCCTAAAAATACACATATTTCTACTTCACTCCATACCACATAATTCCACATCACAGAATAACATTCCACACAACTTAATACCACTCCCAAGCACATATTTACACTCCACACAACTCAACTGCACATAATTCAACTTCGACCTATATAATTACACTTCACACAACATATTTACACTCAACTCTAAAACACATAATTACCCTCCAAAAAATACAACTCTGCAACATGTTGCATAGTTCCGCTCTGCATAATTATACACCACGGCACATAATTCCACATGTCACACAATTCCACAATTCATCCCCACACCATTTATCACACAGCATAATAACACTCCACATATACCACACAGCTCCACATAATTAACCTCCACATAATTATGCTGCATACATAAACTCCACATAAATCCAGTCTATGCCACGTAGCAACACTCCACATACCTACACTTCACACCATGCCTCACAATACCACATATTTTCACTCAGCACCACAACTTCCACGTCACACAATTCAACTCTACACATTTCCATTCCACACCACATAATTCACAACAAACTACATAATTCAGACTAACACCACAAATGCACAACACAGCACATACATCCAATCTACACCACAAAATTCCACATCATGCTACAATATTTAACAGCACACCACATAAGTAAACTCTACTACATACCACTCCACAACACAAAATATCATTCCAGATAATACCACTCCAAGACACACAATCCCACTCCACTCAATACCACATAATTACACTGCACGCCATGCCACATTATTTCACTACACAGATCCAATCAACGCAACACAATTAAACAAATAACAATTTCAATCCAAACCAAATATGTCCACTTGACACCACACACAGTCCCTCCACTCCAAACAGAAAACGCATAGGTAAAATGCATAGGTAAAATGCATTGTCCTTTACAACATCATTAGCTCTAACGCTCACCTTCAAACGCATCCCAGCAGATCCTGTTTCTGGAGCTGCAAACTTTCTAGCCGAAGTCAGCTCTGTGCTGCCTCAGAGGAGCAGAGCCCTGTGAAGAATGCTGTCACTGGGGCCCCCACCTCATCCTTTCTCCAGTCAGCTCTCCTCTGAGCTGCCTCCTGCATTGTCTCTGGGGCCCCCACCCCCATCCTTTCTCCTGTCAGCTCTCCTCTGCGCTGCCTCCGGCGCTGTCTCTGGGGTCCCGACCCCCATCCTTTCTCCTGTCAGCTCTACTCTGCACTGCCTACTGCGCTGTCTCTGGGGCCCCCACCCCATCCTTTCTACTGTCATATCTCCTCGGCGCTGCCTCCTGCGCTGTCTCTGGGGCCCCCCCACCTCCATCATTCCTCCTGTCGGCTCTCCTCTGCGCTGCCTCCTGCGCTGTCTCTGGGGCCCCCACCCTACATCCTTGTCCTCTACGTCTCGGAGGCTGTGCCCTGTGGAGAATGCTGTCTCTGGGGCCCCTACCCCATCCTTTCCCCTGTCAGCTCTCCTGTGTGCTGCCTCCAGCTCTCTCTGAGGCCCCCACCCCATCCTTTCTCCTATCAGCTCTCCTCTGCGCTGCCTCCTGCAGTGTCTCTGGGCCCCCACACCAATCCTTTCTCCTGTAAGCTCTCCTCTGCGCTGCCTCCTGCGCTGTCTCTTGGTTTCCCACCCCCATCCTTTCTCCTGTCAGCTCTCCTCTGCGCTGCCTCCTGCGCTGTTTCTGGGGTCCCCACCCCATCCTTTCTCCTATCAGCTCTCATCTGCGCTGCCTCCTGCACTGTCTCTGGGCCCCCACACCAATCCTTTCTCCTGTCAGCTCTCCTCTGTGCTGCCTCCTGCGCTGTCTCTGGGGTCCCCACCCCCATCCTTTCTCCTGTCAGCTCTCCTCTGCGCTGCCTTCTGCGCTGTCTATGGGGTCCCCAACCCAATCCTTTCTCCTGTCAGCTCTCCTCTGCTCTCCCTCCTGTGCTGTCTCCGGGGCCCCCACCCCCACCCCCATCCTTTCTCCTGTCAGCTCTCCTCTGCGCTGCCTCCTGCCCTGTCTCTGAGGCCCACACCCCATCCTTTCTCCTGTCAGCTCTCCTCCGCGCTGCCTCCAGCGCTGTCTCTGGGGCCCCCACACCCCATAATTTCTCCTGTCGGCTCCCCTCTGCGCTGCCTCCTGCTCTCTCTGGGGCCCCCACCCCCATCCTTTCTCCTGTCGGCTCCCCTCTGCGCTGCCTCCTGCTCTCTCTGGGTTCCCCACCCCCATCCTTTCTTCTGTCAACTCTCCTCTGCGCTGCTCCTGTGCTGTCTCTGGGGCCCACACCCCAATCCTTTCTCCTGTCAGCTCTCCTCTGCGCTGCCTCCTGCACTGTCTCTGGGGTCCCCACCCTTATCCTTTCTCCTGTCAGCTCTCCTCTGCTCTGCCTCCTGCACTGTCTCTGGGGACCCCACCCTCATCCTTTCTCCTGCCAGCTCTCCTCTGCGCTTCGTCCTGCTCTGTCCCTGGGGTCCCCACCCCTTCTCCTGTCAGCTCTCCTCTGCGCTGCCTCCTGTGCTGTCTCTGGGGTCCCCACCGCCTCCTTTCACCTATCAGCTCTCCTCTGCTCTGCCTCCTGCGCTGTTTCTGGGGCCCCCACCCCATCCTTTCTCCTGTCAGGTCTCCTCTGCGCTGCCGCCTGCGCTGACTCTGGGGCCCCCACCCACATCCTTTCTCCTGTCAGCTCTCCTCTGTGCTGCCTCCGGCGCTGTCTCTCGGGCCCCCACCCCTGTACTTTTCCTCTCCCGTCTCAGAGGCTGTGCCCTGTGGGGAATGCAGTCTCTGGGGTCCCCACCCCCATCCTTTCTCCTGTCAGCTCTCCTCTGTGCTGCCTCCTGCGCTGTCTCTGGGGCCCCTACCCCCATTCTTTCTCCTGTCAGCAGCTCTCCTCTGCTCTGCCTCCTGCGCTGTCTCCGGGGCCCCCCAACCCCATCCTGTCTCCTGTCAGCTTTCCTCTGCGCTGCCTCCTTCCCACTGCCTACAGTGGGAAGGAAACAAGCTCCCGGGGACCGGTTTCTGGCATTACAGCCGTCTTCGGCCCGGTTTGCTTGAATCCTGATGGTGCAATGAGCAAGGGTCTCACATCTGAGAATACCCTTCCACGCTTAGGGTGGACAAAAATATTTACAAAAAGGGGTGGTGAGGGACAGAGTCTCTGAATTAAGCAGAAACCTCTCACCCAGTCAAAAGATCAGGGCTAGATCCAACACCGTTTTTTAGCTCACTGCACCATCCCAGTTTCAGAACCTGGCTGTATGCAAATTAGTCTGTTCCTGTCCCAGTGCATGATGGGAACAGGACAAACCAAACTACAGAAGCCAATTCTTACAGTGGGAAGGAAACAAGCTCCCGGGGACCGGTTTCTGGCATTACAGCCGTCTTCGGCCCGGTTTGCTTGAATCCTGATGGTGCAATGAGCAAGGGTCTCACATCTGAGAATACCCTTCCACGCTTAGGGTGGACAAAAATATTTACAAAAAGGGGTGGTGAGGGACAGAGTCTCTGAATTAAGCAGAAACCTTTCACCCAGTCAAAAGATCAGGGCTAGATCCAACACCGTTTTTTAGCTCACTGCACCATCCCAGTTTCAGAACCTGGCTGTATGCAAATTAGTCTGTTCCTGTCCCAGTGCATGATGGGAACAGGACAAACCAAACTACAGAAGCCAATTCTTACAGTGGGAAGGAAACAAGCTCCCAGGGACCGGTTTCTGGCATTACAGCCGTCTTCGGCCCGGTTTGCTTGAATCCTGATGGTGCAATGAGCAAGGGTCTCACATCTGAGAATACCCTTCCACGCTTAGGGTGGACAAAAATATTTACAAAAAGGGGTGGTGAGGGACAGAGTCTCTGAATTAAGCAGAAACCTCTCACCCAGTCAAAAGATCAGGGCTAGATCCAACACCGTTTTTTAGCTCACTGCACCATCCCAGTTTCAGAACCTGGCTGTATGCAAATTAGTCTGTTCCTGTCCCAGTGCATGATGGGAACAGGACAAACCAAACTACAGAAGCCAATTCTTACAGTGGGAAGGAAACAAGCTCCCGGGGACCGGTTTCTGGCATTACAGCCGTCTTCGGCCCGGTTTGCTTGAATCCTGATGGTGCAATGAGCAAGGGTCTCACATCTGAGAATACCCTTCCACGCTTAGGGTGGACAAAAATATTTACAAAAAGGGGTGGTGAGGGACAGAGTCTCTGAATTAAGCAGAAACCTCTCACCCAGTCAAAAGATCAGGGCTAGACCCAACACCGTTTTTTAGCTCACTGCACCATCCCAGTTTCAGAACCTGGCTGTATGCAAATTAGTCTGTTCCTGTCCCAGTGCATGATGGGAACAGGACAAACCAAACTACAGAAGCCAATTCTTACAGTGGGAAGGAAACAAGCTCCCGGGGACCGGTTTCTGGCATTACAGCCGTCTTCGGCCCGGTTTGCTTGAATCCTGATGGTGCAATGAGCAAGGGTCTCACATCTGAGAATACCCTTCCACGCTTAGGGTGGACAAAAATATTTACAAAAAGGGGTGGTGAGGGACAGAGTCTCTGAATTAAGCAGAAACCTCTCACCCAGTCAAAAGATCAGGGCTAGATCCAACACCGTTTTTTAGCTCACTGCACCATCCCAGTTTCAGAACCTGGCTGTATGCAAATTAGTCTGTTCCTGTCCCAGTGCATGATGGGAACAGGACAAACCAAACTACAGAAGCCAATTCTTACAGTGGGAAGGAAACAAGCTCCCGGGGACCGGTTTCTGGCATTACAGCCGTCTTCGGCCCGGTTTGCTTGAATCCTGATGGTGCAATGAGCAAGGGTCTCACATCTGAGAATACCCTTCCACGCTTAGGGTGGACAAAAATATTTACAAAAAGGGGTGGTGAGGGACAGAGTCTCTGAATTAAGCAGAAACCTCTCACCCAGTCAAAAGATCAGGGCTAGATCCAACACCGTTTTTTAGCTCACTGCACCATCCCAGTTTCAGAACCTGGCTGTATGCAAATTAGTCTGTTCCTGTCCCAGTGCATGATGGGAACAGGACAAACCAAACTACAGAAGCCAATTCTTACAGTGGGAAGGAAACAAGCTCCCGGGGACCGGTTTCTGGCATTACAGCCGTCTTCGGCCCGGTTTGCTTGAATCCTGATGGTGCAATGAGCAAGGGTCTCACATCTGAGAATACCCTTCCACGCTTAGGGTGGACAAAAATATTTACAAAAAGGGGTGGTGAGGGACAGAGTCTCTGAATTAAGCAGAAACCTCTCACCCAGTCAAAAGATCAGGGCTAGATCCAACACAGTTTTTTAGCTCACTGCACCATCCCAGTTTCAGAACCTGGCTGTATGCAAATTAGTCTGTTCCTGTCCCAGTGCATGATGGGAACAGGACAAACCAAACTACAGAAGCCAATTCTTACAGTGGGAAGGAAACAAGCTCCCGGGGACCGGTTTCTGGCATTACAGCCGTCTTCGGCCCGGTTTGCTTGAATCCTGATGGTGCAATGAGCAAGGGTCTCACATCTGAGAATACCCTTCCACGCTTAGGGTGGACAAAAATATTTACAAAAAGGGGTGGTGAGGGACAGAGTCTCTGAATTAAGCAGAAACCTCTCACCCAGTCAAAAGATCAGGGCTAGATCCAACACCGTTTTTTAGCTCACTGCACCATCCCAGTTTCAGAACCTGGCTGTATGCAAATTAGTCTGTTCCTGTCCCAGTGCATGATGGGAACAGGACAAACCAAACTACAGAAGCCAATTCTTACAGTGGGAAGGAAACAAGCTCCCGGGGACCGGTTTCTGGCATTACAGCCGTCTTCGGCCCGGTTTGCTTGAATCCTGATGGTGCAATGAGCAAGGGTCTCACATCTGAGAATACCCTTCCACGCTTAGGGTGGACAAAAATATTTACAAAAAGGGGTGGTGAGGGACAGAGTCTCTGAATTAAGCAGAAACCTCTCACCCAGTCAAAAGATCAGGGCTAGATCCAACACCGTTTTTTAGCTCACTGCACCATCCCAGTTTCAGAACCTGGCTGTATGCAAATTAGTCTGTTCCTGTCCCAGTGCATGATGGGAACAGGACAAACCAAACTACAGAAGCCAATTCTTACAGTGGGAAGGAAACAAGCTCCCGGGGACCGGTTTCTGGCATTACAGCCGTCTTCGGCCCGGTTTGCTTGAATCCTGATGGTGCAATGAGCAAGGGTCTCACATCTGAGAATACCCTTCCACGCTTAGGGTGGACAAAAATATTTACAAAAAGGGGTGGTGAGGGACAGAGTCTCTGAATTAAGCAGAAACCTCTCACCCAGTCAAAAGATCAGGGCTAGATCCAACACCGTTTTTTAGCTCACTGCACCATCCCAGTTTCAGAACCTGGCTGTATGCAAATTAGTCTGTTCCTGTCCCAGTGCATGATGGGAACAGGACAAACCAAACTACAGAAGCCAATTCTTACAGTGGGAAGGAAACAAGCTCCCGGGGACCGGTTTCTGGCATTACAGCCGTCTTCGGCCCGGTTTGCTTGAATCCTGATGGTGCAATGAGCAAGGGTCTCACATCTGAGAATACCCTTCCACGCTTAGGGTGGACAAAAATATTTACAAAAAGGGGTGGTGAGGGACAGAGTCTCTGAATTAAGCAGAAACCTCTCACCCAGTCAAAAGATCAGGGCTAGATCCAACACCGTTTTTTAGCTCACTGCACCATCCCAGTTTCAGAACCTGGCTGTATGCAAATTAGTCTGTTCCTGTCCCAGTGCATGATGGGAACAGGACAAACCAAACTACAGAAGCCAATTCTTACAGTGGGAAGGAAACAAGCTCCCGGGGACCGGTTTCTGGCATTACAGCCGTCTTCGGCCCGGTTTGCTTGAATCCTGATGGTGCAATGAGCAAGGGTCTCACATCTGAGAATACCCTTCCACGCTTAGGGTGGACAAAAATATTTACAAAAAGGGGTGGTGAGGGACAGAGTCTCTGAATTAAGCAGAAACCTCTCACCCAGTCAAAAGATCAGGGCTAGATCCAACACCGTTTTTTAGCTCACTGCACCATCCCAGTTTCAGAACCTGGCTGTATGCAAATTAGTCTGTTCCTGTCCCAGTGCATGATGGGAACAGGACAAACCAAACTACAGAAGCCAATTCTTACAGTGGGAAGGAAACAAGCTCCCGGGGACCGGTTTCTGGCATTACAGCCGTCTTCGGCCCGGTTTGCTTGAATCCTGATGGTGCAATGAGCAAGGGTCTCACATCTGAGAATACCCTTCCACGCTTAGGGTGGACAAAAATATTTACAAAAAGGGGTGGTGAGGGACAGAGTCTCTGAATTAAGCAGAAACCTCTCACCCAGTCAAAAGATCAGGGCTAGATCCAACACCGTTTTTTAGCTCACTGCACCATCCCAGTTTCAGAACCTGGCTGTATGCAAATTAGTCTGTTCCTGTCCCAGTGCATGATGGGAACAGGACAAACCAAACTACTCAGACATGAGTCCCTTTCTCACTGCTCCATCAGGATTCAAGCAAGCCGGGCCGAAGACGGCTGAAATGCCAGAAACCGGTCCCCGGTAGCTTGTTTCCTTTCTGGTGAAGAATTGGCTTGGTAGTTTAGTCTGCCCTGTTCCCATGATGCACTGGGCCAGGGACAGACTGATTTGCATATAGCCAGGTTCTGAGCTGGGATGGGGCAGTGAGATAAATAACGGTGATGGATCAAGCCCTGATCTTTGGACTGGGTAAGAGTGGTCTGCTCAATTCAGACACTCTGTTCATCACCACCCCCTTTTCTGAATCGTATTGAGTAGAGCATAATTATGTGGAGGTTAATTATGTGGAGCTGTGTGGTATATGTGGAGTGTTATTATGCTGTGTGATAAATGGCGTGGGGATGGATTGTGTAACGTGTGGAATTATGTGGCATGGTGTACAATTATGCGGAGTGGAATCATGCAACATGTTGCAGAGTTGTATTTTGTGGAGGGTAAATATGTGTTTTAGAGTTGAGTGTAAATATGTAGTCTGAAGTGTAATTATATAGGTTGAAGTTGAATTATGTGTAGTTGAGTTGTGTGGAGTGTAATTATGTGGTTGGGAGTGGTATTAAGTTGTGTGGAATGTTATTCTGTGATGTGGAATTATGTGGTATGGAGTGAAGTGGAAATATGTGTATTTTTCGGATTATAATTATGTGCTATGGAATGTTGCAGGGTTAAATAATTTATAGTTGAATTGTGTAGCGTGGAATTATAAGCAGGGGCGTAACACAGGCCCCAGGGGCGTAACACAGGGCCCTGCAGCCCCCGTGTTACGGGGGCCCCTGCGCTCAAGGGGCCCCCTCAGCTGTACCAGCAAGTACTACACATCAGTGACCGTCTGGGATAGGTAATTAATTAATATAGGTAGGTTATGTAACTTATGCTCACTCTAGAGTTTTCCTCATAAATTAAATGGTAAAATGTAAAAAAATGCTAATGGTGCACACTGCGCAGTGTGCATATGTCTCCACTGCAGCATCTGCGCTGTCTTACTCTTCACCCTTAGGGTGGGGCTGGTGACAATTGTCATGCGCATTGCTGACTTGTGAAGCATGGAGGCAGAGAGACAATTGAGAGGTAACGTGCGATTTCTCTGGCTAGCCTTGTTTTCCCAGTCTTCTGCGGCCCTCGCAGGTGAGTCTGTCTGTCCGTCTGTTCCCCCAGTCTATGCCACCCCCCGCAGACAAGTGCAACCTACCCAAAATGTATTGCGACGACCACTTGTGTGCTTAAGGTCTCCAGTTTACAGTGAAGTCATTTAGTAAAAGAAAGGCACCTTTGGTACATGATGGTTGTTTGGAAAAGAGGGGGGAGGTTATGTTACACATTAAAGATTAAATGTGCGCGTCATCAGTTTCACCTGTGATTTATGTTGATTTGCGGATTTTACAGAAAACACAAAAATTGTCACTGAAGTTTGTGGGTGCAAGAAAATGTACCATTCACCTATGAATTTACACCATTTGCCTGTGACTTTGGGAGAAGTTTCCTGGTTTCGCCCGACTTTATCAAGGCAAAGTGGTACCCACTTCCCCCCAAAACTGGCCTGATTTCTTTTGTCGTTGAATTCTAGTTGCTGAGTGATGTCAGTTCCGAAGTGGCGGGTCCAGCTGGACATCAGGGTGTGAGTGGGTGGAGTGGGGGGAGGGTTGGGGCAGAGAGGGTGAGGATTGGAGATGTGGTGGCAGTGGTGCTACATAAATTGCAGCTTGCAGAAAAAAATGGTTTCTAGCTGAGACAGATACAAGTTACTAAAATACAGCAACATGCATTGCTGCACTGTCGAATGCCCTTCTCTAAAATTGACAGGCCACCTTTCAGTTACTCACTGCTGTTTGGTTGTTGAACTGAGTCTGAGGTGAAAAGTTAGCCAGAACAGTCTTAAAAGTTGTAAAAATTACAAAAAAGTAAGTATAAGTATCACAATCTGTGCGGCATTAGACCGCATAATTTGCCTTTTCCTGCTGCATAATTGAGTACCTGCAGCATAATTCTCGTGGCACTGCATACCATGTACTTCCCCTCTGTTTACTGCTGTCGCAAAGAGCCACCAATCCTACCCCATTGATATAAAAGGAAAAAAGTAACATTTACAGCATTTCTACGTTACGAAGCATGTCCTACCAGAGGTTGCACATGACTTCTGTGGAAACAGGCACCAGCTTGTGTAACTCTCTTCCCTTTCTGAACTTTTTTCTTTAAAACAAGCACAACTTACCTCACTTACAACCTTTGAACTGTGGGGCGCCCTGTTCACTTTTCCGCCCGGAAGCTGTTGTACTCCGCTCAGTAGCAGTACAAGGATCAATGTTTCTGGTGCATAAATGTCTCCAAATCCCTGACCCTGTGGGTGTGACAAGATCACCCAGCATCCTGCCTCAGAAACCTGCATGCCCCACAGACTTCTCCAGGCAGAGAAACCTGCCAGTCCTTCAGACCTCTCTGGGCACAGATACCAGCCAGCCTCACAGACCTTCCCAGGCAACGGGCAAGATTCACAGAACTAACTTGAGACAAAATCCTAAACTTACTAATTTTGGTATTCACAGAAGTTAGGATTTTGTCTCAAGTTTGTCTTAAGAGAAACTTAAGACAGCATCAAGTTAGGATTTTGTCTTAAGTTTGTCTTAAGTCTGTCTTAAGACAAACTTAAAACAAAATCCTAACTTCTGTGAATACCAAAATTAGTAAGTTTAGGATTTTGTCTTAAGTTAGTTCTGTGAATCGGCCCCAGAGAAACCAGCCAGCCCCACAGACCCTCACAGGTACAGAAACCTGCGAGCCCCACAGACCACTCCGCCAACTGAAACCTGCCAGCCCCAGAGACCTCTCTCCGGGCACAGAAACCTACCAGCCCCACAGACGTCTCCGGGCACAGAAACCTGCTAGTCCCACAGACCTTCCCCAGCCAGAGAATCCTGCCAGCCCCACAGACCTCCCCAGGGACAGAAACCTGCCAGTCCCACTGACCTCCTCGGGTACAGAATACTGCCAGTCCCACAGATCTCCCCAGGCACAGAAACTTGCTGGCTCCACAGACCTCCCCGGGCGACAGAAAACTGCCATGCCCACAGTCCTCCCGGGCATAGAAACCTGCAAGCCCCACAGACCTCCCAAGCACAGAAACCTGCCAGTCCCACAGACCTCACAGGGTACAGACACCTGCCAGTACCACAAACCCCCACAGGCACAGAATCTGCCATCCCCACAGACCCCTTCAGGCAGAGAAACCTGCCAGCCCCACAGACATCCCCAGGTACAGAAACATACCAGCCCCACAGACCTCTCCGGGCACAGAAACCTGCCAGTCCCACAGACCTCCCCCTGGCACAGAAACCTGCCAGTTCCATTGACCTTCCTGGGCACAGGAACCTGCCAGCCCCCCAGACCTCCCCGGGCACAGAAGTCTACCAGCCCCACAGACCTCCCCAAGCACAGAAACCTTCCAGTTCCATTGACCTCCCCGGCCACAGAACCCTGCCAGCCCCACAGACCTCCCCAAGCACAGAAACCTCCTAATCCAACAGACCTCCCCAGGCAGGGAAACCAGCCAGCCCTACAGACCTCCCCGGCACAGAATCCTGCCAGTCTCACAAACCTCCCGGGCACAGAAATCTGCCAGCTCCACAGACCTCCCCAAGCAAAGAATCCTGCCATCCCCACTGACCTCCCCAGGCAGAGAAACCTGCCAGTCCCACTGACCTCTCCAGGCAGATAAATCTGCCAGCCCCACAGACTTCTCCAGGCAGAGTAAACCTGCCAGTCCCACAGACCTCCAGAGGCAGAGAAACCTGCCAGTCCCACTGGCCTCCCCAGACACAGAAACCTGCCAGCTCCACAGACCTCCCCAAGCACAGGAATCTGCCAGTCCCACAGACCTTCACAGGTACAGAATCTGCCATCTCCACAGAACTCTTCAGACAGAGAATACTTCCAGCCCCACAGACCTCCCTAAGCACAGAATCCTGTCAGCCCCACAGACCTCCCCAGGCATAGAAACCTGCCAGCCCCACAGACCTCCCCAGGCACAGAAACCAGCCAGTCCCTCAGATCTCCCCGGGCACAGAAACATGCCAGTCCCACAGACCTTCCCAAGCACAGAAACCTGCCAGCCCCACAGACCTCCCCAAGCACAGAAACCTGCCAGCCCCACAGACTTCCGGAGGCACAGAATCTGCCATCTCCACAGACCTCTCCAGGCAGAGAAACCTGCCAGCCCCACAGACTTCCCCAAGCACAGAATCTTGCCAGCCCCACAGACCTCCCCGGCAGAGAAACCTGCTAGTCCCACAGACCTCCATGGGCACAGAAACCTGTTAGCCCCACAGACGTTCCAGGGCACAGAACCCTGCCAGTCCCACAGACCTGCCCGGGCACAGAAACCTGCTAGCCCCACAGACCTCACCAAGCACAGAAACCTGCTAGCCCCACAGAACTCCCCAGGCAGAGAAACTTGCCAGTCCCACAAACCTCCCCAGGCAGAGAAACCTGCCAGCCCCACAGACCTCCCCGGGGCCAGAAACCTGCCAGTACCACAGACCTCCTCGGGCAGAGAATCCAGCCAGTCCCACAGATCTCCCCAGGCACAGAAACTTGCTGGCTCCACAGACCTCCCCAAGCACAGAAACCTGACTGTCCCACAGACCTATCCAGGCAGAGATACCTGCCAGTCCTTCAGACCTCTCTGGACACAGATACCTGCCAGCCTCACAGACCTCCGCGGCTATTGGCCCGCAGACGTTTTGCTTTTTGCTGCCCAAGACCGACTTTGCCTATAAACCAGTGTGTTGAAAAACACCATTCACTGCCTGAACTGAATCACTCAAACTGTACTCTCCCTGACGTTTTTTTCAGAATCTGAACCCTTAGCCTCCTTTTGGAACCAGTCCAGAGGCTTGGAAGAGTCGGAAAGTCCATCTTGGGGAAATTGACACGGATGCTCAGAGGCTCATCGGGGGACAGACAAATTTCCTCTCTGCCTGCTATTTGTTAATGACGTCCGAGCCACGGTGTGATTCAGGGCTCTGAATCCTATTCTTGTGCGGTAGTTCTATCTTCGAATGATTGCCTCGAGATGAGTTGAAGATAACTCTGTGTCCTTCATTATACAGGACGAATTACAAGCGGCGAGATCTTGCTGTTGCTCCCCTCCCTTCCATTGGTTGCCCTGATGAAGGTGTGACCCTTGATCTGGCCGAGCACCGAAACGCGCGTTGGCGCCTCAAGTTGGTCCTGCAATTGTACCATCTAGCCTCTATCCTGTTGGGAGACTAAGCAGGACCCGATTCAGCATTAACAACTGGCAACTGTAGTGTGTGCTATATATTGTTTGTATGATGAATGTGTGATTAAGTGTAAGTCTGACCTGATTGTTTGAAGGGATATGTGGAAGGTAGATTGATTGTCGTTTAACTGTATTTAAAGCTTATATTATCATGTTTGTTACTACTTGAAAGAATTGAAAACATATGTTTTTATACTATGAGAAATTTATAAAAAAAATGAAATACATTTTGAATGATCTTTCCAGGAATGTAGTGTCATGATGGGCATGATTCTGTTGTCGTCTTAGTGAGCTTACTACTGAGGATATTTTATTGGGGACTCGAGTTGAGCCCGTTTCCCAAATCAGTGGGGCAGACATTTGTTTTGTATTGAATAGTCCCACAGATCTCCGCAGGCAGAGAAACCTGCCAGCCCCACAGACCTCCCCAGGCACAGAAACCAGCCAGTCCCACAGACCTCCCTGGGCACAGAAACATGCCAGTCCCACAGACCTCCCAAAGCACAGAAACCTGCCATCTCCACAGACCTCTCCAGGGAGAGAAACCTGCCAGCCTCACAGTCCTCCCCAAGCACAGAATCTTGCCAGCCCCACAGACCTCCCCGGGCACAGAAACCTGCTAGCCTCACAGACCTCACCAAGCACAGAAACCTGCTAGCCCCACAGACCTCCCCAGTGCGAGAAACTTCCCAGTCCCGCAGACCTCCCCAGGCAGAGAAACCTGCTAGCCGCACAGACCACCCCAGGCACATAAACCACCCAGTCCCACAGACCTCCCCAGGCACAAAAACCTGCCAGCCCCACTGTCTAGTTGCTGAGTGATGTCAGTTCCGAAGGGGCGGGTCCAGCTGGACATCAGGGTGTGAGTGGGTGGAGTGGGGGGAGGGTTGGGGCAGAGAGGGTGAGGATTGGGGCTGTGGTGGCAGTGTTGCTACATAAATTGCAGCTTGCAGAAAAAAATGGTTTCTAGCTGAGACAGATACAAGTTACTAAAATACAGCAACATGCATTGCTGCACAGTCGAATGCCCTTCTCTAAAATTGACAGGCCACCTTTCAGTTACTCACTGCTGTTTGGTTGTTGAACTGAGTCTGAGGTGAAAAGTTAGCCAGAACAGTCTTAAAAGTTGTAAAAATTACAAAAAAGTAAGTATAAGTATCACAATCTGTGCGGCATTAGACCGCATAATTTGCCTTTTCCTGCTGCATAATTGAGTACCTGCAGCATAATTCTCGTGGCACTGCATACCATGTACTTCCCCTCTGTTTACTGCTGTCGCAAAGAGCCACCAATCCTACCCCATTGATATAAAAGGAAAAAAGTAACATTTACAGCATTTCTACGTTACGAAGCATGTCCTACCAGAGGTTGCACATGACTTCTGTGGAAACAGGCACCAGCTTGTGTAACTCTCTTCCGTTTCTGGACTTTTTTCTTTAAAACAAGCACAACCTACCTCACTTACAACCTTTGAACTGTAGGGCGCCCTGTTCACTTTTCCGCCCTGAAGCTGTGGTACTCCGCTCAGTAGCAGTAAAAGGATCAATGTTTCTGGTCCATAAATGTCTCCAAATCCCTGACCCTGTGGGTGTGACAAGATCACCCAGCATCCTGCCTCAGAAACCTGCATGCCCCACAGACTTCTCCAGTCAGAGAAACCTGCCTTTCCATCAGACCTCTCTGGGCACAGATACCAGCCAGCCTCACAGACCTTCCCAGGCAACGGGCAAGATTCACAGAACTAACTTGAGACAAAATCCTAAACTTACTAATTTTGATATTCACAGAAGTTAGGATTTTGTCTCAAGTTTGTCTTAAGAGAAACTTAAGACAGCATCAAGTTAGGATTTTGTCTTAAGTTTGTCTCAAGTCTGTCTTAAGACAAACTTAAAACAAAATCTTAACTTCTGTGAATACCAAAATTAGTAAGTTTAGGATTTTGTCTTAAGTTAGTTCTGTGAATCGGCCCCAGAGAAACCAGCCAGCCCCACAGACCTCCTCAGGTACAGAAACCTGCGAGCCCCACAGACCACTCCGGCAACTGAAACCTGCCAGCCCCAGGGACCTCTCCGGGCACAGAAACCTGCCAGCCCCACAGACCTCCCCAAGCACAGAAACCTGCTAGTCCCACAGACCTTCCCCAGCCAGAGAATCCTGCCAGCCCCACAGACCTCCCCACGGACAGAAACCTGCCAGTCCCACTGACCTCCTCGGGTACAGAATACTGCCAGTCCCACAGATCTCCCCAGGCATAGAAACCTGCAAGCCCCCACAGACCTCCCAAGCACAGAAACCTGCCAGTCCCACAGACCTCACAGGGTACAGACACCTGCCAGTACCACAAACCCCCACAGGCACAGAATCTGCCCTCCCCACAGACCCCTTCAGGCAGAGAAACCTGCCAGCCCCACAGACATCCCCAGGTACAAAAACATACCAGCCCCACAGACCTCTCCGGGCACAGAAACCTGCCAGTCCCACAGACCTCCCCCTGGCACAGAAACCTGCCAGTTCCATTGACCTTCCTGGGCACAGGAACCTGCCAGCCCCCAGACCTCCCCGGGCACAGAAGTCTACCAGCCCCACAGACCTCCCCAAGCACAGAAACCTTCCAGTTCCATTGACCTCCCCGGCCACAGAACCCTGCCAGCCCCACAGACCTCCCCAAGCACAGAAACCTCCTAATCCAACAGACCTCCCCAGGCAGGGAAACCAGCCAGCCCTACAGACCTCCCCGGACACAGAATCAAGCCAGTCTCACAGACATCCCGGGCACAGAAATCTGCCAGCTCCACAGGCCTCCCCAAGCAAAGAATCCTGCCATCCCCACTGACCTCCCCAGGCAGAGAAACCTGCCAGTCCCACTGACCTCTCCAGGCAGATAAATCTGCCAGCCCCACAGACCTCTCCAGGCAGAGAAAACCTGCCAGTCCCACAGACCTCCTGAGGCAGAGAAACCTGCCAGTCCCACTGGCCTCCCCAGACACAGAAACCTGCCAGCTCCACAGACCTCCCCAAGCACAGGAATCTGCCAGTCCCACAGACCTTCACAGGCACAGAATCTGCCATCTCCACAGAACTCTCCAGACAGAGAATACTTCCAGCCCCACAGACCTCCCTAAGCACAGAATCCTGTCAGCCCCACAGACCTCCCCAGGCAGAGAAACCTGCCAGTCCCACAGACCTCCTCAGGCACAGAAACCAGCCAGTCCCACAGACCTCCCCGGGCACAGAAACATGCCAGTCCCACAGACCTTCCCAAGCACAGAAACCTGCCAGCCCCACAGACCTCCCCAAGCACAGAAACCTGCCAGCCCCACAGACTTCCCGAGGCACAGAATCTGCCATCTCCACAGACCTCTCCAGGCAGAGAAACCTGCCAGCCCCACAGACTTCCCCAAGCACAGAATCTTGCCAGCCCCACAGACCTCCCCGGCAGAGAAACCTGCTAGTCCCACAGACCTCCATGGGCACAGAAACCTGTTAGCCCCACAGACGTTCCAGGGCACAGAACCCTGCCAGTCCCACAGACCTGCCCGGGCACAGAAACCTGCTAGCCCCACAGACCTCACCAAGCACAGAAACCTGCTAGCCCCACAGAACTCCCCAGGCAGAGAAACTTGCCAGTCCCACAAACCTCCCCAGGCAGAGAAACCTGCCAGCCCCACAGACCTCCCCGGGGCCAGAAACCTGCCAGTACCACAGACCTACTCGGGCAGAGAATCCAGCCAGTCCCACAGATCTCCCCAGGCACAGAAACTTGCTGGCTCCACAGACCTCCCCAAGTACAGAAACCTGACTGTCCCACAGACCTCTCCAGGCAGAGATACCTGCCAGTCCTTCAGACCTCTCTGGACACAGATACCTGCCAGCCTCACAGACCTCCCCGGCTATTGGCCCGCAGACGTTTTGCTTTTTGCTGCCCAAGACCGACTTTGCCTATAAACCAGTGTGTTGAAAAACACCATTCACTGCCTGAACTGAATCACTCGAACTGTACTCTCCCTGACGTTTTTTTCAGAATCTGAACCCTTAGCCTCCTTTTGGAACCAGTCCAGAGGCTTGGAAGAGTCGGAAAGTCCATCTTGGGGAAATTGACACGGATGCTCAGAGGCTCATCGGGGGACAGACAAATTTCCTCTCTGCCTGCTATTTGTTACTGACGTCCGAGCCACGGTGTGATTCAGGGCTCTGAATCCTATTCTTGTGCGGTAGTTCTATCTTCGAATGATTGCCTCGAGATGAGTTGAAGATAACTCTGTGTCCTTCATTATACAGGACGAATTACAAGCGGCGAGATCTTGCTGTTGCTCCCCTCCCTTCCATTGGTTGCCCTGATGAAGGTGTGACCCTTGATCTGGCCGAGCACCGAAACGCGCGTTGGAGCCTCAAGTTGGTCCTGCAATTGTACCATCTAGCCTCTATCCTGTTGGGAGACTAAGCAGGACCCGATACAGCATTAACAACTGGCAACTGTAGTGTGTGCTATATATTGTTTGTATGATGAATGTGTGATTAAGTGTGAGTCTGACCTGATTGTTTGAAGGGATGTGTGGAAGGTAGATTGATTGTCGTTTAACTGTATTTAAAGCTAATATTATCATGTTTGTTACTACTTGAAAGAATTGAAAACCTATGTTTTTATACTATGAGAAATTTATATAAAAAATGAAATACATTTTGAATGATCGTTCCAGGAATGTAGTGTCATGATGGGCATGATTCTGTTCTCGTCTTAGTGAGCTTACTACTGAGGATATTTTATTGGGGACTCGAGTTGAGCCCGTTTCCCAAATCAGTGGGGCAGACATTTGTTTTGTATTGAATAGTCCCACAGATCTCCGCAGGCAGAGAAACCTGCCAGCCCCACAGACCTCCCCAGGCACAGAAACCAGCCAGTTCCACAGACCTCCCTGGGCACAGAAACATGCCAGTCCCACAGACCTCCCAAAGCACAGAAACCTGCCATCTCCACAGACCTCTCCAGGGAGAGAAACCTGCCAGCCTCACAGTCCTCCCCAAGCACAGAATCTTGCCAGCCCCACAGACCTCCCCGGGCACAGAAACCTGCTAGCCTCACAGACCTCACCAAGCACAGAAACCTGCTAGCCCCACAGACCTCCCCAGTGCGAGAAACTTCCCAGTCCCGCAGACCTCCCCAGGCAGAGAAACCTGCTAGCCGCACAGACCACCCCAGGCACATAAACCAGCCAGTCCCACAGACCTCCCCAGGCACAAAAACCTGCCAGCCCCACTGTCTAGTTGCTGAGTGATGTCAGTTCCGAAGGGGCGGGTCCAGCTGGACATCAGGGTGTGAGTGGGTGGAGTGGGGGGAGGGTTGGGGCAGAGAGGGTGAGGATTGGGGCTGTGGTGGCAGTGTTGCTACATAAATTGCAGCTTGCAGAAAGAAATGGTTTCTAGCTGAGACAGATACAAGTTACTAAAATACAGCAACATGCATTGCTGCACAGTCGAATGCCCTTCTCTAAAATTGACAGGCCACCTTTCAGTTACTCACTGCTGTTTGGTTGTTGAACTGAGTCTGAGGTGAAAAGTTAGCCAGAACAGTCTTAAAAGTTGTAAAAATTACAAAAAAGTAAATATAAGTATCACAATCTGTGCGGCATTAGACCGCATAATTTGCCTTTTCCTGTTGCATAATTGAGTACCTGCAGCATAATTCTTGTGGCACTGAATACCATGTACTTCCCCTCTGTTTACTGCTGTCGCAAAGAGCCACCAATCCTACCCCATTGATATAAAAGGAAAAAAGTAACATTTACAGCATTTCTACGTTACGAAGCATGTCCTACCAGAGGTTGCACATGACTTCTGTGGAAACAGGCACCAGCTTGTGTAACTCTCTTCCGTTTCTGGACTTTTTTCTTTAAAACAAGCACAACCTACCTCACTTACAACCTTTGAACTGTGGGGCGCCCTGTTCACTTTTCCGCCCTGAAGCTGTGGTACTCCGCTCAGTAGCAGTAAAAGGATCAATGTTTCTGGTCCATAAATGTCTCCAAATCCCTGACCCTGTGGGTGTGACAAGATCACCCAGCATCCTGCCTCAGAAACCTGCATGCCCCACAGACTTCTCCAGGCAGAGAAACCTGCCAGTCCTTCAGACCTCTCTGGGCACAGACACCAGCCAGCCTCACAGACCTTCCCAGGCAACGGGCAAGATTCACAGAACTAACTTGAGACAAAATCCTAAACTTACTAATTTTGATATTCACAGATGTTAGGATTTTGTCTCAAGTTTGTCTTAAGAGAAACTTAAGACAGCATCAAGTTAGGATTTTGTCTTAAGTTTGTCTTAAGTCTGTCTTAAGACAAACTTAAAACAAAATCCTAACTTCTGTGAATACCAAAATTAGTAAGTTTAGGATTTTGTCTTAAGTTAGTTCTGTGAATCGGCCCCAGAGAAACCAGCCAGCCCCACAGACCTCCTCAGGTACAGAAACCTGCGAGCCCCACAGACCACTCCGGCAACTGAAACCTGCCAGCCCCAGAGACCTCTCCGGGCACAGAAACCTACCAGCCCCAGAGACCTCTCCGGGCACAGAAACCTGCCAGCCCCACAGACCTCCCCAAGCACAGAAACCTGCTAGTCCCACAGACCTTCCCCAGCCAGAGAATCCTGCCAGCCCCACAGACCTCCCCACGGACAGAAACCTGCCAGTCCCACTGACCTCCTCGGGTACAGAATACTGCCAGTCCCACAGATCTCCCCAGGCATAGAAACCTGCAAGCCCCACAGACCTCCCAAGCACAGAAACCTGCCAGTCCCACAGACCTCACAGGGTACAGACACCTGCCAGTACCACAAACCCCCACAGGCACAGAATCTGCCATCCCCACAGACCCCTTCAGGCAGAGAAACCTGCCAGCCCCACAGACATCCCCAGGTACAGAAACATACCAGCCCCACAGACCTCTCCGGGCACAGAAACCTGCCAGTCCCACAGACCTCCCCCTGGCACAGAAACCTGCCAGTTCCATTGACCTTCCTGGGCACAGAAACCTGCCAGCCCCCCAGACCTCCCCGGGCACAGAAGTCTACCAGCCCCACAGACCTCCCCAAGCACAGAAACCTTCCAGTTCCATTGACCTCCCCGGGCACAGAACCCTGCCAGCCCCACAGACCTCCCCAAGCACAGAAACCTCCTAATCCAACAGACCTCCCCAGGCAGGGAAACCAGCCAGCCCTACAGACCTCCCCGGACACAGAATCCTGCCAGTCTCACAGACATCCCGGGCACAGAAATCTGCCAGCTCCACAGGCCTCCCCAAGCAAAGAATCCTGCCATCCCCACTGACCTCCCCAGGCAGAGAAACCTGCCAGTCCCACTGACCTCTCCAGGCAGATAAATCTGCCAGCCCCACAGACCTCTCCAGGCAGAGAAAACCTGCCAGTCCCACAGACCTCCTGAGGCAGAGAAACCTGCCAGTCCCACTGGCTTCCCCAGACACAGAAACCTGCCAGCTCCACAGACCTCCCCAAGCACAGGAATCTGCCAGTCCCGACCTTCACAGGCACTGAATCTGCCATCTCCACAGAACTCTCCAGACAGAGAATACTTCCAGCCCCACAGACCTCCCTAAGCACAGAATCCTGTCAGCCCCACAGACCTCCCCAGGCAGAGAAACCTGCCAGTCCCACAGACCTCCCCAGGCATAGAAACCTGCCAGCCCCACAGACCTCCCCAGGCACAGAAACCAGCCAGTCCCACAGACCTACCCGGGCACAGAAACATGCCAGTCCCACAGACCTTCCCAAGCACAGAAACCTGCCAGCCCCACAGACCTCCCCAAGCACAGAAACCTGCCAGCCCCAAAGACTTCCTGAGGCACAGAATCTGCCATCTCCACAGACCTCTCCAGGCAGAGAAACCTGCCAGCCCCACAGACTTCCCCAAGCACAGAATCTTGCCAGCCCCACAGACCTCCCCGGCAGAGAAACCTGCTAGTCCCACAGACCTCCATGGGCACAGAAACCTGTTAGCCCCACAGACGTTCCAGGGCACAGAACCCTGCCAGTCCCACAGACCTGCCCGGGCACAGAAACCTGCTAGCCCCACAGACCTCACCAAGCACAGAAACCTGCTAGCCCCACAGAACTCCCCAGGCAGAGAAACTTGCCAGTCCCACAAACCTCCCCAGGCAGAGAAACCTGCCAGCCCCACAGACCTCCCCGGGGCCAGAAACCTGCCAGTACCACAGACCTACTCGGGCAGAGAATCCAGCCAGTCCCACAGATCTCCCCAGGCACAGAAACTTGCTGGCTCCACAGACCTCCCCAAGTACAGAAACCTGACTGTCCCACAGACCTCTCCAGGCAGAGATACCTGCCAGTCCTTCAGACCTCTCTGGACACAGATACCTGCCAGCCTCACAGACCTCCCCGGCTATTGGCCCGCAGACGTTTTGCTTTTTGCTGCCCAAGACCGACTTTGCCTATAAACCAGTGTGTTGAAAAACACCATTCACTGCCTAAACTGAATCACTCGAACTGTACTCTCCCTGACGTTTTTTTCAGAATCTGAACCCTTAGCCTCCTTTTGGAACCAGTCCAGAGGCTTGGAAGAGTCGGAAAGTCCATCTTGGGGAAATTGACACGGATGCTCAGAGGCTCATCGGGGGACAGACAAATTTCCTCTCTGCCTGCTATTTGTTACTGACGTCCGAGCCACGGTGTGATTCAGGGCTCTGAATCCTATTCTTGTGTGGTAGTTCTATCTTCGAATGATTGCCTCGAGATGAGTTGAAGATAACTCTGTGTCCTTCATTATACAGGACGAATTACAAGCGGCGAGATCTTGCTGTTGCTCCCCTCCCTTCCATTGGTTGCCCTGATGAAGGTGTGACCCTTGATCTGGCCGAGCACCAAAACGCGCGTTGGAGCCTCAAGTTGGTCCTGCAATTGTACCATCTAGCCTCTATCCTGTTGGGAGACTAAGCAGGACCCGATACAGCATTAACAACTGGCAACTGTAGTGTGTGCTATATATTGTTTGTATGATGAATGTGTGATTAAGTGTGAGTCTGACCTGATTGTTTGAAGGGATGTGTGGAAGGTAGATTGATTGTCGTTTAACTGTATTTAAAGCTAATATTATCATGTTTGTTACTACTTGAAAGAATTGAAAACCTATGTTTTTATACTATGAAAAATTTATATAAAAAATGAAATACATTTTGAATGACCGTTCCAGGAATGTAGTGTCATGATGGGCATGATTCTGTTCTCGTCTTAGTGAGCTTACTACTGAGGATATTTTATTGGGGTTCGAGTTGAGCCCGTTTCCCAAATCAGTGGGGCAGACATTTGTTTTGTATTGAATAGTCCCACAGACCTCCGCAGGCAGAGAAACCTGCCAGCCCCACAGACCTCCCCAGGCACAGAAACCAGCCAGTCCCACAGACCTCCCTGGGCACAGAAACATGCCAGTCCCACAGACCTCCCAAAGCACAGAAACCTGCCATCTCCACAGACCTCTCCAGGGAGAGAAACCTGCCAGCCTCACAGTCCTCCCCAAGCACAGAATCTTGCCAGCCCCACAGACCTCCCCGGGCACAGAAACCTGCCAGTCCCACAGACCTCCCTGGGCACAGAAACATGCCAGTCCCACAGACCTCCCAAAGCACAGAAACCTGCCATCTCCACAGACCTCTCCAGGGAGAGAAACCTGCCAGCCTCACAGTCCTCCCCAAGCACAGAATCTTGCCAGTCCCGCAGACCTCCCCAGGCAGAGAAACCTGCTAGCCGCACAGACGACCCCAGGCACATAAAACAGCCAGTCCCACAGACCTCCCCAGGCACAAAAACCTGCCAGCCCCACTGGCCTCCCCAAGCACAGAAACCTGCCAGTCCCACAGACCTCCACAGGCACAGATTCTGCCATCTCCACATACCTCTTCAGGCAGAGAAACCTGCCAGCCCCACAGACCTCCCCAAGCACAGAATATTTCCAGCCCCACAGACCGCCCCGGGCACAGAATCCTGCCAGTCCCACAGACCTCCCCCAGGCAGAAAAACCTGCCAGCCCCACAGACCTTCCGGGGCACTGAAGTCTACCAGTCCTACACAGAAACCTGTCAGTTCCATTGACCTCCCGGGGAACAGAAACCTGTCAGCCCCACAGACCTCCCCAAGCACAGAATCCTGCCAGCCCCAAAGACCTCCCTAGGCAGAGAAACCTGCCAGTGCCACAGATCTCCCTGGTCACAAAAACCTGCCAGTCCCACAGACCCCACCGCCAGGGCACATGATAACATTTTTCTATTTTTGTGCTGTGGCCAAAATAGAATACGCTTACTATGGGCTAATTGTTGTTGCTATGTCAGTGCAAAACGAGTTTGTTCTGTTTTTTACCTGGTGTTAAAGTAAATGTCGTATGGCCTGAAGTTGTAGGTCTGTTGTTTTTCTAATGAGCTAGCTCCATAACTGAAATAAGAAGCATTTCTGGCATCTTCACAGTGGCATAACATAAGCCCCCCGCAGCCCAGTCGGTGCAAAGTGGGCCCTCAAGCTCCAGGGGGCCACCTCTGTAAAAGTGTTAGGTGGTGGCCCGGGGAGGGGGACCCGTCCATGTACTTTTGCAGGGGGGCCCCCTCAACGCCACTGTATGCACGTCATTTCCAAGTGCTCACTTATAGCCTCTGATGAAGATGAATGGATTTTATGGAAATGCGTCAGGCCAGCAGGACGAAAATACGGGAAGGGAAGCTGTCTACTTTCAAATAAAAGAATGTTTTCTTACCTTCCATAGAGTGCGGCCTTAATTGCTGCAGCAATTTTTTGGGGAAACTATGTACGGCGTGCTTCAGGCCGTGGAGGCGACGCACCACCCGCTTGATTCATCAAGGGGCAACTTGAGGGGAAAATTCCTTTCTGAATGTGGCGTGGAAGGCTGTTTTAAGTTAAGCAGAGCGAGCCCTTTCCAGAGGCTCAATGGGGGCCGCAGAAACTGTCCTTTACTGTAAGTGAGCATTAGACACACTGGAGGGAGTAAGTGTGCTGAAACTAAACTACGTAGAACAACATGCAATGTGAAATGTGAGATTGGAGTAAGGGGCACATCAAGGCCAATTGATTTGAATTAAAGCATGCAGGGTATCGTGGTTTTGCACATCATTTCCAAGTGCTCACTTATGGCCTCTGATGAAGATGAATGGATTTCATGGAAACACGTCAGGCCAGCAGGATGAAAATATGGGAAGGGAAGCTGTCTGCTTTCAAATAAAAGAATGATTTCTTACCTTCCATGGAGTGCGGTCTTAATTGCAGAAGCAATTTTTATTGAGATATATATATATATGTAAATATATATATATATATATATATATATGTAAATATATATATATATATATATATATATACACATATATATATATATATATATATATATTCACTGAAAAAACCATAGGTTATAGACCATATATAGTTAGGGATTCGCATTTACAAAACCTTATTTTACTCACACAAAACCATTGAAATTCCATATATAGTTAGTTGCACTAACTATATATCGCGCACCCGCAATCCACTGCTGATGATGTCACATATTACATCATTCATGACATGGTCAGTGACATCACTGATGACATCACTGATGACAACATCCAGTGACTGTATGTTTCTGTAAAGTTAAAATATGTCTTTCCAAATGAGGGCTGGCTCTCTACCTCTTGGTAATTTAACATCTAATTGGAGAAATGGAGGTCCAGCTACTTGTCCAGTTTGTGGGGAAGGTAAAGAGATGTTGGGTCACTTCTTGTTTGTCTGTCATGTATATTCTGTTCCTAGACGTGTTTGGTTGGCCCCCATGTGTAGAAATTTGGGTACTAAAAGCAGCATGGTAGCTCTACGCATTGTTAAAACTACCTCCTTAAATTGGATTATTATAGCGACTGCTAAGTACTTGGGGTGGGCGTGGGTAACTAGGCAGAGATTGCTAGTAAGGTGACTACTCTCTGCCTAGCTGATCAGAGACTGCTAGTTTATCTATTCTCTGTTCCCATGCCAGGTGTCTATCTGATGAAAAAAAAAAAAAATTATATACATTTTTAACTATGAAGTAGGATTGCTTTTAAATATGACCTTTATTATATAAACTTTGCACCTTGATGGTAAATAACTAGATGTAATGTTATTTTAAACCCCTTTTTTAATGTGTATTGTGCTTAAAGTCATGTCTGACTCTGTAATTTAATTGTATTTTATTATGTGTTTGTTTGTCTGCTTTTATGAGTAAATACTCGAATAAAGCACTTTTGAATTGTCTTACATATTGAAGAATGAGTGGATGTATAAGTGTCTGGATGAAGGATTTAGTAGGTGCATGACTGACTGTATGAGTGAGTGATTAAATGTGTCTCACTGAGTGCATGGGTTAGTGACTAAACTGTCTCAATTTGTGCATCATTATGTCTGTTGTTCTGTAAACTGTTGCATGTGTTGATAAGTAGCTATATGAGTAACTATATGGGTTATTGATTGGTTGCCCAAGTATTTGTATGGGAGACTGAGTGTGTGTGTGGGTGGCTGGGAGGTGTATGACTCTGTGCATAGATGTGTGAGCAGTTGATTCACTAGATGTATGGTTTCAAAAGTGCATGTGGAAACAGCTGTATGGGCGGTCGACTGTGTGCATGAGTGTATTGGTGAGTGAATGGATATCTCAGTGCTACATGTCAAAGTAAGTACATATGTAAAACACAGTACATGTGAGAGTTGACATATATAAATAACTGTGCATAAGAGCCAGTGAATGTGTGAGTGGCTGTATGGATCATTGTGAACTTGTATCAGGGATTGTATAAGAGAGTAAATATGTGTTAGTATATGTTTGAATAAGTAAAGTTTGTATAACTGTATAGTTGAGGAAATGGAGGTGTGATTGATTCTTTGCATGACTGACTAGGTGTGTGAGTAACTTCATGGATGAGTGGCAGTCTGTGAGTGTCTGTTTACACTGATTGTATCTAAGGTTAAATTAGAGTCTGAAGAGGTTCATCGTATTATCACATGAATGATATCATCAGTGATGTGATCAGTAATGTCAAATGAGATGTCATCAGTGATGTCATCAGTGATGTCATTTGAGATGTCATCAGTGATGTCACTGACCATGTCATGAATGATGTAATATGTGACATCATCAGCAGTGGATTGCGGGTGCGCGATATATAGTTAGTGCAACTAACTATATATGGAATTTCAATGGTTTTGTGTGAGTAAAATAAGGTTTTGTAAATGCGAATCCCTAACTATATATGGTCTATAACCTATGGTTTTTTCAGTGAAATTTCAAGGTTTTGTAAATGCAAATTCCTAACTATATATGGTCTATAACCTATGGTTTTTTCAGTGAATTTCAATGGTTTTTTAAAAGCTAATATCTGTAGCTGTAAAATGTATTCTTCTTTTAATCTTAAAATATATTTTACATGTTTTTTATACAATTTTTAAAAAAAAAATTTTATGTTTCGCTCCCAGTCCGCGAACCGGTCAGCTTCCCGTTAGCTCAATTTAAAGCCGCGGCTCGGTCCGCGAACCGGTAAACGTTCCTTTAGCGTAACTGTTACGTTAGAATGACGTTTTGCGTTGTCGCGTAATACGTCATTTTACGCGCCAACTTAGTGGACCCGGAGACGGGGTCCGGAAAGCGGAGCAAAGCGCGAAACGTAAACACAGCAGGTCATGTGACTCGGTAATAACACTTTTCATTGGTTCATTTCACTGTTGGTTTCCTAATGATGTAATACTAGGTCATGTGATCTAAAATTAACACTTTTCATTGGTTTAGAACTTATACTTTTCCCAAATGATGAAAACCCCTCCTTCTTTCCTCACTCTGACTTTCATCTTGGTGAGAGAAAGACCCTTTTTGATATTTGAGCAATGGCTTCATTAGTTGCTTCAGCTGGTGCACCCCCACCACCACCTTCACCTCCTCATGGGAAGAGAGGACCACCACCCCAGTTCATCACCAACACAGAGGAGGAAGAGGATGAACTAGAGGAAGAGGAGACAGGAAGAACCACAATTCATACAAGAGTTGCCCCGTGTTTCCCATCGGAAAACCAGTTTCATTTGGCAGTTTTTTTCACTCCCTCGAGGGCAGAAGAAAGTAAATGCTAAATATGTCACCTGCCTCATTTGTAAAGACAAGTTATCAAGAGGCACTGAAAAAAAATATAGCATGGGGAACTATACTATGCATCGGCATATGAGCAGGTGGCATCCATTGAACTACAGCCGTGCAGAGTTGCGTGACCTGCAGGATAATCCAAGAACAACTCCTGTGGCCAGGTCAACTTCGCAAATATCATTGACAGGAGCAGAGGAACGGGAAACCGTGCCAAACATTCAGCAGAACTTTAAACATATGAAATTAACCTGTTTGTATTGTGGTGCATTGCTTTCATGTGGTAACATGAGCATAACGTTAATGAACGTTGCTTATGAAAATCATAATTGCCCTAACCGCCCCTGACAGTAATTTTTTTTTTTGCTCCTGTTGAGCCCTTTTCAATGCCTGTTTTTTGTTGTTTCCCCTCCATCAAAAACAAAAAAAAATCATAAAACTGTTCAAAAAATACAAAAAAAACAAAAAATGTTCAGAAAAAAAAAAAACATTAAAAAAAAAGTTCTTTTCAGAACTACCTCCCCTTTCAAATAAAATTGCTAGAATGTTTAGCATTCTGGCAAGCTCTATTTCTTTTGGTTCGCTTCCCCGTTCGCTGACCGGTTCGCGAACTAGGAGCGAACCAAAACATTTAAAAAAAAAAAAAAGAAGAGTAAGTATAAGGGAAGTAAACAGAGAGTAATGTTAAAAGAAAGACAGCTATAGGGAGTAAACCAGAGATACTGTTTAATAGATCTATTTACCGAAGAAAAGATGGAAAAGGGTATAATTGCGAAAAACAAAATGGATAAGGAAGTGAAAGAAAAAAAAGAGAGTAGAACAATAACAAAGAAGAGTTTCTTGGAGAATGCGAGTGAATGTTCAAAATAAGATTAAAACATGTGGAATAACAGAGAGAAAAAACAGAAAACAGAAAAGAAAAAATAACAGAAAAAGATTAATTGAAACAGCAAAGACATGTAAATAACATAGATCCATATCATCAACATAGGCAATAAAAGTTTTGCAGCTTTTATCAGCAGAAATATGTCGCCAAAGCATTCTAAATAGCTTGATACATATGGCCCCAATATACTATCCCTCTGTAGTAGTTATAGATTTAGATAGACTTCTCTGTTATAGTTATGGATGGAGTTAGGCTTCTCTTGGTTAAATCACATACACTTTTTTATAGTCCTACTTCCACTCTGATACTATACACTGCCAAAAGATAAATTCACTGATAAAAACTGCCTATCTAAAATTAATCCCAACAGTGCCCTATCTCTACTAATATATATTTTTTTAATCCAAATTTCAGGCAAAATGGAAGGCGAGCAGCAAGTTCAATTTAAAATTGTACTGCAAGAGAGCAGCCAAGGAAACATTGATGAAAATCAAAATGAATTTATGGATGAAAGTAGGGACCAGGAACTACTACAATGTGTGGAAGCAGTGGATAACCTGCTTAAAAATGAGGACATTTTACACCCTCATAGACTACAAAATATATTCAATGACAATTATGAAATTTCTGACAATGAAATGTTAGAAAGTTTAATAAATTATGAAACACAATCAAAATAGAAAAAAATGCTTAAAAAATAAAGAAAATAAAAAAAATCAACAAAAACAACAAACAATTAACATACAGTATTTGAAAAGTCTATCATTCTTTTATCCTTATAGTACGCTGCCCAGAACGCTTTCCGGTTCGCGTACTAGGCGCTCACCACGCAAAAAAAAAAAAATTTTTTTTTTTTGCCCTGCTGGTCCCTTTTAAAACCTCCACATAAAACCTAGGGGGTCAAGGAGGATCTACTATGCCCCCTTATGGTAATTTCCCCCTTTGTTTTGGCCTCCTCTTGTCTCTCGATCCTACCGAGAGACAAGATGGCGGCCGCTCCGGACTGTTTAGAATGTTGACAGACACCGAAGAGCCAATCAGCTTCGCATCGCAAAGTTCCGTTACGCGAAAAGTACGCGAACCGGAGCGCTACCCGGGGCGCTGTTACAGATATATATCTTTTTTTGAACGTTAATTTCTCAAAATCCACTGGAGCACATATATTGAGACCTAGCAAAGGCACATCGGGCTAACAGTCCCTACAATTTTGCCAAGTTTCGTGAAAATCCATTCAGCCGTTCGGGCTAAAAGTGAGGCCAACCGCCCTATGGAAATTAACATGGGAAAAACGCGTTTTGGGACCCCCCTTTTTTCTCGGGCCCCCCTTGCCGAACACCCCCCAAATTTTCAGGGGCTGCTCAGTAACAAAATGTGACATTTTCCTGAAAATTTCAGCCAATTCCGTCCACAAACGCCAAAGTTATTAGACATAGAATTTTCAGAAATCCCATAGGGAAAAAATCCTAACTATATATACCTACTGGCGACCGCCAGTAGGTAATATATATATATATATATTCACTGAAAAAACCATAGGTTTAACACCAGTTATAGTTAGGAATTAGCATTTAAAAAACCTATTAAATTCACTGAAAAAACCATAGGTTTCACACCAGTTAAGTTAGCTGGAAATTTCACTGACATAAAACCATTGGAATTTCCACGTTATAGTTAGTTGGACTCACTATAACTTTCGCGCCTGCAATGCACTGCTGATGACGTCACATATTACATCACTCATGACATGGTCAGTGACATCACTCATGACATCACTGATAACACCATCCAGTGAATGTGTGTCTTTCTGAAAAATAAATATATTTTATATATGTATTTGTAAAGGTCGATGGAAGAATACATTTTTAAATAAGTGTGTAAATGGATGTTTTTTAAATAAAATATTGATTGGTTAACTGACTTATTAAGTGTATCTTAGTGAATACATATATTAACGAGTAATTTTTAAATATTTAAATATATGTATCAGTGTTTCACTTTGTGTATAAGTGGCTGCATGGGTTGGTGACTGACTCACTGTTTGTATGTGTTTTGAAGACAGCATATGTGCAGGACTGTATGGGTGGATGAGTGTGTATATATGTGTGTTAGTGAGTGAATGCCTGCCTCACTAGTGTCTTTATGAGTAACTACATATGTTTTAATCTAGTATACGTGAGTATTGATGTATAGAAGTAAGTATATGTGAGAGTGAGAGATTGAAAGAGATCCTGTTTAAATAAGTATGTGTTTCTATAAGTGATTGTTTAAGAGAGTAAGTATGTGTTAGTTTCGTTAGAAGTAATGTGCTAGTGTGTGTATAGCTGTATATGCAAATAAATGGAGATTGACCGGTAGGGACGACAGACGCCAGAAGCTGCCGCCGCCGGTGTTGCCGAGTTCACCTGAACTCTCCTGTGCTCTCCTGTGTGCCCGAGCGCTGCGTGACGCCTGCTGGACTTGCCTGCTGACTGCCTGCCTCCCAGGCTTCCAGCCTGCCGGTGGGGCGAAGTGCCAAACTGCCGAGCGGGACAGGTGAGCGGCGGTAGCAGCAGCCGCGTTGGAGCGATCGGCAGAGGCTCCTTGCTCCCTGCCGCGAGCGCTGCCAGCACGGCAGGAGACCCTCTGAGCGTGGCCGGCTGTGCCGCGAGTGTTTGCCGATGCAGGTGGGACCCACGTGGGATCTCCTGAGCGCGGCTGAGTGAGGCCATGCCGGGGGGCATCTGTGAACATGGCAGGAGCTGCAAGATAAGGCAGAGTCCTTCGGCGCCGAGATAAGGCAGAACAGCACGGCACGGCGAAACTGCGGACCCAGCTCAGCCCAGCCCAGAATAGCAAACTGTGCGCTGCCCTTGATGTGTGTGGGATAGAACGGCCTGTAGTGGCTTCTCCTCCCTAAAGCAGGGAAAGGACTGGAATGTTCTTTTCTTTTTTAATAAAAAGAAAGTGAAGTACTTTTGGCCTGCAGGAAGCACTGTGCTCCTCATCTGTTGTACAAAAAAACATGCATGTGAGGGGCCCTACATGGTGCGGTGCGTGGTGAAGTCAGCAGATAGCACAGAGTGAGCGATACTATCATCTTTAGCTCCCGGTACCGACCCCAGTGTGGACAGAACAAGGGAAACTGTGCTGTCCCGCTGACCTACTGTTAGCTATTTCTGCACTGAGGAAGCCTGTAACAGAGCTGTGAGCTGGACGTGCGGGCCCCAGCATCCATAGTTGAGGCAGCTGTCGGGTGCCTTTTGGATCTTTGGCCTTTTGGTATTTTCCGGAGTGTGACCCGGAGCGTGTACCGGAGCAACTGGAAAGCCTGGAGCCTGGAGTTTTGGAGGCTAACCGAGCAGCCAGCGTGGAGGTAAGTGGCAGCGGCGAGCGCAGCAGCCATTAGAGGTAGTCGCAAAGTAAGAGCCGAGGGTGCGGACCAAGGGGCTGCCTGACTAGGTCTCCCAGCCTGCGGTCCCCCTGTGTGCTCCGCTTGCCGCCGCCCTCTCCCCCTGAAAAAGAGGCTGCCCAGTATAGCACTGCTCACGCGGAGAGCTAGTAACTTTCCTTAGACTCATACAATAAGCTCAATAAGCTCAAGGCCCCCACACGGGAGTCACCTCTAAAACCAGGAATACAAGCAAGTGGACCCTAACACCCCCCCACATCACAGAGCCCCAGCTTTCGGTGCCTAAAGGTGTTCAAAGGATGATGCTTAAAAAAATCAAGATGAGTACGAAGGAGGAGGAGGAGGTTGGGGCAGAGGCGAACCCTGAAAACACGGCACTAAGAAGGACAACTAGGAGCACTAAAGGTACCAACTTCCAAAATTCTCAGGACACAGTCCCTGGCAAATCCCTCCCACAGGGTCTCATCACCCAATTCTTTCAGGCTCCCAGTGGCCTGATAGCCACGGACATGAGTCTACAAGGACCTGAGGGCAGTGGCACATCGAGGTTGCCAATATCGAAGCAAGACCATTCCCGCAGTTACTCTTGCGAGCCTGCAGACTCCGGAAAAGCCCAAAGCCCGGAAGACGCTCGAAGCCAGGAAGCCCTACCTCATTCTACTGCCAGAGCGAAAAGCCCGTTAAGGATCCTAGCTGAAGTTCACAGGAGTACCACCGAGGGTGTACAGGAGGAGACAGGTAGCGCAAAGCAAAACACGGGCACCGTACCCTCTCCCCTAACGAGCCATGGGATGCACCTTTGCACGCCAGTGACACCCCGGGCAACAACGGAGACGACCACTCCGGGTATGGCCGCGCTATCGGCATCGTTTCTGCAAAAACTAGAACACTCACTAGAGCGCACACTAGAAGATACCCCCATATACTCAGCCAGAATTAATCCCAGGAGATCGCAGCAGACGGAGGCATGGAGCCCCTTGGGCCTAACACAACATCAAGACTCAGTCAATGAGGTCACGGTCAAAGAATTAAACCTGTCCATAATAAGAGAAGTGCAGGACACCATGGCTAGGGCCTTATTGTAGCAGTCCACAAAGATAGAGGTTCAAGTTGATCTCCTGCACTCAATCGCCCAGCACTTAGTGCGCCAAGACGACAAACTAGCAAAGTTAGAGGTGCTATTTGAAGCCCACGCGGTCAACATCAACTCTGGTGCCGCCATTATAGAAAAATGGGCGAGCCTACCAGAAGTTCTAAAAGATATGCTCGCATTAGCCAAGGGCCTTGGAGAGAGGTCCCCTCAAACACAGTTGGCTCAAAAGCCACCAGCTTTGACAAGAGTGCACAATGTAGTGAACGATCCCTGCACCACGGTCAGCAGCTCACCAAAAGGTTCGTTGGCAGTGCCATGCAGCAAGCTCACCATGCCAGAACAAGGAAGCGGGGACCTTGTGGTTTTGGACCCTGCCACCGAAAGCGACGACTCATCCGTCAGCATTCCTCTCTCGGAAAAAGCCAAATGCGCATCGGCTGGCGCAAATGCACCGCTGTCACGGAGAGCAAAAAAAAGACTAAAGAAACTACTAAAGAAACTTAAAACCAAAAGCAGGATCATACCACCAGCCATAATAACTTCCGGCGCCACTATAACTGAAAGTACTCTCAAAACACCCTTTCCTATCTTTACCCTAAACCGTGCACTGAAGACTGTTAAGCCCAGTGACGCATCACCTGTCTCTTGTGAGGCCCCCAGGCACTCAATCCCTCCTCCGGAGGGCCATTGTAATGTGGAGGATCTTCCACGGCCCTCACAAGTGGTTTCCGGAGGACTTTCCAGCATCAATGGTCCAACTGGTTGGGTCCCCCAATATAAGATAGAATCAACCCGCCCTCCGTATCTGGGAGCGCAGTTGGGACTGCCCTGTTTGGTAGGTCCACCAACTGAGGCACCAGGTAGCCAGCAATCAGGAGCTATATACAACAACCCGCCACACCCGAACGCTATCAATGATGAGCACCAAGGACCGTCAAGAGAGGCAAGCCCCCCAATCACGATCTCAGACAGACAGTGCCCAGGTGACCGCCACACAATCATTGCACATCCAATTCATCAGAGGCACGTGCCCCCTGGTGAAGGGGCACAACTGCGCTCTCCAGAAAATAAGAAGCCACCAGAAATTTACGTGCTGCTGTTCACCCCCAGATTTATAGCCATGGACTCCTTTGACATCCTGAACAGGTCAAACATCGTACGACTCTTCGGCCACATTGACTCCCTGGCATACATCACCTCGGGGATGATCGAATGGGTGAAGTTCAAGAGCATGGAGACAGACACTCACGGTGACTCCACCATAGTCGGACTAGCAAACCAGCAAGCCCAAAAAGCTGTCCTCCATGAAGCATCGCAACTGGCAGAATGGGGTATAGAAGTCACCGCCCCCAGGGTTTCAAAATATCCGCACGTCCTCAGACCACATTATGGTCTACAACAATCCATCTCTGTTCTCAAAGGCACAAATTCCACAAGTTCTGACGGGGGACTGAAATCAGGGAGGCCTAGATCCCCACTAAAAATAAAAATCTTGCTAAAAGAAAAGCAGCGCATCGTGCAGTGTCCTCAGCAAAGACTGGCCCTCACGGAGGACACATGGAGACGGGGCTCCTAACCCCTCCCACACATATGAAAACACCAGTCGCGCATGCCCATCAAGAGGCCATGATCGCAACCTTAGCATCATCTCATGGAACATTGCAGGGTTAAATAACATCCGCAGGGTTACAGCCACCCATGACTATCTCGCATAGGTGGACATATTATGTATCCAGGAGACTTGGGCGAGGTCCACTTCACCAATTGCTGGCTTCCACGAATACTTCAAATCAGCAACCAAAAGGACGATCTTTGGTCGCCCGTCAGGGGGTCTGTCAATCTTCGTAAGCCACGCCTGCAAATTTAATGTAAAAGAACTATCTCTGGAGCTACCCGACCTATAAGCTATCTCAATAGAAGGACTGAGAGCGGACCAAACAACCCGCCCGCTTTTATTAATCAACTGTTACCTCAACTCTGCAAAACTTCACTCCCCACACGGCTTGGAATCATTCAACACCGCCCTGGAAGATCTATTAATAAGCCGTTTGCACCACAATGTAATCATAGTCGGTGACTTTAACCTGAGAGGCCTGGACCTGCTACCCATGACAACACCTAGCAGGAAGTCAGCACAACTGATTGAACTTTTAGCAAATTACAACTTGCAATCCACCCACGGGATACAAAAAACGTGCAACTGTGCATGGTCCGCCTATCCGACCTTCAGGAATGTCTCCACTATAGACTATATCTTCATCAATGCAGGACTGGCTAACAAACTTCGCAACTTCACTGTGGACGACAGAGCCGAAAGCGACCATAGGCCCCTTCGTGTCACATTCAACCTGACATGAGAACAGGCGGACCCCTACGCCGTAATTGGTATGACCACAGGCGAAGAACACCACTCAGTCCTTAAAAGAATAAAATGGTCGACCAATCTCAGCCACAGACTTAATGCATTCGTAGCCAACAGGGTGACAGTACCAAGGCCACAGGACAGTGAATGTATAATAAACCTATGGGAAACACTGACCAATGACTTATTGAAGTGCCTGGGCAACACTCAACAATCAAGAAGCGGTCAAAAAAATGTCATCCCAGCCCACCAAAAAACCCACAGTCTTAAGCTGGCTAAGCAGGCACTTAACAAGGCAGTGAGAGCAAAAAAGAAAGGTATCTACTCGTCAGGGGGGCCCCCCATTGCCGTTTTGCAAGCTAAGTACAAAAATAACATTTGGGATCTGAAAAGAAAACGGACGGAACAGAATTGGCTCACAGTGTTTTCCATAATTAAAGGTAAAGATAATAGCAAGCTCTGGCGCTACATCAACTGCTTGTCATCAGGAGGCGTACACAAGGTTAACAGTGATGGAGGAAAAGTGTGGGAACAGTATGCAAAGGGGCTGTACACCTGTGAGCCAAAGCGGATGTCTCACTGCTTCACCGGGTGGTCCAAGGCAGCGGCAGCTACCATCAGCTATGAAAGTGCTCCCAACAAAGAATCAAGTCCGACCCGACCTGGAAAATTCTCGGAGGCGGAGATTGCAAAGCACATCAAAGCCATCAGAACCGATGGTGCCCCTGGACCTAACGGGATCCCCGCACAGGTTTTTAAGAAAGATCCTGCATTCTTCGCTTCCAAACTTACTCCTCTATTCAACCACGCATTTGCAACCGCAACCCTGCCATTTTCCTGGAAAGGCTCAATCCTCTTTCCTATCCACAAAAAAGGTGACCACTCTAACCCGGCTAATTACAGACTGATAGCCCTCCTTGACATTGAAGCTAAGGTCTATGCCCGCCTTCTACTTAAGGACCTGGAAACTTGGGTGGATAAGAACGGCATACTCCCGCCCTCACAGACTGGCTTCAGGGCTAACTGTTCTACGCTGGACAACATCATAGCGCTTTCGTACCTCGCTAAAAAGGCCAACATGCGGAATAAGCTGCCCCTGTTCTGTTGCTTTATTGACTATTCAACGGCCTTCGATCGTGTGAACAGAAGCCGGCTCTGGGCAAAACTAGAGTCTTGGGGGATCCCTAGAGATCTTCTAAAGGAAATAAAAGCACTTTACGAGGGGACCTGGGTTCAGGTGAAACTAAGCGCCACATCTGCAACCACAAGAATTCACACTAACTCTGGATTAAAGCAGGGGTGTGTTCTGGCCCCCCTGCTTTTCAACTTGTACACTGCAGACATGGGGCACGCCCTGAAAGATGCCAACCTAGCCAGCCCAGACTGGGGAAGCTGGTTCTGGGTATGCTCCTGTACGCAGATGACACAGTAATTATGGACCATACCAGGGTAGGCCTCCAAAGAGCCTTAAACAGTCTTGCCACGTATTAACAAGGAGAACGAGCTACATATTAATGTGAGCAAGACCAAGATAATAATCTTTGGCAAACATCCACACAAAACAAAAGCTTCATGGTCTCTGGGGGCACACCGAATCACCACGGCCCCATCCTACAACTATCTGGGCACATGGGTATCAGAGAGGGCTACTACATTCAAACATCTGAAGACGCTTAAACCAAAAATTGACAAAATAATTACATCTCTAAGACGTCTAAGCCACGGCCTGGCCAGTCCCTCTGCAGATCCGATGCTGACAGTACTCAGGGCTAAATTGATCCCCGCCATCACGTACGGCCATATAGCCTATCCAGGGGCTTTTGAGAAAGTGGTCCAAGCAGCACAGGTGAAAGCATACAAGATGGTGCTACGAGCCCCCAAACAGGCACGAAATAACAGGGTAAGACTGGAAATAGGCCTGAAACGTCCTGAACTGGTACTACTGGGGGAGTTGCTAAAATACTACATCAGAGTTCTGAAGTCGCCCGAAAACACCTTGAAGCACTCGCTAAAAACCATCTTTGGGGAAGCGGGCTCCCCATGGCAAGCCAAGGTGGAACTAGCCATTGATCTTCTGAAGATCGAGGGGCGGAGTCTGCACTTACACGAAATCCCATATTCCACCTGGGCAAAAGCCGTCAAGCGCCAAGTCCAGTCTATTTCCTTTGAGCTAGACCTTTCCTCGCTCCGGCCCAACTCGCTAACGTTGGCCTTGGACAAGTCCTACACTCCCGGTAAACCTCAACCATATTTACAAGTCTCACTAACAATCGAAGCAAGACAAAAAATTCTGTTTATGCGCCTCTTGGCCATCAGGATAACCGACTTCAACCCACGTTGGGCACGCTCGGACGGAGCCACAGCCTGCCGACTTTGCAACTATCACAGAGAATCCTGGCTACACTTGCTATGTTGCTGCACTAAGCTGGTCAGTGACCGACAGCGATTGCTACATCCGGCACTACACATCTTGGGCCACAGAACTTGCAGAGAGGCCTCGGATTGGTGTTTCTCTGAAACCACAATATGTTTATTAGCCAGGATAGGCAAGTTCATCCAGCAAGTTAAAATGGCACTCGAAAACCAACCAAAGGATACCATCCCGAAGAGCCCTGTGACCGTCCGCCCTAAAGTTGGCAATCCACAGATAACACAGGGAGTCGCCGAAAAGAAAATGGTCCCATCAGTCAGAGGTATCCAACTGGGGCGACTAAGGGTCCGATGAAGTCCACAGTGCAACTGAGGATGTCGAACTTTTACACGCCTTCCAGACTCTAGTATGCGAGGCCTCATGCTGACTCTAAAAACGTTAATTCTTTTTAATATTGTATAGTACCAGTGAACATAGTCAGTATTGAGACCACATAGCTGCACCATTGGTCCCTGACCGGTGTAGGTCGAGCAGGGGGGGGGGCACCTTACTGTATTTTACTGTGTTTTATTTGAACCAAACTGCATTTTTTATACTGTAATGATTTTAAGTAATCGCACAGTTCATTAATAAACCTTGATGCTTCCATCACAAAAAAAATGAATGTTCAATAGTTTATTTGCATGTGTGAGTATGTGTGTGAGTAACTTTTGGAAGACTGTCGGTGTGTAACAGGAGGTATATGTGTATCACTACATATGATGAGTGAGTATATGTATGAGTGACTATATAGAACTATTGGTGAATGAGTGGATGTGTATATAGATGGTGGAATTACTGAATTGGTTGTTGTAACTGGTATGGGTATCTCCATTTTTTTGAAAATGTTAGTTTCTAATTTTGAATATGTGTTTCAAGGGTTACATTACACTGAAAGGAGGTCTGTCAGTCTGTCACAAGGATGGCGTTATCAGTGATGTCATGAGTGATGTCACTGACCATGTCATGAGTGATGTAATATGTGACGTCATCAGCAGTGCATTGCAGGCGCGCAAGTTATAGTGAGTCCAACTAACTATAACGTGGAAATTTCAATGGTTTTATGTCAGTAAAATTTCCAGCTAACTCTAACTGGTGTGAAACCTATGGTTTTTTCAGTGAATTTAATAGTTTTTTTAAATGCTTATTCCTAACTATAACTGGTGTGAAACCTATTTTTTTTCAGTGAATTTCAAAGGTTTTTTAAATGCTAATTCCTAACTATAACTGGTGTGAAACCTATGTTTTTTTCTGTGAATTTCATAGGTTTTTTAAATGCTAATTCCTAACTATAACTGGTGTGAAACCTTTGGTTTTTTCAGTGAATTTCAAAGGTTTTTTAATAGCAAATTTCTATAGCTATGAAATGTAATATTTTTTATAATGAATCCTATAATGTATATTTATGTAATACTATTTTTTTATGTATATTGTTCATATTTTTTATTTTTTTTGCCCTGGAGCGCTCCAGGTGCGCGTCCCGGTGAGCGCACCGGAAAGCGCAGTCTTCCGGCGCGCCCAGGGGCGCGTACCGGTGAGCGTCCTGTTAGCGCTTTTGCCGCGAACGAAAACATCATCGTGACGTATCGCGTAGCCGCGTCCGCGTGATACGCACGGTGTAAACGCACCCGGAAGCACTCGAGCGCATACGATCGCGCAACGTAAGCATCTAACGCGCTTACGCCCGGGGGCGCGTAGCGTAAGCGCGTCGGGTCATGTGACCTAAAAATAACACTTTTTATTGGTGCAGGACAGTTTTGGTTTCCAAATGATAAAAACCGTGGTCATGTGACCTGAAAATAACACTTTTCATTGGTTCAGAACAGTTTTTTTTTCCAAATGATGAAAGCCCCCACCTTTTTTCCTCATTCTCATTTTGTTGTTTGAGTGAGGAAGACCTGCTTCTATTGTTAGAGAAATGGCTACAGTAGCAGCAGCAGCTGGAACATCTGCACCACCACCACCACCACAAGGACCATCACAACATCACATTGGTGGTCAAGAAGAAGAGGAGGAGGAGGAGGAGGAGAGAAGGCAGGGAAGGCATTTCCTGCCTGAAGACAATGCCCCATATAAACCTAAGGAACACTTTATATGGGAGTTTTTTGAAATCCCAAGGGGTGCAAAGAAGGTAAACGCTGCAAAGGTGACCTGTCTCATCTGTGGCGCTGTACTATCCAGGGGGAACCCTGCAAAAAAAATTCATTTGTGAATCACACAATGATTCGGCACATGCAACGATTACACCCCAATAACTATTCTGAAGCAGAGGTGAGAGAACTGTGCAGAAACCTTCCACAATCGTCTGCCAGCACCTCAACAACCAAAGAACCCACTCCATCGGGTCTAGAGGCAAGGCAGATGGTTCCAAACATTCAAACTTATTGTGGCAAAACAATTACTTATGGTGAGAAGAGTATTACCTTCGTCAACGTTGCTGGTGATAACCACAAGTGCCCGAAGAAACCCTAATTTTTTTCAGATTTTTTTTTGCTCCAGTTGAGCCGTTTATAATTCCCTGTTTTTTGTTTCTCCCCATAAAAAATACAAAAAAAATATAAAACTGTTCAGAAAACCCAAAAAAAGTACAAAATGTTCAAAAAAACATAAAAAAAATATAAAACAACAAAAAGAAGAAAAAAAACTGTTCTTTTTAGAACTACCTCCAATTTATAAAAAAATACTTATTTTTTCAAAAAATCTGTCATTTTTTTTCCCCATGGTACGCTCCCCTGTGCGCTCCCCGGTGCGCGTACCGGGCGCTTCCCCCGCGCAAATCGAAAAAAAAAAAATAAACATTTTTTTGCCCCACGGGGCCCTTTTATGGCTCCCACATCAAACCTAAGGGGTCAGGGGGGTCTGCTCTGCCCCCTTATGGTCATTTCCCCCTTTGTTTTTGCCACCTCTTGCGTCTCGATCCTACCGAGACACAAGATGGCGGCCGCTCAGGACTGTTTGGAATGTTGACAGACACCCGAGAGCCAATCAGCTTTCTGCGCGCGAACTCGCGTAGCACGCTGGTGCGCGCCCCGGTGCGCGTACCGCGGCGCGCTTATAGATATATATATTTTTTTGAACCTAAATTACTCAAAATTCACTGGAGCACATATCTTGAGACATAGCAAAGGCACATCGGGCTACCAGTCCCTACAATTTTGCCAAGTTTGGTGGAAATCCATTCAGCCTTTCGGGCTAAAAGTGAGGTCGACCACCCTATGGAAATTAACATGGGGAAAACACGTTTTGGGACCCCCCTTTTATCTCTGCCCCCGCTTGACGAATCCCCCCCAAAATTTCAGGGAAGGAGCGGAGCGTAGATGAGCAAATTTGAGGTAATTGTCAGGCAGATTCCTCAACCGGCGCCAAAGTTATTCACAATAGAATGTTGCCATTTCCCTATTCAAAATAATCCTAACTATAACTACCTACTGGCGACCGCCAGTAGGTTATATGTATATATATATATATATATATATATATATATATATATATATATATATATATATATATATATGAAAAATTGCTACATAGCGCTACTAAAGTTAGAGATGTTGGGTAAAAAAAACCCTTTCAATTCAATATCTGCCCTTCATGAAGGGTTTCTACACACGGCAGGAATCAACCTAGTGAAAGACAAGAATGGAACTAGCGGGCGTGGCTTACTTACAGATCGGAATGGCAGCCCATCGGTAAGGCTCCCGTCTTCCACGGCCCAAGCCCGCTGAAATAGCCGACAACAAATCCGAAATTTACCCCAGAGGAGGAGAGGTGGAGCAGCGCTACCCTCCGCACTAGCGCGGGGCACGACTAAAGCCCTGGAGTACACGACAACAACAGTAGTGAGCTGGGGGCCGACTAGGCCTGGGAAGCTCCAGGCTCGAGTTTGGCGCTGGTCGGCGGCAACTTCCAAGGGGAGTGGTCCCAGACAGAGAGACATTGCGGTCTCTCCCGTGACGAGAACAGGCACCCAACAAACAAAACATCGGATGGAGCCTGGGAGGACTCCATTTCTCTCCCCCCTTCTTGGTGTGGTCCGAAGGATATTAAGGCAGCTGGAGCAACCGGCGCTCGCGCCGAGGTGAGGGGGCGAGGTGATGATAGTGTGGTGCAGAGGCTACAGGCAAAACAACACGAGGGCCGGATGGCAGCCCCTGCGCCAGGGTGAAGATAGCTGTTGCCCCTGCGGAGTGAAGGAGAGATGGCGCTCGCAGTGATGCAGGTGAATGGGTAAACTTGGCCTGGTTGTCAGGTGAGCCCGGGAGGCCCCGGGCTCACGTTTGGTTGGAGTCAGCCGCATCTTGTGGGACAAGGAGTGCACAGTCCTGAGGACGCAGAGGCTCCACCCCTGACTGCGGCTGCGGTCCATCGAGCGTGGCCCAGAGTGGAATCAGGCTGAGATCCGCTTCCCCTCCCGGGGGCGGGAAGTGGTGGAGGTGTAGAGGGACCCCCGGCTTGAAATATACGGCGTGGGCTGAAATAGCCTGGAATATGCACTGGCGGTGCACCAACAGGACTGCCCGACCTTGATTAAAGACTCAATCATAGGCATATAAGTAAGTGCGGCAGGCTTGGCGGCGAGAAACTGAGTGGGGGCCCCTGTCTGGTGAAAGTGTCTGCTGAGGTCCTGAATTGAATAAGCTGAAGCACTGGCTCGACCTGGTATAAAGTGGTGAGGCACAAAGTTGGAGCATAAGGCTTCGCTGGAGAGTTCATGAGAGTGTGACAACGCCCATCTAGACAATAGTAGATTCACAAGGAGCTTAACACTGCGCGAATGCTGGGTGCCCTGAGCCGGGATCATTGCTGGTAATCTGCGTAGTGCATAGTGGAGCGAGGAACTACAAGTTGCGTCTGGGAGAAGCTGCCCAGTCAACCAGAGAGCGTGGAGAGCCCAAAAGTCAAGTGACCACACCTAATGAATGCCACAGAGGGGGAAACATCGCTCGGGGATGTCAGGGACCAGGGGACAGAAGATCAAGCACCAGACCAAGTAGTATAAGTATGTAACGCATAAACGGGGAGAGATGGATGCTGCAAGGTGAATCCACACTCAAGGACATGATGGCAGCCATTGCGGGGTGCGGACCTCGCTGGAATAAAGAATGGACACCATCACTATCGAAATTACATTGCTACGAGCCAACCTCCAGGAAACAAGTGACAAAGTAAAATCCATGGAAGTGGTAATGGCTGAGTTAATAGTGACGCCAAGCGAATGCGGCAGGAGATTAAAGAACTACAATTTGCCCAGAAGCGAACAAAAAAACCTCCTGGATGACTATGAAGGTAGATCGCGCCGCATCAACATAAGAATTATTGTGGTTCCCGAGAAAGCAGAGGGGGTCCTGTGGATCTATTTGTAGAGGACTTAATACTGAATCATCTCCAGGTAAAAACTCTCTCGAACTACTTTACAGTTGAAAGGGCGCACAGGGTACCTGGGGGAAGACCCAAGCCGGGGGCTCCCCTACATCCAATTCTAGCGAGACTCTTGAGTTTCAGAAACCATGATATCATATTACACGTGGCTAGAACAAGCCCGCCCCTGAAATTTGAAAATAGCTAACTGTCCTTCTTCCCGGATTTCACCATAGCGGTGCAGAGACAGAGGAGAACCTTTTTTAATATAAAAAACAACAGAGAGATAAAGGGATCCGATATTCAATGCTTTTTCAGGCTAAGCTGCAAATAGAGGCGGACAAGAAAGCGTGATTCTTTGATAGTCCAGAGGCAGCACAGGGGTGTCTGTAGGGCTGGAGGCCAGCAAAACAACACAATCTGAAATGAGGAGGGATCCCTCCTTGTGAATGACACTTGCTTTTTGAGAATCGACCAGGGGTGTGAATGCCATTTCCCCGGTAGCCGCTCTCGAACAAATGTAACTATGTTTGAAAAAACAGAAAGGGGGTATATTGTGGCAGGCGGACAGTCGTGGGGAGGGCATTGCCACCCCCCGAGTTAATAGTTAGTTTAGAAACTAGGGCTACAGGCAGTCTGCACTATTGGGGTGTGGGTAGTTTTAGGCCTAGAGTGCGGGGAGGCAGGGAGGGGGAAAGTTGGGAGATTTGGGGTTAAGCTAGTTCATTTGAGAAATCAGCAGGTATATTTAAATGCAGGATATGATAGAGATGGTACAAATGTGATACAAGGATACTGCTGTTGTATATCACTGAGTACCAAGACACAAGCCTGCGCGCGTTTATGGGCGGGATCCGGGAGAGGCAAGGGAAAGGAGGAGGATAAGGGTGGCGTGGGACTCCATGGGTGAAAAGAAACTTAAACTTCTATTCTGGAATGTAAACGGTCTGGGTGGGAATAGTTTTACAATAAAATAAAAGACACGCCCCAGACGTGGTCTTGCTCCAGGAGACACATCTGGTAGGAAACAAGTGTAAAGCATTGAACCAATACGATTACTGGCATGTTGTACATTCTGGATTTACCTCGAGTTCACGGGGGTGGGCATTATGCTGTGCAAATCCTTTCCGATGTCCATATATCGCACCTGGACGGCTGAGATGGGCAGATATGCGTCTGTATCAGGAAGATGGGAGAGAGGGACACTGACTCTGGTATCTGTCGATTTCCGACCGGGTTAACAAGCAATGGCATTTTGTGATTTGAGAAGCACAATGGTAGGGTTTCCAGACGGAAATCTGATGATTGAGGGGAATCTCAACTCTGTTGTATGTGGAAGGCGTGACCTCTATCCCCCTAGAGATCTAGAGCCGGCCCATTTGCTTCTGTCCTCCTTTTTGGATGCAATGGGGCTGGCTGATATATGGCGAATCCGTCACCCCAGGGACACCCAGTTTACATTCCACTCCGGAGCACATATTAGCCTTTCCCGGATTGATTACATCCTCATGCCTGCAGATCAAGTGGGGCAAATTACAGAATTTAGGCACATGGCAAGGGGCATATCTGACCGCTCTACAATATGGGTGCATCTGGGGAGGAGCAATGTTCAGGTGGGTAGAATGGCACCTATAAGCCTGTGGCACTTACGCAGCCCACTATACGCCATAAAATCCCTTCATCAATGGAGCATTATTTCCAGGAGAAGGTGGGATCGGTGGACTTCGCCTACACCCTTTGGAAAGCATTTAAAACGGTGGTGCGTTGTCAAGCAATTTCGCAAATAGCTGGGGCAAAAAAGTAGAGAAATGCTGCAATATTACAGCTGAAAGGAGAGATAATGGTACTAGAGGCGGAATAGTTGATATCCGGGGACCCAGAGTTAACACACAAACTAAGTCTCAAGAAGGAAGAATACAAGAGTGTGGTGACGGCAGGGCTAAAGAATATCAGAGAGACAAGCTTGGTAGGATATATGAGCTTGGGGACAGAGGGAGCAAATTGTTAGCTTGACTATACCGGCGTGAATAGGCCAACCGCCTGTTCACAGAACTTACTACTGACGTGGAGGGAGACAATCACTGATGTGCAACTAGTTGCAGACGAATTCGTCCAATACTATACTCGGATATATAAATCTCAATCAGTCTAACCAATAGAAGAGTTGAGAGTTTTATTAAAGGATGTTCGACAGCCAGTATTGTCGGAAGAAGGCCGAAACTTCCTCGACAGTGAGCTCACGAATGACGAAATAGCAAGGGCAATTAGGGATTTGCAGTCCGGAAAGGCTATGGGTCCCAATGGTCTCCCAGTAGAACTCTAAAAACTAAAAACCAGACAAAATAGCCCCCTATCTCAAGGCCATGTATGAGGAAAGCCTAGAAGCCAGTTTGCATCCCCAAGATCAGCGACCTAGGGATTATTGCTCCTCATACAGACCTATCTGCTTTTGAATGCAGATCTGAAGATCCTGGCCAAGTTGTTGGCTACAAGGTTGATCGGGGCGATATCCGATCTGGTCCATCCGGATCCGTCGGGATTCACGCCATCTGGAAACACCTCCCTTAATCAGCACCGACTCCAGGGGGTACTCGGGAGAGTAGATACGCTGAGAGTAGTAGCGGTGGTGGTGTCCTTGAATGCCGCCATGGCATTGAATACTATCGAATGGCCATACCCCTTTGCAGTGCTGGAGAAAATGGGATTTGGACCTGGGTACATTGGACGGGTGAAACGCCTATATTCGGAACCGTTGGCACAAGTGGTTTTGAATAACAGGAAATCAAATATCTGCACCCTTAGAAGAGTGACAAGGCTTTTTGCCCTGGCACTTGCGCCACTAGCAAGTTGGATTCATGGGGACCCAGTAATGCGGGGCCTGAAATGGTCCGCAGACTGGGAGGATCGTATTTCCCTATACGCCGATAATATCCTCTTGTACCTTGCGTCGCCGCGGCCCTCGATCACCAGAGTCCTAGACATCTTCACCACCTTCGTTATATACTCTGGTTATGCCATTAACTGGGCCAAGTCTGTGATATGTGCTCAGAGGGAGGTTCCCGCTCCTGCCCAGGGGATGTAGTGTGCCGGAGGAAATTGATGGCTTTTAGTATCTCGCCATCTACATCATGAGAGACCCTAAGCAGTATTACGAGCACAACCTTTTGCCAACATTGAGACAGCTTCACAGTGATGTGGAGACCCTTCTGCTCTCCCTGCTGGGCAGAGCAGCTCTTTTCAAAATGATGTCCCTGCCTCACTTGTTGTACATTCTACACAATTCCCCTGCCCTGACTTCCTATTTTGCTGCAATCGAAAGTGAGCAGAGAGCCCTACTGTGGGCTACAGGTACACCTTGAATATCGCTTCCTAAATTGGTGCAGAGCTGGTACGATGGGGGAATAGGGCTCCCAGATATTAAAAAGTACTATTCGACGGCACAATTGGTCGCAATTATTCAGGGTATACATCGTCCTCATAACGACCCGGGATACCTAATGGATAGGTGGCTGCTACCAGGAGGGTCATACATAAAGAAGCTCTATTCCAAACCAGCTAAATTGAACCTCACAGGGCCAGCGGCACATTCAGTCTAAATCTGGCATATAGCCCATAGGAGTCTTGGGTGGGACAAGAAAATCGAGCAAGCCACCCCCCTGTTGGGTTCGTATATATTGGGCACCCTTAGAAATTCAAGGGACTTTGATAAGTGGGACCTGATAGGACTGTCAAGAGTGGGAGACATGTGGAAAAGGGGTAAAGTAATTGAGTTCTCTGCGTTGCAGCAGGAGTATGACATGGCAGACTCTGAACTATTCCGATACCGTCAAGTGAGACACGCCCTGTATGCACATATCCCAAAAGGGGAAACCCTACCTGAAGCTACACCGCAGGAAGACAGGCTTCTTGATGGCTATATGGCCAATAAGTCAATAGCCCTCACATACCCAAATTGATTAATCACCCCTCTGATCCCCTGGTAAAGCTGAGAGAGAAGTGGACAGATGACTTGTTAGTGTTAGACAGTGAGGACTGGACTGAAGCACTTGCGTCTCCACAGGAAGTGGCAATTTCATTGAGACAAACTATTACAGTTGAAAATATTGCATATAACGTATTACTCACCAACAGCCCTGACCCGAATGGGTGATGGAGAGGACTTAAGGTGTAAAAGAGAATGCGGTAAGGAGGGTACGTGCTTCCTCACTTTGTGGGAGTGTCAGATCATTCGGAAATACTGGACAACAGTATTAAGATGTATGACAGAGGTGCTGGGTCAAGAACTAAACCTGGGGGGCAGAAGATGTTTACTTTCTGGCACATGCATCAAGGTAGGATTTTGCGAGTCCTTAATTGCGATAATTAAGGAATCGCAATTAAGGACTCGCAAAAGCCTATGCATGTAGGAATCTCTGAAAAATAGCGATTCCTACACATTCCTTATTTGCGACTCACAAATTGAGAGTCGCAAATAAGGAATGGCTTCCCATTCATTCCCGTGGGCCTGAATGGGAAATTGCATGCGCAATTTGCGAGTACCAATAGGTCCTCGCAAATTGCGCATGCAATTTCAGGGTGCAAGGGTGTCAAAATGACACCATGTTGCACCACCTGAAATTGATCTGTGCACATATGTTGCGCACACACATCCCCTAAGGGCAAGTGTGCGCGCAACATGAAACTTCGAAAAATGCACAAAAGTGCATTTTTCAAATTTTTTGCAAATTACCATGAAGTTCAACTTCATGGTAATTTGTGCCCCCTAATAGTGAAATCGCTGATTTTTTCACTTTAATGTATTGCATTTAAGGAAACTCAATTTGCGATTCCTTAAATGCAATTGCAATTTAAGTAATTGCAATTTAGAGATTACTTAAATTGCGATTTTTTTATTTGGGATGATGCATCCCAAATGCAAAAATACCGGTCTCAAGGGGGCAGATTCTGAGAATCTGCCTGTTTGTGACCGGATTTTCTTTTGATGCATGTGCCTGTTAATGTGTGGGGGCCAACAGATCTAATCAGCAAAGAGAAACTGTGGGCGACCTTGGGGTACATGATAGCTAAAAGCAATATCGCTAGAATGTGGGGCGCGAGAGAGGCCCCAACACTGACACTTTGGAAACAGGGCATGGACTCGTGTATGTTCAGAGAAAAAATAGTCTATGTGTCCAGAGGATGCCCAAAGAAATGGGTTCAGATATGGACAAAATGGAATGAATATCGTGGAAGTATCTGTGTTCCCCCATTTCTCCTTCCCCTCCCCGCCCATGACGAAGTTATATCGGCTGATTACTGTAAATCCTAAGTATGTAGTATGTATAATTGTAACTGCTTATTGCACCATCTCAAGCTCATGTTTGAAACTAAGAGTTTTTCTTGTCTATGTTAAATTACTGTATACCTGCACTACTGTTCTCAATAAAAAAAGTTATGTATAAAAAAAAAATGGAACTACCATTCCCAGAAGTCTCTGGGGGTTGCTTACAAAGGTCATGTGACGTACATATCATAAGTCATGTAAGCTATCAATGGAGCATGTGCTCAGATGTTTCATAGAGAGGAACTCCTTTAAATATTGCTTGTTATGCTAATGTGAGACCTACAGTCATGAACAATGATGGATAAGATTAGGTCAAAACACAACATTGCACCCTTGACAAATTTAGTAATAAGGCAATAACCGGGAATCATTACCTAAGAATACTTTTAGAACTTACACTCGAAACCTCTACACTCCTGTATTACCTTTCACTCAGCACATAGAGTGACTACAGGGGCATGGCCCCACTTGTTCCTATGATGCCTGATTAAACAACAACAAGGGTAAAACTATAGGCTATCAAAAAAAACACCAGAGCTTCTTATACAGCGCACATCCTGAACTTGCGTACTTGAAGGTCTTATCAAATATGGTCTGTCCCCAGCCTCTTTTTATAGGAATTGTGTCCTGAGGCAAGGGTTGCCTAGAGTGGGGATCTTGTTTTGTGATTATGGTGCTTAAGATTTTATGGAGTGTTATGATTTTCGTAGATCGATTTTATAAATTGAACATTTTTCAGTCTTTAAGTAAATCAATATTTCGAAGTTAACAAGCGCCTTAAACTGAGTTTGAAAAGGGCGACATCTAGCGGCGGTAAATGATCAGTTTTGCATGTTTTATATCATTTTTATCTTACCTCAAGATTGCAGTGGTATGTACCTTATCACCTTTACTGCTAAGGCAATATTTTACTGCTCATTTAATTTCCATTGAAATCAATGAAAAGTGCATGACGAGTTACCCTTGTCATTAGCAGCCAAGAGGTTAAAAGTATTACTGTATGCTATATGTATTATCTGTATCTTGTATGTGATCTCCAACAGAAGGATGCATACCTCCTCCTTGAACTATATATTATAAATGCTATACAATGTGCAGTCCTATTTGTCTCATTGAGCCTTAATGTAATATAAAATTGGACTCATACTCACATGTGAACCACAGATATATGGTTATAGCTTTAGTCCCGATGAAAGCCTAGGACTCACAGTGGCCAGTAACCTGGCTGCAACATGTCGAGGTAGAAAGGGAAGTACAGACAATAATTTCTACAGACATCCACCTAGATTGTTTTTAAATCCAATTGACATAAACGGAAACAGAAGTGACCCTTGGGATTATATATATATCAAATATCAAATATAATATCAAAAGTGCTCCCTGGGAGCTAAGACCAAGTCTGCCCTGGTTCATAGGTATTTCAAGAAAAAAAAGAGGATTTTCTAAGGTTACCAACTTTCTCGCGTTTGGATCATTTTGTTGGGTTGTAGGATACAAGTTACGTAATTGATGTAAACAGAGAGATATAATCCTTGACATTCCAAAGAAAATCTCTCTTCCCCCCCTTCCCCAAAGGAATTTTTTGGGTATATGCTGATTGAGCAAATAATATCTCTTCAACACGGTGAGCAGGACTCAGACTGGGGACTTTGAGAAATGATTCACCAAACCATGGCTCTAATGTGGCGCGACATCTTGCAAAGTAGAAATGGTACCTTCAAAGAAGAATGCATACTGGTTATTATAAGAATATTACTCTTTGGGTCTTAAGAGCCTGATGTAACACATGTTGTAGTTCCCTCTTGTTTCTTTGCCTGTCTAGTGCCCCACTTCTCTCCTCCACACTTTCCAGCAGCATTGTTGTAACTTCTTTCTGACTCGCAGCCCAATTCCACCCCATTCTTGAGCTCTGGTTATATTTTGTCACTTTCTATTGAATGTAGCCTAAATATCTTTTCGTTAGGTTTCGTCCTGTCAGGTTCAATCCATCAACATTGATTGAGTAAGGATCAAATTTCATTAAAATTACAATAAACTCTAAAGTGCCGTGAGTGTCACTGCAAAAACATTTGATAGAACTGTGTTAAAAAATGTATGCGTTATTTCCAAGGAATTATGATTCTTGCTCTAATATGGGAATGAGCGTTTATACTTTAAAAAGTTAATTCCATTATTAAATAGTTGTGATTTCAATAGCATTTTTGAAAAAAAGTACCTGTAAGCATGGTGCCTGTTTTCCTCCACTCTGAATTCCAGTGCTTTATTCACCACATCTTCATTTTCTTCCTTGTACACGGAGCAGGTGTAGTAAACAATTGCTTGCACTTTATTAACTAGAAATATTTAAAACAATATCACCACAGTTTTGCGCCATCACTTCCAGAATGAAAATTACATTATTCAGTATTAGAAAAATGAAATGAAATATAACATGTAAACAATGACACACAAACCTGCTATAACCACCAGAATAAGTGCAAAGGAGCTTTAATTGTTATGCCCATAAGCAATATATTCCATATTCAAAATCTAAGATCAGAGCTCTTTCAAAAATATTTTGCTCATATGTTTAAAAAATACCTATAACTTATCATTTTGAATTAAACAAAATATTTATTGGAGTAATAATTTAAAAAGTATAGGCTTTCGTTTAGAGGTGGGCAGAAAGTTCAACGTTAGGCACTTGTGATTTTCCTGCTTATCTTTGCACTTTGAGGCAATTAAGAACATGGCACAATTATGATCCTTGTCTGCTGTTACAAATGCATTTAGCATCCGTTAATAGCAAAATAAATGTTAAAACGGGCACTACAACTGAGAGAAAATATTTTTTGGCTGTTATACGCCAATTTACACACAACATACAATTGTACACTAAGAATCGGTGTGGGTGAGTTCACACAGCTGCTCAACATATATCTCTGACAGGAACATGTCTATAGAAGGTTATGTAATGTTATGTTATGTGTATTTGTAAAGTGCATTATCAACCACAAGCTTATCCTGGTGCTGAGAGTATGTGTTTGCCTAGCCCTGCTTATGGGAGGTTGGACAACTGAAGAGTCAGGACTTCAGCTTCTTGCAGAATTCAAGAAGAGAGGTGGAGGCTCTGATGTGGTATTCCATGCTTTAAGAGCAAAGTGCTCACAGTTTTGTTAAGTGGTTACTAAGTATAAAAAAGTACAATTTCTCATGAATACCTACAATGTGTAGGCATTTTCAAATTGAGTTGAGCCTGTTTTGAAGGTTAAAAATAAACAAAGGTGTTGGTTAAGCACCAAAATACAGTCTCACCAGAAACACATGTTATGCATTTTGAAAGTCCAAAATGTGCCCTTTTCATCCTCAAGATTACCTATTTAGCCTCTCTGGTTGCAAAGGTAAGCGAAAATATTTAAATATCAAACCTGCAGACCATTAAACCATTCACATTAACGGAGGCTGTGGCTTTGGAGTTTTTGTTATCGACTAAGCCCATGAACTTCATGAATTTTCCACTGAGCACTAGATCTTCTCCTTGTTGGCAGGCTATTACTTATGAATACATTTTCTTTTAAAATAATATCTCAATAGCCGATTTCGCTCCTCCATTAGCACTGCATATATACACATGTTGTGCATTATGTCCTACCTTACGCATATGCATAGATGCCATGCAGACTCGTGGATAGTCTTAACCAAGCAGGGGAATTGTGTAGAGGAGAAGTAGCTCAAGTGATAGCCCAGTAGTTCCGGATTATTGTCGTCTTCTAGTGAGTTGCTTGCTGATCCCGCCATAGAGGGTGTTCCAATAGTCCAACTTGCTGGTGAGTAGGGTATGAGTGAATTTTTCTAGTGTTGCTTAGGAGACATTTGAGGATCTTCCTCCGCATCTTTAGGGTGGGGAAACAGGATGCAGTGATGGTGTTGACTTGTGCAGTCATGTTGAGTTTGCTGTTGATTATTCAGAGGTTCCTGGCATAGGTTCTAGGTGTGGGTCAGAGTTCAGCTTGGCACCAGTTGGAGTCCCATGGTGAGGTGTTCTTGCTGAAGATCAATAATTCTCTCTTGTCAATGTCGAGCTTAAGACAGACAGTTGGCATTCATCAAGTTAGGGACTTTGGTCATGAAGGCTGTGAGCATGTTTCTTGTGTTGGGGTCTTGCCTGAGAGGGAGAGTATGAGTTGCATGTAATTGGCATAGGAGAGGATGTTGATATTGCTTGCATGAATGACATTGGCCAGAGGAATCGTGCATGAGTTGAAAAATGCTAAAATAGCTGCCTCAGTCCTAGCATGTGTGACCTGCAGTGGAGAAGTGTGGCTCAATGATTAGAGCGGCAGACCCTGATGCAGAGGTCTAGCCCGGGACCAGGGTTCAATTCCCCGCCTCGGCGGGTCTTGGGCTCAAAATTCCTCGGACCTGATAATTCCCGCCCCGGTGCCTATTCCAATCATGGAGTCCCACTCTGCAACTCTGGGCAATAGCTTGCTTAATCTCCACAACGGCCCCCACAACGCTAAGGATGCCTGGCCTCCACCTTGGGGGAGCCTAGGAGTGGACGCCTCACAGGGAAAGCCAGGATGGGTTCCACAGCGGTATTCGTAAAAGCGCCTTGAGACCCTTGCGGGTGAGTAGTGCGCTATACAAGTATCAATTTACAATTTTTACCTTACATCAGATGGAGAGTGGGCTCTGCAAAGACAATATTAACAGAGAAAGCAAGATATTATCAGTGGCAATTATGACCTTGGCAGCCACAGGCCATGTTTGATGTCCAAATTATTGAGAGTCTGTACAGCCATGGGGTAGTGGTCATTTATGTGATCCACTGTATTCCCCTGAAAAAACTTTGAACAGCTCTGATGCACAAAGGGTTTGGAGCTCTTTTATGCACCAGACTCATATTATGATCTATAGAAAAATGTTTTCCGACAAGTAGCTTGTGAGCAACTGGTAGCTCTCCAACTACCTGTAAGTATCCTAAATGTGTGCAGTCCAGCCTACTAAATTAGATGCTTTTACTTGGTTGAATTAATATATGTACACCAAAAATTAAGCATGCATTTAAGACAAAAATGTATGTATGCTCAGAACTTATAGGCTGATGTTTAGAGAAAAATTGCTGAATTTCGAAATTATATTTAAATTTTATATTTGAGTGATAAATAATTTAGAGTTCAGAAGACTTATTTCAAATTGTTACCTTGGTACCAGGGGCACTGCAGCTGTGGCTGCTAAGTATTACCCTAATAGATGCAATGCACATTGCCAAAGCCTTTTTTACATTACCGCTGGCAGCCGTGCCTGATGCACTGAGGTGAGCACTCCTGGTAATCTTTTATATTGTGTCAATAATGTAACCTGGCCTGATTTGGTCACTATTACAACGTTAATAGTAGCTTGGGATGATTCCCATTGAATATAAAAAGCTCTTATTGCTTAAAACGTTAGAGACCACTGGACCAAGTGCATCAGGCATCACAGACATCTCTTAAAATGCTCGCTGAACGTGGAGCCATTAGCATCGTATAGCTACAAAGCAGATCATGCTGGTCTCCCCCTGTACTTCTGTCTCTGCCAGCTATAAATAGTACATCAAATCATTGACTGAACATGTGACCAGACAGATGATCCTCAGCAATAAGCAGTGGCACAACGGAGTCTCCTGTTGCTCTAATGGGGTCTGGTGGAAGATTTCCTGGCGGCTGCCTCAGCTTCGAAGCTCTCTCACAAGAGGCTTAGGTGTCAAAAGATCAACACTCTCTACCTCAATGGACTGAAGAGACGGGATCTCCCTGCAAAATATTAAACAGACCCAAACATCATACTTGCTGAGTCCAGACTGGCACAATGAGAATCACTGTAAACCCTGTGTAGCTCTGTGATCTTAGTTAGAACCCTTGGAATCCGGGTAGTCGTACTAAAAGAAAGGTACATAGAAACACCCCATGCAATCAGTTATTAGAGTGTTCCCCGGTGAATCAGGCCCCCTGTCCGTCCAAGGATGAACCTCTCGCATTTTATGTGCTTGTGGCCTGAAAGGCCTATACTATAGAATGACCTTAAAGCTTTAAGGTGGGATTGAGTATTTCGTAGAGCATATCCCATTCATTTAATGAGTAGAGAAGCCTGCTTAGTCTGCCCACCCTGACCTTTTCGATTTTTGTAATTTGGAAATGAAGAAGGGCATGGCCTGTTACAGACCTCAAATCCACCAAGCTACAGTCATCTGGCAGAGCTGTGCAGAGTGGCTGCCCCTTAATTTCATGAATTAAAAGAGGCCTCTGGTACTATACTCTGAAATGTCGGTGGTTATCTTAAACGGGGCAAGCAGACAGGGTATCTCACCTGGAGACTAATAGAGTGCCTCAACCATTCCAGGGTTGGTACCAAGGATAGGTGGACAGGGTCAAGGTTTGACTGCTTGTCTCGCAGCTGTTCCCAGTGCAGTAAAATCTCCAGTCACAAGAGGTCGCAGAACAACCTGTGTATGTATATTAGTTAGGCTGTGCTATCCCAGATTGAACTGGACAGAAGACCTTGTGTTTAAATTCAGGCCACCTTTGCTTTTGTGATATGCAACCTGCCAATATGAGCACATTGTTGAAGAGCCACAATAAGTGTTTTTATTTCACATTTTATAGTCATACTATCTCACGTTTAGTTTTACTGCAGCATGATGTTTTTAAAGCATCCTATTTCAGGCATTTTCTTCCAATTTTAATTGTGAGAGAGAAAGTGATTTTTCACAGCCGAGCAGGACTTGAGTCGTGGCTGCAGAACATGTTTGATGTGTATGTATTGAGTAGTAAGTATGGGATACTACAGCTAGGGCAGGCTTTAACGCTGGCGGCGCCTGGTGCGACAATCCTTTTTTTGGTGCACCCAAATGACCTCCTTCTCCACGGATTCCCTTACTACCACCCTCCAACAGTGCCTCTCATCTCTCTGCAGCACCCTCTCACATGCATTTCATTTGTTTCATAGCGCTACTCATTCCAGTGTAGGATGTCAAAGCACTTTATATCACACACACATTATACAGAGACAATAAAACATATGTATGTAAATCAACCTATAGGAAATGTTACATATGACATTGAGGATGTCAAGGTTTAGAAATCACAAGTCATCCATACTAGTAGGCAGTTATATTTTAAGCGTTCGTGATCTGGAGGAGCACACATTCTGGATTTAAAACATACCACAGTGGTTGCGGATAGCCTTACTAATGAATATGTATTTCTACCCAAACTAACACCTTTCAGCAACATTAGGATAATGAAAGACAGGAGAAAAAGAATTATGTTCTATCTTATACCATGCAGTTTGCATGCAGCTCCTTGATGACAGTTAATGAGTCACTGTTCAATATTAGGATTGTAACTTATGAACTGCAAGTAACAAAAGGATCTCTGTGACAAAAGCAGTAGCCCACTGAGCTATCCACATAAAATATGTTCTGTGATCTGCATGGCAAACATTCTTTGAGACAGACATATTAACCCGCTGCAATACGTTATTATGAGTAAAAACTGCCAGGAGACAAAACGCAGATCTCGCTCCAACAGGAAAACTACGTGACACTCAATGAACTCTGCACCAGGTGCGTTTTGTCGGAAAGTAGGATATTTCTGGCATAGGTACCTCTAAGTTTTGCCTGATGTCAATGTGTTTTGGTTGTAGTTCACTGAGATCCTGCTAACCAGGACCCCAGTGGAAGTGCTTTTTCCTCTAAATTTGCTGGTAAGTACTTTGTACACCCCACAATTGGCATACTGGGGTACCACTGTAAGTTAACACACAAAAGAGAGGGCCTCAGGAAGTTTAAAGACCTGCAGGGACCGATTCCCCTAAACTAGAAGCAACAAAGCACAATAAGGCCCCTAGGTCTAGATAGAAAGAAAAAGAAATAGAGCGCTGGAGTATCCCTTTTACTAGGGTAGGGTATACACACTACACTAGTTCAGTTGGCCCTTGAAAGGGGAGGCCTACGAGTGGGGAAAGAGAGGAAGAATTTGGGGGTTAGTTCTCCATGGTGGCAGCATTAGAGACTCCAGAGTAAGGGTGGAGCACTTTTACTCTAGGAATCTTAGCAAGGTTGTCCCTCCTTATAAGACTGGGAGGATATCCACACGTGGATTACTGCTTTGGAAAGGGCCTGTAAAGCCACAAAGTTCCCCAGAAGCCATGGGCAGATATCCTGTGACACTCCTTTACAGATAAAGGTAGAGACAAACTTTTGGAAGTAAGAGAAGAGGATGCAGACAGCTACAGTCTTGAAACAGGCACTTATGGAAGGGTTAGTACTTATCTATGAGGTGTACAGAATTTAGTGCAGAGATACTCAAAAAACCTCTTCAAAAGACTGAGTTGATTTCATAGACTGCAGTTAAGGCTGGTTACATGGTAGTAATGTACATGAATATAATGGATTGTATAGTTTGATCACAAGAGAACACATCCTTAATAGCCTGTGTGTCTGACAAACTGCACCAATACCTGGTGGACTCTGATCTCTCCCCAAGAATTGGGAAAGAAGGCACAGAAATGGGTTCGTACCAGGGTGAGCATTAAGTCTCATGGCGTGGGTCACCAGAAAAAGAAAGATAAATCTAAGTCCCTAGAGAAAGATTGGGAAAAACTTAAAGATAGCAAGAAAGAGTCTTCTTCAGGTCCACAAAATCTTCCACTAGGGGTGGGTCCAAATCCTCCTCTTCCTCTAGCAATAAACCTCCTTGGTGCTTTGCTTGTAAACAAAAAGGCCATAGGACATCTGATTCCAGTTGTCCTAGACAGGCAACAATACTGCTAATACTTCACCTAGAGCCCCTAGCAGCAACACTAGTAGCAGTTCTACCTCCAATGGTGTAGCCGGATTCACCTCAGGACCTCAGTGAGTTCTGGCCTATTCAGAGAAGTCACTGAGGCTGTCCTGGTATCAGAGGGTGGCACTGACCTTGCCTGACAGGATATACCCCCTCAGACGCTTACAGGGACATGGGAGCTAGTGTCATTATGGTGACTGAAAAACTGGTGTAATCTGAGCAATTCTTACCTGGGTATACTTTTCAAGTAGCCAACACAGGCAATATCACTAATTCCCCCCTCCTCCCCCTTGGCAGTGATCAATCTCAGCTGGGTGGTGTGGGAAGGATACTGGCCCTAAAAATGTTGTGTTATTCTCTAACTGTCTTGTAGAGTGTCTTATTAGGAAATGATGTAGAGGCGTCAGCATGAGCTGTAGAAGAGTTAAGGACTCATGCAGCCATACTTGGACTACCTGAAAGTGTTTTGTGGCAACTAGAGCACAGGTCAAGAAGCAGGGAAATCAAGGAGCAGTGGAGTCTGAAATAATGGACCAGACTGCTACCAGCAAGAGAGGTAGATAGAACAAGAAATTATCCTCCCCCAGGTTTCATTTGAAGGCCAGTCTTCTCAGGAAGATGATCTTGCCCCTTGTTGGACCGGACACAGCAGAGTTGCTAGGAACAAGGGGGCCGCCCAGGGAGGAATTGAGTCTGAAGCAGAAATCCTGCCCCTCTCTTGAGAGTCTCATGGAGCAAGCTACTGCAGAGGCAGGGGATTTCAGTGGGACCCTAAGGTCTATTGGGAGGATGGACCCCTTTATTCTGAGGCTAAGGACCTCATGCCTGGTGCTACCAGGAGGTTGGTTTTTCCTCAGATGTTTAGGGAGTTCCGCTTAACCCTAGCACATGACATACCCCTTGCAGGGCATCTTGGTCAAAGCAAACTTTCACTCGCCCCACATGTCTGAAGACCTGTCACCTGTCACCTGCCTAGCCAGTGGTAAGTCAGTTAGCACTACAAAGACCCCCTTAATCCCACTACCAGTGGATGGGGATCCCTTTGAGAGGTGGCAAGAGATACCCAGAAGCTACTCCCCTTAGGACCACTACAGCTCCTGCAGATGCCGAGGCTTTTTTTAGGAATTTTTGCCAGAGTGGGTTTTCCTAAGGAGGGGGTGTCAGACCGAGATGCAAACTTCATGTCTGGCTACCTGAACGCCATGTGGAAAGAGTGTGGTGTCAACTATAGGTTCACTACACCATATCATCCACAGGGTAACAGGTTATTTAAAAGATTCAACAAAACCCTTAAAGGTATGATTATGGGACTATCTGGCATGAACAGGAGGAGATAGGTTGTCCTATTACTTTGTCTTCTTTTTGTCTACAGAGAGGTTCCACAGAAGGGGGTGGGCTACAGCCATTTAAACTTCTGTTTGGACATCCAGTTAGGGGTCCACTTTGTCTGGTGAAGGAGGGATGGGGGCAGCCTCTCAAACCTCCTAAGCAAGAAAATCTGGAGGCCTGCCAACACCAGATGTTGTGGCATGACCAAAAGGCTGTTCTGACTGTTTAACAGCCAGGGCAGAAAGTGTGGGTCTTGGAGCCTGTGCCCCATGAGCACTCCAAGACAAGTAGAGTAGCCCCCATGATATCCTGGGGAAGAAGAATATCTGGGTATTCCTGGAACTCCTGCAGAGTGCTTCGTATGAACTGCCTAAAGCCTTACTTTGCCTGGGTTGACATGAGCTTGCTCATGGCTACTGACGAGGGACAAGAGAGAGTGGCACTCTTCCTGATCTCTCATACAATCCAGTTGATGGAGTAGTCTTGGCAGACAGCCTCCCTTACCAACAACACACTGACTGCAGACAGGTTCTCAGCCAGTTTCCAGAACTCTTTTCCCTGACACCCAGCCTGGGAAGAGGTGTGGCGCTGCGGCTAGGGTGACTGACTACGGAATCTGGGGATCACGGTTCGATCCCTGGCACCGGCGGCAGATTAGCCCAGCACCATGTGACTCTAGGCAATAACTTGCTTAATTTTCCCGACGGTCCCCAGCGCCTAGAGACCCTTACAGGTGATCGTGCGCTTTACAAATGTGGATTATTATTATTATTATTATTACTTGGCCTGGACATAGGTGACAGTCTGCCTCTCAGGAGTAAAATCTACAGGCAGCCTGACCATGTCAGAGATTGCATCAGGGCAGAGGTCCAGAAGATGCTAGAGTTGGGGGGGTCATGGAGCCTTCAGATAGCCCTTCGGCTAGTCCAGTAGTCCTTGTGCCACAACCTCATTCCCAGGGAGGAAATAAAGAAATTAGGTTTTGTGCAGACTAAAGCGGCCTCAATGCAGCCACTAGGGCTGATGTCCAACCTATTACCAGGGCAGATAAATAGATTGATACTTTGGCTTCCGCCAGGTATTTTAGCACCTTCAACCTGACTGCAGGCGGTTGGCAGATCAGGCTCACAGATGCTGCAAAACCTAAGACAGCATTTTCAACCATTGGTGAGCACTACCAATTCACAGTAATGCTCTTTGGATTGAAGAATGCACCTGCCACACTCCAGAGGCTGGTGAATCAAGTTCTGACAGACCTGTAAAGCTTCATTGCAGCATATCTAGATTATATAGCTGCCTTTAGTCCCACATAGAAGGATCACCTATTACACCTCAGGAGTGTACTTAAGGCCTTGCAGAAGAGAGGCCTTACTATCAAGGCTAATAAGCACAATATAGGGCACAGGAAAGTTATATATTGGGCCACCTGGTAGGTGGAGGCCTTGTTCAACCTTTGGAGAGACAAATCCAAACCTTCATTGATGGGTTGCGCCCACTACCCAGACTTAGGTCAGAGCTTTGCTGGGCCTGACCGAGTATTACAGAAGATTTGTTAAGAGGCATGGGTCCATTGTGACACCCCATAATGACCTCACCTCTAAGAAGATGCCTCAGAAGGTGATTTGGACAGGTAGCTGTCAAGATGCTTTTGATGCCCTGAAGAAGGCCATGTGCTCAGCTCCCATTCTGCAGAGTCTGGACTACTCCAAACAATATATTGTCCAAACAGATGCCTTTGAGATATGAATGGGAGTAATGTTGTTACAACTTAATTTAGAGGGCCAGGATCGACCAGCAGCTTTTATCAGCAGAATGTTGACTCCCAGAGAGAAAAGTTGGTCAGCTATTGAGAGGGGGCTTGAAGAAGCTGAGACCATACCTGTTTGGCACTCACTTCATTGTTCTGATAGACCATAAGCCCCTCTTATGGCTAAAACAGATGAAGTGTGAAACCCCCAAACTTTTAAGCTGGTCTATTTCCGTACAGGGGAGGGGGTGCTCAGTGGAACATAGACCTGGGAGTAACCATGTCAACGCATATCGACTTTCCAGATATTTCTACTTCGAAAATGAAGACTCAACTGGGCAAGGTTAGTCTTATCTTCTTTCGATTGGGAGGAGGTTATGTAGGAAAGTAGGATCTTTATGGCATAGATAGCCCCACTTTTTGCCTGGTGTCAGTGTGTTTTGACTGTAGTGTGGTGTAGTTCCTATATCCCTGATAGGCTCTGCGCATTTGGAATAAAATGCACTATAGTTTTGACATAGGACTGAGGTCAGTATGTCTCATTCAAGTACATTAAATTGTGTGTGCCAGCTAACTCAGAGGTCAGTGGAAACATCTTGAATAAACAAGAAGGGATTAGTTTCTGACGACCGCATAAACATGACAACTTTGTTTCCCTTAGAATTAGAACAGTCTCAGAATCATGGAATCAATAGATAACAGTTTCACTCCGTTGATCATGCATGCTTTGTTTCTACAGAGTTACACAGAAATAGATAGACGGGCGTTTCAATAAAAAGGGTTTATTGAACAGTCTTATTTCTCATGCAAGAGATATGAACTGCTACAATCGTAAGACAGAATGCGAAGTATAATATATACAGCGTTAGCAGTAAGATAAAATAATACTGCAATTTCATGGTTTGTAGCTATGACATATATTCATAAAAATACATACATAAATTACACAGGCTAAAATGTGAATAATCATCTGGTGCTTCTAGCTAGTTCTACCCCAGTGTACCTAACCTAAGTGTAGTACGAGGTAAGAAGTAGGTGCTGTTTGTCTATAGTGTAGTTTAGCTATAGTTTAGATTGGTGTTGTCAAGATTTGCCAAAAGTCCCTCTAGGTTCTAGTCCGCTCCATACCTTAGAATGAGAGAGGTTGGAATCTCTTTCCGGGTCTCGATCCCTAACACCCCGCAAGGGGAGTCAGAAACACTCGAGCTGGATTCTCTGCGAGGAGGATGACAGCGCATGGTCTGTGCGTCAGGCGGGGACTCGATCTCTTTCCGAACTTGCTGTGACGATCTGCGTAGCTATGCAGTGCAAGTATACAGCTGGACAATACCGTGGTTTGCCATGACAAGTGAAGGTATATTTATACCTTGAAGGTGTTTAGGAATGCCAGTATTGACGTAAAAGTCGGTCAGAGGAAAGTCATGAATGAACCCCTAGGAAATAGATGTTCATGCATAATAAATGAGTTCTTGGAGAAATCAATAATCCAAGCAAGGGGAAGTCCTAAAGGCTTAAGAGTCTGGTTTTCCAAGAACTCGTTGTGACGTGGATGAACGGATGCAGGGGGCCAAGCCTGTTTTTGGTTAGCATGGATAATGCCTAAATAAGGGTAGGATTTCTATGCCTAAATATGGGCAATGCGAATTACGCCTATATAAGGACATAAATCGGGAAACCTATATACAGTATCTAAATCGACACACAACAGCGTCCAGCTGGCACCATATTCAGGGGGCTGTATGATTCGTGAGAGTTAGTAGACTTTGTAGTCCCAGGTGTGGGGATGGGATGCCCTCCACAGATCTGTCAGACCCACATCCCTCATCCAGGCAAGTCCCTCCATTGACAGTGTCCCAGCTCTTCCCTCTCTAAGGACCGAGCGGTCCATTTTCTTATCGAAGACTATGTTAAAATAAACCCCCACTAGGACTAGTCCGTCTTGAGATGTGAGTGCCTCAGCTAGTAGCTTTCGGATAAAGTGCTCCTGCCCTTCATTAGGTGCATACAAGGAGCCCAGAGTTAGTGTCTGGGTGCCTATTAGTGTTGTTGGTTGGCACACACAGCAAGCTTCCTTAGGCCTAGACAGTTACAGCAGCCCATTTAATCACATAAGGGTGATGAAGGGTGTGGTAGTATATCCGGACATGGTAATTGCATATCATTTATTGTGTATTAATATATTCATGAATTTACACTATTTTGCGCTATATGGAGTGCATGAGTTGGGTACGTGCGCCTTCCAAGGTTTTCCTGATATTTACAATGCACTTCTGATAGACCAGAGGCCTGCTCTTATATATCGGCATCTTGCTCCCACCGCCCTTGTCCATTTAATGGTTGATTTACATGACTCCTTCATGGCAACCAGCTAACACACACCTTTCCCTTCCTGCCTGGCATCTTTTATGATTCCATAGGCTGCTGATTTGTTGAACTTCTAAATTAAAGTGTATATTTAGCCTCTTTCTGTGGTTGTATTAAAACAGTAGAGTAGAAGAGTAGAGGGCTCTCAACCGGAGACAAGATCAACAAAACAGGTATGGGAGGGGTTGCTCATGGGAGGTGGGTAGTTAGTTGGGTGTTAGGGGCAAAAAAGGGAAAAAATATTCCTCATGTACAAATGAAGATGCAAGGTATCTTAGATGGGAGCCGGACAGCTGATTTTCTTAAAAGACAATCTATATGGCCAACATGACTTGCAAACTTAAAATTATCAGCTGGAACGTAAATGGTTTAAGGGACAGGAGGAAGATACACAGGGTAAAAGATTATCTGTATAATTCAGGAGCACATGTTTTCCTGCTTGAAGAGACTCATCTAGAGATGCAAGAATGTAAGTCCGCATTTAAAAAATGTGGGTGGGTTCAGGATACTCTCTGCTCAGAGCAAAGTGGCAACACAAGAGGGGTGGCAATATTAGTTAGATCAAATGCCGGGATCAGGCTAACAAAGTATGAGACAGATCATTCTGGGAGATGGCTGGTGGCATCTCTAATAGCTGGTCAGACCCCTTTTGTATGCGCAGTTTATTATGGTCCCAATCAAGATGCCCCGGGGTCCCTTATGAAACTCAAAACCAGCTTATTGGAGACTGTCGGACCAGTAATACTTGGGGGTGATTTTAATTTGATTTTTGATGAAGTATTAGATCGCACTTCCAGGGTAAGATTTACACCTCCCCAAAAAACACGATTGGAGCTTAAGAATGTTATGAGAGATTTCAATCTTATAGATATTTGGAGAGCAAAAAATGAAGGGAAAAGGGACTATTATTTTTATAGTAGAAGATATGGCCATCACTCAAGAATTGATTTTTTTCTATTAGATAAAGCACTTTTTTCAGCAGTTGACTCCATATCTTATTTACCGGCTATCTTGTCTGATCACTCAACCGTTGAGGTTGTAATTCAATTTAAACAAAAGGTACAGCAGAGAAGGTGGACTCTGGACAGAGCACTTTTATTACAAGAAGGGGTCAGGCTAGATCTAGTAATACAGACTGAGGAGTATTTCAGGCTCAACAATGGCTCAGCAAGTAAACAGATAATATGGGAAACATTCAAGGCCTTTGTTAGAGTGCCCTGACGATTAAGAGAAATAAATTGATGAGGGAAAAGAAAAAAGAACGCCTTCAAAGGCTTAAATTAAAAGAACAGGAGCTTCAGAGAGCGTCAACAGACGAGCCAGATATTAGGCCCAATTTACAAAAAGAACTGGATATCTTACGGGCTGAGTACCAAGCAGATCTAGATAAAAACTTAAAAGACAGATGGGATGCGAGCAGGCTACAACTTTTTTCGTATGGAGAGAAGTGTGGTCGCCTACTCGCATGGAAATCCCGAGCGGACATGACGAGGAACCAGATCAGCAGTCTATTTCAAGCTAGTACTGGAGTAATCATGCATGACGATGAACTTATTAGAGAGGAGGTCAAGGCATTCATGCAAAACCTGTATAAAAATAACTTATACTCCAGTAGACAACAAGTGGAAAACTGGTTCGATAAGATACAGCTCCCCAGTCTGTCAGCAGAGGATAGATCATTAGAGAGGGCGAGGTAAGAGCTCAAATTCTGAAAATGGCCAGTGGAAAAGCAGCAGGTCCCGACGGCCTTCCTGTGGAACTGTACAAGATTGTTTTAGACCAAATATTTTTGGATTTAACATTACTGTTTAATGGAATTTTTTTCTACAGGGAGAGCAGGCCCCAAAGTCGTGGTTGGAAGCAACTGTCACTTTAATACTGAAGCCAAATAAAGATCCAGAATGGATCGAGTCTTACAGACCGATTTCACTATTAAATGTGGACTACAAAATCTTTGCAGGAGTACTAGCGGCAAGATTGGCGAGGGTAGTCAAAACTATTGTCCACTGCGATCAGAGGGGCTTTATCCCGGACAGACAACTCAATGAGTTAACTTTTCAAGTTATGGCTGCTATAGACGTTGCTGTAGAGAAAAAATTGCCTTTGACCTTGGTAGCGGTTGACGCTGCCAAGGCATTCGATCAGGTGGAGTGGTTATATCTATGGACAGCCTTGGCTAGCTTTGGTCTCCCAAATAATTTTATAACAGCTATTAAATCTCTATATAGTGCACCATATGTTAAAATTTTTCTGAACGGGTCTCTTACCGATCAGATACCTATTGCCCGTGGAACCAGGCAAGGTTGCCCCTTGTCGCCTCGTTGGTTTAACCTATATATCGAGCCCTTTGTGTGTCTTCTTAGGGCTGACCCCTTAATTAAGCCATTTAAGATCTTTAATTTAGAATTGAAATTTGCGTTATATGCTGATGATTTATTAATGTATACCTCAAATCCAGCGGAAGCACTGCCCAGATTAATGCATTTAGCAGAAACCTTCGGAGAAATCTCTGGTTACACAGTTAATAAAGATAAGACAGAGATAATGGAATGGAACTAAGAGGTAGTGACAACAGGTTCTAAGACAAGAATGAGATATCTGGGGGTACATCTAGCTAAAAAGATCGAGGAGGTACCAAAAATTAACCTAGATAGAGTCATTAAAGATGTCTGTGCCCTACTTCATAGATGGTCATCTCTTCCTTTAAATATATTCGGAAGAGTCACCTTAATCAAGATGATTATTCTTTCGAAGATCACGTTCCTATTTAATTCCATACCTTTATCTTTCCCGATATTGGCAATTAAAAAGTTACAAGGGAAACTAGGATCTTTTATTTGGAATTCAAAAGCTCCACGAATTACATGGAAAAAACTCAGGAGAAGTTTAAGAACAGGAGGGCTGGCATTTCCGGACCTATTCATTTATTGCCATGCATTTCATTTTAAACACTTTAGATTAATGGCTGGTAAAATCGATCAATCTTCTTTGGGACTATTATTTTCAGCACTATTGCAGGACATCCCACAGGGACAAGACTTTTTTCTCTTTAAGTTTGCGGACCCGCATTTCTTTTTAAAAAGTGAGACTCAAGATTCTGGGGACAGCCTAAAGAAATTGGGCATATGTTAGGAAGCGGCTCAATATCCCATACTACGCAATGCAAGCCCCGATATGGGACTCCCCAGGGACCCCAGCTTGCCTTGATGATCAATTATCCCGGCCCTTAAGGCTGGCAGGGCTAGAATATTGGGGAGACCTACAGGAAGATACACAGCTTTTGAGCTGGGAAGTGTTCTCCAATCTGACTGGGGGAACACTTACCAGATTTAAATATTATCAGCTATCAGGATGGTGGTCAACCAGAACTCAAGTCAACAATAATCTGAATCCGAAATTTGATGCAGTGGCTAGACGTGGAAGGTGGAAGAGTCAAATCGCATACTGGTATTCAGCCATGCTTGAGGCTGAGGATGTGACAGAGCCAGAGATACAAAAAATGTGGAGCAACATCGCAATTCCGAATAATAGAAACCTCAAGGACTTGTGGTTGGATTCTTTCACCATCCTGCAATCAGTAGTCAAGACTGCAACGCTAAAAAGAAACCACTTGTACACTATGTATAGGGTCTATATAACCCCCAACAAATTGGCTAAAATTACCAACTCAGAATACCATTGTCCGAGATTTAGGTACCCCAATGCGGACGATGTTTATATGTTAACTGACTGCCCAGAGTTAAAAGATTACTGGACAAGAATTCGAGTTTTTCTGGAAGACGTCCTCCAACTGCCCCTGGTGGTAAATACAAGTACCATACTATCTGGTCTGTGCATAGATTATAATTTAATAGATCTTCAAATAAAATTTGTGTTTTATGTTATGCTCCTTGCAAGGCGCGAAATCTGTAGAGCCTGGAAGTACCCACCTTTCCGAACTGTCTGAGGCATATTATCTTTACCAGCAAATCAGACATGGCATGCGATCCCACAAGTTTGGTTAAAATTTGGGCGACCCTTGTGACATGGCAAGACAAATTATTGGTTTTCCAATGATTTATCTGGGGCCTTGCTGGTTCCCTTGACTTCAAAGTAGCACGGGCGCCAACTAGAGTGCGAAATGGAGTAGAGGTGGGAAAGCAGTGGCTACTTGAGGGATCAGGCCTACCACTTCACTACTGGCTGACAAAAACCAGGGCTGGATCAGGATGACCAAATGCGTTGAGGTTGCCAGTCTCCCATCAAGACTTCCAATTATGGTATATGAGGAATACCAAAAAACAAACAAAACAAAAAAACCCAGTAGAGTTGGGGTGGCTGGTGGGAGCCCCGAGGACAAAGCTCCCATTGTCTGCCTCTTGGCATGTCTGCAAAGGACACGCACTCTCGAGTGGGTCCTGTGGGGCTCTAGTGGCTGGTGTTTAACCCCCCCTTTTAAAAAGAAATACAGGTACCCTCACCCCTGTGTCCCTTATCTCATCATAGATACATTATGGCCCCTCAAAGAAAGGCAGCAATGCAACCAGTCTACTGGCTATCTGCTATGATGTGGTAGTTGTATAAAGGGGGACCACCTCTAGTCTAGAGTGGCTTCGAGGCACTAGAACTGTCTCGACTGATTACAGCTGAACCTGTGTTGTTACCACATGTCCTATAGGGTAAGAGCTGAAGTTGCTGTGCTTGGACCTTGACGGAGCTACTATAGAGCAAGATGTTGAGAACCATGAGATATAGTGGTGAATTAATGTCAAAGCTGGGCACAGTGTTGCCTCCAGGCATCAAGACGAGGTCTGGAAATAGGCAGACTGTAATGGCCCTGCTGACTTCTCCCTGTCCATGCAGATGTGTGTTATGCAGCAGCCAGTAGAATAGCTGAGCGGGCTAACACTTGGGCCACTGAAATTATGAGGTTGGGATGCCGCAGCATTTTTCGTCACATTTAACACATAACCCATCATCTGCTGCATAATCTGTAGATTTCAACAAAAAATTGTTTCTAGCTCAAACGGTTCAAAAGTTACTAACAAGCATTGACACAGCCAATAGGTCTCGACAATCTGAGAGATGTAGATTTGTGTATAACAATAAAAATAGCCCCAGACCCATACAAAAATGCATATACATTGCTAATGCCTATAGATCTCAATTGAGGTGGATTGTTTCTATCTGTAAGAGCTATGAAATCAAGTCCAGGAAAGAGACCGCTCAAGATCCACAAATAGGAGGTTTACAATCTGTCCATAGAACCTTGGCAATAGTTGATTCTTTCTTAGATAACTCTCTGATATCTATTAATCAGTGCATAATCAAATGGAATGTGGAACTGACAGATAATTTAAAGGCGCCTGAAATTCAGGATTTTACAATTAAGATATTAATAAACTGGGATACCACCAATGAGACGTATCCCCCCAATTGGAGAATTAACTGGGACTATATCTTAGAACAAGCTATGCTTTTTATCTCTTCAAGACTAAGGTCCGGGAAACTTAACTACAAGATTCTGTATGACAAGGTTAGTACAGCACTCAAGAGGGAGTACTGAATGCAACTACGTCACATCTTACTGGAGTGATCAACTACACTTTGGGATTCACACATAAGAGTTTAAAAAAGGCTATCAGAAGAAAGTTCAGGAGCACCAACATGTCCAACAAGAGGCAGCATGGGCGGACTTGCATCTTACAATTAAATCAAATAACTCTAAGCATTTTTGGACTCTGATTGGCCATGGAGTTGGGTCTTACTGCCCTGCAACTGAACACTTTATCCCATTTGACAAATGGAAGTTGTTCATTAATGACACAAATAACAAGAAAACTATGTTGTCATATAAAATGCCTGCATGCTTCAATCCAGAGTTTGCAATTACTACCAAGGAAATACTGGGGCTAATAATAGAGTTGAGCTCATCTAAACCAGACAGACCCAATGAAATTGCCATAAACATATTAAAAGCCGAGCAGGATCTTTAGGCAAAGAGCCTAAGCAAATTGTTTTTGTTTGTTTTACAGTCAGGCCAAATTCCTGTATCCTGGAAAGACACATTAATACATCCAATGTGGAAGAAAGGCCTGAAGAATAAGCCGAACAATTATCGTATTATCCCTCTATTGGATGCAGAAGGGAAGCTTTTTCCCAACATTTTACTATCGCACCTGTATGATTCGGCTTTTAATAGCAAACATATCCCTATTAATCAAACTGGATTTAGATCAGGTTGCTCTATTGGTGATAACATCACATCTTTTAAATTGCTAGTGATAAATTAATTGAAAAGGCACTTTTCATTATATGTTTGTTATTTTGACTATTCATAACCTTTTGATAAAGTTAACAGGGTCAAACTGGGTAGTAAATTAATTAGATGGGTCATCAATCAAACTTTGTTATATTTTTTAATAGCACTGCATGATAACACCTGGATCCAAATTAAGGTTGCAAGGCAAGTATTGTCGCCAAGATTACGTACCACAAATGGCCTAAAACAGGGGTGTGTCTTAACCTCGTTGTTAATTTCTTTATGCATGGCCGCCCTAGCCCTGTTTTTGGATCACTGGGACGGCCTTGCCCCTAAATTAGGTAAAAAGGCCATCAGCTACCTAGCGTATGCAGACAATATTATACGTTTTTCATTGACCTGTATTACAGACCCAATTGTCGATGCTATGCGAGTTCAATCAGTCAAATGATCTGCAGATCAACTGTGATAAAACCAAAATAATGTATTTTGGACACAGAAGGGTGTACCCAGGTTTTACAGTCGAGGGTCATCCTTTGGGAATGACACATTATAATTATCTTGGTGTACCAATTGACAAGAAGTTTGCGTGATCAAACTATCTAGCTAATAAATGAATAAAAGCTCAATTAATCACGCAAAACATGTTTTTTATACTTATGAAGGTCAAGCAATCTCTCCTGCAATAACAGCTTTCAATAGCAAGCAAATTCTGACCCTTTTGCACGCTTACATGATTTTTAATGTTAAAATCATAGCCGAGGGGCGTGGCCAAGATGGCGGGGTGAGCGGACGCTTCTTCCCGCAGCTCCTCCGGCCCGACTAGGCCCGAGCCCTTTACAGCTTCTCTCCCCCCGCTGGAGCTCAGCGGCCGCGAGAAGGGTGGCGGAGACCTTGGTGCATGCACGGGTGTTGAAATTTGGTCCCAGGTGCCGTTGTAAGAGACTACTTGAGCGATGGCGAACTGACTGCGGAGCACCGCTGAGCCAAGGCGGCGCGAGTTGCCGGACGCAGGGTCCTAGGCGAGCCCCGGCACGGGGGCTTCGGCTGAACAGCGTGGCGTCTTTTTGCCTCTTTGCAGCGGTTCTGTGCCTTTGAAGCTGGTGAACTGGCCGGACGGCCTGCGAGGGACGCCGCGGAGAGGGACGGTCGCTGCCGGAGCATAGTGACACTTGGGACCGCGGCTGCGGCCTGGCACGCCACGCGCTCCCCGGTCCCGTATGAAGTTTGGAGAGGAGTACGGAACGGGGAGGCAGGACACTCTAACCTACGGATCGAGGGGCCCCGGAGGGGACTCATTGTTGTGGCCCTGAGACTGTATGCAACCCGGGCAGTGGCCATCGGAATCGGAGGGTCTTCTTGGAGACGCTTAGACACCATTTTGTCCCTGTGAAGGCGACGGAGACGAGCCCCTGAGGTAGCGGCCTGGGTTACCACGCGCTCCCCCGGCCCCGAACGGAGCGCCCAGCAAAGGTGCGGTTCGGTTGACGGTGCCACGGACCGGGAGGTCTCTGAGCTGGCCGGCGGTCTGGACACTGGTTGGAGATGTAGGAGGGTCTCTACAGCGGCGCCCGACCGCCATTTTGTTCTCGAAGGTACGGAACACACGACGGCCCTGCTGTATCGCAATCTCACTTCGTTCGCACCTGGCCCATAAGTGGAGACCCAGCAACACCGGGACCTGCTGTCTGCAGCCTTAAATTACCTCTTCCATTGAGCGACGTGCAGTGGCCCACGGTGTGCAAATGGCGAGCGGCCGGAATGTGAAGAAAGGAGATCGCACGCTCCCGGACATGCTCAGCAGGGCCCAGCAACAGCGTGAAAGAGCGCAACCGTCCCCGAGCTCTTCCAGAACCTCAGGAGAACCGGCTGGGGGGGAGCCCCCGGTCACAAGATCTTTCATGGAGGCCCTGTTTAGTTCGCTCAAAGAAGACTTTCAGACACTAAAGCAGGAAGAGGTGCGCGAGGTTCGCAGTGAAGTGGAGGGCCTTGGTGAGCGGGTGGAAATGGTGGAGACAGCGGCCCACCGGAGGGATGAGGAGATTGTCCACCTACAACAGGAGGTACTCGGCCTCAGAGAACAGCATGTGGACCTCCAAGCGCACAATGAAGACCTGGAGAACAGGTCGAGACGGAACAACATACGGGTCCGGGGAGTCCCGTCCGCTGAAGAGGGAGCTGATGTTGCTGGCTACCTGAGGGACATGTTCAGAGAGATCCTGGGTGAGCCAGCGGACTTCCCGATCCGGATTGATAGGGCCCACAGGGTCGGCCGTCAGCGACAATCGGCGGCGCCTCCACCGGACATTTTGGCCTACCTTCCTGACTTCCTCGTAAAGGAGCGCATAATGGCGGAGGCCCGCAAGAAGCAATCGCTGACCTTCCGTGAACGCCCCGTCGCGCTGTTTCAAGACTTGTCTGCCATCACGTTGCAAAAACGCAGGGCCTTCAAGATTGCGACAGACTTCCTGAGGGAGCATGAAACACCATACTCTTGGGGGCATCCCTTCCGCCTCATCTTTCGCTGGAACGGCGTGATGCACCAACTGCGCTCCTTACAGGACGTCTGTGGGGTCCTGGTTCTCACAGCTACGGAGGAGGATGAAGCAACGCCGGGCCGGAGACGCTCAGAGCGAGGGGGACGACGGCGGACGTCGAGAAGGAGATCGGTGGCTAGCGCTGGGAGGCCGGATTCACCTACCATCAGAGCGGAAATGGCCAACGCGTTGAGAGAGGCGGCCAGGGACTCTGCTGCCACGAACGGTGTAGCCTTGACGGCATAGAAACGCTGCGGGGGGAGAAGGACATAGCTTCTGATGATGGCAGGTTTGGGGCTGGAGGGGGGTTGGGAGGGAAGCGGGAAGAACGAGTGGCCGGACGTCCACTTTATGTACTTTCCACGGACTTGTCCATTCTGGGACATGACCGGGACATTGGGTCGTTTGAGTTCGGGTTGGGGGTTGGCCAATTGCCATGGGGTTGGTTCGGGGGAAGTTGGGGGGAGGGGGGAAATCGTCCAGTGTCTTACATACTATTGCATTATTTCACTTTAGCTCCCCTGCACTGCCGTCCCGTGCCCTACCCTCCCCGATTGGGTGCCCGATGCTTAGCCCACACTGACCTTCTGGAATATGGCGACACTTAAAGTAGTAACCCTTAATGTTAAGGGATTGAACAATCCAGTTAAACGGAGGGCAGTTTTGTCTTTGTTGGAGGGGACACAAGCAGACATTTGTCTCCTGCAGGAAACCCACTTGTTAACACAGGACTGTCATAGGCTGCGTTCCCGCAAGTTTCCCACACAGTTTTTCTCTTCCACTACCTCTAAGAAAGCGAGGGTGGCCATATTGATAGCAAGTTCCTTCAGGGGGGAGGTGCTGTACAAATTCGCAGAACAAAAGGGGAGGCTGTTAGCGTACCGTCTCAAGCTGGGAGATGTGACGTTTACTGTTGGCTCCTTGTATAGCCCGAACGACCACCAGGAGCGCTTTCTAGACTCGGCGCTGGTGGACGTGACTGCCTCCCCGGACAGACATGTCATTCTAGGGGGTGATTTGAACATGGTTTTTGATTCCACACTTGATAGGTCCGGCAGAGGCACCCGCAAACTGGGGAATTTTCACAGGCAGGAAAGGCTCGGCTCGCTGATCTGGACCTGCATGACCTTTGGCGCACACTGCACCCCACGAGTAGGGACTATTCTTACTATTCACATGCACATCGGACATATGCGCGGTTGGACCACTTGTTAGTCAGCGGACCGATGTGTGCCTCCGCTAAGACGGCGGACATAGGGGTCCTCTCATTATCAGATCACGCGCCGGTCGCGGGTACATTTGTGCTCCCACCGGTCTCCCCCTCCCGCGGTGTCTGGCGCCTTAGGGACACCCTCTTACATAAAAAAACTGTTGTGAAACACATTGAGGAGTCGATCCGGGAGTACCAAACACATAACGATAACTCAGACACCTCGCTAGCGACACAGTGGGCGGCGTTGAAGGCGGTCCTGAGAGGGGAGTTTATCTCTATCTCCTCGGCAGAGAACAGGGAGAGACAGCGCAAGAGGGAGGAGTTGACTTCCAAAGTTAGAGAACTGGAGCATGTACATCGCCGTACGGGGCCCCTAGGATATGGAAACAGTTGAAGGCTGCTAGGAAACTCTTGTCAGCGTTGGATATGGACAGGGCGGAATACGCGGCGCTGCGCCTGAAACACGCGTTTTACACGGGAGGGGATAGGTGTGGCAAACTCCTGGCGAATAGGCTTCGTGTGGCGCATCAGCGTAACCTGGTTAAGGAACTGCTAGATTCTGATGGGGTGGCGGTCTCTGAAGACGCAGCGGTAGCGGAGGTGTTCCGTAGGTTCTATGAAGACCTTTACACAGGGGAGCCCCCTTTGCCGCAAGATACAGCGGACTATCTGGAGTCGGTGGCCCTTCCGGCCCTGGACCCAGCGCAGGCGGAGCACCTGGAACGTAGTATTCACGTAGAGGAGGTGATAGCCGCCATCTCCAGGCTCAAGCATGGGAAGGCCCCGGGCCCGGACCGTTACACGTCCTTGTTTTAAAAGACCTTTTGCCCGGTTGTGGCACCTATCCTTGCTCGCTTATTCAACTCCTTCTCTGCCCCGGGAGCCATTCCGCCGGACCTATTAAGAGCAACGGTCTCGGTCATTCCGAAACCAGGGAAGGACCGGACCCTCTGCGGCTCGTACAGGCCAATATCCCTCCTGAATGTTGACCTAAAGCTATATACAGGGATTCTGGCGTCCAGACTGGCTTTACATCTGCCGGGTCTGGTAGAGGCTGATCAGGCTGGATTTGTCCCAGGTCGACAAACAGTCGATAATACCAAGAGAGTGGTGCACGTCTTGGAGAAGGCCTCACGGATTCCGGGAGAGAGAATGTTGTTGGCGGTGGACGCGGAGAAAGCATTTGATCGCGTTCATTGGCCCTATCTTGAACAGGTGCTCCGGAAGATGGGTATCGGAGAGAAGTTCTGTTCGATGATCTTTAATTGTTACAAGTCCCCTTCGGCTACAGTTCGAGTTAATGGCTGCAGCTCCCGCAGATTCGAGATAGAAAGGGGTACTAGACAAGGGTGCCCGCTTTCCCCACTTCTCTTTGCCCTCTATATGGAGCTGTTTGCCCAGAGGATTAGCCAGAACCCGGATGCGATAGGGGTCAAGATGGGGCGATATGTCCATACGGTTAGTCTCTACGCGGACGATGTCCTATTGACCCTGGATGACCCGACACGGGCCCTCCCGGCATGCATTAAGGAACTGGATGATTTCTCGAAAGTGGCGGGCTTCAAGATGAACATGGGCAAGTCAGCGGCCCTGGATGTGTCCCTGACAGCGGATACAAGACGAGATCTGCAGAGGCTTTTTCCTATGCAGTGGTCGTCATCCTGGTACCTTACCTGGGGATTCTGTTAGCACCGACGTTGCCAGCAATGGTAGCGGCCAATTACGCATCTCTGGGCAGGAAAATCAAAGAAGAGCTAACTCGCTGGGGTAAAGGAATGTTGTCCTGGCTCAGCAGAATAGCTGCGGTCAAGATGACGGTCTTGCCCCAGATCCTGTATCTCTTTCGGGCCTTGCCGCTCCAACCGCCTACGGGATGGATCAGACAGACGCAAGCAGATATTGCACGTTTCATCTGGCAGGGTCGCAAGCCGAGAATGAAGAGGGTTCTCTCCACACTGGCCCCGGAGGCGGGAGGCCTAGGCATCCCAGATCTCCGGAAATATTTTCAGGCAGCGCAGTTGCGCTACCTTGTGGAATGGAGCAAATGGGAAGCTGACAAGCATTGGCTCTTTCAGGACCAGGTGGTGGCGGGGCGTCCCTTACAGGAGGTGCCATTCTTGCGGCGGATCCACCGCCCTTCCAACCTATACGCTTCCTATGTCACGCGAGTCCCCTTGAGAGTGTGGGACGCTGTTAATGAAGTTCACAAGCTCACCACATTCCCCTCGCCTTTCACGCCGATAGTTGAGAACCCTGATTTCTCCCCAGGTCTAGAACCGGGCGCGTTCACGCACTGGAGGGCAGCGGGTTGCCGTGCGCTCTTCCAGATGTATGACTCGGAGGGGGGGGTCCCTTTTCAGCACCTGAAGCAGTATTTCCAACTGACTGAGGCAGAGAGGTTAAGGTACATGCAAGTTAGGCACTGGGCGCTCCAGCCGCAGGTACGAGACACTGCAGATCGCCAGATGAAGCCGTACGAGAAGTGGTTAATCACTCGCACCTCTGACGCCAAACTGATCACGGATCTCTATAAATTACTGCAACCCCCCCCATTTCACTTTTATAACCCTGGCAGGGAACGCTGGAATAGAGAGCTGGGGAGGACGCTCAGTCATAAGGAATGGGATCAGATTGCATACCGCGCGAGACACTCAGCATACCACACAGGACTCACAGAAACATTCACGAAGGTGTCCACGTATTGGTATTATACCCCGGAGAGACTACATGAAATGAATAGGAATATTGGGAAGGCGTGTTGGAGGGAATGTGGACAGACGGGGACTCTCACGCATGTGCTTTGGGACTGCCCCCTGTTGAGGGAATACTGGACGGAGGTCATTGATGAGATAGACGCTCACTTTGAGGTAGAATTGTCACGCTTCCCGGCGTATGTTTTGTTGGGCCTCCCGAATGGACTGATGTACCCGCTGAAGTCCCATAGAGGTCGGCAAATAGCAATTGCACTGGGATCGGCGATCCAGAACATATTGATACATTGGCGCACTACCACAGTCCCCTCCATCACGGGCTGGCTCCATAGACTTTGGCATGTCCTAGGCATGGAAAAACTATCGCTTATGGTGGCGGGGGACGTGGAGCAATTTGATGAGTTGTGGCGACCCTTCCATGCGCTTTTGACCACAGAATTTAGAGAACTTACATGTCCGAGGTACCTTAGACTCCTGAGACTAACACCTCCTGAAGACCCAACCAACTAAACCGACATGAGATGGGGACTCATGGGGTGGGGGGTGGGGTAGGCAGCAGGACGAATCAATGCTTAAGCGCTGGACGGGGGGAGGTTGGGAGGGAGTTGGGGGGAGTTGGGGTATTGGGGGGGAAGGTTCAGGGGGGGAGGGAGAGTTGGATTCTTGCTTTTCCTTTCTTTAGCTTCTCAGCCTCACCGACAGTGGCAAACATGTTCAGCTTCTTCTCAACGGAACCTTATTTGCGGTAGCCACTGTCTATTACCATGCTTTGATTATTTTCGCTTCGACCTTTTTGATTGTAATGTGCATACCCCTCCCTTCTTTGTCCCCTTCCCTCCTATGTTTTGCCTTAATAAAAAAGCTTTAAACCTAAAATCATAGCCGAATTGGACAAATTATATATTAACAAAATTAAGTTATTACTTGGTCTTCATCCTTCATCCTGTCATTGTAAGATTCGGCTGGAGTTTGCTTTAACCTCATTAGCCTTAAAACAGACTAGTGCAGTTCTAAATTATATATGTGATTGTTTTAACGCTACAGAAGACGCATTGAAAAATTATATATATAATGAGCAGCAATCATCAAATGACTTTAATTTAACACTGAGTATTGCGGGTATCAGTAAGGTTTTAAGCCATAATAACCCATCTCCTCTATTGATCTTAACAAAAGTGCCACAGTTGTCTCGGAAGGACCTCATTAAGAAAGCTATGAAAGCTGCCTCGCAACAGAAAGATTAAGCCCTCTTACAGGCTTAGGAACATTCAGGTTATACCTCTGACACCTACCTGAACACAGCTCAGGGTTATCTTTCCTGTACCTAAAATCCAGTTTGTAAGGTTAAGTAGTTGAGATTAAGTTTTCTCTATATACCAATGTTCCCTTTTCTCTATATACTAATTGCCCAATTTGAAAGATCATGGAATAAGAAGTGCCATCCATTAGGACAGTGTCGACTTTGTGGCCATAAGGAAGAATCATTAGAACATATTGTGTGTCGTTGCCCATCTATACTGTCTGTGAGGAAAAAATACCTGAAGTCTGCTTGCATAAAAGTAATCTGTAGAACAATCATGAAGCAATCAGACATTGTTTCTCTGCAAATGATATGCAATTCATTGGGAAGTTTATTAAATGTTTAGACTTTGCATATCACCATTTTGGACAATTTATGTCTTTTTAGATTCATGGTTGTTATAGTCTATTTTGTTAGTATTTACACAGATGTTATTGTTTTGTGATTATAATTGGTATTTTATTATATCTATCCTATACATTTTCGTTCATTCATTCAGTCCTCACTCAATATGGAAATACCCATTAGTTTGATAAAGAATACTGAAAAAACATGTGCATAACTCTGATAAATAACACCAAGCCTTTGAGGAGTAATAATGAGTCACTAGGCTGTGAGAAGGGAGCCATGCTTTTTGTGCCTTCCCCTATGCTTCTGGAATCTCTTGCCTCTTTTAGAATGCTTTCAAATATGTTTTCAGTTGTCAAGAAGAGCCCATGAAGAAATTATTAGGTATAGAGTATATCTTCGCATTTTAGTTATTATATGTTTTTGGTCAATAAAAACCATTACACAATCATTCATTCATTACATTTCACAACATTTGATTATAAACTTATGTTTCTAACAAATCTTTTAAAACGAACATATAACTCCAATTTAAAAATGAGTATAAAAATGACATTAATGCAGTTCTTGTGTGGCCTCAATTTGAAAAACTTGCTACTCAGTGCATGACAATTTTTCTCAAAAGCTAGTGTTTAAAGTGGTATTATGCAGAGGTACATTTTAATTTGAGTGTCTTCTTTCTCGCCCCGGGTTTTAAAGTGCGTTGTTTTTGTTCTTTCGTTTTACTCGCTCTTTTTACTCTAATTTCTATAGATTTGACCTTCAAATTACTGTTCTTTCCTTGTACGTTACTTAAACCCTTTGTTAAAGTGCAGATACAATATGCTTCCCAGTTACAGTTCTTTGTCAAGGTGCTGATGCTTGTTAGTAGCTTTCATCACTTTATAAAAAGCCTGTTTCCCAATACTTGCACTCCAAGCGTCTTCTATTCCAAGTTCCTCGATAGCCTGTTTTAGATATAGCCCCCAAGAATCTTTTTTATTTTGTTGTAATTGCTTCTCTATTTCCTTTCAGCACATATGGTTGATTGACCCTCTTTCTGAGGCACATAATCTCCAACATAGTTTTAAAAAGGCTCCTTTGCATTGGTATTTTTGATTCAGCAGCCCAAACCCCAAGCACACCTGTGCTGGAGATGCCGTTTTCGTGATGCTGAACACAGATTTGTATACTCTTGTTTGGATTTTATTTAAGATGCCTTCTGCACTTCCTTTCAATGTTTCTATACCATAAGTCACTGTTGGTATTAACTGAGCACTCATCATTGTTAAAAGATGGTCAAATGAAGGACAGCTTAGTTTCGTTCTTATGTTTTGAAGCTGTAGTTTAAGGATTGCGCTTTTGCCTGCATTTTTTCTATGTGTTGTTTACCTTTCATTTGATGATCCACGATGTATCCTAAGTAGCTAACTTTGTTCCCTCCCAGGAATCAGGTGTAATTCTTAATCTTCAAGTCTACGAACCAAACCACATTGGTTTTCTTCAGATTTAGCTCTAGCCCATTTTTATCCATGTATGTTTTTAAGGCGTCCATACTTCGCTGAAGTCCTATTGGCGTTTGACTCAATAAGACAATATCGTCAGCGTACTGTAGGTATTCCATTTCTTCTTGAGCCAGTATGGGCGGATGAGTGTTGATGTTCCGTATAGTGTGTGCTACGAGTGCTAGATATATATTAAAGAGGCATGGGGCCAATGCACACCCCTGTTTTAATCCTTTATTTGTGTAAACTTTGCTCGTTACACTCTTGCCATCACCAATTTTGACCTGGGCCCAAGTTCCTGTATATAGCTCTTTAATTGCCTTTAATAGGTTATTCGGGACGCCCCATGCATCCATTCTTTTCCACAAGTCTTCCTATGGCACTTGATCAGAGGCAGACTTGAGATCCACAAAGCAGGTATATAGCTGTGCTTTTCATGTTTTAGCCTTTTCTGCCAACAGTGCCAGGGCTGTTAGATTTGTTAAGGTCCCCATTCCTGTCCTAAATCCTGTTTGTAGTCGGGGCAAGATGTTGTTTACTTTTAGCAACGATTTCAGGAGCTGCAGAAGACAGGCTGCATATAGCTTTGCCTCCACATCCGTTAATGCTATGAGTCTATAGCTCGTTGTTATTCGAGGATTTCTGCTTTTATATATGGTCTGGAAGATGCTGCCTTTCCAGGAATCAGGGATGGAGTTCGTAATATATAGCTCATTAAATAATGGGGTAAAGTATTCTGCCCAATAAGACGGATTTTCTTTAAAAATATCGTTGGGTATACCATTTGGGCCTGCTCCCTCTGATTTTAGATTCTTTATAGTTTTTTCTAGTTGGTCGATTTCCACTGCAGGTGTGAAGTTTTCCAAGCTGTTTGTTATATTCTTTTTGTCCCTTTTATCATTTGGTGATGTTACCAAGCTTGTTGATGCTTGGCATGTACTCGTTTTTCTGTCACTCACCATGTAATCTTGCATTCCTTTTGCCGCTGTTTCAACGTATATTTCCTACACGTGTTTTTCCCACAAAGCTGCGTTTATACCTGCGTTTGGTGTTGTGTGTGCCCTACAGATAGGCCATTTTTCGATTGCCAGAATTGTTTACTTTTCCATTGTCTGCTTGCCAAGAGCAATTTGTTTGATATCTTATTTTTGCTTCCCAGCAGTTTTTTTTAATACCGAGTTCTCAGTTCCAGTCGTCTGTTTTTATCACTTCTTTTCCCTTGCTTAATCTGTTTCATTAGGATTCTGCTTTCTCGTAAAATTTGCATTTTTTCTCTTTGCTGTACCATATTTGCTTTTTTGTTCCTTCGTTTTGCTTTCTATTCTATAGGTATAGGATGTATTATATCTAACATACAATATAATTAAGAAATATGGTGGCTGATAATTATCTAGGGCAGGCACTTCTGGTTGTAACCATCTTTGAAAACAATTATGGGAAAGGATAAGTTACTTACCTGTAATCCTAGTTCTCTTCCAGGGGTATCCTCATCAAAGTCATAAGCACGTGAATATTCCCGCCTATGTGCGGACCCTGGAAGTACATCACATATATGTGAAAACCATATATGTAGATAAATATATATATATATATATATATATATATATATATATATATATATATATATAAATGTATACACACAATGCAGCCTCCCATAGACATGCTGATCAATGTTGCAAAGAATTCTCATGTACATAAACATATTCCAATAAAGCAGGGAGAAAAATAGTCTTTGAAAACTGCTTTAATATACAGCAGAAAACACAATCCTGCAAGTAATAATGAAAAAAACATTGGCAACACATAGGTTGCATTGTAGAAACATCAGTGTAGAAAGCTGGAAAAGCTAACCCACATTGTGGAGTGGTGTGGCTCACTGGTTAGAGGCGGCAGACCTGTAAGCAGAGAACGGCCCAGGACCAGGGTTCAATTCCCGACGTGGCAGGGTCTTGGACTAGGGTCAACGGACTCGATAATTCTCCCCTCGTTGCCTACTCTAACAAGGGAACACACTTGGCAACTCTGGGCATTAAGCTTACCTCATCTCCACAACGGCCCCCCACAGACGCCGGGGATGCCTGGTTTCACCCTGGAGATACCCAGTAAGGGACCATTTCACTGGGAAAACCAGGACGGGTTCCCCAGCGGTCCATAGCGCCAGGACACTCGGGTAGAGTAACAGTGCGCTTTACAAGTATCCCACATTTACATTTACATAAACACTCAGATAAACTGACACGTGCCTTTAAGGCAGCCATGACCCCTAGCTTCCCATCATGCCTCAGGAGTGATAGTTAGGTCAGTTCTTTGCCGATATCCGCAGGCCATTTTACAAAGAGATGTATGTATCATGTTCACTTGCCAGGGGAGGTGGGTGGGTTGCTTATGACTTTTGATGAGGATACCCCTGGAAGAGAACTAGGATAACAGGTAGGTAACTTATCCTTCTCTTCCAGGAGATCCTCATCAATAGTCATAAGCACATGAATAGAATAGCAAGCCCCTCCCCTCATCCTGGGGGCAAGTACAGAGTACCATCAAGACACATAATAGCCCAAAGGCCTGCACAGACTCCAATAGGTTAGCATTGAAACAGATTCCTCAAGGAGGCCTGGCCCACTTGGGTATCTGCTCTGGAGTCTGAATCCATAGAGTAATGTCTGGTAAACGTATGTACCAACTTCCAAGTTGCAGCCTTGCAAATCTCGGCCATCGGTACATTGTGCAGAAATACAACAGTAGCAGCTTTGCCACTAGTAGAATGAGCTTTAGGAGAGGCAAACAGAGGCTTATTTGCTATTTGGTAGGCCAACTTTATGCAAGATACTATCCATCTTGAAATAGATCTTTTAGAAGATGGGAAGCCTGTTCTAACAGAGCCATAGTTTACAAACAATTGATCAGCTTTTCTAATGGATTTCGTTGCATCCAAATAGAATTTGAGAACCCTCTTGAGGTCTAGCGAATGAGGAGACCTTTCTGCTGGTGTGGTAGTATTGGGAAAGAAAGAGGGTAGAGAAACCGTCTGATTAATATGGAACTCCGACACAACCTTGGGTAGGAAGGAAGGGTGAGTTCGCATAACCACCCTATTATGGTGGAAAACCGTATAGGGTTTTTTAGAACAGAGTGCTTGTATTTCACTCACTCTGCGTGCAGATGTAATTGCTACTAGGAAAGCTACTTTCCATGAAAGGTGTTGTAATGTAACCTTATGAATGGGTTCAAATGGAGGTCCCTTCAATTTAGACAAGAGTAGATTCAACTCCCAAGGAGGAGAAGAAGGTCGAACAGGGGGATACACCTTTTTCAACCCCTGCAGGAAGTCCTTGACCACCTGAAGCTGAAAGAAAGAAGGCTGGTTAGGTGATTTACCAAATGCTGTGATAGCCGCCAAATGCACCTTAATGGAAGAATATGTCAAACCAGATTTGACCAAGTAGAGCAAATACGACAAGATTAACTCTTCTTGCCCTTAATTGGAATCCAACCATTACGGATACACCCAAGTCAAACCTTTTCCACTTAAGAGAGTATGAGAATCTTGTGGAAGGTCTCTTTGACTCCCTTAAAATGTCCATGTAGTCCTAAGGGAGGTTCAAATGCCCTTTCTGCAGAACTTCAGGAGCCATGCTGTAATGCTGAGTGAGGGAAGGCTGGGGTGCATTTTCGTGAGAAGGTCCGGCCGGCACCGAAGTCTCCGATGAGGGCGAACCAAGAGTTGCAACACATTCTGCTCTCCCGGCAGATGGACTGCCGTGATCGATCGGTGATTGTTCTGGCAGAGGTTGGTGAAAAGGGACTCCCACTAGAAGGTTCTGTGATTGCAGCCACCAGAGAATGGACTTTTTTGCTGCAGGAGAGAGGATAATCCCACTGTTCCACTGACCTAAGGAGTGATCCCATTTGTCCTTGAGATCTTGCTGTAATGGTCTCATCCTCAATCTGGCGTTGGATATGAGAAAAACTCATGAGGCCATCAACCCCAACAGAGAAGCCACCTGTCTTACTGATGGCTGATGAGCCTGAAGGATGATGTTGCCTTTGTCTTTCATTGATGACAATCTCTCCTCAGAAGGAAACACTTTTCCGAGGTCAGAGTTGAGGTTGGCGCCAAGACAGTGGAGTGATTGAGTCGGTTGAAGGATCGACTTGTCAAGGTTGCCATGCAGGCCTAAGCACTGAAGGAGATCTAGGCAGATGCAAAGGTGTTCCTGCACCATTTGAGGAGATGATCCCTTCAACAGCCAATCGTCCAGGTATCGATATAAGAACAGGCCTTGGCGATATAATGCTGCCGCTACTACTGCCATGCATTTAGTGAATACCCTTGGAGCTGATTTTAGGCCGAAGGGTAAGACTTTGAACTGGTAATGTTTTGTTCCCACCATGAAGCTCAAGAACTTGCAATGTCGTGTTGTGATTGGGATGTGAAAGTACGCTTCTTAGAGGTCCACCAAACACATCCAATCGCCTTTCTTTAGATATGGAAATATTTGGTGGAGCACCAACAATCGAAACTTTTCCTTTTTGATGGACTTGTTCAGAGAAAGTAGATCCAGGATTGGTCTGAACTTGTTTGGATGATCTTTTTTCTGAACAAGGAAGTATTGTGAGTACACTCCCTTTCCTCTCTGTGCAGGAGGGACCTCTTCTATTGCTCGCTCTTCGAGAAAGGTCGACACTTCCTGACGCAGGAAGTCTATATGTAGATGACAAGATTTCATCGATGGAAAGTCTCTTGGGGACGCACAAAAACGGAATGTGTACCCATTTTTTAGTATATTTAGCACCCACTGATCTTTGGTTATGTTGCGCCACTCTTGAATGTAACTTGAGATACTTCCTCGCAGTGGAGTGTGCAACGGTGCTAGAGGAAGCAGAAACTCATTGCTTCCCTGGAGTTTTTGTTGCAGAGGAGGACTGCTGTTGATGTCCTCCTATTCCTCTCGAGGAACGGCGGCCTTGGTACTGGGATTTGCCCTGTTTGTTTTGCGACCATTGAGGGGTTTGAAACCTCTGTTGGTAGTTTTTGCGATTGTAGGGCCAGTATCTCTTCCTAAATTCCTTTTTCTTCTCTAGGCCCACAGCCTTTAAGGTGTCCAACTCGGCCTTCATCCTCGCCATTTCTTTGTCTGTGTGTGCACCAAACAGTGAAGTGCCAGAAAAAGGGAGATTCAGGATGGGCTGCTGCGCCTCCGGTTTTAACGCTGTGAGGCGCAGCCAGGAAGATCGTCGTGCACATACGCCATGTGCATCATAAGTGTGAGCGGCCAGGGATGCACCATCTGCTGCAGTGTTGAATACCTGATTTGCCACCAGAGCACCTTCCTGAAGGATTTCAGAAAAGTCCTGTTGAACCTCCTTTCGGAGCTTGTCCTTGAAGCGCTCCAGTGAGTCCCATAATGACCTGTCATAACGACCCAGCAGAGAAGCAGCGTTTGACACTTGTAGAGAAGACGCTGCAGAGCCACAAGCCTTCCGTCTCCAAGAATCTTGTGCTCTACTCTCTGTATCCGGAGGAGCGGAGGAGGACGATGTAACTGCATGCGTCTTTTTTCACTGCTGCAATAATGACAGAGTCCAGAGGTGGATCCGATCTAAGGAAAAGAGGATCCGATGCAGCTGGTTTATATTTTCTAAGGATCCGAGCTGGAGCTGCTTTAGCCGATTCTGGAGCGAGGAAGAGATCAATTAACGGCTCGATGATACCTGGGACCAAAGGGAGCAATGGCCTAGCCACAGACATTTGATGGAGAATCTAAAAAATTATGGACGTGGTTGTCTGAGGAGCTGACATGGTGATGCCCAGCTTCTGAGCTCCTCTGGTGAGAACATCATGAAAAGTGTTCACATCATCAATAGGCGACACTCTGGAGGGAGGACTATCCGTCAGGGTAGGTGAGTAATCCCTTTTTGATGAATGTGCCGCAGAGGAAGACCAAGACGGTGTACACCGCCTCTTGCGATGTCCCTAAGACGACCTGCATTCAGGGGATCTGCCTCAGTGTTCCCTGGCCCGAGTGGTGGGTGATCTGTTCACTTCCTGCACAAGACGCTGCAAAGGTGATCTGTGCAGCGGACTGGAGTAGTCCGTTGAGCGTGACCTGGGGGCCCTGTCTGCCAATGATGGAGAGGTTGTAGCCATCTGGCAGAGAGATGGATGGAAGGAGATCACTGTCTCCTTGGAGAACCTCTTGGCGGTGATTTTGTAGTCTCCTGCGAGTGAACAAAAGCACTGCGTGGTGATGCAACAATCTGTGGTGAGCTCCGAATGGAGTGAGAGGACTCTGCAGGTTCTGGAACAAGATCGGTGTCTTGATGAGCGATGTGACGTCGATGGGGAGTGTCTCGACGTCGACCTGCTCTGTGTCATCATCACTGGTGAGTTCCCAGAGCCTGATCGTCTCCTCGACGTCGATCTCTCAGTGCCCATAGACTTCGCCTTTGACGTTGAGCGTGTAGGAGACCTCAACAATGAGCGGGCAGACTGAGAAACCCCTTTAGCCGTCGTTCTTTCCCTCAACGCTGGCCAACTTCTAGAAGTCAGTGGAGTCGAGAGTGGGACACTTCTTGTAGCCGACGGAGACCGCTGTCTCGACGTCGAACGAAGTTTGGTATATTTCACTTTTGGTCTCGACGTTGAATACCTTGCCGTCGGAGAGGATCGTTCCTTCAACGTCGAACGCCGCCTGGACGACGACGGGTGTGATGAGTGTCTAGCCTCAGGTGACAAGGCGTGTCTCGAAGTCGACCGTCGTCTGGTTGACGTCGACGGAGATGTTTGCTTCAACGCCGATTGCTGGTGACCCTGCGATGGCGGAGCCTCTCTCGACGTTGAACGCCGCATTGACGAAGATCTGCCTCTCGACGCTTAGCAAGCCAGCACCAACGGAGAGCAACTCCTCGACGCCGATCATCGCCGGGTTGACGACGGTGGAGGATTCGACATACCTGCGTTCTTTGACGACGACCGGTGTTCTCTCGACGGCGAGCCCGCCGTCGAGCGTCTTTTCGCCGACGTTTTCGTTGCTGATTAAGGGATTTGAGGCGCCGAATCCCGACACCGATGGAGAGCATACTGGAATCTTACTTCTAGATGGAGTGGAGGCTCTCTCTTTCCTCTTCTTCATCGGAGACCTGCCTCTGGAAGGTGATTTTCTCTTCTCAGCCAGCCCCTAGAGGCGAATCCTCTCCCTGTCCTTCAGAGTTCTCCTGGACAGCAGATGGCAATGCTGGCAGGTTTTAGGATTATGTTCAGAAGGAAGGCATAGAATACAGACAGGATGGGAGTCTGATTTAACCTTCTTCTTGCCACAGGAAGGGCAAGGGTCAAAAAGAGAGGGCATTTCTGACTAAAAAACAATGCTCAACTCTCTAAAAAACAGTAGAGAAACACTCCAACACCAGAAAGACTTCAAAGTAAAAGGTTTTTGACTCAAAAATTGAAGTATTTTCTTACAGAAATCAGACAAAAAAAGGTAGAGCTGAAGTAACCAGGTTCCTGACAGAAGGAGCCGTAAAGAACAACTGACCTAACTGTCACCGCTGAGGCATGATAGGAAGCTAGGGGTCATGGCTGCCTTAAAGGCAAGGTGCCAGTTTACCTGAGTGTTTATGTGGGTTAGCATTTGGCAACCCACTGAAATCCTTGAAAAAAGACCATTAAACAATCGAAGGTCACTCTCTGATGAAGATAATAAAAGTAATAGGCCTGTCTGGATGGACTACAAGGTATTCAAGAGGAAGCTAGAATGTTGGGGGTTTGCAGGAATACCATATATGTTCTGTGACCTTACCATTGTGTGGCCATACAATTGTCCATACATTGAACAGGATACTCAACATTTTACCTGTAGTAGTCGGGTCTCCAAAGTCAAGCGAAAGAAACAGACCATACGTAGAATTAACCCTAAAGTATGTCTGCTCCTTCAAGAGAGCAAAGGAGGGGCGACTTGATGAACACAAAAAACAAGTGAGCACCCTGATGTAAACATATGTATGTAATTTTATGTAACTGGCCTTTTCTGTCTTATTGAGGTTGTGTATACATGTTTTTGTCAATTTTCTTAATACATAAAATCAATGTAAGGTTGAAACATTTCCTACAGACATGTTTCTTTAATATATAATTAGATCTAAAAGGCAGTAGAGATCAATGTTCATTCTGTGTTTTAAAATATGATCTTTCATATCTTATTTGTTAAATTAACTCCACTGTGCACTTACATTTCATGGCATGGACCATCTCTAGTAGCTGTTTGTTCGAAAGAGAAGTAAGTTTCTCTTCTGCTACAGATCCTTGAGAAAAATCTTGAAGTAAGGCTGTGTCTAAAAGAAAAGAAATCAATCCTAAGTGTGCACACAGGAAATACACCAACATTTAATGTTGCATATTAAGACGTGCTGATTATCCAGGCATTATATGAAAACCACAAAACAGCGCAGCAACAAACTAAAATAATAATGCCAGAAGACACTCCCTGGGGTCATCTGACCTAGGTCTACTTATTGTTCATTCCCTTTAAAGAAGTCAGCTTATAAGAACGCTGCTCCGTGTAAACATTTGTATTAAACCTAATTCAAAAAGAAATCCTATACATATCACTCAGTCAAATTAGAATCTGGCTTCAGATTCACAAAAGATGAGTTACTCGAATCTGTGTGCCCATTCATTCATTCATTTATAAATATTTTTGCTGTTTTTGAATTATTTTAAAACATAAAATGCTACATGGATAAACAAGAAGAAAAAGATGAACATCATTATTTATGTCATAATTTCCCCTTGGAAAGATGTTTACGATCCTGACAGGCTACGTGTGAAATAAGAGCAGTCTCTCAACATCCTTCGGGCACTGGAGCTGTACAAGTGAAGTCAGCAATATCAGAGCGTGGCAGCATGTGTAAGTGTTCATAAAGCTACATTTAATTGTGGTTAGTTTAGAAAGGAGAAACACACTGGCCATGTATGTTTAGGTCAAATACTATTGTAAAATAATACACAAATGTATCTTCAGTGTTTTCATGGTATAAATCATTTCCTAAAATATTCTCAGAAATAGGAAGTAATTCAACTACACTTTAACTCAACAGGAATACACAATGCACTACTCAGAAAACCTTATAGAACAATCCACTGGAATTTAAATCGATGGAAGACAGTGCACTGCCAGCTTATACAGACATTAAAAGTAGGAGACCAGAGGGTAAAGGGGATCGTAGAGGAAAGCCCAACTCTAAACAACAATTTTGTTTTACTTCCATTATTCAATCCCTGCTTCACAAGTCCCCCCTAGGGGACGACACCGAAAACCGTTAAACAACACCCTTTCTCTAAGGCAAAAGTCCACAGGCATTTTCTCGAGAAATCCTTTTGCTGAGTCAATGTATGATATTCACCTGGATCAGTAATGGACCTCTAGGTTTTCTCAACTGTGCCCCTTAATGAAGTTTATTAAGAGGCTCAATGCTTGCTTCTAACATCGTACCTGTCAACCACCACTGATTTAAAAATCTCCAGCTCACTCAGGACACTGGATGAGGCCTTCATCTGATTTTCAAAGAACTGTAACCTTCAACAGTGTTCTTTTTAACACAGCTGCTATTCTCTCCGCCAGACCCTCGCCCTCATTTTAGATTCCACTGCCTTAACTGCTCTCTCAACAATTGCTTTCTTTTTTATTATTTCAGTGTGTATGGGATTAATAGTATGCAGGGGTGTTTTTGAGGCAACTCAGTTTCCTCCCCCAGCCCCTGCAGCCGCAGCCCCCCAGGCAGCATTGACCCTTGCCTCTGGAGCTGTCACCCAGGATTTAGACTGCCCAGGGTTATTATTGCCAGCTGACACGTTCAATTCTGCTGCAAGTCCACATCCCCATAACCCATAGTGAGCAGCAGTAGCAGGGACTCAACTGCTGCAGATATCATATCTGCCACTCTTCTACAACTTTCAGGAGTAGGTGCACCTGGGACATTGATTCAGGAACTCCAGTTTCTTAAAGCTGTGTTGTTGAATGTAGGAGAGTAGGGTCTGCTTTCCTATGGTCACCCCACTTTTTGCTTTTTGCTTCACTGGTTTTCGACTTAATGTGGCTGTGGGCCTGCTAATCAGACCCACAGCCCAGCTGCTCTCTCTCTAAATTCACTACAATGTACTTTAGGTACATTACCAAATGGATACTGGGTCACCTTATGAGCCCCTGTACAGTATACCATAGGCATCGAAGGCCTACCAGGGGCTGCAGCATATCTTTTGTCACCCCTAGCTGGCCATTCAAATCGACACAACTGGCTGATCACTCAGCTAGGGCAAGGTGGTGTAATCACCCCTTGCTTAGATATAGTATACCTATATCTAACCTTATGTCTGGACACATATACACCTATAAGTCACTCCTATGGCAGGCCTTAACAATCCTGGAAGCAGAGTGCTTGGTTTTATGTGAGATGGTGCTCTAGCATGAACTGAGCCTGTCTGCAGCTTTCGGAACCATGTCCTTTAGCTGTTCTGGGATATTGCCATACCATATACTCTTAAGTGAATTATAATCCTCGCGGTTAGATACTAACTATGGTTTGGCTTTATCGAAACATGTCGAATAAGGTGTCATACGATTTGGAATACTATCCCCTCGCCAGTCCTGGCGATGGCGGTAGCATTCCACCATTCTAGAGGGAGAAGACATGTTGTTCTAACTATTCCCGGTTAAAGTTAACCAGAGCCTCAGCATCACAAAATGGATGCTGCTGCCACAGACACAAGTCTGACCTCCTGCTGCTGGGAGTCCTTCCAGCGAGGGAGGCTTGGACAATAGGTTTCCTGCCTTGGGAGGTGCTAGCACCACCCCAGACAGGATTTTGTGTATTGGGGCAGGGAGGGCTCAAAGGATTGAGACATGCCTGGTGCACACAAGGTATCCCATGCATAGTCCAGTTCAAACCGGTGCTGGGGCTTTCCTGCCCCAGCTCTGGCACGAAACTGGACAAAGGGAAAGGGGTGTAACCGCCCCCTTCCCTGGACCCACCCATAGGAGGGACCTAGCAGGTAATCCAGCCCCTAAGATCAGTATATAGGTAGGAGCTGAGTCACTAGGACTTTAGATTATCCTGACTGAAACTTTGAAACAAAACTCTGGACCTTCATCACTCTACTTTGGAAGAAGACGACTGAAGAAACTCCCTTGTGGTCAAGGAGTGACCACCCTGCACAAGCAGGCACCATCCAGAGATCGACGACTTGCTTTGCCTCCCGCCGGAGCCCAGAGCCTGACAAGAACCGATTCCCAGACATCCAACAGCCCGATCCACAGTCCCTGCAAAGCTGGGACCCGTGGAGGCGACGTGAGACGTGGAACCAGCCATCTTGAAAAGTCTGCGACCTGCTAACTGTGCAGCCCGAGGCCCCCTCGAAGCTGTGCATTGGGGATTGAGAAACCCCAGCCCCGAGCAGCACCTGCACCGAAGATCAGCCCTGCCCACTCCACAAGTTCTGCGTGGGGCCCTTTTGCATTTTCCTGCTCGACGCGTCTGCCCGGTCACTTGCCCGTTGGCTAGTGGCCATCTTGGCAACGATCCCGTGAAACTACACCGCTGGTCTGGTTGCTCCAGACTGGCCCTTGCTTCCCTGAAAAGAACCAGCTCCTCAGACCTTGCTGGTCTGAGTAAGAAGCCTACATTGATTCCTTCGTGGGTTGCCTTTGCCAAGGCTTGTTGCCTCCAATCTTGAAGCCGACACCGCCGACAGCGAGAGCCTTTGTGGGACAGCTCGTGCCTCCATCCTGGTCGTCGTCGATGACTCCTGGACCACGTGGCTGCAGAGAAAAGCTTCCCATCAGCACCTGATCGCATCCCGACATCGCCTGGTTCCATCCTGGTTCCACGCTGGTCACCGGCTAGTGACCCCGACTCTGTTCCCTCTGCTTTCAGGTCCTCTACATCTTCGATCCACCCTTGGATCCACCCGGACTCTTCTCTTCTGGCCGCCTGCAGCATCTTTACTCCAAGGCTCCATAGATCTCCACGACGAAACCCGACACACTTTTGGACCTATGCACCCGCTTCCTGTCGGTTAGGTAACACGAGTACTACGGTGCTCCTGTAGAGGTTTACATCCCTAGTGTCCTAGTTTCCAGTGGTTAAGTTCTATTTCAGTCGGAAGGCTCCTAATTCTTTAACTTTATAACTTTTACGTACCCATTGACTTCAATGTGTACACTCGTGTGCTTTTAGACACTGCACACGCATCCCGTGGGCCTCCTGCTTCCTAACTATTGTTAGCTCAGTGTAGCCCCAGCGATTCCCAAGGGCCTAGGCCTTACCATTGGTCGTGTTGTGGCACTTATACCACTTTTTTGATATATGGTTTGACGGGCCACCCCGCCCTATCCATAATTGTACAACTTTTGTCTATTCTATTAAGTTACTTGTTTTGCACTTGTGCTTCTGTGCTCATAAAGAGTTCAGGGGTTTGTTTAGAAATAAATACATATATATATTCAATATATATCTTGTGTGGTGTCCTTTCATTTGGTATTAAAGGGATTTCATATGGTAAAACACCTGGCTTTACATGCCCTCTTGAGTTTAGCCTAAGACTGCTTTGTCCATGCTACCCCTAGGATAGCTGGTCTATAAGGTTGACTTTACAACCATCACCATAAGGGTTGTTTGGACTGCTGCAAGGTGCTCACTAGAATAGTGAACATCATATACCAGGCCAACTTCTCACATTGAACCTGGCCCTCTCTACAGGGTCACCCCCAAACATTTTACCCTTACCCTTCACTTTTTTGCTGAATTGGTTTTTGTTGCCCTAAGAACTCTGTGCACTTTACCACTGCTAACCAGTACTAAGGAGCTTGTGCTCACTCTCCCAAACATGATACAATTGGTTTAAACCTGATTTACATTTTTAATTTACTTATAAGTCAATTGTAGAGTGGTATACCAGATACCCAGGGCAGTAAATGTAATGCTACTAGCGGGCCTGCAGCAGTTATTGTGCCTCCTACTTAGGTAGCCCCTTAAAAATTTTTATAAGCCTGCCATTGAAGCCTGAATGCAGTTTTAAACTGCTAATTCAACTTGGAAATATAAACTCCTTACCAAGCCTTAAACTACCTTTTTATTGCATATAAGTCACCCTAAGGTAAGCCCTAGTTCGCCCATTGGGCAGGGTGCACTTACCCTACTGTTGCATTCACTGGAATGGGAATAGTAATTTTTTACCCCTTCACTATCCAACACTTTCGCTACTGTTGTACTCATTGGAGTTGGAAGAGAAATTTTTACCCCTCCGCTATCCAACACTTTCCCTACCCTTACACTCACTGGAGTGGGAATAGTAATTTTTACCCCTCTGCTATCCAACACTTTCCCTACTGTTGCACTCACTGGAGTCGCAATAGTGATTTTTACCCTTTCGCTATCCAACACTTTCCCTACTGTTGTAGTTATTGGAGTGGGAATAATAAGTTTTACCTCCCTGCTATCCAACACATTCCCTACTTTTGAAATGACTGCAAAGGGAAATTTAAATTGAAATATTTTTTAATAGTTTAATGTTTTAATTTATTATAGGATTTTTAAAATTATTGATATATGTATATTTTTAATATACTTTTACAGTTTTAAAATAAATTAAAAATAATAGTTTATTAATTGTTTTAAAGTAAAGATATATATGTATATATTATCATGTTTATTTATATTTTATTAAAATCAAGGCATGAGATATGAAAAAACCAAGCCACATGTACATTGGCAAAATTGTTACGCTGCAAGTGGTACCTGAGACATAATCATCACGAAACAATAATTACAGTCCCCAATTAAACATATTCAGATCCCCTGTACAATATCTTCTCTTGGTCTTGGAGGTTCACATATCTCTCCCCTGTAGACGTTCCATTGCCCCCAGACTTGCATTCATTTATTCGGGCACCCCCTGGCTGCGTACATGGACTTTTCCGTGACCATACACCAGTCAATGTCTTTACCCCATTTCTCGATGTTCGGTGGGCACTGAGCCCTCCAAAATCTTGCGATGTTTCGTTTTGCCACCCTCAGCTCCAAAGTGACCCATATTCGCTCCTAGGAACTCAGGTCAGTAGGGCCCCATACATTTAGGATGCTCAATTTAATATTACGATCTATCTGCAGCCCCAACACTTTTTCCATAAGGCTCATTACCGCTTCCCAATATCGCTGGATAGTCGTGCATTCCCAAAGAGTGTGGAAAAAGGTTCCCTTCTGCCCTCATTGCTTTAAGCAGCCTCCATCTGAGCTATATCCAATATGAACCAATAATGGCACAGACAGATAGGATCTATGGAGGAGTTTCAGCTGCACCAGGCGACGCCTGGAGGAGATGGTCACCTCTTGAGGGGAGGCCACCACCGACAGCCTTTCGTCATCCTCCAATCCCGCTACATCATATTCCCATTTAACCCTCAGGTGAATCAGGGGGTCTGCCATGTTGTTAATCAGCTTTTTGTAAATAAGTGATATGGCCTTCTCCGGTAGGCTGCCATCTAAAACTCTTTCTTTTAGTGGGGAGGATTCGAGACAGTGCACCACCTTTAGGGAAAACCACAAGTAAGGCATGTCTAATTTGGGAGGTACCTGAAATGTTCAGATTGCGCTAATTTGTATTCCTGCTGCAGCTGAGGAAAAGGGATCACCTCACCTGACTGCCACAAATCACCCACCCTGGATATGCCTTTGAGGTCCCAGCGATCGAAGCCCCTCGAGCATCTCAGCCTGCCCAATTGTTCGCTATGCCAGAGTGTTGTGGCCTGTGTAATTTTCCCCTCCCATTCGAAACTTTTGGTAGCCGCTTTCCAAACCTGTACTATTGATCTTATTTTGAATTAAGTTTATTTGTTATATTTTGTTCAAATGTATATAATTTTTTTTGTTAAAATGTATTTAAACATTTAAAATAATGAATATATATTATTTTATTTTTTATATACATCGATTTTTTAGTCGATATTTTTGTACTTACCTGTTTAAGTATAGGAGTCGATATATTTTGTAATCTATATTCTTCATCGATATTTTTTGCATCAATATTTGTGACATCGATGTTGCGTCAGTGAACCGTCAATCCACGCAATCTCTCAGCAGCCTCCTGTTGCAAGATTTTCCATATGCCATCTGTTAGTAAGGAAAAGTTTTTAGCCACTCTAGGCCTAACTTCCCAACACTGTAAGATGTCACCACCCCCGAGTGTTCTCATTGTACATAGCGCTGGTCAGGCCTATGGATTTGTGCTGATTTGCCAAACCAACCATCCCTTCCAATTGGGATCTGAGAATTGTATGAACTATCATGTATAATGTCATCTAGTGTATCCTCACTATGTTGTGTAATGTATGCCACCCTCATACTGTGTGAGTGAGGAAATCCAAGGAGTGTTCAAATCCTTATCTTAGCTAGTCCAAGACAAGGAGTCTGTTGCACTGTGTTGTTCAGGAAAATAATCTGCTGTGATATGAGGCATGCTCTAAATAATGCCTCCATTCCCTGAACTTGCCAATCTTTAGTCCCCCAGACGGATTTTTTTGTGTCCACTTTATATCTCCAAAAGTCGAAACCTTCAAACGACCGTTGGGAAATAAAGGAAGCAGAGTTGGGGCCAGATGTACGACTAGTTTTTGAATGCACAAACGGGTTTGCGATCCGTTTGCGCATGCAAAAACCTCATGGGCCATGTACAAAGCCTATTTAGTGAGTCACAATTTATTTACGACTTGCTAAATAGGTTTTGCGACACGCTATTAGGAAGGGGCGTTCCCTTCCTTATAGCAACCGCAAAGCTATGTACCAATGTTTTGTTACCACAATTGCGGTTGCAAAACACACACAAATTACCACCCTCTTCAAGACGGGGGTAATGGAGTCGCAAATGGGAAGGGGTGCCCAGGGGACCCCTTCCCCTTTGTGACAGGCTCTGTAAATATTTGTTAAGTCGCCAAGGGACCACTACCTGCCCTCAGAAAATGAAACAAATATGTTTCATATTTTTTTTTATTCATCCCGATTTCCTTTAAAGAAAACGGGCTGCATTAAAAAACAAAAACTCCATTACTTAAAAGCAGTCCCAGACATGATGGTCTGCCGAGACCAGCAGGCCACCATACCAGGGAGGGCCTGCCATTTCCAATGGGGTCGCAAATTGTGAGTTGCTCTTTAATATTCATGAGCCTCACAATTTGCGACCCCATTTGGAATCGCAAACAGTGTCTTTGACACTGTTGTGCATCCCAATTTGCGACTCGCAAATTGTGAGTCACCATTAAGACGCAATTTGCAAGTCGCAAAATTGTTGGTTGTATATCTGGCCCTAAATCTGTTTCGTGTTGGTGAGCATATTTCTCTTTGCAGTTGTCGGTGCAACCTTATAATAATAAGATGTCGGGTCAGAAGTGTTAAACCAAGAAAAATAAGCAAACTTCTGTGCAAACGTTTGTGAACTACCATTCAGTGTTGTCGGGCAATGTTCCTATGATGATCAGTGAAAACATTACGTGGGATACTTGCTTTGTACAAGAAATGATGACCGTAGTGTTGGTAAAAATACATGGTGTAAAATCAGATGTATCATCATACAATTCATTACTGAAGAATGCAGCAGATTGTTCTAAATCAGACAGCATAGAGTTTACAGTTTAAAAGTCCCAATCATCAGAGAGAGTACTGGAGGTGATGATATCATTCAAAGAAATTTTCAACAAATGTGGTATTTTCAAATGTTCAGTGAGACCAAATACATCCTACGAAACCCTAGCCCAAACTATTCCTTCAGGAACGGGATCTGCTGTAATGTTCACACAGGACAGGTCTCTTTGTTCAAGATGAGATGATGTATGTGGTTTTAGGACCAACTTCACCTGTGTTACATCATACCGTTCTGGGAGATAGTGCCCATTCAGGAGCAGAAAAAAGACAGTCACTACACCTATCCAAAGGACTTGGAAAATTAGACCAATTGCAATCCTGAGCTGTGGCCAGGGAGAAATAAAGTATGTATTTTCAGCCAAACAGAGATCATTTATTTTTTCTTTGTGGGAAACCGAGGTGGTGGTGAATCAGGTTCACTCGGATCCAGAGAAAAGGTATAAATATTGATGAAATACCCAGACGCTGTTCGATCTATCTTTGATAGCTTAGCAGGTTGTGTAGAACTGGCAGAGGACTTGTTTCAAGACATATTCACATAGATATCAGCATTAGGCCGAATTGAGATCTGAGTTTTTGTGTTTTGTTGCTGTTCAATTTCAACAGTCACAAATTCCATTCCATTGTTGGTAACTCTATTACTTCGTATAATAGAATCATCAAACATTATTAGTCTTTCTGTCTCAACCTCCTGAATGGTAGTGAGAGGAGATGGGCGGCTACCCAAAAGCCCACGCGGCCTGCTAATCAGTATGTGCCACGTAGTACGGTTTGATCAGATCAATGGAGACAAATCTCTAGTAGTACTGTTCTTGTTCCTTCGACAGGCCCAAATTCTTTTTTGTCCACAATCTTTTCTCTGATCAGGTCCCGATCTTTGGGACCCAGGCAGGTCTTGCCAGAACAGCTTTCACTTCCCCAGTGGTGGTGCATTTTACTTGGACGTTGCTTTGTAATGCCGGAAATTCATTGTGTTCCTATAAAACAGCCAAAAGATCATTGCTGTCAAATGTTTTTTCTTCCACCATTGTGCTGCCACAATCGTGTTTGGTACCCACATTTTAGTCCCAAACAGGACATCATATGGAGCACGACCTCCTAGGGAACTTCTTGGCATGTTATTAAGTTCCCTTTGGACTCCATATAGGTGATTGACCCAACTCCCACCCAAACCAAATACCCTCGCTGTGAAGGATTGCTTTAAGTCCCAGATTTTCCTCTCCACCATCAAATTTCACTTGGTATGCTATGGAGAGGAGTACCGCAAGACCATATCCAAACTTCCCATAGCTTCTTTGTAAGCCCAAGAGCTAAACACAGGGGCACAGTCAGAATGTAATGTGCCTACTGGGTATGTCCCTATGATGACTCGCAAATTCTTTATAAACAGTTTGAGGGTCAGCTGAGCGATGGGGCCAAACCCGCATGAATCTAGAGCATGAATCCACAGCCACCAAAAGGTACTTATAAGCCCTGTCAGATTGTGAGGGGCTGCAGTGGTACAAATAGACAAATGCGAGAGGTCTGATAGCAGTAGTGGTGTCGGTGGCAGGCGTGCTCTGGTGGAACCCTTCATCTGCTGGCAGATGTCGCCCTTAAGGACGAAGCCCTTGGTCTGTTTGGTAAGACCTAGCAACCAATAACTTTGTTCCAGTCGTGAAACTTTTGCAGTAATACCTGCATGTGCTGAACCCAGACCCTTGTGTGCAATTAGAATTAAACCTAATCTGCGATCCATGTTTGGTATTACTCTATCACTCACTCCTGGAATTTGAGAATACTGAATATTTTGTGCATCTAACTTGTAAGAGTACTTGAGTGAAGTACATTTTGGTAAGGCTGAGCTGTTATTACAAGTAGCGTTGACAGCTACCATTATCTGTTTGTCTAGCCTTGGGCTGGAACGAGCAATTGCAGCAACGTCAGTAGTTCTCACGGTTGCCTTGGCGGCTTCATCAGCCAATGAATTCCCTTCAATGTACACGCCAACACACTGATGACTCAGCGTGGGCATCATGTGAGCCAGTGACAAGCCTTTTTATCAGCTCTGCCACTTGTTGCTAAAGCAACTTGTGCTTTATAGTGCGACCTTTTGAATCTCTAAACCCATTCTGGCCCCAATAGTGGAGGTATTCATTGTATGACTGGACACAATAAAATGAATTGCACACAATCAATGTGGGGAGTTCCTGATCCATATTTTTTAGTGCCAGTATCAATGCTTTTAGCTCTGCCAGCTGTGCTGTGCAATCTCCTAGAAACAGCGTCTGCGTATTATTAGAAAGGAACTTGCCGTCCCGCATACAACCTTTTACAATTGCACATGCAGCACTGTATAGCTGTTTACTTCCTACGGCAAGCTGAGCAGATCAGTCAGTGTAAATTATGTACTCATACTGATCTAGAGGCATTATTTAAATCAGGAGAGGATATTGTTGTTCGTACTGAAGGAATGCTTGTGTTTTGAATGTAGAATCAAATTTGTAGTCTACATCTGTTGCAGTGAGAGAATTAGCCCATTGTATCCATAGTGGATGCAGTGCTTTTGCGTTTGGAACGCTTGCTATTGTAACAGCCTCTAAGGTTGGTACTGGAGTTACGACAATTAACTGTTTTCCCTGAGCCCGTGCTCTTTCTCTCACAACAGCAGTTTGTACTGCTGCAGTATCTTTTTTGTGGATGCAAAACGCATCTCAGCGTTCGTGCGCAAATGTGATTTGTAAGCAATTGGTACAGTTTCGCCTTCATTGAAGGTTAATTAAGTGTATCCTGATTGGCCTGGTAGTGCACGGATCACCAAATTTGTGGTATTTAGTCGTGTTTGTACGTTTTTGGAAGCTATCATGTCAGCTTGCAAGGAACTGAGAATTTCGTTGTGTTCCTGTGTCCAATGTTAGACTTAAAATTCAGGTCTGATTAAGTCGTGGAAAGGTTTAACTTTTTCTGCATAATACAAAATGTATGTTCTGGCAAAATTGAGAAATCCAAAAATGGATTGTAAGTTTTTCAGAACCTTTGGAGGTTAGAGAAACACATATTTAAAAAAAAAATGCTGCCAGGCTTTTTCTTTCATTTGTGAGCTCATATCCCAAAACTAGGACATTGAGGTGGGCAATATTCGTTTTTTAAAAGTTTAATTTATAGCCTTTAGAGGCGAATCCCATAATTATGTTGTTCACTCTGTTCAAATGATCTAATAATTCATTGTCCGCCAGATAAATATCATCTACATAGGACAATGCCTCCTCATCAAAATTTTGAAGTAACTCTGATACTCTTGCTGAGAACAACCCGCGGCTATTCTGGGCAGTCTACAGAATTGACGTTGAGAACCGAGGGCTGAAAATGCTGTCAAATATCTGATTTCAGGCTCTATATTTTGGTAAAAGAATCTATTTGAGATATCTAATGTTGTTTTATATTTCTTCCGCACAATGTGTTATTCATCTATGCGGCATTGTGTGCATTTTGTAATACAAATATTTTCGTACATGTATTCAAATGCCTGTAGTCTAAAACTAGACGGTATGAACTGTCGGGTTTCATTAAAGGAAACAAAGGACTATTCATGGAAGAGATGCAATTCTCAATCACACCCTGATCAAGTTGATCTATGACCTCCCTAACCTGTTTCTTTGCGTCATGTTTTATAGGGTACTGCCTCTGAGGGGTTGGAGCAGTTTTTACTGAGATTTGATAGTGAGGTGATTTAGCATCCCACCCTGTCATGGGGATGAGCCTAGCCTTTACACTGTGTTAAGTTGACATGAGCTTATTAGAAGTTTAAACGCCATTTTTCCTTTCTGCTGCCTTTGCACACGGCACACATTATTATAAATGTTTAGAGTTTAGCAGAGTGTTTTGCTTCACACTAGAATAATATGTTTTTCTATATTAGCAGCCTTGCTTGGTAAGCTTTGTCTGAACAGTGAGCGCCGAGGCCTTCAAGGTTATTTCAACACAGTGGTAGTTATTCTGACTGATCAACGCACGTTCTAGACATAACATATATGCTGCTGTGGCCACCTCTGATTTTGGCGTGTTTAATAATGCACTGCGTAGGCATGATCACCCACTTGGAGAACATTCGCATGCAGAGAGCTGTTGCAGAAACTGATGTGATCCATTTCTGCTAGGACCAGAGGTATGGGGCCGCCCTTGTAATCCCAAGAGACCTTCTGTAGATATAAAAGGTACACAGTCAAAATATCGAGTATGAAATATCGACCTACCAAAATATCGTGTTAGAAATTTCGAAGGTGCAGAATATCGATGACAAGAATATCGTTGGACAGAATATCGACCCTAAGGTAAGTAATATCGAAATACTTAATATCGATGTAAGTAATATCGAAGTTAGTAATATCGATAGCATATATATCGATGTTACTAATTTCGATTATAATAATATCGATATTTTTATTATTTATTTTGTTTTTTATTATGTATGTGTTATATGTTTTACTTAAGTAATTAAAATAATTATTATTATATGTGTATTAAATTTATATATTAATACATTTATTTATAAGCAAATTATATGTTTTAGTACCGAAGCGGGTTGCGGGTTTATAGGGGAATAGGGTGGGAAGTAATTTAATTATGGTAAATTGATTATTAATTAGTAGGATTTATTAATAAATTGTAAATAATTGGTAATTCTTTTTAATTAATTGGAAAATATTTTTAATTAATTGATTAATTGATAAATATGTTCTGTAGAGGGTTATGGGTTTATAGGGAAATAGGGTGGGAAGTAATATAAATAGGTTAAATTAATTAATAATTAGTAGTTAATATTAATTAATTATAAATAATTGGTAATTACATTTAATTAATTGGTAACTCATTTTAATTAATTGATTAATTGATAAATATGTTCTATAGCGGGTTGTGGGGTTATAGGGGAATAGGGTGGGTAGTAATTTAATTATGTTAAATTATAAAATAATTAGTAGTTATTATTAAATAATTTTAAATAATTGGTAAATAAATGTAATTAATTGTTATTTCATTTTAATTAATTGATTAATTGATATATATGTTCTGTAGCGGGTTGTGGGTTTATAGGGGAATAGGGTGGGAAGTTATTTAATTATGTTTACTTAATTAATAATTAGTAGGAATTATAAATTAATTTTAATTAATTGGTAAATCATTTTAATTATTTGGTAATTAATTTTAATTGATTGGTAAATAATTTTAATTAATTCATAAATAGATAAATGTGTTCTGTTGTGGGTAGTGGGTGTATAGGGGAATATGGTGGGAAGTAATATAAATGTAATTAAGTAATAATGTTTTTAAAATGATTGTTTTGTAAATAATATAATTGTTAATTAATTATTAATTGGTAATTAAATATTATAAAATGGTATTTTTTAATATTTATTTTTGGTTAAATATATTTAGCTAATCATGTTTTTTATAATTATGTATAGGAATTGTATATGGTTTATATTTTTTTAATAGTTTATATATTTTTTTTAAAAAAAAGCTTTTATTTATAAGTATGTTATTTTAACCCCTACGCTATCCAACACTTTCCCTACTGTTACACTCTCTGGAGTTGGAATAGTAATTGTTACCCCTACGCTATCCAACACTTTCCCTACTGTTGTACTCTCTGGAGTGGGAATAGTAATTTTTACCCCTACGCTATCCAACACTTTCCCTACTGTTGCACTCTCTGGAGTGGGAATAGTAATTTTTACCCCTACGCTATCCAACACTTTCCCTACTGTTGCACTCTCTGGAGTGGGAATAGTAATTGTTACCCCTACGCTATCCAAAGCTTTCCCTACTGTTGCACTCTCTGGAGTGGGAATAGTAATTTTTACCCCTAAGCTATCCAACGCTTTCCCTACTGTTGCACTCTCTGGAGTGGGAATAGTAATTTTTACCCCTACGCTATCCAACGCTTTCCCTACTGATGCACTCTCTGGAGTGGGAATAGTAATTTTTACCCCTACGCTATCCAACGCTTTCCCTACTGTTGCACTCTCTGGAGTGGGAATAGTAATTTTTACCCCTACGCTATCCAACGCTTTCCCTACTGTTGCACTCTCTGGAGTGGGAATAGTAATTTTTACTCCTACGCTATCCAATGCTTTCCGTACTGTTGCACTCTCTGGAGTGGGAATAGTAATTTTTAACCCTACGCTATCCAAAGCTTTCCCTACTGTTGCACTCTCTGGAGTGGGAATAGTAATTTTTACCCCTACGCTATCCAACGCTTTCCCTACTGTTGCACTCTCTGGAGTGGGAATAGTAATTTTTACTCCTACGCTATCCAAAGCTTTCCCTACTGTTGCACTCTGTGGAGTGGGAATAGTAATTTATACTCCTACACTATCCAACTCTTTCCCTACTGTTGCACTCTCTGGAGTGGGAATAGTAATTTTTACCCCAACGCTATCCAACGCTTTCCCTACTGTTGCACTCTCTGGAGTGGGAATAGTAATTTTTACCCCTATGCTATCCAACGCTTTCCCTACTGTTGCACTCTCTGGAGTGGGAATAGTAATTTTTACTCCTACGCTATCCAACGCTTACCCTACTGATGCACTCTCTGGAGTGGGAATAGTAATTTTTACTCCTACGCTATCCAACGCTTTCCCTACCGTTGCACTCTCTGGAGTGGGAATAGCAATTTTTACCCCTACGCTATCCAACGCTTTTCCTACTGTTGCACTCTCTGGAGTGGTAATAGTAATTTTTACTCCTACGCTATCCAACGCTTTCCCTACTGTTGCACTCTGTGGAGTGGGAATAGTAATTTATACTCCTACGCAATCCAACGCTTTCCCTACTGTTGCACTCTCTGGAGTGGGAATAGTAATTTTTGCCCCTACGCTATCCAAAGCTTTCCCTACTGTTTCACTCTCTGGAGTGGGAATAGTAATTTGTACCCCTACGCTATCCAACGCTTTCCCTACTGTTGCACTCTCTGGAGTGGGAATAGTAATTTTTACTCCTACGCTATCCAAAGCTTTCCCTACTGATGCACTCTCTGGAGTGGGAATAGTAATTGTTACTCCTACGCTATCCAACGCTTTCCCTACTGTTGCACTCTTTGGAGTGGGAATAGTAATTTTTACCCCTAAGCTATCCAACGCTTTCCCTACTGTTGCACTCTCTGGAGTGGGAATAGTAATTTTTACTCCTACGCTACCCAACGCTTTCCCTACTGTTGCACTCTGTGGAGTGGGAATAGTAATTTATACTCCTACGCTATCCAACGCTTTCCCTACTGTTGCACTCTCTGGAGTGGGAATAGTAATTTTTACCCCTACGCTATCCAAAATTTTATATAATTAATTGTAAAAATATTAAAAGTATATTTAATTTTTTATGTTTTTTACATTTTATTTATGTTATTGTTTATGTTTGTAAATGTATTTGTAAATTAGAATATATTTTATTAATTTATAAATTAGTAAAATAATTATTACAACTTATTGTTCAGAACATATATATTATATATTTACAGTATATATTTAATTAATGTATTATTATTATATATGTAATATTTATAAATTTTAAACATTATTAGATACTTTGAACTAGGTATATTATATTTATTAGTGTTATTTACTTTATTTTACATTTATATTTTAAAAGAAAAAAAAACGATATTCTTAACATCGATATTTTTAACATCTATATTATTTTTTCGATATTTTTGTACTTACCATGTTGTAGATAGGATGTCGATATTTTTGCCCTCAATATTTTAGACTCGATATTACTGTAGGTCGATATTTTGGAGGTCGATATTTTGTCAGTGATCCGATATAAAATAACCTACTAGCAAGCAGGGTGGGATATAGGTGTGTTCCAACCTGTTTCCATTTAGCATTGTAACCTGCTTTCTCCCTTTGTATTTTATGGAATAGTAACTATGCTGATAAAATTGTTGCTTATAATATGTATGCTTGTAATAGCTAAGATACTGTGCATGAGAACACGGCATTAGAAACATGATTGCGGTATAATGCAGGAGCTAGTGCTACCGCCCACTCATGATTCTGGAAGAAGGTCGGAGAAGACTGGTAATATCACGGCTTCTCCTTTTAGGCAGTCCATAACAAATTCAGGTGGCCAATGTCTTTCAGCCAATAGGATATCGTATCCATATGTCAGGTTCTCCCAAAAGAGACCTTTCACTTTTCTTGAGATGTCCCTCTCCATCTGGAGTGTTATTTCATATAACTGATGTGGGACACTTCTCTTAGTATCAGGTGTTTCTACCATGATAATATGTTCATTCAATGCTGCTGTCACCAGAAATTCCATCAGATTCTGGCAAGCTATTGTTACTTCTGCACTGTCTATCATAATCAGAGCCCATTTCCTGTTCTGAAGTTTAGTCCTCAGTAGTCTGGGCCTTTCTTATTTTAAGGCCAGTTACTTTCTTTTTTTTAAATTGAGGTTTACTTTTTGGTTTATCTTCTTTTTTGATAATATAGTCTTAAGTGCGATGTGTGCCTCTTGGCTTTGCTCGCTCTTCTGATCTGCATTGTGACTGTTCTTCCTCCATGGAGTTTTTTGATGAAGCCTGAAATGAACGAGAGGAACGTGTATCAGTATCCTGATACTTGTCAGGTTTTTTATTATTATCACCATTTCTCAGGGTATATATTTCCTGTCAGAGGGTTCCTGTTGAGGAGACCCACTACATGATTGTGATGTATTCTACTTGTTTTTTGATTGTTTATTATCCCATTTATTTTTAGAAGAATCGGATGCTTGCTTGGAGTTATCCTTTTCGGGATTAGCAAATAATTGAGGTTTCACAGGTCTAGCTCCCAAGTTACCTCTACCCAGCAAAGCATAGGTCTCTTCGATAATACTTGGTAAATCTCGCTCCTGTTGTGCAGGAGTGCATTCCCTCAAACATTGGTGCATAGCCACCACTGCTGCCTCTCCTTTTATGTTTGCTAACATAATTATAGATACCTGGGAAAAATTGCCTATCAATTTCATCCCTAATTTCAGGGCAGGTTCCGGCCCGTACTCGTTCTGAATTTGTTTTAATACTTCTGGTATGACTGCTATTGACAGGGCACCATGAGTTCTGGTATAGACAGGAGCGAAGACTGTATCCCAAATGGTACAATCCTCTATCGGGGGAGCTATCCCCATTGGCAAGCAAATTGTTAGTATTTTGTATTTCTCTTGTGGGCCTGTGTGTGGAAACAATGCCTCAAGCTGTACTATTTTCTGTGCTATCTAGAATGGCATTTGCTCATGTTGGGTTGAAGTGTGAGTGTTTGCATAGCAAACTGTGTAAGATTTCTGTATATCTTTATTATTTCTTTGTGAAGTGGATGTAAGTCTGCTGCTGGCAATGTGTCAATTTCAGGATGCGGTGTATAAGCAGCTAGACCGGCCAAGTCGCTCCGTCTCTGATGATCAGTCCAAGTATCACTCTTTCTTTAGTACGTGGGAGGGTGCCTTTAAACCAATTTATATGCTCTTGGTAAGTGAGCGGGACTTCTATGTCTTCGTATGGAGAATATCATTCAGGTGGTTCATCCGGAGCGTAAGAATGAAATGTATGTCTGCGCGCATCAGCAGATGGGCATTTTACATATAGGACACCTCAGTTCTGTATGCCTTGTGTGCCTCAATAGCGAAGGTAAGGGGCCCGCCCAATGATGAGAGACTGCTAATTTTATAGTAAGTGCATTTCTGCAATTTTATGAAATGTTTATAGCACCTTCCTCTGCTGCATTTAATGCAGCAGCAGCCTCATCTTGGATATACATTGCGAAAAGGAATTTCAAGGAAATAGACATAAGGTTTATGCACAATGTAGGGAACTATAATCCCTCACGTTTGAAGAAACCTACAGCCAATTCATAGGATATACCTACTCAGCTGCAGCGGATTTTCCCTTCCCACTCAGGACGTCTCTGGGTAAATGTGAGTAGGGGTCTCTGAGAAGCACAAATGCACTCCTCAGATTTGACTGTTAAATAAGAACCAAGCCAACGTTGGCAGTGCCATGTCGTGTAGTTCCTGCAAATCAATATAGGATCCGCACGTTTAGACAACATAAACCAAGGGATTGGTGTCCAGACTGTTTCCAGGCACCCCCAAAGGATATGTTAGTGTGTAGACTAGCTAACTCACAGTGCCACTATAAGCACCATGACCTTACCAAGGAGCGAATAGTTTCTGGCAATTATCGGACATGACAACTCTCTAACCCCTCAGGGATCATGGAAACAGTACAGTACTTTTCGCTCAGTCACTCATGCTCACTTATTCTCAGAGAGATATAGAGAATAAACGGAAGGGGCGTTTTCAACAAACATTTATTGAACCAGCTTGATTCTAGCATTAAATATATGTGCTGCAACACTAATTAGAGATACAAAGATATATATAACGTTATAAGCACCAACAGAGTAAATAAAAGGTAGAATTCTACCATGGTTCTAAAACAATGAATATATGTGGGCATATAGATACATGGCAGTAATCTTGAGTACTCCTAAAATGCAAATCCTAACTGGATGTACTTAAGTGTACCTAGCACGTGTGAAGGTGTATAGCCAAGAATCCCCTTAGAAAAGAGTCAACCCCATTACCTGATAGGAGAGAACAAAGGACCCCGTCTTCTTGGTCTCGAGTTGGACACCCCTCGAGGGATGTCAGACCATTGCGTGCTGGAGTACCTGCGTGCAGGGACTTCAGTGTCTCGTGTCAGCATGGAAGCTTCTCTTCTAACTTGCCAAATGAAGATGTGGTACTTATGTACCAGAAAGGTACCCTCAGGGGTTCTACCTAGATGTGTCATTGTACTGTGTGCCTGTCAGCCAAGGATGACGATATTGGTGACTCTAGTACAGAGATATTATGCAGTAGATGGTGATTCTGCTGTGATACCAAGAATCCTCATGCATAATAAATGAGGCTATATTTCGAAGAAAACCACAGAACATTTATTAGACACCTAAGTAAAAGGTCAACATCAGAGCCGTTATGTGGAAAGTGTGGGGAAAATGTAGGTAAAAGGTTGTGCACCTACCTAGGATAGGATAGGATAGGGTTTTGTAAAGCGCTCGAATGCTGAGGCGTCTTGGTGCTAGTGAGATAGTAGGTTGTAGCAGCTATGGCTGATATTTAAAGATGTGGAAAAACACGTGTTTTTAATGCCTTCCTAAAAAGAAGCCTATTAGACATTAGTCTCATGGAAATGGGTAGCTTGTCCCATCGTTTTGCAGCACAATGTGTGAGACTTTTGTCTCCCCACCTGGCTTTGCGAATCTTAGGGATACACAAAAAAACAGCATCTGTGGATCTAAGGTTTCTGGTGGGGGTATATCATGAAAAAAGATTCTGAAAATCGGCCGCAGCTCCACCGAATAATGTCTTATGGATCAGACATAGGGCTTTAAATTTCGTCGTTTTTTGAATCGGAAGCCAATGTAAAGAGCGGATAGCGGATGAGGTGAAATGCCCTCTAGGGATGTTTAACAATAGCCGAGCCGCAGCGTTTTGAATCAATTGTAATTTTAACCTCTGGGCTTTATCAATGTCTATATAGAGCGCATTGCAATAGTCTAAACGCGAGAGGACAAGGGTGACTACCACTGATTTCCTCAGATCAAGGGGAATAAAGGGATGAAGAAGCAGGAGGAAGTTACACTGTTGATCTGGCCTGCAAAGTTGAGCTGGTCCTCAAAAATAACCCCAAGGTTCTTAACTTTGTTGGCGGGGCCAGGACATTGACCTGCCTCTGCCGGCCACCATGTTGAATTCCATACGGATGGCCCATTGCCAAACTCCATCACCTCGGTCTTATTGGTATTGATCGTAAGGTAGTTACGACTCATCCATTTCATAGTCTGTGTCAGACAGGCATGGAAGTTGACAGCAGTATCCTCAGACTGTTTGGATACAGAGATGACAATCTATGAGTCGTCTGCATACAAGACCAACGAAAGACCATACTTTCGGATGATTGCGGCAAGTGGAGCACCATATATATTAAACAGTGTAGGTGACAGTGCAGATCCCTGCGGCACTCCACAGGGAGTACTGAAAGATTTAGAGTGCATGTTATCCCAATGTATACTCTGTTGCCTAGAGCCAGAAATGAAAAAAGAAGGACAGAGCCAGCTCCCCAATCCCCACCGACCTCAGGGGCCTTACTAACACCGCATGATTCACGGTGTCAAATGCTGCAGAAAGGTCGAGGAGCATGAGGACGGTCTGCCCCCTCCATCCACCTGTCTGTGAATGTCCTCAGTTGCCATAATCAAGGCGGTCTTGGTCAAGTGACATGACCGGGAGCCACGCTGGCTAGAGTCAAGCAGATTGGTTATATCAAGATATTGCATGAGCTCTTGTTCTATCACTCTTTCGAGGATTTTAGCTGTCACTGGCAGACAGGAGATGGGCCGATAGTTCTTCATCTCTGTGGGATCCAGAGTGTTTTGTTTTTAAGATCGGTCTGATGCAGGCTGTTTTCCAGACCGATGGGTATATCCCAGGGTCAAGCACTTGATTTAAAAGGGGGGTTAGACATGTACTAATCAACCCAGAAGCCAGGTGCAGGACCGTTATTGGACATGGATCTTTTGGGGATCCAGATTTGGTAGCGAGTAGCATTTTATTTATTTCAGTTGAAGTGAGGATATTGAAACTTGTTAGTTAGCACAGAGGAGCTGTTTCCTCCTGTCCTAAATCTAGGTCATTTCCCACAGACTGCATGTTGCTGTGGAGGTCGTCATAGATTGATTGCACTTTGACCTGAAAGAAATTCACAATTTTATTGCAAAAGGCTTGGTCTGGTTTGTATTAACTGACCTGTTGGGGTTGAGATAGCATTCAGACAGTTTTAAACAGCTCTTTGGAAGAGTTCTTAGCAGCCTCAATTTTAGTAGTGTAATATGTATTTTTAGCTTTAGTAATAGCCTCTTTGTAGAAATGGAGTGCTATGTTATATGCAACCTTGTGTTCTGTAGCATACTCCACCCTCCAGATGCGCTCAGTTTTCTGCACATCGCTTTTAAACTTTTAAGCTCAGGTCCTAAACAGGGTGCTGTCACCCGAGATCTTTTTACTTTAATAATTCTTTCGGGTGCCACCTGGTCAACCGCTGAAGCAATCCAGTTATTGAACTGGGTAGCCGCCTCATTGTTTTCCAGGACCCACACGGTAGGACGGACGTTTAAAGCTTGCTCAAGTTCCACCGTTTGGACTTTGTTTCAGGATCTAGTTTTTATACTTGCAGCTTTATTTATAATGGACACATTTGTTTTAATGGTGTTTACATCAAAATAAATCGCCCTGTGGTCGGTCCAGGGAAGGGCGGAGGTGTTAACCACCGTGACTTCGGAATTGTTTGTAAAAATACCGTCCAGTGTATGGCCCGCAGAGTGGGTGGGCCCCGACACTAATAGGGACAGGCCATAGCCTGCTAAGTTATCTAATAGCCTGCTGGCATCGGAGATGTTATTTAATTCTAGGTGGTAGTTAAAATCCCCCAGAATGATGATCGGATTGGAATCTAGGCAGGATTCCAGCAGAGTCTGTACAGCTAAAGTAAACGCAGTTCTAGGGCCAGGTGACCGATACAGAATTATGCCCTGGAGGGTAAAACTATTATTAACTTTTAGCACGAAGCGCATTGCCTCTGCTGGTAGGTGTGTGATGGACTCTACATGCACCTTTAGCTGATTACGATATATTATCACTATACCTCCACCATTATTCCCTACCCTATCCTGACTGGAAACTGAATAACCGGATGGAAGTGCAGTGTTCCAATCAGGAGCGGATGATTGGTTGGTCCACGTTTTGGTTAAGAATATTAAATCCGGGGAAGACTCCTGCAATAGGCCTTCTAGCTGGTACTTATGATTGCTCAGCGAGCGCATGTTGAGTAAAAAACAGTACAATGAGTGGTCACACATCGATTCTCCCTTACAGCTCAGGTAGCTAGAATCAGCACTTGAGCTATCTGACACTCATTTCCCCCTCGACTATCCCACCTTCTGTTGGTGTTCTATTGACTAGAAGGGTGATTGTTTGCTGCCCTGGTACAGTGAAACTTGCATCTAACACACTTAGAATCTACACCTTCTCCCCTCATGTTATAAATGCTTGGAGAGAAACACTCACCTACCCTCAGGTCCAATAGCTGACTTCTTGTATAGACCTGGGGTCGAGAACAGGCAGGGTCTCTGGCGCTGGACGCGCTCCGGGCGCCGACGGACGCAGACGGAATTGACTTTGGCGCGCCTTCGGCGTGATCTTATTAGCCCTGAGTAGAGAGACTAGACCGCTGACCTAAGACCAAGGCGGCCCTGCTCTTACAGACGGGGATCGTGCATCATTAATGTGGTGTGGTACGAGTTAGCAATTGGAAAGTGAACCAACTAAAATAATGTGCAAGTTCAAGATCTTAAAAACAATTTTAAAAGCAAAGTTCCAACAAATAAAGAGCAGCGTGTGGAGGCTGAGTCACCTCCTCTCCCACTTAGGCCTATATTGGGGTACATTGGGGCTCATAACCACGGGCCTAGTAGCCTGATAATCCATTGCCGATGTAACATAGAGAGCATTTCAGTTCGGTTTCAAGAAGTAGTCAATTGTTCCCCATTTATGGATGGCTCTAGATATATTTTGTCTGTTAACATTCAGGGCCAATTTGCAACGGTGTACATTCTGGGTCTGATGCCACACAAATCCATATTCCCAGGTGAAGGGAAGGAAGATATGGAGAGGGTTGTGATCACTTTTCACAATTCTTTTCCACCCTCATGTCAGCAATCAGGTGCCAAGCTTCCATATTAATTATCATGTAATCAATAGAACTATCCCACTCCCCTGCATGGAATGTGGGTTTAGGTGGATTATCTCATATTATACAGCCATTTTTATAGGTCCCATGCCTGCGCCTTAAATAAGTGTGCACAATTGCTCCACTTTTTTTGTTGCTTTGTAACAAAACTGCAGAGGTTGCGTAATCCCCATAAATGGCCCTCCTTGATAGCGGATATCTCCTAAAATATGGGATGGAACCTCGTGTTCAAATTACCATATAGCAGTATAATTCTCGCTGTCTTAGCTATCCACTTTTGTCTCTTTCCGTGACATAGGATTTTGTTACATCCCTCCCACCTCAAGGTATCAAGGAATGAGTCAAGGGCCTTTAATATCATTAAAATGTCTTTGTCTCCACATGGTGGTAGGTATACGTTGATATGATCAAGCTCCTCTCGAAGTTTTTTCAACTTTAGGTTTCGGATATTTTGTTTATAGTGTAAAACGTTATTCCACTTTGTAAGTTCTATCCAAATAAGTAGCCCACCCTTTGCTCTGCCTTTTAGCTGACTTATGGCAGGTATGTCAAAAGTAATGTAACCCTTCAAATCAAAATGCCTATGTCTCCTGGGGACAGCATCTTGTTGCTTCATGTAAGCCCCCCTAATTTTTGTCTTCAATCTTTTTACCCAACCCAGCTATATTCCAACTAACCAGCTGCAATGCTTAAGCCTCAGGATGCAGGGTTAGCATATTTTCCTAGCAATATCTGCTTGAAGAGCCAGCAAAGGACTCCCACTAGTGCTTCTGTTGCGGCTTGGTAAAATTGATGTTGGTTATGCGCTGTCTATCTGATATTTGCGGTTCCGCAAGGAAGCTAGAGTCAGTTGCAACAAGGTACCTCAACCTTTTGAGATCATCTTTTGTTAGGACGGGAGTAGATAGAACATAAGATCTTTACAATGCAGGATGAAGTCCTAGCCATCCATTGAGATTAAAGTTATTACTACTTTTTATTCCCTCATCATAGGAGGGTATGGTTCTGTAATGGGCTTATCAATTATTACACCCCAAGATGTCAAATCTTTTGCAAAATGTAATATTTAATTCACAAGAGTTTTGTTGTGCCAATTGGTAATTATGTTATTCTTTTCATGAGGAACCAAGGATGGGACAAATTCTGTAGTGCATAGATCATTTGAAACTATATGATGCAGACCTGGGAAGGAATTGACCAATTTGAGGATGTTTCCCCTATTTAAGATAACGTGTTGCCCCCTAGATTTACATAAGGGGAGAAATACAAGTGTCATCTCATCACAGGAGATTACTGGGGGTGAGGGGGGGAATAATATGCTGGCCATGGAGCTGTGAGTAATGTGCCTCATTAGTTAATGAGGTATCTGCGTCATGAACATGTTCATATGGACTAAAGTTCATGCTTGTCTGTCATCTTAGAGGGATTGTCGTACGGTTTCCACTTTCTAGTAGGAACTGCGCATTTGTTGGGCAACATAAACTTTTTCATTGGTGCCAGACTGATTCTGCACCCCCTCAGGAAATGTTGTCGTATAGACCAGTTAGCTCATAGTGCCACCATAAATCCCCCTAAACCTAGTTAGGTAACAAATGGTTGGGGAAACCTCAGAACATGACAACCCTGATCACCTGAGGAATTGTGGTAACAGATCCAGAAAATTTTCGCTCAGTCAGTTGTGCATTCTTGGAGAGATATATACAATAAATACACAAAGGGATGCTTTCAATATTTATTATACCATCATGATTCTTGTATAAAATATATGCGCTGCAATGATCAATAGACAGCAATTAGTAATATAAGGATGGTGAATAGAATGAATAATACAACCATTGTCCTAAAACAGTGTATATATGCAGGCATGCAAGTACTAAGTATAGCATACTCCTACTATGCATCCCTTAACTCAGTTGTGTCTAGGGTGTGTGTGCCCTGCCAAGAGTCCCTTATTTTTGATCTAACTCCTCGTTACCTGGAGGCTAGGTACGATGGGCCTAGTCACAGGTTGGGCATTCCTCCTTGCAGAGGGATAAACTGGAACCAGCTGAGATGAACCACCAACACAGCGATGACTTAGCAAGTGACAGCTGAGTGCTCTTTTAATTTGGAAGTGTGTGTGAGTATTTATAACCATGGAATCTATGCTTCGGTGTCGATGCTTCAGCTGAGCTGACATTATTTATTGTCTCCCTGATAACAACATCTCCTCATGGACGAAATAACAAAAAAACTTGTACAATGTGTTAAAGCCTTGTGCGGACTGCTCAAAGTGTACTGATACTGTACTTACAAAGTGTTTTTTTTAACAATGTGGAATTGAAGAAACTAACCTGGCACTGTCATGCAAGCAAATGTGTGTCAAAAGTCATTGTGTGAAAGAGAAGGCAACTTAAGAAACATGTATATGTTAAAATGGCAGTGTTTCTTCCTGGATATGATTGCGGTGACAGCAGAACGATCAGCTGTTTCCAACTGCCGCAATCGCAGCCATTGATAAATGGGAGAGGAGGCGGAAGGGCTGTTGTATTCTGACCGCCTCGGTCGCTCCGGAAGATTAATGGCAGTCGAAAGCAAACATACAACAAGGCCATTAATCTGGTTTAGCCTAAAAAACACCTAACACACCCCAATGACACAATCTGATGGCAAGTAAAAAGTACAAATCCCAGGTCAGCCCACACAACACACCTGACATCAAACCTCCATTTTTACCCACCCACATAGCTGAGTATATAACCAGCCCCTTCCTTGCCCAGAATCCTTTGCACTACTCCACAACTGAAGGGCCCAACCCCACAGCACAAAGTAGAGGCAAATCTGCACACATCACACGATCACAACCACACACACACCACACACATCACTGACTGGGTTGCCGATGCACTCAAAACACAGTAAATAGATTGTTAAGTAACAATACAACAACACTTTAGCAACATAAATGACAGAAGTATTTCAACAGAACTCCAAATGAAGGGTAAATCGTGGAGTCTTTAATGAAGTATACAGCCAGCCGACACGTGTTTCATCGCACTCGCGATTCCTCAGGGCTAGATGGCTGTGTCAAAGTCAGAAGGTCGCTCAGCTGGTGATAATTCCGACCCAGCCGGGCCCGTGACCGATGGTACTCGGTATGAGTATATGCGATGAAGGGTAAAGTTCTCGATTATGTCAGAACTATAGCCGGCTCTATGAGGCTCGGAGGTCACAATTTTTAGTAGTTCCAATATTGTAGAAAACGTCGAACAGGGTGACCTCCGAGCTGTGTTCCTGTGTTCCAGCTCGGAGGTCAGGACGCGCTACACGCCACTCCAGAGCTTTACACAGCCTGGGGTTTCCCGTCGTTTTTGGAGCCATACTCGGCATAAAAACGAGGATCGAGACCATTGAATAGAACAGCACCCTGTTCGACGTTTTCTACAATATTGGAACTACTAAAAATTGTGACCTCCGAGCCTCATAGAACCGGATATAGTTCTGACATAATCGAGAACTTTACCCTTCATCGCATATACTCATACCGAGTACCATCGGTCACGGGCCCGGCTGGGTCGGAATTATCACCAGCTGAGCGACCTTCTGACTTTGACACAGCCATCTAGCCCTGAGGAATCGCGAGTGCGATGAAACACGTGTCAGGTGGCTGTATACTTCATTAAAGACTCCACGATTTACCCTTCATTTAGAGTTCTGTTGAAATACTTCTGTCATTTATGTTGCTAAAGTGTTGTTGTATTGTTACTTAACAATCTATTTACTGTGTTTTGAGTGCATCGGCAACCCAGTCAGTCAGATAAGTGGTAGTTTTGTCTACTCAATCCGAGTGGTTAAAGGTTTGTCCAGTCGCCGATCTGCACCTGAGATAATATTATTTCAAAACCTTTGTGCGTATGAACAGGCAGTGCACCTAGAGCCTAAACTGATCAAAAAGCCTTCAGAATTCATACCACACACATCACCACCACCACCTTCACACCTGCACCTTTAATCCATTTGCACATCACACACCATGTCATAGAAGAAAATGTCTAAATTCGCTGACAATGAGTTGTCAGTGATGGTAGATGAGTTAATCAGAGTAGAACCACATTTGTTTGGAAACCTGGTCCAACAGACACCATAGCCACCAAAAATCAAATGTGGGTAAGGATACTCAACAAGGTGAATGCAGTAGGGACCATCCCGGGCTCCCAGAAGGAGATCAGGAAGAGGTTGAATGACCTCAAGACCAAGGTGAAACAGTGTAACTTCAAGAACCGTAAGCTGGCTCAGATGACTGGCGGTGGCCCTCCCATTGCACTACGAACATTAACCGAATGGGGGGAGGAGGTGCTTGCCATAATACATCCAGTCTCACAGGAATAGCCGGGGGAGTGGAGGCTGTTAAGTACCAACAAATGGCTATCATTACACTGCTATGTACTGTCTTGCACAACTACAAAGCTACACCTCCTAGGCCCAAAGCTACTCATGTGCACCAAACTCTCTCCAACAAATGTCTCACAGATCTAACATTTACTCCCTCTGATTCACCCCAAAGGTAGCTAGTAATATTTCCATGGGGGCATGTGTACAGGCAGCCAGCACTACAACTCCCACCAGGCACCCTAGTCCCAAAGCTGAGCAGGATGTAACACTCCACCCCACACCCACAACCATGTGTCAGCCATTGCATGGCTCTCCACAAACTTACAGGCAGGTAGCCATCTTAACCGGGAAGGGTGTTTGTGAGTGATGAAGCCTGCACTACAACTCCCACCAAGCTTCCTTGTCCCAAAGCTCAGCAGGATGGAACACTCCACCCCACACCCACAACCATGTGTCAGCCATTGCATTGCTCACTTTAAACTCACATGTAGGTAGCCATCTTAACAGGGAGGGGTGTTTACAGGTGGAAAGACTGCACTACATCTCCCACCAGGCCCCCTTGTTCCACAGCTCAGCTGGATGGAACACTCCACCCCACACCCACAACCATGTGTCATTGCTCACTTCAAATTCACAGGTAGGTAGCCATCGTAACATGGAGGGGTGTTTGTGAGTGGGAAGACTGCACTGCAACTCCCACCAAGACCCTTGTCCCACAGTTCAGCAGGATGGAACACTCCCCGTACCCAGAAGCATGTGGCAGCCATTGCATTGCTCTCATCAAACTAACAGGTAGGTAGCCATCTTAACAGGAAGGGATGTTTGTGGATGGTAAGCATGCACTACAACTCCCTCCAGGCCACCTTATCCCAAAGCTCAGCAGGATGGTACACCCGCCACACCCAGAACCATGTGGCAGCAATTACCCTCAACTGTGTCACAGAACAGGTAGGTAGACAGTGCATGCACCCTGCCCGTTCCTCTCAAAAAGCATGGAGCCATATGAACACACCAGCCCTCACATGTCACCCAACTTGGCATTGATCCAATAGCCACTTCCAGTGTGCAGACAGCTAAGCGTATGTAACGGTCACAGAAATTAAAGTTTGACTCACCAAGTCACATGTTGAAGAAATTCAGGGCACACATATGCACAGCACTGAATGCTATGTGTAAGTGCCATGGTGGCAGAGCATCATGAACAATATGAACACAAAACATACAGTCGGTAAAAGAAAGTAAAGTACATGATATGACAAAGAATGCACACCCATCTCCGGCTATCTTCATGACTTACATTGGCTCAGGGTCGAAAATCGTATAAAATGTAAAGCCCTGAGTTACATGTTTAAAATCAAATGGGACTTAGCTCTACAATATCTGCTTTCTTTGGCTGGCCCATATGTCCCTAATGCCCAGATATAAACTTGCTAGGATGGGTGGTCCATCATTTTCCTATCTTGGTCCTAATTCTGGAATGCTCTCCCTCTTGCAATCCGCAAAGAAACCTGCTATCCCCGTTTTAGCAGATCTCTGAAGACCTGGTTATTCAATCAGTAAACTTTTTCCCATTTTTGCTTTCTCCTGCTTCCAGTCCCCGTCCTGGCCCCGGGAAACCCTTTTTGGGTAGCTGTTGCGCGCCTGGTTCTTGCTCAAATGTAAAGTCTTCCATGCAGAGCAAACCAAAAAGAAGCATCACATAAAGTTGATGTGCTGCAAGTCGTTAGATGATGACATGTCCTTCTAATCACACAATCTGTACATGGAACATGGTATCTATTGACATGTCCTTATATCCATGGACAAGTAATGTAGGTACCTCCACATCATGTCATGATACGCAGTACCTTGCAGCCATACAAAGTGATATCAATGTAAACTGTGTGGTATATCACATGTAACATCCAAATGTCTAACACCAAGCTTGTGGGGTGCACTTTAATGACCATTTCACCTCTGTTCAACAGGAGATCAACAATTGACTGCTGCAGAAGACAACACCGACCTGCAGAGCCATGTTCCTTCCGCCAATGGGAACCGCAATCGCGGTAGTGAAATACACTTTTGAAACCCGCGGTAGGCGTGCTCTGCTGCTGCGGGCCCGGTCATTTGGTAGAATTGAAAGATGCACGATTGCGGTAGCGACCGCCTGGGACCGCGGTGTCACACCGCCAATGTCTATGCCCTTTCAGCCAATGGGAACCGCGATCGTGGTAGTGAAATACACTTTTGAAATCCGCGGTAGGCGTGCACCGCAAACGCGGCCAAGGTCATTGGTTACATTTGAAAAAAGCTGACCAGGAACACCAATTGCTGCAGCTGACTGCCACTGAAACAACCCCAGAGGACTATATATGTCTGGGAGAGAGCCACACATTTCCACTGCATCCAGACACTGCTGCCTGCCATTCTTCATCCCCAACTGCTGCTGTTCATGTCTCCTGGACCCAGTGATGGCGAGAACTGAGAACATCAGGGCCCGTCCCTTCACCACAGAGGAGCTGGAGGTCCTGATGGACGAGGTGTTTTCACAGTATGGGAGGCAATATGGTTCTCCAGATGTATTGGTAAGTGTTTCAGAGGGAACGTTTGAGAGTGCAAAGAGTGCTCACATGATGTTGCTCTGCTGTAGTATGTGCCTGTGAGTGCAAGTTAATGTGCATGCATCCTCATTTTTGATACACCATGCTCCATACATGGCCTAGTAAATATTGCACTTGAGTATTTGGGCAGGATGGCAACATGGACATTTCTACAGCCCTTCTTCAGCAATTACAATACAAACGTTGGTCTGAGACTGGGTAATGTAATTGTGTGATACATTACTTAGCATGCTGACTTCAGGTAAATGGGATGTGTAAGGAAATCAAAAGGGGGAGTGAAGAGGTGATGCCAGTGGGCACCGAGGTGGGCACGTCCTCCTCTTATCAGGGATATAGGTTAATCAGAAAGGGCCACCTCACATTGGGTGGATGTGTATCCCGATGTCATTGGAATACACCATCTTTGTTAAAATACCCCTCACACACCAAAAGGGCCCTTGGTGTCATGCTTCATCATCGGGGTCTTCCCGTCCCGCTGCGAGGCGGGGCAGTGCTGCGACAAGCGGATACGCTGGAGCACCTTTAGATGGAGGTGCTTTATGTGTTGGGAGTGAGTGTCAGTGGGGTCAGGAGTGATATAAGGTGTGAGTTTAAAAAATACCTGGCCTAGTGGAAAGAAAATTTTTATTAAACACTGGCTGGTATTATTAAACAAGCATTAGAAATGCAATCGGGCTCGGATTTATTTGAGTTTGAGCTAATGGCATTGTAAATGCCAATGTCTTTTTGCCATGTGTTATGGAGTGTGTGCATGTGGTGTGTAGTGGAAGTATGTTGGTTGAATTGTAATTTTACCAATGGTGGCATGCTGTGCTTTATATGAATATGTTTAAAAGTAAAGTGTACCATACTGCGATTGCTTGGTGGAAAAGTGCACTGCCGGCTGGAGGTGTGTGTGCCTGGTGGAAGGGTGCACTGACGGCTGGTGGGTGTGTGCTTGGTAAAAGCGTGCACAGATGGATGATGGTTGTTGGTGTTTGTGCATGGTGAAAGCATTCATTGACGGCTGGGGGTGTGTTGTTGTGTGTGTTGTTTTCTGTGTGCTGGTGAGTGTGTGCTGGTGAGTCTGTGGGGGTGAGCCTGGGGAGTGAGTGTGGTGGTGACTGTGTTGTGTTGAGTGGTGACAAGTGTGTGGTGTTGAGAGACTGAGGTGTGTGGTTTGTGTGTGCGTTATGTGTGTGTGGTGTTTTCTGCACACTCACACACTGCCCCGTAACATTCACACACTGCTCACCCGCACACTCCCAATGTCACCCTGCATAGTCACACACTGTTTACCCTGCACACTCATTCTGCACACTCACACAATGTGCACCCTGACACACTGTCTCTGCAGTCACTCTGCACTCACTGTCACTCTGCACTCACTGTCACTCTGCACTCACTGTCACTCTGCACTCACTGTCACTCTGCACTCACTGTCACTCTGCACTCACCGCCACTCTGCACTCACCGCCACTCTGCACTCACCGCCACTCTGCACTCACCGCCACTCTGCACTCACCGCCACTCTGCACTCACCTGCACTCTGCACCACTCTGCACCACCACTCTGCACCGCCACTCTGCACCTCTGCACCGCCACTCTGCACCGCCACTCTGCACCGCCACTCTGCACCGCCACTCTGCACTCTGCGCCGCCATTCTGCGCCGCCACTCTGCACCGCCACTCTGCACCGCCACTCTGCACTCTGCACCTCCGCACCGCCACTCTGCACCGCCACTCTGCACCGCCACTCTGCACTCTGCGCCGCCATTCTGCGCCACCACTCTGCGCCGCCACTCTGCACCGCCACTCTGCACCATTACTTTTAAGAGCGTGGACACATTAATATTCCTGCCGAGCTGTGAATTGGAAGCTGGCCCGACGCTTTTCGCAAGCTTTCAGAAGGTGCTTGCGCATGATCATAGGCTGTGTGTAACATGCACAGGGCACGTCAAGACACCTTGTACTGGGCAAACACCCAGGACGACACCGACAACGTCTATTGTACAAAACTCATAAATGTCACTGAAATATCTTTAGTTAAGTAGTATTATGGCCTGAACTAATCCCACAGTCACCTATTTCAATAAAAAAGTTCAGATTCTGTGACAGAAATGCTATTAAAATAACGTTATAGTTCCATACCTGAAATCCAATCCCTTTATGTGTTCATTATTTAGCTACATAACCATAACTCCCCCAGTGTGATGTTCATGGAGGACAGCTCACTGCTGGCACACAACACTGAATTCACAGACATCATCGACTCACACACACCACTTACCGAAAAGCATACTTTACTGGCCCACACATATCAGATATTGAGACACGCATCTGCTGATAAACCCCACAGTGACACGCACAACATCTACTGAAACGTGTAGTTTACTCACACACCATGCACTGGCAGAACCATCTACTGACACAGACCGCATCTGTCGACATACATCAAATATGTGTTCATCTATATACACGTCATCTACTGACACGCCATTTACTGATTCACCTATCAGCAGCTGATACACGCCACAAACTTTCAAACACATACACACATTTCTGACTCACAAATATACTGATACACACCATCAACTGACACCCACTCTACTGGCTCACGTATATTCTGATACACAAAATCAACGGACACACAACATGTACTGACTAACAAATAAACTGCTACACACCATTAAGTGGCACACAGCCTCTACGGGCTCACACATCTACTGATACACACCATAAAGTAACACAAACCCTCAAATGACTGCCACTTATACACCCCATTAGCTCACACACACACACACACACATTACTGACCCACACACATACTGATACACATTACCAGCTCTCAAACACATAGTTTTGACTCACACATATACTGATACACACCAACAACACACACCCTCTACTAAGCCCACACATATACTGATACACACCACCAAATCTCACACATATTCTACTGACTCACACATATACTTGTATCCACCACCAACTCACACACACACTCTACAACCCACACATATACTGATGGGCACCATCAATCGCCACACACTTTCTACTGACAGTCACTAAATCTTCTGCTACATGCACACCATCTACTCATGCACACTATTGTCACATGCACAACATCGACCTAATATTGGTTGTGATGCATTAGTTCATGAACACGATGTCGATCAGTAGACGTGTCATATAGCGCGTGGTGCCACTGCTCGGCGGTGCTGCTGCTAGGCGCTGCACAGCCTGATCAGGGGCACAGAGGCAAGCGGGCTCGTTAACCTGTACCCTGGGGCATTGCACGAGTGTGTGTGCATGAGAAGAGCATGTGTGTGCGTGAGAGAGATGCGTGCGTTCGCGGTGACCCCTGCCGGAGCCTGGAGGCTGCTGTTCCTCTCCCCAGCTCCCAGGACCCGCAGCGACTAATGCCTCCCACCAATCCCCCTTTGCTGTCCCACTCCCCCCTCCCCGGGCACCTTGTCCGGATGCACACATAATGCGAGCCGGTGTTAACTTCGCACATTACATGCTCGTGTCACCGTTGTCTGTTAGGATTTTTCCAAAGCGCTAAGAAGTGGCATTGAGGCATTAGGTGTATATTAAACAAAACAGACATTTATGGGCTCCTAAACTTCTGAAAAACGGGGGATAGCTCAGAAAAGTCCGGACCACCCTGCAGTGTTGTCTGTCTGTCGGGCGTAGGGGTGTACATGTCGCTGAGACCGCCACCCTGCCCGCCCCAGCCCTGCATGTGTTGTTCTAGCGTCAGGATACTTTCTCAAAATCGCTGTTCATGCTCCGTACGCTAGAAAAGTTCGAAAGGAAAATACAACAAGCGGCACTGAAAGCTATTGTAAAAAGAAACTAGGCACTGGCCACGCTGCACGAGTGAGCATATATATTTATTTGTATTCTGGTCTGAAGTATGGTGATGAGTGAGGCTGATGAAGCCCTTTCCCGGCCTGGCATGCAGCAGCTGCGCGCTGAGCGCTGCTGAATGGTGAACGCGCCCGGCCATCTGCATTCACTTACGGAGGCACCCTGACAGCTCCTAATTATAATTAATGTACTTCTTTGCGCGAGCACGAACGAAATATGCCCAAAATGGCGGAACAAAACTACATTTACCCTATCACTTCAAGCCTATTAAAACGACAGCACAACGAACACGAATCACTGGCCAGATGACAGAACACGCAAAGGAATGTGTGGAATTTGTCTCGGCAAAAGCCCTAGGAGATACTTTTTTTTCTTCTTTAACATTAGTTCTCGAAACTCCTCCCACTTTACAGTGGGGAGGAGTCCGAGCCCTAAAAAGTGAAACGGAGAGATAGAGCAGGTTAATGGGCTCTCTCTCCTAAGTGGGTCAACATGTTTCGAGGCACGGGGCCTCTTCGTCAGGACCTAGGGGAGATCCCCCTGTCACTCACTAATGTTTTCTCCACAAAAGTAGAAAAAGGTGTATGTACAAATAGTGAACAAAAAGGACTATGTGAGTAACTACAAATTAATAATTACAACACATATATGCTACCACACTAATAATGTAGTATGCCTGCAAGGTAAGAGAGATAGATTAAAAATGCGCCGATCCCAAGGTGCGCTTAACTCTAATTTACCTGTAAAGGAAAATGAGAAACACACACAGAAATATATACAAGTGTGGGATCATATGTAAACATTGAAGATTGTTGAAGAATTCCTTCAGCTCACATACAGCCAGACATACACATAATAAGTAACATACATAAGTTCTACATAGCCAGAGGTTTTTGATATGGAAATGCATACTTATCAATGGGGGGGTCAATGCCTCATGAGCCAGCATAAGACTGAAGGGTATGGTGGGGTATCAGCTGCAGAGAAGAAAGAAGTGGATATAATGTAATCCTCCCCTCCAGAAAAGGTATAAGGTAACTCAATCAGGTAAGGTTAGAATAAAGGCTCCATCCTACTCGAGACGGCTATGCCGTACTTACTGTGCCCCTAGCACGCTTGTGCTTCCTCCTTCGTCCGCGGCTTCCGTGGATATGAAGGGGGGAGAGGGCGGTGTGTTTTTATACTAGATGGTAATTGGGTAAATGATCAATTAAGCGTGGCGGGAAGCTCGCCGGGTATGCATGGCCAGAAAGGGATATACGGGGGCGGCCATGTTGGAGTGTTAGATAGAACCCATAGAACTTGGTTCCTCCGTTTATAGTACCCGTTTAGTAACGATTGTTGGCATTATTCTGGAGTATAAGGCTAATTCTGGCTAGATAGATAGCCAGACCGGGAGGTTTTGACCGCAGCGGCACCAGGCGCTGTCTGATTTATCTCTGCGCAAGCGCCCTGGCTGGTACACTTCCGCGTATGCGCGTAGGGTAGACACAGAAGTCGGTGCGCATGCGCACCGTTTTGCCCGTGTAGTGCTGCTAGCTGACACGCGCGCTGCTCAGAGGAGTCATAAGAATGTGAAGGGATTATGACTAGAGGGGCTAGTATAAATGAAAACTATATTGTCAGGTAATTTTTATCTGGAGAGGTGTAATATGGAACAATAATCTCCATTTTGGGACGGCTGGAGGAGTTAGAGATAAAGGCAGTTATTTAGATATTAGAGCAGGGGATGTAACCACTATTGCGATACAATCCCGTCTATGTACACCCCTCAGATACCTGGGTGGCTGGAAGGGGTGGGACTCATGGGGAACTCGTGCTGTAGTACATCTATGTTACGGTGGCCATTATTCCAGACAGTAAAAATCTTATTTGTAGACAGGGTGTAAAGTACTCCAGGCCCTTAAAGATGCAGTTGAGACCACGGGATGTCATCGTTCAGGCCAGTGCGATGTGTCCCCAGGCGGAACACCCAACGCTGTTCTTTTGATAGAAGGTCTCTATCATTGGGGAAGGCCTCAATGACCGTCCATTTTAGGTCATGGACACTGTGTCCTACAGTGGCAAAGTGTGCAGACATTTTTGTGGATGACCTGTTGCAGCGTACATTGCTGCGGTGTTCACCCATTCGAATTTTCACGGGTCTGCTGGTCATACCTACATACTCCTTGTTGCACGGACAGGTGATCAAATACACCACATTGCGACTGTTACAATTTGTGAACGATCGCTGCTCCCATGTAGAGTGGTTAGAGAAGGTGATGCTCCTGCTCTTCTTTGTGTATTGGCAAGATATACAAGCCCCACAGGGGTGGTGTCCACTAATCCCTGCGACTCTAGAGGGTTCAATTGTGCTTGTTGTTCTTGGTCTTGTGTGCACCAGGAGATCCTTTAGGTTCATTCCCCTCCTATGTGCAAACATTGGTTTGGGAAAATCCAGTTGGCCACATGATAACACCCTCCAATGTTTGTTCACGATTTTCGTGATCCGGTTGGAGTTGGTGTTGTAGGTGGTAACGCAAATGGGGCGTGGATCTGGTTCTTTTGCTTCCGTGTCGTCCAGGAGGGCTTCCCTGTTGTTATTACGAGCACGCTTCAGACCTTTACGAACAATTTTCGCTGGGTACTGTCTGTTTAGGAGTTTGTTCTCCAGGTCTGCTGCTTGAGTCTTAAAGTCATCTATGTTGCTACAGTTACGCCGTAGGCGGAGAAATTGTCCATATGGAAGATTCTCACGCAAGTGGCGCGGGTGGAAGCTACTGTACAGAAGTAGACTGTTCTTAGCTGTAGGCTTGAAGTGGGTGCTAGTTGCAAGTTTGCCATTTTTCGGGAAGATGTTCAGGTCTAGAAATACCAGATTTTCGTTGGAAGCAGTGTGAGTAAATCTCAGGAACTGATCTTGCTGATTAAGCCAGTTCATGAAGCAGTTAACAGAGTCTAGGTCGCCCTTCCAGATGACAAAAATGTCATCTATGTACCTCTTCCATGTAAGTACATGATTCCTATGGGGATTGCTCTGATCCAGGATTTTGGTGGATTCCAGGTGATGTACGTAAAGACCTGCCAGACTGGGGGCACAAGTGCTCCCCATGCTTGTCCCGTGTCTTTGGAGGTAGTAGGTGTCCTCATATTGAAAGAAGTTTTTTGTGAGGGACAGGGAGATGCATTCGAGGACAACTTGTCTGGGGGTGTGGTAATCCCATGGTGTGGAGAATAGTACTTCCTCTATTATCTCCAAGGTTTCTCTATGTGGGAGACTTGTGTAGAGGCTCTCCACGTCAAGTCCCACAAGAAGATCGTGTTCGGGGTCAAAGGGAACATCATTGATCAATTGAAGGACTGCCTTAGTATCCCTCAGGTAGGTGTCGGTGCTTTGTACAATTGGCCGGAGGAATGCGTCAGTAAACTTAGATAGTGGTTCCAAGATCGAGTTTATACCAGACACTATTGGACGCCCAGGTGGATATGGAGCGTCCTAGTGAATCTTAGGTATAGTGTAAAAGTACGGTACTTTTGGTTTGTCTTGGATTAGAAACTCACTTTCTTTTCTAGTCAGCCAATCATGCGCTCTCGCTTCCTCAATCATTATCTGGATCGAGATCCTCACTTCCTCTGTAGGATCTTCTCTTAGTACCTGGTAGTTCCGTACATCACTCAGTAGTTTTTTGCATTCCCTGTCGTAGTTACTATAGGTCTGTACAACCGTTGCCCCGCCTTTGTCGGCTGGTTTTATCACAATAGTTCGGTTATTCGCAAGTTCCTGCAGTGCAGCCTGTTCCTGTCTAGAGGTGTTCCTAAAGGGGATCTTGTCACCAATGGGTAGTCTCTCAAGATCCTCCATTACTGCTTTTTCGAAAGTCAGGAGTTCTACAGGTATTGTAGAATCTAGTGGGGTAAAAGTTGACTTTTTCTTTAACCCCGTATCGGACTCCTCGGTACCTATGTTAGTGGCATCCTGAAAAAAAGCCCGAAGTTTGAGTTTCCTCATGAACTCCTTCATCTCTTGGCAAATTTTGAATTTATCCATTTTTTTCGTGGGTACATAGCCTAAACCTTTTGACAGAACCTTCACTTGGTCTTCTGTTAGGTCTTGGTCCGACAAATTCACTACTAGGTTCCCCGGCTGGTGGAGGCTGTTTGGCTCCGTGTTGATACACCTGGGGCGGTCTCTGGAGGTTGGTTCCAATGTACCTGATTGCCTTTTCGATTTCTTCCCCTTCTGGGGCCTCGGCGCTGGCCTAAAAAAGGCTGCTGCCCATAGTAGTTATACTGGGGGGCCTGTGGGTCCCAAGGTTGGAAGGGATGACTCATGAAAGGTGGAGCCGGTGGGTATTGCATATATCCTGGGGGTGCCTGGTATGGTATCCACCCTCTTCCACCTCTTGGAAATTGCCCTCTGAAAGGGGACTTCCCTCTGTTCACACCCTGATTGCTATTTCTACTCAAGTTAGAGCTATTTGAGCTAGTATCAGAGAGGTTGGTGTCTTGATCACTGCTTTGACTTCTTGATACATAGTCTTTCTTAATGTATGGGTAAATCCGCTCATGTGTGAACTCCTCTGTGTCTTTCTTATGTTTTTTACTTTTACTTTTTTTCAGAGTGAGTTCGAACTCGGTCATTTCTTGGTTCAATTCTTCGAGTCGTTTTTTCAGGGCCGCAGGGGATAGATAGCTTTTGATTTTAACTTCTAGTTTTGAAATTTCAATTTTCAGTTCTTGAGTCAGCTTTGTCGCTGTCTTCACGATGAGAACCAACCAATCTCTGGTGCATCTCCAGCTAATCAAGGACCAGTCTCGTTTAAATTCGAGGTCATGGGTAAAGATGAAAGGTTCATTTTTAACTATCAGCCCTGAGGGGGCTGTCTTGGACTTCAGATATTCCGACATGAATAAACCGTGGAGGGCTGTCTTGATCTGTGTTCTTCTAAGCACAGCCAATTCGTCCCAGTCACTATCGTTCGTGCATGGTTCGGTGTTACTTAGCCCTTCAAAAGGGCGGAGCGTGGCTAGAATTCTGTTGACTTCCTCATCGTCAAATGTGAGGCCTCCAGCATCCTCCATGATGGATGGCTACTTAGAATGAGTGTGTGGTGACTATGTGTGAGTGTTCTAGCGGTGATGTGCGTGAAAAAGGGTATATAAATATGAACACAAGGCAGCCTAATGGGGTGCTATGTGTAGATCCAGAACTTCTGGTGTCTCGGTCAACTCGAGAGAAAAAAGACTCCCACAGCTGCACGCTGTCTAAAGGCTAAGGAAATCAAAAGGGGGAGTGAAGAGGTGATGCCAGTGGGCACCGAGGTGGGCACGTCCTCCTCTTATCAGGGATATAGGTTAATCAGAAAGGGCCACCTCACATTGGGTGGATGTGTATCCCGATGTCATTGGAATACACCATCTTTGTTAAAATACCCCTCACACACCAAAAGGGCCCTTGGTGTCATGCTTCATCATCGGGGTCTTCCCGTCCCGCTGCGGGGCGGGGCAGTGCTGCGACAAGCGGATACGCTGGAGCACCTTTAGATGGAGGTGCTTTATGTGTTGGGAGTGAGTGTCAGTGGGGTCAGGAGTGATATAAGGTGTGAGTTTAAAAAATACCTGGCCTAGTGGAAAGAAAATTTTTATTAAACACTGGCTGGTATTATTAAAAAAGTGAAACGGAGAGATAGAGCAGGTTAATGGGCTCTCTCTCCTAAGTGGGTCAACATGTTTCGAGGCACGGGGCCTCTTCGTCAGGACCTAGGGGAGATCCCCCTGTCACTCACTAATGTTTTCTCCACAAAAGTAGAAAAAGGTGTATGTACAAATAGTGAACAAAAAGGACTATGTGAGTAACTACAAATTAATAATTACAACACATATATGCTACCACACTAATAATGTAGTATGCCTGCAAGGTAAGAGAGATAGATTAAAAATGCGCCGATCCCAAGGTGCGCTTAACTCTAATTTACCTGTAAAGGAAAATGAGAAACACACACAGAAATATATACAAGTGTGGGATCATATGTAAACATTGAAGATTGTTGAAGAATTCCTTCAGCTCACATACAGCCAGACATACACATAATAAGTAACATACATAAGTTCTACATAGCCAGAGGTTTTTGATATGGAAATGCATACTTATCAATGGGGGGGTCAATGCCTCATGAGCCAGCATAAGACTGAAGGGTATGGTGGGGTATCAGCTGCAGAGAAGAAAGAAGTGGATATAATGTAATCCTCCCCTCCAGAAAAGGTATAAGGTAACTCAATCAGGTAAGGTTAGAATAAAGGCTCCATCCTACTCGAGACGGCTATGCCGTACTTACTGTGCCCCTAGCACGCTTGTGCTTCCTCCTTCGTCCGCGGCTTCCGTGGATATGAAGGGGGGAGAGGGCGGTGTGTTTTTATACTAGATGGTAATTGGGTAAATGATCAATTAAGCGTGGCGGGAAGCTCGCCGGGTATGCATGGCCAGAAAGGGATATACGGGGGCGGCCATGTTGGAGTGTTAGATAGAACCCATAGAACTTGGTTCCTCCGTTTATAGTACCCGTTTAGTAACGATTGTTGGCATTATTCTGGAGTATAAGGCTAATTCTGGCTAGATAGATAGCCAGACCGGGAGGTTTTGACCGCAGCGGCACCAGGCGCTGTCTGATTTATCTCTGCGCAAGCGCCCTGGCTGGTACACTTCCGCGTATGCGCGTAGGGTAGACACAGAAGTCGGTGCGCATGCGCACCGTTTTGCCCGTGTAGTGCTGCTAGCTGACACGCGCGCTGCTCAGAGGAGTCATAAGAATGTGAAGGGATTATGACTAGAGGGGCTAGTATAAATGAAAACTATATTGTCAGGTAATTTTTATCTGGAGAGGTGTAATATGGAACAATAATCTCCATTTTGGGACGGCTGGAGGAGTTAGAGATAAAGGCAGTTATTTAGATATTAGAGCAGGGGATGTAACCACTATTGCGATACAATCCCGTCTATGTACACCCCTCAGATACCTGGGTGGCTGGAAGGGGTGGGACTCATGGGGAACTCGTGCTGTAGTACATCTATGTTACGGTGGCCATTATTCCAGACAGTAAAAATCTTATTTGTAGACAGGGTGTAAAGTACTCCAGGCCCTTAAAGATGCAGTTGAGACCACGGGATGTCATCGTTCGGGTATGCATGGCCGCCCCCGTATATCCCTTTCTGGCCATGCATACCCGGCGAGCTTCCCGCCACGCTTAATTGATCATTTACCCAATTACCATCTAGTATAAAAACACACCGCCCTCTCCCCCCTTCATATCCACGGAAGCCGCGGACGAAGGAGGAAGCACAAGCGTGCTAGGGGCACAGTAAGTACGGCATAGCCGTCTCGAGTAGGATGGAGCCTTTATTCTAACCTTACCTGATTGAGTTACCTTATACCTTTTCTGGAGGGGAGGATTACATTATATCCACTTCTTTCTTCTCTGCAGCTGATACCCCACCATACCCTTCAGTCTTATGCTGGCTCATGAGGCATTGACCCCCCCATTGATAAGTATGCATTTCCATATCAAAAACCTCTGGCTATGTAGAACTTATGTATGTTACTTATTATGTGTATGTCTGGCTGTATGTGAGCTGAAGGAATTCTTCAACAATCTTCAATGTTTACATATGATCCCACACTTGTATATATTTCTGTGTGTGTTTCTCATTTTCCTTTACAGGTAAATTAGAGTTAAGCGCACCTTGGGATCGGCGCATTTTTAATCTATCTCTCTTACCTTGCAGGCATACTACATTATTAGTGTGGTAGCATATATGTGTTGTAATTATTAATTTGTAGTTACTCACATAGTCCTTTTTGTTCACTATTTGTACATACACCTTTTTCTACTTTTGTGGAGAAAACATTAGTGAGTGACAGGGGGATCTCCCCTAGGTCCTGACGAAGAGGCCCCGTGCCTCGAAACATGTTGACCCACTTAGGAGAGAGAGCCCATTAACCTGCTCTATCTCTCCGTTTCACTTTTTTAATAATACCAGCCAGTGTTTAATAAAAATTTTCTTTCCACTAGGCCAGGTATTTTTTAAACTCACACCTTATATCACTCCTGACCCCACTGACACTCACTCCCAACACATAAAGCACCTCCATCTAAAGGTGCTCCAGCGTATCCGCTTGTCGCAGCACTGCCCCGCCCCGCAGCGGGACGGGAAGACCCCGATGATGAAGCATGACACCAAGGGCCCTTTTGGTGTGTGAGGGGTATTTTAACAAAGATGGTGTATTCCAATGACATCGGGATACACATCCACCCAATGTGAGGTGGCCCTTCCAAATGGGATGTGTAGCCTTATTTCTACAGATCCATGGCTGCATTTAAGTATGCGAGGGACATGCAGTGTTTTTTTGCAGCCATACAGTAACACTGCTGGGTTGGACAGTGGAAGTCTGAACAAACATTGCCTGTGCAAATGGATGTCATAGTCCATGGGATTTTCACATGCTCATTTGTGACATTACAAATGTGTTAAGAGGGTACTGAAGAATGAGTGTGCAATTTTCATATTGCCCCATGAATATGTGTGCATTATGCACAAGATTGAAATGCCTGAGTGTAACAATCTTGCTGGAAATTCACCTATGACACATCAAATTAATGTACTTCGGAAATATCATCCTTCCATTGTTTTCATTATCTGTTCTGACTCGCATGTGTAGGCACTGGTTGCTCTCTCCTATTGTACATGCATGTGAATGTTCTGATGGCTCATGTTTAACCTCAGTTTGAGTCCCCCTGGCCTGCACAGATACTGCCCAATTTGACAAGGAGCCATCAGTAAATGGATGGAGTGAAAAGTATGTGTGGTCTGCCACCCTGTTGCTCAATGAGCTATCTTAGGCCTGAAGATTGCAGAAGACAGAACTTGGGAGAAGAGTGTGAGAATGTAGAATCCTGTCCCTAAATGTGACCTACATGACACAGGCAGCCATTCACAGGCCAAGGACATTGAGGGGTGTGTAGTGTTGGTTACAGTGAGTCTGCCCCAACACATAATTTCCAATGTACTGTATGTCTTGCTCACTCACATACTGCATCACAGGGCCGTCTTCACATTGATTTCTGTGCTGGCATTCTGCATGTGTATGGCCATGTACTGTGTCCATCATCAGACCTGTATACGTTTCTATGAGATTATCTGTTGCAAATATACTACGTGTCATGCTGTTTGGACTCTGCTCAACATTTCTGTATTGGTGTGCTATGTTTTTGCATGTTCCTATGCTCCTGTACTGACACACAGTGTCACTGAAACTTCCTCTTATTGTCTCCCATGCCTGCAGCTTAAAGTCCATCAGCGTAAGGCCTTATGGAGGGCCATTGCACGCAAGGTGCGGGCTCTGGGTATCTACAACCGACAGCGCACACGCTGTCACAGGAGTGTGATGACATCTGCCGGCTGAGCAAAAATGTGGCAGAAAAGACGCTGGGGATGCTCCCTCGGACTGGAAGGCTGGCACGCAGGAGCATGACACCACTAATGGCCTGCATTTTGGTAGTGTCACAGCCAGAGCTGGATGGACGTTTAAGGCCCCATTAGCAGCAAGTTGGGGGTGAGTATTCTGCGAAGGGTGACTTAGGGTGTGAGTGACTGCATGTATCCCAAACCTGAGCCAGTGCGGAGCTCTGTGATGTTTCTAGTGTGATGCAATGGCTTTTAAGTGGCCTCTGTGTTGAATGCAGCTGTCATGCATTTTCGCTACATTACTTTCTCATGTGTTTAATTCAATGGCCCTTGACATTGCAAGATGAGATGTGGCCTTATGACATCTGCTACATTATGGGTGTCATAGACATCACCGGGCAGTGCACAGCAGTGTGCATCATCTTAGTGTGCTTTTGTCGATGTGTGCAGTGCTTGACTTGGAAATTGTGATAACTACACATCTGACACCAATGTGCAACGGTCGTTGTGCTTCAAACCCCAACATAGTGGATATCAGTAGCTCAGGCTATTGTAATTGGACATTTTGGAGTCAGTATCTGTGCTGTTCCCTTAAAGTGACTCCATATATGACTGAGACAACATGTTGAGATGTGTATCTATCTCACCTACAGGCATGTAGGTATGCTAACAGAGATCAGTGTGTTAGGTTACAAGGAGGCACGGGACAGCTATTTCGCTGAGTGAACGTTACATGGATCATTAATATCAACTATGCATGTTTCCATGAATCTTCTGAGTTTTGCATTAAGGTTGCACATGTAGACTGCCATGGTGGTGGTCAACATGGGGGTATCATATTCTAGTTTTGTGCTTTGCTTGCATATGATGTTTGTGAGAATGGCACTATACCGAACCTACGTCTCTGTCTATTGCAGCATCTACTGAGGGCACAGAAGGACAGGGGACGGACACCAGTGGTGAAGCTTCTGGCACGACTGCTACACATGAGCTCACTGATGTGACCAGTGTCTCGGAGGGGGAAAGGAGTCCCCTGGAAGAATCACGCCCAGAAACACCAACCTCAACATCATCTGACTTCAGCGGTGATTCTTCAATGTTGGCGGGCACAGGGAGTTCGAAATCTGCCTCTTCTTCCACCACACATCATCCAGTGCTCATCCTTCCGGCTACTACCACTAGTGCTGGCCGTGACCGCTGCCCTATGAAGGCTAGAGTGTCCTTTCCCTCAGGCACCGCTGCTCCTGTCTCCCCAACGGCCTCAGTGTGGAGGCGATAGACCTTTTGCGCCAGCTGTGTGTGGGTAAGACTACTCTCCTGAATGCCTTCAAGGATCATGACAAGAAGCTGGTACAGGTAGTTGCCTTCATGGAGGGCATTCTTTCTGACTTGGGTGGGCTACACAGAACTGTCCGGTCTTTGTCCTCCACAGTGACGGCAGCCAATCAACTGTCACAGGCTCCCAATCCAGCTACAGTCCCTTCAGCAACCACCCTGCCAGTAGCACCACCTGCCAAGAGTGCCCACACACCACAGCCCTCAGGCGCCAAGTACTCCACAGACAGCACACAACAGCAGCACTCCAAGCGGACCAGAGCACAGACACCATCCCCAAAACAAAAAACAGACACACTGGAGCGCAAAGGCAAAAGCCCTTCACAAGACACTCAGGGCCATCAGGCCAAGAAGCAGGTCTCAAGATCACATTCTTCCAAATCACCCCATCCAAGGACAATCCCATCTCCACACCTGCTCCCAAAGACAAACAGTGGCCCAGTCTGCCATGGAGCTGGTGCCTGCAAAGAGTCAGCAGAAACAGCTCTCCAAGGCAGATTTACCTACAACGTCAATCCCACCCACACCCTTCTGAAGCTGGGACAGGAGAGTAAAGTGGGGGGTTTACCTGAACAACAGGGGATGGAGTGGAAAAGGCAAGGCCACCCCAAGCGTACCACCAGATCCAGCAAATCCCCACAGGGAGAGCCACCTGCACCTCGTACACCTTTGGTGGAGAGTGAGGCTGCTGTGCTCGCCCCACTTCCCACTCCTGCCAAGACAATTCTTGCCTATCGGATCCCCAAGAAGTGGAGACATGCCCTCTCCACATTCACCCTCACACACTGGGTCTCACGGCAACATGTCTCCGCCTCCCTCAGCCACCATGCCTCCTGGTCCAAGCAGCCCTAAGGCTCCCACAGCCACTGTTGCCTCTACCTCAACTGGTCCTCTCTCTCCCAGGTCCAGTCCTCCAACGGTCCCTGTCAATCAGCCACCTCCCAGTTCAACTGACAGCCAAGTTTGAGCCAAAGTCCCCCTCCCAAACCCATCTCTCCCATGACGGTGCCTGGACTGCCCATTTGTAAACCCGGAGTTGTGGTGATTCCCATGGCAGTGTACGGTGTTATCCATTCCCTGTAAAGTTTCTCATGCACACACATTGAACTATGGACTGGCCAATGGCCTTGCTGTTTGTCACTTTGGATGCCCATTCCCTATGCATTTTGTCATGCACCCATGTACATACTTTGAACTATGGACTGGTCAATGGCCCTGCTGTTTGTCACTTTGGATGCCCAATCCCTGTGCAGTTTCTCATGCACACATGTACATACTTTGATTTAATACTGGCCAATGGCCTTGCTGTTTTCTACTTTGGATGCCTTTCTGTGTATTATGTAATAAAGACAGTTACTTCTGTTGTCTGCTTTGTCAATGTCCTTGCTAAATAAAAGGTTTTATGTATGGGTATGGTTTCATGTGACACCATAACATCTTTAACATTGCCAATTGGTTGCTTTACTTTTTCCGAGTTTGCCAGAGGTGACAGGCACTTTAGTTCTTCTTGACTCTGAGTCCTGAAGGTGCAATGATGGTTGTTTGTGATGGTCTACTCTTATCGTAATCATTCTATGGTCAGGTTTGCTAAATTATACACATGTCATGTTATGATGCAATACCGCAACAGACGTGAATTCTATCCACAGGATTACTTGCAGGGTGGCCAGGGTCCATCATATCTGTGTGATCTTTCTTGATGTGTGAACAGCACTGTTGATGTGTGGTCATCTTGTGTAGGCCTGTCTTCCTAGTCAAATGGGTACATTTGAATATGTGAACTTGAGCGGGCATACAGTGTGAATGGGCTGTCATTGTCAGTAGTGTTGATGTGTGTGTGCCCCTGCAATGCCAACTGCACACATGTATAATCCAGGTAATGAGTGGCTATTTGTTTCAATTGTCTGCCATGTGCTTCAGATTGTGGGCACAGGTAGGAGTTGTAGGCTGGGCACTGCGCAGTGTGTTGGTGTGTCCTTGCGCTTCTAGGGACAACTACTTGCTGTTATTGCCAGTTGTGAGTATGCAGAGTGTGTGACTGCCAAGTCGGTGTTGTGTTTTGTTAATCAGCCATGTGCCTTGTTACTGTTTGGGCTCCCTGTGCTGACCTGCTCGGCCACACTGACATTATTTGTGAGTTTTATCATGCATTGCTGTCACTTGACCCATTTTTGGTTCCAGTATGGTATGTGGAGTCATGCCATTCCCTATATGTGCTTCTGATGCCTACACATTGTGAGTAACTCCTCTATGTGTTTGTGTACTGTACACGCCTCACCTGTCCACTACTGAAATACACACCACTTCAATCTCATGTCTTCCACCCCAAGGCTTGCCAGTGTGTGAGCCTCCCCACCACTTCACAGTGTGACACTATACTGTGGGAGGCTGATCTGTGTACAGGACCAATGTGCCACTCAGGACAGTTTCACAATTAGTTATGTGTTATTTTCTTCAACTATTTCGCAGTCATGGTTTCTCATGTGCAGTGAATATGTTTAAGCAGCACAGTCCTCTAGTCATGTTGTTTGCATCTGGGTTTCCCTGAGTTGTGCATCTGCGGGTGATGGGAAAGCTGTATATGTGTTTGCCGAGGTACTGCTACCCTTCCTGAGTGTGATGTTATCTGTGTGCTGTGATGATGTGTGTTGTGGGAGTTCATGGTGTGGCACTCAGATAGATATGAGTACTAGTGGTTTGGTTGGTGTGCACACACTGCATGGTGTGCATGCAGTGCTGTCAGTGTATGTTGCCTTGTACGTGCCTGGTGTGCACCCCCCTGATGTCCTGCTGAGTTTGCAAAGTGATGGATTGGTATTTGCATCTGTTGTGTTTTTGTTGTAGATGTATGGAGTGTTTGGCCTGTGTTGGCTCTTTCTACTGACAGATGCTATGTGTGTGTGATGTTCTGTTTGCATGACATTGTGTTTAAGTAGTTTGTGCATTGTGATATATTCAGATGTGTGTTGCAAGTCAAGTCAAGTCAAATGATTTATATAGCGCACTACATACCCAGAGGGTCTCAAGGCGCTTGAAGAAGGGTGGGGGAATTACTTGTCGAATATCCACATTTTAAGTTGCTTTCTGAATGCTAGGTGGTTCTGAGTGAGGCGAATGTGAGTGGGAAGTGAGTTCCAGGTTTTAGCTGCCAGGTAGGAGAAGGATCTACCTCCCATGGTGGTTTTGTTGATGAGAGGTACAGTAGCAAGAGCTTGGTTGGAGGATCGTAGCTGGCGGGAGGGGGTGTAGAAGGAGAGTCGTGTGTTAAGGCAATCGGGTCCAAGTTCGTAGAGTGCTTTGTGAGCGTGGGTTAGGAGGCGGAAAGTAATCCTTTTATTGACGGGGAGCCAGTGGAGGTTTTTCAGGTGACCAGAGATGTGGTCTTTACGCGGGATGTCTAGTATGAGTCTGGCTGAAGCGTTCTGAATGCGTTGGAGTTTTTTCTGGAGTTTTGCGGTGGTACCGGCGTATAGGGTGTTTCCGTAGTCCAGGCGGCTCGTGACCAGAGCGTGGGTGACAGTTTTTCTAGTTTCGGTGGGGATCCAGCGAAATGTTTTTTTGAGCATGCGAAGAATATTGAAGCAGGATGATGAAACGGCGTTGACTTGTCTGTACATGGAGAGTGAAGAATCCAGGATGACGCCCAGGTTCCGTGCGTGGTCCGTCGGGATGGGTGCTTTTCCAAGGGCCTCTGGCCACCAAGAGTCATCCCAGGCGGAGGGGGAGGTACCTAGGATAAGGACTTCTGTTTTGTCTGAGTTCAGTTTTAGTCGGCTGTGCTTCATCCACTCGGCTACTTCTTTCATTCCTTCATGTAGGTTGGTTTTGGCCGTGTTCGGGTCTTTGGTGAGTGATAGGATCAGTTGAGTGTCATCAGGGTATGAGATGATGTTGAGGTTGTGTTGGCGTGCGATGACCGCGAGGGGGCTCATGTATACGTTGAAGAGGGTGGGGCTGAGTGAAGATCCTTGTGGCACGCCGCAGATGACTTCAGTGGCTTCAGACTTGAATGGTGGGAGGCGGACTCTTTGTGTTCTTCCGGTGAGGAACGAGGTGATCCAATCCAGTGCTTTTCCTTGGATTCCGATGTTTCTGAGGCGCTGTAATAGGGTGCTATGACAGACTGTGTCGAAGGCTGCGGAGAGGTCGAGGAGGATGAGGGCGACTGTGTCTCCATTGTCCAGTAGAGTTCGAATGTCGTCTGTGGCTGCGATGAGGGCGGTCTCAGTGCTGTGTTTGGCTTGGAAGCCGGACTGTGAGGAGTCGAGGGATTTGTTGGTTTCGAGGAATGCGGCGAGCTGGTTGTTGACAGCTTTCTCGATGACTTTGGCCGGGAATGGAAGGAGCGAGATGGGGCAGTAGTTTTTGAGTTCGGTGGGGTCAGCTGTGGGTTTTGTCAGAAGGGCGCTGAGTTCGGCATGTTTCCAGCTTTCCGGGAAGGTGGCGGAGTTGAAGGAGCAGTTGATGACGTCTCGGAGGTGTGGTGCTATGATGGAGTCTGCTTTGTTGAAGATGTGGTGAGGGCATGGGTCTGTGGGGGATCCTGAGTGGATGGAGTTCATCAGGCGGATGGTGTCCTCAGTGGAGATTGGGTTCCAGTCATTAAGGATGTTCAAGGGGGGTGAAGGTCCTGCAGAGGGTTGGGTGGGTTGGTCTCCGGGTCGGTTGTCGAAGCTGTTGTGGATGTCTGCGATTTTGTTGTGGAAAAATGAAGCTAGGGAGTTGCAGAGGGCTTGAGAGGGGGTGATGTCGTTGGAGTTGGCTGAGGGGTTGGTAAACTCTTTGACGATGTTGAATAATTCCTTGCTGTTGTGGGCGTTGTTATCTAGTCGGTCTTTGAGTGCGGCTTTCTTGGCAGACCGGATTAGTTGGTGGTGTGTGCGGGTGGCGTTTTTGAAGGCGTCCCTGGTGCTGGTGTTTGGGTCTTTTTTCCAGGCCTTTTCGAGGGAGCGACAGAGTTTCTTAGATTTTTTAAGATCGTCGTTGAACCAGGAGGTGTTCTTGCTGCCTAGCTTGATTTGGCGTTTTTTCAACTGTGCTAGGATGTCGGCGCTGTTGGATAGCCATTGGGTGAGGTTAATGGCTGCTTGGTCGGGGTTTGAGGAGTGGACAGGGGGGTTTTAAAGAAGCGATGAGGAAATCTGGTCGATGGTGATTTTGTTCCAGTTTCTTCGCAGAGTAGGTTGAGGATGGTTGTGAGTTGTGGTCTTATTGTAGCTAAAGTGAACGCAGCTGTGGTCCGTCCAATGTAGAGCTGTGGTGTGACTGAAGGAGACATGTTTGCTGGAGGTGAAGATAGGGTCGAGTATGTGACCTGCGATGTGGGTGGGGGTAGTGACAAGTTGTTTGAGTCCGAGGTTGGCGAGATTATCCAGAAGGGTGGTGGCGTTGCTGTCATTGCTCTTTTCCAGGTGAAAGTTGAGGTCTCCCAGTAGAATGTATTCCTCGGAGGGGAGGGCGTGTGGGGTGATAAAATCAGTGATGTCTTCAGTGAATTGTGCACGGGATCCTGGTGGTCGGTAGAGGAGGGTGCCTCTGAGTGTGGTCTTGGGATCGGTGTGGATCTGGAAGTGAAGGTGTTCCGCGCTGGTAAGGTTGACGTCTGAGCTGGTTGAGATGCGGATGGAGTTCTTATGGACGATAGCGATGCCTCCTCCTGTTTGGTCGGTGCGGTCCTTACGGATGATCTTGTAGCCTTCCGGGATGGCAATGGTGATGTCTGGGGCAGAAGAGGCGTTCATCCATGTTTCTGTTAGGAAGGCGACGTCCGGAGAGATGGTGTCTAGTAGATTCCAAAGGTCGATGGCGTGTCTGTGGACCACAAGGGCCAGGGGGTCTGGTGCTGGGCGTGGTCCAAACGTAGACGGGCGTAGACGGGCTTACCTTTGGCGCAACTTTGGCGCGCATGGGGCGCGACCGCTGCGCGTGAACGCTGCGCGCAAGAGCATCTGTCATAAGTGGGAGGGGCGAGGGGCGAGGGAGGAGCAGCTGGGAGGCGGGTGCGTGGTGGAGGGGGCGGGCTCTGGGCAACAACAACAACAACAGCAATGGCGGCTGGGGCGGAAGCGCCGACCGGGTCGGGTGAAACCGACCAAATAACTACGCGGGGCAGCCACACAAATGCCAATGCAGGGAGCAAAAATAAACAGACAATGAAGCAATTAACAACAAACACGGGCACGCGATCTCAAGGCAGCTAATGCAGGGGTATAAACAAACAGATAAATAATGCAGCAATTAACAACAAACACGGGCACACGATCTCAAGGCAGCTAATGCAGGGGTATAAACAAACAGATAAATAATGCAGCAATTAACAACAAACACGGGCACACGATCTCAAGGCAGGACAATACAGGTGAAAAATACACAAATAATGCAGCGAATGACAATTTCTGTGGTTAGCAGAGGATCTGCGCAAACGATACCCAGCTTGAGCCAGGAGAGAGCAGGGGCAGGAGGGAGCGACCGTAACTGACGCGGGGGGGGCACAGGAGGTGCACACAGCATGTGCCCAAATGGGTGTGTGATGCGTAGTGTGGGAAGGGTGAAGGTGGGGCCCTGTGAATATGGCCAGACTGCCCATGCCTGGCGCAGGCCCTGCCTACTACATTGTGCGCAGGTTTTCCTGTGTCTTCACTGCTGCTGTGACTTTCCCAGGACATTGCAGGGATTTGGCGGTTGATGGGTGACCCGGATGAGGAGGGGTGGGTTTCTAACAGGTAGGACATGTGTGGGTACACTGGGGGACACAAGATACCAGAGTGTCTGATGTGGACAGGAACTGTAAGTCAGCACAGGAGTTGTGTGTTGTGGTTGTATGCAGAGTTGTGTATTTGCGTTCCTGCTGCGTTGTCTGCGACAGTGTATTATTTGCTGGTAGTAGATGAGGTACAGCAGCGGAAAGACTTGAAGAGCTGGATCCAAAGCGGTCAGGACCGGGTGGAGGGGACCAGGAGTCAGGTTTTGCTCTCCGCTGTCGTACTTCCGCCATCTCCGGGTGGGTGGATTCTCCGCTGCGGTGTGATGGGCTGTTTGCGGAATAGTGGTTTGTACGGTGGACGGGACTTCATTCCGCACGGCTGTGTCTCTCTATTGGCTCCCTCCGCCGCGGTGGCCGGTGGACATATCTAGCGGTTCACGTAACTTCGTAGCAGACAGAAAATTGGCTATGTTTGCTCATCGTAATATGGCGGGAGCGTGGACCGCCGTTGGAGTACGGAAAGGGACACTTTCCGCCAGCACCGTGGATGTGCCTCCATCCGCCATCCTAATGAGCCCCTTAGCCACTTGACAAGCTGAGATGGTTGGGAACCTTCCCGTGCAAAATCACTTCCCACTGTATAGTCTCAATGATTTCTGGCACAAATGGTGTCTGCAGCCAATTTAACATCTGCTTAGGCCTTTGAACAAAGGTGTCTCTGGATTCAATCCCTGAGAGCACATTTATAAAGGTCTTTTTATACTGACACTCCTCAGTTGTTGTTTTTTTCTCTTAGTTCTCACAAGGACGTACAACCATCACTGCTGGCAATATATTAGTACGGGTACCATTGTAAGCTGTTTCCACATCTCCTCCAGCTGCCTCCATCTCAATAGATTGGAACAGTCTCTGTCCTGTTGGACAGCTATTGATATGTGTATGAATCTTGCACTCTTTGTGGCACAGGAGCTGTGTATAGGTGTTATTTGAGGACAGCGTGTTATTCTGCACAGCAGCCGGCATATTTAAGCTGCTACCCACTAGGTTATCAACTACTCTATAACCCTAGAGATTGCCAATGTTGTTTCTAATTTAGCTTAAAGTTGATACTCTTCCAGTTGGTGCTATTCTACTTCAGTTTCGTCCAGACCCATATCATCTTTGTCAAGTTACTCAGAGGCAACCTTTTTCCATCATTATTCATAATTTTCTAGCCACCTAGATTTCTTGCCTAACCTTGAGCTTATCTTGATTTTCTTTGGAATACTATTGTTATCATTTCCCTTCTGATGAGACTCAGAAATGTTTGTAAGGCCTAGGCTGCCATATTCTTGTTTAAGGGGGAGCAGCTCCATTAGCATGCATTTGATAACATATTTAAATTCTCTTGGTAGTTTTGTCTTTCAATCCTTGAGGAATGAGTTTATCACTTTTGGTACCTCAATCACTTTGTTTGAAATAAGGGGGGCATGAACACATCTCATCTTTAGCTACTAGCTGGCTTAATGTATTCTTCTCAGCTTCTTCAATTGCAGCCATTATGTGATCAATCTGGGCAATAGATGTTAAAGATTCTCTCAGAACCTGCAGCAGCTCATCTATTTTAGTCGACTGGGATGTAAGTGTTCCTGCTATATTATCTAGCATCCTGCACTTTGCTTTAATTATTCCTAGAATTGGATGAGCAGAGTGTGACACCAATTCCTTTGTTTTACTTTTTCAATTTTCATCTTCCTTTAAAGGAGATATTAACCCAGCCGGATCCCTTTCAGCACTATCTATCTGTAAACAACAAGAAGAGAAAAATATATTTTGTTGTGACATTTCAAGTCATTGAGATTTTCCTCATCGGGGGAAAGGAGTGAAATGAAGACTTTAGAATATGCCTTCTTCGATCAAGTTTGAAGCTGCAGTGATCCCTTTCCTCCTGTTAATAAATTCATTGGGCTACTTATAGTGATGATTTGATCTTTTAGTATATTAAGAACACTTGATGGTTTTTGATGAATTGTAACTAATACTGTATCATATTATTGTATGGCACTCCATGTGCTTGTATTGACCATTGATTGATTTATGCTTTTTTATCAGTCATTAAATCAAGTATTTATAAAGTGTGGCAAATCACCAGTGAGGGTCTCAAGGCACTGTAGTTGCTAACTACTTCACGGTGATCTGTTTTTTCGAATGGCCAGGTTTTCAATTCTTTCCTGAATTGTCAGAGCGGTAAGGCAGTCCTGAGGTGCAGGGGAAGGTCGATTCAAGCTTTGGCTGCCAGGTGTGAGAAGGAGTGTCCGCTGTTGCCTCAGCGGATCCCGGGGGTGTCTGCGAGGAAGAGGGAGACGGAACGTGGGTGTCTGGTCGGTTGGTGTAAGGTCATCTATTTTTTGATGTATGCTGGTCCTTCGTTTTGGAAGGCTTTGTATGCGTGGGTAAACATCTTGAACTTGCATCTCTTCTGGATCGGGAGCCAGTGTAGCTTTTTGAGGCGCGGTGTGATTGCGTCCGTCTGGACAGGTCGAGGATGAGTCTTGCCACTGAGTTCTGTATTGTCTGCAGTCTCTTCAGGAGGCATGCAGAGATTCCTACACAGAGTATGTTGCCGTAGTCCAGCCTGCTGGTGATGAGGCCCTAAATGATGGTCCTTCTGGTATTGACTGGGAGCCCCCTGAGGATCTTGTGGAGCATGCGCACGATGTGGAAGCCAGCGGATGAGACTTCGTTTACCTGCTTCTTCATAGATTGCTTGCTGTCCAAGATGATGCCGAGGTTGGGGGCGTGGTCTGTCGGGGCAGCGAAAGGGCCAAGTTCAACCGATCACCATGTGTTGTTCCATGGCGAGTTGTTGGTCCTAAAGATGAGGATTTCCGTCTAGTCCATGTTGAGCCTGAGACAGCTGCCCTTCATCAAGTCGGTGGCATTCATTATGGATCTGTGGATGTTGGCTCTGGTGGTGTAAGGGTATTCTGACAGCGAGAGGATTAGCTGGGCATTGGTGTTGAGATGATGTTGAGTCTGTGTGAACTGACTGTTGGCCAGCGGGCTCATGTATGTGTTGAAGAGGATGAGGCTGGAGGGTGATCCTTGGGGGACGCTGCAGATGATTTTCTTGGGTTCCGGGGTGAACGGTGTGAGACAGATTCTCTGGGTTATTACGGTGAGATATTAATTTGGTTGGGTCATCAATAAAGGCTTCCTCACACTCTTTCTTTTCCCATTTTTAATTGTAAATAACATTTGTTGGTTGTTATAATAGTGAAAATATAGTGTGGTATTTTAATTAGTTTTTTATTATTTGTTTTAATTTAAAATGGTTATTTAACATTGTAATAAATATATATTTCTAAATTAGATAATTTAGATCTAAATATTTATATTTGTTGTTATTAAATGTAGTTGTTAAAATATTTTATTTGTTTTAAGTGAACTACTCTCTCTCTACTGTTGTACAGAATAGATTGGGAATAGTACATTTTACCCTTCCCGAGTCCAAGCCGTTCTCTTCTGTTGCACAGGCTGGCGGGGCAACAGTACATTTTTCCCTTCCTGAGTCCAACCCTTTCCCTACTGTTACACCGACTGGAGTGGGAACAGGAAATCTTACTCCTCCTGAGTCAAACCTTTTCCCTACAGATGCACCAACTGGAGTGGGAGTAGTAAATTTTTACCCGGCTGCAATCCAACACTTTTCCTACTTTTGTGCAGACTGGAGTGGAAATGGTAAATTTTATTCCTCTTGAGTCTAAAGCTTTTTCTAATGTTGCATTGACTAGAGTGGCAATAGTAGATTTTACCCCTACGCAATCCAACTTCTTTCTCTACTCACTGGCGTAGCTAGGGGGGGGCGCTGGGGGCGGTCCGCCCCAGGCGGCACTATTTTTGGTGTTGTGGCCGCCTTTATAATTTATTTGGGGACACTGACACTACTGTAATGACTGACAGTAGTGTCAGTGTCCCCAAATACATTGTAAAGGCTGTCGCAACGGGCCACCAGTGCCGCGTGCGCGGCCCTGTATGAACTGCAAGCACCGCCACCTGCTGCTTTGAACTGCAGCCTGCAGCGGAGGGAGGAGTCAAGATGGCGGGCTGACCGCCGAGCGAGGACGCTACATGGCTCTGCTCTGCTCCGCCGAGATTCTGTTTCGTGCAGCGTTTAGCGTTTAGAGTTCTGCGCTCTATGAGCAACGAGTTGCGAGTTATGGGAGAGCGGAGAAAAAGCTACAGACAGTGACGAAGTGTGGGTTTGGAGACGCAGAGACACGGAGAGACGTACAAGTACACGGGACCACGGGTGTCCAGCCCTCCGCTCCGCTCCGCACGAAGTGTGGGTTTGGAGACGCAGAGACGCGGAGAGACGTACAAGTATACGGGACCACTGGTGTTCAGCCCTCCGCTGAGCTTCTGTTACGAGAAGTGTCCGGCGTTCAGCGTTTTGTGAGACATGGCTCTGCTCTGCTTCGCTGGGATTTTGTTTTGAGCAGCGCTCAACAACACTCGGCGTTCTGTGTGCAGCAAGCAGCGAGATATGCGAGATTGGTGTTCGGAGATTCGGAGATCGGAGAAAAAGATACAGAGATTCAGAGGCGGGGGAGTGGAGTAGTGGAGACGCGGAGAGATTTATAATTATCCGGGACTACGTGTGTTCAGTCCTCCAGCAGAAAATAAAATAAGAAAGATCAATGCTAAGGGCATTTTTACAGCTAAGCAATAAGACCTCCCGTACCTCCCGTGCTTGGTTCTACGCGGTTGCCCGACCGGTCACCACGCCGGGAAGGAGAGGGAGAGGGAGAGGCGGAGCTGGTTCACCTCAACGGACTGCACACCTGCACCTGGAAACAGCCTTCACAGGTGCGCAGCGGCAGCCACAGCGAGCGGAGGCGAGCGGAAGTGGAGGATTCAGTGGATCGATGTCCGGACGGCAGAGGACCACACGGAGCAAGAAGACTGCCCCAGCCACCAGACAACCAAACGCAAGTATAATGGCTTCAATCACAGGGATTGCTGGGGTTGTAGCTGTGGGGGGGCCTAACAGCATCAAAGAGACTCAGTCTGCTCAGGAAAACAACGTTGTGGAAAAAAGCAGGGGGTTAAAAACTAAAGAAACTAATGGCATACCGGCTAATGAGACCGAGGGGAAGATACAAGGGAAGGGCGCTTTGGCCAGTGGGGAATGTGTTGAACTTGACTCAGACTCAGAGCATGTAACGGTGCTCGAAATTCAAAAACTGAACAACACTGAGAAAGTAGATGAAAAATCAGGAGAAAACAGATCTAATTCAATAAGGGTGGCAAACCCGGAAACGGAAACTGTTAAAGAACTCTCCGCCACTGTTAATCTCTCATGTACAGATATGTCAGATATGTCAGAAGCGGTTCTGGAGGCACAAGTAGCAAACAGAGTGACTACCTCTAATATTGGAAGCATAAATCTGCAATCAACAGAAGTTGTAGAAGACCCTGAGAGTGCTAAAATTAAAGTCCAACCCCAAGACAAACTAAAAAACAGGGTGGGGCAGTCAATCCTTGCTACCGTAACCACTAATAATGACCCAGTAGAAAATACTGAAATAAGGGAGAAAGGAAACGGCGAGAGCACAGTGCTGGAACGTAAAGCTGTAGCTGATGATGATGACTCGAATTTAGAGTACGAGGAGCTGTCAGAAGATGAAGGAGCTGAAGGGGCACTTAAGAACCCTGCAGTAAAAAAAACCACTGTTAAGAAAATTAAAATGAAAGTCAAAACCAAACAAAAAAATGTTTTACTTAAAATAGTCAACAAGGAAGCTCTTGGAAATAAGAAAAGCCGCCTAATTGACGATAGCCCTCTAAGAAGGTGGATTGAGGCTAAGGGGGGAGTCAAGAGCATGGCTCTAAGACTGTCAGGTGCCAGCCCAGAAGAGGCCCTCAATACTCAGGGGGCTCGCAAAAACACCTCTATAGACTTCACTTGCGAACACACTCAAGACGATGCCTCTATTAACCAAGAGTCCCCGCAACATTCTGTCTTAGCCATGACCGACCCAGCGCTTGCATCTGGGGCACTCGTAGCAAGTACAATCCCCTCGCCTACTTTAACTGATAATAATGTTTCAACTCCCACCGAATTTAATATTGAGACACTGGAACCAGATGACCAAGATCCGGATCTTGTTACCATTAGCTCCGGTCAACTAAATGAGGAAAGGGAGGAAAATCAGACTATAATCTCGAAACTGAAAAAAACACAGATACCGAGTACAGAGACCCCTATAGAGAATACGGCCAACAGTCATGGAGAAAAAGACAGAGAGATGAGATCAGATGACTCTCATAGTAAGACCCAAGATATATCAACAGACCCTGGAGTGTTATTTGAAACATGCGTTCAAGCAAGGGTACCACTGGAATCCCATGAATCCATTAACTCCACTAACCCTTTTAGTTATTCTAGCCTTCCTAATACTCATGAGTCTTCAGATCCAACAAGGATGTTCATGGAATCTATAATGCAGACTCTCCTAGAGCAAAGAGCGGAGATCCAACAACAGTATCTGCAACTGAGAGAAGACAACACTAAGATGCAAGAAACAATGAGCACCATCTGTCAAGGCTTGGGAGGTGCGACTAAAGAGATTGAAGATATCAAACAACGCATTGTAGAAGTTGAAGGAGATGTTAATAAGACCTCAGCAACTGCTAAACAAAATACTTTAAGAGTCACTAAATTAGAGGCTAAGGTGGAGGATTTGGAAAATCGCGCACGAAGGCAAAATCTCCGCCTATTTGGTATACCGGAAGGTATGGAGGGGTCCGATCCTAGGACATTTGTGGTGAAACTTCTCCAGAGATCTTTTTCTGATCTGGCGGACTGGGACTGGGACTCACAGTTGCAGAGAGTGCATAGACTGCCCCTGATACAAAAAAACACTAATAGTAAATATCCTCGACCGTTTCTGATTTATTTTGGTAATTTTCTTTTGCGGCAAGCTGTATCACTGAAAGCAAGACCGAACAATCCAGTGACTGTTGATAATTTAACGTTTTTTGTGAAATCTGATCTTAGTAAAGGCACCATGGATAAACGCTGGGAGCTTAGGAAGTTGATAGATCCTTTCAAAAATTTGGGGTGCATGGCTTATCTCCAAGAACCTGCTCGTCTCAAAGTTATACGAAACGGCAAGGTGGTTTTTTTCACAGATTTAGAAGACGCTGAACAGGCTCTGGAAAAATACTCTAGGGAAAATGAAAGAGAAAACCAAAACGAAAATTAAATAGCATTTTGGCTAAAGTGTTGCAGATAAAAAGAACGTGCAAATGTAATTATGTACTTGTGGCATGAGCATGAGCAGACTATCATGTTAGCTTTCTCTCTCTGCTGCCTTTCAGCGGCAGCACTAGATAGAGGGGTGCTCCCCCCTAAGGGACGGGTGGGTGCGAGGACATTGCTGGGGTCCTGGCAGGGGAGGGGACCATTTTGGTCAGGGGTGGGGGGCGGGGGAAAAATGCGTGTAAAAAATGGATCGCAGGATTCGATTGTTGCTTTAAGTTTAACAAAGAAAATGGAATATATATGAAAAGGGCAAAGGTAGTTGGGAGAATTTTGTATTGGATAATTAACAGGATAGTAACATGTCTAAATTAAGAATAATAAGTTGGAATGTGGACGGCCTGAACAGTAAGAATAAGAGAAACTTAGTAAAGGAGGAGATTAAGATGTATAACCCGAATATAGTTCTACTATCAGAAACACATATTAAATATCAAGATCGTAAGCTGTTTTCACAATTGAATTATAATTTAGTGGTATGCTCTACTTTAGAAGAGCCCATAAGAGGGGTAGCTATTTTAATACAACGAGGTGCTAGATTTGTAACGACAAAAACTGCATCTGATGCTCGGGGAAGGTGGGCAATTGCACAGATGCAATGTGATAACTACAAGATAGTATTATGTGTACTATATGGACCAAATATCGATGACCCTAGGGTTTATGATGAATTAAGTTTATACTTACTGGATTGGGAAGGAGAATTAGTAATAGCTGGGGATTTTAATTGTACAATCAACTATAAAATTGATTCCACCGGGCAAAGTAAACATAAAAGAATGAACAAAGTTAGAACTGCTATTTTGGATTTAGCTAGATTGAACAATGTCAGAGACATATGGAGATCAAAATACCCTCTTCAGGCAGGGTACACATATTACTCTGTACCGCATAGATCTTGTTCAAGAATTGATATGATTTGGGCCTCAGAAAAAATTTTAGATAACTGCTCGATTGATATCTGCCCTAAAATTACTTCTGACCACAATCCATTATTACTTGAGGTTATGTTTTCTGACCAAGTTAAAGAAACACGAAAATTTTCGTTTCCGAGACATTTATTAACAGATATAAGATTCTCAATCTTACTCAAGCAACATATTACGGAGTTTATTTCAATCAATATTAATGCTGCTAACATTAATATGGTATGGGACTCTTGTAAATGCAGTATCAGAGGTTTCGCCCAACAGTACATATTTAGGCAAAATGCTGAGACTCACCATGAGAAGAAACAAATAATAGACGAGATACGAAATTTGGAAATAAGCTTGGCAGAGGCAACGAAATATGCAAAGAATAACATTGAGGGTATTAGGCTAAAGTTGGCGAAATCACAAGCAGGTTTATTAAAAACACTGAGAGAAAGATACACTACACAACTACAAAAATATAAATTCAGACAATATGAGGGCGGCGATCGCATTGGGAAATTACTGGCCTTTAAAACCGCGGATAGGAAAGCCAAAACAAAAATTAAAGAAATAATAGGGAATGACTTAAGGACATACGACAGAACGGATCAAATACTAAACCAGTTTGCCAAATTCTACCAACAACTGTACACTCCAGAGACTTCACCTGCAAAATCAGCCATAACACAATATTTAGAAAAATACTTAACTGCATCTCAAATACTCAGTATAGAAATTATTGAACAACTCAATTCTGTAATAACATTAGAAGAAATAAAACGGGCCATAGATAGTCTACCATCAGGAAAAGCGGTCGGAGAAGATAGCCTACCAGGAGAACTCTATAAACTTTGCGCACAAGAATTATTACCTCTATTAGAGAAAGTGATAAATTCAATTAGTGTATCCAAAAAAGCACCCCCTTCATGGAAAATAGCGAAAATAATATTTGTTTTGAAAAAAGGGAAACCGGAAAAAGAATGTGGGTCTTATCGACCGATTTCTTTACTTAACACTGATGTTAAAATCTTTTCTAAGATACTGGCAAACCGGTTGGCCCCTAGTATGCCTTCCATGGTTAATTTACAACAACACGGATTTGTTATGGGAAGGGATACTACCACACATGTTAACACCTCAATAATTGCCTTTGACGTTGCTGAAGGTACACACACCCCACTCGGTATGATTTTGTTAGACGCAGAAAAGGCTTTTGACCGAGTGGGGTGGGATTATTTGTGGGAAGTATTAAAGAAATTGGGTCTTTCCGGGTCTTACCTGGATTGGGTTATGTCCCTTTATGACGAACCTTTAGCTTTGATTAGCTATGGAGATAAAGAATCAGCAAACTTTAAAATACTAAGAGGCACGAGACAGGGCTGCCCCCTTTCCCCTTTACTTTTTGCCCTATCCTTAGAACCTTTTTTAAACGCACTAAATGACCAAGTAAACATTACTCCAGTGAGTCATGGAGGAACTGTTCTGAAACTAACGGCTTATGCCGATGACATAGCTATTTATACGAGCGACTTTAACAGAGCTATGCCAGAAATCATTAACGAGGCACATATATATGGTCTAATCTCAGGTTATAAACTGAATGTGAGTAAAACTCAAATCATAGCTAATTACACTCCCGATATACATGTCTATGATACTTGCAAAGAAGCTACCTATCTAGGTATCAAGTTAATGGCGAAAGTAGGGAAAATATTGGAAACAAACTATGATACTTTTCTAAAAGAAACCTCCACAACTCTAAAAAAATGGCATAAAATCCCTCTTAGTCTGGTAGGTCGGTTAAATCTGATTAAAATGAAAATTCTCCCCAAGCTACTCTATTTGTTTAGAGCCATACCACTACAACCGAACCAATCTTTTTTTAAAAAACTAGATTCCGTTTGTAGCAGCTTTATTTGGGGATACAAAAAGGCACGCAGGGCTATAAAATTTTTGAAATTACCAATCCTAAAAGGGGGACTTGGTTTTCCAGATTTTAAATTATATTTCCTTGCTACGTTTTTCTTTAGAATTAGGAGTTTATTAAAGAAAGAGTCTTGCATTTTTTTCTATCAATTTTTGTTAGGCACTGATTCCAACCAATTTCTGCTCCGCACACATGATCCAAATTACTACAAAAGGGTGAGATTCAAGACTGCTAAGCATGCTATAAATATTTGGAAGAAGATTATGCACATCAGTCAGATTTCTTTCTATAATACGGAACTTAGGCTATGGGACAATCCGGGTCTTCCAGGAATTTTCTCGGACGGGACTGGGTATCGTTGGATTAATTGTGGTCTTAATACATTAGGCGATATATTTGGACATAATGGTATGTTAGATTTTGACACCATGAAAATTTTAAATGGTGTGACAAATGATATGCACTACCGATATCGCCAGCTGAGAGACTTCTTTTTCAATAAAATGAAATTAACATCAATCACTCAGTCTGAAATAGTAGAGTGTATATATTCCGATAAAACTAAATCACTTATAAAGTTGGGATATCAACTTTTAACCAAGGATAAAATTGAAAATACTACCATCTTAGCTACTAAATGGTCTCGCCGGTTAAATCGGGATATAAATTCAGAACAGATAAGCAAAGCATTAACTCATATAAATGATGTTGTACACTCCTCCAATTTAAGACTGCAATCATACAGGACTATCACAGAATTATATTATACCCCAGAGAGGATTTCCGCTTGGGCTCAAGGGAACCAAATATCAGAAAAAACTAAATGTATGAAGTGTAACACCTATGCTGCTGATATAGAACATATGCTCTACTCCTGTCCGGCGTACTCTAGCTATTGGATGGGAATTATAAAATATCTTCAAGACAGCCAGATTAAAATACCGGACTTATCACCCCAACTGGTTTTATTTGATATCTATGAGACCCACTGTCCCAATCAAGATCTCATAACAATCTTATTAGCCTGTGCAAGACTAATTATAGCAAGAGCTTGGATATCTAAGAACACTCCAACGGTAGCTGAGTGGCTAACATTGGTTATAGAAATCAGAACAATGGAACTTACACTCGCAAAACATAGAGGATCAAAAACTTTAGCTAGAAAAGAAAAAATTTGGAAGCAATTTTCTGAGGTATAAAAACTGTGGATGAGTGTGGACATATGAAGATATTTGTGAGAACTAATCGAATCACCATTATCTGTTCTAGGGAAATAATTCTTTCACTAATAGGGACGTCCAGAAGTGATCAAATTTAATTCCTGCTATATCCTATTTTTATCCTTCTCTCCTCTTATTTTCGTTTCTGTATTCCAATACCCTAACCCTTTATTACGAGCAATGACTGCAGCGCACTCGCGCACGCACTCCACCACCACCACCTAGCATATGCCCGTGACATACAGAGCGGGCCGGTGAAAGGAAGTTCAGTTGTCGATGACATGCCGAAATGTTAGAGGTCTGAGTTTAGGCCCCAGTGCACTTGCCCATACTGCCCATCGCCTGCCCAGTTTACAATAATAACAAGGCGAGTCTTCACAGGAAAGAGTACAGCATCTTTCAGACATTAGTCTTTTTTTTAATACTGTTAAGTAGTACATCTACGGAGGATATGATAAGAGATAATCGGTGTTTATGTATCGAATTCTGCAAGTCTTTACTATCTACGTATTCATGTATGCGGCTGTTTTATACATTTACGCAAATACTGACATTTTCCTACTAGTAATCTATCTGACTGGTAATATTCTAGGCCCTTGTGAGGTTGATATGTATGTATTTACCTACTTTATAAAGCGCTCTGCTGCCGCGAGACGTGGCCCGAGACAACCAGAACATGCCAAACTAAAAAGAATTGTATGAGTGTTTCATCTTCTGGGTGCGTGGTAGTCAATTATTAATGCGTGTCTTGGCCTGGTAGTTAGTGTTTGTATGCAGCTCTCTGCCATGTTGCAGACTGGGAGGGAGAGAGAGGAAGAGTGAAGGGGGCGGGCGGGGAGACAGTGATGGGGCAGGTAGACAGGAAAGTGAAATAAGAAAGGCTTTAAAAAAATAGTAGAGAGGCATATTAAAGTTAAATACCTTACAGTGTATTTTTTTTAAACAGCATGGATGCTGGCATTGCTTATTTTTAAAATGACACTGACTACAATGCACACGTTTACATGTTATTATCACAGTGTGCTCCTTTGCATACCTGCGCGGCCTAAAGGCCTGTATATCTGGAGCTGTGTAAGGCGAGCTGCCAGTATTCACAACAGAGCAGAGGGGGAAGGTCGGTGTGCGATGAGACAGGGGCCAAGCTTCCTGAAGTCAGAGCATTGAAGATAAACCGGAAGTCCATTTTGGAATGGCTTTGACTGAAAATCCCCGCACGTGATAGGAAAAGAAAAGTTTTACAACTCAGCTCAATGGCGTAGCATTTCAACTGGACTGCTACTCTAGGTAGCAACTGTAGCAGCACCTGTAAGCAGGGCTGCTAAATCAGTAATGGGAAGTATCATTACTTCTTAGCAGAGCTGCTCTACTAGAGGTGGACATTACCAATACCTCTCACATCTGCTATATTAGCACTGGAAAAACTACTGTGTTGCTGCTGGACTGCTGCACTAGATACAGACAGTATCAGCAGTTCTAAGCAGAGCGGATCTATTGGTAATGAGCACTAGCAGCTCTTCTCAGCAGAGAAGCTCTACTCATGCTCCATTTTGCCAGCACGTCTGGACAGGTTGTTGGACAGGTGGTGGACGGTGGTAGCACTTTTCAGCAGGCTTGCAACTTATGTAATGGATGATAGGCCTGATAATCCTATGACGAACAGCGCCACCATTAGACAATAGTCATTTTTTAGACCCTGGAAGGATGAAAGACTGATTGAACACACCTGAGTTTGAACCTGGAATCATGAGGACACATACAGATGTTTCTAATTAATGTGTTATTCCAATGAGCCACCAGACCTAGCAGCTACTCCTATGACAAATGTCCTAGGAGCTGAGAAAAGAAAGCCTTGTAAACTATGAACAGGACATACCTCTGGTGCCTGCGTCTTCAGCTGGCTGAATACCGTGTGATGGCTGGTTCTTCTAGTCTCTTCTTAGACTTGGTGTCTGCTAGTTTCCTTCTAGATTTGGTGCCTGCTAGTTTATTCCTACACCTGGTGTCTGCCAGTCTCTTCCTAGATTTGGTGTCTGCTAGTTTCACCCTAGACTTGGTGTCTGTTAATCTCTTCCTAGATGTGGTGTTTGATGGTGTCTCCTAGACCTGGTGTCTTCTAGTCTGTTCCTGGATTTTGTGTCTGCTAGTTTCTCCCTAGACTTGATGTCAGCTAGGACTGTCAATAGGACTCACCTTGGGATGTTCACTAGTCTTACCCAGCTGGTATGAGTACTGTAAGGGACCCTCCCTGACTCTCTTGTAAGAATGACATTGGGAGAACTTCTCCTGCTCCACTATTATCAATTGACGACTGCAAAATAGTAAAGACAGACCTAGGGATCAGCGTAAAGTGAGATAGGTGCATACTGTGACTGATCCGTGGCAGGCATTACTGCCTGGGGTAAAGAAAGCATAAGCAAAACACCCAGGTATCGCTCACATTTCCTGCTATGCTCTGGTGACACACACAATACTCTTTTATGCCTCCTCACTACATGTTGCTCTTTCTCTCTAAGATGCACATTTCTACACTCTAGTATCCACTGCAATTTATAAAAACGTTGGGGCTTATTTATGAAAACTGTTGCATCGCTGCGACAAAACAACAATGCAACAGTTTTCTAGGCATTCTCCTTGTGACATAATGGATGCGCCGTATTTATTGTATGGTACTTCATGTTGCAAGGAAAGGCAGATACGTTCGGTATCTGTCGGCGCAAAAGTAACGCATAAGCATGACACAACTCCAGCAATGTGGGGGAAGCCTATTCTCAATGCGCTGCATCACCCTTATGCCTGCCACGAGGCAAGGGTAAGGTTTTGACGCAATGGTGTCCTAGAATTGGCGCACTGAAATCTTATAGATTTCAATGCACTACTTCTACGAGTCTTTGATGCGGGGCAACACCCTCCCTACATACATTACACCTGATGCAGGTATAATATGGTGCCGGGCTTTACAAGGTAACCCATCTGCCTAGATGCATCACCTTGTAAATATTGCGCAACATGGCGCATTGTTTACGCTGCCATCGCATCACGAAAAGTGAAGCAACTGAGACGTGAAAGTGTCACAAGGGGCTTATAAATAAACCCCTTTGCATTAATGCCTAAAGTACATAAAAATCCCTGGCCCGTTGCGGAGCAAGGAGGGGGCATTGATCCTTTGTTAGTCCAAAATAATTTGTAGCTTTATTAGCTAATGATTGTCCACGAGCTGTAAGGATAATTGGTCACATCATAGTGTACAATTTTTGCTTAGCCTTAAGAAAGGAGTTTTCGATTAAAAATGTTTGAGACAAGCTATGCTGTTTCTAAAATGCAAATAAGCGTTGTGTTACATTCTGAACCTAGATCCAGAAACCATAAATGATATCAAAGAAGAGGGTTTTAAGTGTACGGGTTCTATAGGCGCTCTAGCAGCATTCGTACTTTTCAATAGTAATGGTGCAGGCAGGGAGGGGAGACCCTTAAAAAAAAAACTCAATTAGAGCGCAACAAATACACTTTTACAACATAAGTACAAAATCCTGCGCACTCACAAAGAATCACAACATCAATGAGTCAATAAATTTGAATTAGCACAAAAAGAAATTCTTGTCCAGCGTCGTTTTTCATTGGAGGTTCGTGTGTCTCTCCTTTTATTTGGTCATCAGATAGGGCAATTTATATACAGCCAGCCGACACGTGTTTCGTTGTAGGACTGTACATAAACAGAAACTACAACTCTTCAGGGCTTGATTGCTGCAATGTCAATACCTAGGCCCATTTCTGGTGATAATTTCAACCCGGAAGGGTAACCTTATGTTGTAAAATCATGAAATCCGTCGCCACCGGTTTTCTCCAATCCTCAATCTGAACTGCCAATATCCAATCTTGTGGCACAAACATTTAGCTTTAGTCCGTATATATCCAATGGATAATAATTTCAGAATTACAAAGCGTAACCACGGTACGTGTGTTACGAAATCCCGCGGCAGAATCGCCCTCGCGCTACTGGCGTCCAAAACCCGGAAGATTCAGAAACCATATCCCTCTTTGCAGACACAGTCACTAAAGTGTATACTTCTAGTGCCATTTCTTAAGCGGTGAGCCAATAATGAGATTACTGACTGCCCTCGGGGGGGAGTGCACGGCTTCATCCTTTTTGGATTGCTGGGCCCACAGACAATCTGTCAGTGACCCGGGGCATGAGCAGTGATGCTGCAATAACACCTCGAGGTCACCCTGTAGGTCACCTGCCTCCACAGGTGCGCTTTCTCCACATTCACTCCGTCGCCCCACTCCGGCTTGTTGCCTTTGGGTGGGTTTCCCACGTGGAAGGCGAAGGGCTGACGCCTTGAAGTCACCCCACCTGCCACCTTTTCACAGACCATTTGTCGGGCCTGTATTGAGAGGATCTGGGCCGGCTCTGACGGACGGGGCAGGCTGAAGGAGCGGCCTGTGGGGACGGTGGGCGAGGTTTCGCCAAAACGTGTGGAGCTGATGGAGCACTAATCATGAAAATAATAAGTAGCAATGGGTATTATATCTGGTAACTGTGTATTGCTACCACAGAATGCAATTGAGGTGTTCTGCTGACCTAATAAACCACAAGGCTGATGGTCAAGTGTGTTGTAAAGGTCACCTTTAGAAATGGGGTTTCTGGTTGGCTAGGGCATGAACCTAAGCCAGGCAGAACCCACCGCTCTAGTCACGACAAGCAAGTTATACACCAAAGATAACCCGTGCCCACCCCCTTGTTCCCTTTACCAGAGCAGTCAGGCTTATCTCAGATGGCAAAGTGTATATATAAGCACTGTATTGAGGGCCAGGCGCACAGCGTAAGTTCTATGAGGATGATGGTTTTTATTAAGAAGTTGAAAAGTTGTAGTTTGAGGTTCAATGAATTTGAGGGTGCTCCAACAAGTGGCGTAACCGTCCCGTACGCCAAGAACAGGTGACTGCTTGAGTGCGTTACCGTGTGCGTAAACGCATCCTTGTGGTAGGGCACACCTTTGGGTTCATCACAAACGTGCCAGACTCCTGTGTAGTTTTAAAGTTAGCGTGTTTTTATTTTTGATTAAAGTTTATCATCAATGTTCACATATTTTTACTTTGTAAACTCATTTTATCCATATTTAGCCATATGAGTGGAGACTGCAGTGTTTTACACAAAACAAATGCTCCAATGCATTTCGGGCTGGAATAGCCCTTTCTCAAGGAGCGCTGAAACATAATAATAAACGCTTTTAAAATGTAGAACTGACATCAAAATCATGCATAAACGTACATAACATTGTTTTCCAATGGTGTAAATTCACTGATTAAACGTGCTACCCTTGTCACCTGTTGGCGTGTTAAAGATTACCTTATAAACCATGGGGATAGAATTTTAATGTGGCCACTGTTGGTTACCATGAAGTAATGTGAAATTAAAATCGCAGAAAAATGTAATGTTTCTTGTTTCTTCTGATTATTCATGGAGTGCCGCAGTGCCAGATCAGTTTGTCCCGGGTCTTGGATAGAGTTGAACATGTTCCCAATGCCCCTACAGCTGTGTTTAAGGGTTGTGATGATGATGTGTCGCCCCTCCCTGTATTTTAGCTTTGGGCCCCCTGAGCAGGCTGTGCACCATGTGTGTGCTGAGGCTGCTCTGAAGGAGATATGCACTATTACAAGCTGGCTTTGGGTCCCAAGAGCACAAGTATTTTCATTTCCAGGGAGTTGGTTGCTGCTGTTTAGAAGTAATGACAGGGCGCGACCCCTGGTTGTTGCCTTTGGGCCACCAGAGCGGGCGTTGTATCTGGTCTGTGTTAGCAAGGTTGTGGAGCTGACTGACCCCTTTGTGCTGAGTTTAGTTCTAAGGACACACAGTGAGTCATTCCCTGTGAATAATTATTTTGCTGTTTTTGAAAGATAAAGAATCACAGGCTTCAACACTGTTAAGTTGGTTTTGGGTCCCCAGAGCACATCACCTTTGTGCACGTCCCGACTGCTTTAATGGGGGGACCATGATGTTTGGTCACTTAATGTCCGCTGCAGATGATGGATCCCCAAACAGTGTCATGTATGTGCATGTTTGCATTGTGCTGATGGAATTACCAGGTAATCGTTCACCCAGCTCTCTGATGGATATCACATGCGGTTTTTGTGAGTCCCCAGATAGATCATGCAGTGTGTGTGTTCTTCTTTGTACTGCCGGTCACCAGTGTATTCAACTGTGTAGCCTTGGACCGTGTCATGTATGTGCTTGTAACTTGCATGTTCGAGGTGACTATTAGCAGCGATACTACATGTCTCTCGGACCACTTTCAAGTGCTTGCCGTCCTTTTTCCCCTGCAAGGGGCAGCAATCTGAGGGATAGCCCCGGGCGCCACAAGCTCTAGCTACGCCACTGTCCCTACTGTTGCAGTGACTGGAATGGGGAATGGCAATTTGTACCCCTCCTGAGACATGTTGTAGAGGTTGGAGTGGGTAAAGCATATTCCTACAATTTTAGAGTTTTGTTTATATTGTTTAGATTTATATAATTATGATTTGTCTGTGTATTTAACATTTTTTTAAATGTATTAATGTTTGTAATTTGTAATATATTTTGTGTATAATTTAACTTTTGACTGTTTACTTTTTATGAGTAATTAAACTTGATATTTTAGTTTTTAGACTTTTTCCAGTTTATTTGTTGCAGTGTGTAATTTATTGTGTGTATGTACACACACACACACATATATATATATATTATATATATATATATATATATATATATATATATATATATATATATATATATATATATATATATATATATATATATATATATATATATATATATATATATATATATATATATATATATATATATATATTCATGCAAGGTTTTCTCTGCTCCAAGAGAAAGTTTAAGGAGCACACACCACAGGTACGAGAAACATCTCCTTTATTAAAATCATCTTACATCGGCTCCATTATCCTGATGCATTTCGGCCGCATCGGCCTTCTTCGGAGGAGAGGAGGGAGCATTTTGACATCCAGTGGCCTGCCGGAAACACAATTAAGACCTTTCGTAACTCCGTGATTAATTACCCTCAGGTGGGTGTGCAATGTCAAGCATTGTGGTCCTTGTAGTGCGTCCTTCGGCCTGTGTTGTTTGCACCTTCAGTGGTTGGTGTCAAATTAATTTCATGTGATTTTATTCTGCCTGTGTCCCCAACGGTGCTGTTTTTGCGCATGTTGGGGCCCATTCCAAAGTCTGGTCTTTGGTGGCGCCGCTGCCGGAGCTTGGTTTTCACCCTTTTTCTGTTAGCGGTCCCGATTTGGCAGAATCCGGCGCACTTTCTTGGGGGTGCTTCAACTCGTCAGCCAGGACCCCAGGCTGTGTTAAATTCATGCACGGTTTTCTCTATTCCAAGAGAAAGTTTAAGGAGCACACACCACAGGTACGAGAAACATCTCCTTTATTAAAATCATCTTACATCGGCTCCATTATCCTGATGCATTTCGGCCGCATCGGCCTTCTTCGGAGGAGAGGAGGGAGCATTTTGACATCCAGTGGCCTGCCGGAAACACAATTAAGACCTTTCGTAACTCCGTGATTAATTACCCTCAGGTGGGTGTGCAATGTCAAGCATTGTGGTCCTTGTAGTGCGTCCTTCGGCCTGTGTTGTTTGCACCTTCAGTGGTTGGTGTCAAATTAATTTCATGTGATTTTATTCTGCCTGTGTCCCCAACGGTGCTGTTTTCGCGCATGTCGGGCCCATTCCAAAGTCTGGTCTTTGGTGGCGCCGCTGCCGGAGCTTGGTTTTCACCCTTTTTCTGTTAGCGGTCCCGATTTGGCAGAATCCGGCGCACTTTCTTGGGGGTGCTTCAACTCGTCAGCCAGGACCCCAGGCTGTGTTAAATTCATGCAAGGTTTTCTCTGCTCCAAGAGAAAGTTTAAGGAGCACACACCACAGGTACGAGAAACATCTCCTTTATTAAAATCATCTTACATCGACTCCATTATCCTGATGCATTTCGGCCGCATCGGCCTTCTTCGGAGGAGAGGAGGGAGCATTTTGACATCCAGTGGCCTGCCGGAAACACAATTAAGACCTTTCGTAACTCCGTGATTAATTACCCTCAGGTGGGTGTGCAATGTCAAGCATTGTGGTCCTTGTAGTGCGTCCTTCGGCCTGTGTTGTTTGCACCTTCAGTGGTTGGTGTCAAATTAATTTCATGTGATTTTATTCTGCCTTTGTCCCCAACGGTGCTGTTTTCGCGCATGTATGTATATAGTTCTACACATATATGTATGGATATATGTATATATAATTTTTTTTTAATAATTACTAAAAATGTGTCAATTGTAACAAATTATAATTATTTTATTAATAGTTTTAAATTATGTATGTTTAAATAAACATACACATATATGAGTTTTTTTTATAAGTGTAACATTTATATACCAGTTTAAAATATTTAAAAATATTGAATTTACACAACATTGTTTAATGTTAATAGATTTAATGTTTACTATGTTTAACTAAGTTTATAATACAAAACAATATTTTTGTGTTCGATATTAGTGTTTAACAATTAAAAAAAAATGTATTTACATTTTAAGTATAGAATAATCATGATATTTTTGTGCTCTATAGTTTTTGTCACAATATTTATGTTCCACGATATTTGTGGTTTCGATATTTTGTCAGTGAACCGTGGAAAGTGTTGCACTGTGGGGGGCATTTACTATTGCCATTCCAAACTCAGCCACAATGGATGAAAATGTTGACCTCTGGTGGGTACATACTTACAATTCCAAATCCTAACTTAACCACATTCTGAAAGTTTAAGAATTTGGAGGGTCATTGGGGGGTTCTGGTTTACTATTTCCACTCCAACCTTAACTCCACTGTGAATAGAGTTGGACTTTGGGGGTTCAGCTTTATTATGCCCACTCCACCTCTAATCACACTGGAGAGAGCGACGGACTTAGAGGGGGTGGAGGTTAGAGTTTACTATTCCAGCTCCAAACTTAACCACATCGGGCAAAGTAATGGACTTTTGGTAGTGAGAGGAAGTTTAAAATGTAATATTCTGACTCCAAACTATGGGGAAATTGTTGCTCTATGGGGCTTTCAGATTTAATAGTTTCACTCCAAACTTAACACTGGGGAAAGTGTTGCACTTAGGGAAAATTATATATAGAAGGGAAAATTATATATAGAAGCTAGTGTCTATACTATTCCTACTCCAAACTTGTTGAACTGTTGTTGAACTGTGGTGTTTTAATTTACTAGTTCCACTCCATATCCAATTACTTTGAGGAACGTGTTGGACTTTGGCAAGTTAAAATGTGCTAGAGTTAAATCCGGATCTCCACTGGACATCTGTCCTCCTCGTATTCTGAGAGAATGCTTTTCTGCCTACCCTATCCCTGTACTCGCCCTCCTTAACGATTCCCTTCTGTCGGGAAGAGTCCCGTCAGCTTTCAAAGAGGCAACGGTCATACCTCTTTTAAAGAAACCTGGCGCCGACCCGGCGTGTAAGGCAAACTATAGGCCCATCTCTTTGCTGCCTTACCTGGCAAAAATCTTAGAAGCATACGTGGCAAAGACCCTCTCTAACTTTTTGGAGGAGTTCTCTTGCTTCGACCCCCATCAGGCTGGGTTTCGGCCGGCGCACTCAACGGAAGCAGTGATCACTGCGGTGCTGGATACCCTCAGAGATTGTGCAGATAGACGTTCTCCCCAGGCACTAGTGCTACTGGATCTGTCGGCCGCGTTCGACACGGTCGACCACAACATCTTGATCGACCGTGTCGGCCAGGCCGGCATCCGGGGCATAGCAGCCTGCTGGTTGAGATCCTTTTTGGAGGGCCGCTCTCAAGCGGTGCGCTTGGGGGACTTAACTGGTGTGAAACAACTTACCCCTTGTGGAGTTCCACAGGGCTCCTCCCTGTCACCTCACCTTTTTAATATCTATATTCTTCCCCTTATTCAAACTCTCAGGGATAGACAGGTGAGAGTTTTCAACTATGCAGACGATTTGCAGTTACTCTTTACCGTTGATAACACTGCTCAATCCATCAGCCACTTCCAGTCGACCATGAAGTTTATTAAATCCTGGATGGATCAAAATCAACTAAAATTAAACCCAGGTAAAACTGAATTGGTTTTGACCGGGGAAAGTGCCAAGCACTGGGGTCCCCAATACTGGCCCATAGATCTGGGCCAAGCCCCACAACCATCACCATCGGCTAAAACCCTTGGAGTCATTGTGGACAACGATCTTTCCTTAAAGGCACAAGTAGGCCAGGTTGTCTCCAAGTGCTTCTATCAATTGAAAAAAATTAGGAAAGTCCGGCGATTACTTACGTATGAAGCAACTATCCAGGTTGTGATTGCCACAGTTCTGTCCCATCTGGACTACGCCAATGCCATCTACTTGGGTCTCCCAGGCTATCTTCTTAAGCGTCTCCAGATGGTACAGAACTATGCCGCAAGGTTAATTCTGAAGCAACCTAGGTGGCAAGCAGCGACCCCCCTCCTTACTGAACTGCACTGGCTCCCTGTCATCCAACGCTGTGCCTTTAAGGCTGGCTGTATGATGTTTAAATCGCTGCATGGCAGAAGCCCCGAATTTATCAATCAATTGGTCATTAGATACGTCCCCTCCCGCAGTTTACGTTCTCTCCACTTGGGTCTCCTTCAGATTCCCTCGTTTAAGCTCAAACGTTTTGGCGGACGCAGATTTGCTATACTTGCTCCTCATTTCTGGAACACCCTCCCATTGGAAATTCGGCTCTGTCAGGATCTCCTACCTTTCCGGAAAGCCCTGAAGACGTGGCTCTTCAGACAAGCTTTTTAACTTTTTTTTTTTTCCTTTCCACCTTGTTGTGTTTCATCAGATCAGCGCCAAGAAACTAATCAGTGTTAGTGCGCTTTATTAAATAACTTAATAACATAACATAACATAACATAATAACATAACATATTATAACTCCAAACTTGACAGGTGGAGCTGGTTTTTGGGGGCATGGTGAAGGTGGCAGAGCTGGTAATTACGGATGAAGTGCAGTGGAGGAGACAGGTGCTGTCATGGTAGGCATGGTGGAAATGGTGCCTCGGGTTGTCCACGCAGGGATCCAAAGATAGAATACAACTAAGGTTGCTGTGGGTTCAGCATGTGTAAAGTCTCTATCATCCGCTGGCATGAAGGCAACTAGTACTAGTGTTATTATATCTTGGTTCATAAGGTGGGTTAAAGCTCCTTGGATGACCTTCGGATGCAAATATCTGGGGTTTATAGGTCTCACAATCCTGGTGGTCCTCTTCTTTCTAATTAATCACACCCCACATCCACACAAGCAGAATGGGAGGTTGATCATTTTCCTACCAATCTGTCAAATCCTGGAATGACTTTCCCCAAAACATCAGGGCTCCTCCTCAATTCTTGAGTCAGCAAGAAGCTGAAGACCTGGCTTTTCAATTAGTCTTCTTGCGGGACCATCGCGGCTGCCTGTATTCAGGCCAACCTCACCGCACGACTACACTCACCTACGCCTGGATACCCTCACAGGTGACAAGCAGTGCTCTATCAGTCCACCATACATTACATTATGTACATTACATAGTCTTCTCTTTGTATTCAGGGACATAGTGCACATATAGCTATGTAGAGCTATAAGCTGTGTCAGACGCTTGTTCTTGGTCGTTGACGCAAGCATCCAGCTCAGAATCCAAGATATGTGCTAGCACGTGATTAAAAAACGAATATGCAAAAACTAATGATGGAAGAGGCATTTCCGATGTTGGGGAATTGAGGTGGTGTTTGATGTAGTACTTGTCTTCAATGAAGGTGTCACTGGGGTTGTTGTTGATGTTCGTTAGGTACCCGTTGATGGTGTTGTTGTTGACAAGGGTCTGACCGTCTATAGTAGTGTGGTCAATGAGATCAACTTGAACGTTGACAATGGGATGCTGCCAGAAGAGTTTGTTGGGCTGGTGTGGTGGTCGTCAACAGGATTGTCGTCAATGACGGAAAGGTCTTTGAAGGTTTTCAACAATCATTTGAGCAGAACATCTTACAGGACACCAGGATTTTTACGCCATTTATAACTTAGGTTGTCATTTGCCCTTTTTTGATGCTGTCTCTGAAGAAGCTCTGGTCTCCGTAACCAAGGACGCTGCAAGAGCTTCTAAGGTAAAACACATGCTGAGGAAGCTCTACATGTTTCCTTTACATCTATTTGAAGTTACCAGGGATCCTTAGTCTTGAAAGTGGTCATAAAAGAGGTGCTGCTCTCAAGAAGTACTGGAACAGTGTATGTTTAATTTTTAAGAGTGCTCAGTTCCTTGTCTTTGGAATTTCAGTCTTCCTCTAATACTTCTACTTTGGGTGTTGATTAATTCAGGGAACTATGATGTACGAACTTGGGTGCTATGCATGTTTGTGGGTAGATTGATTTTTATCCTAATCAATTACGTGCAATGCAAGTCTGTGCTTACTAAGTTAGTGTTTGCTTCAGGAAACAAAAGCTACATGTCTTTTCAATTATGCACTAGATCAGTGTTTCCCAAATTGTGGGCTGCGAGCCAATTGTGGTTTGGTCATGAAGTTCCTAGCAAAAAATAAAGATGCCTTTAAATTCTGTATTTATCATGTCACATTTGCTCTGCTTCACAGCCAGAGGTCAAATGTCAAGCTATATCTTCTGTGAAATGAGGGTGAGTCTGCACACCGTCTCAATCAAACTCATGTAGTATATGAATGCAATTTAAGTTTTACATGCGTGCAGTGCTGTGGGAGAGGGTACCTATCTCCTTGGTATAACAGTCTGGATATGAGTCCAAGGAAACCCGGGACTAAGCTCTACACACCTTCAGCGGCACTCAGGCCTAAATGTAATAAACATGATCAACAAACCTTTTACAGATCATAAACATAATTTTTTTACTTAAGTGGTTGCACAAAACATCAGAATATGATGAATTATTGAATGAAAATTGAAAAATAATAATGCATTTCTGATAATTTCCACAATAAAGACATATGAAATAATTTCAATTCTGATATGAAAAAGAACATTTGTCAACAACCCAATTCATTTCGGGTTCACTCTGAACCCTTCATCAGGGGTGTAGATATACCAAACAATTAATATTAGTTCGATTCAAAGTCTTCGGAGTCAGTCAGGTAGCGAATCTACAAGAAATATATAAAGTTGCCTCAGTTATAGCAATCATACAATTCAGTACAGATAATAATCAGCAGTTACCATATAGCTGTGGGTATTTACATTCCAAAAAACGACACCACCAGAAAGAAACCAGCAATAGAATAATCATAAGAAAGGTGATGAATGATGACATAGAATAATCCTAGAAAAGAAGATGAAATAAAGTCAGGAAACAGCAAAATGCCTCTAAACCATGTGTGGTAAAATCAATCTAATTTCAGCCAATAAAACGAAGTGAAAAACAAGACCAAAAGCAAGTAGTAACATGAGTGATGTTTCCCTACACCCCATATAGATAATGCTATCAACAGTATACCTCCTGCAGTCCAACAAGGGCCAAATGAGTATATCCCGTGTTCTCAAAAATAGGTTTATGAAAACAGGTGGGTGCTACAAGAAAATATAAATAAATGTATAACTATATTGGGATCTCAATGAATCCATCAGCTTAAGGAACACTCACCAAACAAAAGGACAACCAACCCCTATTAGTGGAAAAGCATCAAAGAAGGCTCAAGACTGTGTAATTCAACGAAGGTCCTCGGCTCACTAAAATGGAAAGTACGTAACGTAATGAAATCTAACAAATCTGATTAGCCACACGCTCAAGTTAAAAATGGGAACAGAGTCTTACCTACAGATATCTTACCTACATAGGAAGGAAGGGCCCCCCTCTCTCTGTGCTCTCGTAAACTGCGTCCAAAGAGAATCTAAAGTAAACATGGACTTGGCCTCAACCAAAGTTGAATATCCCATACCTCTTACGGCAGAACGCTGTCTGTAAACGGGTTTTCGTTGCTCCTGTAAGGTATGTGGTACGCGGTTAAAGTCCGCCGTAAATAATGCCCAATACTACCGCGTTGAAGCGGCGCGCCGCCTCTATGTGATAAACATAAAGAACCAACTAGTTCACAAGGCTCGCCTGATCTAAAATGGCGCTCATTTCTAGACGACTATAGTAAACGGGGGCAAATCGATAAAGGAGTCCAAACCTAGAACGAATAGATGAATTTTAATAGACAAAATAGGAGAAAGCAAATAAAGTAGAAGCAAATAAAATTTCTTTCTCAGCATGAAAGGTGAAAGTGACAGTGATGACAAAAAATGTCGTTTAAAAGCGTGTAAATAACCCCTCACAGTCTAGAGTCATATAATGTTACTCATAGAAAGCATAAAAGTTCATAATGGTCACTGAGACCCCCTGGGATTACCGTCCCTAATTTCTTGATCCATTGTGTTTCTTTGCGTGATAATGTGGTCTTCATGTCAATGCCTATGTGTGGTTGGATATGTTCAAGTATAGTGAACCTAAGCTGCGGGATAGTATGTACAGCATTAACCCAGTGTGCTGCCAGTGAAGAATTCATGTTTTTATTGCGGATCCGGCTCTTATGTTCCACTATTCTAGTTTTAATTTTCCTACTGGTCCTGCCAAAGTAGATCAGTCCACATGGACATTTAATCACATAGATCACATTTTCTGTCATACAGTCTGAAGTGTGTCTTAGAGCTATTGCTTCACCTGTTTGGGGATGTCGAAATTCTTTCCTAGGTATTACGTTCCCACATTATCCGCAATTGTTGCATTTTCTCATACCCTTGAATTCCCCCAGTTTATCTGTCCTTGATGCTTTTAAAAGTTCTCGAAGATTTTGAGCTCGAGTATGAGCAAACAATGGTACTCCAGTGAAAACTCCATGAAAATCAGGTTCTTTTTAATCAATTCCCACCTATTCCGAATGATAGCCTTTATTTTGGGGGCTTGTGTGGAGTGTTTTAAAACAAACACCTCTTTTTTGGCACTTGATTTTTTTTTGCTTTTGCAATAGATCTCTATTTTTATTGGACACAGTCCTTCTAGCTTCATTCAAAATGACTTCCGGGTAACCTCTTTCTCTGTATCTTCTCTCCTGTTCATCCATCTGTTGTTCACAAATATCTTCATTCGATGTAATTCTTTTGATTCTCATCAGCTGGGAGATAGGTAAATGTTTTTTTAAAGACAAGGGATGAGCACTTGAGAAATGTAATGCGCTGTTCATATCAGTGTTTTTTTTAAAGACTTTAGTTTCCAAACCTGTGCTCGTCTTTAATATTTCGATATCAAGAAAATGTATTTTGGTCTCATTAATGTCATGTGTAAACTGTATCCGTCTGTTGAATAAATTCAGTTCTTGAAGACATTTATCCAGTGTCAATTGCGGGCCTTTCCAGATGACCAAGATGTCATCAATATATCGAATGAACATGATAGCATGTTTTTGCCAGTCTGGGTGATAAAGTATATACTTTTCTTCAAAATACGCCATAAAGGTGTTAGCGTAAGCGGGTGCCCCCGGGAATCCCTTAGAGGTACCCGTCCTCTGTACATAAAACCGATCTTGCCAGCGAAAATAACTGTGAAACAAAGCGAAATGAAGTAGTTCCAAAAGAAACGCACTTTTTTCTTGTGGTAAATCCGAGTTTAACAATCTCCATTCCATTGCTTCAAGTCCTTCTTCGTGAGCTATGGAAGTGTATAGCGCCACCACATCGATAGTGCAAAGCAGTATGTCTTGGGTGAAAATCTCTCTGATTGAATCAAGCTTTAATAGACAATCTGTTGTGTCCTTTTCATAGGTTTTCCATGCTTGGACCAATGGTTGAAGGTAGAAATCCAAAAAATATCCTAAAGCTTCATGTATTGACCCACATTCCGCCACAATAGGGCGAAAGGGGGGTTATGTCTGTCCTTATGTACCTTAGGTAGCATGTATATAGATGGAGTTTGCGGATGTGGATTAAACAAAAACTGTTTTTCTTTTTCTGTGATTATTAACATCTCTACTCCTTTAGTCAAAATTGTACTCAAAACCAGTTGTAGTTCTTTTATCGGGTCTTGTGGCAGTTGAAAATATGTGTCCTCATTTTGAACATGCATGTTCACACTTCGTTGGTAAAAGTCAGTATCAAGAATTACCAGGGCTCCTCCCTTATCCGCTGGTTGAAAAGTAGTTGAATGATCTTGTCGCATCTTATTTAGAATCCTTCGTTCTTGAAATGTGAGATTAGAATATGAGGATGTAGAATATTTCACTTGTTCAAGATCTTTCTTAACTAGAATTTCAAAGTTGTCTAAGGTTTTATGTGATATAGGAGAAATTAATTTGCTTTTGGGTTTGAACTGAGTTTGAGAAGTAAATGTATCCACTGTGGTACCACTCGAAAAGAACCATCTCAATCTTAGTTTCCTCATGAACATGAAAAGGGACACTTCAGTCTCCAGTGCATTAAATGTATATGAGGGTACACATGATAATCCCTTGTTCAATAACTAAACTCTTTTTGTGAAATATTGATCACCAAGGATTCATCGGGTTTTATTTCTTCACTTCTCTTCTGGGTCTGCCCGTTTCCATAGGTGTAGGTTTTTTTGATTTGTCCCCGGAGGGTCCTCCGTTTCCAGGGGCTGTTTTGTCGGGAGGTATTTTGTCTCCCTGGCCTGCCTCTAAAAAAGGCTGTCCAGTAGCTGAGGTAGTTGGTGTTTCATCTCTAGTTTTTCTTAAGCTCTGAGAGACTGACGCAGCACTGGGTCTTTGAATGGATAGGTCTTGATATGTGGCAATGCTCCCTTCTGATGAGGTGGTCCCTGGTTTTTTGAAGACTCTTTTTTGAGCGTAGTTGTCTGCCCACGTGTAGACCTCGTCCAGTTTATAATCTATTGTGTCCCTTCTAAATTTCCGGGTCTTGCGTTCATGTACTTCTCGAGATTGAATGACTAGATTTTTATTGATGTCTTCTAAAGTCTTTGTCCAATCTTCTTGTTCCATTTGACTACTAAGGTCATCTTTTAGTTTGTTTATATCCTGTGTAAGTTCCTTCAAGGCATTGGAGATCTCCTCCTCCAGTAATAAAATCAAATCCAGCGAGCATTTATTTAGAATTGCGTACCACCTTGACATAAAGGTCTTATCAAATTTAAATAACATGGGGCGCAGTGTGGTAAAAATTTTACCGTATCGTTTTTGCCATATAATTATCAGTACAAGAATAGCTCAATCAAATAAAAGGCAGAGTCCGGGGTGTCTGAGTCTCAAAGGGCTTTAATTCAGAAATGACAAATGACTCGAGTCAATGGAGATCTGTTCCATCAATACAAGGGTTCGAGCATGCAAGGGAAGATGTCAGGAAAGATGTCAACGATTTACTCATGGTACATGGCATATATAGTAAAATGACACAATAGCATTGCATACAGTAGGCGTGACAAGTGAAATGTATATGATAAGAACACATGTGCGTAGCAAAAAGGCGTGAACATGGGTGTGCACAGAGGTGTGAACTAGAAACGTCACAGAAAAGTGTCACAAGTGGGTGGATGCTTAGTGAATTCTTGCGGAGTCAGCTGAAACCTATGGCCTGGATGCGCGCGCAGCTAATTTGACGTGTGGTTGACGTGTGTCTGGAGGGAGCTAAGAGTCTGACTTTTAACACTAGTAGACAAGGCATATGTCTGGCATGTCAGATCGACCTGTTCCTAAAACATATCTGGTATCTGGTGTTTGGAGGATGTTTATACTGGAGGAAAAGGTCTTTCGGGCAGAGGCTATGCTACACTGAATGTATGCGTGTCTAGGTGCAGATGCGCAGTGCTAGGGCCTACCATGGTAACGGGAGCAATGAATTACATGAGGAGCACAGGAAGGCTTCACCCTTTACTCTGCAGCCGGGGAACTGTTTACTTATTTTACTAGACAGGAATGTGTTTTCGAGGAGGCTGAGCTGGCTACGCTGATAACTTGAAGGCAAAATACTGTTTTTGGCAGGCAGAGCAGGCCGAGCCGGGCATCGCTCACTTGGCAGGAAGTAAGGCAGAGGTCAGGGATGCATCTCATCTCCACGTTGCAGCTTTCGGAGACAGAGGCGAAAAAGTGGTTCAATAGCAGGAATCAGGGCCTAACTCGGCAGAGCCAGGAAAACGTGAAAGTGCACCATGCAAAGACGGTCGCACGGCATACTTAGGAACTGAATTATCAATCCATTCATGGTGGATCTGAAAGAGGACATGTTAACGTTGGACGCAAATGTATTTGCGTCTTTAAATTCGGTTGCGGAGGGAAGTTACATGCACTTTAACTCGTACATGGAGACGGTGGGGTACTCGTTAGGGGACATAACTTGACCATAAAAATTCCAATTACCTCATTCCCTCCTTGTCCCCTACGGACCCATTAGGATATATCTATTTTCATGAGACCATCTATTTGTTCATATAACATCATTTGTTCTTCTTTCTTTAATCGGGAATGGGAACGTGCACTTGAACGGGGAATACAGGATGTGGCGCACAAGCCGCAAATCGCTGGCCCACATTGAAGACATAGACAGCAACTGAATACAATGGCCAATATAATCCCTAGGAATGACAATAGCTTCCATCCCCAGGCTGTTACTACACCCCAGAGCCAACTGGACCAAGTCCATGAGCCTGGGTTCTGATGTATCTGATGGGCAATTTCGTGAAGTCTGGTGATGGCCTTATAGACCGAAGGCGCGTTATTAGGAATAAACACGCAACAACTGGATCCGATGACTCTACAAGCTCCGCCCCTATCGGCCAGGATGACGTCAAGGACAAGGCGGTTCTGAAGAACAACAAGTCTCATAGCAGACTGCTCCTCTGTTAAGTTGCCCAAAGCTGAAGTAGTCTCATTCACTACTGCTTCGAGAGTTCTGGTTAATTTGCGTATCAATTTACTATTGGACACTGTGCCTAGATAGGGAAAGAATCCTTTATTGAAATCTGTATATTGTTCCCATGCGGTTTCAGTATAATCAACTAATGGAAGGTCTCTTTTGGCTCTAACATGAACGAGGCGGGAATTTCTGTGATAATCAGGAGGAGCTAGAAAAACAGGTGGTAGTAGGAATGCAATGTAACAGGTACCATCCCAGTCTAGGGGTAAACGTATATAAGCTGTATGACCACAAACAAAATAGGAATGGCGGGAAGCTTTGAATGTAGACTTGCCTTTATCACTGAATTCGATCACAGTAGTGCATTCACTATGACCTAGGTGTACTGAACCATTCTTTCTGACACATAATTCACCTTTGACTGGCAATACCGACATAGATGGCAAGTCTGGACTGGTTTCTGACTGAACGTTTAGAATCATGAGATCAAGTGTAAAATTGCCTAATCCATACACTTCGTTTTCTAGGTCGGTCCTGTCCTTTAGGGAAGACCCTCCTTGTCTGGGAAACATTCCTGATTCAGAACTGTGTTCAGATTCCCCCATACCCATCTACCCTGGAAAACTATGAAATCGGCGTCTACGGAATTAATTAAACTAAACCATGCACCACAGGAACCATTGTGTGTGAATGGATGCGGAAAGAGGGGCAGAACTCCCTGATATTTCTGATAGGGAGGGAGTCGGCCACATATCCAACAATTGGTGGCATTGCTGGTCTGATGGGAATGGTGTAACATACTGATGAATGAATTGTTGCGCAGCGCAAGTCGGTAAGATAGTTCATGTGGAGGCAGCTCACTAAACGTGTGTTCTGCAGTGTCATTAGAAAAAGAATGTGGAAACGGAAAATACATGTACAACATCAGGCTGGTGCCAATTAACGTAAGACTCAGAAAAAACAGAATAATCAGGGTGCAGACGCACCTACTACGGAGATTTTTACAATAACGGTTTCTTTTCATGATCTCCTGTCTATCTCTCTCTCTATTTGGATCTAGCTTGTACATTGTCAGAAACTGCCTAACCGCTTCACCCAGGAGGGGACTTAAACAATTAAACTGTCTGACTTACTAGACCTTAGTTTCAATCTATACTCCTCTTGGGGAGTTTTCTCTAGAAAAGGGAGTTTAATGTCTGTCTTTGGTACGTGAGAGTCCTGGGAGTCAGGGCTGGGCAAGAGTCCATGGAATTTTTTAACGTGACTAGAATGCACCCAGCCCTTCCTCCCCTCCAGTTTCACGGCGGTCCGGTGGTTAGCAGGACAATCTTTGGCTCCTTCCAGCGGGGCTCCAAAGGGCTCGTCCTATCAAAGTTCCGTATAACAACTGTATCCCCCGGGACCAGGGCATGCGGCTTCACCTCGGAGTTGTCTGGGAAGGCTGCAGCAACCTGTGAACGACAAGATTGTAGTGCAGACATCAAGGAGGCAAGGTAATCTGTCAGCATAGTACTATCGACATCGGTTATTTTTCTCGGCAGAGGCGTCCCCCACATATTAGGAGGTCTACCGAAGACCACCTCATACGGAGATAGCCCTGTCCTTGAATGGGCTACCATTCTCATATAAAACAGTGCAACAGGTAGTGCTACTATCCAGTCTACGCCCTTTTCTTTACAAACTTTAGCAAGTCGAGTTTTCAGAGTCTGATTGTGGCGCTCCACGAGACCTGCTGCCTCTGGATGCCGGACACAGTGGAACTTCCGCTGGTACCCCAAAAGGAGTGAGATTTACTTCATCAATTCAGACGAGAATGGCTGACCGTTGTCTGAGTACACAATACGGGGCAAGCCATATCGAGGGAAAAACTCACGAACCAGCTGCCTGGCAGTTGTCGGGGCAGTGTAATCTGGAACGGGATATGCTTCTGTCCATCGGGATAGGGCACATACAACTACGAGGACATACTTAAATCCTCGGCATCGGTCCATCTGGATATAATCCATCTGGAGGACTTCAAAAGGATAGTCAGGAGGATGAAATCCACCTTGCTCTACGGGAATCCCTTTTCCTGGATTGAACTGACAACAGATCATGCAGGTACGCACTTTCTGTTTTGCTGCTGCTCGTAAATGTTTGTTGAACCAGAGATTCTGTAAACTGTCTAACATGGCTTTTTCACCTAAATGTGCTGGGCTATGTGCAGTGTTGATGATAACTTGAACCATAGAGTCGGGGAGGAACCATGTGGTATTTCCCCTCGTCATCCATCCCTGATCTGTCTGGACCCCTCCTTGTTCAGCCCATTTCTTGATTTCGTCTGGAGTAGCATGTGTCTGTATGTCAATGACATCTAGTGTGGGGTCCCTGACTGTCATGCTGTGTGTCAGTGATGATACGTCAGTCTTTGTCATATCAGTCGTATGTGTATGAGTCTGTGCTGTATATTTCGCTGTCCGATCTGCAAAGTCGTTCCCCTGGGAAATCTTGTCTGTTACTTTCATATGTGCCTTGCACTTCATGATGGCTATGGCTGTAGGCAAATATATTGCTTCTAATAGTGCTTGAATGAGGGGACCGTGCTGGATTTTGGCTCCGTGAGAGGTCAGGAGACCTCTCTCTTGCCAGAGGACACCGAAGTCGTGAACAACTCCGAATGCATAACGTGAATCTGTGTATATGTTTACTTTCTTGTTCTTGGCTAGTATACAGGCTTGGGTCAGAGCAATGAGCTCTGCTGCTTGGGCTGACAGGGTGTCAATGCGATGTGTTTCTATGACTTCAGTTTCAGTGGTCACTGCATATGCGGCCACTAGCTCTCCTGTACTTGTTCTCATACATGAACCATCCACATAAAGTGTCAGGTCTGGATCGGGTAATGCGACATCTGTCAAGCCTTGTCTGGGTTTCGTAACTGTGTCAACTACATCTATGCAGTCATGTGGAGTAGGATCTGCTGTGTCTGAGGGTAGAAGTGTAGCAGGATTCAGTGTATTACAACGTCTGATTTCTATGTGTGGCTGGAATAACGTCAATTCATAACCTGTCAGTCGTGCTATTGTCAAGTGTTGGGTCTGTGTTCTGTTTAGAAGGACTTCCACAGAGTGTGGAACTTGTACTGTCATTTGGTGTCCCAATACAATGGAATCACTTTGTCTGATTGCTAGAGCTGTTGCTGCAACTGATTTCAAGCACGCAGGCAAGGCCTGGGCTACTGGATCTAATGTGCTCGAAAAATAAGCACACGGTCTGTGTTTGTCTGCTTGAAGCTGAGTAAGAACCGACAACGCTGTGCCATCGCGTTCTGTGACAAAAAGTGTAAAAGGTTTGCTGTAACATGGTGTCGCTAAAACAGGTGCTTGACATAAGGCTTTCTTTAATTTGTCAAAAGCTTGTGTATGTTCCTGAGTCCAAGGGAGGGCAGTCGAAGACGCTGCCTCCTGTGTTGTCAACTGTATGAGTGGTTTGGCAAGAAATGCGTATTGGGGAATCCATTGTCTGCAATAGGAAGTGAGTCCAATAAAGGCTTGTACTTCTTTCTGTGTCTTGGGTTGTGGTAGATGTGCAATTAACTGTATACGATCTGGTGTTAGCTGTCTCCCCTCTTTGGACAGCAAGTGCCCAAGGTACACAACTTGCTGGGCACAGAATTGCAGCTTCGAAGGAGACACCTTGTGTCCCTTGTCCGCCAAGAAAAACAAAACTGTCAGTGAGGCTTGTTCACATTCTGGTTCACTTCGGGCGGTGATCAATAGATCATCGACGTACTGCAATAGGGCAGTAGTGGGAGGCATGTGAATATCGTCAAGTTGGCGTTTCAGTGCTTGGCTGTAGATGCTGGGGCTTTCTGTGAATCCTTGAGGTGCGCGTGCAAATTTGAAGCTTCGGCCATTTAAACAGAATCCGAAAAGATACTGGCTTTCTGGATCAATGGGGACACTAAAGAAGGCGTTCTTCAGATCTATTACAGTAAAGAACATCGCCTCTGAATCAATAGCTGTCAATAAAGAAGAGATATCAGGGACCACAGGGTACTGTGGTACCACGCATTTATTCAATTCGCGTAAATCAATAATCAGTCGATAGACTGGAGGTGCATTTGGATCAGTACGTTTAAGAATCGGAATGATAGGAGAATTACAAACATTGGAGTCGGTTTCTACAACCACTCCTTGTGCAATGAGCTCGTCAATGATTTTCAGTAAGGCCACTACAGCATCTGGTGGTAATTTGTATTGTCGAATACGTGGTAATATAACCCCTGGCTTGAGTGTAACACGGTACGGTGTGATGTGCATACAACCTACATCAGTAGGGCCTTTCGCCCATAAATGTGCAGGAACATTCTGTAACCTGGGATCAAAATCTCTCAACACATATTGGCCCTTGAAATCACGAAGGAATAGCCTGACTCCTTCCGGAGAACAACAAATTACAGCTCCTAGAGCTTTCAGGGTTTTTATACCAAGCAAGTTTTCTGGACATGATTTCGTGAGCAATAAATCAGTAGTTCGGGACAATGGACCAACTGCAAGGGGTACTGGTTTTGATACTTCATTAACAATAGGCTTTCCTGAAAATCCAAGGGAAACATTCTGTGAGCCTGAGAGGGGAGCCCCTGGAACCTCTACGCGACTGATGGTTGTTCTGCTTGCCCCTGTGTCAATCAAAAACTTTCTATCCTTCCCTAAAACCTGGCTGTGTACATAAGGACCCTCTTGATCTACAGGGACCTCAATAAGGGGCAAGCCAACCTCCCTCTCTAGGCTGTTTCATGTGTATTGCTGATAATCAGGGTAGTCGGATTGGGCATACTGGTACATCTGCTGTGTGACTTGCTGAGTCGCAGCAATGGGTTGGGGCTGTGGCACCGCCACAGTCTGCTGTGGGACATGCATAGGTTGTACATTTTGTGGAACATGCTGTTGGACCTGGTGTTGGACCTGGTCCTGTCTGGGCGGACGTGGTCTCTCTTTTGTTTTGCCTGTAGCGATATTGTGTTTCAAAACTGCGCAATCGTTTATATAGTGACCTGGCTGTTTACAATAGTTGCATGTCCCTTTAACGGGAGCCGCTGAATTATTTGACTGTGTCGCGCCTTTTTTCTGACCATCTGCTGGAACTGACTGAGCAAACAAACATTTTCATTTTCGTGTCTTTCATACGTGTCTGTTCGTGATCATGTTCCTCTCTAATTCTGTTCTGGTGATATTGTAACATTTGTAACATTTGGGAAGGCGAAATAGCTTGCCATGTGCTCTCAACTTTCAGTACACGGTTCTTAACCTGGGGCAATGAATTTTCGACCAATTTGGATACAAAGAGGTGTGGATATGACTCGCTACTTGATTTCAGGCCACTATTAATAGTAAAACATTTCTCAAATCGGGAATAGAAATCACTAGTGTCTTCATCGGGTTTCTGTTTGCAGGCTGAGATCGCGTCCCAGTCTTCCTTTTTATTTGCTAACAATCTTGGCAAAACCTGCACTAACAATCCTGGTAATGCTTTAGTTTTGTCCCCAAGACCTAAACCCGGGGTTCGGCCAGTTTCTTCGGTTTCTAATTCAGCCCAAACAATATTTTTGTCTCCCACCTCCCATTCTTTCTCCTTGAGTTTCTCGTAAATACCGGCAGGCAATAATACTTTCAATATTTTCATAATGTCGGGATAGGTGTAATCCCCCATAAGCAACATGTCTTTTATTTCACGGTGAAAACCTGCGGGGTCTTTATCATGACTGGGCACTATTTTCTTCATTTCTAATAATTCCATTTTAGTTATAGGCGTGTAAACGAACACACGTTCAAAGGTATTATCATCTTTCCTGACTGGATGTACTTCACGTAAGGGATTCTGTTTGTCAAAGTTATATGAGTGCCTGACTGGGGGTGGAACGGAAACAAGGTGTGGAGTTAGGAACGTTCTATATCTGTGACGTTGTTCTAGAATTGTATCAATTAGATCGGTACCTAGACCTCTCCATCGTCTCAGGAGTAAGTCTTGCAATAAACTATATAACGGACCTGGATCAGATGCTTGGTTTTCGTACTGTATAATAAGGTGTTGTGTCATGTATATACCAGCTAGTCGCTGTTCTTCTGGAGTAAGACTTAAAAACGTTTGTACTACTGAGTCGTCTTTATAGATACTGTCATCTCCGGCCCACTGTACTGCGGACCGGGCCAGCTCCTGATCGCGTAGGGTATTGAGTTCTTGATAACCTATCCTTTCTTTTAGCACTTTGTCAGTCATCTGGAATACATGCTCAAGGGTACATCGCTCTGGTATCGGACACAGGTAACGTTTCTTGTTTGGTAACGTTTCTTGTTTACGAATGGGTCTATCGAAGGGCCTATCTATAGGATACGGTCCAGGAAGTTTCTCTCTACCTACATATGCTATCACTTTTCTCTCTGCCTGTTGTGAGGTTTCTGCTAGATTCTCTGATTCATCTTCCTCCAGCGAGGAGGTTGGGCCGTCTGATTCGAGTGCCTCATCAGGATCTCGACGAGCATGTATATCTATTATTTCTTTACGGATCTTTCTAACCATAGCATGTACACATTTCTCTTTATCATGTTTACCCTCAGCAATATTCTGGCTCCATCTGGTCAGTCTCTTCATCTCATCTGGTGGAAAACCTGCCTGATCTTGTTCCCTTATTAAACAATTAACCAAAAAGCGCATGATTAAACCTTTGTTCTCAACTTTCTGACGTGACATGGCGTCACCAACAGACTCCGGTCTTTCTCCTGTTCTAATAAAATGATACATATTGTCTAGATGTTCTGGCATTTCTGGCAGTAAAACTAAATAATCGGTAACACGTCTTAAACGTAGGGAAGCTAACAACATGGGTCCTGTTCTACCAGGCACTGTATCATATCTACAATCAGTAAGCTGTTCTTGAAGTGTTTCAGCTGGAGCTCCTTTAGGTGTTCGTGACATTGTGAGATCTCTCATTGTTATACGATGTATCTGTGGCGGGGTATGGAATCCTCCTCTAGCACCTCCAGAGGCGGAGGCTTGAGCATAACCTGACTGTAGGGTCGGTATTTGTGGCGGGAATGGACCCGGGGCAAAAGGATTAAGTGGATTAATACCACCAGGGAAAACTACCAGGGAAGTGACAGCAGGTGGTGGAGGTGGTGGAGGAACAGGTGGAGGCTGCGGTGCAGGATGTGGTGCGGGCGGAGTTTGCTGTTGCGGACCTGGAGGTAGGTGATCGTGGGGTTGGCCATCAGCAGGTGCAGGTGGTACGGGCACATGGGCAGGTGCAGTAGTATATGCGGGAGCTACCTCGTCTAAGTAGGAGGAAAGGAAAATGTCTGCTGCGGTCTTATGACGTAATTTAGTCGGAACCAATGGAGGGGGCAGGTCTTTCGGAATTTCCGGGGTCGCCTTGGGCAGGCCCTCGGCCAGAACTGGATACAGTCCTGTCATAATGGCATTACTCTGTCTGTCGTGTTGCTCCATTTTAACTCGCTCTCCTTCTTCTATTAGTTCTTTTTCTTTGGCTTTTTCGGAATCCTCTCTACTTTTCTCTGCTTTTCTGAGTGCTTTCTCTGTCCGTCTATGTGATTCTTTCTGTGACTGTCTGGCTTTCTTTTTCCATAACGCTTCTTCTACTCTCATGATGCACTCGGCATCCCATGTCCCTGTAACAGGCCATCTCTGATTCTCTGCTAAGTCTTTCGTGTATTCCACCCACAAGTCGAGATATAAAATGGCATCTAAGCCGTGCTTGTGGTACATAAAATGCCCGGGAGTGTCCCTGGGTGGGATGGGGACAGCTTCCTCAAGTATCCCTTTTCTAGTTCCTATCTGTCGTAATTTCGAGAATAAAGGCATTGTTGCCACTGAAATGTACACGAAAACAATGAACACAATATAATATGCAAACAGTCACTCATACCACGACATCAAACACATTGAAACATTTCGAACATAAATTGACAACCCACTAATTCTATAACGAGAACAAAACTGAATCGTTGAATGCACGAATTACTTGATATACTGCTAAACAGTACAGATACACTGCTAAAACAGTGCAGACCGGGTCTGTGTACCCAAACCCGTCTTGACCGGATACAAATCAATGCACCCGTCTTGATACGTTCCCAGCAACGGTACTCACCGGGAAGCACGGAATGGAAGGCCTCGGAAACTCGACTGGACTGGACTGGACTGACGTCACCGCTTCTGCTGCGCACTACGCATGCGCCTCGGCACTACAGGTGGGCCTCTCGACACCTCGGACGCTGCTCTCTCGGCTGGGCTCTGGTCGGGATCCTCCGCACTCCTCACCGCCTCGTATGGATGTCGATCGCAGTCTCCGTCACCTCCGTGGGCCTGAGGGAGTTACAGGAAATCCTGCGGAAGCGCTTGGGGTCCGTCACGGCCGAGGCAGGGGGCCAGGCCTGCGACGCATCTCCGGCGCGTGGGGTGGGGGAGGGGTCCCTATTCGGGCGCCAATTATGTGGTAAAAATTTTACCGCATCGTTTTTGCCATATAATTATCAGTACAAGAATAGCTCAATCAAATGAAAGGCAGAGTCCGGGGTGTCTGAGTCTCAAAGGGCTTTAATTCAGAAATGACAAATGACTCGAGTCAATGGAGATCTGTTCCATCAATACAAGGGTTCGAGCATGCAAGGGAAGATGTCAGGAAAGATGTCAACGATTTACTCATGGTACATGGCATATATAGTAAAATGACACAATAGCATTGCATACAGTAGGCGTGACAAGTGAAATGTATATGATAAGAACACATGTGCGTAGCAAAAAGGCGTGAACATGGGTGTGCACAGAGGTGTGAACTAGAAACGTCACAGAAAAGTGTCACAAGTGGGTGGATGCTTAGTGAATTCTTGCGGAGTCAGCTGAAACCTATGGCCTGGATGCGCGCGCAGCTAATTTGACGTGTGGTAGACGTGTGTCTGGAGGGAGCTAAGAGTCTGACTTTTAACACTAGTAGAAAAGGCATATGTCTGGCATGTCAGATCGACCTGTTCCTAAAACATATCTGGTATATGGTGTTTGGAGGATGTTTATACTGGAGGAAAAGGTCTTTCGGGCAGAGGCTATGCTACACTGAATGTATGCGTGTCTAGGTGCAGATGCGCAGTGCTAGGGCCTACCATGGTAACGGGAGCAATGAATTACATGAGGAGGACAGGAAGGCTTCACCCTTTACTCTGCAGCCGGGGAACTGTTTACTTATTTTACTAGACAAGAATGTGTTTTCGAGGAGGCTGAGCTGGCTACGCTGATAACTTGAAGGCAAAATACTGTTTTTGGCAGGCAGAGCAGGCCGAGCCGGGCATCGCTCGCTTGGCAGGAAGTAAGGCAGAGGTCAGGGATGCATCTCATCTCCACGTTGCAGCTTTCGGAGACAGAGGCGAAAAAGTGGTTCAATAGCAGGAATCAGGGCCTAACTCGGCAGAGCCAGGAAAACGTGAAAGTGCACCATGTAAAGACGGTGGCACGGCATACTTAGGAACTGAATTATCAATCCATTCATGGTGGATCTGAAAGAGGACATGTTAACGTTGGACGCAAATGTATTTGCGTCTTTAAATTCGGTTGCGGAGGGAAGTTACATGCACTTTAACTCGTACATGGAGACGGTGGGGTACTCGTTAGGGGACATAACTTGACCATAAAAATTCCAATTACCTCAGCAGGGCAATCCGTAATCCTCAAGGTATCCGCTTGACCTTATGGTATTTGATCAACGTGGTAGCGTGTAACCGCTGGTTAATTTCCTTTTTCATCATATACTCCAGTTGTCTCAGTTGCTTCGTGGTAGATCCGGTCGCTGTACTGAACTCGCGAACTTCCTTTACTAAAGCATATATAGTATCTGCTTCTTCACTAGTATAGGCTTTTGTTTCAGCCTGATTAGTAGTGAGATTTGAAATGTCTTGCCACTTTTTTTTAAGGGTGCTAGAGCCACAACATGGTACCAAAGGTTAAAAACGGTGAAATGAGGGTGGGTCTGCACACCGTCTCTATCAAACTAATGTAGTATATGAATGCAATTTAAGTTTTATATGCGTGCAGTGCTGTGGGAGAGGGTACCTATCTCCTTGGTATAACAGTCTGGATATGAGTCCAAGGAAACCCGGGACTAAGCTCTGCACAGCTTCAGCGGCACTCAGGCCTAAATGTAATAAACGTGATCAACAAACCTTTTACAGATCATAAACATAATTTTTTTACTTAAGTGGTTGCACAAAACATCATGATATGATGAATTATTGAATGAAAATTGAAAAATACTAATGCATTTCTGATAATTTCCACAATAAAGACATATGAAATAATTTCAATTCTGATATGAAAAAGAACATTCGTCAACAACCCAATGCATTTCGGGTTCACTCTGAACCCTTCATCAGGGGTGTAGATATACCAAACAATTAATATTAGTTCGATTCAAAGTCTTCGGAGTAAGTCAGGTAGCAAATCTACAAGAAATATATAAAGTTGCCTCAGTTATGGCAATCATACAATGCAGTACAGATAATAATCAGCAGTTACCATATAGCTGTGGGTATTTACATTCCAAAAAACGACACCACCAGAAATAAACCAGCAATAGAATAATCATAAGAAAGGTGATGAATGATGACATAGAATAATCATAGAAAAGAAGATGAAATAAAGTCAGGAAACAGCAAAATGCCTCTAAACCATGTGTGGTAAAATCAATGTAATTTCAGCAGATGAAACCAAGTGAAATACAAGACAAAAAGCAAGTAGTAACGTGAGTGATGTTTCCCTACACCCTACATAGATAATGATATCAACAGTATACCTCCTGCAGTCCAACAAGGGCCAAAATGAGTATATGTTCTCAAAAATAGGGTTATGAAAACGGGTGGGTGCTACAAGAAAATATAAATAAATGTATAACTATATTGTGATCTCAATGAATCCACCAGCTTAAGGAACACTCACCAAACAAAAGGACAACATACCCCTATTAGTGGAAAAGCATCAAAGAAGGCTCAAGACGTAGACTGTGTAATTCAACAAAGGTCCTCGGCTCACTAAAATGGAAAGTACGTAACGTAATGAAATCTAACAAATCTGACGAGCCACACGCTCAAGTTAAAAATGGGAACAGAGTCTCCGTCTTACCTACATATGAAGGAAGGGCCCCCCCTCTCTCTGTGCTCTCGTAAACTGCGTCCAAAGAGAATCTAAAGTAAACATGAAAAAAGTACTCGGAATGAGTACGTATGCTAAACCCATATTCCAAAGGACTTGGCCTCAACCAACGTTGAATATCCCATACCTCTTGCGGCAGAACGCTGTCCGTAAACGGGTTTTCGTTGCTCCTGTAAGGTATGTGGTACGCGGTTAAAGTCCGCCGTATATAATCCCAATACTACTGTGTTGAAGCGGCGCGCCGCCTCTATGTGATAAACATAAAGAACAGACTAGTTCACAAGGCTCGCCTGATCTAAAATGGCGCTCATTTCTAGACGACTATAGTAAATGGGGCAAATCGATAAAGGAGTCCAAACCTAAAAGGAATAGATGAATTTTAATAGCAAAAATAGGAGAAAGCCAATAAAGTAGAAGAAAGCAAATAAAATGTCTTTCTCAGCATGAAAAGTGAAAGTGACATTGATGACAAAAAATTTCGTTTAAAAGCGTGTAAATAACCCCTCACAGTCTAGAGTCATGAAATGTTACTCATAGAAAGCATAAAAGTTCATAATGGTCATATAGACCCCCTGGGATTACCGTCCCTAATTTCTTGATCCATTGTGTTTCTTTGCATGATAATGTGGTGTTCATGTCAATGCCTATGTGTGGTTGGATATATCTTCTGACAACTTACTGTTTTTTGCTTCAAACCCTCTCACTTTGCAGTCAGAGAATAAAAATTAAAGTAAATTATGTGAAAATTGTTATGGGGTACAGGAAGTGGGAAAGGAAAGGCTGTAGGATGTCATTTGTCTGTGACTCAAAACAAAATGACACAACCTGTAAATGGACTGTACACATTAAACAGTTAGGAAAGGAAAAATGAAGCACTTTTTTTAAATTCTGGAGTGTGATAGAAACAAATATTTTAATAGGATCAATACAAATCAAGACACTTTACCTGGTGGTGCACAAAAGATAAATATTTCGGTAAACCGGATTTCCACACATTATAATTTGTGTACAATATAGTTTTTTCAGTAAACCTGTTTGTCTGTTCAAATTTAGCACCCATTTCAAAGGAAAAGTTTGGTCTGTAAATGATAGTGCACTGGCGCATGATGCTTTAGCTACATTAAAAAATTCCCTGCCTCAGGTCCATTTAAGCTAGATGGATCACCAAAGTGTGCTGTTCTAAAAATTGGACTGTAGTTCTAAAAAGTTTGGGAAGCACTGGACTAAATTCTCCATTCTGTCTAGAGTTCTTTTCAGACCCAAGTGAAACAAGATAAGATAAGTGACCTACTTGTTTCAAATAATCCATTATTATTACCATTTATATTAAATGCAATCATGTATGTAAGTTTACAATCGTTAAATCATTACTTATATAAAGAATACCTAGGTACATGCAATGAACCACTGGCACTGGAGATCTTTTTCAAACTAGGTTTCATGTTCCTTGTGCCTATACTTTATGATTTTATTGTTCAACTTTGGTTTATTGAGCATAGCATGGTAGAAGATCACGTAAAATATCAGATTAACAATAAAGCTCAGAGACACAGCATAAACTCTCAATAAGGTACCAGTGCATCTCATCCATGAAAGGGGGAAGAGGGAGGAAATTGGGTAGCAGCATGAGAGAGAGAGAAAACTGTGCAAAAAATAGCCATTCTAGCAGACAAAAAACACAACCATGACCTCTTCCCAATGCAGAAGAAAAATATCATTCAGCATGAACAAAGTATCAAGTACTCGAAGGGCATCATCAGTTAATGCCACTTTCAGAATCGTGGGCATGCCGTTTCCTCTGATTTGCCTCCAACAAAGCATGAGCTGAGTGCACCTGTGTAAAACATGTCTTTTCGCCATTTATAACACTCAACCTCCCACTGTACCACAATGAAATAACCAAATCCAGACATAAAAACTGTCCTAACTGCAATATCAAACGGTATGTATTAATATTTTGTGACCGCACTGGCGTTGCAAACCATTTAACAGTTACCATTTTTAGGTCTCGCTGAGCCAACGTGCATGCGATGCTCTGCGAGAGTTAAGTAAGGGCTCTCAAAAATGCTCCCAAAGTCTGCAGGCGGATCGGATACAGTGCATGTGCACCGGGAGCTCGCACCATTTGTCCGCCTGCAGCCTTTGGGAGGACTTTCGCTGCCGCTTTGATGTTATCAGTGAGCCGCACAGCCACTGAGAACATCAAAGCGGCAGCGAAAGTGCTCACCATTTGCCACCCCTCCCTTATCTCACTTCCTGCTTGTCGTTGCGCTTTGCTGCTGACTTTAATTAGTTGCTGCATTGTCTTGAAATGGAAGAAGAGCCATTAATGAATGCCCAGTTATCAAATGAGCCTCTGTGCGCACTTACTCCAGCCCATGAAATGTCCAACCTCAGTATTCTTTACGGTCTGTATTGTTAACAGTAATGTGTGTTATTAACCTGTAGACCTCCCCATCAGTGGAGCTTCCCTCCTTGTTCGCATCACGTTGCCCGACAAAGACTGGTTAATGTCTGAGATTTTAAGACCTTATATGAATCCGTAGATCCTTTTCCTGAATTCCACTTGTGAACGTTCATTGTCCTTGAATTTAACTCACTGAAGTGCAGTATGTATGTGGTGCAGTTAGCAAGGCGTGTTTTCCCAGCTGGTCCTTCACACCATCAAAGCGTGATGATGCATCAGTTAAACAGAGCGCTTTGAGCTGTGATGGCTACAGTCTGAGCATCTTGGTTTGGGTATGCCGCTATGTCTTGTCCGATGCTTATTAATTTTGCAAAAATGGATAATGATATGACATGGCACACCAAGCTAGGGTGTCACTTTCGCATACAATGTATTGTATGCACAATATCGGATGACACTATTCCATCAATTGTACATAAATGTGGAGTTCAGAAAAGTAAATAGTTAACTTGCCAATATATTAGTACACCATGTAGTCAACACAATATTTTGTAGGTCCGTATTGTTATTCACAATATCGTGACATACAGCCCATACCAAACCACACAGTTTTCTTTCCTGACAGTCAGGATTTATAGACTCCATGAAATTGCTCGGTGAGTCGTCCTTGATGTGCGTACTCAGTGTACACTTTGTGTACATTTGATTGCCGCGCGAGGGCTTATTCCGCCTGATATGGGTCACACAAGCCGTCCCATCTGCTCTATGACGTGTCTCCACCATATGCTGCTGCGTCACTCCAAGGTACAGAGGGGATAAGTGCTGTTTACTGCCAGGTACTCAAGTCTGGGAGGAGGCTTTTCTTGCGATCAGCCGTCGGTGTGTGTCTGAGCTGAGCTCATGTTGAAAACACTGCAGCACAAGAAACTTCTGGGCAGCAGCCGGCGTTGTCCTTGTCTCCCCTTTTAATGTAGGCAGTTTGTTTCATGTGCAGAAATCTGCCGGCTTTAAATGGGCTGGTCGCCGCTGGCAAGCCCTCTGTGTTTAGAGCTGCGCATGGGAGGCACTACTTGCTTTGTTTCCAAAACCATGACTAGGAAGGAACTCTAACACAATGAGAGCCCAATTACGTCTCCTTGGCTGTAGGTTACCCCAGCTCTTGGTGGGATTAGAATTCATGAAGTGTTCGAAGATGAAAGGGGAGCAGTACTAGACCTAATTATTTTCACAGTTTGCCCCCGACCCACTATTTCCTCTCCAACCCGGAGTCTCTCAAAATCCTAGTGATATCGCTACATAAATGTTTTGTGGGTGTTGGCCTATCTCCCTCATCGATGTGTGGCCTCCATTGGTTCCCTCTAGTCCTTTGCGTGATCAATAACTTCCCCCATTCCTTCTTGGTCAGCACCCCTCTCAGCTGCATTCACTGGCATTCCACCGTGCCCCAGAAATCCCATATCTTCCCAAATTTCCTGAGGCATCCCCAGCCTTTGTACACCAGTTTTTCCATGGCTCATCACTTCTACATTTCCTTCGCCCAGCCATGCACTCTTGGTCTATCTGTATTTCACAATTTCTGCACAATTTCTCTTTTGGCCAGTAGGTATCCCAGGTCACACACACACACACACACAACCCCCCACACACAACCCCCCCACATACACACAACCGCACACACACACAACCCTCCACACACAAACACCCCCAGACACACAACCCCCCACACACACAACAAACCCACACACACAACCCCCCACACACACAACCCCCCCCACACACACAACCCCACACACACAACCCCCACACACACACAACCCCACACAGACACAGCCCCACACACACACAGCCCCACACACACAACCCCACAAACAACCATGCAAAAATCACACACACACAACCCCACACAACCCTACACAACCACACACACAACCCCACACAACCACACACACAACCCAACACAACCCCACACACACAACCCCCTGCCCACAACCACACACCCAGACCCCCCCACATACACACAACCCCCCACACACACAACCCCACACACAAACACAACCCCCCACCCACAACCCCACACACACAACCCACCACTCACACACACACCCCCCACACACCGCCACCCCCACCCCCTCACACCCCACACACACAACTCCCCCCATACACACACAACCCCCCACACACACAACTCCAGACACACACAACCCCCCCCACACACAACCCCACACACACACAACCCCCCCCACACACAACCCCACACACACAACCCCACACACACACAACCCCACACACACAACCCCACACACACACAGCCCCCCCCACACACACAACCCCCCCACACACACACAACCACAAGCACACAACCACAAGCGCACACACAAGCACACACAAGCACACACAAACACACTCAACCACACTCAACCACACACAACTCCACAACCACACACACAACCCCAAACACAACACACACAACTACACACAACCCCAAACACAACACCCACACACACAACCCCACACACACAATCACACACACAACCACACACACAACCATCTATCTATCTATCTATCTATCGTCCTCACTCTATCTATCTATCGCCCTCACTCTATCTATCTATCACCCTCACTCTATCTATGGAAATGGAAATGGAAATGGAGGTAAATTTATAGAGCGCGAATTGCTGCCCAGGGGCGTCCAAGCGCTAGAATATAACAGAGGAGACCTCGTAGAGTGGCTAGCTGAGAATTAGTAGGGAGGATTGAAAAGGAATGTCTTTAACTGCTTGCGAAATGAAGAGAGGTTGGGGTTGGCTCTAAGATGTAGGGGGAGAGTATTCCAGGTCTTGGATGCATTGTAGGCGAACGTCCTGCCGCCAGACCTATTCTTTTTTATTCTTGGGGGGGTAGCCATAAAGGTCTGGCTTGAGCGGAGGTTTCTGCTGGGTTGGTAATGGGTGACTAAGTCACGGGTAATCAAAGGACCTGTATCCCAGAAGGCCTGATGGGCAATGCACATGGCCTTGAAGAGGATTCTCTGGCGCACTGGCAGCCAGTGAAGGCTGACCAGACCGGCTCTCACTGATTGCCTGCGGGGAAGCTCGAGCAGTGAGCGAGCCGCACAGTTCTGCACTGTCTGGAGTCTGCGTAAGGTGTAATCTGGAGCGCCAAGGTAGAGCACGTTGTTAAAGTCTAGGCGAGACTGTATTAGACCCTGGATGGCTATCTGGTTAGCTTCCATGGGTAAAAGAGGGAGGATTTTCTTTAACATCCTGAGGAGGCCAAAACAGATAGCTGAAAGTTTTTTGGCCTGGGTATTGAATGAGAGGGATCTATCCAGCCATACCCCAAGGCTCTTGATGTTGTCCTTGGGTGCTGGAGGGGGGCCTAGCCAGGGGGGCCACAAAGAGTTGAAGAAGCTGGGGTTGGAGGGGCCCAGGCGCATCAGCTCCGTTTTGTCCCCATTTAGTTTGAGAGATGATGAGGACATCCAGCTCTTTACTTCCTCTAGGCACTCTCTAAGTCCGCCTGATATAGGCGTGTTGGCCTCCTGCGCCAATGAGACCACCAGCTGGGTGTCGTCCGCGTAAGAAATAATCTTAACCGCAAATGGACGGACGACCTCAGCCAATGGCCTCATATAGATGTTGAAAAGTGCAGGGCTTAAAGAAGAGCCCTGAGGGACTCCGCACCTTAGTGGTCTACTAGTGGACACAGACACACCATCAAATACCCGAAAGGATCTGTACTCCAGGAAGGATTTGAACCAGAGCCAGGCTTTGTCCTTGATTCCGGCACTAGACAGACGGTACAGCAGGGTGTCGTGGCTGACCGTGTCAAATGCCGCGCTGAGGTCAAGGAGGATCACTGCCACTGATCCTCCTTGACCCAGGATTTTTCTGGATTCCTCAGTGACCATAAGGAGGGCGGTCTCGGTTCCGTGTTTGGGTCTGAAACCCGTCTGGGTGGGGTCTAACAAATGGTGGTCTTCTAAGAAATTTACCAGTTGTAGATTAATGTATCTTTCCAGGATTTTACTCACCCACGGGAGCAGGGAGATTAACCGGTAGTTGCTGAAATCTGAAGGGTCCAGATTGGGTTTCTTTAACAATGCTCGGACCATGGCCCGATTCCAGACAGGAGGGACAGTACCGGAGATGATAGATACATTCAAGACATCCCTAATGGTCGGCAGTGTGATCTGGGATGCTGACATTATGATGTCTGGCAGGGCTGGATCATCAGGGGAACCGGATTTTACTTTCCGAGCCACGGACTCAAGGGTTGCAAGGTCCAGGAGGGGGAGGTGATCCAGAGTGGGTTGAAGTTGAAGGGGGGGGTTGCCATGGTTGTATTGGTCTGGGCTGAGGGGGTGGTATCTGTGGGGGGGAAGGCTGAGTAGATTTTGTTAACTTTTTGATGGAAAAACTCCGCTACGTTATTGCAGTGAGTTGTGGATTTTGTTTCGTGCAGGCTAGGAGGGGGTTTGGTTAGTTTTTTCACAATTTGGAAAATTTCTTTTGGTTTTGATTTGGCTAGGATAATTCTGTTCGAAAAGTATATAGCCTGGGCAGCTTTGACTTCTGCTTTGTAGTCATTGATTGACTCTCGGTAGCGAGTTTTATTTCCTGGAGAATAGTCTAAACGCCATCGTCTTTCGGTTTTTCTGCATTGGCGTTTCTTATCCCCGAGAGCCTCCGTGTACCAGGGGGCAGTTTTGTGGGAGCGTTTCAGCGTGATTTTACTTTTAGGGAGGGTGTCTTCAAGAGTTTGTGTGATCCAATCTACGTAAGCCTGGTTGGCTAGACAAGGCTCCTCATTGTAGAGGGGTTGGTTGCTGGCGAGCTTGATAGACCATTCGTCGACTGAGAGGCGAGACCAAGCTCTGGTGAATCTTGTAGTGGGTCCAGTCGGTGGGGGTTTAAGTGTGGTCCAGGTGAAGGGCACCAGTAAGTGGCCCGTCCATGGGAGCGGAATTGGTAGTCCGGCTACAAGGTCTGCACAGTTGCTGAACACAGGGTCCAAAAGGTGGCCCTTAGTGTGAGTTGGGGTTTTGACATGTTGGGTTAGTTGCAGAGCAGCTAAGTCATCCACGAGCGTAGTGACTGTATGATCCATTGCGGAATCGAAATGAATGTTAAGGTTACCTAACAGAGTGAAATAAGAAGTGGTACTAACGCGTTCCGCCATAATCGAAGGAAGGAGATTGTGGAATTGCTTAGGGGGGCCTGGGGGACGGTAGATGAGTGTTCCTGAGAAGCAGTTATTGGGGAAAAGTTCGAGACTGAAGGCAAGGCTCTCACAGTCAGGAATGGTTTCAGGATTAACTTGGCAATGAAACTGTTCTTTATAAATGATTGCTAGACCTCCTCCTCTCCCCTCAGGTCGGTCCTGCCGAGTGATTTGGAAGCCTGGAGGGAGGGCGGTTACTAGGGAAGGGTCGGAGTCTGTGGTGAGCCATGTTTCCGTCAGGAATACTATGTCCGGCATGCGTTCTTCTAATAGTAGGGCAATTTCCGCCCTGTGTTTCGGCAGGGATCTGCCATTTAGCATGAACATACGATAATCGTGTGTTAGTTCAGTGGCAGGCTTAGGTTAAAGGTATGATTTGCATTTAGGACAGGTTTGTGGAATGTTTTCAGCGGGATAGAGATGCAATAGGCAGTTCGTAGCAGGGGGCCTGAGACTGTGAAGGGTTTCAGCACTGTAATACCTAGGCTCTTGTAGCTGAGGTATAGGGGATATGGCCCTGGGCCCGGACTCGGCGCGGACGAACGCAGACGAGCTTGCCTTAAGCGCGCCTTTGGTGCGCAATCGTCGCGCCCGCTGCGTTCATCCGCTGCGCTTCCGGTAGATGCACATGTTTATAGGGCAGAGAGAGGGTACAGGGGGGGTGGCCTCGAAGTGGGCGTGTCCCGTGGCTGGGCGTGGGTAATGGCGGCAGAAGTTAGTCAAGGATTCTCCCTCTTCAGCGCTAATTCCGCTGTGTGGGGGTGCCAGCACCAAGTAGATCGGGTGCCAGGGAAGCTAGGTGAGTGTTTTAAAAAACGATTTCTACACAAGTATTAAAAAGTGCAACGAGCGATAGTGACTACTTCCGGCTGAGCCTCAGGAGGTTCCAAAGTTAGATGCGACGCTAGTATTCAGCGCGCTTTTTGTAGTTGTTGCAGGAGGCGTGGCCTCAAAGTGGGCGTGACCCGTGGCTGGGCGTGGGTAATGGCGGCAGAAGTTAGTCAAGGATTCTCCCTCTTCAGCGCTAATTCCGCTATGTGGGGGTGCCTGCACCAAGTAGATCGGGTGCCAGGGAAGCTAGGTGAGTGTTTTAAAAAACGATTTCTACACAAGTATTAAAAAGTGCAACGAGTGATAGTGACTACTCCCGGCTGAGCCTCAGGAGGTTCCAAAGTTAGATGCGACGCTTGTATTCAGCGCGCTTTTTGTAGTTGTTGCAGAGGGCGTGGCCTCAAAGTGGGCATGTCCCGTGGCTGGGCGTGGGTAATGGAGGCAGAAGTTAGTCAAGGATTTTCCCTCTTCAGCGCTAATTCCGCTGTGTGGGGGTGCCTGCACCAAGTAGATCGGGTGCCAGGGAAGCTAGGTGAGTGTTTTAAAAAACGATTTCTATACAAGTATTAAAAAGTGCAACGAGCGATAGTGACTACTCCCGGCTGAGCCTCAGGAGGTTCCAAAGTTAGATGCGACGCTTGTATTCAGCCCGCTTTTTGTAGTTGTTGCAGGGGGTGTGGCCTCAAAGTGGGCGTGTCCCGTGGCTGGGCGTGGGTAATGGCGGCAGAAGTTAGTCAAGGATTCTCCCTCTTCAGCGCTAATTCCGCTGTGTGGGGGTGCCTGCACCAAGTAGATCGGGTGCCAGGGAAGCTAGGTGAGTGTTTTAAAAAACGATTTCTACACAAGTATTAAAAAGTGCAACGAGCGATAGTGACTACTCCCTGCTGAGCCTCAGGAGGTTCCAAAGTTAGATGCGACGCTTGTATTCAGCGTGCTTTTTGTAGTTGTTGCAGGGGCGTGGCCTCAACGTGGGCGTGTCCCGTGGCTGGGCATGGGTAATGGCGGCAGAGGTTAGTCAAGGATTCTCCCTCTTCAGCGCTAATTCCGCTGTGTGGGGGTGCCTGCACCAAGTAGATCGGGTGCCAGGGAAGCTAGGTGAGTGTTTTAAAAAACAATTTCTACACAAGTATTAAAAAGTACAACAAGCGATAGTGACTACTCCCGGCTGAGCCTCAGGAGGTTCCAAAGTTAGATGCGACGCTTGTATTCAGCGCGCTTTTTGTAGTTGTTGCAGGGAGCGTGGGCTCAAAGTGGGCGTGTCCCGTGGCTGGGCGTGGGTAATGGCGGCAGAGGTTAGTCAAGGATTCTCCCTCTTCAGCGCTAATTCCGCTGTGTGGGGGTGCCTGCACCAAGTAGATCGGGTGCCAGGGAAGCTAGGTGAGTGTTTTAAAAAACGATTTCTACACAAGTATTAAAAAGTACAACAAGCGATAGTGACTACTCCCGGCTGAGCCTCAGGAGGTTCCAAAGTTAGATGCGACGCTTGTATTCAGCGCGCTTTTTGTAGTTGTTGCACTGGGCATGGCCTCAAAGTGGCCGTGTCCCGTGGCTGGGCGTGGGTAATGGCGGCAGAAGTTAGTCAAGGATTCTCCCTCTTCAGCGCTAATTCCGCTGTGTGGGGGTGCCTGCACCAAGTAGATCGGGTGCCAGGGAAGCTAGGCGAGTGTTTTAAAAACGATTTCTACACAAGTATTAAAAAGTGCAACGAGCGATAGTGACTACTCCCGGCTGAGCCTCAGGAGGTTCCAAAGTTAGATGCGACGCTTGTATTCAGCACGCTTTTTGTAGTTGTTGCAGGGGGCGTGGCCTTAAAGTGGGCGTGTCCCGTGGTTGGGCGTGGGTAATGGCGGCAGAAGTTAGTCAAGGATTCCCCCTCTTCAGCGCTAATTCCGCTGTGTGGGGATGCCTGCACCAAGTAGAATGGTTGCAAGGGAAGATAGGTGAGTGTTTTAAAAAACGATTTCTACACAAGTATTAAAAAGTGCAACGAGCGATAGTGACTACTCCCGGCTGAGACTCAGGAGGTTCCAAAGTTAGATGCGACGCTTGTATTCAGCGCGCTTTTTGTAGTTGTTGCAGGGGGCGTGGCCTCAAAGTGGTGTGTCCCGTGGCTGGGCGTGGGTAATGGCGGCAGAAGTTAGTCAAGGATTCTCCCTCTTCAGCGCTAATTCCGCTGTGTGGGGATGCCTGCACCAAGTAGAATGGTTGCAAGGGAAGATAGGTGAGTGTTTTAAAAAACGATTTCTACACAAGTATTAAAAAGTGCAACGAGCGATAGTGACTACTCCCGGCTGAGACTCAGGAGGTTCCAAAGTTAGATGCGACGCTTGTATTCAGCGCGCTTTTTGTAGTTGTTGCAGGGGGCGTGGCCTCAAAGTGGTGTGTCCCGTGGCTGGGCGTGGGTAATGGCGGCAGAAGTTAGTCAAGGATTCTCCCTCTTCAGCGCTAATTCCGCTGTGTGGGGGTGCCTGCACCAAGTAGATTGGGTGCCAGGGAAGCTAGGTGAGTGTTTTAAAAAACGATTTCTACACAAGTATTAAAAAGTACAACAAGCGATAGTGACTACTCCCGGCTGAGCCTCAGGAGGTTCCAAAGTTAGATGCAACGCTTGTATTCAGCGCGCTTTTTGTAGGTTTTTGCAGGGGGCGTGGCCTCAAAGTGGGCGTGTCCCGTGGTTGGGCGTGGGTAATGGCGGCAGAAGATAGTCAAGGATTCCCCCTCGTCAGCGCTAATTCCGCTGTGTGGGGATGCCTGCACCAAGTAGAATGGTTGCAAGGGAAGATAGGTGAGTGTTTTAAAAAACGATTTCTACACAAGTATTAAAAAGTGCAACGAGCGATAGTGACTACTCCCGGCTGAGCCTCAGGAGGCTCCAAAGTTAGATGCGACGCTTGTATTCAGCGCGCTTTTTGTAGTTGTTGCAGAGGGCGTGGCCTCAAAGTGGTGCGTCCCGTGGCTGGGCGTGGGTAATGGCGGCAGAAGTTAGTCAAGGATTCTCCCTCTTCAGCGCTAATTCCGCTGTGTGGGGGTGCCTGCACCAAGTAGATCGGGTGCCAGGGAAGCTAGGTGAGTGTTTTAAAAAACGATTTCTACACAAGTATTAAAAAGTACAACAAGCGATAGTGACTACTCCCGGCTGAGCCTCAGGAGGTTCCAAAGTTAGATGCGACGCTTGTATTCAGCGTGCTTTTTGTAGTTGTTGCAGGGGGCGTGGCCTCAAAGTGGGCGTGTCCCATGGCTGGGCGTGGGTAATGGCGGCAGAAGTTAGTCAAGGATTCTCCCTCTTCAGCTCTAATTCCGCTGTGTGGGGGTGCCTGCACCAAGTAGATCGGGTGCCAGGGAAGCTAGGTGAGTGTTTTAAAAAACGATTTCTACACAAGTATTAAAAAGTACAACAAGCGATAGTGACTACTCCCGGCTGAGCCTCAGGAGGTTCCAAAGTTAGATGCGACGCTTGTATTCAGCACGCTTTTTGTAGTTGTTGCAGGGGGCGTGGCCTCAAAGTGGGGGTGTCCCGTGGCTGGGCCTGGGTAATGGCGGCAGAAGTTAGTCAAGGATTTTCCCTCTTCAGCGCTAATTCCGCTGTGTGGGGGTGCCTGCACCAAGTAGATCGGGTGCCAGGGAAGCTAGGTGAGTGTTTTAAAAAACGATTTCTATACAAGTATTAAAAAGTGCAACGAGCGATAGTGACTACTCCCGGCTGAGCCTCAGGAGGTTCCAAAGTTAGATGCGACGCTTGTATTCAGCGCGCTTTTTGTAGTTGTTGCAGGGGGCGTGGCCTCAAAGTGGGCGTGTCCCGTGGCTGGGCGTGGGTAATGGCGGCAGAAGTTAGTCAAGGATTCCCCCTCTTCAGCGCTAATTCCGCTGTGTGGGGGTGCCTGCACCAAGTAGATTGGGTGCCAGGAAGCTAGGTGAGTGTTTAAAAAAACGATTTCTACACAAGTATTAAAAAGTGCAACGAGCGATAGTGACTACTCCCGGCTGAGCCTCAGGAGGTTCCAAAGTTAGATGCGACGCTTGTATTCAGTGCGCTTTTTGTAGTTGTTGCAGGAGGCATGGCCTCAAAGTGGGCGTGTCCCGTGGCTGGGCGTGGGTAATGGCGGCAGAAGTTAGTCAAGGATTCTCCCTCTTCAGCGCTAATTCCGCTGTGTAGGGGTGCCTGCACCAAGTAGATCGGGTGCCAGGGAAGCTAGTTGAGTGTTTTAAAAAACGATTTCTACACAAGTATTAAAAAGTGCAAAGAGCGATAGTGACTACTCCCGGCTGAGCCTCAGGAGGTTCCAAAGTTAGGATGCGACGCTTGTATTCAGCGCGCTTTTTGTAGTTGTTGCAGGGGGCGTGGCCTCAAAGTGGGCGTGTCTGGTGGCTGGGCGTGGGTAATGGCGGCAGAAGTTAGTCAAGGATTCTCAGGAGGTTCCAAAGTTAGATGCGACGCTTGTATTCAGCGTGCTTTTTGTAGTTGTTGCAGGGGGCGTGGCCTCAAAGTGGGCGTGTCCCGTGGCTGGGCGTGGGTAATGGCGGCAAAAGTTAGTCAAGGATTCTCCCTCTTCAGCGCTAATTCCGCTGTGTGGGGGTGCCTGCACCAAGTAGATCGGGTGCCAGGGAAGCTAGGTGAGTGTTTTAAAAAACGATTTCTACACAGGTATTAAAAAGTGAAACGTGTCTCAGGAGGTTCTAAAGTTAGATGCGACGCTTGTATTCAGCGCGCTTTTTGTAGTTGTTGCAGGGGGCGTTGCCTCAAAGTGGGCGTGTCCAGTGGCTGGGCGTGGGTAATGGCGGCAGAAGTTAGTCATGGATTCTCCCTCTTCAGCGCTTATTCCGCTGTGTGGGGGTGCCTGCACCAAGTAGATCGGGTGCCAGGGAAGCTAGGTGAGTGTTTTAACCCCTTCCGTGCGGCCGCGATTTCCCACGTGTGCGGCCGCCGGACGAACACGGGCGGGCCGTGACGAACCCCAGCCGTCATCAGCACACGAGCACCGTAGTGCATGACGGCTGGGGTTCGTCACCAGCATGGAAGGGGTTAAAAAACGATTTCTACACAAGTATTAAAAAGTGCAACGAGCGATAGTGACTACTCCCGGCTGAGGCTCAGGAGGTTCCAAAGCTATCTGTCTATCTATCGCCCTCAATCTATCGATCTATCGCCCTCACTCTATCTATCTATCTATCTATCTATCTATCTATCTATCTATCTATCTATCTATCTATCTATCTATCTATCTATCTATCTATCTATCTATCTATCTATCTATCTATCTATCTATCTATCTATCTATCTATCTATCTATCTATCTCTCTATCACCCTCACTCTATCTATCTATCTATCTATCTATCTATCTATCTATCTATCTATCTATCTATCTATCTATCTATCTATCTATCTATCGCCCTCACTCTATCTATCTATGTAACGACCGGATTTTCGGACCAGATGTAATCAGCTCCTAGGAGCCCCTCTAACCCGGCCGGAACGTAATCACCTCCCTCCTTAGAACGTATTTACAATGGGTATGGATATATGTATCTACATCTCGTACCTAAGGATGGGGAAAATAGCAATAAACATGAATAGGTTCTCTACAATATCCTATTTATACCAACCAGTCTCGCGGCCACTTAGGCCCAGACTAATCTACCCTGGGGCAGTTCTAATTATGTACCATTACACACTGATCACCATCAGTGCTCACTCGACACGCAATCCGGCATGTCTACACACGGGCCTGCAGTCCCAGTGCTCTCATTAACACACGATCCACAATCCGGCAGATCTCCACACCGTGTATCTCCGGTGCTCTCATTAACGCCGTGTAGCAACGACGATCACTTTCCTATGAACACTTATGGAAGAAATCTCTCATTGTCTACTCAGGATAAAACTACGATAATAGAAATTAGTACGACTTTCCAAATTGAAATATGTACCTTCTGCTCTTGGCATCAAACGTTCCCTCTCTCCCTCATTACTCAGTCATCTCTTACCTGATCGGGAGTTGCATCCGTTCATGCAAACAATGTCTGACTAGAAGACCAGGTTACCCTGATTGAACAAGAATACAAGGCACATGTCGGTTCACTAAGAACTGGGGTGTTTTATTACAATAAAAATAAACACAATACTACACAATGTATATTCTGCAAAGAAAAGTAAAGGTTAGAACGCGCGCTTAATATGGGAAAGGGCGGAGGTCACCTGGTTAATATGAAGTTGGGGTCCGGCAGTCATCTAGGTTCCCTTCTCGTCTCTGTGTCTTGGCTCGTCTCGGAATCACACCTCAGCAGTCACGGGTACACGTCTGCACCGCTATGCTCAATCTCCTCTGCTTCCCTCCAAGTCACTGGAACCTTGCTTGCTCTTGACTACCGTCTCTTTCTCTCTCTCTCTCTGTCTCTGTGCGCTCCGCGCTACTTCTCCTTCAGTCTTTCTCAGAAAGAGTCTCGGGTTCAAAATTTTTCTCGAACTTCAAAAATGGCAACTGTCCGCCTCAGAAATAATTAATGGCATAGATGCTAACGGCTAGCTGCCGCCTACAGACTGACTGACTCACTGCCTAACACTTTAGCTAATATGGAAGCTTGTCCCTTCATGGAAAGTTACGGCCAGTAACCTGCCGCCCACCAAATTCTTGTACCTCCCCGTACCAAAGACACGTTCCCAGCCGGCCGGCCTGAAGTTGTGTCTTCGGAGTGGAGAAAAATACAGTCTTTCGATAAGGGCCAGCCTGAGCCGGTTCTCTCCAAGCGAACAACACCTCGAAACTAAAACATTACACTTGACCTAGAAAGCCTCTCAAGCTACCGGGCAGAAAGCAAAATGGAGTCCGTCCCGTTTAGGGCCTACAAGGCCCAAAAATACGCATAACTCCATGGGAGATATACTAACACTCTTGCAAAAGGATGGATCCTCACTAATACTTATATATCTATCCCCTAGCTTAAATTTATAAGCCCTGATCTAAAGAAAAGGGTACGAAAATGCACTCCTGTGCCTCATGGATAGGTCCTACTTATAGTCCTAATCCCTATACTATACGGGTAATAGGCTGGAGTCATCTTCCATCATCCTCCCTCTAAAGAGGGTCGGAAAAGTCGGTTATTACAATCTATCGCCCTCACTCTATCTATCCATCTATTGCCCTCACTCTATCTATCTATTGCCCTCACTCTATCGATCTATCTATCAATCTATCTATCTATCTATCTATCTATCTATCTATCTATCTATCTATCTATCTATCGATCATCTATCTATCTATCACCCTCACTCTATCTGTCTATCTATCGCACTCACTCTATCTATCGCCATCACTCTATCTATCTATCTATCTATCACCCTCACTCTATCTATCTATCGCCCTCACTCTATCTATCTATTGCCCTCCCTCTATCTATCTATCGTCCTCACTCTATCTATCACACTCACTCTCTCTATCACATCACCACAGCATCACTCAGCATTACCACAGCATCTCTCAGGGGCACTGCAACATCACTATGCGCTACCACAGCATCACTGAATGCCACAGGATCACTCGTCGCCACCACAACATCACTCAGCGCCACCACAGCATCAAATGTGTGCAACCATTCAACAACAACTGGTTCAAATATGTTCTATCAATGTTTCAAGCTTTATTACAAATGTCACAAAAAGATGTTAACATTTCACTTCTGTTCCTGGATTTTCGTCACAATAAAATACACTGAACATAATCTTCACAAAAGTTATTTACAAAAGTTTAAGCTATTGCCATTATAACTTACAATAACTTTTATTTCAATATTAATTATTAAAAAAATAAAAGCCATTGTTATTTGTAATATCAATACATCTAAGTCACGTAAATACAACACATATTGCATTAGAAATGCTATAGGTGTCACATTTGCGAAAGTTATAACTATTGGCATTGTAAATGACAAAGCTATTAATTTCGCTATTTTCAAAACCAACACATAAATACAAAATTTGTCATTTACAATACCAATAGCTCAAACTTTCCTAATGCGAGACCTATTGCATTGCAAATGCTTGTTCAAAGGAGGCAGTAACTTATTTGCAAGGAGAATGCTGTCTCCGTTGGACAGCTAACCCTTTGGGAAAAGTGTGGGGGCGTCAGGCAGTGGTCCATGGCACAAAAGACTGTCGCCCCTTGATTTGTTGCCAAACAGGATTTTGTTTATATCTGATCTGGTTCCTTTAAAGAACAAGGGGTGCTTTATGCTATTCCTTTCAGGTAACCATGCCTGCCACAGGGGGTTGCAAACTGCAACCTGACTAATTACTATTAATTAGGCACGTCATTCTGTAACCTCCTTGCTACTCTAGATTTTGGGATGAGACCTAATAGTTCAAAGGTTGCATAGCAAAATTAGAAACTGGTTGCAAAAATTCAATGCGGGAATAACAACCACTTTTTACAAACAATATACTTTGGATTTAGACAAGCCATGTTAGCATTCCTCCCACTTACTTCACATTACATAATAAGTAAATAAATAAAAGAATCACAGAAATTAACAGAAATCAAAAATATTTTACTAGGATTATACAAAGTTCAACAAGTTTTAGCTCAGTTAATGACATCAAAATCTTCCTGTTAATATTTAAAATAGCATGTCTTAGTATGTGCAAGACAACACAACTATACAGCATATGAATTAGGGATTCAAGGGAGCGGTGGTAGAGCCTACTGAGTAATATACACATTCTGGTTCATTTACTTATAAATACAGTCTGACACTTCGCCGACATGGAAAACCAAGCAACACGAAAGTGTCATTTTTATATTTAACAGCAATCCAAATGATGCAATATTAATTCTCAATGCTGTAAATTATGCCTTTGTTTTAGGGTTAAATTATGTGTTGTTTAAGTCTGTTTCATGGGGGATACCCTAATTAAAGTCCCATCTTATAAGTACCTGCCTCACAGGAGACGTGATTTTCTGGCTAAACAACTGACTTGGAACCATGGGACGCGAGTTCTATTTCTGGCTTCAGTGCTGTACTGAAAACTGATTCTAGGTAAATTCCTTAATCTCCCTAAGCCTAAAACTGCAAATGAATGAAAGTGATGCAAATGCGAAATGCGGTGTAATGGCTGCATTCAGAAATGAATAGTTGTCCATTAATGCACGACAATGTCACTCCCCAACAAGTGTTGCACTTTATAAATAGCCCTACTTAAATATCCAAGTAAGTATATGTGTGAATGTCTTGCTTTAATGCACAATTTGATGTCTAACCCAACATAGAGGCATTAAGTAAGGTTTTTATAATCACATTGCACTCTGCAAGAGTCAGCCTATATATCACGAAAAATCACAGAAGTGATGGGTAGAAATGTTTGAATCATTTTGAATAAGAAATCAGGCTGCACCTCAATGCTGATGCCCAGTAAGGTCTATTGTCACATTTATAGGGGCTGGCCTAGCAACAGAGATTCGGGTTAGGGCCAAGCCTAATATGCGTTTAGTTGGCCTGTGCAAGCAGTGGAATGAGCAGAATGTCCCCAGAGCAAGGCCCAGAAAATCATATCCATAAATCATTTCAGAATTGGGCATGTGCATAATCCCAGTGCTGCCTCGCCTGATAGCAGTGTGTATAATATATGGGATTCTGTAATCGCTGTACAAAAACCCGTCTCTAATTTACTTGTAATCAGTGACTTCTGAAAGACCCAGTCGCTTATTATAAAGGAGTAACGTCAGAAGTCAACTGTAATAACTTATTACAGTTGAGTGCTGCAGACAGAGCCAGCAGCCGAGGTGGAATGCAGGGCAAGTCATGGAGCACAATTAAAGCAGCTGTTTAAAAACCAAACACGAAATGTCTGTTTTCTCTTTTCTGCTTTATTTTTCTAGCTTGCATTTGACAAGAAGAAAGGAGACATTTTATGGCAACATGTTTATTTTTGCTCTTCTTGTTATTAGAACTTTTCTGCATGTTTCTACTGCATCTTTGTTTAAAAAAAGAACCTGGATTAAACTTCTTCTAAAATCTTCCCGCAATAAATATCTAAGAGCTTTTTTGATGTTTAATTAAAGTTTTTGAGCATGAGATTCAGTTTTTATTCTTCATCTTTGCAAACAAGCTTTCTGTTTAAGAGGAAAGAGCGAAGCACCAAAGATTTAAGTGTTATGCAAGAAAGGTGATGGAGTTTCCATGTATTATAAGGAATAAAGTACCCCACCAAACAAAATAAGGATATTGAAAGTCATCTCGGAGTTGCTAATCTTGTTAAGGAACTCAGCCTTCGGCCTTATTCTTAAATATGGTCACAGAACTCCTCAGTGACTTGAAATATCCTTATCATTTATGTCAGGGTGTACTTTATCCCAAATATATAGACATACACTTCAATTATTACAGTAAGAAGAGTCTTCATATACTTTGTGTACCAACGTGGTCAACTATAGCACTCATGTGAATCATAACAACTTGCAGAATGCCAACCCTAGATCTTTAGATAAAGACGACCTCTCACTACTAAGACTGAAGTTACATGCTAACACATGATGATTTTTCATCATGTGAAGTTAATAAAGACAAATAATATTATATTCAACTCTCCAATGTAGTTTTTACATCCACCTTTGTCGGTTTTGCTTGAGAAAATTAAATATCTTTCAAAACAAATTTTAAAGGAGGGATTCCTAGAGTGGGTGATTTTACAGGCTTGAGCAAGGATTACCTTCCAATGGCTGAGCTATGAATTTCTCAAATCAAAAGCCATTTATATTCTGAGAACACAGATGTACTGCCAGTGAATGAGTGACTATTGCTAATGACACGGAGGATGAAACCTGGTAATAAAGATGCAAGAAACTGAGTTACTGGTTAAGGGGATGCAACACATCTCAATCACCAACCACAATTCTTTTCAGGATGAAGCCACAAGCCAACCCTAAATTAACCTGTTCATCCCTTGGGTAGCTTGGCACAGAGTACTCTGGCTTAACTCAGAGGAAATGCATACAGAATTTGTGCAACACTTCAAACAGCAGCACAGTGAAAACACACCACAGAGGGATCCCACAACAATTAAAACAAATAGAGTAGTTGTTAATAACAGAACAAGACAAAAACAACAAATATCTAATCAGTAGAATTTGTGATAAGCAGATTTAAAGATTTTAGGGAAAATAGTGCCAAAAAGTACAAAGCGCCAACTGTGAATATCTGGTCGCACTGGGCACGGACAAAGCATAAGTTCAGGTTGGCTGGGAGGCAGTGTGGGCCAGCTACAAGGACTCAGTTAGACCCGCTAAACAAAGTACCTTAAATCCTGGTTTGCGTAGCGTTGATCCACGTGGAATATGCCTTACGCAACTGGAGTGATGCGTCTGTTCCAAAATGCAGTGAGGGTGCTATGTGGGGTCCTGCGTCAGCGTTGAGGATCAACTCAACGAGCGCTTGCGCTGCAGAGTCCGGTGTCACGGATGTGTTGCACAGTAATTCTTTGGTTCTGAGGAGGTGCAAGGCTGGGATGCAGAGTCTTGCGACGTCGCAAGCCGAACGTCTGTGAGGGATTGAAGGTCCTGCGCGGGGGATACGTTCCACACTGGCCGTTCAAAAGAGGCTGTGGGCTGCGAAGACGACGCAGGTCTTTGTGACAGGTCTGACCCATGCAGCAGTGGTGATGCGTCAGTTCTGTCGGGTCCACAGAGACTGGTAGGGCACAAAAGGCCCACATCTAAGGGTCCAGGATTTGGGTAGCACCACTTCACAGAAAAGACTCACACATGCAGAGTCCAGGTGCTGGGTCAGGGTCGTTAAGAGAATTCTGACCCTGAGACTCATGTCAGGAGGCCATCCAACTAGCCCTTAGAGTCACTCTGGGATCCTGGGTTCAAACAGATGCAGGTCCAGTGGTTCTCATCCAGATAGGAGGGTAGTAGGTCAGCAGTCCTTCAGAGCAGCTGCCCAGCAGAGTGGCAGTCCTTTCAGCAGCACAGCAGTCCTTCCTGGCAGAGTATTCACAGGTCCAGAAGTGCACTGAAGAGGAGGCGTCTAAGGTCCAATGTTTAAACCTTGGGCCCTTCCTTTGGAAGGTGGGAGAAGCTTCTAGAAATTATTTTTCAAGTGTGCAGGCTTCCTGTCTTCCTGCCCTGTCTCCAGACTAACTACTGGGGTATGCAATCCTTTGCGTGGAGGCAGGATACAACCTATTCAAGTGAAATTAGGGCTGTGTCCAGCTCCACCCTCTAATCCTGCCAGTGATGGTCCATCCAGGCAGACCGAGCTCTCTATTGTGTGTGGCAAACTAGGGGGAATACACAAAGCCCAACTGTCAGCTACACCCAGTCATGTGACCCATAGACAGGGTATAGGCACTAAATGGCTGAGGCAGGAAAATGTCAACTTTCTAAAAGTAACAACATTATAATGGGGCGACATTTCACTCCAAACCACTGGCACAGCCAATTCCACCTCTGCATCAATTCATTTAACCATTTTCATTTTTCTCCAAAAAATCATCCATACATTGTTCAGTTCGAAGCTGTTTAAATCCACATGCAAGGAGTTGCATTTTCCCAGGATTCTCATGCTCAAGTTGGGCCATCCGAACCTCTAAGCAAGAACACGTACAAGCTCAAAGTTCATATTAGCAGTTTATTAAAAAAACCACTGCATTTCAAACCACTCGGGCCCTTCGTCAGGGGTCACTGAAAATAACGATAAAACATGTATTATTAATCCATTCCTCTGTGTTTATACAAAAACATATGTTCGATGTTCATTTTATTTCTCTTTCCAGTCACTAGCTTTTATTTAAATTAAGTACTCTGCACTGCAACATTACCATCAACAACCCTTTTACTACTTCTAGCAAAACTCGATCACTGCCCTCTGTTTGACTTCACGTGACTCAGTGTCTGTCCATTTTAATCTCCCATCTCATAAAGACTTTCACTCCCCTCCCATCGTTCTCCTTTGTTTAAACACTGTCCATTCGGTTCCCTCATTTGTTCAACTGAAAACTATTTCAGTTTCACCCCCTCTCGATCTCCTTTATGTTAACTACCCTCATTCTCTCCCTGCACCAAACTACCCCCTGTGCTGTTTTACACTTGACCCTCCCCTCTCCTCATCATGCGTTCGCACGCCCCATCAATTTCCCCTTTCCATTCTGCCAGCCGGTGCCGCTCCATTCTATTTGCTTAGCACGTACCTGCTAAAAATAACCATCTTTCTTAGTCTTTCACCAAAGGAGTTTGCTATCTCTATGAACCACCCACATATAAACACCACGTTCGATCCTCCCATCTACAAACCCGCCCACTTTTTCCAACTCGAAATTCACCTGTGTCACATTAATTACCCAAGTTTGCTTCTATCCTACAATACCCATAATGCACCCAATTGTTACATGTAACGTTGCCAAAATAATTTGTGCGAGTCTCAGATTTAAATGCTATCTGTGCTATTAAATACCCATTTAAAAAACATTTGCATCACGAACAACATAAGGAAAGTCCAATGTTTTTTTCTTCTTCATATTTTCATGTTCGTCTGACTCAGATACAAATAAACGTTGCTAGTAGAACTACGATGGTCCGCCTTCCATGGAGATAGTGACATAATTTCCAAACGATCCTCATATTATGTGGGTGCAGACCCGAAGGGGCTTAACTTTTTGAAAAAACACACGAAGTGCGGGTTGCACACCGTCTCTTAAGGTTGTATTTTCTTAATTGTAAACATCCGAGTTCTGCTTTGCGTGCTTTATCAGTGGTAACGTGCCTAGCCCAAACCGCACGGATTAAACTTAACAACATTATAATGGGGCGACATTTCACTCCAAACCACTGGCACAGCCAATTCCACCTCTGCATCAATTCATTTAACCATTTTCATTTTTCTCCAAAAAAACATCCATACATTGTTCAGTTCAAAGCTGTTTAAATCCACATGCAAGGAGTTGCATGTTCCCATTTGGCAATTACAGCGTACTAAGTATAATAAGGTAACTCCAATGTTAGCCTTAAGAAGAGGTAGGTCTTGCAGTAGTGAAAAACGAATTTAAGGGGTTTTCACCACCAGAACCTGTAAAACTTAAAAGGACATGTCCTACTTTTTAAATACACTGCACTCTGCCCTCTGGGATGTTCAGGCCCTACCTTAGGGGTGTGTTACAAGTATTTAAAAGGAGGATTTGGAAGAGAAGGGGTCAAGTCCTTCAATACGCTTCAGAGCGAATATGAGCTTGTGGACACCGAGTATTTTCGTTATGCACAGGTCTCACACTCATTCCAATCTTTGTTGCCTAAGGGTTCCAACCCCCCGGAGACCTCTCCCCTGGAAGACAGAGTTTTAGACGGTCACCTCCTCGACAAAACAATCTCATTAATATATAAAAAGCTAATAAATCACATGGCAGACCCTCTACGGATACTGCGGGACAAGTGGACGCAGGATGGAATAGAACTAGACAATGAGGATTCGCAAGCTGCAATATCCTCCCCTAAAGAGGTGGCTATTCCGGCACGTTTGCGACTGATTCAGCTTAAAATTCTTCATAGGATCTACATAACAGGGCCCCAGTTAGTGCACCTGGGGTTGTCTAACACAGGCAAATGCAAAAGAGGTTGCGGCCTCACCGGAACATTCATGCACATCATCTGGGAATGCACACATATTAGCTCTTACTGGCTCCAAATCCATTACACAATCAATGAGGTGTTTTGTGTCTCTCTCCGCCTGGAAGCGAGACGATGTATTTTAAATATTTGGGAGCCCACAGACTTGAACACTTCTCAGATGCAATGGGTCACACTGGGGTTCATGTTGGCCAAACGAAACATCACTCAACTGTGGGGGGCAGCTCAACCGCCCACTCTGGAAGCCTGGGGAAAGAACCTTGATTGGTGTATGTTCAGAGAAAAAACGGTATATTTGGCAAGGGGGTGTCCTAGGAAATGGTCCAGTATCTGGAATCTGTGGAATGTTTATAGATCTGCGTACCCCCTCGAAGTTTTGAGCATGATGACCCTATATCCCCATGATGTTCCTCTCTACGATGAAGTCAATGTATCCTTCCACCCATGCGTACTGTAATGTATAACCTGCACAACCCTCTGCACTGTACTGTTTTGCCGATGTGCGTTTCAATAAAAAGATTTATAAACCAAAAAAAAAGGAGGATTTGGGCATGGCAAAACCTGAGACATGTTTAAAGGGCTACTTAAGTGGGTGGCACAATCAGTGCAGCAGGCACGCAAGTAGCGTTCAATTTACAGACCTAGTGTACATGGAGACCCCTGTACTCCAGGTATATTAAATAAGCCAATTGGGAATACATCAGTTTTAGCATGTCCTACGGAGTGAGTAAATTATCTTTAGCACTGGTAAGCAGTGTGCAGAGTCCTAAGGGCAGAAAAAACAACATAAGCAAAAACAAGGGGAGGAAGGCAAAATGTTTGGAGAAAGACCACCCCATGGCTGACAGGCCTAACAAAAGATGACTTATGTAGGCAGTAGAAAATGCCAAGCTAACATTGCCTTAGTAATACAGAAGTAATATAGATTGTCTCAATCAGAATGCATAGATGTCTGTGGTACCGACATCGGAAGGATTTTTAAATATATCTATGAACACTGTTCAGTAACCTTAATTTTCATGTATTACAATTGTTGGAAACTACCAAATTTCAAGCACAAAACCACCATTTACATTAAGACATCTGAAGCACATTTTTCAAGTACAAAATCAACATTGGCATTACCACTTTAATATAAAATAAACAATACCTCCATGCTCATTTAAAATAAACTCCACTGGATCACTAACACCTGAGCCCGAGCACTGAGGTTGCAGAAGAATAACCTTTGCTTTGTGAAATCTTGGATCTGTTGGGTGAATGTCAGCGAAAGTCTCCTGAAGTAATTTAACATCTGTAGAAGTAGAAGAACATAAAATAGATTATAAAACAAGACAGTTTTAAGCAGGTAGATAAAAATACACGAGCCTTCACTGTTCTACATAAACAAACAAGAAAAACAAAGCCATAGGCACTGGTCCTAAAATTATAAACTCAATCAGTGTTTTATAAGATAACAAATGTCAATAGGGTACCACAAGGAATAATATCATTGATTCAAATGAAAACAGCAACACAACTTCTGTGAGTGCATTTCTCCTTCTAGACATACCTAACAATGCAACACCAACACCAATGAGACCACAATATGCTGCCACTCCACGGACCTCTCCGATCTACATGCTCCCACCCCACAATCTTTTCTACCCCTTCCAAGTGCACCAGAACAAACATTTTAAGTGATACTGATCTACTTAAGTGTATTGTAGTTCCGTGAGTTTTTGGGTCTGGTTCGGTGGTTCCGAACCCGTACAATAAAGGTCGTCGGAAATAGACGATTTTGGTGTCAGCAGACCGCAAATGACGAGTGTCATGTGTCCGAGTGTTTTCGCATGAATCGATCGATGAGAACACTCCGTATTCAAGGATTTAGTTCGAACCTTCGGGTTCCATTTTGTGTACGGCAGCCATTTTGTATGGTTGCCCTCACATGAGTCCTTGAGACACGTACGTCTTAGCTGACTTCTGAATGACCCGGCCGAACTGACTCCTTGCCCGAGGCTGACCTCACTGAGCCTGTTCCTTTTTAACCTCTTGGCTGCTAATGACAAGGGTAACTCGTCATGGACTTTCCGTTGATTTCAATGGAAATTATATGATCAGAAGAATAATGCCTTAGCAGTAAAGGGGTTAAGCAGCTGGTTAGATAAAGATCAAAGAGTAGGACATGCCTGAGTTTACGGTACACTGCTCCCACCCTTTCTATCTCACTTCCAATCTGTTTCTGTTCCTTCCTTTATGACATAATCACTGATTTGGGTTGAGAGTTTATGATGGGTTTGTCCGGCCTGATCCGACAAGAAACTTGGAATGTGCTTGGTCATTTCTGGCGGGCTGGACAATGAAATGGGATTGCTGTCATACGCTACTTTTAAATTGTCGCACTGTCATTGGTCCATTTGTATGAACTCAATGCTAATTTGAAATGTTGCCTGAGGCTTGATTTTTGGCATAAAAGACCATGCTCCGCTTATTAAATTTGTGCAGTCTCTAGCGAACCACCGTGTGTGCTTCGTAGATCTCTGTTCGTGGTTGCAGCTAATAAACTTTGGTCTTTGACGTCATCAAGAAGTATCCCGTGTCTCTGTTTGCCAAGACAGGGGAACTCGAAGGCATCGGGCGTTCTCCCTGACGCCGCTGGGTTCTAAAACCCGGTTCTTCAGTTGGCGCTCAACGTGGGGCGACTTCAGAGGTACCGGTCCAAGCCTGAAGATCGTGAGGAGCTTTGTGTTAAAATTCTGGAGGAAGGCCTACCACTTCATCGACCCCTGTATGTCGGCGTGGTCCGAAAGTCTTTGCTGCAAGGTTTCCCGCTTTCCGACAGCTACGAAGGACTGCTGTCCTGACTGTCGCCCTGTTTTGCAGCCTTAGACGTTTGTAGAGCGAGACGATTGACGGGTCTTCTGGTGACGCCATCGACATTTCAGTTAAGTATGAGTGGAGCGTCTCCTAGTCCTTAGTTTGTTTTTGGTATCCCTTTAGTGGATCGCTTTCATTTGGTACCTGCAGGCCCCAAAGCCAAGGGACTCGTGTATTCGCTAGACTATCTTTTTGAGATTTCCCTTGTAGTTTGACGCTAGACTAGTGAGCAAGATGCCTGGTCTTAGCAGACTTGGTAAGATATTTGGTTGTGGTTGTTCTAAGGATTCCCGGTTAGAGGATTCGTGTCCGGTTCCTCCGATTGGAACTCCTACCTATGAATTATACGCGAAGCATGGTGTAGGTCCTATTAGTTATAATGAGATCTGGGTAAAGTATACGAGGAAAGACGGTGTCCTACAGTGGCCCCGTTACAGTAGTTTTGAAACTGAGATTCTAGATAATCTCGAGGTGAAATTATTCAAGATGAAAGCCCGGCCGGCAATGTTTGACTCTTTCCGCATATGGCGCAAATAAGCCAAACAGAAAGAAATCAAATTAGCGAAGAAGAATAAACGAGAACGAGGTATGTCAATGGTACAAGCTGATGTTGCATTTAGGGATAATGAGGAAGAGCAAGAAAGTGAGCAGATGCTTAGAGTGAAGAAGTTAGCGGTAGACAGATGCTACCCAGTTTTGCCGCTTAAAAAGCAGGAAGAAAAGAAAGATCTTGCGACAGATCCTTTAATGTCGCATCTATTGAGTTCGCCACCCCCTTATGCACAGAGTGCTACGGCACCACCGTCATCAGTTGTGGCTGTGCAAGCTCCAGTTGTTGTGCCACCTGCGATTCCTCCACAGCCAGCTCCTCTTCTGTTGGCTACTGTTCCTTTGGCGCAGCCTCCTCAGGGGCCGCCAACTTTGCCTTCCCCTTTGTCTGCTACTTCTACGCCTGATCTTACTGCTCCTTCTGTTTCGACTTTGGATTCTTCTACTATTGTTCCGTCTTCTCTTATTCTTCCATCTTCTCCTTCTACTAGACAGCAAATGACTGCTGCTTTTTCTGGTTTTCTGACTCCTTTGTTGGGACAATTGGGTATGTCTCCTGTGAATGAGAGTAAACAATCGCGTAGTCAATTGCCTGACACAGATGAGCGTGTAATTTTGGATCACATGGCACGTAGATGGATTACGTATACCTCCCAGTATGATCTTGAGGGTATTATGGATGTTTTCCAACAATGGAAAGCACCAAAGCAACGGTACGTTTTTGAAATGATGTGTGTGTTCCTCCATAAACAGTGGATGGACGAAGTGGGTAAGGCGCCTGAAGAATTACATCGAGTGCGTTCCGAGTTTGCGAAAGGGACAATTGTGAGTCTCCTCGACATCGAGAGAGCAGTGTCAACGTTGTTGTCGTTTCGTAATAATGCTCCTTCTGAGCAGTTGCTCGAGCCTGATTCGTCAGTTAGGAGAAAAGCGCGTCAATATCCGATGCGTGAGGTTCCTCCAGTTTGGAGACCTCAAGATGGAAATGTTCCTGCGCACTTCCAGCGTGTTTGGGTACATGTTCCTTGGAAACGTGCTGAAGTTTTAGCACTTAAGCAGACTTTACCTGATCCGCGCAAAAATCCGGCGGGATATTATAAAGAGCTCACTCAAACTGTGGGTTCGTGCATCATGAATTTAGCGGACATAGACATGTTGTTTGGTAATGTTGTCCCACAGCCTATCTGGAATGTGATTCGACATACGGATCACGATAATGAATTGGGTGATACATGGGTTAATCTTGTTGCTGCGAACGATAGACAAGTTGGAGGTACTAAGCCTGAAGATCTTATTACTGAACTTCCCGGTAGGATAATTAACTATATGAAGACTTTGATGCCAGAAGTACGTGTTAATTGGGACAAGTTGTCTGCATGTAAGCAGAAGAAAGACGAGACTGTGTCTGATTTTTTCACACGGTTTGAAGAGACTTTTGTAGATCATAGTGGTCAGGATATGGCTATCGAGGGTGGCCAGAAATTGTTTGTTGACAAGTTTGTGCATAATTTGCTTCCCGAGTTGTGCAGTTGAAGGATTCTGAGAGTGCTTGGCCCGTTTTCACATCAGCACAGATTTTAGCTATGGCTCAGTACTATGAAAATAGGCGCAAAGATGAGTTAGAGAAAGCGGATAAGAAGACTAAGGAATGGAAGACTAAAGTTCTTCTACAACAAGCTTATCCACCCCGTACTAATAGTCAGCGCGATTATCAGCAACCTCAGCAGTATTCGAGAAACTCGCAAAGGAACGATTCTTCTCAACAGCGTTTCCCGTATGGTCCTAATCAGTGTGCATATTGCAAAGAAGAGGGGCATTTTAAGAATAGTTGTCCGGTTCTGTTACAGCGCACAAATGGTGTTTCTGGTGTACGAGGTCGAGGTGCTCAACAAGCACCTAGAGGTAGAGGCCGCGGACAGAACGTACGTCCTTTGCCTCCACAGAACTCGATGAATAGTTTTGATCAACAGCATGGTTCGTTTGGTAGGCAGCACAGTACTATATGGATGATTACTATGTTGAAGGTGACGAAGGGAATGGTAATGATTGTTAGGACAGCCATGGACAAAGAGAAGGAGTTGTTTCAGTTCCAGTAGATCAGAGTGGACCCTATGTTGAAGTGATTGCATCAGGTGTGCCAGGACATTTTCTGCTAGATACTGGTGCTACAAAGAGTTTTATTATGCACTCTAAACTCCCTGGCGCACCTTTGTCTGGCTTTGATAATGTTTCTGTAGGTTTTTCTGGCGCCCCCGTTACAAATCCGATTTCTGCTCCTTTGTCTCTTTCTGTTGGACCGTGTAAGATCGAGGCACCCCTTCTTTTGACTACAGGTTGTAATGAGAATTTGTTGGGTTTTGATTTATTGAAGACATTGTATGCGACACTGTATTGTTCTCCGTCAGGAGTACATCTTACCTTGGGTGAGAGAGTGATCTCTCCGATGTATATATCGAAAGATAGTCTTCCATCGGAATTGTCTTCTTTACCAGATTCATTGTGAGCTACTGGTCCGAATGATGTGGGCCTACTGGAAATTCCCCCATATGTTGTGACACTGAAGGCGAATGCTAAGTTACCGCGCATTCCACAGTATCGAATTTTGAGTGATGGTGAGCGTGCACTTTTAGCGATCATTTATGATCTGATCGAAAAGGGTGTCGTTGAGGAAACGAGAGGTAATGTGTGCAATAGTCCCGTTTTGCCTGTTCTGAAGAGAACTGATTCTTCACAGCCTCCTGTATATAGGTTTGTCATCGATCTTCGAGAAGTGAACAAGATTGTTGTTCCACAATTTCCTGTTGTGCTTGATATTACAGCATTGTTGACTCTGATTCCGGCTACAGCCACATGGTTTTCGGTGATTGACTTGAAGAATGCTTTCTTCAGCATCCCGATTGCCATGGAGAGTAGGGACATCTTTGGATTCTCTTTAGGAGGACGAAGTTTCCGCTTTAAGCGCGCTCCTCAAGGTTACTGCGAGAGTCCATCGAACTATAGCCAAGTTTTGAAAACACAACTTGATCTGTTGATTTTACCAGATGGTGCAGCCCTTATTCAGTACGTTGATGATTTGCTAGTGACCGCTGATACTGAAGGGATTTGTAGGGAAGCCACTTTGTCGTTACTACGCCATTTGTCTGATTGTCATCACAAGGTTTCTCTCTCCAAGTTACAATATTGTAGACAAGAAGTAACCTACTTAGGTCGCCTCTTATCGAAGGAGGGAAGGAAATTGACCCCAGAGAGAATTCAAGCTATTGCGAAAATGAGTGTGCCTACGACACAGAGAGAAGTACGTGCGTTTTTGGGTATTACGTCGTACTGTAGACAGTGGATTCCTAATTTTTCTTTGTTAGCGAAGCCTTTGATAGCTCTTACTGTTAAGGATACTCCAAATCCTATTCCTTGTACTGACGAATGTCAAAAGAGCTTTTCCGAACTACGCAACGCGTTGTGTTCGGCTCCTGTGTTGGGTACTCCCGACTACAGTAAGCCTTTCACATTGTATGTTCACGAGAGAGAGGGATGTGCATTGTCAGTCTTGACTCAGCAATTTGGTGATAAGCAACGTCCATGTGCTTACTTTTCGTCGACTTTAGATCCGGTAGCTAGAGCGTTGCAGAGTTGCTTGAGAGCTACGGCGGCAGCGGCTGTTTCAATTCGACAGTCTGCTGGTTTGGTTATGGACAACACGTTAGTGGTTATGGTTCCACATGCAGTATATACCTTGTTGAACCGTACGAAGACACAGCATTTAACTAGTGTTCGGTTGTCGGGTTACGAGTTGACGTTGTTAGCGAGTCATGTGCACATTAAACGATGCAACACGTTGAATCCAGCCACGTTGTTGCCAATTACAGTTGAGACAGATAGTGAAGAACAACATGACTGTTTTCTGAGAACTGAAGAAGAAACGAAAGGGAGAGTAGATTTACGTGACACTCCTCTTCCAGAATGTGATGGCACATTGTGGGTTGATGGCTCGTGTTTTAAGTTACCGAATGGTGATACGACTGCGGCATATGCTGTTACGACTTTGCATACGATTGTTGAAGCTGCGTGTATTCCACATAATTCAGCACAAGCAGCGGAGTTGATTGTATTAATGAGAGCATGTGTGTTAGCAAAAGGAAAACGAGTGAATGTGTATACTGAGAGCCAATATGCATTTGGCGTGGCTCATAGCTTTGGACGTTTGTGCCGTGAACGTGGATTTTTAACTTCGCATGGGACGAAGATCCAACATGGACAGTTGGTGAATGAACTTCTTGAATCACTTACTTTGCCGCTACAAGTAGCAATTGTTAAATGCAGTGCCCATAAGAAAGTTACGGATGATGTTGGTCGCGGAAATGCATTTGCAGATGAAGTTGCGATAGAAACTGCGAGAAATGTGATGAGTCGAATGTATGTTGCGGGTCCGGCGAGATGGGTTACAGAGAAGAGTATGTGTGAAGATACGATTGAGAGTGTGAAATCCATTCAAGCTGAAGCTACAGAGAAAGAGTTGAATGAATGGAGAGAAAGCAAGGGTAGATTGGATTTGAGTGGTTGTTGGACTGATTTGTCTGAGCATCAAAGATGGTTGTTGCCTGACGCGTATGTGCTTCCGGTTGTTACAATGGCTCATGGCATGGCACATATCAGCGTGAAAGGGATTTGTAAGTTGTTGGCTCCGGTTTGGAAGAATGCGGGAATTCCAAAATGTGCAGAGAACTTGGTTAAGAACTGTATGGTGTGCCTGATGTATAATCCTGGTAGGGGGACTCCAACACCAGCTGGTCATTTTGCTCCTCCTACGTATCCGTTCGAGGCTTTGCAGCTAGATTTTATCCACATGGAAAGATGCAACAACTTGAAATATGTTTTAGTGGTTGTTTGCTCCTTTTCTCTATGGGTAGAAGCCTATCCCCTTAAAGACAATACTGCCTTGTCCACAGCGAAAGCCCTTATCAAAGAGTTTTTCCCTAGATTTGGAATGCCGAGAATTATCTGGAGTGACAATGGGAGTGAATTTGTGGGTCAAGTCATGAAGAGAGTGTGTGCGGGATTAGGAATTCGGCAGAAGTTCCACGCTGCAAATCAGCTGGTTTAGTCCGGTGCTATAACGGCACTCTTAAATTGAAGTTAGCCAAAATCCAAGCGAGCACTGGTCTACAGTGGCCAGATGCTTTGCCTTTAGCGCTCTTGTCCACAAGAATGACTGTGCATTCAAGAATGGGTCTGAGCCCGTATGAGGTTGTCTTTGGTCGCCCAGCTAATATTTGGGGTGTGCCAAGGCCAACTAGATACAGTGAGATTGAGTACCCCGTGTTGCTTGACTACTTGCGTGAACTGACGACTAAATTGCGTGTTTTACATCAACAGGTTCACAATAGCCTTCCACAAGCTACGGAGGATCCAGGCCATTCTATTGAACCTGGCAGTTGGGTTTTCGTCTGAACCTTTCAGCGGAGCAAGAACGATCAGCCCCACTGGACGGGACCCTTCCAAGTCCTCCTATCGACACATTCTGCGGTGCGAGTCCAAGGCAAACGAAACTGGATCCACGGCGTACACTGTAAGCGAGCACCATTGCCCTTACCGTACGATAAGTGGGTCCAGGAAGGACTTCCAGACTCTGAAACAGACACTGTTCCACGATTTTTGCCATTCAGCGATGCTCGTCTGATTGGTACAAACTCTGAAAGAGAAAGCGATGACATTTTGCAAGAAGCTGTGCCTCCTTTGAATCTATTGAACACTACTGAGCCTGAACTTTTATTTCAAGATCAAGAATTGCCTGGAAGAAGCCGCTATAATTTGCGACCTAGAGTCATGGACAAATAAATAAAGCACAAATAAAGTTTTTATGATTTTTCTGTTTGCAGGTTAACTCTCTACCGAGGATCTACTCATTTTTGTTTTTCGAACCGCCATCCGGGTTCAGCTGTAGGGTCGCGGTTGCCGAAAGTCTTTGGAGTGCAAGCCTGAGACACTAGGTCGAAGGTTCTGGTTGACCTAAGGGAGTTGCCCTGGGTTGACAGTGGCATTCCTTAGCATAGAACACCCTACCATCGCGAGCAGCATATTTAGTTTAGGTTGGATTTCTTCGAGTTGGAGAGACCTGCAAGGGCAATGATTTTTAGAAAGAAGATATGTAAATTAATCTCAAAGAAACGTTTTCTAATACCGTGTGTATTTTTGCTATTGAGTTCGATGATATTCATAATTGGTTATGTGACATTTTTTTTTAAAGTGACGTTTAATCCCACTGTGCAACCTACACCTCCACCAACTATTTCTTCTCATTCTTTTCATCCTTTGCCTGAGCATGAGGTAGTTAGACGATCGGAATTTGCTAATAATTCCTTTATTCAAACTTTTGCACCAACACCAGTTAGTGATGAACACGACAAACTGTTGGATTTGTGGTCTAATGCCCCATACGACTGATAAAGGTATTCCGTACTTAGTTTTGCCTTTTAGTTTAAATGGTTCGATTTGGGCTTACAGAACGATGTTTATTTATGCCCATAGTGTTTACCCCTTACGTTCACCGAAGGACAACCCGAAGAATAGTGCTGTTGCAAGAGGCATAGTCGACATGGTTAAAGGGACTAATGCCGTTGAAACTATTCCGATAGATGAGAAGCAACCCTATAGTGGTTGGGATATTACTGAATATGGAGTTAGTCTGAGTGTTAACCAGTGAGCGAAAAGTTCTCCACCGATTTGGATAGTGCCCCATCAGGGTCGCTATTGTCTGCAGGGTAATGGCAAGAATCCGAGAGCTCAGTTAGGAAAGAGCGTTTGTACTGATACTTATGTATTTACGTCTCAGTCTTCCCCAGTATTTTTAGCTGCTAAGGGTACCTACTTTGTTTGCTATGAGAAAGCGTATACATGGTTGCCCCCTGATTTTTCGGGCACATGTTTTGTTTCTTTCCTGTTGCCTCCCACTTTTACAGCTGCCGCAGATTACCATAAGACGAGAGTTGCTAGAGGTGTCTTTAGTCAAGAAGACACTGCAGGGCAAGAGTTGGGAGATTTCTTTAAGGGTTTTCTGCCGTTCTGGGGACCGATGGCTAACAGCAGAATTATTCGCCAGTTGACGAGAGTGGTTGAGTTCACCATAGTCAAAACTGCTGGTGCCTTAGTAACTTGACTCCTGAGCTCCAGTCGGATAGACTTATGACACTCCAAAATAGAGTTGCCCTTGATGTCATACTAGCAGATCGAGGTGGAGTTTGTAAACTGATTCAATCGAGCTGCTGCGTTTTCATTCCAGACAACGCTCCGTCAGTTTTCCAGGCCATTTCCAAGCTACATAAGATCTCCGATTCTGTCCATTTGGACAAAGGAGATTGGTCGTTGATAGGATGGTTATGGGGATTGATATCCACTTGGGGTTGGAAGATTCCGATGGTCATTGGGATGGTCTTAGCTATCCTTTTCATGTTCTGTCTCTGTGCACAGTGTGCTCCTGCTATTTGTGGCCTCTGTGCTACTTCGTGTGCAAGGAGACCTGTCAAGAGAGAGGTACTAAGTAATAGGATGATGCTACAGCAACACATCGATGATCTGATGAATATAGATCCGGATTCAGATTGACATGGGTTTGGGTCTGTTGCCTATGTAAGGCCAAAAGGAGGGTCTGTAGTTCCGTGAGTTTTTGGGTCTGGTTCGGTGGTTCCGAACCCGTACAATAAAGGTCGTCGGAAATAGACGATTTTGGTGTCAGCAGACCGCAAATGACGAGTGTAGTGTGTCCGAGTGTTTTCGCATGAATCGATCGATGAGAACACTCCGTATTCAAGGATTTAGTTCGAACCTTCGGGTTCCATTTTGTGTACGGCAGCCATTTTGTACGGTTGCCCTCAAATAGGCCAGATGACTATGGCCGAATGAGTCCTTGAGACACGTATGTCTTAGCTGACTTCTGAATGACCCGAACGAACTGACTCCATGCCCGAGGCTGACCTCGCTGAGCCAGTTCCTTGTTAAGCAGCTGGTTAGACAAAGATCAAAAAGTAGGACATGCCTGAGTTTACGGTACACTGATCCCACCCTTTCTATCTCACTTCCAATCTGTTTCTATTCCTTCCTTTACGACATAATCACTGATTTGGGTTGAGGGTTTATGATGGATTTGTCCGGCCTGATCCGACAAGAAACTTGGAATGTGCTTGGTAATTTCTGGTGGGCTGGACAATGAAATGGGATTGCTGTCATACCCTACTTTTAAATTGTTGCACTGTCATAAGTCCATTTGTATGAACTCGATGCTAATTTGAAATGTTGCCTGAGGCTTGATTTTTGGCATAAAAGACCATGCTCCGCTCATTGAATTTGTGCAGTCTCTAGCGAACCACCCGTGTGTGCTTCGTAGATCTCTGTTCCTGGTTGCAGCCAATAAACTTTGGTCTTTGACGTCATCAAGAAGTATCCCGTGTCTCTGTTTGCCAAGACAGGGGAACTCGAAGGCATCGGGCGTTCTCCCTGACGCCGCTGGGTTCTAAAACCCGGTCCTTCAGTATAAGGAAGAAAACAAGGTGCCTACATGCATATAACACCACATTGAGAAACAAGACTCGAATTGCAAATATATTAAACAGATCGATGGTAATTACATCACAGTTTAGTGCCTAAAAATCAAGATGTATTGATAACACATGCAACGTATCTTATTTAGGGCACAAGTAGGTGAAAGACGAGATCTGATAACCTCAAAGTTGATCTACCTTGTATAAAAGCAGTGGGAAAAGCAAACCATTTGACTTTTGTGATTTTCACTACCTATTTACAGCTTTATTGTGTACTTCAGGTGACACTGATTTGCAAATAAAATCCTTATTAAGGATATATTAAGAGAGGAAAAACATACTGCTCAGTTAAACTTTCCGGCATCGCATGGCAGACTGTGAGGAAGAGGTGATAGTTGAGCTGTGGCAAAGGTAGTGTGTAGTGTGATGTGTATAAGAAGGTGTGGGTCTGCCCTCCTTATTATAATTAATGTTCCCAGTTTTCAGTTTTTACTGATTTTTACAGATGAATACAGACAGAAAACAATGGGTTTCCTGTCTTTATTTAGTTGTAAAAGTGGAAAAATACAGAAATTTGGGAATCTTGTGAGAGACTACCCGAAATTCCAGGCAAAAGCTGAGCACAGACAACATGTGGAGTTGAAAATCAGGATGTGATTTCCTTATACAGGCATATGTAAACACATATTTGTAGTATAACTCTAATATGTACCTCCTGGGTGTAGTATTTTGTTATATGTGTCTGCTTTATTTTCTAAAACATGCAGGCATCCATGCATGTGTGCAAGTCTAAGAGCTAAATTAATGTGGAAATATAACATTTTAAGACTCCATTTAAATAAGAATAAATACATACAAGATGAACAAAAAATTAATATGGATAAATACAGATGGAAATGTAAAAAAAACACTATAAAACTGGAAGCCTTAATTATCATAAACATATCAATCTTGCTTATTAAAATGAACCGTACAGAAATATATGATATTATTTTTGATAAGACACCACTACATAGCAGGTAGCAATGGGTACAATTACATGTACACATCAGATTGTAGGCAATTACATTGGGAGGAATCATTATTAAACCCCTACATTGGAAGTTAAATACATCAGAAGAATCTTTACACTATAATATATGTGTGTGTGAGTGTGTGTGGGTGTGTGTATGTGTGTATGTGAGTAAAAATAAATATGGCCAAATAACAGGTCATTTAGGGCAACTGTATAGGTGGTGTTTTAGGGTGCTCCATATAATGGAACTGCTCTCGTTCTAAACTTTGTAACTAACGATAGATTCCTATTTCCTTTTTTGCATAACTTATGCAGCACTCTAAGCCTGAAAGGGTACTGTTCTGACTTATAGGCTACTGTTTTCACTTATACTGGGTGCTCCCTTGTGTCAAGACAAAGCTATTCCTCTCTGATGAGCTCTAATTAGAGTGTAACACCCCTCAGGACGGAAATGTGAAGAATCATATGTTCCATTCTTAAGCATGTTGCTGAGTTCTTCCTCCGTGTGGCTTATACATTGTTCCTAATTGTCTAAATGTGCAAATGTGGGAATGTTTGGTGTGTTCAAGTCTGTTATCTTTGCAAGGCCCAGACAAGATGTTTGCTGCTCTGTTTTGTTCAGAAATATTATCTGTCTTGGTATTAGGCATGCTCTGAAACAAAGCCTCATTACCTTGAACATGCCAGTTTTTCATTCCCCAAACAGATTCTAAGTCAACATGATTTTTCCAAAAGCTAAACCGGTGTATTGACAACTGGGAAATAAAAGAAGCTGAATATACCTATTTAGTATCAATTTGCATATTTTTCTTTGCTGCGGAAGGAACAAGTTTGTTATAATAAGAAGACACTGGGTCTACAGGGCTGTCGCTAGTAAAATATGTAAACTTCTTGGCATATGTTTTTGAACTTCCCTCAGTTGGTGAAGGGCAATGTTCCCGTTGTGTATAATTAAATACTGCACATGGAGTGCTACCTCTAGTTAAGAAGCGGTTTACATAATGGTGAGTCCCAATCATCAGAGATGGTTTCAGAAGTAATAACATCCTGAAGTGTCAATTGAAAAGTATAATGTATTGATAACGTTTGTGTTGGTCCAAATATTTCAGAAGGTATCCTTATCCCAAATAATTCCATCAAGTACCGGAACTGCTGAACTGTTCAGAAGGGACAGGTCTTTTTGCAGTTTGTGTGATGACGAATGAGGTTTCAGTACCATAATAACTGGAACCGGAAATCTTTCTTCCCCGCAGCACATCTTCACGCCAGCAGAGGGTGTCATGCAATTCCGCATCACTGTCATCCACTGGCTGTGACGTTGACAGAGTCCATATAACTCCCTCGTTGACGAGGTTATGTCACTGTCTTCCGTGACTATTTTTCGCACTCAAAATGAAGAGCCACATATAGAAACTATCTATTGAACAGTAAGCTAAAACAAAAGACACTTGTGTGTCAAATAATTACCAAATTACTAAGAATAATTCAGAAAATAATTGTTACTTTTTTTTTGCTATGTGAAAGACCAGAAAAAAACAATTGAGACCTAAAAGGACTCAGTTCGCAGAGTGGCGAGGATAGGAGGGTTGTTAAAGGAATCTGCAGCTAGATCCTGTCTCTACCAGATTATGTGTTACCGAAGGTAAGTAACTTGTTTATCTGATAGAGACATCTAGCTGAAGATTTCTTACTTTAGAATCAAATGCCAAAGCCATACCATCCCCGGAGAAGGCTTTGCAAACTGCAACCATGAAAGGTTTCCTACTAAGACCAACCTGAGAACATGAGAAAAGACTGCAAATGTATAATAATGTAGGTGAGCAGAAACATACCCTACCATATAAGGTCCACAGAAGAGACCATAGTTAATTAAAGTCGCAAGACATTTAAGCAATGGGAATCACATACCCCTGTCAATAAGATAAAACTGCTTAAGAGGGTCTCATCTCACAATAACTGTGGACAGAACCACAGTAAAAAAAATAATTAGACAATAAAAGCATGGGGAATATATTACCCATGCCAAAAAGACTTTATCTCTAACCATTTGGTTATACACTCAAGAACGAACAGCATGTTCAAACCTGTGACACCCGGAGCAGCTGGCCATGCCACTTAACAACACCTGTAAACCATATAACGTCAGGACTGCTCTGTAAATACACAGAGAAAATTCATCTGCATGGAGAAAACAAATGTTCATATAAAAATGAAGTCAAAGACATGAGCCCCTTACGACATAGAAGCAGTCCTTGCAAGGAAGAAAAACTAGAGATGTACAAGTACCTCTAGAATATCCCATATATACAAAAGTACATGTATACATATCGAGACATAGGAGTAAAATAATTAAACTCCAATTGTATCAACAATTGTTTTTTATATATTTAAAGATAGATAATACAGACAAACAATCCGCAGGCAACAGTGACATAAAAGGATGCGACTATAGCGGAATCATACCCTTAGAAAAGCAAAAGCATCCAACCTGTCAGAGTAATGCAATGTGCCTAAATGACCATCTTTAAACAATGTTAGTAAGAAATTGAATAGGTTATTAAGAACAAAAAGAAATCTTGATAGTCTAACTAAAAGCAAGGTCTGCACAAGGCCTTGCTCTATGAATAGAGACAATCTACCAATGGTCTTGTAAATGTTCCAACCAATGAAAAAGTCAAAAATGAATTTGTCTAACCCTTTAGGAACCACACTTTGCAATGTGTGAACCTAACTTACAGCCCCTAGAGGCAGCAAATAAGGAAAAGACGTGTCTATCAGCAACCACAAAACACAAAGGATGCCAAGGGTCTTGAGAACACTGTCAACACACTCAATAAGTAGTGTGCAAACATAGGTATACAAATGTATATATGTGTGTGTTATAAGAGGAGAGATATATATACACCCATCAGCCCACCCATTGGCGGAGTCTCGTCATCTGGGTTGTTTTGTACAGAGAGATACCATCCACATTTGTCCCACTGTATAATTGTGGGTTAATAGTGTGGAATCAACCAGAGCGAGAAAAAAGATGTCTCTGCTGAAGGGTCAGAAGTTGCAGTGCATGAAAAATGTGTGAATACAAAAAGTGAAAGTGATAAAAATTGCCTATTGTGATGCCAAAAAAGAAATTTTAATAGAGGGGTCATCATAATGGCAAGGTTAAAAACAGAAGTGGTGATAGTATGGCAACAAATATTACTATCACTAATGTCTACGTGGACAACATGTTTCAGCCTTGAAGGCTTTTGTCAGGACCTAAATGTATATACCACTACTGCAACAGTGAAAAATAATAATAGTGATGTAAATTCTTTCACATAACAAATGACAACACCTACCCCAAGAGATCAACTTCTCGTAGGTATGGAGTCACTGTAGTGAGAACTATCTCTCCTGAAACACAAAAAGAAATTAAGCATATGGACATAAATAACCATATTAGTAACAGTGTATGACGAAATATGTTTGTTCCACTGTCATCTATGTATGAACTCACCCATCATATGTATGGAGGATGCCTCACCTCACCTGGCGCTCGCTCAGGTTGAAAGAGGCCACGCCCTATGAGAAGAAAAAAGAAGAATACTGGCCTCAAGCTGTCACTTGGATATATTAAGTAAAGCTGTATACCAAGTGCTTATGGATTACTCTGTTTTGAAAAAGGGAGAGATGGTGGGGAAATAGTCAAGCCTAAAAAATGATAATCAATAAATTTTTAATGTCAAACTCAGCATAATCTCTCATATATGCTAGTTTATCTAACTGAGATGTTATAATACACTAGCATGTCTTGGCATTATCTTATGTTAATAAAAGATGGTGCAAAACACACAAGAGTAGACCAGGTCAAGAATTGGTGTGTAACTACCACAGCTACTGTGAGACAAAATAGGTGGATGCGTCAAACAAGTAGTTGAAAACAGCAACTGTTGATAACAGAAGGCTAAAGCAATTTCCATCAGACCCCCCTCATGGTGGAGTATTACATCACGTGGAAATTGCTGATCATACCATACCGAATCCGACCGTCAAGTGCCGGTCCGGGAAAGATGTCAAAAGTATACTAATAATGTACATCCTAGAGTGGTATGAATTCAAAAGGTGCAGTGCTTAGATAGTGATAGTGAATTAAAAATGGCTACTTAGACTCCAGATAGCGTTTGGACAAGAGTCTAAGTGTCAAGGATTAAAAACACGCCAAGTAGTAGAGTTATCTTATGGCGCTGTGCAGTACGGTCGACATGTTTCAGCCTAATGGACATTTAGCCCGGCTTTCTTCAGGACCTTAAATTGAAATAGCTACTGCAACCCCATATAGTATATTGCATAACAGGTAACAAGAATGTGTTACTAGAGAGATACATCTATATCATAAACTTAGATACTTAGATACTTAAGTGTCCACTGAGAGGGAAGATATGCGTCTTCTGCCTATCAAAAAACAGAAACAGTTGGACAATATGTAAATCAACACTCAAATACACACATACACCTAAATATGTACACAGAGACCGTATAGCCACACCTGCAAGGATAATTTGCATCCTGCACAATAAAAGGCATAATAGCTTAATCTCCCCGAGGCATTTCCTCAGAGTGATACTCACCCAGCTTTATGTGGGTAATGACCTCACCTCTAGCTGTCACCGCTAATCTCCACAATGGGACATTGGCGCTTCCAAGTTTAAATATGGCCCTCCATCCTTCCCACCCTCTACATACAATATTTTTTTGCAACTTGAAGTCCCAAACAAACTGCTGTGCCCGGATCGGTTAGTTCCGCAGGGCGCATGTCAGAGGAGCAGTGTCTCCAACCGGGGTATGCAAATTACTTTTTATAAGAGATGGAGCTGGGTTGTAATTATATTAGACTTCGAAGCCTTATCTCCACAAGATTGAGAACGATTCTATTAGGATTCACCTATTTTATATGTACAAAAAACGGCAGACTTCAGATGCGCGTTACTATAGGTTTGCGCATGCGCGAGAGAATAGTGATTCTCGCGCATGCGCAATAGAAGCAGCGTCGCCTTCCGTCACTTGGCCTTTTTTATACGCTATGGCGGTCTTGTCACGCCATCATCGATGGCTATTAAAGGAGGAAGGGCGGCATTTCGCTCACCTCCACTTCCGCTCGTTTCCGGATTTAGGGCACCGACGGACAGTAGTCAGTTCATTCCCAGGACGCTAGATTAGCTATTGTCTACTAAGGGAGCAAGATCTTAAGCAACCAGGATTACTCCATCTAACTTTTCTGTTGGGAGGGTTGTCTGTCGTTTTGATATCCCTTTACAGTGGAGGAGTACAAGACTATGAGCGACCCAGTTAGCCTCTCATAGACGTTTTTGAATACCCCTACCCACTGTCTAAGCTTAGTGGTTTACAACATGTTTTTCTGCTAATCCACCTTCTGCAGTGTGTTGAAGATAAATGTATACGAAGCCATTTAGAGTCTAATACTTAAGTCAGCAGGGAACCCTGTGACATGATTTATATTACAACAGGTGCAATCCCTATGCGCCCCAAGGTGTTCTTGAGTTGTGGGTGTTTGGCGTGTCAGTAGGGCACTATCACACGTGTGTTGAGTTTTATGTGTAGAGCCATCGGCTTGGATACAGTAAAGTTGTGTGCTTACAGTGTCCTCTTTCTCTACACTGCAGAGCGGGGCCTCATACTCCCGAGCGGTCGCCGGGTGAGGTGAGGTCATCACCCACATAAAGCTGGGTGAGTATCACTCTGAGGAAATGCCTCGGGGAGATTAAGCTATTATGCCTTTTATTGTGCAGGATGCAAATTATCCTTGCAGGTGTGGCTATACGGTCTCTGTGTACATATTTAGGTGTATGTGTGTATTTGAGTGTTGATTTACATATTGTCCAACTGTTTCTGTTTTTTGATAGGAAGAAGACGCATATCTTCCCTCTCAGTGGACACTTAAGTATCTAAGTATCTAAGTTTATGATATAGATGTATCTCTCTAGTAACACATTCTTGTTACCTGTTATGCAATATACTATATGGGGTTGCAGTAGCTATTTCAATTTAAGGTCCTGAAGAAAGCCGGGCTAAATGTCCATTAGGCTGAAACATGTCGACCGTACTGCACAGCGCCATAAGATAACTCTACTACTTGGCGTGTTTTTAATCCTTGACACTTAGACTCTTGTCCAAACGCTATCTGGAGTCTAAGTAGCCATTTTTAATTCACTATCACTATCCAAGCACTGCACCTTTTGAATTCATACCACTCTAGGATGTACATTATTAGTATACTTTTGACATCTTTCCCGGACCGGCACTTGACGGTCGGATTCGGTATGGTATGATCAGCAATTTCCACGTGATGTAATACTCCACCATGAGGGGGGTCTGATGAAAATTGCTTTAGCCTTCTGTTATCAACAGTTGCTGTTTTCAACTACTTGTTTGACGCATCCACCTATTTTGTCTCACAGTAGCTGTGGTAGTTACACACCAATTCTTGACCTGGTCTACTCTTGTGTGTTTTGCATATTGTTACAGGGGAGTGAGCAGACAGGTCATAAAATATTCCCCCAGACCCTCCACACACCTGTTTTGTTTTTTAGAATAAAGTGCAACTTTTTAGTTGCGGGTCTTTTTTTACTAGGGTGCAAACGTAGTTGTTTTGCACCCCTTAGCTCACTCAACTCAATTGTGTGTGTCACCCGCCTGTCAGCCTTCACCCACACTCAAGGATTACACCCTCCACTTTCATCATTGTGGTATACAACATGCCTTCTTGGGGTTGTGTCACCCCTTCACCACAGAGTGACTCACAATGGCGTACATACCCCTTGAAATCGAAGGCCTCTACTTTGCTTTAGATATCTCCTTTCTTCTCTTCAGCAAAGAGAAGTACAACAGTCCCACTGTATAGCGTATTTAAAGACCCAGGTTGACGATATATTTTTTCATCCAGTCTAGAAGTTTTATATTATATGGTGTTTTGATCCTTTTAACACTGTATGATACTCATGGAGTAGCATCTTCCACTCTAGCTGTCACCGCTAATCTCCACAATGGGACATTGGCGCTTCCAAGTTTAAATATGGCCCTCCATCCTTCCCACCCTCTACATACAATATTTTTTTGCAACTTGAAGTCCCAAACAAACTGCTGTGCCCGGATCGGTTAGTTCCGCAGGGCGCATGTCAGAGGAGCAGTGTCTCCAACCGGGGTATGCAAATTACTTTTTATAAGAGATGGAGCTGGGTTGTAATTATATTAGACTTCGAAGCCTTATCTCCACAAGATTGAGAACGATTCTATTAGGATTCACCTATTTTATATGTACAAAAAACGGCAGACTTCAGATGCGCGTTACTATAGGTTTGCGCATGCGCAAGAGAATAGTGATTCTCGCGCATGCGCAATAGAAGCAGCGTCGCCTTCCGTCACTTGGCCTTTTTTATACGCTATGGCGGTCTTGTCACGCCATCATCGATGGCTATTAAAGGAGGAAGGGCGGCATTTCGCTCACCTCCACTTCCGCTCGTTTCCGGATTTAGGGCACCGACGGACAGGTGAGTCGTCTGGTCTCTTAAACTGTAGTCAGTTCATTCCCAGGACGCTAGATTAGCTATTGTCTACTAAGGGAGCAAGATCTTAAGCAACCAGGATTACTCCATCTAACTTTTCTGTTGGGAGGGTTGTCTGTCGTTTTGATATCCCTTTACAGTGGAGGAGTACAAGACTATGAGCGACCCAGTTAGCCTCTCATAGACGTTTTTGAATACCCCTACCCACTGTCTAAGCTTAGTGGTTTACAACATGTTTTTCTGCTAATCCACCTTCTGCAGTGTGTTGAAGATAAATGTATACGAAGCCATTTAGAGTCTAATACTTAAGTCAGCAGGGAACCCTGTGACATGATTTATATTACAACAGGTGCAATCCCTATGCGCCCCTAGGTGTTCTTGAGTTGTGGGTGTTTGGCGTGTCAGTAGGGCACTATCACACGTGTGTTGAGTTTTATGTGTAGAGCCATCGGCTTGGATACTGTAAAGTTGTGTGCTTACAGTGTCCTCTTTCTCTACACTGCAGAGCGGGGCCTCATACTCCCGAGCGGTCGCCGGGTGAGGTGAGGTCATCACCCACATAAAGCTGGGTGAGTATCACTCTGAGGAAATGCCTCGGGGAGATTAAGCTATTATGCCTTTTATTGTGCAGGATGCAAATTATCCTTGCAGGTGTGGCTATACGGTCTCTGTGTACATATTTAGGTGTATGTGTGTATTTGAGTGTTGATTTACATATTGTCCAACTGTTTCTGTTTTTTGATAGGAAGAAGACGCATATCTTCCCTCTCAGTGGACACTTAAGTATCTAAGTATCTAAGTTTATGATATAGATGTATCTCTCTAGTAACACATTCTTGTTACCTGTTATGCAATATACTATATGGGGTTGCAGTAGCTATTTCAATTTAAGGTCCTGAAGAAAGCCGGGCTAAATGTCCATTAGGCTGAAACATGTCGACCGTACTGCACAGCGCCATAAGATAACTCTACTACTTGGCGTGTTTTTAATCCTTGACACTTAGACTCTTGTCCAAACGCTATCTGGAGTCTAAGTAGCCATTTTTAATTCACTATCACTATCCAAGCACTGCACCTTTTGAATTCATACCACTCTAGGATGTACATTATTAGTATACTTTTGACATCTTTCCCGGACCGGCACTTGACGGTCGGATTCGGTATGGTATGATCAGCAATTTCCACGTGATGTAATACTCCACCATGAGGGGGGTCTGATGGAAATTGCTTTAGCCTTCTGTTATCAACAGTTGCTGTTTTCAACTACTTGTTTGACGCATCCACCTATTTTGTCTCACAGTAGCTGTGGTAGTTACACACCAATTCTTGACCTGGTCTACTGTTGTGTGTTTTGCATATTGTTACAGGGGAGTGAGCAGACCGGTCATAAAATATTCCCCCAGACCCTCCACACACCTGTTTTGTTTTTTAGAATAAACGATGGTCCCAAAGAGTTCTGATACTGGAGCCACACAAAATTACCCACCAGTCCGTCGTTGCCTCGAGCCTCCCACTGAGTCGAGGGGAAGGTAACGAGGCATACGGACTGTGCTGGGTAAATATGGTGCTTGCGGACCTGAGAGAGACCCGATCTTTATTAATGTTTGATTGGTTGGGCTCAAATACGATTGCCTATTGGTTACCCTTCCGTGTGAATAATAAGCCGGAAATTGCTTAAACGGACGGAAGGAAACCTACGGCCCAATCGGAGAGCACGTCACCGTTAGGTACAGAATAGCGGACCAGTTAGGAAACCAAGAACCTCAGTGGGTGAAAGCACGGCATCGCAATATACGATACAGCGCTTCAACTCCGGGACGAAGTTCCTCGGCGCTGATTGGCTGTCAAGCGGATACCATCTAAAGGAGGGAATAGTTTAGAAATTGAAATAGTACGTCGCTGCGCCTGGATTCCCTCCATTGTGGTCGCTCACCCTGCACTCGGCTTGCACCTCGGAGGCTTCTCTCCCAGCTGCCTGCCTGTCCTGGGACCTGCTGCCTGCCTGCCCTGACACAGCGCACTGTGCAATCCATAGCGCTTGGTATCGTTACAATCAATTTCATAGCGCTGTTTATTACTGTGTATGCGCGCGCTATCGTTCTCCTTAGCATTTAATTTACTAGCATTCCTGGCATTGTAGTGCGGCTAAGAAGCGTGTCTATTTACTTTTAAGGAACCTCACTCGAACTCGATTTCCAGCTCTGCCCCAGTTTCGATTTAAATAGCGAGCGGCCATCTTACTGTTTATTTACTTTACCCCGTGGCTCCTCCCCGCTCCCCGCCTCCCAGCTGACCCTCCCACACACGGATAGTCTACTATCGCCCCGTCCTCTCCTCCTCTGTGACCACCTGGATTCCCTCCATTGTGGTCGCTCACCCTGCACTCGGCTTGCACCTCGGAGGCTTCTCTCCCAGCTGCCTGCCTGTCCTGGGACCTGCTGCCTGCCTGCCCTGACACAGCGCACTGTGCAATCCATAGCGCTTGGTATCGTTACAATCAATTTCATAGCGCTGTTTATTACTGTGTATGCACGCGCTATCGTTCTCCTTAGCATTTAATTTACTAGCATTCCTGGCATTGTAGTGCGGCTAAGAAGCGTGTCTATTTACTTTTAAGGAACCTCACTCGAACTCGATTTCCAGCTCTGCCCCAGTTTCGATTTAGATAGCGAGCGGCCATCTTACTGTTTATTTACTTTAGCCCGTGGCTCCTCCCCGCTCCCCGCTCCCCGCCTCCCAGCTGACCCTCCCACGCTCCGCCCCCTCCACTATCCATTTATAGCATATGATCCAACGCGCTGCGGCCACGCGCTGCGGCCGCGCCGAATGTGCGCCAAAGGTAAGCCCGTCTACGCCCGTCCGCGCCTGGACCGTGCCCAGCGCCAGAGCCCCTGGTCCTCGTAATGTTCACCCCTCCCGCATTTCTTACGATGCCACCACCCTCCTAGCCCTCAACTCCGGCCGTTCCCTCAACTGCGTCCAAGCCGCTCCTGGACACACCCATGGACCCTTTTCATGCAACTCCTGCAAGTTCGACGGCACCAAGAACAACTCCTCATCTACGATCACACAACAGATATCCGACCCCAACCACCTAAAATGCATCCTGCTCAACACCCGATCGGTTCACAGGCACGCCATTGACCTCTGGAATCTACTAGACACCATCTCTCCGGATGTCGCCTTCCTAACAGAAACATGGATGAATGCCTCTTCAGCCCCAGACATCACCATTGCCATCCCGGAAGGCTATAAGATCATTCGCAAGGACCGTACCGGCCACACAGGAGGAGGTATCGCTATTGTCCACAAGAAATCCATCCGCATCTCAACCAGCTCGGACGTCAATCTCGCCAACTCTGAACACCTTCACTTCCAGATCCACATCGACCCCAAAACCACACTCAGAGGCACCCTCCTTTACAGGCCACCAGGACCCCGCGCACAGTTTAGTGAAGACATCACGGACTTCATCACTCCACACGCGCTCCCCTCAGAGGAGTACATCCTTTTGGGAGACCTCAACTTTCACCTTGAAAAGAACAACGACCGCAACACCACCACCCTTTTGGACAACCTCGCCAACCTCGGACTTAAACAACTTGTCACCACCTCCACCCACATCGCAGGTCACACACTCGACCCTATCTTCACCTCCAGCAAACATGTCTCCTTCAGCCACACCACAGCTCTCCTTTGGACTGACCACAGCTGCGTTCACTTCACCTACAACAAGCCCACTTCCAACAACCACCCCCAACCCACTCTGCAAAGAAACTGGAACAAAATCACCATCGACCAGATCTCCTCATCGCTTCTTCAAAACCCCCCAGCCCACTCCTCAAACCCAGACCAAGCAGCCACTAACCTCACCCAATGGTTATCCAACACCGCCGACATCTTAGCACCACTGAAAAAACAACAAATCAAACTAGGCTGCAAGAAGGCCTCCTGGTTCAACTATGATCTTAAGAAATCCAAGAAACTCTGCCGCTCCCTTGAGAAGGCCTGGAAAAAAGACTCAACCACCAGCACCAAGGACGCCTTCAAAAACGCCACCCGCATACACCACCAACTGATCCGGACTGCCAAGAGAGACGCTTTCAAGGACCGACTAGATAACAACGCCCACAACAGCAAGGAATTATTCAACATCGTCAAGGAATTTACCAACCCCTCGGCCAACTCCAACGACATCACCCCCTCTCAAGCCCTCTGTGACTCCCTAGCCTCATTCTTCCACAACAAAATTGCAGACATCCACAACAGCTTCGACAACCGACCCGAAAACCAACCCACCCAACCCCCTGCAGGACCCCCACCCCCCCTGAACATCCTCAATGACTGGAAGCCAAGCTCTACTGAGGACACCATCCGTCTGATGAACTCTATCCACTCAGGATCCCCCACAGACCCATGCCCTCACCACATCTTTAACAAAGCAGACTCCATCATAGCACCGCACCTCCGAGATGTCATCAACTGCTCCCTCAACTCCGCAACCTTCCCGGAAAGCTGGAAACATGCCGAACTCAGCGCCCTCCTGAAGAAACCCATAGCTGACCCCACCGAACTCAAAAACTACCGCCCTATCTCACTCCTTCCATTCCCGGCCAAAGTCATCGAGAAAGCGGTCAACAACCAGCTCGCCGAATTCCTCGAAACCAACAAATCCCTCGACTCCTCACAATCCGGCTTCCGAGCCAAGCACAGCACGGAAACCGCCCTCATCGCAGCAACAGACGACATTCGAATTCTACTGGATAATGGAGACACAGTCGCCCTCATCCTCCTCGACCTCTCCGCAGCCTTCGACACGGTCTGTCATAGCACCCTTTTACAACGCCTCAGAAACGTCGGAATCCATGGAAAAGCACTGGAATGGATCACCTCGTTCCTCACCGGAAGAACCCAGAGAGTCCGCCTCCCACCATTCAAGTCAGAGGCCACTGAAGTCATCTGCGGCGTACCCCAAGGGTCCTCACTCAGCCCCACCCTCTTCAACGTATACATGAGCCCCCTCGCGGCCATCGCACGCCAACACAACCTCAACATCATCTCCTACGCCGACGACACTCAACTGATCCTATCACTCACCAAAGACCCGAACACGGCTAAAACCAACCTGCATGAAGGAATGAAAGAAGTAGCCGAATGGATGAAGCACAGCCGTCTAAAACTGAACTCAGACAAAACAGAAGTCCTCATCCTAGGCACCTCCCCCTCCGCCTGGGATGACTCTTGGTGGCCAGAGGCCCTTCGAAAAGCACCTATCCCGACGGACCACGCACGCAACCTGGGCGTCATCCTGGACTCCTCACTCTCGATGAACAGACAAGTCAACGCCGTTTCTTCATCTTGCTTCAACATTCTTCGCATGCTCAAGAAAACATTTCGCTGGATCCCCACCGAAACTAGAAAAACAGTCACTCACGCTCTGGTCACGAGCCGACTGGACTACGGAAACACCCTCTACGCCGGTACCACCGCAAAAATCCAGAAAAAACTGCAACGTATCCAGAACGCTTCAGCCAGGCTCATATTAGACATACTGCGTAAAGAACACATCTCTGGCCACCTGAAAAACCTCCACTGGCTCCCCGTCAATAAGAGGATTACTTTCCGGCTCCTAACCCACGCACACAAAGCACTCTACGAAATCGGACCCGAATGCCTCAACACACGACTGTCCTTCTACACCCCCTCCCGCCAGCTACGATCCTCCAACCAAGCCCTTGCCACTGTACCTCGCATCAACAAAACCACCATGGGAGGTAGATCCTTCTCCTACCTGGCAGCTAAAACCTGGAACTCACTTCCCACTCATCTTCGCCTTACTCAGAACCACCTAGCATTCAGAAAGCAACTTAAAACGTGGATATTTGACAAGTAATTCCCCTCCCTTCTTCAAGCGCCTTGAGACCCTCTGGGTATGTAGCGCGCTATACAAATTTACTGACTTGACTTGACTTGACTCGCGTGCGGCGTAGTGGACCTGAAAGGCAGCCCGGTCTCTTGGCAGTGACTGGTTAAAGCAGTAATGGGATATCCCGAGTTCTGCTCGGCGGTGATTGGCTGGCAAACAGATACCTTCCAAAGCCGGAACTAGCTCGGGAATTTGAAGTTATACGTCGCAACGTGCGGCGTAGCTGACCTGAAAGGCAGCCCGGTCTCTTGGCAGTGATTGGTTAAAGCAAGGAGGAATATTAAGCGCACCAAAATAGTAATGGAATATCCCGAATTTTGCTCGCAGAAAGCGGCAAAGCTACAATCTTAAGTACGCCAAATAGCCCTGTATAGCGAAAGTAGTTAGGTTACCACGGCAAAAATAGTTCGCGATGTTAAGATCCTAAAACCTATACACCTCTATTTCACAAGAGAACATAGATGGTATATCTTGTTCTCTCAAAAATTCTCAACCTGGTCTACGATATTAAAAATGAGTTAGAGGAGACAGAGGGCTGAACTTAAAAAGGAGTTTAAGTTAATGCAAATTATGGAGACATAAACAAAGAGGGACAATATGGCTCCTCGAAAACAACACTAACAACATAGCCTAGAGCCTTTGTTATATTTATTGCTCTCCAAGAGTAATATTAGATATTATGGGTTATGGACCCTGGTGTTAAACCATTTCCTATTTCAGAGATAATCGGAATTGGTGTAACATTGGATACCATGGGTTATGGACCCTAGTGTTAAGTAATCCCGTATTCCCAAATAGGTAGCATAATAAGAGCCCAAATTGCACTAACTGGACCTTTATAAAGTGAAATGAACCAATCAATGATGTACTGAATAAAGATGTTTGTATAAGTACAGTATATCTTGTTCACAGAAAATGGTGCAGGAGAGATCCCAATGGTCCTTCATGTTTTTTTCCTTAAATCTGGATCCAGGGAATTTCGTCATTTAACCCTCTTGTATCACTTTTTAATTTGAAAATCCATTTTTGTTCTTTAGTGAACAAGTATCTGGATACATCATTTACATGTTTAGGAATAAATGGTTGGTCAAGGACCAGCCACTTCAAGTCATCTTCCGTGTGTCTCATTGTGAGGAAGTGATTCGTCATTCGGGTAGCCTGTCTGTTACGTCTTATTGTACTTTTATGTTCTTGGATCCTAAGTTTCACTTTTCTTGTCGTCATACCTATGTAGCGAAGTGAGCAGGGACATGTTATTAGATATATCACCTTTTCGCTATTACAATTGGTATGACGTTTAAGGACCCAAGGACGTGTTGTACCTATATCCACTGTGAGTGTGTTTTCAGTCTGTGGACATACAGAACAGGTTCCGCACGGGAAATGTCCTTGTACAGGTGTCATGTTCCAAAGAGTGGTTATGGGCTCTGACTGGAAAGATCTAGGTCTGGTACGTACAAGGTTGTCTTATTATCCGCCAATTTTTTCGGATAATTTTCTGTACCTGCGTTGAGACTGTGCTAAATGTAGTCACACATGTCGGAGTAGGAAAACCCATGTGTAGGAACTTCCTACTCCGGTTTGACAGTCATCACCAGCGTTCCCTTAGGGCTAACTTGCCTTTCGGGCAATTTCTCAGAGTCCGTAGAAATTGTTCGGAGACAACGGATTTTGAGTCTCAATCAAGGGATCTGGCCATTAAACTGAAACAACGTTTATATCCAGGGTCAATGGTTAAGAGGGCATTGAAGAGGGCATCCAATAACCATCGGGAGGCCTTATTAGCTGCCCCGGTTGAAAAACTTCCTTTGGAACAACTGACATGTGTGACTACATTTAGCACAGTCTCAACGCAGGTACAGAAAATTATCCGAAAAAATTGGCGGATCCTAAACACAGCTGGGGATAGAATTCCACCTCCCCTTTTTTCTTTCAAAAGAAGTTCCAAACTTCGAGACAACCTTGTACATACCAGACCTAGATCTTTCCAGTCAGAGCCCATAACCACTCTTTGGAACATGACACCTGTACAAGAACATTTCCCGTGCGGAACCTGTTCTGTATGTCCACAGACTGAAAAAACACTCACAGTGGATATAGGTACAACACATCCTTGGGTCCTTAAACGTCATACCAATTGTAATAGCAAAAAGGTGATATATCTAATAACATGTCCCTGCTCACTTCGCTACATAGGTATGACGACAAGAAAAGTGAAACTTAGGATCCAAGAACATAAAAGTACAATAAGACGTAACAGACAGGCTACCCGAATGACGAATCACTTCCTCACAATGAGACACAGGGAAGATGACTTGAAGTGGCTGGTCCTTGACCAACCATTTATTCCTAAACATGTAAATGATGTATCCAGATACTTGTTCACTAAAGAACAAAAATGGATTTTCAAATTAAAAAGTGATACAAGAGGGTTGAATGACGAAATTCCCTGGATCCAGATTTAAGGAACAAAACATGAAGGACCATTGGGATCTCTCCTGCATCATTTTCTGTGAACAAGATATACTGTATTTATACAAACATCTTTATTCAGTACATCATTGATTGGTTCATTTCACTTTATAAAGGTCCAGTTAGTGCAATTTGGGCTCTTATTATGCTGCCTATTTGGGAATACGGGATTACTTAACACTAGGGTCCATAACCCATGGTATCCAATGTTACACCAATTCCGATTATCTCTGAAATAGGAAATGGTGTAACACCAGGGTCCATAACCCATAATATCTAATATTACTCTTAGAGAGCAATAAATATAACAAAGGCTCTAGGCTATGTTGTTAGTGTTATTTTCGAGGAGCCATATTGTCCCTCTTTGTTGATGTCTCCATAATTTGCATTAACTTAAACTCCTTTTGAAGTTCAGCCCTCTGTCTCCTCTAATTCATTTTTAACAACGTACACCAGGTTGAGAATTTTTGAGAGGACAAAATATACCATCTATGTTCTCTTATGAAATAGAGGTGTATAGGTTTTAGGATCTTAACATCGAGGACTATTTTTGCCGTGGTAACCTAACTACTTTCGCTATACAGGGCTATTTGGCGTACTTAAGATTGTAGCTTTGCCGCTTTCTGCGAGCAAAATTCGGGATATTCCATTACTATTTTGGTGCGCTTAATATTCCTCCTTGCTTTAACCAATCACCGCCAAGAGACCGGGCTGCCTTTCAGGTCCGCTACGCCGCACGTTGCGACGTATAACTTCAAATTCCTGAGCTAGTTCCGGCTTTGGAAGGTATCCGTTTGCCAGCCAATCACCGCCGAGCAGAACTCGGGATATCCCATTACTGCTTTAACCAGTCACTGCCAAGAGACCGGGCTGCCTTTCAGGTCCGCTACGCCGCACGCAGCGACGTACTATTTCAATTTCTAAACTATTCCCGGCTTTAGATGGTATCTGCTTGACAGCCAATCACCGCTGAGGAACTTCGTCCCGGAGTTGAAGCGCTGTATCGTATATTGCGATGCCGTGCTTTCACCCACTGAGGTTCTTGGTTTCCTAACTGGTCCGCTATTCTGTACCTAGAGGTGACGTGCTCTCCGATTGGGCTGTACGTTTCCTTCCGTCCGTTTAAGCAATTTCCGGCTTATTATTCACACGGAAGGGTAACCAATAGGCAATCGTATTTGAGCCCAACCAATCAAACATTAATAAAGATCGGGTCTCTCTCAGGTCCGCAAGCACCATATTTAGCCAGCACAGTCCGTATGCCTCGTTACCTTCCCCTCGACTCAGTGGGAGGCTCGAGGTAACGACGGACTGGTGGGTAATTTTGTGTGGCTCCAGTATCAGAACTCTTTGGGACCATCTTTTATTAACATGAGATAATGCCAAGACATGCTAGTGTATTATAACATCTCAGTTAGATAAACTAGCATATATGAGAGATTATGCTGAGTTTGACATTAAAAAAATTTTGATTATCATTTTTTAGGCTTGGCTATTTCCCCACCATCTCTCCCTTTTTCAAAACAGAGTAATCAATAAGCACTTGGTATACAGCTTTACTTATTATATCCAAGTGACAGCTTGAGGTCAGTATTTTTCTTTTTTCTTCTCATAGGGCGTGGCCTCTTTCAACCTGAGCGAGCGCCAGGTGAGGTGAGGCATCCTCCATACATATGATGGGTGAGTTCATACTTAGATGACAGTGGAACAAACATATTTCGTCATACACTGTTACTAATATGGTTATTTATGTCCATATGCATAATTCCTTTTGTGTTTCAGGAGATATAGTTCTCACTACAGTGACTCCATACCTACGAGAAGTTGATCTCTTGGGGTAGGTGTTGTCATTTGTTATGTGAAAGAATTTACATCACTATTATTATTTTTCACTGTTGCAGTAGTGGTATATACATTTAGGTCCTGACGAAAGCCTTCAAGGCTGAAACATGTTGACCACGTAGACATTATTGATAGTAATATTTGTTGCCATACTATCACCACTTCTGTTTTTAACCTTGCCATTATGATGACCCCTCTATTAAAATTTCTTTGTTGGCATCACAATAGGCAATTTTAATCACTTTCACTTTTTGTATTCACACATTTTTCATGCACTGCAACTTCTGACCCTTCAGCAGAGACATCTGTTTTCTCGCTCTGGTTGATTCCACACTATTAACCCACAATTACACAGTGGGACAAATGTGGATGGTATCAATCTGTACAAAACAACCCAGATGACGAGACTCCGCCAATGGGTGGGCTGATGGGTTTATATATATCTCTCCTCTTATAACACACACATATATACATTTGTACACCTATGTTTGCACACTACTTATTGAGTGTGTTGACAGTGTTCTCAAGACCCTTGGCATCCTTTGTGTTTTGTGATTCGAGATTTGGGGGATAGGATGCAAGCAGGTCTCTAAAAGGTTCCCCTCAGACCCTTTTTCTACAGTTTGTTTTTTGTGTATCAGCAACCACAGACAGATAGATAATGAAAGGAATTGACCTCTAAAAGAGCAATGATCCTGAATGTCAGGAATTAAAGTCCTCTAAAAAATGTAGGAACTACGAGGCTCACAACTCTTCCCCCTCAAGGATCAACCTATATTAATCCTTCATAGAGAAGAAATAGTACACCATTAGAGAGAAATATTCTTCAGAAACAAAGATTTTGTTTTGCAATAGTGCACAGCATTATGACAATCCAGAAAAGGGCAGTACATTAAATAACCTTTTCCAAAAGAAGGAATAGAATTGCCAAATATACTATGTCTGCCTGAAGACCGACAATAACCTGATAGAATACCAGAAAAGTAAGCAATCAATCATGCTGTGAGAACACGAATATGCTCAATAGCACTGGCCATAAGACAGAACCTGAATAGCAATATAATGTCAGAAAGATTCACAAGATAACGGTGTGGTTAATAATGTTCTACATCTAGCAGACGTAGAGAACCTCATCTATGATGTGAATGTAAGGCAAGTACTAGGGGAACAGCTGAAGTCACATAAATAATAATGTAGGGTACCAGCTACTCCTGAGAAATAGCAGAAGGAATTAAGGGATAGATGTTCTAGAGCAGGGGTCCCCAAACCGGTCCTGGAGGGCCGGATCCATGCCAGATTTTTAAAATTACTACATATATCTCAATGTGGATATCCAAAAACTCTGGCATGGATCCGGCCCTCCAGGACCGGTTTGGAGACCCCTGTTCTAGCGCCTTACCATACAACACATGATAGACACTTTATCATATTACCCATGCATATTATGAGGCATATATTATCTTTGCACATACTCCTCTCAATAAAAGGTACATCAAATACCCCAGACTCCAATGGGATACAAATTCAAAAGTACTTTACTAAAGTTCACAGATATATATCATACTACAGAGAACTAACCGGACACACAGAGTAGAAATCAGCCATCTCAAACGTGAGCCTAAAATTGCATAAGCTGAGCAAACCCCGCTCAACAGAAATATATACATATAAATGTATATACATATGAATGCACATTTAAAGATGCTCATGGCAGCATACAAGCAAGAGTATAGCATGTACCATAAGGGTATCCCTCTTAAGCCTGAACTATTCTACAGAGTAAATACAACTGAAAGACCTGCAACAGGGCTCAAATAAAAAACTTGACACAAATAAAACACTGAAAAGTCCAGCAGTTCTGCAGCCTGCAGATAACCAAGAAAACCATTTATCGTGTAATCCCTCCTGCCCCAGATTAAAAAACACCAGGTATCACATAAACATCTGCACGAAGCAAAACACTATCCAAGACATACCAGATGAAACATATCATAACTCCGTCCTGTAGATACCCCTCTACACAAGACCAAAAACCAAACTTAAGCTTACAAAAGTACATCAAGTCAACCAATCAGATCTAGCAGCTTTGATGACTCTTAAAACTGAATCAGCCTTTTCACCGAATAAATAGACACCATCAAAGAGCATATCCTTTAGGCTCCCTTGCACAGGTTCCGAAAAAATAGGCTGACGCAGCTATGCCTGCCTGCGCAGAGCAACTGACTGAGCCATAGCTCTAACCACAGAATCAGTGATGTCCATACCACATTTGATGGTGAATCTCGTGCCTCCCAGCCATCTTGCACTACCTGCAATATTTTACTAGGAAAGGTGGAGAATGTGCACAATTCGACTTAGATGGTTAAGTCGTCCACAAATTTCTCTTTCTTAAATCATTCACAAGAAAATGTGTTCAACATTCATCAGTTTTCGTTGTTTATTATTTGATCATATTCATGTTTCTTTCATAAACTCCATGATTTGGTCAATTAATTACACTTCATCACTTCACATGAACCCAATGCATTTCGGGTCAGGGACCCTTCCTCGGGGGTCTGTACATAGAGAAAACAAGGAATTTTGAGCCAACCTTATAAACAAAACCAATCGATGTAAACAAAAATGAACAAAACATCAATTTATACGTTAAAAATGAATTACTATCTAACCTGTAATGATTGCTAAGCAAGATTGCCTATTTTATCTCAGTAACCTAAATGAAAAACTGCACATGAAAGTCACGTGGTTGCGACTGGTCACAAACGTCGAGAAACGACTGGATATATCTATAATTATGATTACAGTGATCCCAATATTACTATGAGGCCGCGTAGATTAATGAGGGTTACAGATATTTTTAAAGCCATTAAGCGTCTGATAAAAATGAAAGAAATGGGAAAAACAACTATGGTGGATGGATGTACACAATCACAATGAATATAATTTATGGATAAAATAAAATGCAACTAACATTTTAACTACCGGAATTCTATGCAAATCACAATTTGGCATGAAACATATGCATCAACAATATCATAATGTCGGCCATTTTGGTATGGGATAATGTAGTTTATATGGTGTGCAGAATCAAAGTAACATTCTCGATTAGTGGTTACAAAAAACATGATAATTCAATCCTATCATTTAATCCTTGTGGCTGTCGACTGCCCATTTTACGGATCCAGTAGTATTCAGATCTAAATCTTTTTTTATGAATGTCTGTATCTTGCTGAGGTTTAATCACTTCTAGGATGGTAAACCGAAGTTGAGTGATATGTCTTTCTTCCATCCAATGCATGGCTATTGATGATTTTTGATTCTTTTGTCTGATGTTGCTCTTATGTTCTGTAATTTGAAAGAGACCATATTCTCAACAACCCGAACTGGCAATATGGACTGATGGTATTTAAAAGATACATCGACGATAGTTTCATATTGTGGAAAGGAGCAAGAGTGAAATTGGAAGAAAATATACATACACTGAATCAACAACATGAAAGAATAAAGTTCACATATCAAATTGACCATAAAGAATTGGCTTTTTTGGATGTAAAAATTACAATTGAGAATAAAGAACTATGAACCAACGTACAAATAAAGAATACAGACAGAAACAGTAGTTTTCACTACGAAAGTTTCCATCATCACTCTTTGAAAAAACATTTACCTTTTTCGCAATTCATCCGACAAAAAAGAATCATATCCAATCCTAACGATGTTTCAACCACTATCAATAACTAGATGCAAAAGTATCTAAAACGTGTTTACCCTCAATCGATACTCGAAGATTTTAAAAACAGAGTGATGACAATGAACAGAGAAGACTTACTAAAAACTAAAGAAAAAACAGAACAAAAACTCACAGTATGTGTTTTAAAACATTCAGTACAAACAAGACAAATCACAAGGATCATGAAGAAACACTGGTCACTGATCACCCAAGAACCAGAGCTTCAACCATTATTCTCTGAACGGATTATATTTGCTTATAATAGATCAAGAAATATTAAAGAATTGTTAAAGAAAAAAGAAAAAAAGACTAAACCCGAGACCTACAAAGGAATGCAGAAATGTGAGAACTGCGTACATTGTAATAACGTTATCACAGGTGGAACATTCACTCATCCCATGACTGCGAAACAGATTCCATTATTACATTCCAGCACTTGCGACACCAAAAATGTTATTTATGGTATAAAATGTCCTTGTGGAAAACTTTACGTAGGGCAGACAGAGCGTAAGATCAAAATAAGAATTACAGAACATAAGAGCAACATCAAACAAAAGAATCAAAAATCATCAATAGCCATGCATTGGATGGAAGAAAGACATAATATAACTCAACTTCGGTTTACCATCCTAGAAGTGATTAAACCTCAGCAAGATACAGACATTCATAAAAAAAGACTTAGATCTGAATACTACTGGATTTGTATGATGGGCAGTCAACAGCCACAAGGATTAAATGATAGGATTGAATTATCATGTTTCTTGTAACCACTAATCGAGAATGTTACTTTGATTCTGCACACCATATACACTACATTATCCCATACCAAAATTGCCGACATTATGATATTGTTGATGCATATGTTTCATGCCAAATTGTGATTTGCATAGAATTCCGGTAGTTAAAATGTATTTTATTTTATCCATAAATTGTATTCATTGTGATTGTGTACATCCATCCACCATAGTTGTTTTTCCCATTTCTTTCATTTTTTCAGTCGCTTAATGGCTTTAAAAATATTCGTAACCCTCATTAATCTACGCGGCCTCATAGTAATATTGGGATCACTGTAATCATAATTATAGATATATCCAGTCGTTTCTCCACGTTTGTGACCAGTCGCGACCACGTGACTTTCATGTGATCCAACCAATGCACTGTTTAAAGGCCGATACACGCAGTAAACTGTTAGCGTGTTTACGATTGGTCGAACTACGACGTTCATTTCAACTCTCACTTCCGTAAGTACAAACAATTACGATAATGCTGCTGGTTACGATATATCTTGTTTTGAAGCAATGTTAGGTGGAATCGAAATTTGTACATGATGTAGACTTGAACAGAACGTAAATACTAGTTCAGGCTGTTGGCATTTACTTTAATTGGATTCACTCGCATTGACTAATGTTATACTTCGTGCCTGCAGTTTTTCATTTAGGTTACTGAGATAAAATATGCAATCTTGCTTAGCAATCACGAAAGGTTAGATAGTAATTCATTTTTAACGTATAAATTGATGTTTTGTTCATTTTTGTTTACATCGATTGGTTTTGTTTATAAGGTTGGCTCAAAATTCCTTGTTTTCTCTATGTACAGCCGCCCGAGGAAGGGTCCCTGACCCGAAATGCATTGGGTTCATGTGAAGTGATGAAGTGTAATTAATTGACCAAATCATGGAGTTTATGAAAGAAACATACATATGATCAAATAATAAACAACGAAAACTGATGAATGTTGAACAAATTTTCTTGTGAATGATTTAAGAAAGAGAAATTTGTGGACGACCTAACGGTCTAAGTCGAATTGTGCACGCGACCACCAAAGGTGGGATTCCCCACCTCTCCTAGTAAATCATTATAATAATAGTGTTCCGAGACAAAACACTTGGGAGGAGTCGCACAAAAATCAAAAAATAAAAATTGGATTAAACGAATCAATCAAATATAAAAACGAGTGCACCAACGGACCTTGTATCACTACCTGCAATACCTCATTTCTGGCTTCCTCCAGCACAGAAGGTAGCCTCTGTGCCACAGAGTCCCATAAAGCATGAGACTATCTACCCATAACACATGTAGTGTATAAAGACCTCAAAGCCAAGCTTCCAGAAGAAAATATATTCCTCCGACAACCTTCTAACCATCCGGATTCTTTGCCAGATGGAACTAAGGGAGGGTATTATGATCCGAAGAAGTTGTAGCAGCTTGAACCATGAGCCCCTTTGTGGTCGGAGGTTCCGGGAGACAATGAAGAGTCCCCACGGGTGGGACGATGCCTATGGCCCACAGCACGGTCAACTGGAGCTCCCATCACGGATTTTGCCTGAATAAAAGGTCAAACAGAGACTAAAAGGTGCACAGGCTCCACTCCCATCACTCCCTGATGTAGAATATTCAGCAAAAGATCTGTGGACAAAGAAGAACTTTCCTCTGTTGCCATACTAGGTGGAGAAAGTAAAACTGAAACTGGAGACAACTCTAATCTACTAACCTCTCCCACTTCAGTCAGCCAATTTTCCACCACAGGAGGATGGACAGCATTATACAAGGATTTTGGCCCCTCAATAGTCTCTCCTTCAGTTCCAAAACGGTGTATTCCCATATGGAAAACAGACTATGGCTGAATAACACCAGATGGAGAGTCATCCAAAGATGCACTTGGCACTGCCTGCCCCTGTTGTGGCACGGTCTCGACGTTGGAAATAGGAATGAGGAATGAGATCAGGGTCCATCGGCGAGGACGACATCACTGGCTGACTGGACTCCAAAGCAACAGAGTCGGAGCCAAATGGCGCTGCCGACTTCAACAGTTGAGTGTGCGCCGAAGGTGTGAACCCCGAAGAGTTGTGGTCCGGCACCTTCTCAAATACAATAACGAATTCTGAGGGCCCAACTGTCACTGAAGGTGAACCCGCCTGTGAAGATCCAGTCAGGGTACCTCCTACCTCCTTGGCGGTTTCTCAGATAAGCATGCCACCAGGAGTTTCATACGGTGCTCTTTCAATGCCTTTGGTCGAAAACGTTGGCAGGAACTGCAGTTCTCGGAGTTGCGATGTTCGCCAGGGCACCACAAACAGACAGTATGCGGATCCGTGATCAACATTTGTCTATCACAAGATCCACAGGGTTTAAACCCGGATGACATTGCTTGAAAAAACACACTGTTGTCTGGACAAGACATTGAGATGGGCCTGAAAAACAGCCCCTTAATTGCGCCGTATTCCCGCTGCAAGCTTAGAAAAGAAGAAACTAACATCAGTGCGTTGATGAGAAAGTTATATGGGCTCTGTCAACCTCACACCAGGGGGATAAGGTTGGTGCAGAGTCATGCAATGCCCTCTGCCGGCGTGTGGACGTAATGTGGGAAACAAACATTTCCAGGTCCAGTCTTCTGTCTGGGGAGGATTCTCAAGTAAGAAATCTGCAGCTAGATGTCTCTATCAGATGCTGATATTTGTTGATGAATTTTGTGGATTTGCTGATCGCTGTGGCCATACCCATAGGTATCGACTGTGGGAATCTACTGCTAGTAGTATTATTTAAAGAACAAGTTACTTTCGGTAATGCATTATCTGGTAGAGACAATCTCTAGCTGTAGATTCCTTACCTTTGAATAGATACCCAAGCCATACTTCCTGGCGGTCGGCTGTGGAAAGATTACTTGACCTGAAAGTCCTGCAGGACTGAACGGGTGAAATGCCTGTCCCTGCAGACCTGACTGGTAGTAGTATTTAGCAAAGATGTGTAGTGAAGCTCATGTTGCAGACTGGTGGATGTTCAGAACTAGCACTCCACAAGCTAACGGTGTGATCGCACTCTCCTCCCTGGTGGAATGAGCCCGTAAGCCCTCAGGAGGCTAGTTTTTAGCCCAGGTGTAGCAGATCTTGATACAGATAATGACCAGGCATGAAATGATTCGTTCCTGCACTGCCCAACCCTTCTTTGTGCCTACATAACCCACAAAGAGGGTTGTCCACCCAGAACTCTTTTGTGCAGTCAAGATAGAACGACAACGCTCTTCTTGGGTCCAGACCATGGAGATACTCCTCTTCCTTAGAGGGATGTAGAGGAGAAAAAAGGTAACCATTGTAACCAACTTACCCAGATGCAATGGGGTCACCACCTTAGGAAGGAAAAAGGCTCGAGTGCGAAGCACCACCTTATCCAGGAATATCATGAGATACGGAGGCTTGGATGATAAAGCCGGCAGCTCACTCACCCTCTGGCAGATAAAATAGCCACTATAGGGGTCTTGAATAAAGAGGGCTGGTCAGGCACCTGCAAGAAAGAAGACACAGCAGAGAGATAACCCTTTACAATGACCAGAGCAGAGAGTTGCTGGGCAAGGGTAAGAATAAAGAAAAGTATATGTAGAAGAGAGGTACAAAGATGGTCAACCGACCTTTCTGTACACTATTTTACACATTTTTGCCAATGGCAGGCGTATATAATCGGGGTGGAGAAAAACCTGTCCGGCAAGATAACCTCACAGACTGTCGCAGCTCAACTTCAACGCAAGGAGGCGGAGAGTAGACAAGTTCGGGTGGAGAACCCTACCCTGCTTCTACGACAGAAGATCCTCATGGTGCTCATTCGAAGCAGCTCGGGATACCAGACTCTCCGTCCCCACTCCGGAGCCACAAGAATGACTTGGGCCAGGTCGGTCTTGATCTTCTTAAGAGTGTGGGGCAGAAGTGGTATGAGCAGAAAGTCGAACAGAAAGCCTGAGCTCCACTGGCGATGAAAAGCGCTGCTGCGCAATAGCTGCCTTGGAAACTCAAACTTCCAAAACTGCTGACATTGCGCGTTCTCTTCTGAGGCGAACAGACCCAACCAAGGCACTCCCCACTGTTGAAACAGACCTTGCGCCACCTCCGACTGGAGACACCATTTGTGATCCGCTAGGCATCGACGGCTGAGTTTCTCTGCCCTGACCTTCAGGGAACCTACCAAACATGTCCTGCTGCTCCAGCCATGTCCAGAGGAGCACATCCTCTTGACAAAGGGTGAACACTTGCACTACCTTCCCCTTGACAGAGGGAAGAAATGTTTCAACGCCAATTGGATCACCAAACGCTCCAAAAAGTTGATGTGAAAAAGGCTCGACTCCGCTGGAGACAAGAGTCCTCTGATCTCCACCGCTCCCAAAGGGCCACCCCATCCCAGAAGTGGTGCATCTATCACTACTGTGGCAGTGATTATGTGGAACATGCTGTTATCATGTATGTATTAAGATGCAAAGTAGCATCTGAGCTTTTTTCTTCTGTTAAAGCTTTTTTGCATTCTAAATCCACCCCCCCCCCTTTTTCTCTCTCCTTATCATCCTTATGATTTGTGTGTATTGTTTTATTGAAATGCAAAAATAAAAATAAATCTATCACTACTGTGTGGTTTTGTTGGGGAAGGAGAGGGGTCTGCCTCTGATCCAATCGCTGTTTGTTAGCCACTACAGCACGTCCGTGAAGTTCCCTCCGAGATCTGGGCCATGTCAGTGAGATTACCAGATGCTGCACCCACTGGAACTTGAGGTCCCACTGCAGAGCCCACATACGCCATGTGGCATGATTTACTTACAGGATGCAGGAGGGCATGAGGCTCAGCAGCCTTGGAGTCATTCTAACTAAAATCAAGGATAGAAGCTGAAACATCGGTATCATAACCTGAATATCCTGGATAGCTGCTCAGGAGGATAGGCCCAAAACTGCACTGTGTTCAGACCAGCTATGATGAAAGGGAGCGTCGGACACTTATAGTGAACCCTAGCAAATGCAGGAGATCCGCTATAGTCAGGAGGTGGGAACCTACAGTCCGGGGCGAGGATGCCTTCAACAGCCAGTCCTCGAGATAGGGAAGCCTGGAACCCCTAACCTGTGCAGAAGAGCTGCGACCAACCCCATCACCTTGGTGAATACCCGAGGGGCACTGGTAAAGCCAAAAGGGTGTACTGAAAATGCTTGTGACCTACCTTAAACCACAGGTAGAGCCGATAGTCAAGTAGGACGGGGATGTGAAAGTAGGCATCCTGCAAGTCCAATGCTACCAACCAGACTCCTTGGTCTAGGGCAGATAAGACCACCTGAGCCAACGTAAACATCTTGAATTTCTATTTTCTGAGGAAGAGATTGAAGGCCCTAAGGTCTAGAATAGGCGCAAGACCTTTTTTTTCTTTTTAGGTATCAGAAAATAACAGAAATAAAAACCACTGCCTTCTTCTGAAATCGGAACCCTCTTATACCTCCTTGACCAGGAGAGCTGTAACTTCCGCTCTGAGCAAAATAAGATGATCTTCCGTCAGCCGTACTTGAGATGGCGGTAAAAGAGGAGGACAAGATAGAAAAAGAAGGGAGTAACCATTGCAAATAATCTGCAAAACCCATTTGTTCGATGTTATGGACTGTCAGTGGAGGAATGATGTTGGATTCTCCCTTCAACTAGACCCCAATGGTCTTGCAGCACCAAACTAGGAAGGCTTGGAGGCTGCAGCTACCGGGGGTGGGTGGTGGATGACTTCTGGCTACCATTCCCACGAGGCTCGAATGTACTGTGTACAACCCTCCCACAACCTAGTCAGTTTGTGCAGGATAGTGGCTGGGAAATGGCTGACTCAGCAGAAATCTCCTTCCATTGCCATGAAATAGGCAAAAAGCAGACTGGGGGCGCAATGACACTGAGAGGCAGGGGCGACTTCCCTACATGGGCGTTGGAGCTCCCCCCCTCATTTTAACACACAATGGAAAATCAGATTTGAAAAATAATAAGAATAAAAACACACCAAGTTCACACCTGCTGACTAAAGGCTGCCCTCGCCCTTAGCCACGCTTACATTCGGGTGAACATTGGGCTCTGTTATGCACTGAAGTGCATGTGTATTCACCCAGCTGCAATACATTTGCCGGGCTGAGGCTTCACACCGCCCTGAGGCCTGTGATGTCATCAGCCGGCAAAGCCTTTGCCTCATGGGCTGAACTCCACCCCCTGAGGCGTTTCAAAAGAAGTTAGCCCCGGGCGCTTCGGCCAGAAGCCCTCCAGAGCCAGGGCTTTGTATTAATCCGGAATTCCAGCCACGCCACCCTTTCACAGCACCCTACTGGATGAGGTTGGGTTAATTAGCCTCTTTGCTCTGTCCCCACCCCGACCTGTGATGAATTGTGAAGGGGTGGGGTTTGAAGGTGAAGGTAGGAAGTTGAGCACTGAAGTTTGTGCGTAGTGCGTCTGCACAGGTTTTGATGGCACACTGAGCAGTCTCCAGTGACGAGCTTCCCGCTCTCTGCTACAAGTATGCCTCAATTTCCAGGGTCAACAAATTTCCACATTTGGTCATTTCGATGCTATAGCGAGTGCGCACTGCACAATTCAGCAGAACAGGTGAGCTTAGGACTGTGTGCAATCTGAGGACAAGCAGGCAAATATTTTATTTCCGGTCATGTAAAATTCGAACGGTGACCTCTAGAGTGTGCTTTGTTTATTTTTGCACAGCTGCTGCTATCTTTCAAGCCTCTGAAAGAGCTGGATTTATTGCCCTGTCCTGAGAATGCCCCGCTTTTGGACAGGCTCCTCTTAAATAAAAGAAAGGAAACTTAAAACGGAAAAATAACACTCCTACCTACCAACATGAATGCTACGGGCAGGGCGAAGACACACGCACTTAATGGACCTTCATGATTTATGTCCTCTACACCTTATGACTTTTCCATTCTGCTCCTTTTTCTCCAAAATCTATATTATTCCTGTTTCTTTTTGGCCTTTGTTCTGACCGACTTTTTCGGCCCTCCTTTGGGGAAGGATGATTGGAGGTGACTCCAGCCTATTATCATTCTAGTGCAGGGATTAGAACTATAAACAGGGCCTATTCATAAGGCACAGTAATGCACTTTTGTACCCTTTTCCTTAGATCAGGGCTTATAAACTTAAGCTAGGGGATAGATTCATTAGTATTAGTGATAATCCGTCCTTTTGTAAGAGTGTTAGTATACCTTCTATGGAGTTATGCTTATTTCGGGCCTTGTAGGCCTCAAACGGGAGAGACTCCATCTTGCTTTCTGCCCCGGCAGCTTGAGATGTTTCTAGGTCAAGTGTACTGTTTTAGTTTCGAAGTGTTGTTCGCTTGGAGAGAACCGGCTCAGGCTGGCCCTTATCGAAAGACTGTATTTTTCTCCATTCCGAAGACACAACATCAGGCTGGCCAGTTGGGAACGTGTACTTGGTACGGGGAGGTACAAGAATTTGGTGGGCGGCAGGTTACTGGCCGTAACTTTCCATGAAAGGACAAGCTTCCATATTAGCGAAAGTGTTAGGCTGTGAGTCAGTCAGTCTGTAGGCGGCAGCTAGCCGTTAGCATCAATGCCATTAATTATTTCCAGGCAGACAGTCGCCATTTTGAAGTCCGAGAAAGATCATGAAGCTGATACTCTCTGAGAAAGATTGAAGAGGAGAGCGGAGTAGTGCAGAGCGATCGGAGACAGAGAGAGACAGCAGCTAATAAAGAGGAAGGTTCCAGTGACTTGGAGGAAAGTAGAGAAGACAGAGCATAGCGGTGCAGACGTGTACTCGTGACTGCTGAGGTGTGATTCCGAGATGAGCCAAGGCACAGACGAGAAGGGAACCTAGATGACTGCTGAACCCAGACTTCACATTACTAAGGTGACGTCGACCTTTTTCCCCATAGTGTGCACATTCTAACCTTTTACTTTTCTTTGCAGGATATATGTTATAGTATAGTGCTGTGTTTATAATCATTGTAATAAAATACCCCAGTTCTTAGTGAACCAACATGTGCCTTGTATTCTTGTTCAATCAGGGTAACCTGGTCTTCTAGTCAGACATCGTTTTCATGAACGGATGTAAATCTGGGTCAGGTAAGAGGTGACTGAATAATGCGGGAGAGAGGGACCATTTGATGCTGAGAGCAGAAGGTACATGATTCAATTTGGCAAGTTGTGCTAATTCCTGTTATTGTAGTATCACCCCGAGTAGCCAATGAGAGATTCCTTCCAAAGGTATTCATAGGAGAGTGATCGTCGTTGGTAAGCGGCGTTAATGAGAACACCAGGTGGGTTGACTGGTGTGTAGATCCGCCGGATTGCGGATCGGGCTGTGAGTGAGAGAACACTGGGAGGGATACCAGTGTCTAGGTCCGCCGGATTGTGGACTGGATTGGGAGGAAGAGAGCACTGGGGCTGCAGCTCAGTGTGTAAGGCACGCCGGATTGCGTGTCGAGTGAGCACTGATGGTGATCAGTGCGTAATGGTACATAATCAGAACTGCCCCAGGGTAGATTAGTCTGGGCCTAAGTTGCCGTGAGACTAGCTGGTATGAGTGGGATATTGTAGAAAACCTATGCGTGTGTATTGCTATTTTGACCATCCTTAGGTACGAGATGTACATATATACCTATTGTAGATACGTGCTAAGGAGGGAGGTGATTACGTTCCGACTGGGTTGGAGGTGCTCTACGGAGCTGATCCCATCTGGTTCGAGAATCTGGTCGTTACAGCCTTTTAGCCCTCTAATATTTTTCTCCACTAATTCCTCCACCTGTTTTTTTCCCCTTTTCTCTCATGCCACTTTTTCTTTCCCTTTCTCTTGCTCCCATCTCTTTTCAATTCCTCTGTTTTGGCCTTCTTTCTTCTCTTTTCCCTTATCTCTACCCCACTTTATTTTCTTTATCTGCAGTTCTTTCCCTACCTGCGTTTCCCTCGTATTCATATACACCTCTACCCTCCCATTTTGGGTCCTTACACCTTAGACTCCCGTTTCTCGTTTCTCTTTTTTTTCTTCCTTTAGATAGCTTTCTCCATCTCTGTGTTTCTCTATCCTTCTTTGCAATAACCACAATGCTTGCCCCCTCCTCCTTTTCCTTCTTGCCTTGCAGCGCTCATCTGTTGCCCTGTCTTAACTCCCTTTTCTCTACAAATAAAGTAGTGACATTTACATACATTACGGGACAAGAACTGGCAGGCCTTTTGAAAAGGAAATGCAGGTGGGAAATGGTCCCTACACAAGACTTTACAGACTGGGATAGAAAAGAGGCCCAAGCACCAAAATAAAAATGGACCCTGTCACTGAATTAGGTAGCTAAGAAAATGCCCCACCTTTTCAAATTGGGGCAGTTTTTAACTTGTAAAGACAAGCAGTGTAGTGTAGGTGTTTTGCAAGATATAGTGGACTGCATGCATTGGTGCTTGCTGCAGGCATTGTTTTATACCAGAGAAATCAACAGTAAAAAACGGGTCACCAGACTCTAAAGCAGGCCCACAAAAAGCCCAAAAGATGGTCCTCGCAGTGACCTGAAATAACAGCTCTCCTGGCACCTCCTGATTACCTTACACTGTACTGACCTGCTACTGACCTGGGCTGTGGTAATGAGAGAGAGGGTACTGAGCACCTTGCATGACATTTTTATTTCCAATTCCTTAGGTGGGGTACTGCCAACTTCCCTCTCCCCTCAGTGAAGTTGGAATTCCACAACAAGAGCCTGACACACCGAAGGATCCATGGATGCACAGCTCTTCGGCCCTTAATTTTTATTCTTCGGGCGTGTTTCCTTATCTTCACAAGCAGCATCCCTGATGAGGTGGCAAGAGGTGCAGAAATAGCGCACCGACACCAGCAGATAGACCGGCTCCTCTTGCACCTTAATATGCAATCTGCTTGCACTCCACTCACATGATTCCATCTGATTAGAGAGGTAGTTGGCCATGTTAGTAGAAGAAGCACTAAACATACCCTGCTGGGTCTATAAGGTACAGGTGTGTATGGCATTTTCTTGAGCAGACGTGCTTTCCATATCACTATTGCCTTCAGGAAATGCAGTTCCCACTTTGGGCACCACTAATGACAGGTGGGTGTAGTGGGGTATTGGTGGAATCAGCATAGAGGGAGCGTTAGATATGATGTGTGTGCAGAGTCCACAGGGCTTCACTGGCATTGGCTCTCATGTGAGCCTTGATGACTTCATCAACCAATACAGTAAAGAGGCAGAGTTGTGTTACAGGTGGAAAACACATGGAGGGTCTGTTTCCATTGGTTGTGTGTGCTTGGCTTGGGGGTCATTTTGCAAGCAGACCAGTTAGAGGCTTGGGCACATTTTTTATATGTTTCTAATGTTTTCTTCACACTTGTGCTTTAAAATGCTATATTTGGATCCTGTTTTTGCAACAATTTGCAGCAAATATGTGGTGTAAAAGGCACCATTTGAATCCATTTTTTGCAAAGTTTTCTTGCGGGGCGAAAACCCCCTGCACCCTCCTTTTTCAGTTCGGGCTCGCTCGCTCGCTTGTTGGACTACGGTATCATTTTTCGCCCCACCTCTTGAAAAATCCACCAGTCGCACTGCTGAGAGGCCCAAGGACCTGGCAGTAGCCTGCGAATCCTTGAAGCGCTCTAGCGCCAAGTCTGCCTTCTCTACTCTCTTCTCTACAAAGAGACGAGTCCCATTGAAATTATAAACTACAAGAGCGCTGTCGAGTAACACAAATCTTTATGAAAGATGTTGAATATTCAACATCCGTGACAAAGGGTCGAGAAACAGGGTGTGTTTTAAAAAATAAATCTTGAGGCATGGCCAAAGAGGCCAAGATGGCGGTCGAGCTTTGAGCTATCTCCCGTCAACCGACTCGTCTTTACCCTTATCCTGCCTGACAAAAACAATATGATTGGGAACCGGGCGCAAGGGCTTGTTCTTCCAGCTCCCCTAGTGTGGTTAAGCTCGCTCGGGCCCCGAGGAAGGCAGCCTTGATCATTGTTCCTGTGCTGTGCGAACTGTGGAGATACGTGGTCAGGTTCTGCACCGGCCTGAGGCGCCTACCTGCTCCTGCTGGTCCTGGAGAGGGCCGCCTGTCTCTTCTTCCTTGTGCTGAGACCAGTGGACCAGGGAGAGGTCTGAGGCACCACCTGGCAGGGCTGCAGACCTGCCCTGTTCTGCAGCGGATCAGGCAGCTGTGAGGAATGCCAGCTGGGCCACACCAATCTGACCTGGAGGGAGCCATCACCCGAGGACTGTGCCACTGTAGTGTCGAAGGCCACTGGGAACCTGGACTGGTGTGGAGGCGTGAGCAGTAAACCCGGTGGGGGACGTTCCTCTCCGTATGCTTCCCCCCTGGAGGACCAAGTGAGGACATGATTTGTGGCTGGGTGGTGGCAGAGGTTGTTGGCCCACCTGGCATGGAGGTGGGGCTTAGCCCATGGACCTGTTGGCGGCACTGCAAGGGCCCCCCTTTCTCTGTGGTGTATGGACGGTGCTGCGTGGTCATGGCTGCAGCAGGGGGCAGGTCGTGACCTGCTCAGCCAACTGGGAGCACGGAGCTGGAGGAGGGCCAGCAGTTTACCCCGATCCACACACCTGCAGATTTTCAGTAACTGTGGGGAATGCTGACCTGCTGGGTCATCCTTGGATTTTGGCCACCCTGGAGTCGTGGTGGGGGATCTGCTGTGTCTGTATTTTGTGACTCCCTTCACATTGGAGAGGGTCCCTTGCACATCGGGAGAGGGCCTCTCGGTGGTGTGGTCTGTGCGTGTTCTTTTCCCTGCACAGCTTCTCCGTCCTAGATCCTGGGCCCCACCTCCCCGGGCGCTTTGATTGGACTAGTTCATTGCCTGACAGACCTCCGCCTCATAATAGGAAGAGGTGAGAGCCATGATAGCATGTAGTGGCGGGGGGCCTTGGGCGTGGGGGCGAGCCTCTCCACTTTCGTATTCTGCTGGACTGAAGTCATCATTGGACATGGGGCTCGGGAAGGTGCAGCCGCAGACCCCGGTCCATTCCAGAATCGACCGATATAAGGTCCTGCTGCCTAACTCTAGTGTAGACACAGAGAAACTAGCAGCCTAGGCCCCCCCCCCCCGGTGCAACATGGGACAACAGACCTGGGGGTGATCCTCAAGACCATCCAGGACTCCAGGAAGTCAGTGGAGGCCAACGTGGATGGCTTTCGTGTGGACTTTTCTCTGCTGCGGAAGGACCTCTGCAACATAGTGAATAGACGACTGAGATGGAGGTGTGGGTGGCCACAGCGGAGGATGATATTGCTACCCTCAAACAACAGATGTCTAAGATGACCGCCTCCTTGTCAGCACTCACAGACGGAGAGGAAGATGCAGAAAATAGGTTGTGGCGCAAAAACCTTTGGCTTGTTGGCATCCCTGGATCTCTGGGGCAGCAGGGCTTTGCTGGTGGACTGGTTTAAGTCATGGTTCCCTGGGGATAGGTTGTCTGCTCCTTTTGTCATTGAAGCAGCACACTGTTAATTGGCGCTGAAGCCCCAACCTGGTGCACCCCTAGACCCGTGATCCTGCGTAATCCTAACAATAAAGACAGGGACGCCATCCTGCCGGAGGCCGGCGCCATGCTGGACTTGCAATTTTCTAACTCCAGAGTCCTCATCTTCCCTGATTATAAAATAACGGTGCAGCAACAGCAGATATCATTTGCTTAAGTGAAGCAGAAGTTCCAAGCCTTCAACTAAATATACATGCTCCTCAATCTGGCACGCGTCAATGTTATTTTTCAGTCCCGCATCCTCTTCTTTGATACTCCAGACCAGGCCTAGAAGTGGGCGACAGAGAGGAGGCCGCTGCGGAGACCATCCCCTGGGAGGGTCCAGTCTGGTAACCTGGTGGAGTGGGCCCCAGCAAAGTCGGGGGATTGTGCTGGGTTGCTCCCCCGCCGCCGGCAGATGGGGGCACTCCCGCTCTCTGAGGTCCCAGGTCGGGAGTGGGGCTGAGAAGGATGGCTCTGGCTCCCCTTGGGAGGATCCTGCCCAGGACCAGGCTGTGCAGGGTGAGGCAGACAACCTATCGGACACCCCCTTGGTCTTCCACCCAACAAAGGTAGACCTGGGCACTTTATCTCAGTTGCCAGACATTCTGTGAACTGGATGGTCCCTCTTAACTTTTACTGACAGTGGTGGGGAGGTGCGGTGGGTTGGAGGGGGCAACCAGAGGGGGAGGTTGGGTTCACCCTTCCCCCCACTCTTTGAATGGGGCCTAAGCCGATGTGGCTTTTCTCCTGTTTTGACTATTGCACTGCTGGGTTCGGAAGGCAACATTTTTATTGTATGGTCTCTTGAATGTGATAAGTTGCTGTCGGGCACTTGATCCTGTTGTTTGGGCGCCTATGGACCACAGAGGTTAGCTACACCACCAGTTATATTTTCGGGGAATTTAGTTAGGGTGACAGATGCTTCTTTGGGTAAAGTATGGGGGGTGGTGTTCTAGTCGGGCCCTTGAGCCCGGTTTCAAATGTTTTATGTTTTGTGCTAACATTGTGTTTTCCTTCTAGGTTAGTTGCAGCAATCACCCCCACAATAGCTATTAGCTTAATGTGGCATGGCACTGCAGGCCCCCTGGTACTGGGTCCCCTCCTGGGTGGGCACAGGTTGGTTTTGAGCTTTCTTGACTGCGTTATGGCCTCCGTTAAGATAAAAAGATACTCTTCTGGAATGTGAGTGGCCTCCTGGATTGCATTAAGCACTCTACGTAACCCCTTCATTGCTAGGCCTCCCCCTCCCCCGTGCCACGATCATTTTTGACTATTTGTGGTACTTCACGCTTAGGCCCCCATAACGTTTTGTCCACATAAGGTATCCATGCCAAATTTGTGTCCTTTTCTTTCAACATCCTGGGAAATCCTAAGATACTGGGGGTTTGTGGATTCCCCTAAAGGGGACCAAGAAAATAGGCAAAATTCGGCTAAATTTGGGGGTTTGGGGAAAAATGTGCTGCAGAAGAAAGCATCTCGCTTTTTCCCTGTAAATGGTATCAACGTAGGGGTTGTGGAGCTAAAATCACAATCTTCCCAGCTTTCAGGAACAGGCAGACATTTTTCAGACAACCAATATTTTCTGCACAATTTTGACATTTTTCTGTGACAGCCTATTATAAAAAAAATTGTGCTTTCAACCTCCTTCCAGTCAGTGATAGGAATGGGTGTGAAACCAATAATAAATACCGGAAAGCTATACATTTCAGAAATGTAGATAATATTTTAAATTCAGCAAGGGGTCATTTGTGTAGATCCTTCAAGGTTTTTATATAGAAACTAACAGTTGAAATAAAACAATATTGACATTGAGTTGAAAAAAACAGCCATTTGTACCTACATTTTCACCTGTAACTTCTTCTAACTAAGGCAGATTTTTTAAAGCAATATACCGTTACATCCATGAGATCCTTCTGGTTGCAAGGTTCACCAAGTACCCGAGGTACCCCACGCCAATAACTTAGCTGCACCTTGCAGTGGTTTTTCATTGTGTACCGGGTATACACCAATCCATTTGGTAAAATATAAAGAGTGAAAAATAGGCACCAAGGAAACCTGTGTATTTCCGAAATGGGAACAAGATATTGAATTTCGAAAGTGGTTATTAGCACATGTCTGAATTTGTGGGTAGCCATTCTAGCATGTGAATTAGAGAACATTTTTCAAAAGGTCCTTATTTTTACCCACTGTCTTACATTTGGAAGGTAGAAATGCATAGAAAGACAACACTTGTTCTACTATTCTGTGTTTCCCCAAGTCCCCTAATAAAAATGGTACCCCACGTGTGTGGGTAGGCCATGAAAGGAAAAGGCCCAATCCAATATGTAACATGGACCCATCACATTTTTCCACAGAAAACTTGCCTTTTTTTTACAAAGTGCCTATCTGTATATTTTGGGCCCTAGCTCAGCCGGCACCTAGGGAAACCTAGAAAACCTGTAAATATTTTAAATCTAGGCACCCAAGGGATTCCAGGATGGGTACTTGTGTGGATCTCATCAGGTTCTGTTACCCAGAATCCCTTGCAAAGCAGAAACTTTGTAAAAAAAAAACATTTTCCGCACATTTCTGTGACGGTAAGTTCTGGTATCTGTGGGGAGCCAAAAACCTCCACCCACACAGCATTCCCCCAAATCTGCTGATAAAAATGGGTAGGCCTAGTGCCTGCAACAGGAAATGACCCAAAACTTATTGTGCAGATATTAAAAAAATATTTCACGAAACAACCTAGTTTTGCAAAGGAGTCACCTGCGATTTTGGTCCCAGACATGATGGCCATCTAGGGAAACATCAAATCCAGACATTTCTGAAAAAAAGACACCTGGTGGAGTCCAGGAAGGTGTAGATTGGATGGATACCTCAATATTTTCTTACCCAGAATCCCTGCAAACCTCAAATTTAGCTTAACAAAAATCACATTTTCCTCACATTTCTTTATGGGAAAGTTGTGGGATCACCAGCCTAACACAGGGAAGGGTCCAAAACATATTGTGGAGAGATCAAGAATTTGTATCACAGACCCCTTGCCTGGTTTTGCAATGGTGGGGCGCCTGTGTTTTTGATACCAGGCTAGGTGACCATCTAGGGGAACCTACTAAAGCCAAACTCTTCTCAAAACTAGACACTCGGGGGAGTCCAGGGAGGAGGGACTTGCATGGATTCCCCCTACGTATTCCTACCCAGAATCTTCTGCAAACCTCAAATGGAGCTAAAAATAAATAATATTTTCCTTACATTTCTGTCTGGGATCACCGCAGCAGCACAAATTTCCCACCACCTAGCGTTCCCCTCAGTCTCCCAATAAAAGTGATGCCTCATCTGTGTGGGTGCCAAAAACAGTGTGAGCCTAAACATTCATGAAAAAAACCCTGCCCTTTCGGACCCACTTTGGTTGCCCCTCAGTTTTTAATTTTTATAAGTTTTTAGGTTCTCTGCTTTGGGCACCCACACAAATGACGTATCATCTTTTTCAGGAGACAGAGGGAAATGCTGGCCGGTGGGAAATTTGTGTGGAAAAAATGTGAGGGAAGTGTGAATTGTGAATTGTGAGCTAAATTCGAGATTTGCTGGGGATTCTGGGTAATAAAACACTGGAGGATTCACACAGGCCACACCTCCAGCCAAACGCTACCCATGCAACCCATCAGCCAAGTGATTGTCCATGCGCACTGCCAGACATGTGCCATCCATGCAGACCGCTAGCCAAGCGATAGTCCACGCACATTGCCAGCTAAATGCAGGTTCACACAAAGCCATTGAAATGCCAGAAAACATAGACTGTCAGCCGAACTCCAGTTCACACACACACAGAAACTTTCGCTAGTGTCTATTGGTTTTCTGCCCCCATTGGGAGCACATGTGCCTAAAAATATCGCAAAAGCAGCCAAAATGAGTTTACAAAAAAAGGGGCGCCTCCCTTGCCTAAGTGGCAGTTCCCTGACATGCCCATAAACATATCTCTGGTGCCTAGTGTGGCTTTCTGCCCCCCCTCCCCTTCAGAAAGACTGGCTATTTCTTTTTGGGGGTGGGCATTGGCATAATCCATTATGGGCATCCCCCACCCCTCTTTTAGGAAGAAAAAACATCTTTGGTGTCTAGTGGGCTTTCTGACCCCCCTGGGGGGGGCAGATGTTATGTTATATCAATTTATAGCACGCACTACTACCCGTAGGTTTCTAGGCGCTTTGCGGACCTCATACTGCCGAGAGGATATTTTTAAAGATTAGTTTTTAAAGAACCAGGTTTTAAGATGTTTCCTGAATTCCAACAATGATGTGATCTTCCTAAGAGCACGAGTGTTCCAAAGCCTGATGGTGCTGTGCCTAAAGCTCCTTGCCCCCAGTTCATGGTTTTAGCTCTGAGGTAAGCATTAAGAAGGCCGTGGCTGAACGTAGAGACTTGCTGGGGGTATACCACTTAAAAGCATGATGTAGAAACTGAGGACCCTCACCATGAAGCACTTGGTGAGCAATACAAAGTGCTTTGAACCTCACCAGTTGGCCAACCGGAAGCCAATGCAGATCTTGAATTCCGGCTCTAATGGATTGGTATTTAGGCACATCCAAGACCAATCTAGCGGTGGCATTCTGAGCTGATTGCAGTCTTTTAAGTTGCTTGGACTGCACGTTAATGTACAAGGCATTGTAGTAGTCCAGCTTAGTTAGGACTAGTGAAGTTAGAACCGTTTTCCAAACTTTCTAGGAATGTAAGGAAGGATTTTGCATACTGTTTTGCTAGTGTTAAATGCGGAGGACACCACTTTTGAGATCTGAGATTTGAATTGAAGTTTGTCATCTATTATGACAGCTAAGTTTTTTGCTTTTGCTACTGGTGTCGGAAGGGGGCCTAAAGATTCCGGCCACCAAACAGGAGACCAACTAGGAGAAAGCCTACCAAAAAGCACCACCTCAGTTTTACCTGAGTTTAGTTTCAGGCAGTGCCTACCCATCCACTCACTCAAGGAGACCACACAGTCGTGGAGTTTGGTAGAATAGTGGACATCTTTGTCAATGGTGGAAATCACCAACTGGATGTCATCAGCATATGAGGTCAGGAGTAAATCAAAACTTCTGATCAGCTGAGCCAATTCAGATACATATATATTAAAAAGAGTGAGGCTTAAGGAGGAGCCCTGCGGCACCTGACATGGCAGAATAAAAGGTACTGATTTAAAATAGCCTAGCTGCGCTGTTTGAGTTCTATCTGTTAAAAAAGATCGTGAAAGCTTGAGAGCATTACCTCCCAGACATATATACTTTAGGCGTTTGAGCAGTAAAATATGGTCCACAGCATCAAATGCAGCGACCAGGTCCAGGAGGATAAGAGCTGCCTAGCCTCCCCAATCCATAGCGGCTCGGATTTCCTCAGTTGTCTTTATTAACGCTGTCTCAGTGCTGTGGTATGATCTAAAACCAAACTGACTATGATCTAAAATATTATTTTCCATTATATGCTTGGAGAGTTCTGTATTTATAATCGGCTCCAAAATTTTAGCCAGAAGCGGAAGTCTCGCGATCGGTCGGTAGTTGGGCGGATCCATAAGCTCTAAATTAGATTTCTTAATTCATAACATCCATCAACCCCCAGGTGGGGCAGAAAGACTGTCCCTTTTGTTCAAGGGCTGGGGCACCCCTCTTTTATAAAAAACAAACTATCATCCCTGGTGCTTAGTGGGCTATCTGCACTGGGGGGGGGGGGGGGGTTGGGGCAGATTGGGGGCTATTGCCCCCTTATGCACGCCAGGGGGAGCCGAAAGACTATTTCAAATTTTTGGGAGGGGTGGGGGCATTATAATGCCCATTTAGGCCAGCCAACACCCCTAAGCTTTAATATAAAGAATTCCTGGTGTCATGTCTTTTAGGATAGTCCCATCATATATACCCCATTTTACATACATGAACCTATCCACACGACTAGAACGATTCTAAACAGGTGACCTTTGTGAGAAGTTGGCCTGGTATATGATGTTCACTATTCTAGTGAGCACCTTGCACCAGTCCAAACAACCCTTATGGTGATGGTTGTAAAGTCAACCTTATAGACCAGCTATCCTAGGGGTAGCATGGATAAAGCAGTCTTAGGCTAAACTCAAGAGGGCATGTGAAGCCAGCTATTTTACCATATGAAATCCCTTTAATACCAAATGAAAGGACACCACACAAGATATATATTGAAAATATATATGTATTTATTTTTTAAACATACCCCTGAACTCTTTATGAGCACAGAAGCACAAGCGCAAAACAAGGAACTTAATATAACATACAAAAGTTGCACAAATATGGATAGGCCGGGGTGGCCCGTCAAACCATATATTAAAAAAATGGTATAAGTACCACGTTACAAACAATGGTAAGGCCTAGGGCCTTGGGAATCGCTGGGGCTACACTGGACTAACAATGGTTAGTCCTTCAAGCGCCCAAATCCCCTGCTTGGCGCAGTGTGCTTGGAAAGGGTTCATACAATATAGTATCTGGGGATAACCTTAAACCAAAACCTTACGTGGGGGCTCACCAGATTAAAGCGAACATGAAGTTGGCCCAGAAGCTGGGTGGTATTATGAGAATTGCGACTAAGTCAACATACCGCCCTCTGAGCCCCGCTATCCAAATATATAAAGCCCAAGCGCGGGGGGGGGTAACCTACGGGGGAGAGATGTGGGGCCATACTTCATCCTCCAACTTGCTGACCACAGAAAATAATTTTTTAAGGCAGCTGACCGCTCTCCCGCCAAGTACCCCACTCCTGCCCCTGAGACTGGACCTGGTTTTGAGGCCAATACGGAGGAACTAGGGCTCAAACCTTTAACATTCTGGCGTCGCATCTGGAGCAGCCAAGATCTCACCTCCTATAGAAGTGAGTTACAGGAATTCCTATCCTTACCTAATGCCACCAAGACCCCTTGGTTAAATTACATCAAGAGAACTTGTGAGACCCTTGGACTACCAGAACTGTGGTCACACCCAGAAAGCACAAGTACCAGGATCCCAAGGAAAGCGCTCTCCAGAGCATACTATGACAAAATGCTTCTCCGAGCCCTGGACAGTGCACGAGACGGATCTCTGACACATTGTTTTATTACAACCAAAGACTCATATAACCTTGAAAGTGTTTTGGATGGCATGACTCCTGTTCTAACAAGAAAATTTTTCCTGCAATGGAGGTATGGGACCCGTCCTCTAATGTCTTTTACTAAAGCATGGCCTGGTCGGTCCCCCACAGAGACGTGCCCCGCATGTGCCCATACTAAGGAGAACGAAATACATGTTATTTTTTTCTGTCGATCTTACCAAAAAAGCAGGAAATTTTGGCTCGTCCCCCTCCTTAAAAACCTGGGATTTAGAACATTCCTACCTGCATTCAGAGTTCTAAAGACAGATTTATCTCCGCCAACTGTGTTTGCCCTAGCTAAATTTTTAACTGCAATGTGGCATGCCCGAACCCGTTACATAAAGATGGCAGGAGACCCTTGAAAATTCCTTTCCCTTGATTCACTGTCACCCTTGTTTTAACATTTTTTAACTTATGTATTTAATACCAATGATATATTGATACTTCGGAATTGTTAAATGATGTGCTATTTTGTATATCTTTTATGATCACCTGATCGAAATAAAGATTTGAAATTGGTTAGGGAGCAGGAGGCCCACGGGATGCGTGTGCAGTGTCTAAAGGCACACGCATTCACACATAGAAGTCAATGGGTGCGTAAAAGTTTAAAGTTAAAAGTTTGGGAGTCTTCCGACAGGACTAGAACTTAACCACTTGAAACTAGGAAACTAGGGGCCCGATGTAGGTACCAAATACCGGTCGGAAACGGCCGACGACCGGTATTTGGCCTACTGAGATGTAGGGGACCTTTTTTTGTCCGATTCGGTATTTTACCGATTCGGTAAAAATACCGAATCGCAAAAATACCGAATCAGTAATTTTACCGATTTTTTAAATTTGGGATGTAGGTGGGACTACTTTCAGTCCCACAGGCCCTTCAGATTCGGTATTTTAACACCCAATCCAATTGGGTGTTAAAATACTGAATCCAGGTGTGCATGCACATGTGTGCATGCACACCTATGCCATGTGACAGACAGACATGCCCTTAGGGCATGTCTGTGTGCCACATGGCTCACATGCCTTTTTTTGGGGTGCTGGAGGGTGTCAAAGTGACACCCCCTGCACCCTTGCACAAATCGGTAATTACCGAATCGGTAATTACTGATTCGGTAATGCCCGTTGATTCCTATGGGCTTCAAGGCCCATAGGAAGCAATGTGGGTATTTATTTATTTATTTATTTATTTTTGATTTTTATAAAGCGCGTAGTCACCCTAGAGTATCCCAGCGCTAAACCTTGTGCTCTTACAGGGGTGGGGGCGAAGGAGACTTCAAGTAGTTCAGGGAAAAAGGAGGGTTTTGAGGGACTTCCTAAATTTTAGGAGGTTAGGTTCCGCTCTAAGGTTCGGGGGAAGAGCGTTCCATTTTTTGGCCGTGTTTACAGAGAATCTGCGACCGCCGAAGCGGGCTTTCTTCACCCTAGGAACAACGATGAGGTTGCCCTGTTCAGACCGGAGCGCTCTCGATGGTCTATAAGGGGTGATCCACGTGCTCAGAATGGGGGGGCCAGCGTTGTGCAGGGTTTTGTGGGCTAGGCAGAGGGCCTTGAATACAACTCTTTCCCTCACAGGGAGCCAATGAAGTTTCCTCAACGCTGGTTTAGCCGATGTTCTTGAAGGGGTGTTTGTGAGCAAGCGGGCTGCGGCATTTTGAGTTTTTTGTAAGATCTGGTAGGTGGCTTCCGGCGCGCCGAGATAGATGGCGTTGCTATAGTCTAGTCTTGCTAGCACTAGACCTTGAATTAGCAAGAGACGAGACTGGAATGGAAGTAGGGAGAGTACCTTCCTACATGATCTCAGCAGCCCATAGCAGATGCCTGCGGTTTTCCTCGCCTGAGTCCGGAAGGTAAGGTCTGTCTCCAGCCACACTCCTAGACTCTTGACCTCTGTTTTGGGGGACGGGGGGTCGCCCATGCAGGCGGGCCAGATGTCAGGAGGGAGACTCGAGGTTTTGTGGCCGAGGATCAGGATCTCTGTTTTTGACCCGTTGAGCTTTAAGTCCGAGTCGCTCATCCATTGGTGGACGGTGGAGAGACAGTCACGCAGGTTGGAGGGTTTTAGCTTGGGGTGTGAGAGAGTCACCACCAGCTGGGTGTCGTCAGCGTAGCTGACGATTGTAACTCCGAATGGGGCGACCAGCTCCTCCAGTGGGGCCATATACAAGTTGAAAAGCGTGGGGCTCAGTGAGGAGCCCTGAGGCACTCCACACTGGAGGGGGATTGAGGGGGAGCGGCATTCTCCTTCCCAAACTTGGAAGGAGCGTTGGGAGAGGAAGGATGTAAGCCATCTCAGCGCACTGTCTTGTATGCCTATGTTGTCTAGGCGCTGGGCTAGGACCTGATGGTTGACAGTGTCGAATGCCGCGCTGAGGTCCAGGAGGACCACTGCCACTGATCCTCCTGTGTCAATGATTTCCCTCGCTTTTTCTACAGCAACCAGGAGGGCGGTGTCTGTCCCCTGCCCTGGTCTGAAGCCGGTTTGGGAGTTTTTTAGGAGAAGGTTTGACTCCAAGAAGTGGGACAGCTGTTTATTTGCAAGTTTCTCTGCGACCTTCCCTATCCAGGGGAGGAGCGAGATGGGTCTATAGTTGGACCAGTCCATGGGATCTAAAGATGGCTTCTTCAATAAGCCTTTGACCACGGCCTCCTTCCAGCTTTGAATCGAATCTGAAATACCTACATCTCCCCCCTCTAATTTACCACTTCATAAATACTGATTCGGTATGATTCGCTATTTATGAAGTGGTAAATGTAGATTTACCTACATCGGGCCCTAGGAGTGTAAATCTTTACAGGAGGACCGTAGCACTCGCGTTACCTAACCCACAGGAAGCGGGTGCATAGGTCCCAAAGTGTGTCGGGTTTCTTCGTGGAAATCTATAGAGCCTTGGGGAAAAGATGCTGCAGGGGGCCAGAAGAGAAGAGTCCAGTTGGATCCAAGGGTGGATCGAAGATGAAGAGGACCTGAAAGCAGAGGGGACAGTCTGGGTCACTAGCAATTGACCAGGATGGAACCAGGATGGAACCAGGTGATGTCGCGTTGCAATCAGGTGCTGATGGGATGCTTGTCTCTGCAGCCACGGAGACCAGGAGGCCTCGACGATGACCAGGATGAAGGCACGGACTGTCCCACAAAGGCTCTCGCTGTCTGCGGTGTCGGCTTCAAGATTGGGGCCAACAAGCCTTGGCAAAGGCAACCCACGCAGGAATCGATATAGGCTTCTTACTCAGACCAGCAAGGTCTGAGGGGCTGCTTCTTTTGAGGGAAGCAAGGGCCAGTCTGGAGCAACCAGACCAGTGGTGAAGTTTCACGGGATCGTCGCCAAGATGGCCACTAGCCAACGGGCAAGTGACCGGGCAGACGCGTCGAGCAGGAAAATGCAAAAGGGCCCCACGCAGAACTCGTGGAGTGTGCAGGGCTGATCTTCGGTGCAGATGATGCTCGGGGCTGGGGCTTCTCAATCCCCAATGCACAGCTTCGAGGACTGCACAGTTAGCAGGTCGCAAACTTTTCAAGATGGCCGGTCTCACGTGTCTCGTCGCCTCCACGGGTCTCAGCTTTGCAGGGACTGTGGATGTCTGGGAATCCGGTTCTTGTCAAGCTCTGGGCTTGGGCTCCGGCGGGAGGCGGCGGCATAGCAAGTCGGCGATCGCTGGATGGTGCCTGCTTGTGCAGGGTGGTCACTCCTTGACCACAAGGGAGATTCTTCAGTCGTCTTCTTCCAAAGTACAGCGATGAAGGGCCAGAGTTTCGTTTCAAAGTTTCAGTCAGGATAATCTAAAGTCCTAGTGACTCAGCTCCTACCTATATACTGATCTTAGGGGCTGGATTACCTGCTAGGTCCCTCCTATGGGTGGGACCAGGGAAGGGGGCAGTTACACCCCTTTCCCTTTGTCCAGTTTCGCGCCAGAGCTGGGGCAGGGAAGCCCCAGCACCGGTTTGAACTGGACTATGCATGGGACACCTTGTGTGCCCCAGGCATGTCTCAATCCTTTGAGCCCTCCCTGTCCCAATACACAAAATCCTGTCTGGGGTGGTGCTAGCAGCTCCCAAGGCAGGAAAAGTATTGTCCAAGCCTCCCTCGCTGGAAGGACTCCCAGCAGCAGGAGGACAGACTTGTGTCTGTAGCAGCAGCATCCATTTTGTGATGCTGAGGCTCTGGTTAACTTTAACCGGGAATAGTTAGAACAACATGTCTTCTCCCTCTAGAACGGTGGAATGCTACCCCCGTCGCCAGGACTGGCGAGGGGGTAGTATTCCAAATCGTATGACACCTTACTCGACATGTTTCGATAAAGCCAAACCATAGTTCGCATCTAACCGAGAGGATTATAATGCATTTAAGATTATATGGTATGGCAATATCCCAGAACAGCTAAAGGACATGGTTCCGAAAGCTGCAGACAGGCTCAGCTCATGCTAGAGCACCATCTCACATAAAACCAAGCACTCTGCCTCCAGGATCGTTAAGGCCTGCCATAGGAGTGACTTATAGGTGTATATGTGTCTAGATATAAGGTTAGATATATGTATACTATATCTAAGCAAGGGGTGATTACACCACCTTGCCCCAGCTGAGTGATTAGCCAGTTGTGTCAATTTGAATGGCCAGCCAGGGGTAGCAAAAGATATGCTGCAGCCCCTGGTAGGCCTTGGATGCACCTATGCCCTGGGTACCTATGGTACACTGTACAGGGGCTCATAAGGTGACCCAGTATCCAATTGGAGATGTACCTAGGGTACATGGAGCCCATTTTAAAGAGAGGGCAGATAGCCTGGGGCCCTGATTAGCAGGATCCCAGGCCAACTAAGTCGAAAACCAGCTAAACACTAGGCAAAAAATCTGGGGTAACCATAGTATCCACCTTCCTACAACCTTTTACCTAATAAGCTTGCTACTGTCTCTTCAACACCAGGCTCTTAGTCTTTTATCAGAATCACTGTAACTGACATACATAAACATGTCCCCAGGAACAGCAAAATTATTCTGCATAAAGGTCACCACTTTTTTTCATCCTTTGCCAACAGCCAGTCGTGCATGATCAACAGAATCAGTGATTGTTTTAAAAAAAGCATCCATGTTTATTTAAAAAACATATTGATTCTAGAAAAAACCCTGGAGTGACCAGCAGAGACAGGTTCCTGCATGCTGAATCTTCGACAAGCAGGGGTCTGACATCCCTTGTGGATTGTCATCCTTGACGCAGAGACAGGGTCCTTCGTTCTAAACCATCAAGTGAGGGGCTGGTTCATCCCTAGGGGTTTCTTGGCTACAGAAAAACATAGCTATACACATATACACCTACACATCCAGGTAAGCCTAGGAATACTTAGGCAGTGTGCTTTCAGTGTGCTTTCTGGCCCCATCTGCCTCCCAGGGGGACAGAAAGACTGACTAAACCCATATTATAATGGGGGAAGCAAAAGCACTTACCCAAAGGGCTGCACCCCCTCCTTGGTGTCTAGAGGGTGGGTCCCTGCTTGGCAATTCACTAGGGATGGGTACCATTGAAAAGGAGAGATTCTCCCCTTTATAACGCTACCTCTCCTGTATGATTCAGTGCTTGGGGGCTGAGATAGCCCCACGAGCACCAAAGCACTGAAACTGAAACGAGCGTATCGGCTTATTGGCAGTTTCAGTTTCAATGTATTGACGTCAGCACACCATGCGCGCGATCATCATTATATTGGAAAAAATGCCACAGGAGGTTGGGGAAGCTCTTCCCCACCGACCAAGGCCAAAAAAGAAAAGGACATTTTCAGCAGAGGGAGTATGCGGTGGTGTGCCGAGGACCTAATGGTTACGAGTAGGCCACCAGTCGTTTTCTTACAGGAGATCCACTTATTGGGTACAAACTGCCCCTTTCTGGGCTGCTGTGGCTACGATAGGGTTTACCACTCGAGTTTCAAGCGAGGCTCTAGGGGAGTGGCCAAACTGCAGCATAAATCCTTTCCATTGGCGGTAACAATGCACCATGCAGACCCTCAGGGCTGCTATGTGGGCACTGAGGGCCGACTGGAAGCGAGGAATTACAATTTTATATCCTGTTACATCCTGCCCCCCCAATGCAGTCCTCCTGCAGATGCAGAGATCTTTCTTTTGGCCCACCCTCAGGGCAATACAATGGTTGGAGGGGACTTTAACGCTTTAACGCACTCCCCGAACCAATCCTAGATTCCTCCTCTGCCACAAAACCAACCAGGGGCTCCCTGTTGGGTTGCCTGAACTCCTGGGCGGACTCCCTTAGCTTCTGTGATGCTTGGTGCTCCTAGTATCCCAACTAAAAGGCCTATATCTATCAATCCGCTGTGCACCCAGTGGATATTTGCATAGATCTGATGTGGTTGTCAGCAGTGGATCTTCATTCGGTTCAGTCTGTGTGTATTTTCTTGCGTGGTATCTCTGATTATGCACCGCTCTTATTGTCGTGGGGAACTCAGCCCCCTGCTCTGCGGCCAGTGTGGAGGTTTAATGCATGGCACCTGCAGGGCTCTGATTGCAAGGCTTACGCTGAAGAGGAATTGCTCGATTTGTTTTGTTCAATGTAGAATCGGTGGGCCCAGCAACAAAGCTATGGGCCGCCAGGAAGTCTCCCTGAGAGGCCGCATTAAGGGCTACGTTTGTCAGGCTGAGGCGCCCCATCTTGATTGTTTGACCGATTTAGAAGCCCAGATCCTAAGGGTGGAAGCTGGTCTCCGATGTCCCAACTCCGAGCACTCCTGCATCTCCTAGCCGTGGCTCGCACTGAGCTGCATCAAGTGTCTTTAGAGGAGGCCAGATATTGCTGGAGGGCCTCAACACAAAAGGTAGATGCCTCTGAAGACAAATCCGGTAAATTGTCGTATTGGCTGGCGACTCGTGGAGTCTACGACCGTGTGATCGCAGCATTTCAGTACTCGTCAGGCCGGCCTCAGGAGGAGATCCACATCGTAGATCAGAACTTTGCGGACTTCTACTGGGCACTATACTCGAGGTGCCCCGCACAGCCAGTGGAAGTTGCGAACTTCCATCTGAACAATATTAAATTGCCGATCATACCATTTGTTTTGGCCCAGGAATTGGACCAAGCTGTGATGCTGGAGGAGGTGTCAGAGTTGCAAGCTGGAAAGACAGCAGGCCCAGATGGGTACCCCATCGAATATTACAAGCGCGTCCATGAGATCCTAAGCCCCAATCTCCCAAACTTATGTGTATCAACCCTGCACCAGGAGTTTCTACCACTCGACTTAGATTGTGCTACAAATGTGGTTCTTCCCAAGGATGGTCTTCCTAAGGATCAGTGCTCCTAGTACCTAGGCTTATAGGTTAATCTCGCTCATTAACACAGCCATTAAGGTTTTTGTGAAAGTGTTGGTCGCACAACTGAGTCTGGCCTTACCTCACTTGGTCCACCCGGATCAATGTGAATTTATGCCAGGCCGCAGTAGGCGCCACTGCATTTAGAGAGTCCAGGTGGCGATGTCCCAGATGTCGAACCTCAATGGTGCACTGGCCCTCTTGCTGATAGGTTTCACTAAAGTATTTGACACAGTGTCGTGGGCTTTTATGGATGAGGTTTTCCGTCGGTCTGGCCTGGGGGGAGGGGGTTGGGGGGGAGGATTCTGTCATAAAGTCTAGCTTCTTTATCACTCGCAAACCGCTCAGGTTCAGATGAATGGGGTTTTGTCTCCAGCATTTCCCATCGGGCATGATATGTGCCAGGGGTGACCACTGTACTCATCGCTCTTTGCCTTGGCGATAAAGCCCCTGGTGCGGATATATACTGTGATGCTGAGGTGGAGGGATGGTGGTGGGGTGAGGCCTTGAAGACCACATAGCCCTATACGCAGATGATATGCTCTTGCAAGAGTCACATCGCTCTGGGCCACGCTGCCTAAAACTCTTCCGGCTGTACGGTGAGGCGTCCGGACTTCTGGTTAACGAAAGCAAGTTTTGTTTAGGGAAGGTTAGTGGGTGATGATTTGGGGCGGGTCTGGTGTCCTAGTATCCCTATTTGACACAAATCCTTTAAGTATCTAGGGGTACATATATCTCCCCTTACAGAGTTGGCCTGGGCCCTTAATTTCCATGGTCTAGACTTGCGGCTTGATTCTGATTTTGGGTGTTGGGCTACACTCCCACTGCACCCAATGGGGCAGAAGGTCCTTTCTAAAATGATGTGCTTACCGTAATACCTGTACATACTAACTAATAACCCCTCCCATCCCCCGCAAATGGTTTCACTCTTTGACTACGAAGATTACCAACTTTGTGTGTGCTGGAAGCCGGCATAGGGTGGCGTTTCAGTCACTCTGTGAGTCCTCTTATGTTATGTTATGTTATATGCTGTTTTGTAACGCGCACAACTACTACCGGATTATCCTGGTGTGGTATACTGCTGGGGAACCCGTCCTGGCTTTCCCTGTGGGATGGTCCCTACTGGGAGTCCCCAAGGTGGAGGCAGGCATCCCCGGCGTTGATGGGGCCATTGTGGAGATTAGGCAAGCTAATGCCCAGAGTTGCCGAGTAGGACCCCTGGTTAGAGTAGGCACTGAGGCGAGAATTATCGGGTCCGCTGACTCTGGTACACGACCCTGCCGCGTCAGGAATTGAACCCTGGTCCCAGGCCGACTCCTGCTTCCGGGTCTGCCGCCTCTAACCAGTGAGCCACACCACTCCACTTATGACGGCAGCCTGAGCATCGGATATCTACCTCTACTATCTGGAAGCACACCTGGTGCCAGTTAACGACTGGTTCACTGGGGTGAGTTGACCCAGGATACCACCTGGAAATACACTCACTGGGGATAGATGGCCTGCTTGATCTTTTATATGGAGCGCATTTGCCGGGTGCTTTCCCTTCTTGTACACACAGTCTCTTACCTGTTGAAGGGTGGTCCATCGCCTTACTGTTTGGAACCCCACCTACAGGGATGACCCCCCCTAGGAAAGTTGCTTGGTCAGCTATTGGCCCTGGCGGGGTTTGTGCCATTCCAGGAGTTGATGGTCAAATACTCCTTGACTAACTCGTAATTCTTTTGGTATCTCCAACTGCTCCATGCCTTGCTGGCCCACAACTTACCAGGGAGTCCTTTTCCTGAGTACAGTCCGTTAGAGGCGAAGATTTTCCAGGGGAAGCTGTGTAAAGGAGGTACAGCTCTATCAATTCTCGTACTGGAGCGAGTCACTGCAGTGACGACAGCAGTTTGCACTGCTGCCTTTGCAGCTTCATTAGCCACTAAATTCCCTGCACCGTGTATTCCAACACGTTAGTGGCTCAGTGTGTGAATAACATGATCCTATGACAAATTTGCCTTGAGATTTGCCACTTTTCCTCATGGGATTTTATGCTTGATAGTATAACCTTCTGTGTCTCTGAATCTCTTTTGGCTCCAATAGTGCAAGTACTCATTGTAAGACTGGACACAGTCATATGAATCACACACTATAAGTGTGGGGAACTCAAGATCCGTATTGGTTAGTGCCAGAATTAGAGTTTTCAGTTCAGCCAGCTATGCAGTGCAATCCCCTAGTGATTTCATATATGTTTTTAGAGGCTGGAATTCTCCATCCCTCATTTTACCCTTTACCACTGCGTAAGCGGTCGAGTATGGGTGTTTTGTTCCGAATGAAGGCTGGGCAGAACCATCAGTATAAACTATAAAGATGTACTGATCAAGAGGCATTATTTGACTGGGCAGAGGATATTCTGGTTCATATTGTAGGCAATGCTAGTGTTGTAGTGTAGAGTGAAATTTGTATTCTACATCAGTTGCTGTTAGTGAATTAGCCCACTGTATCCATCTTTGATGTAAGGTTTTCCTGTTAGGAACACTGGCCTGTGTGACAGCCTCTAAGGCTTAGAATGGGAGTTACAACAATTATGTGTTTTCCCTGAACCCCGATCTTTCTCTCAGCACAGCGGTCTGAAAAGCAGTCAGTGTTTTTTCTGTAGGTGCAAAACACATTTCAGCAGTGGAGTACAGATGCGGTGTATATGCTATGGTACAGTGCCACCCTTGTTGAAAGTGATATATGTGTTTCCTGTTGTCCCTGCAATTACGCTGATTACCAAGTTTGCTGTGTGTACGCGTGTGTGTAAGTGTTTTGCAGCTAGCATGTCAGGTTGCGCTGCACGCAAAATCTGTCTTTGTGTTCTTGTGTCCAATGTCTGCTTGAGAAGTCTGGATGGATCAGTTCATAAAACAGTTTTACCCATTGTGCATAATCTGATATGTATGTTCTACCAAAATGTAAAGACCCTAAACGCAATTGTAGCCTTTTCATTGTGGTTGGTGGTTGTAAAAGCGCACACTTCTCTAAGAAGTGTGGTGCTAAGCTTTTGCCTTCATTTGACAACTCTTATCCAAAGTACAGGACACTGAGATAGGCATTTTTCTGATTTTTAAAATGTTAATCTGTTCCAAACATAGCAAATCTGAGAATGTAAGGTATAGATCATCCACATAGGACAATGCTTCATTGTCCAATCTTTGTAACAGTTCTGTTACATGGGCTGTTCTTGTAGCATTGTGCGAAACAGCAGAATTAAGTTTGTGACCCTAGGGCATTAATGGGTCAAATACCTTATTTCAGGCGCTATGTGTTGCCAGGAAAAAAACATTTGATATGTTTAATGTGGTTTTATATTTTTTTACGCACTAAGTTATTCTTTAGTGCTGCGCTGTGCGCATTTTGTACTGCAAATGTGCAAGTGTGACTATTTAATTGGCTATAATCTAAGACTAATCTGTATGAGTGATCCGCTACCGCTACCGGAAACAAGGGAATGTCATTGGAGAGTGAAATGGCTCGATGACGCCTTTATATTCAGGTTGTGTTAATATTTCTCTAGCTGCTTTTTTTGCCTCATGTTTAATGAGGTAACTGAGGTTGCGCTTGCGGGTTGGACCTTATAAGTATTGTTTGATAGCGCGAATCCTCATCCTAGTCTACATGATTGTGTCATAATGCAGGGGCTTGTGAAAGAGCCCACTCCTTGGCATACATATGTTTAACTGATTCTGGAACAAAGCAGGAGAAAGCTGGATGTATCACAGTTTCTATGTGTGAGGCTTCTGTAACAAACTCTGGTGGCTAATCTTTTTTAAAGAATTGAGTCTCTAATCTGGTGTTTCGATCTGGACAAACTTATCAGTAGCTCTTGCCACCAGAAACTCTTCAAGATTCAGGTGAACTATTGATACCTCTGCCACACTGTCTAGAAGAGTCAGACTCCATGTTTAGAAGCAGAGTCCTCAGTATTCGTGGCACGTCTAACCGAAATACTTGCCACCTTCTTCTCTTTGAATTTAGGTTTTTGTTGGGGTTGTTTTTCTTCCTTTTTTCCAATGAAGTCTGAAGAGCATTGTGATTCCTTCCTTCTTTGCTTTAATGTACTCCTCAGATCTGTGCTCTAATCGTCCACCTCACTCGGACTGTTTTTCGGAGGACTCTTGAAAGGAATGAAAGGACGTGTATCAGTATACTCATACCTATCAGACTGTTTAAGTGTTTCACGGTTCCACAGATTATATTACTTTTCAGACTACTCCTTTGGTGGAGATCCCCCCAATGGTTTACATTTTTCTTTATTATTTTTCTTATTATGCCAGAAGACTCAGGTGCCTGTTTGGAGTTATCCTTTTCAGAATTAACTTTAATTTGTGTTTATTATATTTGGCTGCCAAACTATCTCAACCTATAAATGCGTCGCTTTCTGCAATAATTTTTGCTAGTTCTAGCTCCTGACCTACTACTCGAACTTGTGAGAGACGTTGGTGTACTGCCAGTGCTGCTGCTTCCCCTTTAATATTACATCATTGAGAAAAACCGTCGCAAAGTTGTCCAGCAGTTTCATCCCTAAGTCCATGGCCGGGGCTGCCCCGTATTCATTGTGAATCTGTTTTAGCACATGAGGCAAAACAGCAATGGACGGCGTATCATGTGTTATGGTATACACTGCAGTGAAAACTGTGCCCCATGTGATACAATCTTGTCCTGGAAGAACCATTCCTAAAGGTAGGCATAGTGTGAGAATTCAATGTTTTTCTTGCGGTCCCATATAGGGAAATACTGCTTCGAGCGGATTTACTTTTTGTGCAATCCAGAACGGAATTTCCTCCCGTACGGAAGGAATCTTTCATATTATTGAATTATTATTACTGTACTAATTGTCTGCATTGCTAAATGCAGTTGTGCAGCTTGAACATTCCTCGCTGGGTTTAGTACCATTGATTGCATGACATGCTGTGTCATACTTCTGTATAACCTAACTACATCTGTGTATAGTGCTCATATTAGGTCTTAGGTTCAGGTCTGCTATGTGTGGATAAGATGTGTAGCCAGCCAATATGGGCCATGTTGCCCCTTCATTGCTGATGGGACCCAGTCTGATGCTCGCTCCAGTATGTGTGAGGGCGCTTTGGAACCAATTTGCGTGTTCCTGATATGTGAGCAGTATTCCTAGATCCGCATAGGCTGGGAACTGCTTGTACAGTGTATTTATGAAACTGTCTAGATTGGTTGTTAATTTCTGGAAATGCTACCCATGAATGGAATACCTCTGTTGTATACGCTACGTAAGACCCTACCCTACCTGTAGCTTGGAGCCCATTATGTAGTAACATTTGTGTTACTGCATGTCTACTATTTAATAGTACATTTATTGGTTGCGCGTTAGCCATGTTGACTTGTGGAATTCAGAGAAGGTAACTATAGTGGGGTGATCCTTTTAAAGGTTCAAACTTGAACAACCTACAGCCAAAACAGGTGTCCCCTATTTGGCTGAGGAGGATGTATCCCTAACACCATAGTTGACTCAGTTAATTGGTGAGTAGGGTCTTTGGGCACACTAACGAAAACTACTCGCATGAATCATTGAATAAGTGCACAAACTAGTTCCTACTTTCTCAGTAAGACTGTGCATTTGGGCAAAATAAGCGTCAAAATTATGTGGGACTGAGTCTGCACATATCATCAGAATATGTTGACCTAATTCCTAACTAGCTCACATTGCATCATCTGGGCTTCTAAACTGAAAGGGTACCAGATGGTGTCTGAAACCTCAGAACACAACAACCCTAATTCCCCCAAGGAAGTCGTCCCAATAAATCTTTCCCTTTCATTTGTCACTCAGGCATGCCCAAAGAGGTACACAAGAAATATTTATTGAGGCGACTGGAATCTGACATAAAATATATGCACTGCAATGATTAATGGAATGAAGCAAATCTTGTCACCAACATAACAACACAGTTGAACAGGATAATACAAACATTTTACAATTGCGTTAGATTATATGAATACAAATACATATAAATGTACTCCTACCTATCTTTGCCCATACTAATAAGTATAGGTGTACTAATCTGCCAGATCCCCCACAGTGGTCTAACTCCCCATTAACCTGTGTGCTTGTATCATCCGAAAGCCAAGTCTGGTGTCGAGCAGGCCGACATCCTTTTCAGGACAGGGATGGGATCCAGCTGGGGCAGAATTCAGGCATGGAGAGATCATAACAATCCTGTTGAAATACTCCTCTGATTAAGCAAGGGCTCATGTAGTTTATATATTAACCAAAAAGAGGTAATAATGTGCCTACAAAGAAATGTACATGTAAGCAATTATTTTATGAGTATGCTGATGTGCAAGCAAAATGTGTTACAAAAGTCACTGTTTAAAAAGATGTCAACTTTAAACGTGAATATGTAAAATGGAAGTGTTTGTGCCCAGGGCCTGTGTTTGTGCCCAGGGCCGATGCAACTACACGACATCACTGGGGAGTCCAATAAATCTGTTCTCAGATGCAGTTTAAAGGTCAAGGGGACCAACAATGATAACACCTACCCTCGCACATGGAATACCATCCAATGGAAATGGAATTAAAGGAGCCATTGGTTGAGTCCCTGTCTTGCCACTGGCTTGACATGTGACACAGGAGCGACAAAAATCCCTCCATTTTACAGACATCTGGGGCTAATAGAAATGTCCAAACAACCTGTCCCAGGTTTTAGTTTGTCCCAGATACGGAGATGTCATGTGCTAAGGTCAGGATAAACTGTTTGTACAATTGGGAGACCACCTCTCTCCTGGCTGACTTGCTTTGGGGTTCCTGACCTCAGTGTACAGGAGCCCATCTTCCAGTAGACCCTATGGGTGCCAAAGACATTTCCCACTTCTTGCCTTGCAGCTTGCTACCAGAGGCCTTCAAGAGTTGGGTACGTCTTTTGCCCTTGGCATAGGCACTCTCTGGGGGTCCCTCTGCACTTAGAAGCTCTGCCAAGTTAGGCAGAAGCTGCCGTTCCCTCCGCAGGCACCAGGGCATCTCTCTCAGGAGAACTCTATTTTATTTTTCTATATTTTATTTTAAGAGTTTTATATAGCGCTGGCTAGACCCAAAGGTATCAGAGCGCTTTACATGAGAATCAACAATGTAACAGAAAAAGATCAATAATTACACAATACATAAAAAAATAGGCAATACATTAGGAGAGGAGAGAAAGGAGAGAGAGAAGTAGTGGAGGGGGCAGGGGAGGTGAGAAAGGGAGGATAAGGGAAGAGACTACAAGGAGAAACGAAAGGAAGTCTGTCTAAAAACCGACTGGGAGGGAGGAGGGAATCCACGGCCTATCTCCTCTATAGCTAAACCAGGTATCTCCTTTGGGCATCAAACAAAATAGTTCAGTCTCAATAAATTGAGAGAGGAGAGACATAAATAGAGGGAGGATGCGGGAAGAGACGACAGGAGAGATGAAAGGAAGTCTGTCTAAAGACCGACTGGGTAGGTGACGTCTAAGGAGGGAATCCCCGACCTGTCTCCTCTATAGCTAAACCAGGTAGTTCCACCGGGCATCAGCCAAAATAGCTAGATCTCAATTGATGAGGGAAAGTTCACAGATAAACAGGGTGGGGACTAAGGGCCAGGACAGGTGAGGGTAAAGGTCAGTAGCAGGAAAGTGGAGAAGGGTAGAGTGGGGAGGGGTAGGGGGTAGGGGGCGGAGGGAGATAAGGTCAGGAGAGATGCAGGAGGGTTTGTTGCAGCAGTCATTTTAGGTAGGTACAGGCAGTATATACGAAAACACATGTAAGGAGTATGGAGGAAGGATAAATAGGGAGGATAGGAGTAAGGGGGAAGGAGGGAGTTAACGGCAGGAGAGATGAAGGAAGGTCTGCCCAATGTCCAGCAGGGTAGGTGACGGCCGAGGAGGCCATCTTGTGGTCAGGCAAAGTTCTTCTTGCTTAATACTCAGGCTGATCGGGTTCATCCCAGTAGGTTTGGAACCCATGATTACTGTTACAGTCTATTATTGCAGCCTTTAAGCCGAGGAAACAGACACAGGTCATCCCTTGTGGTGTAACTTAGCTCCCTGGTGACGATCGGCGGCAGGCTCCATTTCGAAGTCAGGCGCGTTTCAGTAGGGACACTAGGAATAAAAATTGCTGGCTATGACCAGAGCGTCACCAACTGGCCCCGTGAAGCTGGTGTTTCAGACTAGCGTCAATATTTAAGCCCAGAGGTGATAATCAGCAGCTATGCACACTATCAATCCAGCGTTGACTCAGCACTTGGCAACCGGAGCTGCAGCTATGTCACAAACAGTCACTGAGGGAGACCACAGTACCACCTGCCTACATGCCCCGCAATACGCCCAGCCAATTTTAAACAATATGTCCAGACTCCACATTAAGGGGATCAGCTCGGCTACTATTCTTGGGGGTAGCACCACAGCCCATCTCCCCTATAGCTATCGGGGTAGCTCCACGGTCATCGATCAGGTAGCACGGTCATCGATCAGGTAGCAAGGTCTCCGCGGACGAGGGAAAGTTCACAGGGTAAATGTCCTGAAGGGTGTGCAGATTCCAGGTCGGATAGGGGTTAGAGGGGAGGGAGTAGGGGGAAGGAGGGAGATGACAGCAGGAGAGACAAAGGAAGGTCTGCCCAATGTCCGGCTGGGTAGGTGACGGCTGAGGAGGGAAACCACAGCCCATCTCCCCTATAGCTATCGGGGTAGCTCCACCTGGCATCGGTCAGGTAGCAAGGTCTACTCTAAGCAGTCGAGGGACAGATTACAGGGTAAATGTCATGAAGGGTGTGCAGGATCCAGGTTGGATGAGGGCTAAGATCAATGTCTGGTCGATGACCAAATGTTTGATAGTCCAGGAGTAGAAGTACATCGTGGTGAGGTCAACAGTGGCGGCCATCTTGTGGTCAGGTAACGTTCTTCTTGCTTAATACTCAGGCTGATCGGGTTCATCCCAGTAGGTCTGGAACCTATGATTACTATTACAGTCTATTATTGCAGCCTTAAAGCCGAGGAAACAGACAATGGTCATCCCTTGTGGTGTAACTTAGCTCCCTGGTGACGATCGGCGGCAGGCGCCATTTTGAAGTCAGGCGCGTTTCAGTAGGGACACTCTAGGAATAAAATTGCTGGCTATGACCAGAGCGTCACCAACTGGCCCCCGTGAAGCTGGTGTTTCAGACTAGCGTCAATATTTAAGCCCAGAGGTGATAATCAGCAGCTATGCACACTATCAATCCAGTGTTGACTCCAGCACTTGCCAACCGGAGCTGCAGCTATGTCACAAACAGTCACTGAGGGAGACCACAGTACCGCCTGCCTACATGCCCCCCAATGCTCCCAGCCAATTTTAAACAATATGTCCACACTCCACATTAAGGGGATCAGCTTGGCTACTATTCTTGGGGGTAGCACCACAGCCCATCTCACCTATAGCTATCGGGGTAGCTCCACGGTCAAGTAGCAAGGTCTCTGCGGTCGAGGGAAAGTTCACAGGGTAAATGTCCTGAAGGGTATGCAGGTTCCAGGTTGGATAGGGGTTAGAGGGGAGGGAGTAGGGGGAAGGAGGGAGATGACGGCAGGAGAGACAAAGGAAGGTCTGCCCAATGTCCGGCTGGGTAGGTGACGGCTGAGGAGGGAAACCACAGCCCATCTCCCCTATAGCTATCGGGGTAGCTCCACCGGGCATCGGTCAGGTAGCAAGGTCTACTCTAAGCAGTCGAGGGACAGATTACAGGGTAAATGTCATGAAGGGTATGTAGGATCCAGGTTGGATAAGGGCTAAGATCAAGGTCTGGTCGATGACCATATGTTTGATAGTCCAGGAGTAGAAGTACATCGTGGTGAGGTCAACAGTGGCCGCCATCTTGTGGTCAGGTAAAGTTCTTCTTGCTTAATCCTCAGGCTGATCGGGTTCATCCCAGTAGGTCTGGAACCCATGATTACTGTTACAGTCTATTATTTCAGCCTTTAAGCCGAGGAAACGGACAATGGTCATCCCTTGTGGTGTAACTTAACTCCCTGGTGACGATCGGCCGCAGGCGCCATTTTGAAGTCAGGCGCGTTTTAGTAGGGACACTCTAGGAATAAAATTGCTGGCTATGACCAGAGTGTCACCAACTGGCCCCCGTGAAGCTGGCGTTTCAGACTAGCGTCAATATTTAAGCCCAGAGGTGATAATCAGCAGCTATGCACACTATCAATCCAGCGTTGACTCTAGCACTTACCAACCGGAGCTGCAGCTATGTTACAAACAGTCACTGAGGAAGACCACAGTACCACCTGTCTACATGCCCCGCAATGCTCCCAGCCAATTTTAAACAATATGTCCAGACTCTACATTAAGGAGATCAGCTCGGCTACTATTCTTGGGGGTAGCACCACAATAATAAATGGTCCACTGTCATCCGCTAGTCTGGCCCGTTAGCTAATTAGCATAAGGCATGTCTCACTCACCCCACCATAAGTGCCAGCACAGCCGGACACGCACCTCACTTGTTGCAGCACGTGGGGACAGCACCTTCACAAATTTCTGCATGAGAATAACTCCGTCATCTGCCGCAGTGCGAAACTCCAACCGCAACCCCTCGCCCAGAGCTCCGATAGCAGGCGCCCTCTGGGAGCGTGATCTGCTGTGATTCTGCCTCATCCAAGATGGTGGCCTCCGCGCCCGGTCTGTATACAGTTTCGATTTTGTTTTCCCGGGATTAGCCTCGTCGTCTGATTGCACGGGCAAGTCATTTTTCAGCCTTTCCCCCCCTTCTTGCCTTGTTTGCACCTCCACCTCTGCCCCCTCTTGGGGTGCCGGTTATCGCTTTGCGGTACGAACTGCGCTTTAGTTGCGACCCACCCAGTGATTGCTGGTGGTCGCGTTGGATCGCTGTGGTCGTGGTCTAATCCCAGTCCTCTGATTTCTTTGAAGTGAACTTAGCAGAGTTCTTACCCTTTCTCTTGCTCTGAGTGCCTTGGTCCACTATTTCAGGATTCAAGTCCCCATGACTTCCCTGATGTGCTACTTGTGCTCTTGTGGTAACACACACCCACTCAGGGAGACACAGCATTCCTGCGTGAGCCTTTCTTTCAATATCTCCCAAGCAGAAGTCTCCAGATCATTTCCCAACAGACACTACACTGGGATGGTGGGGGACATAGCCACCTTCTTTGAGCTCTTGTAGGAAGCTGGCTATGTATATACTAGACCAAAGTAAGGTATAATGAACACAGAGTCCAGGGGATCCCTAGAGGTATAGGAGAGGCTAAATTAGATATTCACTAACAGCTCTCTTCGTGGTAGTCTGGTCGAGCAGTAAGGCTTATGAGGAGGGTGTGTTAAGAGTTTATTGTATTCAGTCAATCAAGGCTGATGGCACACACTCAGAGACAGAATCCAGACTAATTAGGTAAGTATAAAAAAGGTATACTTATGTTTCATTTATAGAACCAAGCAGGACTTGGCACAGGTTGGTAGAATATACTTTCAAATGCAAAATTTTACAAAGAAATGCAGTTGTAAATGGAATTGCAATCGTTACAGGATTGTATTTGCTTTTAAAACAGTTTAGAATACATAGAAATAACTTTTCAGTTACTTTGAGTATTTGAGGTGATATGCCGAGATATCACAAACTAGAGTCGACAAATAACATGTAAGTGTGCCAATTTTGAGTTTAAAGCAAAGTTAATTTGTTTTCAATACAAAAGGTCAGTTCGACAGAACAATTTAGGAACAACTATCACAACATTGGTTCCTATGCGGAAAAGAAGGTTATCGGTTTGCAGGTAAGTAACCACCTGCAAGAATAGTTTTTGCTGGCTAGAACCAAGGTTCCCCAAGGTTCAGTTAGGCGCTCAAATTGCACCACCAGTGGCACTAGGGCGGCTGGATGCAGAGTGCAGAGGCCAAATGTTAGCCAACGGGGATAAGAGGGCCTTCGATCAGGAGCTGCTTATAAGTGTGGAAGCAAAGGGGCCAACAATCACATAAGCTGCACCACCAGCGGCACAGAGGCGGCCATATGCGGAGTTGGCACAGTTTGCAATGAACATCTGCAGGCTCAGGCAGGGAGGCTTTCTGAAGGCGACCACTGGCAGGCAAGATATATTGGGGTCTTAGGCGATGCCTGGATACCCAAGGTCGTGGGGGGTCGGATGCAGGGGCGTCTATTAGCGTCAGGTCATCTCACCAGCTCCTGTTGCTGTTGGGGGGACCCTTCAGGTTGAGGCTACAGGTGTCGTATTGAAGCTCGAGGTAGGTTGGTGATCACCAGATCTCAGGTCAGGGTTGCAGGGGAGACCTCCTTGTGGTGTCGGGCCACTCGAACTCGGGCCATGAGCGTCAGTGCAGAGTGGTGTAGAACCTCAGAGCCGCATGGTTCCAGTTTCTGGTTTGGAGTCTTTCTTGAGCAAATCCAGTTCTCATGGGAGACAGAGACTATGCATTGAGTGCAGGGCAGATCCTCTGGGAGGATGTTGGACTTGCTGGGGTTTCTACTGTAGGCAGGTCAGAGTTGGGACAAGCCACTAGGGCTGGGGGCAAAGCAGTTGGTGTCCTCTTCTTCCTGGGTCAGCACAGCTCTTTAGTCCTTCTTTCTTCCTTGAATCTGAGGAAGCAAGGTTCAGGGTTGGCCCTAAATACTACATTTAGAGCATTTGCAGGGTGTGCGGGTCGGGACCAATGAGTCTCTTCCTTGGGGTGGGTGCACCCCTTATCAAGATATCCTCCAGTAGGGGAGGCATGAGCATCTTCTTCAAGATGGGGGTACTGAGATGGGTGCTTCACCTCGCCTCCTTCACCTGAGGGGTGGAGTCGGCAAAGGTGGGCACACCTCTCCTCCTAACTTGGTTTTCCTGCTTATTCTCCCGCCTAATGTGGGGGTCAGAACCGGTGGCAGCCAGTTGCTGGGGGCAGCAAAAGGCAGTGGCAGCTTACAAAGGTGGCAGGCTTTGAAGCTTCCTGTTAGACCTGTCAGCCCTTTGGGTGGTCCCTTCTAATTATTATTTTTTTTATCCCCTTTTTGCCTTCTGCATTTTTCTTGTGTGCCCACTACATTATTTTCCTTTTCGGTGTTGAGGCGCCCAGAGACCCTAGGTCTCTGGGCGCCTCATTATTACCTATTAGTAATGCAGCGCAGGTGCTCTTGTAAAATAGAGAAAGAGCAGGTACCCTCACAAAATGGTGGCCTGCCAACTGTCAACGTTTTACCTCGGAGCTTGGCCCACAGGTTAGTATTAGAGGGATCTAGAACCCTCCGCCCAACCTGGGCGGCCATTTTGAGCATCGTAGGGCTGGCTGGAGTGCAGGCTGTGGCGTCATGGGGGATGGGGCACTGAGAGGGTTGACTTCTCTTGAGGGCTGCTTCCTTGCCGCTGTCATAGCCCCTCTACCCGTAGATCTGGCCCTTCACTGAGTGGTTTTGAGAAAAGATGTAAAGGTTGGGGCTCGTGCTGAGTGGAAAGTATTGCCCCTTTGATCTGTGGGAGTGAGAGCTGCCCTGAGGACGCTAGATAGCTCCGGGGGTAAATAAGAGACTGTGAAAACTTGACCCCCCCCCCTTCTTCTCTAGCGATACCCCCTCCTGTTCTGGCTTGCCCCCTCTCACCTGTGTCAAGGAGCGCTGGGCAGAGGTCACCCCCTTTTTGGGGCGATTTTGCTGGGGAACTGCTGAGGTGGGGAGGCCGCCTGACCTGCGACATTGGGGCTAGAGGTGCCCATGTGGGTGTTGCGACTCCCTCCCAGGGTGAGGAGCCGGTGGTAGATTAGCCGCCTGTACCGCTGCCTCTGGCTGAGGTGAATGTTGCTGAAGTGGCGGTGCAGCATTGAGGCGTCGTGTCTCTAGTGTAAGTCGGCCTTGCCTGGGAGGGTGGAGACGCTTAATCAAGAGACTGCTGGAGATGGTATAATCTTCCCCAGCTGCCTGTGACGGCTGAATCTGAAACTAATACCGTCAAGCCCACAAGTAAGCAGGGATCTGGGGGCTGGTGCAGGACACGAAATTGGAGAAATCTCCACGGGGGTAGTGGATGGCCTACTCTCTTGATCCCTGGTGAAAGAGGTCATGTAGGCCAAGGGAGCCTAAACTGACAAAACTACCCTACTGGAACTAGGGATCTGCCATTCATAGAAACTGCTGCTGGCTCAACACTAAAGGTAAACAGAAGCCAGGGCATTACAGGTTACTAGATCAAGTGCATGATACTGACTGAATTTAATGCCCGTTCTTGTTTTACCAGGAGTATATAATTCTGGCACCTGCTACATCAACGCATAGACCAACTTTACTAAGAGAGATATGCAATATGGTTTCCTTTCTGTAGTAATGCACAATCTTGCTTCCCTGAATAGATGTATTGTGTTTATTTCCTGCTTAATTTTATTTAAACTGTAAAAGTAACTGCCTGAAATTTAGAGTATTAAGTGGTTTTGCTGAATTCATTTCCTCTCGGGAACTAGATTCTTGAGTTAAATGCAATGTTGGGTTCTAAATGATGCAGGTAATCAAATGTGGAAGTGCTTGATGTGTTTAAGTGATACATGCTTAACAAAATAAGTTAACTTAAGGAATTTTTTATAAAGCATTTCTCATTTTTCTAACAAGGTGTGGTGTCATTTTTGGTGGATGGGCGCTGGGTTACTGTGGTGAGTGTGACGCAAGCCTAGCACAATTGCCTTAGAGATAGGTCTTATCACTCTGTGCCAGGCTACCCTTGGTGGACCGGTGACCCCAGGTCCAACACGTCCCTTTTGTGGACACAGCTCATCCTGGGGAGGAGGCATGACAGCTCTGCCCAGGACGGGCTTTGTTTCTGGACCCAGAGAGCGGAGGATCTCTACCCAGGGGTCCAGAAACCCATCTGGTGGTGGCAAACAGCATACAGCCATTCACAAACCACACCAGGGCTGGTCATTGTTCTGGGCGCATCTCTAAGAAGCCCTCTGAGTGCATTTTCTATTCAATCCCACACCAACACCAGTGTGGGTTTAATGAGCTGAGAAGTTCACTACTAAACTTCTCATGTTTCAGGAAGCCATTATGAAGCTGTGGAATTCGTAATGACCAACTGGCAGACCATATACTCTTTATGAGGCAGTGGGTTGCAGGCATGACACACAGGGATGTGTGCCATGTCGACTCTTCACGTTTCTCTGTACTATAACGCATAGCCTGCAATGGCAGTGCGAGGGTATCTAGTGGCACAATAGGTACTTCAGCCCTTAGAGGCCTTCCCTGGTCACAGTACCCTTGGTACCTAGGGTACCTTTTACAAGTGGCTTATTTGTGGTCAGAGATGTGCCAATTGTGGGAACACAGATACAGCTTTGGGAAAGAACACAGGTCCTGGGAACCTGATTGGCAGGGACCCAGGGCACATCAAATCAAAGTGCATCCAATGTCAGTCAAAAAGTGGGGGGTAGCCATGCAAAAAGGGGTACTTTCCTTCACAACCTCTCCTCCCTTACAAGGCACCTCTCTGTAGGCAAAAAGCAGGCAGGGTAACAGGGCATGCCCTCTCCTTTTGAGTTTTTCAGGGAAGCCCATTATTATGTCTTTCAATGTCCTGCTGAATCTTTCAACAAGGTGTAACAATGTAGACTTATCGCACTCGGGACTAAGTGGGGTTAAACAAGGTTTTATTGTTCGATTGTTTCTCATTTTAGCAGCCAAAGTCTTTGGTTTTGGTATGGATGATACGTCTTTATCCACACCTTAGATGACACTCCCGGTTCTCTTCACTCGGGTAAGGGCCTCCATCGCGTAGGAACATTAACAAAAACAAAACAAAAGGGAAAGAAAGGAGAAGGATGTCTCTGTCTTTTCTTTTTTGATGCTGAAAGGGATCACCCATTTCTTGTGCTGCAGTACGAAAAAACTATAGTACTGGTGTTCAGGAATGGGGAAGCCGCGGGTAATAATAGAGAGGGTGAGAACCGTCCTATGCGACGGACTTCTCCCTCTTCCCAACCCACCCCGCAACTCTTTCCCGTACCTGACTGAGCCACGCTCATCCAGGAGCGTGGCGGGGCGTAGCGCTGAGCCGGTGGCCTCCTGGCTTTCCAGGCTTCTCGTTCCCTCTTGGGCTTCTTTCAGGGGCGTTTCTCCCTCAGCTGGGTTTTCCAGCATCTTTCCCGCGGCGTCCTCCTCACAAGCTCTTCCATCTCTCCTGTGGGTCTCTTCCTCTCCCTTCCAGCTCTCCTCCTCCTTTCTTATTCGTCCTGAGTAGATGACATATGCCGAGGAGACAGCGTCATCAGTAGATGTATTCCGATTAAAGGGACCGGACCGTATTGTATAGGTGTCTGTTCCCAGTTTGGGCCAGTGTTGGCTCACCAGTCATCCTGCTGAGAAGAAAAAGGGAGACCATTGGGAGCGAGTTCTGTCCACCAGTCTTTCGACAGCACGTTCCCCTCCCGGGTAGGGCAGGAAGTCAGCGTTCCCATTGTCAAAATCCTTCCGATGTTTCACAGTAAATGTGAAGGGCTGTAGGGACAAGAACCACCAAAGAACTTGTGGATTGTTGCTCATGTTCCAGCTCATCCACTGAAGGGGGGCATGGTCTGTGTACAAGGTGAATGGGTGGCCCTCCAGATAATATCTGAGATTATCAATAGCCTATTTTACTGCAAGGCATTCGTTCACTATTGTGGGGTATTTCATTTCCCTGGGGAATACCTTTCTACTGATGTATAGAATAGGATGCTCAACCCCATTGGTGGATAGCTGGGAAAGTACGGCCCCTACCCCATAGTTGGAAGCATCAGAATGCAGTACGAATGGCCTGGAGAAGTCAGGAGAGGATAACACTAGGCTGGTTGTAATTGCCCTTTTGGGTTTACCAAAAGTGTCTAACATTCTTTTAGTAGGTTTCAGTAAAGCCTGTGATTTTATATTCTTCCGTAGGGTATCCGTCAATGGGTCTGCCAACTCGGAGTATTGGGGAATGAAACGTCTATAGTACCCCAGTAAACATAGAAAAGCTCTCATTTCTCTCTTTGTAGTGGGGAATGGGGTTTCCATTATCGCTCTCACTTTCTCTTCCTGCAAAGCTATCACCCCGTGACCTAGGATAAAGCCCAGATATTTGACTTTTTTCGGAAACCATACATGATTTCTTGGAGTTCACATGTAATCCGGCTTGTTGTAAGGACTGTAAGATTTGTTGTAGGTGACCTAAATGGTCTTCCCAAGTGGCACTAAACACCACAATGTCATCAACATAGGCTGATGATTCGTAATTAACTGGTCCAAGTCCTGTGTGTATGTTCTTTCGGGTGAGTCTCCTCTCTTGCCACGTGGGTGCCCTATACAGGTGGTGCAGGCGGGGTTTAAATACTTGGGGGTCTTCATCGCCTTGGATCCAGTGGTCCGCTATGAACGTAACTTGCTACCCCCGCTTCAACACCTAAGGTCCGATGTTGAGGCATGGCGCAAACTTCCGTTGTCCCCTCTTGGACGAGCGGCATTGTTCAAGATGATGTTGTTACTCCAGTTCCTATATGCGTTACAGAATACATTTGACACTATCCCAGCAAGCTACTTTCGAGAGGTGGAAAGTCGGCAGAGACAATTGATATGGGACGGGCGATCTCGTATTGCCTTTGCCAAATTGACACTCCCGTGGTACGACGGTGGAATCGCACTCCCGAATATTAGGCGCTACTATTGGGCCTCCCAGCTGGGGGCGATTAATCATGGCACGTACGGTCCCGCATCAAACACTGCGTTCGAAATGGACAAGTGGCAGTTGCCTGGTGGGGACTACAACAGGGTGCTCTATACAAAATCGGCCGGGAAGGGGCTCACGGGTCCAACCAGGATAGCGGTGCAAGTATGGTATTGTGCAAATGCTGCCATGGGATGGAAGGATAGACTGACACATGCAACTCCACTTTACGGATCCGAGAGACTGGGCTCCCTGTGGAAGACGAAAGGCTTCGACAGGTGGGACGTGATTGGTATATGCAGGGTGAATGACGTATGGATCAAGGACAGGGTCAAGACTTTTGAGGAGTTGAAGGTGGAATATGAATTGTGTGACAAAGAGTTTTTCCGGTATGCGCACATTCGGCACGCATTGCTGTCGGTATTTCCGTCGGGTACAACTATCCCGGAGGCATCCCCTCTTGAAGATCGGATACTGGGTGGGTACGTCCCCGACAGTACGATCTCTCTAATCTACAAAAAACGAATAAATAATAGGGTTGACCTCCTATATTGTCTCAGAGAGGCCTGGACCAGCGATGGTCTGGAGTTGGATGACGAGGACTGGCAGTCGGCTGTATCCTCGCCTCAGGAGGTTGCAATTCCGGCTCGCCTTCGGTTCGTGCAGCTCAAAATCCTTCACCGGATTTATGTGACTGGTCCTCGCCTGGTTAGCATGGGATATTCCTTGGACGGGATGTGTATGCGTGGATCGTGTTTTTGGGCACTTTTTTCCACATACTCTGGGAGTGCCCGGTGGTAGTGCATTTCTGGAATAGAGTGCATGAAGTTATGAAAGAGGTCACGGGTGTTGCGTTGTTGCCTGAAGCTAGGAGATGCCTGTTGAATGTCTGGGAGCCGACTGACTATGATGTGACACAGACGCAGTGGGCGACCCTCGGGAATATGATTGCCAAGAGAGATATAGAGCAATTGTGGGCATCCCAGAGGCCGCCCACTGTTCTGGCATGGAAGGAAAATATGGACTGGTGTATGTTTAGAGAGAAGACGGTATACGTGGCAAGCCTAGTAAATGGGGGAAAGTCTGGGGCCAGTGGAACTCCTACCGAGGTGAAATATGTACACCTCCCTTCACACAAGCAGAGTCTCCCCACCTTCCCCCTGACCCGACATTCCTACTGCTATTTCAGCCAATAATACCCCCTGATACTCAATTCCCCTTGCTTTCCCCCCTCCCGTACTGTTGTAGATTGTATCAAAATTGTATGCTTTCCTCCCTCGCAGGACGTGCCACCATTTCAATAATTGTATTGCCTTGTTTTTTCATTGTTTATATTTTAAATTCAATAAAAAGAAATATATAAAAAAAAACATAGGCTGATGAAAAGGACTGGTGTTCACGGAGAACCTCGTTCACCAGCCGTTGGAAAACGGCTGGTGCTCCGTGGAGGCCGAACGGGAGAAATGTGAATTCATACAGCCCGAATGGTGTAATAAAGGCTGTTTTCTTTTTATCTGCTTCTCTTAGAAGAAGCTGCCAATATCCCTTGGTGAGACCCAAGGTGGTTATGTAGTTCGCCTCTCCCAACTTCTCTATCAATTTGTCTACCCAGGGTATTGGGTAGGCATCAAAAATGGATATCGAATTGAGAGCTCTAAAGTCCATACAAAACCTTGTAGAAGCATCCGGTTTGGGAACCATAACTATAGGTGACGACCACTCACTTTTTGAGGGTCGAATGACCCCCAACTCCAGCATGCTTTGGACCTCTTTCTGGATAGCTTGTCTACTGGCCGCCGGTATGCGATATGGTTTTTGTTTAATGACTCTACCTGGAATGGTTTCTATCACATGCTCGGTTAGGGTTGTTCTCCCTGGTTGATTCGAAAAGATAGAGGAGAAAGGTTTTAAGAGGGACTCAAGGGATAGCCGCTCTGTTTCTGGCAGGTTCTTGTTGATGACCAATTGGTCCAACATATGTGTGGGAGCGTGTTGTGCTGGTATGGACAGGTGTGTGGCTGTGGGCAAGGGACCTAACCATTTTGTTAGCAGATTTATGTGGTACGTCTGAATACGTGAGGGTTTTACCTGTACTTTATCGCTGGTGTCTCCCACGGTACCCACTATTTAATATGGGCCTAGCCACTCTCCTTTAAACTTACTGGCGGAGGATGGTAACAAGACTAAGACCCAGTCGTTAACAGCTAAACACCTCCACCTTTTTGCCTTATCGCAAAAATGTTTTTGTTTTTCTATGTTTCTTTCCAAGTGGGAATAGGCCAGATCCTGTAATTTCCCTATTTTAGATCTCAACTTCTGGGTATATTCCAAAAAACCCTTGTCTCCTATTCTTCTTCCCTTTCCCAGGCCTCTTTGGTCATATCAAGCAAGGACCTTGTTGGCTCCCATATAGCATCTCAAAAGAGGAGCACCCTAGTCTGCTCTGTACATGATTTCTGACTACATATAGGGCTAATGGGAGCAGCTGATCCCACTCCTTACCTTCACTATGGAGAATTTTCTTGAGAACCGATTTTAGTGTCCTATTATATAGCGCTCCACCAGCCCATCAGTTTGGGGGTGGTACACTGAAGTTTTAATGTGACGAAGATTCAAGGTCTGACGCACCTCCTTCATAAGCCGAAAGACGAAAGGGGTACCTTGATCAGTTATAATTTTCCTGGAAACCCCACCCTAGAGAATAGCTCTATGAGTTTCTCAGTGATGTTGTGAGTAGTTGGGGTTTTTAGGTGAAAGGCTTCAGGATAAAGGGTGGAATAGTCTACCATCACTAGAGCATACTGGTGTCCCTTCCGAGTTATGGGAAGGGGCCCAATAAGATCCATACCCACCCGCTCGAATGGGGTACCTATCACTGGAGTGGTTGTAGCGGAACTGGGGGTGGACGATAGGTGTTTTTTCTCTGACATGTGTCACATTCCTGGCAATATTTCCTTATGTCTCCGTAGACCCCGGGCCAGTAGAAGTGTCTTAATACGTTTTGTGAGGTCTTCTTAGCTCCAATATGTCCTGCAGTGAAATGGGAATGGGAGAAAAATAAGATCTGGGCCTAGATGTAGGTAATTTTATTTTACCACTTCTTAAATACCGAATTGTACCGATTCGGTATTTAAGAAGTGGTAAAATAGAGGGGGGATGTAGGTATTACAGAATCGGTAAATACCGAATCGTTAAGATTCGTTATTTACCGATTCTGTAAATACCGATTCGGTAATGCCCATTGATTCCTATGGGCATTGAAGCCCATAGGAATCAGTGGGCATTACCGAATCGGTATTTACCGATTTGGTAAATACCGATTCCAGCAAGGGTGCAGGGGGTGTCACTTTGACACCCTCTAGCACCCCAAATACAGGCATGTGAGCCATGTGGCAGACGGACATGCCCTAAGGGCATGTCTGTCTGTCACATGGCATAGGAGTGCATGCACACCTGGATTCGGTATTTTACCACCCAATTGGATTGGGTGGTAAAATACCGAATCTGAGTCCCACCTACATCTAGAAGTTACCGAATCGGTAAAAATACTGTTTCGGTATTTTACCGTTTCAGTAAATTTACCGATTCCGTAAATTTACCGATTCTGTAAAATTGGCCCCCTACTTCCCAAAAACCCATTTACCGGTCGGTAACGGCGGAAATCGTCCGTTACGGGCCGTTAAATGGCCACCTACATCTAGCCCCTGCTCTCTAAAGGCCAATGAGACAAGTAATTGGGCAGGGTCATCCTTGGTCCCTTTCCGGTGCAATAACCCTTTAGTGATGTGAAAGTGGGGATATGTGGGGGTAGGGTTGTCCTTGGTGTTATGTGCATTCTGCCAGGCAGTCTGGAGAGTGGGATCGTTCATCTGAGTGAACTTAAAACTCCTATCTAAAAGCCAGGGATCAGGAGTGAGGATAGCTGGGAGTGCTGGTTCCCCTAAACCACAACCTCTATCCCCCTCCTTCTTCCCCTGAACGGTCTTTAGGAACATCCCAAGGAACTCAGGGTTATCTGTCCCAAATATCAGCTCTTCTGGTAGATTGGCTAAAACAGTAGTGGCGTCCCCCGATAATGAACCCCACAAGTAGCGATAGTACGAGTTCATCAGGATGTTCATCCCTCTCTTGCCCCCTTACCACTTCCTCGTACTTCTACCACATTGGACATGCGATTTTTGCGCTGTCTCTGCTACTGCCTACTTACTTTTTGGTAAGCATCCATGAGCGTTCCTTCTTCATGGATTTGCATGTGATTAGACACATTATTAGATCAGGCATCACGGGAACCAAATACCTCCTCACCCTCCTTTTTCACCCACATTGCTCCTGTTGAAAAATACGGCAGTATTCCAAGTTTCGGCATCCCATCGCCTGTAAACTCGGGCTAGTACCCACAGTGACAAACTTGGCCTTATCACATGTCTTGCGTCTCGCAGAGTGCAGCCTCACTGCATGAAGATTCACCAATTAGAAAAGACGACATCCTGTGAATTTGAGGCTATTCCATAGCTGTCCTGTACATACTTAAACCCTATGAGTGCTGATCTTCTCCATTCACGTTCACAGCAAGATTGCCAGTTTCAGCGCTGACAACATTACTGATATCCTGGCGCGTGTGGACCCTCCATCTAAAATAGTTCTTGTATCCACAAACCTAGTCCATCTCTGACATACTTCTTGTGGCCCTCCTGATGAAGGCACACTTTGTGCCGAAACGCGCGTTGAGAACTTTCATCACTCAGCCACTTCATATCATTTTTCATGTTATCTTGTCTGTTCTTTATATATGTTGATATTATGTATGTATATGTCTAAATATTATATATATACATATTTCTTTGTGAATTAGTGCTCACCTATCGTGACTTATGGTAAATACATTGCATCAGATGTATTATGCACTTATGTGTTTGAATATATGTATTGTGTGTTTTTTACCATGTTTCTAATTTTAGATACAATCTTAACAAAAGAACCTTATATGTTTTAAATAGTTGTGACTCTACTGCACTGAGCTTGGGTCATCCCCCATACATGTTGTCGTGTTATGATTAATGTCAATTGAATTCTAGCAACTGCCTAGGAATTTTTTTGCATTGTAGATTGGCTAAAACACCCACGCTAACAGCATGGGGAGAGCCCGTAGACTGGGTAATCGTTAGCTTGGCTATGGGATATGGTTTTAGATCTCCATTTACACATCTAATGTGAACCAGTGCATCTGGTATGATCTGTGTGGGTTTTATTAGATCCCCTTGAATTCCTGACTGTCTACACCCAGAATCCAGGAGTGCCTTTACTGTTTTCCCATTCACCTCAACTCTTACATAGAAAGCGCTACCAAGTTCGGCAGTGTACATGATGGACTTAGGGATATACCCTACTTCCATAGGTTCTTCTGTTTGCTTTTTCCGGGGACATATGCGGACAATGTGGCCCCAATCACCACAGTCGGAGCATTGTGGTCCTTTATATGGGGGGACGTCAACCTTCAGGGGTCTGCTTCGTAGAGGTCCAGGCGGGGGTCTTTTATTCTTTTTCTCCGCCTTTCCTTGAATAGGTCTGTTTGTTTTTTCTGTCTCCCAAGGAATTGACCGGGGTTGGGCCTGTGAGAAGGTGGTGGCCATCTTGACAGCCTGCTCTATGGTGAGCTGTGTATGCCGGCGGAGCCACATTTGGGTGTTGAACGGAAGAGCCTCTAGATATTGCGCGAGATAAATGCGATTCATTATCTCTTCCTTACTGCTCTCGCTGGGCCTCAACCATTTGTCAGCCGTGGCTTTTAACCGAAAGAACAATGTTTTGGGGTTTTACCTGGTAGTTCCTCTTTCCTTCCTGAATCGTACCCTGAAGGTCTCCACATCCATTCCTAGATGATCCAGGATGATTTCCTTAATTTCTGCATAGGGGGTGTTCCCGGTGGCTTTTGCCACCTGGTATGCGGCTTGAGCTTCGCCGGTTAATAGAGGGGCTAAAAAGAACGGCCATTTTTCTACCAGCCAACCGCAGGCCCTCTGGCCGCCCTTTCAAAGTTTAAAAGAAAGGCGTCAGGATCTTCGTCATTTACATATTTCTGCAATGCAATGCCTGAGGGATTCTGGGGAATACCACGGGTTTCCCAGAGCATGGTAGGGGTTTGTTCAGTCAAAAGTTTCTGTAAGTCTTCCATTTTTGCGGTCATTGTATTTTTAAGGGTATGTCGGTCTGCCTGGGCCGAGGTCATTTGCTGCTCCATGGCCCATTCTAGTCTCTCCTGGTTTTTCACCAACTGCTGTATTAGGACATCCATTATTGTATTACTAATGGCCGGCTGCCCGCATTCTCCACTAAGTTGTAACAATGTAGACTTATCACACTTGCGACTAGGTGGGGTTAAACAAGGTTTTATTGTTTGATAGAGCTTTCTCCTTTTAGCAGCCAAAGCCTTTGGTTTTGGGTATGGATGATACGTCTTTATCCACGCCTTAGATGACACTCCAGGTTCTCTTCAATGGGGTAAGGGCCTCCGTTGCCTAGGAACATAAAAGAAAAAAAAAAGGAAAAGAAAGGAGTAGGCTGTCTCTGCCTTTTCTTATTTGATGCCGAAAGGGAAGGGAGTGAGGGATCACCCGTTTCGTGTGCTGCCGTACGAAAGAACTATAGTGCTGGTGTTCAGGAATGGGGAAGCCGTGGGTAATAATTGAGAGAGAATGAGAACCGTTCTATGCATCGGACTTCTTCCTCTTCCCAACCCACCCCGCAACCTGAGCCATGTTCCTCTGGGAAGTGGCAGGGCGAAGCGCTGAGCCGGTGGCCTCCTGGCTTTCCAGGCTTCTCGGTTCCCTCTCGGGCTTCTTTCAGGCGCATTTCTCCCTCGGCTGGGTTTTCTGGCGTCCTTCCAGGGGCGTCCTCCTCACAAGCGCTTTTGTCTCTCCTGTGGGTCTCTTCCATCCCCTTCCAGCTCTCCTCCTCCCTTATTCATCCTGAGTAGATGAAGTATGCCGAGGACGTGGCGTCATCAGTAGGTGTATTGCAATTAAAGGGACCGGACCATATTGTATAGGTATATGTTCCCAGTTCGGGGTCGGTGTTGACTGACTAGTCATCCTGCTGAGAAGAAAAAGGGAGACCATTGGGAGCAAGTTCTGTCCACCATTCTTTCGACAGCACGCTCCCCTCCCGGTAGGGCAGGAACCATGACACAAAGCCATTGGTTTGGCGGTGATAAAGTGTTGTGAACTTATAGACCGCTCCACACTTATCCCACATGTGTGTCAGTTATGCAGACATGAGGTTGGAACCTCGGCCTGATACTACCTCCTTAGGAAACTCCACCCTGGTGAAGATACCAATGAGGGCCTTAGCTACTGCAGGAGCTGTGGTAGACTCAAGGGAATGGCTTCAGAATATCTGGTAGCTTGATCCACTACTACTAGTATGTATTTGGTTCCTGAGGCAGTGGGAGGGAGGTTCTGGTGGATCCACACCTACCCTTTCAACGGGAGCCCCAACCACTGGTAGCAGAATTAAGGAGGCCTTTGGGTGTCCACCTGTTTTGCCACGGGATTGACAAGTGACATAGGAGCTTACAAAGTCCTTAACTTTTTTGAGACATAAGTGGCCAATAAAAGTGGTTGACCGGCCTTTCCCAGGTTTTTGGCTGGACCAGATGTCCAGCTAGGGGATGACATGGGCCAATGTGCGCGGAAACTTCCTATACATCAGAGGCACTACCACTCTCCTAGTGAGACCAGGTTTGGGGTCTCTGGCCTCAGTGTACATGAGTCCCTCCTTCCAATAGACCCTGTGGGAGCCACTCACATCTCCCTGCTCCTGTGCAGCAGCTTGCTGCCTCAGACGTTCATGAAAGGGGCCGACCTGCTGCTCAAGGCACAGCTGTTCTCTAAAGGGTCCCCCTGGGCCCAAGAGCTTTACCTCATAAGGCTCAAGCTCCATGGGCTCAGTTACTTACCTTCGGTAACGCTTTTTCTGGTAGATACAGTATCTGCCTGTGGATTCCTCACCATGTGAATATCCCCTTGCGTCAGCAACATTCGGAAATTCTTTCGTAGCTTCGCGCCGACGTGGGCGACGTCATAGAGGCACGGCATTGTGCGCGACTCCGCTGACGTCACCCACACCATATTGGGCCCACGCCGGCGCCTAATATGATGGTGAATGAAGGACCTCTGTGAGAATATTCGACTTAAACTCAGCAGTAGGTAGAGTAATGTTCAGTAAGACAATATGGTGTCGGTGACGTCAGCGGAGTCGCGCGCGATGCCGTGCCTCTATGACGTCGCCCACGTCGACGCGAAGCTACGAAAGAATTTCCGAATGTTGCTGACACAAGGGGATATTCACAAGGTGAGGAATCCACTGGCAGATGTATCGATCAGAAAAGTCCTCTCCCTGAGGATAGGGGTCCTGATCCTTTTGCTGTGTGGATTCTGTTTCACCAGTCTTCCTATCTTTTCTCATGGGAGGTTGGGCCATCATTCCAGGCTTAAATTCTATTTTTCCACCCTGTGCTAGGCATTGTGCTCTTGCTTTCACACACACTATCTCAGGGACGTTCAGCAAGCATTGCTGCATGGGTTCTTCTTTGTACCTGTGCCCATGCTGAGGTATCCAGATCATTTCCACGCAGAAAAAGAGACTGGTAGCTTTGGAGGGACCCCTACCTGTTTCAGACCAGTAACCCCTCCCCAATATAATGTTGACATAGCCATGGGTTGGACTACAGTGTCATTATCAGCATTGGTTACTTAGAAAGATTTCCCAGTTAGGAATTGTCCTGGGGAAACCAGTGATTCTCCCACAATAGTGACACTGGCTCCTGTATCCATCAGGGCTTCTACACTTGACCCATTGGTCTTAGGGGACTGCAGGTACTTATTTAAGTTTGTGGGCCATGCAGCTAGGGTTGCCATAATTACTACTACACCTCTGGAGCATAGTGTAGCATCTATGTGCACTGATTTGTTTAGGGCACGCCACTGATCCCATCTGGAGATTTGCCATTCAAGGATAAGGGCTTGCTTGTTGAAACAGCCAGGATCTCTAATGCGGTGTCCCTTTTTGTTACAGTGGAAACATCAGGCCATAGCAGGATCAAAGTTTTTCCCTTCTACCCACCAGTGGGCTGGGAAGAGTTCTTGGGCCCACCAACGCTGAACAGGATTTTCGGGGTCTTTAGAAGACTCTTCATCTTTAGGCTGCGCGCCCTATTTCCCCTGGGGAGGCTTTGTAGCCCCTTTCTATTGATCACCCTCAGTGGTTGTCTTTGTCTCCCTTGTCTTGACCCAGTGGACAACTCCTTTCCCAATTCTTGAGGAGAAATTGGACCTAGGTTTACCAGATACTGATGCAACTTTTCATTTGTACAGTTACTTAAAATGTGTTCCTTCATAAACATATTATAAAGTCCCTCATAGTCCTAAACTTTACTTCCAGTCAACCAGCCCCCTAGTGTTTTTACTGAGCAGACTAGAAATTCCACCCAGGACTGACTCTGAGATTTCTGACCCCCCCCTGAATTTAATTCTGCACTCTTCAGTAATATTTCCAAATTCCTCAATCAGGGTACTCTTCAAGCGTTCATCAGACTCAGCTTCTGCCCCAGAAAAGTTAGGGGTCTATCCCTGCACCGGTGAACAGTTCGCAAAGGAGGACTCCCCCCCTGCCCCCCACACCCCCCTCCCAGTGAGCCGTCTTCGCTTTCCTGGCTACATAAGCCCTCTCAAAGGCTGTGAACTATTTGGTGATATCTTCACCATTTTCAAATGTATGGACTATCCCTTTGATGGGTCCTAGGTCCTTCTCTGCTCTTTCTTTTTCTAGAGCAAGGAGTCTAGGGCCAGATGTAGGAGCCCTAATACCGGTCGGTAACGGCCGAATTCGGCCGTTACCGACCGGTATTAGGGTTTTCTAATGTAGGGGGCCTATATTTTACCGATTCGGTAAATTTACCAAATCGGTAAAATACCGAATCGGTATATTTACCGATTCAGTAAATCCAGATGTAGCTGGAACTTCAAAGAGTGCCACAGGCCCTTTAGGAGTCGGTATTTACCACCCAATCCTTTTGGGTGGTAAAATACTGAATTCAGGTGTACATGCACATCTGTGCATGCACACCCGTGCCATGTGACACACAGACATGCCCTTAGGGCATGTATGTGTGCCACATGGCACACAAGCCTGGAATTGGGGTGCTACAGGGTGTCAAAGTGACACCCTGTTCCCCCTTGCAAGATTCAGTATTTACCGATTCGGTAAATACCGAATCAGTATTTCTCATTGATTCTTATGGGCTTCAAGGCCCATAGGAATCAATGGGAAATACCGATTCGGTATTTACCGAATCGGTAAATACCGAATCATACAGATTCGGTAATTGTAAAATAAAAATTACCTACATCTGCCTCCTTCCTATTTACCTACTCTTACCTACTCTTAAATACCGAATCTGTATGATCGAGGGAGATGGCGGCTTTGTAAGTCTCTCTGCCCATGCGGAGGTCGACAAACGAATGTGGGGAGTGTTTTACCGCTCCGACACCGATACATGTCGATGAATCGGCAACCGGAATGTGAGAGGAGCATTTAGAGGGTATGCTTGAAGATTTCTGTTGCTGGGAAGTGGTGTTTCGGCTGCTCCGAATGTTCCGCTCCGGTGGCTGCAGCGAGTGAGGCGGACGAGAAGACGGTGTGGCTGCCCAGAGTGTCGGCGGACGAAAACATAAAGATCCTGACTGGGATCGGAATGATCGCTGGGGGCAGCGGTGGACGGTCAGAACTAAGAGGAGAATCGTGAGTACTACAACCGCTAACGGGAGACATTAGACACGTGAGGAAACGCTAGCGCTACTCACGCACACAAGATGGCGGCGTACACTACTTCTTAAACGAAGAATCCCTGTTCTTTATTGTTGTGCATCGGCACACGAAGAATAGAATGTATTTAGAGCCGATTCTTCTCCAGCCAGTGAGAGAAATAAAGATGTGCGCCACTAGCGACCAAAGGAGGGTGGCTTGAATTTACGAAGTGCAATGTTTTGCTTAGGCGCTGCTGTTTACCGCGCCCGCTATGCGGGAAAGAAATAAGGTCGACTCACCCATCTGTTCAGTAACGGCTGGCGCATGTACAATTTTCACAATAGTGGCAATATTGGCATGAATGCAAGGCAATGCAGCAGTATGGTCCCAAACCGGAAACGGCAATATAGAAAACGGCTGTGATTGTTGTGGCACATGAAAAGCAGGGTCTTCTTGACTGGATAAATGGCTGTGGAATCAATGCCTGGGGACTTGTAGACCTGCGATTGAGTCCTGTGCTGCACCATGAGGTTATAGACTTAAAATTCAGTGGAGGCCTAGACTTAGACTTGTGTGGCTCGCTACTAATACACAGAGGCATCAAGTAGCTATGCAATCAAGTTTTTTGGGACGCAATTTAGAATATATGCAACAGTTAGGCTGATAACGTGTCTCTATTTGTGCAAGGCCTTCACGCACATGGTGGCTCTCAAAATGGCGGCGCAAGCTTCCGGCATCATATGAAAGTGTGCACTTCCTCACGGCGACTAAACAAACATAGGAAGCGAACAGATAGAGCGAACATCATATCAGCTCTTAGGTGGATTTAATTGGTAATTGTGCATTTAATTGTACTAAGCTAGACGAAGGAGTCAGAGAGACCAGCGACCGTAAGCAGTCCATAGGGGGCGGCTGGAAGTATAGGGAGACCATCCAAAACGATTAAAGGAATCTACGCCACAAACAGCCATGGCAGATAATAAAGAGCTAGCGAAAAGCTTGAAGAGGCTTAAATCTGACCAGTCGAATCCGAATTCACCCAGCAAAGGGGGGAAAAACCCCGATCCGATAGAAATGATACTGAACAGATTGGATGAAGTAAGGGATCTGGCAAAAGCGACCAAAGAGGAAGTTGCGGCAATCAGGCAAGATAACCGTGACACCAATGCAAAACTGGTAGAAGCAGAATCCAGGTTTAGCAGACTCGAGGACATGGAAGTCAAGTCATGTAATGCCATCAAACGTCTATGCATAGCTGCGGACCAAACGACACGGAAACTCGCTGAGTTGGAAGACAGGAACAGAAGGGGGAATCTACGTATTTTTGGAATTCCGGAAGGTTCGGAAGATCAACATGGGAACTGTGTGGCCTTTTTAGAATCTTGGTTCACCAAAGCTACCAACATGACCTTTCATCACCCGTTGGAATTTGATAGGGCCCATAGAGTGGCGGGCAGGATAAATAAGAATCAAAAAGGCCCTAGAGCTATTGTTTGTAAGCCACTACGCTACCAACATGTAGAGCAAATTCTCAGCTTTATGCGGAAAAACACCATATTGTGTGGAAATCTGCTAAAATCTACATTTCACAGGATTATAGCAAAGAGACGGTGGACGTTAGGAAGGCGTTCTTGGCCCTCCGACCGCTGTTGAAGAAAAGGGGCTTCCAATATGGTTTTATGGGCCCAGCAAAATATCGTGTGATTATCCAAGGTTCTCCACACATTTTTTCCGATCCCCTGAAACTGAAACGCATGCTAGATGGCCCTGAAGATTTAGACATGGAAACAAGCAACCCCGAGGGTTCAGCGGATCAGGCTTCGGCCTCAGGTTACAAGTGAACGATCTTCGTCCACGTATCCCATGCAACTTTCATATGTGTTCCTCTCCCTCACTATGGAGGGGTATTTGAATGTACTAGACTCTGCTTAAAGTTCTCTTGCCATTGAGTGGCCTTTCTGATGATTGCAATTGTTATTGATCTTTTGGATACGGAGAATGTTTCTATTATTGCCTACTAATATAATGAACGTCAGGTAATGAGAATCTGACTACAAGCTGGTACGCTTCCATTTGGTATTACGAAGGTCTACAATAGTGGGGCATGTTGTTGTTTTCTTAATTCGCCCTAAGACCGTTAGGAAGCTATGATATTCACAGTTCTTTCACAAGAGGTCCCTTATGTTGGTCCATAAGATGTTGGTTCCTAGATGTTAGTTTGCCTATGCTGCCTTAGTTAGCAGCAAACCACAGGTCTGATGTGATAGTTCATTTGTTCCAATCTTTTTCTGAAGTGTACACGCACGGGGAGGATGCATTGCAATCTCTCTTCAGTCACCATGCCTACTACGTACAGGTGGGGTGGGGAGGGTGGGGGGTTGAGAGGATTTTGGGTTGGGATGTGTGTTCTATGTTTTTTGCTTTTGCTTCTTCGTGCTTGCATCGTCTTTATTGTATTAATGCTTGGGGGTGGGGAAGGTTGTGGGCTCTACTATCGTATTATCGTACACATGGGCCTTATAGATCTCAAGGATCTCAGTCTCTCTGTCATGCTACTGTTTGTACCACGTGAGATATATAATTATCGCTATGAAGGTACGACCTACTGATGTCACATAGTACAATCAATACTCCGTTGGGGGTGTGTAATGTGGACAAACTGAAGATATTATCTCTTAATGTTAACGGTCTGAACCAACCTGTCAAGAGACAAAAGATTTTAGACTATATACGGAGATTGAGAGGTGACATTGTTTTGCTACAGGAGACGAAACTTAAGACTAAGCAGTTCTACCACCTGAGAAATAAGTTTTATAATGAGGTTGTGGGCTGCAGAGGCTGTGAACAAAAAGAATGGTGTTTTGATACTTGTTGCGAAGAAATCTAAGGTAGAGCTTTTGTCCTCCGAAGCAAGTGAAGACGGGAGGTGGGTTACGGCCAAACTAAGAAGGGATAATACAGAGTTTTATGTCACGAACATATACGCTCCTAACACCAATGAACTTAATTTCTGGGAGGATCTGAGTAAGCATATTGAAAATATCCCGGATAATGCTGTTCACATACTGGCCGGGGATTTCAATCTTCCAATGGATGCAACTTTGGATAGAGACTCCCACTGTCCCTTCAAAACAAATAAATCACATAAAGCCTTTCTCAATTTATGTCAACGCTTTCACTTGGTGGATGCGTGGAGGCTTCAAAATCCCACAGGGAGAGACTATACTTTTTACTCCTCACCACATGATTCGTACTCCCGAATCGTTTACATCCTCATATCACAGAACGGGGTCCCTAGAATAGAGTCTACTGCCATAGAACCCCGAGTAATGTCTGATCACTCTTGCATCTCCTTATCCATTGCTAATGTCAAACCCTCATCTCGTCAGACATCTTGGCGCCTGAATGATGAAATCCTAAGTAATGATCAGCATCGGTCCACAATACAAGCCGCGATCTCTTCTTATCTGCAGATCAACAAAGAGGGGGACACATCTGATCTCATTAGATGGGATGCCTTGAAAAGTACCATAAGGGGGTGTGTATCAAAATCAGATCAGCAATGAACAAAAATTATAATGCGAATTTGGAGTCCTTGGAGAGTGAAATTGTAAACCTAGAGAGTAAACATTTGAAAGATAGGGATGATATGTCTCTTTATGCCTTGGCGAATAAAAAATACGAATACAATAAAATAGTTAGCGAGAGAGCGGGAGTTTGGCTTGATAAAAGAAGGAGATTTAAGATCTGCGACTCTAATAAAGCTGGTAAGAGTCTAGCCTCGTACTTGAAGTTTAAGGTTCAGAAGAATTCTATTAGTGTCATTAAAGATGCCTTAGGATCCTCACACTCGGATCCAGACAAAAAACAGAGGTGTTCAGAGTATTCTATGAAGACCTTTATGCAAAGAATAAAACGGTGGAGGAAGACAGGATTAAGAGTTATTTAGATGAATGTGATCTTCCACGACTCTCTGCTGAGGACCAGGTTAGTCTTAATGGCCCGATTAGTGCCCTAGAAATAGAAAATGCAATTAAAAGTCTGAAGCCAGGGAAGGCACCAGGCCCGGATGGCTTTACGGCTAAATTTTACAAAACCTTCCCCTCCCTATTAGTCGAGCCCCTCCTACATCTATTTCAAGAAATAAATAACTCAGGTGAGGTCAGAGGCACGCTGGCAGAAGCAATAATTGCAGTACTCCCTAAAGATGGAAAAGACCCGTCGCTCCCGAAAAATTATAGACCTATTTCACTGATTAATATAGACTGTAAGATCCTGGCTATGATGCTTTCCGCCCGCCTCCAGAAGGTCCTTCCCCAGTTAGTCCATCCATCTCAAGCAGGCTTCCTTAAAAATAAGTTGTCCAGTGACAATACAAGGATTCTGGCACATGTCTTAGAAAAGGCGAAATTCCTAGGCACATCCACGGCAGCAATAACACTGGATGCTGAAAAAGCCTTTGACAAGGTTGACTGGTCCTTCCTTGAAGCAGTCCTACACAAATTTAACTTGGGGGAAACATTTACAAGACTGGTAATGTCCTTATACTGCTGCCCTTCAGCAAGAGTTAGGTCTGGTTGATCTTTTTCCGCCGCCTTCTGTTTAAAGCAGGGCACGAGGCAGGAATGCCCCCTATCTCCTTCATTGTTCTTATTGGCAATTGAGCCGTTCTTATATCATATAAGAAATGACCCTAACATCGCAGGCATTCCATTTGGGGATTGCACGGTTAAATTAACGGCATATGCAGACGATGTGCTTGTTCTGTCAGAGAGGGCTGAGGAGGCCATACCTGCACTCATGACTGATATTGAGGAATTTTCCAGGGTTTCTGGTTATAAACTCAATAAAGACAAAACGGAGGTCAAACTCCTGAACAATATTGGTGATAAAGGAATCATTGGGGACTCCGGTCTTACATGGCAGCCTAAGTGTTTTAAATATCTGGGGTTAGACTTTGATAAAGATTTGATCTCCACCCTGAAAATAAACGAAGAACTGACTCTTAAAAAGATATCCACATTGCTGGAAGGGTGGTCTCCGAAATTCCTCTCCTGGTGGGGTAGAGCGGAGACGCTCAAAATGATGTCTACTCCGTTGGTTAACTATCTGGCCAGCATGCTCCCTATGACGTTCTCGAACAACTTTGTTGCTAAGGTAGATCAGCTGTTTGGTAGTTTCCTGTGGCGGGGTAAGAAAGCCAGGGTATCACTAAAGAAGCTGCAATTAGCCAAAGATAAAGGCGGCCTGGGTCTGCCCTCGTTCAGGAACTATCAGACGGCCTTTCTTTGTAAACAGGGAGCTCAGTGGTTGACAAAATCACCAGTCTATACACCAATATGGATTAATATTGAAGAATCACTAGTGGACCACACTCCTCTTGAAACCCTACTCACAATGGACCTGTCGCATTTACCACACTCCAAATATATAATGCTAAATACTAGGCGGGCCCTGCTTAGACTTGACCAAACACATAAAACTAAGTTGACATTCGCTAAATCATCTTTTATGTCCCTGTGGAGAAATCCCTATCTCAAGCATAATGGCAATAAACTCTTCTGGGACTCATGGTCCAAGAAGGGCATTAACTTGGTGAGGGATCTGTACGACGATAAAGATCCACTCCCGTTCTCGACTTTGCAACGGAAGCATGATCTTACTCCAATGGATTTTTATGATTTCTTGAAAATCAAAGCGATACTAACTGCCCGTAATTTCTCTCCCTAAACACCATGGTTAATAAATCATCTCCCACGTCTTATGTATGCGGGTCACTTCGTTTCTAGAGTGTATAACCTATTATTGCCCTTGCCCAAGAAAACTCACAGAAAGGTGGAATTGAAATGGGAAGCTGAACCAAATTTAACGGGAATAGATTTCGACTGGGAGGTGATTCATAAGACGGCCCTTGCCCACAAAGTATCACCCATCCTATTCCAAACAAAATACATGCTAATAAACAGGGCATTTTGGACTCCGGATAAGCTTTTCAAATGTAATTTAAGGGATTCACCTACATGCTGGAACGGCCAGTCAGGTTCGGGTGATCTTGCCCACATGTTATTCAACTGTCCTTCTCTAATGCCCACATGCATCAAGCCTTTTTGGAATCGCAAACGGTGCGATTCCTTAAAATCGGCCGTTTGCGATTCCAAAAATGCTTTTTGGGATGCATCATTGCTTTTTCATGAAAATCGCTAATTTTGCGATTTTCAAAAATGCGATTGCATTTAAGGAATCGCAGTTTTGCGATTCCTTAAATTCAATGCATCATTCTTTAAAAAATTGCGATCTTGAAGATTGCAAGTGCAATTTACCACGAGGTTGAACCTCGCGGTAAATTGCGAAAAATGTTTAAAATGGTCAAAATCACATTTTAAACAATGTCATGTTACCGACACACATGTCCTTAGGACATGTGTGTGTGAAACATCCATTTAAAAAAACATTTCAGGGGTGCAGGGGGGGGTCCTTTGGACCCCCCCCTGCACCCATGGAATGCATCAACATTATGCGAATTCAAAATTGCGAATTCGCAATTTCCATTGATTCCTATGGGCCTTTCGGCCCATAGGAATCAATGGGAATAGCGAATTAGCAATTCTGAATTCGCATAATTTTTGCGATTCGGTAAAAATTGCGATTTTTACCGCATCGCAAAAATTATGCATTTTATGTGATGCATCCCGTTTTGCGAATCCATATTTGCGATTCGGTAAAAATCGCAAATTTGGAAACGCAAAACGGGACTTTGATGCATGTGGGGGTTAGTGTGTACTGGGGGAAAATATTTGACTGCATTTACCACGTATTCAAGATAAGGCCTGTACAGGACTTTGTATATGTAATTTTAGGGGCGCTTGACCCACAGTTATCAAATGATCAAGATCGCCTACTCTTGGACTTAATGCTAACATTGGCGTGTAAAGTGGTTCAATGCAAATGGAAAAGTGCGACTGAGGTAAACTTCAAAATCTGGCAGGAGTGGTTATCATTTATGAGAGGTGCTAATAATCCGGCACTACAAGCATCTACATGGAGTCCGTCTAATAGAAAGCTGTGGAAATCACTAGACGCATCCTCATTTCACTATGAGCCACCTTGATGCATTATATGGTGATCTTGTTACATTGGCCTTTAGCATCTGAGAGTACGTTTGTTGTCATCCTCTAGAGCCTAGGCCGCTACCTACCTCCACACATTGAGTGTTATATATGTATCTGTATATCGATGATGCAAGCAAGAGTTGATTTACTTTATATTATTTGCATTTTTGTAATTGTTCATCAATAGCTGAATCGAATCATTTCTGTAACGGAAGAATTACTGTATTGTTTTTCCTTTTGGTTTTCTACTTCAATAAAAACAACTTGAATTAAAAAAAAAAATTTAAAAAAGAAAGTGGATTGTTAACATTCCCAGTCTTGGGTTACAATGAAGGGCATTTAGAATATATGACCAATACGTTCTTTTCAATATATTTTTACAACTTGGTGTTAGATTATGTGGTTCAGCACAGTACAAACTAAGGCCTATTTCTGTGAGCCATTTCTTAACGAATCTTAGCAAAGGAAAAGTGAGACAGCTATCAATGGCTAAGAGTTCTCTTGCACTCTCGCTGTATACCGCTAGCTCTGGTGTTACCCACAAGCGTACCTATGTGCTTTATATTCAGGTCATGAAACATTGGGACGAGTGGCGTTGATGTTGGTAGCCTCAATATCTCCTCACAAATGTATTTTCCCCATTTGTTAATTGTGAGGTATCACTGATTCCCCAGAGTTCTGATCCGTACAGTGCTACTGCTTGCGCCTTGCATTTGTATAGCTCAAGTGCCGGTGTCAAGGGTTTGTTTGACGATAAGCTGTACTTTTTCAGGTCAGCCCTCGCCCCCTGGGCAAGTTGCAGCGCTGAGTGGTTTACCTGCAATTTCCATGACCACTTTGAGTCAAGCAAAACACCCAAATAAGTGAAGTTTGGCACATATTCTAGTTTTTATTATTCATCCTAAGGTCCTTTCTAAAACCTTTATGGGGATTTGTGGCCATGTACTTAGTATTAGCAGTATTTACTTCTAAGCATTTTGCATTGCAGTATCTGTTAAAAGCACTCAGTAAATTTTGCAGGCCCCTGGGTGTCTGCAAAATCAAAATGGTATTGCCTTCGAATAGCAGCTCTGGAACCAAGTTCCCACTCAACTTGGGAGGGTCGTTTTCAGTTTCTTGTAGGTAGCCAACCACATCTTTAATATAGAATGAGAACAAGGTGGGGGCAAGCACGCACCCCTGTCTCACTCCTCTATCTATTGGGATCAGTTCTGTGATATAGGTATGCACAGTAACACACAGAGAGAGACCGATATTTTCTGAGAGAAGATTACAGCTGTGTCAGAGATGTAGAAAGTCCATCGGTGTATGCTAAGGTATGGCATGGGGGCATGGGGTCCGCTACTAAACCCATTGACTGTGGCATGCATACTGCACTCTAGAGAACAATAGTTTAAATAAACATTTCGAACTTCATCCGTTTCTCTATCATATCTTATTGTGGACAAGTATGACTGTGTGAGCAAAAGGGGGTGTCTTGCCACCGCAATCCCTTACAGGTTCTGGGGTATTGTGTTCAGTGTTGTCAATCCACTTGTCTCGCTGGATATGAGTAGGAGGACAAGTGAGACACTATAGCTAGTCGGACTCGGGCTCATAGTTCTGAGATTATTTGGTGACAAAGTCCCTATCTACTGATGGTCCATAGTCCCAAGCATAGTTCTTTCCTGAGCAGAATCCCTGCAACATGGCGCCCAATGTTTTGTCTGGTACTTATTTGCAAGATCCCTGAGTAGCGCTTGTGCTTGTCCACAATAGTTCTGTTCCTGAGCAGAATTGCTGCAACAACAACCTCCATGCCAGAGCTCTAGCATTTTCTAGGCTGCTCCAACTGTTGAAGCCACACCATAAAGGAATGTTGAAGATTGTGTAGCCTCATCTCTTGACTGTTAAAGAAGAAGGTAATGTTCATGTGGGGTTATAATGCCAATACGGCATCCTAGATTCTAAAAATCCACTTCACTACTGCTCTATTCATCCTTCTTCCCCCAAATACCCCATGACAACTTTGTATATGGAGGTTAACATCTCCAGCATAGCTTTGGATACAATACTGTCACAGTTTTTCAAAGATACTGCAACTGCTTAAGTACTTCTCACAGTATCTAAAGCCTGCTAAGGGAAACTATTTAAAAAATATATATATATTTCTTTATTAGCCCATACAGCAATAAAAGTCCTAGCCGGAGAAAAACGTTTGAGACAACTCTAAAGAGCACCATTGAATTTCAGTGCCCAGAAGATACAGGAGTCAATTCCATCTCTATTGTAGGTAATGTTATGTTATAATCCATTTATAACACGCACGGATACTCAAGAGTGTCCCGGCACAGGGGGTGTGCGTGACAGAAGAGGTTCTGGGATTAAATGGGCTTAATACAAAGTAGGGTCTTTAGTTGCTTCTTGAACAGCCTAGTACTGAGTATTCCAAAGCTCCACAGGGAGCGGGTTCCAGGCTTCCACTGCTTTGACAGAAAGGGAGCAAACCCCCAGACGAGTCCTGCAGAAGCAAGGGACTACTGCCAATCGCTGCCCGGCAGAACGCAAGACATGGCTTGGTAGTTTGGGCTGGACTGTTCCAGTGAGGCACAGGGTCAAGACTGATTTGCATATAGCTGTGTCTGAACTGGAGTGGCAAAGTGACCTAAAGAATGATGATGGATTCAACCAAGATCTATCTCTGGGGGCGAGTGTTTATAAAGTTTCAGCACTCTGTCCATCATCTCCCTGTGATTGCTTTGTTCGCCCTAATATGGGAGACAACACTTCCCCGAGCGGGTCACAAAGTGTAGGGAGCAGGAGATCCTCTGAAACCTACCATTGTTCATGTTGAGGCCTCCACTTTTGCTCGTAGCTTAAGTACATATGCAAACCATAGGGTGGCACCCCCAACTCCGCCTCGCACCCGAGTTTCCCCTGCCATAACATCAGCTACAGGTGGTGCTCACTTCAGTACTACCTGGAGCCAACACTTCACCGAAGGGGGAGGCACAGCTTTCCATGACATCGCTATGAGGCGCTTGTAGAGGGCCATGGCCAAATGTATGATATTCATTTAATGTATGGTGTGCCTCTTGTACTTCGTGTTAAAGGCAAGGGAAACCCAATAAACCCTTGTAGGCTTGGGCACAAAGTAGTTTAAGTCAAGAGATGCTACAAGGGACTTATTTGAAGCTAATTTGCATTCATTTATGAGTCGTACAAATGTAACGCACTCTTGTGTATCCACAGGATAACCGTCTTATATCAACTGTAATTAATATTAACGGAAGGCAAAAAGAACATATAGAGCAAGAATCGTATTTAGTATTCAAAAAATTCTTTATACTGCAACAAAAGTAGGGAGACAAATACAAATGAAATAGGGCAGAGCAGTCATGAACAGAGATAAATCAAATTTTCACTACAGTTCATAACAAAAAACATCAACTCCAGATATTCAAAAAACACAACCAAAATTAATTAATAAACAAGGTTGTGGATAGGTGACAGAGCAACGTAACAGGAGATGATGGAGTGTCGACGTTTCGGTCTAGGTAGCAGTCGTCAGATAGACCATCATCAGGACGGTGTTTTTCTATGCAGGAAAAACTCCCTTGAATCCTAGGTTGGACCTTATGTGGGCACGAAAGCGGCAGTAGCGAAGGCAACAGCAATAGCGTGTGGCAAGGGTGTCCTACACGGAGCCTCAACTTGAAATTAGGCAAAGCACACTATGATTAATAGTTGGATTTCACGTGAAGGCTTAAAGTCAGAAGTTCTTTCGCTAGTGTGAACCGGCATATGGGCGCGTCGTCCTCAGTTGTTTTCGTGCCCACATAAGGTCCAACCTAGGATTCAAGGGAGTTTTTCCTGCATAGAAAAACACCGTCCTGATGATGGTCTATCTGACGACTGCTACCTAGACCGAAACGTCGACACTCCATCATCTCCTGTTACGTTGCTCTGTCACCTATCCACAACCTTGTTTATTAATTAATTTTGGTTGTGTTTTTTGAATATCTGGAGTTGATGTTTTTTGTTATGAACTGTAGTGAAAATTTGATTTATCTCTGTTCATGACTGCTCTGCCCTATTTCATTTGTATTTGTCTCCCTACTTTTGTTGCAGTATAAAGAATTTTTTGAATACTAAATACGATTCTTGCTCTATATGTTCTTTTTGCCTTCCGTTAATATTAATTACAGTTGATATAAGACGGTTATCCTGTGGATACACAAGAGTGCGTTACATTTGTACGACTCATAAATGAATGCAAATTAGCTTCAAATAAGTCCCTTGTAGCATCTCTTGTACTTCGTGACACCCAACAGTCTAATCAGGGGATCAGCCTGGAGTTGCACATCAATCATCTCTGAAATCCAGGCCATAATCTGTCCCCATGTTGCCAGCAACGCCAGACATTCCCACACCATATGACTAAAAGTTGCATCATTATGGCCCCATCTAGGGCACACTGGAGTCAGTCTCAGAAACATTCTGTGAAGACAATGAGGGGAAAAGTAAGTGCAAAGAAATAATTAAACTGAGTGAACTTCAGGCGAGCATCATGAGAAACCTGATTCACCTGTTCAAGTGCCATTTCCCACTGCCTTGGAATTAGCTCTGTCCCCAGACATGCATCCCACCAGGGCTTGCTCAACACCGCCATATCTGCATCAGCTGCTGGCAGTGCTCATAAAGCGTTGTTACAGCTCTGTGACCCATACCATGCATCAGTATACACTGCAACCCAGCATGAACAACAGGGGCCTCCCGTCCCACCAACCAGATCTAGCATCAAGACATTAGACATCAGAAATTGGCCAGCTCCCAGGCCAGTGCTGGCCTGTACCTCTTGAAAGGAGCGTAGGGCCCCATCAGTATAGAAGTTCCTGAGGCAGATCACACCCACCTCACGCCAAGGGACTAGGTCATGGGCGTCCAGCAGAGCCCTAAACCCAGGCATACTCCCTATGGGCAATCGAGGGGCATACAGTAGTGCGCCACAGGGCAATGATGTGCCAGTCTGCCCATACCCCTGCGAGGGACCCCTGGTAACAGCATTCACTCCAGTATCCCCATGCCGTATAAATCCTCGATGACAAATCTACCCCCACCTACAGTATCTCCAGCTAAATATCGCATGGACCACTGCAATTGTGCTGCCCCAAAATAGCGTTCCATGTCAGGCACCTCCATAACTCCTACCATAATCGGGTGTTTTAATGCACGTATAGAGACCCATTTGTACGGCCCCCCCATGCCAGGTCAGAGGAGACTTTGCAGGTCCTTGAAAAAAGCGCAGGCGGAATCACAGGCACCGCTGCAAAGAAATTAAGAAGCCAAGGCAAAATTAGCACTTTCGCTATAGAGGCCCAGCCCATAGGGGAGACAGGCAAGCACGTTCGGAAACCCAAGGACTTCTGCAGAGCTGCCAAGGTTCTGCCACGATTGCCTTCCAAAAGATCTTTTTTTAGTGTGACACATGTTGACCCCCAGGTACCAGAATGTCTTAGGTTGACAGGGGAGTTGATCAATTTCCAGTCTCTCCAGCTCCTCATGGCTCACCTGCTAAAGCCAACTATACTAATAATGACAGACAAAGAGTTTCTTACAGTAAAAGCTTCTTTCAAAGACTAGGGTTGCTAATTATGAGGAGCATGTCGTAAAGTTGGCAAAAGCTCTGAGTCCAAAACAACTATGATGGCAAAGGAGCCATTCCACCTCATCAAAACCAATATCTCAGTGACAACGGAATATACATCCTGGTCAAGTATCTCTAATCCCAACTCAAATGATAATCCATATGGTTAGCCCATACTGTGTAAGAGCAAATGGTGTGCATTTCGCCAGGACATCAATGAGTTGTGTCAAAAGGCGATCCCGAGTGGTATCACAAAAGTAAAATAAAGTGTAACCAGCGAATACCAACAAGCATCAGGAAAGTAACAGGCAGTTGTACAAGGCAATCCAGAAAAGCACCAGGAATGCAAGAATATCCCCAAAGACACTGGCATACATTTTGAAAGAGACTCTTAGGAATCATCAGTGTTTTTTGGCTTCCCATCTGCACACCACTTGGATAGGTAACTTCATCCCTCAGGAACACAGATAGGCCACAGCTGATAAGGAAAGTGTAACTAATGTGTGCCCTTTTTTCCTTAAAGTGTTCCTCAATGGTAAAGCAGAGTGTCTCTTCTACTCCCCTTTCAACTGGGACCTTAGTGTCCGGATGGACTGATGGCGAGACTGTGGGTGCATAGGCAAAATAATGTGCTATCCTGTTGTTCCTGCATACACTGGACTTCGCATGGCAGATGTTATATTATTTGTAGGCATTGATCAACTTAATTTTTGCTGAATCTATTAAGGTCACTTTTCCCTACACTTCATATTAGATGATTCTGCTTTGAGAAAAAGAATTAAGAACTTATCATCAATGTCCTCAAAGGAGACATTTGGAGATCATTGCCACTTTTTTTTTATCTCTACCTATCACTTCTCTCTAAACTGGGTTAAAATATGGGACTTACAACATTTTCACAAAAAAGTGCAGACCAGCTATGAGGGGGCCTTTATAATGACAGGGCTAGTGATGTGGGCATTTACATTCAAGGTGCAGCAATATTGAAAGGTACTCATTCCAAGCACCAAATCCTCTGGTAGGAAAGCATAGCCGTGTTGTATGAATCATACGATATATGCATTCAAACACATTTCCTGACCAAAATGGGGGTATATAATAAATAAATATAGAGGCATTTATTTCCTTTTCACTGTTTAAAGGTTACAATTCTGTACCCAGAATATTAATTTCCAAAATCTTTTGAAGCAAACTAGAAAGTATAGATTTAAGATACATACCCCCTCATGTATGCACCTTGTTGATATATATGCATATCTCCAAGGCACATAAATATAGAGTTAAGAATATCAAGTCTCTCCTTACCGTCACATACTTATCCTATCAATATTTTTAGTAGATATCTAGAATACAATATTTTGGTAGCACAATACCTTTGTGCTCAATATAGTGACATACAACACTAAGTATAATATGAGTTACTTATTGCACACATTGTAAGCCACTAAGGAGAAAAGACATATGGTTCACCATACTTTGGATTTATATTTTATGACAAAAAATCCATCGACAATAGAAAATATAACAAAGACATACTTTTGCATTCCATGCGTGTGAAGAAGTCTTGCAGTTCTGCTGCTTTGGATGCTGATTTTATTCCGCATACAAAAATGTTGCAAGTATACTGATTTGTCAGTGTCGACATATGGGCAACTGTTAGCCCTGAATACATATTAGTCACTATGATGTCATCATCCAGGTTCATTAAGGTACTTACAGAATGCACTGCTAGGCTTTGGGATTTATCCTTAACGACAAAAAAGAATGACAATTAAGACAAGATGTATTACAAACAGCATCATTAAGATACAACATAGTGAATAAAACAAGGAAAATACTCTTTGCAATGATTATAGACAGTCACCCTCCCAATGCCAACATGTAGGGACTATCACTACTTATTGGTGGGAAAAATACTGTAACTACTTTCTAGATGCTGAGGGATCGTGAGCAAGCATGCACTGACATTGGTGCATGTGCCCTTACTTTCCAAGGATATCTAGAACACTTTTGTGAGTGCCACATGTACTATCCTGACTCATATTCTACGACATATGTTGATGAGATCATGGGAGTTTTTGATAGCGGATGTTTGTTAGGTGTTTGTTAAGAAAGACATCTTAAGGAATAAAATTACCATAGCTACCATGAATCTATCTCTTCTTTATTCTTCAGACTGTCTCTTTCCCACTCCAAACCGTGAATAGAGAATACTATGCAAGGACCATTTGGGAGAAAGAAAGGCACACTTCAGGCATCAAGGAAGCATGTCCTGGCCATACTGATCCTTGCTTTTTGACGAAAAATCCATGCATAAATGTGGATTTGACCATCTATCCACTTTATAAAGTTGCCTTACTGGCAAGTGGAAAGCCAGAGATTCTGCCTGCACTTTGCAGGGACTGGCATCAATAACCTTTGTATGTTGCTCAGAGGTGGCAGCGAACTTTTTCTGAAAGCTATTTATCCAAAAACTGATGAAAACAAAGGGAATCTCGAACATGTTCAAAACATGAATTTCTCGTCAATGCTGCATTGAAAGGATTATCTGACATCAAACTAAAATAGGATATCACCTACATAATTTGAAATTGGCAATTGAAGGGAAAAAGACGAGAGAGTACATTTCTTCATTTTAATGGTTACCTGAAATACTCTTCTATATAAGAGAGTATTGAGAGCCATTCTTATTTTATAGCAAAGACAGCATACATCTTCAAAGCAGAAGGTTCAGGAAGCTTACTTGTCTTGATACTCAGTACCTCTCAACAGATGTATGTCGAATCACACTTGTCTACTAGTTCCCAATAATATAGCCAAAGTGAATTCAAACTGGGATGCAGAAATAACAATACATCCAACGAAAAATCTCTAATACCTAACTACAAAAGGATTCACTCCTGTCAAATTATTGTAGTCGTACAAAAATTAATTCAATGCTAATACTCATCATTACTGATAACATATTTCCCCAATGTAGACTGTGTTCGCTCCCAGAGGAAACAGATATATAGGTCATCAAAATCTTCCAGCTTAAGCAACCATAAAAATACTACTTGCTAGGGTTTAGAAAGAAATCAGTTTCGATACTATAGGAGCTCTATCGACAAACAAATCAAGTACTGTTTTTTTTCAGGACAAAAAGCCCTCACCCACCTCTGGTAGCAGGTTTCATTATTGGGCCCCTCCTGGCATTGGTATAAGAATCCTGGTACAAGCTGCTACCTGTATGTAAGGGGAACCCATGAGTCGTTTACAAGTTGATTACAGGATAATTCTGTGTTATGAGCACTTATGGATGTTAGATGAGAGGAAATAGTGTAGAGAGAAATGGGGATAGGTGAAAACTACCTTTCGGTGACAAAGTAAATATTATTATATCCCAATGGTAGGAGTAAAAGAAATTAAAGTTTAATTCGACCTGCACCCTCAATTGAGATGTATGGGCATATGTCAGGACCGTCTAACCTTCTATGCTATAAAGTGCATCAAAAAATGGATTGGAGAAATAGAAATTTACAACCAGTGGTCTAGGGCTGAACTTGTAAATTCACCTGGTTTGTAACCTGTAAAGGCTAATAGAGTAACAGGGATTACCCATGGCATGTGCCCGAGTTAGGCCTGGTTGGAAATAGTAGCATTTTACACGTACATGGTTCTTTCCTAAAGTTGCCTTCATTTTGTCACACTTTTGACATACATTGGCATTCATGACACTTGGGCTAGTTTCTAAGAAACACTGACCTTGCTGACAAAGGGAACTTCGTGAGAACACTATCACACTGCATAGGCATTATGTGGAAAGGCCCTTACGCACAAGTTACTTACCTTCGGTAACGCTTTTTCTGGTGGATACAGTATCTACCTGTGGATTCCTCACCTTATAAATATACCCTGTGCTAGCATTCCTCAGAAATTTTTCCTAGCTCTCCGCGCCGACGAGGTAGTCACAGCGTCATGGCTCCGCACGCGGCTCCGCCTGACGTCACCAGAGCCATAAGAAGACCACGTCGGGCGTAATGACGTCAGTTCCACCCATTTTTTCTGTGCCACTGAGGCAAAACGGGCGGACCGACCATAGAGAGAAAGTATACATCGTACACAGAACTCCTACAAATACACACAGTGTATAATGAAATAAAAAAGCTTACATTTCAATAAGTCAACAATGTACAACTAGAGGTAATAAAGTCTTGAGTACACAAAAATACATCAAATAACAAATACCTCATCCTTTATGGTATAAAAGGGTGGACAACGGGGAGGTGGGTGGGTCAGTGAGGAATCCACAGGTAGATACTGTACCAGAAAAAGCATTACCGAAGGTAATATCTTGTTCTTCTGATAGATACATCTGCCTGTGGATTCCTCACCTTATGAATAAAATCCCACAGCAATCCCACTCCCGGAGGAGGGTGTCCACCCATCTATACCAAAAAGTCCTGCAAAACAGAGCGCACAAAATGGCTATCCCTCCTCACCTTGGAATCTAAGCAGTAATGCTTTGCGAAAGTGTGGAGGGAGGCCCAAGTTGCAGCTTTACATATGTCTAAAACAGGAACACCTCTAGACAATGCAGAAGTAGATGATTTAGCCCTGGTAGAATGAGCACTAATGCCTACAGGAGGCTCCGTACAGCCAGGGAGTAGCATATCTCGATGCACAAGATGATCCACCTGGATAAAGTGCGCTTGTGCATCACCTTGCCCTTCATACGACCAGCATATCCAACAAAGAGCTGGTCATTTTGCCAGAAGTCCTTTGTTCTGTCCAAATAGAAGCTAATCACCCTCTTTGGATCCAAACAATGAAGTCTCTCCTCCTCTTTGTATGGATGAGGGGGGAGGGCACAAAGTAGGAATGGTAATGGACTGACCTAGGTGGAAGGGAGTCACCACCTTAGGCAGAAAAGCAGCCCTGGTCCTGAGCACCATCCTTTCAACATGTATGATCAGAAAAGGAGGCTTTGAACTCAAAGCCTGGAGCTCACTCACCCTCCTAGCCGAAGTGATAGCCACCAGAAAGACCGTTTTAAATGTCAAAAGTCTCAATGGACAACAATGCATAGGTTTAAACGTAGAACCCATCAAAAAAGTTAACACCAGATTCAAATCCCACTGAGGCATAATAAACGGAGCGGGCGGAAACATGTTTGTCATCCCCTTAATGAATCTTAAGACTATTGGAGACTTAAATAGAGAAGGTTGATCAGGCAAACACAAAAATGCTGATAATGTCGACAAATATCCTTTAACAGTGGCCACAGCACAACCCTGCTGAGCCAAATGAAGAGAAAAACAAAGAACATCAGAAAGATGATCTTTTAAAGAATCAATAGATTTCTCTCCGCACCATTTAACAAATTTAGACCACCTGTAAGAGTAGATAGACTTGGTGGAGTGTCTCCTGGCCGATAGTATAACATCCACCAAAAGAATTCAAGTTGCCTCATTCAATCTCCAGGCATGAAGGTGTAGGCTCTGGAGGTGGGGGTGTAGAACTTGCCCCTCCATCTGAGAGAGATCTGCCCTGAGAGGGAGACGGAGCGAAGGGTACGACGAGAAGTGAAGAAGGTCCGTGTACCACACCCTTCTTGGCCAATCTGGGGTGATCAATATAACTTGGGCTCGGTCTTGGCAAATCATCCTTAGAACCCGAGGAATCAAGGGTATGGGAGTAAACGTGTAAAGGAGTTGCGAGCTCCAACTCATCTGAAACGCATCCCCTAATGCTCCCTGCCTCGGGCACTGGAGACTGCAGAATGACTTGCAGTGCGTGTTCTTGAGAGTGGCAAACAGGTCCACCCGAGGAGTTCCCCACGTCTGGAAGAAGTGCCGAACTACCTCCGGATGAAACCTCCACTCGTGGTCGGCGGAGAACTGCCGTCTGAGACTGTCCACACGCACGTTCAACACCCCGGCCAGATGATTTGCCATCTAGCAAATCCGATGATTCTGAGCCCACGACCAAAGCCGCAAAGTTCTCTGCAAAGCCCGTGCGACCCTACTCCTTCCTGTTTGTTGACATACCACATCACAGAATGTTGTCCGTCAGGGCTTGAACCGACTGACCACGAAGGGAAGGGAGAAAGGCCTTGAGTGCCAAATGTATAGCTCGCAATTTCAGAAGGTTGATGTGAAACAACCATTCCTCTGGAGACCAAAGACCATTGATCTCCAAATCCCCCAGATGTGCACCCCACCCTAGGGTAGAGGCATCCAATATCACTGCGGCCACCGATGGAGGAAGATGGAAGGGCTTTCCTTGAGACAGATTGCCCTCCGCGCTCCACCAAAATAGATCCGCTGCAGCTTCTCAGGAGATCCTCACTGACTCCCTGAGATCTCCGTTGTGCCGATACCACTGCCTGCGGGGGCACCACAGGAGCGCCCTCATGTGCCAGCGTGCATGGTTGACCAGTAGGATGCAGGAAGCGAACAGACCAAGCAGGCGAAGGGCCTTCAGAACTGGAACAACCGCTCCACTGTAAAATAAGGGAATCATTTCCTGAATGTCAAGAATCCTTTGTGGAAGCGGAAGAGCTTGACACACAGTAGTATCCAGTGCCGCCCCTATGAACAAGTTGCGCTGAGAGGGCACCAGATGAGACTTGGGTACATTTACAGAAAAAACCCAATTTGTACAACAGCTGGGTTATAATCTGTAGATGATGACGCACCATCTCTGGGGACCCTGCCTTCAAAAGCCAGTCGGCCAGGAAGGGGAAAACCGGAATCCCCGACCTCCTGAGATGAGCAGTCACCACTTCCATACCCTTGGTGAAGACTCGAGGTGCGGTAGTAAGACCAAACGGAAGGACCGCAAACTGGTAATGTTGAGACACAACCGTAAAACGAAGATACTTCCTGTGCGACTTCAGGATTGGGATATGAAAATACGCATCCTGTAAATCGAAGGACACCACCCAGTCCTCTTGTTGCAGCGCCTGAAGAACCTGCGCCAGGATAAGTATCTTGAACCTCTCCTGATTGAGAAACAGATTCAAAATTCTGAGTCCAGGATTGGACGTAACCGGCCATCCTTCTTGGGAATCAGGAAATACCGGGAGTAGCACCCCTGACCCCTTTCCTGCTCTGGAACCACCTCTATCGCACTTTTCTGTAACAGGGTAAGAACCTCCTTCTGAAGGAGAAGCAAATGATCCTCCCGGCAAATCCCCTGACAAGGAGAGTAAGGAGGGGGAAATTCCCTGAAGGGAAGAGGGTACCCATTTTCTACAAGATCTAAAACTCAAAGGTCCGAAGTTATTAATTTCCAGTCTTGTAGAAAATGGGTAAGCAGGCCTCCCACAGGACCCACATGATCCAGGATGGAGGATCTAGGGCTGTTTTCCTGCATTACCGGGAGGGGTAGGGGAGGTAGAAGATGAGGAGGAAGAGGGATGCCGTCCAGCTCCATGAAGGCGACCTCTGCCTTTACAGAGGTCTCCTCTGTAGGATGTAGGATTTATACAAAGGGTTCTGTTGCTGTTGCTGCAGCTGTGGTTGACTGGAACGAAAGGAAGATTTCCCAAAACCACGGTGCCTTCTGAAACCATAGCCTCTTGCTTGAGACTGTAACCCTAAGGATTTTGCCGTGGCCTTACTGTCCTTAAATCTCTGCAAAGCAGAGTCAGCTTTTTCCCCAAAAAGCTTAGAGCTGTCACAGGGAAGATCCAAAAGAGCAGCTTGCACATCCGGCGACAATCCAGAAGACCTCAACCATGCATGTCTCCTAGTAGCAACAGATGAATCCATTACCCTGGCCACTGAATCTGCAGTGTTCAAGCCCAACTGAATTACTTGGCGAGCAGCAGCCTGAGAATCCGCCAAAACTTCACTTAAATTACCCCGATCTTCTTTAGATAATTTAGGAAGAATCTGCTTGGAAGAGTCCATAAGGGCGTGAATATATCTGCCCAACAAACAGGTTGCGTTGGTGGATTTCAAAGCCATACTAGCTGACAAAAAGACTTTCTTTGCAGACTACTTGCTTTTTTGAGTCTCTGTCAGCCGATGCTTGAGGAAAGGAACCCACAGACTGCTTTGAGCATGAAGCCTGAACCATCAAACTCTGAGGTGAAGGGTGTGAAGAAAGAAACTCAGGGTCTAGAAACTGCGGGAGCAGACAGAGGATTACGCCAAACCTCGAGTATCAGTTCAGGAGAAGCCCGGGACAAGGGCGGGACCGTCTGTGGCCGTCAGTGGACTGCAGTGGACGGGCGGGCCACCCCTCTAACAACTTTACTAAAGGTGAGCACATATTACGGATATTAAAATGGGCGACAGCGAGAACATTGATGTAGAGAACAAGATTGCTGATACTTCTGTCTCCCTTATTACTTCCTTTGAGTCAATGATAGACTCTGCCTTCAACGAAATAGTGGAGACCGAGAGAAGGTTCTCTATGGGTTCTTTCTCCACTAATAACAACGACTCTCACAAGTAGCTCCAACGGTACTAATGGAGATGTACATATAAATCCAGAAATAATTGTGGTAAAACCGTCACATCCCTTTGTTGACGTGCCCACCATTCTGGATGATGAAAACACTGTCATCTACACAGCACAAGTTTCTGCCTCCACAACATCGGCGGCAGCAACGCCAAAACCAGCGACATCCCCGGTATCCCCTCAGATAGAGAGTGTTTCTACAATTGTAACTGCCTCGCAGGATGATGTCATTAATGTGGACATTGATTCTAGTAGTAACAAGCCGGGCAGGGAGAAACGCAAAAGAGGCACATCTAAGCTAAGTGCGAATAAAAGAAAACAGCCTGTATTCCACAAAAACCAATCAACACCTCAAAGTCTGTGGAACAAAAATAAACCATCAGGGGTACAAATCGTCTTGACAGAGGATAAAGAGGATAACGACTCCGCAGACTTGGATAATATTTCCGATGTATCCATTACTAATCCATGTGGGAACTCTAAAACCACATGGACCCAAACCACAATAATAGGTGATAATTATAATCTATCTAGACAGAACGGAAATATGATAGAAACCATAGTTGACACTATTTTTAACCGGATTGAAAAACAAATGATCAGCCAGTTTAATAATGTTTTTAAAAGACTTGATAGATTGGATAACTTGGTTAAAACTGGTGAAACAAAAAGGAAAGGGTCAATCATCTTGGACCAAGTTAGAGCAGATCGCCTTTTGAAGGAATTGGAAACTTCAAACAATATATTGTCATCAAAAAAACAGGTTAACACCAGTACCGCGGGTTGGGCACTAAGCAATTCTGTTTCTGCTTTACCTTTGACGGTACAATCATCAGTTAAACCGACAACCACTAAAAAGGGGCCAGCTATGAGTAAGGCTAATACATCCACGAAACCAACCCCTATACCTGCCCCTAGGAAAGTTGTTATTCCATCAACTTCCAACACCTCTGTTCCAAGCAACAATAATGGCCCAACCAATCTAAGCGCTGCCCCAAAATCGACTGCCGCTGACAACAACGTGGGTAATGGCTCCCAAGGGTCTACTAAATCTTTCAAACATCAAGGACCAGCATTACATCTGCCACCGGATGCCTGTCCTTTTGTTCTGGTTCTAGCAGGTGTCCCGCCATTGAGGGAGGATCAGGGGGAATCGTGGATACAATTGCGGAATAAGAGCATAGACTGGCTAACCAAACACAAAGGTGTTGGTTTTGACATCTCTAGAGAGATTATATCTGCGCGCAGGGTATCGTGGGTTGGCCCTTTACTCAAGGACAAGGAAGGTGACTGCGTAGTCCTCAACTTTAATAATCCTGGGACAGTAAGAAACCTCCTAAACAGAAATTGTAACTATTCAACCATTCCAACTGTTGCTACTATGTTACCCTTGAGTTATTTCTACAGACGACCGGCCACACAACCTCGCCCACCCCCTATGCAATTCACAGTGCCATTTACGCATCCACAACCAGCACCATTTATGCATTTTCAACCACCATCTGTGCATTTTCGCCCACCACCTATGCAATTTCACCAACCTTATCTTCCATTACAAATGTACAATAGATATGCACCACTTTCGGATCTGGACATGCAAGACTGACCACCTTCGACTACTTTTGTCGACCCTTCTCCGGTATCCGAACTCCCGATTGCCCCAGAAAACTCGCCTCAAAGAACCCGGAGCAAACCACTTCAGACCCTTGCTCATTTGCCTCTGGACTCAGTACTGTCTATTGTTAGCTGGAATATAGCAGGTTTAAATTCTAAATTGAAAATTTCAGAGTGGTTCAAGTGGGTTGATAATAATTGTGATATATTGTTGCTACAAGAAACATGGAGTACAACATCACCAACAATTGAGGGCTTCTGCTGTCACAATCTTAAGGCTCTGCCGTCTCCCATGGGTCGACCTAGTGGGGGACTATCTATTTGGTCCAAGATAAAACATGGGGTGCACACAAAGTTGATCCCAACACCAGGTATCTGTTGTTTTATGGCCATCAAGTACATTAACAGACTGAAATTATGTATTATCAATTTTTATAATAATGATTTTGTTAGCTGCCCAAATGGCAATTTCACATTATTGTTTAATTTTATAGATGAAATTATGGGGGGACAAAAGCATGGATCTTTCGATGGTATTTGCATCGGAGGGGATTTTAATGCACACTTGTATCGCCATAGCCCAATATGTAAGAATGGGGTAGAATTGAAAGATTTTATAGCTTCCCATGACTTAGTTAATGCTATGGAATTTGCAGGTACAAGTATAAATAATGTAACAACCCCCACTTTCATAGGTCAGGGCTGTGCCTCTACAATTGATTATATTTTCACATGCCCTGAGTTAAGTGAAATAATCTTAAAAGCTGAAGTCGTCTGCTCCGCATATAGTGATCACTATCCGCTTAAAATTAACATACACAATCCCCAGACCTCAATAGTTGCAGCGAAACCAGATGTAGGTCCTCTAAACCTAGCATTATCAACTGATAGATTGAGACTAGCATGGAAGGGAGCTGACAATAAAGGGATACTTTCCAGAGTAATCAAAAAATACCCTGAGACAGTTGAGACTTGCCTGTCGTATATAAGTCCCAGTAATAAGGTGGTTGGCGCTTTTGGTGATCTATGCAGGGCAATTAAAATTGAATCCTCTAAACCTGTCAGGCAGAACATCTCCCAGGGACCCCGTTGGTTTGATACTTCCTGCTCTAGGGCCAACAGGGATTTGAGGGCTGCACTTAATACCAGCCCGAGAGACCCTCAACTCGTGAGAGCATTAAGATCACAATATAAAAGGGTCTTACGCATTAGATCTGAAGCCCTAGTAATCAATCACTGGGAATCACTTACGCGCACCGCCAAATTGAAGGACTCAATGGGCTTCTGGAAAGAAGTCAAGTCATTAAGATCTTTTGGTTCTAACATCAACCAAATTAATAGTAATATAACTGGCGAGGCGTGGGTAGAGCATTTCTCTCAAATCTATGCCATATCAGCTACCCCTTCGGACACTGTCACTCTATCCCTCAGTGATGAACCCTTGACCTTTTCATTACTTGAGGTCGAGGATGCTATCATTGACAGTGTTAGCAATAAAGCCCCAGGACCTGATGGTCTTTCCATTGACCAAATAAAATCAGAAATCAACTTCTGGGCCCCTCTTTTATGCAACCTATTTAATAACCTAAATGACAGCTCAATTCCCGAATCCTGGTCGAACAGTGTCATTGTGCCCATATTCAAGAAAGGTGATAGGTCGGATCCCGCCTGCTATCGCTCGATTTCACTGATCGACAACACGTTAAAAGTTCTGGGAAGAGTAATCTTCAGACGGATAAGGGATTGGGCTGAAGATAACAATATTCTTCATTGTAGCCAATTGGGTTTTAGAAGTAAGGTGGGCACTACAGAACAATGCCTAAATCTAAACCTGATTATGGCTAAATATATTATTGTTAAAAAATCCCCTCTTTATTTAGGTTTTATGGACTTGAGTTCAGCGTTTGATTTTGTTAACCGTTCTAGGTTGTGGTCACTTTTGCTCGATTATGGTTTAGACGATTCATTGGTGTATTTCCTTTCCTATTTACATAGGGATTTAAAAGCACGAGTACGAATCAACAATGATGGTGATTTGTCTGACGACATCCCTATCAGCAGAGGAGTTAGACAGGGCTGCGTACTCGCCCCACTGCTTTTTATTTTATATATCAACAGGTTAAGCAACACTTTGAGTGAGATTATTAAGGATGTTCCCATAATAAACGGCTCCCCCATCACTACTCTACTTTATGCGGATGACGCTGTATTGATGGGGCGTACACCGAATGCACTACGTACTTTAATCTCTGGTTTTGTCACCTTCATGTCCGATCTTGGTTTAAAAACCAATTTTAAAAAATCTTTTATAATGAATTGCGGACCAAAGAAGTATAACATTGCATCCATTAAATCGGGTAATAACATTTTAAAATGCACCAGCACTTTTCCTTATTTAGGGTTGTTATTTTCCAACTCAGGCTCATGGCAGCAACACGCTGCCTTTGCAAGCAACAAAATTGGCAAGTCAATTAACTCGATCCTATCCCTTCGCCAAGCGAAACTAGCTGATGTTGTTACCCCTCTTCTTACCACCTACCGTACCCAATGTCGACCAACCGGGACTTACGGTGCAGAAGTATGGGGATATTGCAACAGCTCGGCCCTTCAGGTGGCGGAAAATAGATTCTGTAGGAGGGTGTTAGGGGGAGTCCCTTGTGCTCCCACTCTGATCTGTCATAATGAATTGAGGCTGCCATACATTGTTGATTTCATAAAGTCAAGGCCTGCCCTATTTTGGATTAAAATCTGGTTAAACCCAGCAGCAACATTGACTCGTAGTATTATATCTGATTGCCTGTCCAGTGACAGATCCCAACATATACCTTGGCTAAAAGCAGTCAAAACCAGTCTGCAACAGGTGGGACTAGGATCCTTATTTAGTTCCCCTGACTTAATTGTACCCGCTCACAAAAACAGTATTAAACGGGCACTTTTGGAGGTATATACTGAGGAAAGGATGAGATCAGAATCTAGTAAACCAGTGGTCATGAAATATTTACGCATTTGTGACCTAGATGCTGTAAATCCTAATAATCTTATTAGATACTTGACAATGCCGATAGGTAGATGGAATCGGAGTCTTTTATTTAGGTTCCGGGAGGGCAGCTTAGTTTATTTGCTTAGCTTCCCTATTGGCTACAATAAAAATTTAGAAGAATTGGATTGTCCCTGTTCTTTAGGTGGACGACAAAATCTATTGCATTATTTCTTCTTTTGTGGCCACTACAAATTGTATACCTGTCAATATTTAAGACCAATCCTACGCAAATATAATCTACGTGAATCTATTCCTGCTCTGCAATTTCTGCAAATGCTGCATATGGATGATGTTATTTATTCTGTTAGCTGTTTCATAAAAGCCTGTGTGAAATCGAGAGCAACTATGGAACTTGGATAATGGATAATAGCATTATGCTGGTATATGCACTTGAGTACCAGCTACTAAATAGTAATAATACTGAATGTCTGTAAGAGATACTTCTATAGTGGGTAACCGTGGATATAGATGGGTTAATATTCCTTAGTATTACGCACCATGCACTTTGTACATTATATTATGCACTTTAAGTCATTTTGATGCTTAACCCAATTGGATTATTGTTTTTAATTTTGTAAGAATCGTTTTCTTTTAATGCTTCTAATGTACTTTTCATTCTGTATGTACTTTTATGGATGTATTAAATCCGAATAAAGATCATTTGAATTGAATTGAGTATCAGTTCAGTCAGGGCATCAATGAAAGGTAAGAGAAGCAAGAGAAGCTCTACCACAGAAGAAGGAGAATGAAGCACCTCTGTAAGCAGATTAGGCATATATTCAGCCATAGGAAGCTGTAAACCCAATAGTTCAGCTGCCTTCTTAATAACAACATAAGGTGCGACATCCTTTGAAGGAGAAGCCTTATGTGATGCAAAATCCCCTTCCGGAGAAACATCGAAACCACAAGACTCACACAAGTCTTCAAACAAGTCCTCTTCTAGAGCGCATCTTCGGCTGCAGCATCGGTGGCGCCATTCACGGCATCGACGGCTCAGGCAACGGCGTTGAAGGTGGATACGTAACAGCAACCTGCGTCGAACGAACCCGAGAAGAAGGGACGCTAGATGGAGCCGAGGACTGCCCATAGGGAGTTGACATCCTCAGTGCCGGAATGTGCCATTACGGCACCATCAGCCTATAGGGCATAAAGGGGGCAGGAGGATAATGTTGAGGCACACCCAAATTAAATGCCAATGGACCCATGGGACCCGAAGGTGCTCCAAAGGGGCATGATACTGGCAAATACTCCATACATCTGGTTCAAAAACTGCGATGGATCCGAACCCGGAGCCGGGAACAAAGGATACTGCACCGGTTCGACCTCCGAACGAGGAACCTTCGGAGTTGGAACCACTGGGGTCGCAGGTGGAGGCACAGGAGCCGCAGGAGTCTCATCATCCACTGGATTCGAAGTACCATCCGGAGCGGGAGGTCCCTCCGACGCCGGAGACTGCACCGGAGTGCCCACATAAGGAGACCGGTCCGGAGTCACCTGTGGAGAGTCAGATGGTAAAGGAGATACAAAGTTCTTGACACCACATCAAGGAGCCAGACATGGCGACTTAGAAGCTCGAGGCTGCGATGAACGACATCGAGACCCATGCCTCTTCTTCTTCTTTTGTCTTCTCTTTGAGCTGTTCAAAGTTGACGACCTCAAGTTCGGCCGCTGTCGACCCCTTTTCTCCTTTCTCACCTTGGACATATAAAATTTGGCTTCTCTTTCTATCAATTCCTTCGGGTTCATTTTCCTACAAGAAGAACAACCTTCCACGTTGTGATCAGATGAAAGACACCAAAGGCAGTCATCATGCGGGTCAGTGATCGACATATGACCTCCGCATTCCTTACAGAGCTTGATACCCGACTTCCTCTGAGTAGACGTGGCAAATTCAGAAACAAAGAAAATCTCGAAACAAAGTATCAGGAAGAAAGATAGGAGAGTCCCAGAAAATCCGTTAGCGTCGACAGAGGGCAAAAAAGGGAACTGATCTCATCACGCCGACGAGGTCTTCTTATGGCTCCGATGACGTCATGCGGAGCAGCGTGCGGAGCCATGACGCTGTGACGACCTCATCGGCGTGAAGTCCTAGGAAAAATTTCCGCAAAATGCTGGCGCAGGGGATATTCATAAGGTGAGGAATCCACAGGCAGATGTATCCATCAGAAATGCGTGAAAAAATTGTGTTTGTTACTACATTCATATGGCAACGTAGCTATCTGTGGAATACAAACAATGGAAGACTGATCACAATCTCAGCCCAATGCAAGGAGGCCTTTTTCTATATATAACCTTTTGTTTCCTAATACAATCAGAGAAAACACTTCTGCTGACTTCGAGGGGTTCTTACATGCTGAAGCTTTTGCCTAGCAGCTGACTGTGAGAAGTTGGCCTGGTATATGATGTTCAATATTCTAGTGAGCACCTTGCACCAGTCCAAACAACCCTTATGGTGATGGTTGTAAAGTGAACCTTATAGACCAGCTATCCTAGGGGTAGCATGGGCAGAGCAGTCTTAGGCTAAACTCAAGAGGCCATGTGAAGCCAGCTGTTTTACCATATGCAATCCCTTTAATACCAAATAAAAGGACACCACACAGGATATATATTCAAAATATATATGTATTTATTTCTAAATCAATCCCCTGAACTCTTTATGAGCACAGAAGCACAAGCGCATAACAAGTAACTTAATATAACATACAAAAGTTGCACAAATATGGATAGGCCGGGGTGGCCCGCTAAACCATATACTAAAGTCGTGGTATTAGAATCACGTCACGAACAATGGTAAGGCCTAGGGCCTTGGGAATCGCTGGGGCTACACTGAGCTAACAATAGTTAGGCAGCAGGAGGCCCACGGGATGCGGGTGCAGTGTCTAAATGCACAGGCGTGCACACATAGAAGTCAATGGGTGCGTAAAGTTAGAAAGTTAAAGGTTTGGGAGCCTTCCAACTGGTCTAGAAGCTAACCACTTGAAAATAGGACACTAGGAGAGTTACTCTTCACAGGAGCACCGCAGTACGCGTGTTACCTCACCCACAGGAAGCGGGTGCATAGGTCCCAAAGTGTGTATGGTTTCGTCGTGGAGTTCTATGGAGCCTTGGAGAAAAGATGCTGCAGGCGGCCAGGAGAGAAGAGTCTGGGTGGATCCAAGGGTGGATCGAAGATGCAGAGGACCTAAAAGCAGAGGGGACAGAGTCTGGGTCACTGGCCAGTGACCAGGAAGGAACCAGGCGATGTCGCGAAGCAATCAGGTGCTGATGGGAAGCTTGTCTCTGCAGCCACGTGGACCAGGAGGTGTCGACGACGACCAGGAGTAAGGCACGGACTGTCCCACGAAGGCTCTCGCTGTCGCGGTGTCGGCTTCAGGATTGGAGTCAACAAGCCTTGGCAAAGGCAACCCATGCAGGATACGAAGTAGGCTTCTTGCTCAGACCAGCAAGGTCTGAGGGGCTGCTTCTTTTGAGGGAAGCAAGGGCCAGTCTGGAGCAACCAGACCAGCGGTGTAATTTCAAAGGATCGTCGCCAAGATGGCCACTAGCCAACAGGCAAGTGACCGGGCAGAAGCGTCGAGCATGAAAATGCAAAAGGGCCCCACGCAAAACTCGTGGAGGGTGCAGGGCTGATCTTTGGTGCAGATGCTGCTCGGGGCTGGGGCTTCTCAATCCCCAATGCACAGCTTCGAGGAGGCCTCGGGGGCTGCACAGTTAGCAGGTCGCAGACTTTTCAAGATGGCCGGACCCACGTCTCTCGTCGCCTCCACGGGTCTCAGCTTTGCAGGGACTCTGGATCGGGCTGTTGGATGTTTGGGAATCCGGTTCTTGGCAGGCTCTGTGCTCGGGCTCTGGCGGGAGGCGGCGACAAAGCAAGCCGTTGATCGTTGGATGGTGCCTGCTTGTGCAGGGTGGTCACTCCTTGACCCCAAGGGAGATTCTTCAGTCGTCTTCTTCAGTCGATCGTCGAAGGTCCAGAGTTTCGTTTCAGAGTTTCAGTCAGGATTAATCTAAAGTCTTGGGACTCAGCTCCTACTTATATACCAAATCTAGGGGCTGGATTACCTGCTAGGTCCCTCCTATGGGTGGGACCAGGGAAGGGGGTGGTTACACCCCTTTCCCTTTGTCCAGTTTCGCGCCAGAGCTCGGGCTGGAGTGCCCCAGCACCGGTTTGAACTGGACCATGCATGGGACACCTTGTGTGCCCCAGGCAGTGTCTCATTCCTTTCAGCCCTCCCTGTCCCAATACACAAAAGCCTGTCTGGGGTGGTCCTAGCACCTCCCAAGGCAGGAAACCTATTGTCCAAGCCTCCCTCGCTGGAAGGACTACCAGCAGCAGGAGGTCAGTCCTGTGTCTGTGGCAGCAGCATCCATTTTGTGATGCTGAGGCTCTGGTTAACTTTAATCGGGATTAGTAGGAACAACATGTCTTCTCCCTCTAGAAGGGTGGAATGCTACCCCCGTCGCCAGAACTGGCGAGGGGGTAGTATTCCAAATCGTATGACACCTTACTCGACATGTTTTGATAAAGCCAAACCAGAGTTAGCATTTAACCGCAAGGTTCATAATGCACTTAAGAGTATATGGTATGGCAATATCCTAGAACAGCTATAAGGACGTGGTTCCGAAAGCTGCAGACAGGCTCATCTCATGCTAGAGCACCATCTCACATAAAACCAAGCACTCTGCCTCCAGGATTGTTAAGGCCTGCTATAGGAGTGACTTATAGGTGTATATGTGTCTAGATATAAGGTTAGATATAGGTATACTATATCTAAGCAAGGGGTGATTACACAACCTTGCCCCAGCTGAGTGATCAGCCAGTTGTGTCAATGTGAGTGGCCAGCCAGGGGTGGCATAATACATGCTGCAGCCCCTGGTAGGCCTTGGATGCACCTATGCCCTGAGTACCTATAGTACACTGTATAGGGGCTCATAAGGTGACCCAGTATCCAATTGGAGATGCACCTAGGGCACATGGAGTCCATTTTAAAGAGAGAGCAGATAGCCTTGGGCCCTGGTTAGCAGGATCCCAGGCCAACTAAGTCGAAAACCAGCTAAACACTAGGCAAAAATCTGGGGTAACCATAGTCAGGTATCCACTTTCCTACACTGACTAACATCTTAGTGAGGGGTGTCCAGTTCATGACCAAGACGAGGTCCTACACTGTTAGCCACCATGTAAAGGGGTTAGATCATATCGAAGGTGGTTTCTTGGCAGATCACTCATTTACACCCTAGACATGCATGTTAGGGTTGTGTCGTATGAGTATGCTGGATTGTTATATCATTTTTCTATGCATGCATATATCTACTGTATTAGCAAAATGGTGGAAGTGTTCATTCTATTAACTATTTTAATGCTCGCTATAACTTTCATCTGCTTCTGTCTATTGATCATTGCAGCACACACATTCTATTCAAGAATCACTTCAGTTCAACAAATATTGTAAAATGGCCCTTTATGTATTCTTTTTTTTTTTTTTAACTTTATTGTGCAATTTAAATACGATTTCAACCATGGGCCTACAACCACAGGGGCCGGCCGCTAGAGCACAGAAAAGCAATCATTGAATATCACAGGACTGCGGCCGATCTCCTAGAGGTCCGGCAATAACACAGGATACAATTCTCAGCAACACAGGATGAAATCAGGATATAGTTGTTTTTTGTTTTTTATAGTAAGAACAAAGAGAAAAAACTAAGAAATCTCAAGGCATAAGACATTATGGACGAAGTTGTGCTCCTACGGGGGGACCTTCAATACAAGATGAACAACTAAGCGAGCAATAGAGATGGTGAGGGGCGGAGTCAGTGGGGAAGTCAAAAATCAGGAAAGAGAGTAGACTACACCAGGAATGTCGGATCAGGGGGATAGGGAAATGTCCGGATTCTCTTCAAACGGGGGGGTACATATGTTTCCTCGATAGGCGTTCCATTGGCCCCAGATTCTAGTCCACGCCCCAGGCTTTCCCCTAGCTAAATACACAGTCTTCTCTCTAAATATACACCAGTCCATGTTCTACTTCCATACTGACACGGTGGGGGGCCGCTGGGAACCCCACAACTGCGCAATATCTCTCTTTGCGATCATGTTCCCAAGGGCCGCCCACCGGGCCTGAGCGACGTTGTAATCATTCGGCTCCCACACATTCAACAGACATCTCCCGGCCTCAAGCAGCAGAGCAACCCCGGTGACACATTCCATTACAGCATGCACCCGAGTCCAATACGCAGCCACCTCCCGGCATTCCCAGATGATATGGAGGAAAGTAGCACTCAAACCACATCCACGCTTACATTACCCATCCGAAGAGAAACCCATGGAGACCAAACGAGGACCGGTAACATACACCCAATGAAGAATTTTGAGTTGGACGAGACGGAGACGGGCGGGTATGGCCACCTCTTTCGGGGAAGACAGTGCTGACTGCCAGTCTTCATCATCTAGTTCCAACCCGTCCCCAGTCCAGACCTCCCTGAGACGCACGAGGAGATCTGCCCGATTGTTGATTAACTTCTTATATATTAGTGAAAGCGTACTATCGGGCAGATGACCATCGAGTTTTCGGTCTTCCAGTGGGGGACTTGGGAACATTGGCATCGGCAGCAAAGACCGATGTCAAGGCATGGCGGACCTGTGCGTACCTGAAAAACTCTCTTTCACTCAACTCATACTCATTCTGCAGTGCCTCAAAAGTCTTAACCGCACCCTTCACCCAAAGGTCACCCACTCTGCTTATACCAATCATATCCCATATCCCATATCTCAAACCCTTTCGTGGTCCAGAGGCATCCCAATCTCTCTGACGCATACAAAGGGGTCGCTCGTGTCAAACGATCCTTCCATCCCAGGGCAGCATTTGCATCACTCCACATGCGCACAGCAATCTTAGTGGGTCCTGTTAAATTCCTCCCTGCTGCCCTAGAGTAAAGCGCCCTGTTGTAGTTCCCACCTGGCAACTGATGCTTGTCCATCTCAAATGCCGGATTTGGGCTGGGTGCATAAATTGCGTGATTAATCGCGCACAGTTGGGAGGCCCAATAGTACCGCCTGATATCCGGGAGCGCCATGCCCCCGTCATACCAGGGGAGAGTTAGTTTAGCAAGAGCAATTCTTGCACGGCCATGCCAAATGAGCCGCCTCTGCAGGCCTTCACCTCCCGAAAGTAACTTGCCGGGATGATGTCAAACGAATTCTGGAGTGCGTATAAAAACCGAGGCAGGGACATCATTTTAAAGAGCGCGGCGCGACCGAGCGGCGACAACGGCAATCTACGCCACCGAACAACGTCAAGCTTCAACCTCTGGAGAGGGGGGAGAAGATTGTGCTCGTAGCGAGCAACTGGATCTAGCGATATGAAAATCCCCAAATATTTGAAACCGGACTGGGCAACCTGAATAGGAAATCTACTTGGCAAGGGAGGGAGGCCACCCGAAATGACATACACACAAGACTTAGACGAATTTATGACCAGACCAGAATTCTTGCCGAACGAAGTGAGAACGTCACCAAGACGTTAAGGGATTTACTAGGGGAGGTAAGGTATAAGAGAATATCGTCGGCATACAGCGAGATTCGGTCCTCAAAATCGGGAGCCCACTGAATGCCCTTTATCGACGGCTCCCATCGGAGCCAGGCTGCAAGGGGCTCTAAAGCAAGAGCAAAGAGCAGGGGGGACAGCGGGCACCCCTGTTTCGTACAACTCCCAAGAATGAAGGACTTGGACACTCGACCGTTGACGACCACCTGAGCCAGTGGTTCCCTATATAAAAGCTTCACCCACCCAATAAATTCCGAACCGAAGGCAAATTTTGCAAGGGCGGCCCAGAGATAAGGCCATTCTATCGTATCAAAGGCCATCGTGGCGTCTAAGGAAGCCAAGATGGCCGGCTCTTGAAGAGACCCCGCCCTCGCGAGAACACCATGTAAGCGCCACAAGTTGAGTGCGGTGTTCCGATGTGGGATAAAACCGGATTGATCCGGATGGATCAGGTCACAAATCACCGTAAGCAGACGATTGGCGAGAACTTTGGCTAGGACTTTAGGCTCAGCGTTCAACAGGGAGATGGGCCTATACGATGCGCAGCGATCCCGAGGCTTGCCCTCCTTAGGAATTACCACGATTGTTGCCAAACGCTGATCACAAGGGAGGGTGCCAAGGTCTCGTGACTCTATGAACATATCGCGCATATATGGTGCGACTTTATCGGGCGCAGTTTGTACAGTTCAATAGGCAAGCCCGAACGGACAGAACGAATTGCAGTCGCAATCTCATCTGCAGACAATGGAGCATCCATGCACTCGCGGTCCTCCTCGGATAGGCAGGGCAGCGCAATATCACGCAGCAAGAAATGGGAGTCTTCCTCATCTCTATCAGACACCGGGGAATACACAGTACGAAAATAATCCGCAAAACACTCCACAATCTCACTGGGGTCAGTCACACACTCATCATCCAAAGTGTGAATCACGGGGACCACACGATTCGCCCTTTCTTTCTTGTTAAGCCACGCAATCAATTTACCCGCCTTATCCCCTACATCATACAGTCTACCCTGCTGCTCCCTGTACATTGTTTTGGCAGCATCCGTGACAAGGGACTTATAGTCTAGCTGCTTCAAACCAAGGGCGTGGAGTCCATCATGGGTAACGCCTGATTCTAGGTCATTCTCTAGTTCCACTATTTCCGCCTCAAGACGCACAACCTCTTGATTCCTAGTTTTCTTGGCTTCAGAAATTATGGATAAGGCCTGTCCACGAATAACGGTCTTGAAAGCTTCCCACAGGGACACGGAAGAGGAAACAGACCCCTCGTTTTCCAGGAAATAGTGGTCTAGGGACTTTATCAGACTGTTACGGATCTTGGGATTACGCAAATACCAGGGGTTAATGGGGGCAACCCGCCCGCAGCGTTCACCCTAGTGTCCATTTTTTTAAATTTATTTATTTATAAAATTTCTATAGCGCACAAATACCTTCAGGTGTCTCGGCGCTGGAGAAACATACAAAGCCACAATGGGGAATGATCCGAAATGCCCCGGGCCAGGTCTCTGATCTCTCTAACAGAAGGGGACTGGGCAGCAGGCATGAGAATGTAATAAAGTCTGGAGAGACTCCCATGGGCCCCAGAGTGAAAGGTGTACTGACTCTGTGTCGGATGCATCAACCTCCAGCAGTCTACCAGACCAAAAGTAGTGTCCAAGAACCCACCAAGCCATGACTGGGACTTAGGAAGATCCCAGGGGGGGGGGGGGGGGAAAGGGGGGGGGGGTGACGATCTACAGTACCAGAAACCACAGAATTAAAATCCTCACCCATACGTAGAGTGCAATAAGGGAGCTCCAGCATCACACGGCCGATATCTGAGAAGGTGGAGGTCTGGAGACCCGGGGGAACATATACAGTAAGCAGAGAAAGAGTCTTACCCTCCCACCTACCAGTGAGGGCGGCATAACGCCCTCTGTCGTAGAGGATTACATAGTCAATCTCCAGGGGGAGAGAGGACCGAACCAGAATACCCACCCCCCTAGAACCAGTGGTGAACCCGGAGTGTGCGACCAGGTGATAACCCCACCTATTCATGGCCTGACACATATTTCCCACCAGATGCGTCTCCTGCAAAAGAACCACATCAGGGGACAGGCGACGCAAATACTGCAGTACCACTCCCCGTTTTATGCGATCACCCAATCCATTGACATTCCAAGATATTAACCTCAACCCACTATCCCCCATCCCAACAAGTGATGCAGAATTCACCCCACAGAGAGCAGAACATTCGAAGCATAGAAAAAAACAATACGTCGCCTTGAGAAAGAAAAACAAACTCACAAACACCCCTTCCCACCCCCCAACCAACTCCCGTTACAACGCCCCCCTCCCTGCACCCCTGCAGTAGACTAAAAAGCCACCCCAACATGCAGTGTGCCTGTCGCCCTAACATTTCCCAATCTACAAAAAGACCCTGGAGGAGGAAAGAGGCCTGTCCACCCCGCCACCCTAAAGGGAACACCAGTGAAACATGTGCATACGGAAAGAATAGAACCCAGTTGAACAATGTCTAGTATTCGGAGACCAGGGGCCGAAGCATCATTTCTGTTCAGGCTCACCACCTTCTGCACCACCAGGGTGCTCAGTTCGGTCGTTCCGGGCAGGCAGGGAATCCAGCCAATCACTCACATTCTCCGGCCGGTCAAAGAAAAATGTCAGTTCCTCGTACTCCACACGAAGCCTGGTAGATAAAAGCATCACGTATTTCAGTCCTAAGTCTCGGAGACGTCGCTTTACACCCTGAAAGCCCATCCTTTGCCTCTGGACGAGCTGAGTAAAGTCCGGGTAAAAGTTAACTGTGGAGTTCTCGAATTTCACCGGGCCGCTCACCCTCGATGCCTGCAGGATAGCATTGCGGTCCCTGAAATAAAAAAGCTTGGCGATGATGGGCCTCGGAGGGGCGCCCGGTTTAGGCTTTCCACCCGGAACGCGATGGGCGCGCTCCACTGCAAAGAACTTGCTCAGTCCAGAAGGAGCAAGATGGTTCAGGACAAGATCCTCCACCAGGAGATCCATCGAGTGATTCTCGGGATTTTCCGGAGCACCTATGACGCGGATGTTGTTGCATCTTGCCCTATTCTCAAAATCCTCCAGCCGATGAGACATAAGCTGATTTCAAATTACCAAGTTCGGTTTGAAGTTCCGACACATCGGCCGTGAGGCTAGAAGTCTTCAGATCCAGCGATTTCACCTTCTCGTTGGTTTTAGACAGGTCGGCTCTGATCAGGGTGACATCGATGGCAACCGTGTCAATTTTGTGAGCAAGAGCCTCATACTGTTGGTCGATGGTCTCCTTCATGTTAGCAATGGCGCCCATGATGTCTTGCAGAGACGGATCAGTAGGGGTGGTTGAGTCCTCCTTGGCGTCCTCCGGGGTACGGCTGGTGACTCCAGGGGAACCTTTGGATTGAGTGTACTGGTTCATACTGTTGGATTGGACCGGTCCCCCACGAAGGGGCGTCTTAGTCTTCTGTTTCTCGGCTTCGCTCCTGTCAGCCATGCTGGAAGATGCGCCCCGGAGGGGCCCGTGAGACCTAGTGAAAATGGCCGCCTGCGGGCAAGTCACCAACAGCCCACAAAAACAGGCTCGTGTGGCCAAGGCAGAGACACGACTTGACCCAACTGCGTAGAGGATAGAGTCTCACTCTAACTGAACGGAGGCTGGACAGATCCCCGACCGAGCGGAACCATCCCGCAGTCAGATGTGTGGAAAGAATGGGGACCCCTACGTTCTGTTCAGTTTGCTATTTGTAGGGAATATAACAACATATTTGAGGAAAGGAACAATGCATAGCAAACTACTGATAATTATATCGCCCTCATATTGACCTTTACATTACATACTGTATTGTTAACTCATAATGATTTTCTGAGACAGTGATGTATCAAAATTATTGATTATTTTATTTCTGTTTGTTAACTTTTGTTATTTTTATGGAAAAAATTCTTTATCTTTTTTTCAACTCAATTGATTTATAAAAAACACATGTACTTCATATAATTTAACATTCAGTGACATATAATATACATATAGACACAAACTATACAATATCAACAACAGTGCAAACGAAAAAATGAAAAAAGAAAAAATTGTGCTATACGATATATTCAGTTGGTGGAAAATAATGAAGAAGGCAATGCGGTAGAATGGAACACAACGCGTTTCGGCCAGAGGGCCTTCGTCAGGTGACCGTCATTCGTACATTACATACAATATAACTTCCTTTTGTTTTAGATGAGTACATGGTATGATGTTTTAAGGACAATTTGATTCACTTTTCACTATTGTGGAAAATTGTAGAGCACTGATATCCTCTACTTTAGAGTTTCTCGTTGGGTGTAGGTTTGTACGAGACACAATGCGGAGAGAATGAAGGATATTAACCGTTCAAAACATATTCTTCTTGAAGATACACACAGGTATAGACCTTAATGTACTGTGCCAGAAGCCAAACTTTTTATTCCTCGCGTAGGCAAACTATCGTCTTTTGTTCACCATTTTTAATTTTAGACCTCTATTTTGCATCAAAATTTAGACCGATCCATTTAGTTCTTTTGTTTTCTTATGATTGGTAGTAAAAAGTCGTGGTCTTTCTTGTTAGTCTGGTATCGATGCGGGATCTGCGGTATGATGCCTATTCTCCGTGGAAAGGGGGTCTGCTGGTTCACATTTCTCTGGATGCCGGCGCATCCCGCAGTCAGACCATGCCAGGATCCAAAAGCGAAACCGAAAGTTGAAGTAGGGCTACTGGGGAAGACCCCTCTGCCGTTGTTATTCAACTCCGTCCCGGCATCACAATTTGCCAAGTCCCCGGCGTACCACAGGGTGGGCCTCAAAAGTTCGAATCGATGTAGTTTCGGTTCCCAAAGTCTGAATTAAAATTTGAAAAGAGTTATGAGATCAGCCAAGGTTCCTCTTCAATAATCCGTCCAAGAATTCAGGATGTTGTCAGGATAAGTTGCGAGGAGTGGCGAGGGTCCGGGGAGCTCTGTGCTCACCCGGCCATCTCGGATGCTCGCGTAGCTCCTCCGAGCCCTTTATGTATTCTTTGCATATTCCTCTGAGCACAAGAGAGCACGAGTGACTGAGCAAAAAGTTTTAGATCTGATTCCTGAGGGATCTGAGCTGTCCTGTTCAGGAGTTGCCAGAACTGTTCGCTCCCTGCCAAGGTTTAGGGGGGCTAATGGTAGCACTGTAAGCTACCTGGTTCAAAGGACAACGTAGCCTGCTGGGGTGTACAGAATCAGTCTAGCACAATCCTAAGTTCATGTCACCCACAAACGTGCAGTACCTACTGATTAGTGGAAACAACTCCCAGATCAAAAGTTATAATAACGCAGTTCTAAGTATAGTATATATGTTTTAAACACTCCTTTGACAAACACACAGTGCAAGTGAATCAGTAAACACGGAACACTAGTTTCATACTCCGTATATACACTCCTATTCATCCAACTTTGGTTTGCTGTTACTCAAGCAGGCCTTAAAATACATGTAATGAGCCACATCTCCTTAGCTATGTTGCCACTCTCAATCTTAATATTCAACTTGTGTAAACCCATGGCAAATACTGCTACTGCTACTAAGGTACAGGCTTAAGGCCGTCATCATTAGGGCCATCTTCTCTGCTACACGCCCCAGTGGTTCTGCACGTAATCCTCTATGCTTTCATCGGACGCCAAAAGAGTCAGTGACATTTAAACCGTCTCCGGGAGATGATCTCACGATATTACCTATGTATAGTTGCCGCAAAATGGGGTAAGAACGAGGACTCCATCTTATAGTGGCTAAATGTAGATCGAAAGATGTATACTCAAGACAACGTAGTTACTGGCTAGATACCTAATTGGCCCACCCGCAATTACCTAAGTGCGTGTATGATCCAAAATTACACTGCGTCTACTAATTGGTCCACAGTGTATGCTATATAGTGTGAACCAATATACAAACAGCAAGATGCACTGACATAATGCTAACAAGAAATGGCTTGTAAAACAGATGAATTGGTTATGCCGCCCTTAACTGTGAGTCTGGTTTGAAACCCCTATTGCCTACCAATTAAGCCACATTGTGTGCCTGGCAATGTGATAATAAATGGAGTCCTTAGCACCATTTTGAGCAGGGATGGAATTCTCACATATCCTAAGTAAAATTAGAGCATTTACAGGCAACAAAATGTGCCATATATAGCAACCTATAGCCAATCCTAAATCCAGCAAAATGGAAATCTGTAAATAGGAACAGTAAACTGTAATGTTCTCACAAGTAGCCATATATGTATACTAAGGGCAAGGTTAAGCCAAAGTGTCTACCTGCATATATGCAATATGCATATCTATGTACTGGTCCTTCTGTATGTTAGTGTATAGACTTGGTGAGTGACCACAAAATATTGTGAGGCCCTACAGGAAAGGTAATGTTCCCAATCCGGCTATGGTGGCATGAGCCAGTGAATCAGAGAATATATTAAATTGTCCACAAAAATGGGAGCATAATGTTTGCCTATTCATAAAAAATGGGATGGAACAAATCTGTGGATTATGCTCATCCTAGCTTTGTCAAATGGGAAAAGATAGCTTATATTAATAATATATATTGCTTTGTGATCTACTGGTGAAGGCTATACACTTACGAATAGGTGGGAATCAAGTTGAGAGTAAATATCCAAAAGGTCTCTCTTTGTTTAAGTATTTCAACTACAGAGCAGCCTAGTTTAGGTCCCTAGTATAGGTCTCACCTTTTCTAAAATTAACAATTTAAAGGTCATTGTCTGTGTGTTTGTGATCATAAAAATGTTGCACCATTGGCGAGGTCCGTTTTTTAGTCCTGATTGCAGACTTGTGTTTAGAGTAACGAATCCTGAATTCCCTGCCTGTTTAGCCAATGCAGCCCAAATTGCACAGGAAAATTATAAGGTACACAATGTTGTGACTACAGCCTCTGTATTCTCACCGTTCTGTGACCAAAGCTGAGTCACATGGTAAGCATGTGCCAAACGGTATGTAACACTTACAACGCAACTTTTACGTCGTAATGCTGTTACAACGCAGCTATTACAACGTAGGATCCATTACATCGGATGCCATTACAACGCATGGCATTACATAGCAGATGCTATTACAACGCATACCATTACATCGTAAGTATTGGTAAGTATATATTTTTTTTTAATTTTATTTAATATTATATAATTGATTTAATTATTATTAATTATAAATAAAAATATTTATTTATGTTTTTAAATAATATAAATTAAATATATTAATTTAAGTAATTTTTTAAATAAGTATGAGTATAGGAGTATATGTTTTGGGGTACTGAGGTATATGTTTTGGGGTGTTTGGGTATTTTTAGGTTTTAGGGCAGGGTTTGAGTTTTGGGGTACATGGGTGTTTTTAGGTTTTAGGGCAGGGTTTGGGTTTTGGGGTACAGGGGTGTTTTTAGGTTTTAGGGCAGGTTTTGGGTTTTGGGGTACAGGGGTGTTTTTAGGTTTTAGGGCAGGGTTTGGGTTTTGGGGTACAGGGGTGTTTTTAGGTTTTAGGGCAGGGTTTGGGTTTTGGGGTACAGGGGTGTTTTTAGGTTTTAGGGCAGGGTTTGGGTTTTGGGGTACAGGGGTGTTTTTAGGTTTTAGGGTAGGGTTTGAGTTTTGGGGTACAGGGGTGTTTTTAGGTTTTAGGGCAGGGTTTGGGTTTTGAGGTACAGGGGTGTTTTTAGGTTTTAGGGCAGGGTTTGGGTTTTGGGGTACAGGGGTGTTTTTAGGTTTTAGGGCAGGGTTTGGGTTTTGGGGTACAGGGGTATTGTAGGGTTCAGGGGTAGGTTTGTGTTTAGGGATAATTAAATTATATTTACCATTTTTAAATTAATTAAAATATATTTAATAAATTAAATTAATTTTATTACATTAATTACATTTTTAAATTAAATTAATTAAATTAAATTATTTCAATTAATTTAATTTAATTTCAATTATAAAAATATGTACATTAAATTATTTTCATTATTTTAATTAAATTAAATTATTTCAATTTTTTATTACAATTACATTTATTAAATAGATATTATTTTTTTAAATAAAATTAATGGCTATTTTAAAATGTATTTTAATTAAATTAATTAAATTAAATTAATTAAATTAACATAATTACATTTTTTTTAAAAAGGTATACTTACCTATACTTACGATGTAATGCCATGCGTTGTAATAGCATCTGCTATGTAATGCCATGCGTTGTAATGGCATCCGATGTAATGGATCCTGCGTTGTAAAAATTCCGTTGTAACGGAATGCGATGTAAAAATCCATGTTGTACTGACACCAATCCGTGCCAAACGTATGGTTGCCTTTTGATCAGCGGTAGGCCAGTGATGGACCTCAGGGTTAAATTGTTTCTGTGTCTGTCCCTGGTGTGTGCCAACTTGTCTTTAAGATTGGTATTCCCACAGTATGCTACTGTAGGTTTTTGTAGCTTGTCCTGATCATCATTCGCCTTTAGTATAATCCAATTTTTATCAAGATCTTTTTCACTTTGAAGTTCAAAGTCGATTGATTGATGACACATAGCAGCTTGTCTTCCTTTTACTGATGGTTGCCTGAGAGGAGAACATCTTGATTATAATATCTAGCTCTTTTAAAGGCTGTCCGCACCAGGCGTTTAGGGTATCCTCTTTCCAGAAGGTGAAATCGATACCACCTAGAGCAGCTCATCTTCATACACCGGGAGTCTGCATCTACCCTTAACTGGACGATTGCTAATGAAGATGGCATCAAAGAATAAAGCTGAGGTTTCAGTACAGAGATATAAGCCACTATTCAAAAAGCTGAAGCTGTCTATCAACTTTCAGAAATAGCATCTAGAACCTGCTCAGGGCTTTGATTTCCACTATGCACAAATAGACTTGAGATCCTGTGCAATCAGTTTTTTGTTTTAAAAGATTGCAGATGCTTTATAAGTTAATAACCAGTAGACTATTGCCAAATTTGTGAAGGATCCCCAGTACACTTTGTACAATATCTTTTTTTATGCAAAACCCTTTTTCATTTACAAACAAACTATGCAATCAGCCAGTTCAGTAATGTATTCCCTTTGATTACAAACAAAAATATTATCGGTGGAAGAGCAACAGGTTGTACCCCTTGACCTGGTACAGTTGGTGGGTACATTTCCAAGCATCTAGTTGTTTATGAATCCCAAATTTAGTAAGGCCACAGAGTCAATAAAAGGAAACCTGTATAATTGGCAGTTTGTTTGAAAACAGACAGGAAGGATATGAGTCATTAGTCATCAGGAAAGGCAACTCTCTAGTGTCATACAAATTAGAAGTCGAGCTTTTAAATCCCCCAAAAGAGCAATTTCTGCTGATACATTATATCACTAAAGTTGCCCCAAAGTTTTCCAAATAGTATTGAGAATAACATTATTATGTCTACCAGATGGCATCAATAAATGATATATATATTTTTTTTATGAATAGGAAATTGTAGTAGGAGTAACTTTCACTTGCAGCATAATATTTAAACAGTCCGACATGATTTTTTTCATCTATTACTCCCCAGTCTTAAAAAGATTGCCAAGCATTGTTTCTGTTTACAGCCAGATCGGGAAAGATTTGAAAAATGGAGGACGTGATCACTGCCTCACTACACATGTATCTTGAAGACATAAGAATGTATGTAAATTATTTTTTGTTTTTTTTTGGAGTTTTCTATAGCGCTAACTGGATCAGAGCGCTTTACAACAAGTAAATTATATGCAAGTAGGCAGTACAGAGTATAGTCAAACATGTGGATCAAGCCGAGTATAGGGCGAACAAAGGCAAAGTCGCGCGGACAGGCATGGAGGATGAAGTTCAAACAAGGCTGGCCCCCCAAAAGTTTCTTTGTTCACACAGGACGAGTGTCCAGAAAGTTTTCTTGATCAGAGTCAGTGTCACTGGTCAAAATTTTAAGTTAGAAAGAGTGCAGGCTACGGTGCATCCTTGGCTTCTATCGGTTCGTTCGAGAGCGGTCGAGGAAAAGGATTTTTTGCAGATTTTTGAATATGGGAAATGAGGGGATCGTTCTGATGTGTGTGTGGGGGGGGGGGGGGAGTTCAAGATTTTGGGGGCCTTTCCGGCAAACAATTTTAGCGCGTTTTTTAGCTTGCAAAGTTTCAGCGGAATGAGTAGCAGAGTGTTGGAGCTCCTGAGGTTTCTGGACTGGCCAGCCATTTTGAGTTTGGCAGTCAGGTATTCCGGTGTGCCTGTGTGCAGGGCTTTGTGGGTGAGGCAGGTTGTTCTGAAGCTGGCTCTCAACTCAATTGGGAGCCATTTGAGTTCTTTGAGTGCAGGGGAGATGTGATCAAATTTCTTAGTACCAGTGACTATTCTAGCTGCTGCATTCAAGGTTGTTTTCAGCGGGGCGAGGTGGGATTTTGAAGTCTCACTCAGGGCTGCAATCCCATAATCAATTCTAGAGAGCACTAGTGCTTGGGTGGCTTGTTGAAGGTCCTTGGGGGGGGGAGGAAGGGTTTTATTTTGTACAGTAGTTTCTGATTGAGTGAGGCACTTTTTGCGGATCTTGAGATATGTTTTTTCATGTTCAGTTTCGGGTCTAAGGTGATATCTAGAGATTTTACCGAATCCGCCAGGATAAGGTTGCCAGGAGGGCATCAACAGCTTTGAGGCATTCTGCGATTTGTGGGTTTTCATCTTTGTTGGAGATGAGGAGTATTTCTGTTTTCTCTTGATTGAGTTTTAGGTAATTGTTTGAGAGCCAGTCTTGAACCTCCCTGAGCGTGGCGTGAAGTCTCTGGATGTCCGCAATGGAGGAGGTTTCCAGGCAGATTTGTGTGTCATCCGCATATAGGTGGAAAGGGATGTTGGATTTCCTGAGTAGAGTGGTAAGGGGTTCGATGTAGATGTTGAAAAGCTGAGGGGAGAGCACTGATCCTTGTGGAACACCCCTGTTGACGGGGTGGAGGTCGGACTCGAAGTTTTTAATTTTTATTCTTTGTGAGCGGTTGTGGAGAAAGGAAGAGAACCATTGGAGGACTGTCTTTTCAAGACCAGCCCTTTCTTGTAGAGTCTTGATGAGCAGTTTGTGATCGACTGTATCTAATGCAGCCGATAGGTCTAGGAGGATGAGAAGGCAGCATTGGTCCAAGTCCAGTGACTTGTGTAGATCGTCTATGACATTAAGGATTGCGTATTCAGAGCTGCAGCCCTTTCTGAAGCCAGATTGGTGGGGGTCTAGGAGATTGATGTTGTCCAGGTGCTGGGTTGGCTGAGGAAGTACACATCTTTACAGGATATTTGACAGAAGGGGTAAGTTTGATACCTGTCTAAAGTTGTTTAGATCCTCAGAGTATAGACCAGGCTTTTTCAGCAGTGGCGTGACTTGGCCAACTTTAAGGCAATCCGGAACGACTCCTGAGCTCAGTGAGCTGTTAATGATCTTGCACCATAGCGGAGCTAGGACGAGCTTCAGGTCCTTGGTCACTTAAGGGTGTAGTTGATCCAGGGCGTGGGATGAGGTTTTAGCATTGGAGATTAGGTTGATTATCTCTGCTTCCTGAATGGGAGTGAAGGAGGACCATTGTTTTGGGGGGTTAAAAGAGGCGCAGTTGTTTGATTCAGGCGCCTGGATCACAGCGGAGGGGATAAGATTTGAGCCAAATGCGAGGTTGATCTTAGCAATTTTGTCATTGAAAAAGATGGCGAAGTTTTCACAACAATCATCGGATGCCTGAGTTGAGGATGTCACTGGCTTAGAGGTTTGATTCCTGATGATATTGAAGAGTTCTTTGTGTCAGTTTTTGCGGTGTCTATTGCGGAGCAGAAAAAAGATGTCTTTTTGTTCTTTTTTTTTTTAACAATTTTTATTGCAGATACATGTAGTGCATAATCATTCTTATCCACATTCCCGCTTTGACATGAACAAGGCATAGGTCGTTAAATAAAACATCACACAGCCATCAAACCTGTATCCCGGAGGACGGGCGGCGTCATTCGTAAAAGCGTTATAAGTAGAGTATGTGAGAACAAACGCAAATATGCAGCAGGAAGTCCTTGCATCTGCTTTTCTATTTTCACCCCCCCCCCCCCCCCCTCCACCCAGTCCCCAACTCATAAACTATTATGTCCCCCAGAGGCCACAGCACAGTATCAATACAATTTTTCTCTAGAATTGTTGCATCCCTCGCCCCACAAGGCAGTATCTCACCCACGCATGCCCTCATCAGTTAGTGTCCGTAAGCTCCAGATCCCTTATCCCGCCCTCTTCCGTCTAAGTGTACATCATCATTTTACAGTCGAAGTGTTCATCTATCCCAGGTATGTCTGCCCGTCCTATCCACCATCTCAGGTCCCTCCACTTTCCCATGCTCACCGGTCCGCTCACAATCGCTTTGGTCCTCTCAGAGACCCCCGTCTAGGCCATGATATCGTCTCCATTTACCCGATACTTTGCGGAATTTCCTCGGACAGCCTCTTGCATTATATGTAACTCTTTCTGCCGCCATGTAGGTATCCAAACCCTTCCTCCATTTCCCCCACTCGAGGCGTGTCAGCCACTCCCCACTTCTTGGCTACGTCTCTTTTGGCCACTACCAAGGCCAGCACCAGAAATATTAGTTGTGGGCGGGGCAGATCTATGTCATTGGTCATTCCCAGTAGGATCAGCTTCGGTTCTAGTGGAATGTCTATCTCCAGTATTTTGCTTAATTCACTGGTGATCTCTCTCCAATAGGCCTGAATATGCGTGCATGACCATATTATGTGTAGGAAAGTCCAGTTTTCATGTCTGCACCGCACGCAGCTAGGGTCCGTCACCCTCCCCATCTTACATAGTCTTATCCTGTCATAGTATACCCTGTGTAGGATCTTAAACTGGATCAACCGTAGGCGCGATTTGATTGCTACTTCTCTAGGGTGCATCAGCACTCCCCCCCCAATCCACCTCATCCATTTCACCCACTTCCCGCTCCCACGTGCCTCTGAGGTTTACCAGTGTATTCGGTCTATTATTCATGATAGTTTTGTAGGTTAAGGAAACCGTCTTCTCTAGGATCCTTTCTTGTAGTAAACGGCCCTCTAGTGGTGCATATTCGGGGAGTGGCTCTCGCAGTGTCTCTTCCGCCATATAGGCGTGTCTGAGTTGTATGTATTAAAAAAGTTGTGATTGTCGCAGCCCAAATTCGGCCTGCAGGGAGGCAAAGGGTTTCAAGGCGCCGTTCTTAACGACGTCTCCTAGTGTGGAGATACCGATATCGTCCCACCCCCGGAACCCCTTCAACTTGTGTAATTCCTTAAGCCACGAACAGTCCCATAGCGGCGTCTGTTTCGTAGCCCTGTGTGTCCATCCGGTTGCCTTCGTGGCTCTATTCCATGCCTCTAATGTAATCCTCGTGGCTGCCAACAGTGTGGCCTGTCTCTTTCCCTCATATATGTAGTGTATGCTTGAGTGCGTGCCCATTTGGTGCCGCTCTAGAGCATAAGTGGGGTGAGTGGCAGGCGCATGGATCCAGTCATTAACAGGAGCTAAGTGTTCCGCCCAATAATAGGTCTCCAGGTCGGGAAGGGAAATCCCCCCCTCATATTGGTGTCTCTGCAACGTTCTCAGTGCGACTCTGGGGTGTTTCCCCAGCCATAGAAATGACAGGAGGTCCGCGTGTATGTTTTGGAGTGATTTGGGTGATATCCGGTAATATTCATTTTGAAGGGCGTAGAGGAACTTAGGGAGCGATATCATTTTGAACATCGCTGCCCTACCAAGCAGTGTCAGGGGGAGAGATTGCCACCTATCTGCATCCGCTTTGGCATTACGCACGATCCGTGCGATATTACGGTCATAGGAGAGGTCTTTGTCCGCTGTGATGAATATCCCCAGATACTGGAAGCCTATTTCGGTCGTCTGTAGGTTTTGTGGCTGCCTAGGCCATTTCTTCCGTCCTCGGGGGTCATAGAGTACCGACTTGTGCCAATTAATCTGGTATCCTGACCTCGCACCATATTTCGCCAGCTCATCAAACAGTGCCGGTATGGAGCTCTCGGGATTTGTGATGTAGAGGAGGACGTCATCTGTGTAAAGGGACAGTTTTTCACCTCCTGTGTCTGTTTGGCTGATATAGAACCCCATGATCTTCTCGTTTTGTCTGATCGCGGAGGCCATCACCTCGATTGTTAGGGCAAACAGCAGGGGAGACAGGGGGCAACCCCGTCGGGTTCCCCGTTGTATGGAAAAAGACCTCGACATCACCCCATTTACCCTTACTCGGGCCTCAGGGCCTGCATATAGTAGGACGATTTTCCTCCTGTACCTGGGCCCAAACCCCAGCTGCTCTAGTACTCCCTCCAGGAAGGGCCAGTGCACAGCGTCAAACGCCTTTTCAGCGTCAAGGGATAAGAACCAATGTGGGTCGGCCCTACCAGTTATGCGTCCTCCTCAAATTATATCTGGTGGCCCTTTCTGGGATAAACCCAGTCTGATCCATGTGTATCAGGGCTGGGATGACCCTTCTCATACGTGACGCCAGTATGGTTGCATGCACTTTGGCCTCCACGTTTAGCAGCGAGATGGGGCGGTATGAGGCGCAGTCCTCCGGGGGCTTCCCAGGTTTGTGGATCGGGACAATCGTAGCCTGCCGCAGGTCTAGTGGGAATTGTCCCTCGTCCTCTGCATCCTGGAACATGCCCAGCAAATGCCGCGGTAGGAGATCAGCCATGCCCGATGTCTTTTTGTTCTTAATGTGCTTTTTGTAGTTCCTGAGGGCAGCTTGGAGTTGATCGCAATGGAGGGCGGTGGGATTGTTCCTCCAGATTCTTTCTGAGGCTCTTAGATGCCTTCTTACTTCATTGATGTCAGTGGAGAACCATTATCTGGAAGAAATGCTTCTGGATTTTTTTAGTTTCAGAGGCGCATGGGTGTCTAGGGTGAGTGTCATATTAGAGTGGTAAAGAGAGCTGAGTTCAATAGTTGAGAGGTAATTAGTGCTGTTGGGGAGGGGCAAGCTTATTTTTTTTCTTGTGTCGCTCGAGGGATCTGAGCTGTGTTCCTTACCCATTTGGGAGGGGATCCTGTTTGGGGTGTTGAGTTGGGACCGTGTGGTAAATGCAGAAAAGGAGGAGGTGATGGTCGGACCAGTCTACGGGAAGGATATGGTCAATGGTGATTGCGTTGCTTTCGGCAAGGATTGCGTCTAGTGTTACTCCTCTGTGGTGAGTTTCTTCTGAGCAGTGTTGGGTTAAATTATTTTCTAGTAGGAGGTTGTTTAGGGATTGAATGAGCGGGTTTTTAGTTTCATTCCATCTTAGATTGAGGTCACCTAGAATTATATTATTTGAGTTACCGAGAGCACAATGTGCAATTAAGTCTGAAAGGGGTTCCCCGAATTCCGAGGAATTGCCGGGGGGTGGATAAAGGAGATGGCAGATTGATGGCCTGTTATCACATGTCTTGATATTGACTGAGAGACACTCAAAGGTGCTATATATGCAGGATGTAATTTCTGTGCTGGAGATGATGTTCTTGTGAATGATAGTTATACCCCCTCCCCTTTGCTCTAGTCGGTCTTTGTTGATCATTGTGAATCCCGGAGGCACCAGCATGTCCATGTTGGGGTAAGAGAGATTGTTGAACCAGGTCTCTGTGATGAATGCAATGTCCATATCATGGCATGCTAGTTCGGTTGCATGTTTAGAGGCCAATCTGCAGTTTAGGAGCATGAAGTTAATGGGGGACCCTTCTTTGTTCGGATTCTTAGTAGACGGGGCTCTGGGAAGAGAGGTTAGGTGGGATGGAGGTTTAGGGATTTTCCGTGGAAGATGTTCTCTTCTGACTCCCGTAATTACTTGGATTGTAGATTTGGGGGAGGAATTGGGTTGAGAGTCATAGGTTGAGGCTAGGTATGGTGCTTCCCGAAAGGAAAGTGCGGTTTTTGCTCTTCTGGGTCTCTCAGAGCGATTTTCAGTATCCAATCTGTTGGCCGAAGGCCTGGGCCTGGGCGGGCCCCATTTGAGGGCGGTGCCTTGGCATGCTCGGGATAGGTAAGAGTAGGGGGTGCTGTGAGCGGCTGTGTGGGCTTTCGGATCGCAACTAGGTTGGATAGGGTTTCATTCAGGCCTTGGATCAGGGTTTCAAGCTGAGTTTCCAGGAGGTTTGGGCGCTGCGTCGTGATATCTACGGTGGGAGGGGGGAGGGTGGAAGGTCGCAAACATTCAGGCTATTGGGAGGGTAGTTGCCTGGTATGACTCTGGAAGGAGTCCTGAGCAGGGGCAGTACTAGCTCATGACGAGGGTTAGGCCTCCAGTGGCCTGGAATATGGTGGAGCGGGTGGGAGATTAGGCTGGGGGTGTGGCTCGCTTCTGGATGGCAGGTTGGGATGCGTGGAGGCGCTTGAGTGGGGGGGTCGTCTTCAAGTGGGGAGGGGATTTATGATTGGAGGTGCAGCGTTGTGGGCGGTGTCACGGTAGGACGGGGATGGGGATCTCAGGGGGGGTGTGAGAAGGTTCCGGTGTCTCATCTGCCTTGCAAGACTCGCTGGTAGGAAGGGGGGGGACAGGCCAGGTCACGTGTTGTGCAAGGGAGCCTTTTTTAGCGAGAGGAAGAGGGAGTCAAAAACCTCGAGGTTATCATTGTTATCTTGTATCAGGACTGTATAGAAAAAGAGAGGAACCCCTTAGGACAGTCAGGGGAAATAGGGTATTAAACCAAAGGAAAAATACAATTCCCGTAACCACACAATAGAAAAATCTATGCAGTAGTTGAACTATTAAACACGTCATTCCAAACTGCAACATTCATATAGAATTTATTTAAGAAAGGTTAAAAAATTGAAAGATACACATCTTTCAAAATAAAACAATAATACATTAAAAATGTATAAGACACAATTCAGATCAATAAAACAAATAGTGACAATTCAGAAGTGTTATCAATAAATCTATACACAAAATTATCTCACTAATAATCCTAAAACTTCTTATGACCCGCATAAAAAGAGACAAAATGGAAGTTTGACCTAACCCCTTGTCAAATACTTTTACAGATCCTGAAACTGTGAATTATAAGAAACCTCACAATCAATATTACAAAAGTTTCAACATTTGATTGCACAGGTTAGTTTCTTGGATTTTGTGACCCTTCAGCCTCAACGTGTTTCGATGGTATGTGAAATATTTTCCTATCTTTATCAAGACTTTATACAAATAATTGTCTCTTAATCTTCTATTCGTGTCGGTTTTTCTGTTTACCCCTCCTATGTTTCACTTTTGTTTGGGATATAGAACGTCCTGAAATATGTGCTTTCCTATGTTTGCGCTTTACTCCAGCACCTGCTTCCTTTGTGACATCACTCTGATTTGTGGTGGTATGACAAGATTCCCACTTAAGATATTACTTAAAAGGGACGTCTCTGCACCTTCAGTTTTTGGCACAATATCCTTATATTTCTTTAAGGGTTCGTAGAGTGCGGGCGGAAATTTAAGCGCACTCACTGCTTGGACCCGCGGCGTTAAATCAGACTGCCGTCGCGATTCCAGCAAACCTCAAAATCAAGGAATGTGATTCCTTCCGTTGCTCCTGCCCTCTGGTAGAAACGCTGTTTCGAAGTTTTCGGATTATTAGTGAGATAATTTTGTGTATAGATCTATTGATAACACTTATGAATTGTCATTATTTGTTTTATTGATCTAAATTGTGTCTTATGAATTTTTTTTTTTTTTGGTGTAAAACTTTTATTGACAATCATCATCCAAGTAACAACAGTGCAAATATACAATAAGCATACCGCAAAATAAGTGAGCAGCACGTACGTTTACACAGCTATTCAGCCGACAACCCACCGGTCCGGCAGCACATGGTGAGGATGATATGGCCAATCTTCAGGATACAGTTTCCGGAGCCATGAAGTCTTACTTTTAAAGTCCATTTTTATATTGTTCCTTTTTATAAAAATAAAAAACCAAACCAAACGTAGTGGCTCATTTGTAGTGAATATATATAAAGTAGTACGGAAAAAAGAGTTGCTAGTAGAACATGCCGACCCCCAACCCCCAGGCCATCCCCCCCCACCCTCAAGCACAATGTGAGCTGAAGTTTCAATGATAAAATCATATTTCTAATCCCACCCCTTGGCATCCTACAGGTTAAGCACTCATTTCCTCCTCATCATCCGAGTCTTCGTCTTCATCCTCCTGCAGCGGGTCGCACAGGTCCCCTCTGTACCTATTCCACGCCTCCCACACCTTATTCCATTTCTTTGGGTTCGCTCTGAGTTTATAAACAGTTCTTTCAGTCAACATCAGTCTATCCATGGTCCTGCACCACAATGCCAAAGTAGGTAACTCCGCCACCCCCCACCTCTGCTCCACATCGCGCTTTGCCACCATTGTACCAATTGTGACCCACTACTGTTGTCGGAGGTTAAGATCAGTGCCCTCCCATATATTCAGGAGACAGAGGCGTGGCTCAGGTATAAGGGAGGTATCAAGGGCCTGTGTAATTGTACGCATGACCTGTTGCCAGTATCTGGCGATGAAAGGGCATCCCCAAAGCGTATGTAACAATGTGCCTTCTTCCCCACAACCCCTGAGACAATGAGGGGAATCAGCCCTTTGCATTTTGTGTAAGGTGGTCCTTGTATAGTACACTCTGTGTAACACTTTTGACTGTATGAGCCTAAACCTAGCCGACACCCCAGCCTCCCTCGGAGACGCCATAGCAGCGTTCCAGTCCGTCTCATCCATAGCTCCCAACTCTTCCTCCCACTTTTCTCGCAATTTCTGTAGGGGGTCTGGAAGATTATTCAGCAGTTTGCGGTATGTGAGTGAGGTGGCCCGTGATTGTAAAAAATCTGTAAGAAGCCGGTCTTCCAGGGGTGAGGACTCTGGGACCGTAGTTCCCGGTTCCAACACCGCCAGGAGAGCGTGTCTGATTTGGAGGTATCTGTATGTTTCATTGGGGCCTAGGGCGTATTGCTGTTGAAGTTGCTCGAAGGGAACCACCCCTGCGGATGACCAGAGATCCCCCACCGTAGAGATGCCTATATTATCCCACTGGGTGAACCCCTTACTAGTCCTAAGGCAGCCCAGTTTCTTGGTATCCCAAAGCGGGGTAAGCTTCGTGATGATTCCCTTCCATCGTAGCCTGGTGAGCGCCCTATACCATAAGGTGACTGTATGTTTAGTAGGGCCAATCAGGTCTTTGAGGAGGCATGGATTGTATAGGGGGTCCAAAAGACTTTGTGTTCCCAGTTGGGCCCTGTCAGCTAGATATGCCGGGTCATTGTGCGATGCATGGAGCCACTGGTTGAGTACCTTAAGTTGAGATGCCCAGTAGTAAAGCTGTACATTCGGCAGTGCTATCCCTCCATCGTACCAACCACGGTTAAGTTTGGGGTGAGCTATTCTCGGAGGACGCTCACCCCATAACAAGGTGGTGATAACTGTGGTGATTCTTTGAAAGTAGGAGGGCGGGATCGCATCTGGGGTATTCTCCAAAACGTACAGGAGGCGCGGAAGCGCCATCATTTTAAACAGGGCAGCGCAGCCCAGGAGCGTGAGCGGCAGGGATGACCAATGTCGTACATCTGCCTTTAGGCGGAGAAGGGGAGGCGCCAGGTTCCGGTCGTAAAATACGGCCGTATCGTTGGTGATATGGATGCCTAAGTACTTGAAGGAGACATCGGTTAACACCAAGGGACAGTGATCGGGGAGGACTGGCCAGGGGCCCTTCAGAACATAAAGGACCGATTTCGCCCAGTTGATCGTATAGTCAGAGGCCGAGCCATGTTTGTCACAGAGTGCCAGTAATATCGGAACACTCGATTCGGGGGCAGACAAGTAGACCAACATATCATCAGCATATAATGATATTCTATCTTCCCAGGCCTCCGTCCATTTAATACCCTTCAGTAGGGGTGTCTTTCTGATAATAATCGCGAGAGGCTCAAGGACCAGTGCGAACAATAACGGGGATAAGGGGCAGCCCTGGCGAGTCCCACGAGCTAGAGAAAACGCTCGCGAGATGTGGCCATTGGCCGCCACGTGGGCTACTGGGTCCGTGCAGAGTAGTCGGACCCATGAAAGAAACTTCGGTCCGAAGCCCATCCGAGTCAGAACTGCGAACAGGTATTGCCACTCTACCATGTCAAAAGCCATTCTGGCGTCCAGTGACAAAATGGCCGCCGGTTCTGTCAGGGAATGTGCTCGTGCCAGCGCGCCATGCACTCTACGGAGATTTAACGCTGTACTCCTGTGTGGCATAAAGCCGGATTGGTCAGGGTGGATCAACTGGGAGAGGTATGGAGTCAGTCTATTAGCAATCAATTTCGCTAGGATTTTCGCCTCTGCATTGATGAGCGAGATCGGGCGATAAGACGTGCAGTCTTCTGGAGATCTGCCAGGCTTGGGGATAGCCACTATTGTCGCTACGCGTTGGTCCAAAGGCAGTGTTCCGGTCTCACGGCAGTTCTCGAACATGGCCAGCATCGGCGGGCCTAGTGTGTCTGACATTGTTTGAAACCATTCGATTGGTATCCCATTGGGGCCCAATGCTCTGCCTGTATGTAGTGCTCCCGTCGCCGTACGGAGTTCCTCTACCGTGAGGTCCGCTTCCAACTCGGCCCTTGCCTCCGGTGTCAGCATCTCTAATTCTACATCTTGGAGTGCTAATTCTGCCTTCTCAGCCGTGACCACCGCCTCTGGGGTGTACACCCCTTGGAAGTGGTCTGCTAAGAGGTCGACGATTTTAGGAGGGAGCGTGTGACACGTCCCTTCCTGGTCCCGCAACTGCAGAATGTGCCTGCCTCCGTCCCGTTTCTGGTCTAACCAGGCCAGCAATTTGTTGGCTTTGTCGCCCACATCATAAACTCTGCACGCAGTCGACTCCATATGCTCTGACACCCGTCGACGGAGAAAGTCGTTGTGTCTTCGCTGACATATAGTCAACGCGTGTCGAGTGTCGTCTGACGGCGCGGTCATGTGCACCACATTAGCCTGTTCCAACTGCAGCTCCAGTTCTACCAGTTCTTGTTTTTGTTTACGTTTATGATCGGTTATGGTCGCAATTGCCTGGCCCCTCAATACTGTCTTGTACGCCTCCCATAGTATCGTCGGTGAGGACACCGATCCGGAGTTCTCCTGGAAATAGTGCTTAGTGGCGGTTTTGAGGGATTTTCGGACCGGAGGGATTTTAAGATAACCGGGATAGATGGGATAGAGTCGTTTGCGAGCCCTGTCCGAGCAGGACAATGTGGCGATCAAGGGGGAGTGGTCGGATATACCCCGTGGCGCAATCTGTACATCGGCAAAAGTGAGTCTTCCACCCCCCAGTGTGAGAAAATAATCAATGCGAGACAGGCAGTCATGGGTGGATGAATAGTATGAGTAGTGGAGGTCAGCAGGGTGAAGCTGTCTCCAGATGTCGACCAGACCCTGTGCCTCCAAGAAGTCCCTGAATTTCGTTGGGCCAGTGGGGAGGGAGCGAGCCGGGAACCTATCCATTTCAGTATTGGCCAGTGCATTGAAGTCTCCGCCCACCAACAGGTCCCCCTCCGGGAGCTCCAAAAGAAATTTACCCAGGTCCGGGAGTGCCGATGAGTGTAGCGCTGGTGGGATGTACACAGACACCACATTAATGGGCACGCCCTCCCACTGCCCACAGACCGCCGCGAGGCGGCCATGTTTGTCCGCTTTCGTGGAGTGATGTATGAAGCGTGACGTTCTTTTCACCCAGACCCCCGTCCCCCGGGACCCTGAAGTGAAGTCCGAATGTAGTACCATGCGATACCCTCTCCTATCTAGAGCTTTAGTGGCCGCCCCCACTAAGTGCGTTTCCTGAAGGAGGGCGATATCACAATTCAATCTCTTAATACACTGTAAGACCAGCCCCCTCTTTACCTTATCGCCTAACCCCCGAACATTCCATGACATTACTTGTAGCGGTGGTACAGCCCCCACCCCAGTGTCAGACGTTACGGCAGTAGGTCGTAGGGGACCCGCCATTTTGTAATCGTGCGTTCAAGTTGGTGTCCCGTAGGGTATGACGGAGCCGAAGTGACCAAGGAATTTCCCATCCCTGTACAATTATCAACACGTTTGTGCCATAGCAGTGTTAGAGGATCAGAGGCGACACACCCGGTGCCAGGAATACGGTCATGTGTGACTACTAGCAGTTTCAAAATGGTGAATAGAGCCAAACAATTCAAACAAGCAAACAAACCTAACCCCCCCGTTCCCAACACCCCCACCCACCCTGCTTCCCTGCTACACGGACTCCAAACTGCCCGCCACCCCAATTTAGCAGAGTGCTTAAACCCATCCCATAGAGAACACACAGTTACTTGCTCGTTGGGGGTGAGGAGCACTCCGGAATTAGCGACCCCTCGTACCCTCCACGGAGGCCCTCGGCCCAGTGTCCTTGGCGGTTCCAGCCGCAGTCCCAAACACCAATGTCACGTACATTTGTTCATGGGTCCACCTCCTGATTTAGGTCAGCCTCGTCCCTTACCGGTGAGCTTCTGCCACTGTTCGTACCAGCGTCCCCACCATCATTACGGTCAGGTTGTTGTGAGCCATTCTTAGTCCGGCCAGGGTGGCGAGAGTGGGAGGTAGGACGCCAACCATCTAGCCAGTCTCGTGCAGTTCCAGGGTCGTCAAAAAACCAAGTTCTATTCTCCGCCACCACCCGGAGCCTTGCTGGGAAGATCATGGAGTAAGGGAGTTCACGTTTTCTAAGTTCCTTTTTTATATCCAAGAATGTTTTTCGCCGCCTGGCCACCTCCGCCGTGTAATCTGGGAAAAATGCCACCGTTGAGTTGAGGATTTTCACCGGCGGTGAGAGTCGTGCCGCCTGAAGGATGACGTCCCGGTCACGGTAGTTGAACAGTCTTGCTAGGATCGGCCAAGGCGAGGCCCCTGGTTTAGGTTGACCCCCCGGGACCCTGTGGGCTCGTTCCACGGAAAAGAAGGCCGACAGGCCTTTGGGTTGAAGATGAGTTTTAATGAGGTCCTCCACGTATAAATCCATCGCTCTCACACCTTCAGTCTCCGGAACGCCAAGAATGCGCACATTGTTCCGCCTGGAACGTCCCTCCTGATCGTCGAGTTTGTCTTTAAGGAGCTTGTTTTCCGCCATGACCGCTTCCATGGCCGTCTGCAGTTCCGAGACATCCTCCACCAGCGACTTCGTAACAAGCTCTAGCGAGCCTACTTTTTCGGCCATCTTGTGGAAGTCCGCCCGGATAAGGGTGATCTCGGTCGAGATAGAGCCCACCGTCGTTTGGACCTGCGAGAGTGTCTTCATAACGTCGTCCAGCGTCGCCTTCTTCGTCCCCGCAGGCTCGCCTGGTTTTACGGGAGGATTTTTCCCATCCGCCGGAGGGGAAGCGGTTCTATCGTTCGTGAAGCGGTCAATACGAGTCTGAGTTGTACCGCCTTTCACACCTTTCCCGGCCATTGTTCGGTCGCGGAGAGGATACAGTTCGTCGGTTCGGTGGGATATCAAGAGAAATCACCTTCACGATGCGGTCCTCAGTTTAAGGTGAAGAGGGCTTCCGTTGCAATGAGGGAGACGCCCCGATGGTCCCCACAAGGCAGACTGCCGGGTAAAGTTCGGATGGTTGTCTTGACAATCTACGGTCACCCTTCCCATGAACCTCCGTTGGGTATAGCAAGCAGTTTGTTATTGGGTAGGGCCGTCACTGGGTATGGTCCTCCAACACCGACCACTTTCTGTCTGCGGTAGCCGAGCGGGCTGCACTTCCGGTCGGCCTCAGTTGCCACTAGAATGCCCGGAGGTGGGCCTGTGTTCCGGTCGGATCAGCACACGACGATAACTCCGTCGTCCAATTCACGAATTTCGTCCGGGAACTTGCTGCCAGTTCCGCCCGGTCTCGGGCGTTCAGTGCCGCCGTAGGAGGTAAGAATTAGTCACGGATTATCGTGCGGATAGATGGAGAGGCCGCTTCCCTGCCGGAGCTAGTCCTCTATGCTGCCGCCATGTTCGGCCGCCAGCCACGCCCCCCGTCTTATGAATTTTTAATGTATTATTGTTTTATTTTGAAAGATGTGTATCTTTCAATTTTTTAACCTTTCTTAAATAAAATCTACATGAATGTTGCAGTTTTGAATCATGAGTTTATTAGTTCAACTACTGCATATATTTTTCTATTGTGTGGTTACGGGAATTGTATTTTTTCTTTTGTATCAGAACTGTGCCATTCGAGTAAATGGTTAAGAAGATATTACCATTCAGCGTCTGGTGATTCGGGAGAGAGGACGTCAATTTGCGGATATGGGATTTAATGGTGGCTTTGGAGATGTGAAGATGTGTGTTGAGGATGATGATCCAGGTGTCAGGTCTTTCAGTGTAGAAGATGAGGTCCGTTTTGATCTGCCCTTTAGATGAGCAGTGGAAGGAGTCTACGAATAGTGTTTCAGGGTGCTGTCTGATCAGCATATGTTTGAAGTGTCTCTTCACTTTGCCAGAGAGGTTGGGGGGGAAGGAGATCGCAAATGAGTTCAGTCCGTCGGGTGTCAGATACTGTGGTGTTCGAGGGGAGATAGCCATATGCGAGGCCGGTGGGATTATGTCTGGGTAAAGAGGGGGGTGGGACTTTCACAGGTGTGAAGGAGAGACTGTCGTGTGAAGGGGAGAGTGCTAACTAGTCCGGGGGGCTGAGGAGCTCAGGGGTTAGCTACTGGTGGGAAAAGACCAGGTGGGGGGAGGGGGATTGGGGAGCTCGAAGAGGTAACTTCCGGTGGGGAGAGACCAGGGGGGGCGGGTGGAGTAGGGCTTCTTCAAGGACCTGGTTAGAGCAAAGGTGATAGTCAGGTATATAGGGGAGGGGGCCTGTGTCGTTGGAGGTCTATTCTAAAGGTGTCGGGATCGCCTCTGCCATGCCCACCCATTTAATCCCCGGTGGGCGTGTCAGGGATTGGCGTCTAGAGGATGTCTGCACTACTCTGTGGGTCCGGGGAGCGTTGGGAGTTAGTGGATCAAGACTCTCTAGAAGCTAGTCCAAGTATAGTCTTTAGCAGCCATTTCAGGGACAGATACTTGGAGGCTGTTTCAAACTAACCTGAGAGTCTTTGTTGCAATGTTTAGCGCGTTGCAGGGGCATTGGCCAGGAACCCTCTTGCGTTCGGTCATAGGCGACATCTTTGAGGTTACCCAGAGTTAGTCATGAGAGATTGATGGAATTAGCCAAGGGTGAAAATCCTGGTGGTCATTGCTGAGTCAGGCAGCGAGGGCTTAGAGGGTGTCAGGTCTCAGGGTTCCTCTCCCTCCTCAGGGCAACCTAGTTGTCATTGTGAGACGCAAAATACACTTATTCTCGATGATAGGAGGATCCAGGCTGCCGGGGGTCTTCATTGTCTTTAAAGCTGTCTGAATTCCTGTGGTATATCAGTATCTGGCGGCCATTACGGGGTCAGGCAGCAGGGGCTCCTAAAGTGCTCCATCCCGGGGGCTCAGCTTTCGTTTCAGTACAGCCTGATTATCGTCTGGGGTCTCAGATGCCCCACTTCAGAGGGCTACGGGCGACCAGGGGTCTTCTGGTGGTCTAGAGTTGTCAGCTTCCGTTTGGGCGTCTGCATTTGGCGGCCATTACAGGGTCAGGCAACAGGGGCTCCTTGCGTGCTGTACCCCAGTGCACTCATTCTGCTTCAGGGCACCCAGATTGTCGTTGTAGGTCACAGATGACCTGTTACAGAGGCTGCAGGCTATCAGACGGTTAATTTGTGGTCAATGGGCAGTGTGTTTCCTCGGGTGGCAGCCATTACAGGACCAGGCAGCAGAGGCTCCAGGAGAGGTGCATTCTCTGTACAAGTTTTTTTCCCTATTGGCCAGTTTTAGTTTAACCCTGGGCATAGGACTACGCGACGCTTGCGGAGCGTGCGTAGTTTGCGCTACTACACACTACGCAAATTACACGTAGCACAGAAACGCATAGCAGGCATGTTTTTGCTTGCTCGCGGTCCTCAACGTCAAGTTGGTGACCGCGAGCGAGCAAAATCAACATCACAGCAAGACTTTTTCCTCGTTCGCGATCAGCAACATCAAGTTGCTGATCGCGAGCGTGGAAAATTAACCAGCAAGTAGATCATAGACATGAAAAAGTCATAAACCATGTTTTTGTAGTAGAATATTCCATGGGAAGCATTAAAATCCTCAATCAGACTGGTATAGATGAAATGGCATGCTTTGAACGAAAAGGGACCTTGTTTAATGTATTTTTAAATTTCTTGTGCTAACACTGATGGCTTGCCCTTTGATGTTAGAAATTCAAAAGCCAAAATTAAATGATCACTTATGCTTTCTGGTATTCTAAAACAGTATGTATTTCATTAACTACAAGATTTAGGGTGATGGGCATGTACATTGCTGTTTAGTAGGGTGAAGGCCATTGAACATGGTTGTGGACTATGCAACAAGATATGTGATGTGATATGGGAAGCTTTTCGTTAAAACATAAATGTTTGAAAACTGGTAGGACCATTTGGTTGTCAATACTGAACACTGGGCAAGGTTTAATAAACATGAATGGTTTGTATATAATGTATTTCTTTTTTAAAACGTACCCACATAAAAACAATAACAAAGTGCATGCATACAGTATTTTGAATGACCTTTGTCCTGTGAATAACCTGTGATTTAGAATACCAACCTGAAATATAAGTTTGTAGTTTGTAAACAGTTCCATATTAGCAAGTTCATCTTTGAGATTTGGAGGAAAAGCTAGTACATCTTTGCAATTCTCATCAGCACAGAAAGAATAGCCTTCAAGGTCTGTCATTGAGTTAACTTTATTGAACCCTTCCATCTTCAAGGCGGAGCAGATGTCAATAGCACTGGAAATATATAATAACACCCAATTACTTATGAAATGTTTCTGCATATAGTACATATCAGATAGCACAATATACAAATATAAGCTTTACACATTAACACTTTCTAGAACTCAGCAGTAATACTAGCTTGCATCACATTGAGTCAGAAAAGACAGAATACAACACCAGGTTTCAGACTAAACATGCTTGCGACAGATACCATATGCTATAATAAAGACAACTGAAGAGGAATATTAAAATTATACATTTCTCTTCAGGGAGAGGGAATATCTAGATTCACCCTCAATATTCCAACTCACAATGACTACATTTAATAATTAAAAGAGCATGATGGGACTTGTCTAAATTCGCAAACATTAAAGTAATTTGCACATTCCAACTAAAACAGATGAATTGTAAGTTTACTCACCCATTATTGCACAGATATGTATATATAAACAAAATACTTGAGGTTCTTTATTTAGGAATACTCAATCAGGTAGAAAAGGACACACTATGCTATGATGACATGGCATCAAAGTAAATAAAGATAGTGGTGAAAAACAGCTATACTTGAGCAATCCAAATCATACCTAACCCTGCATATACCCTAGAATACATTATTACCCTGTCGTCCCTAGCTCAAAACCTCTTACTCAATGAGAATATTTCCAAGCAACAATAAAAACAAAAATTTGTTGTGACAGAAACCATTTATTGTAAATAACTTCTGGGGTTTCATTTTGGTTCCAGTACAGGGAACATGTACACTCTACTGGATACGCCCGATAAACTAGTAAAGTTCAAAGTTTGTGAAAATGTTAACTTATAATAAATTAAGCAAACACTTGCAATGGCCATAGATCTGGTATTGGCAGACAGTCTTTTGACTTTGTCTTTGCTTGTTTTGTCATGGTTTTTGTAAATCTTTATTGTTGGGAAGTTGTCAGGCCCTCGTCAATCTTAAAAAAAACAGTTGCTCTAACCCCCAAAAACTTTTGGGTCTCAAAAAGCTTCTAGTCTGTAGACCATTTCACATTATGACCTTGAGAGTATCCCTGCTACTTGGAGTAGAAAGAAGCTGCTTAAATAGTGGTTTAAATAAGAGCTTTTAAGTGGTGGAACGGCATGAACATGTCTGTGATTCACGCAAACCCGCATCCCCGTGCAAATGCCTTCCCTCTCCACTTTCCTGTAATGTAAGAACAAACATTAGGAAAGCAATTGGTCTTCCCTGCTAACAGAGGCTCACACCTATTGGCTTTCCCAGTGCTTCTTTTGGGTTTGCCATCGTTTATGGCAAAAACCATTGTAAGATGGAATACTGCACACATTCCTACACACATACGGCCTCTTGGAATGGTTTTTTTCTATAAAGAATATCAAAATTCATTTCAAATTGGCCAGGAAGTGGAAATCAGCAGGCAGGGCACAAGTTGACCAGGGGGCGCTTGGGAAGAGGAGCATTTTATTTAAACTGAGAAGGAAGGCTGGGGAGCAAGGAAAGAGTGGGGTAGCTACTGAGAGAGAGACAGAGAGAGAAAAAAGTATATTGTCATACAAGCAGTGCCTGGTCGTAACATCAGCAGTAAAAGGATACAAACAATCAAATCAAAACATGGTCAGAAAAAAAATGCTACTCTGGTTGGGAAAAAACAAGAATAGTGAGGTAAGTCACTGAATCAGGAGCAGAGAAGTGTGATAATATTAATGGGTCTGTTGCCAACAGAAAGTAACATTTTCTGTAGGCGATAACTACAAACTGGGGTAAATGCATTATGAGAAATGGATATCCTGCCACTCCTTTGCTACTTTATTTCTGGGAATCTATTTGGCAAATTGCTTGTTTGATTTCAAAGACATTTGTTGTATTTATTTAATCAAAACCATTGCATGACTAAAACAGTATTCTACAGAAAAGAATCTTTTTTTGTAAAAATATGACAATTTACAACAAGGATACATTCCATACTTGCTTCAAAAAAAGGACATGACAATGTTGATTCCCGATTACACAATAAAATAATTAGATATGTGATTGTCATTTCCCAGTTCAGCTGGATTCGAGACAAATACTATTGTTACCAAATTTAAGTTGTGTGGGATGCAGAGGCAACCTGTGGGGCGATAGGCCAGACAGTATTTCTTAAGGTCATGGCGGTGTCTCTAAGATGGTGCTCTCAAGAGTACATGGGAAGCTGTGCAAATTAAATGTCAAGTCTAATTAAAGAAGTTGTTTTTATACTGTTTATATTTATTAAAGTGTAGGCTTCTTTGCATGTCAAAAATAAAGCGCTTTGAGTGCTCTGCAAACATTAAGCCATAATAAACAGACTCACAGGATAATTTATGGGTTCTTTCCGTGGTCACTAGGATCGACCCACCTAAACGTGATAGTCAAAGATAGGTTTCAGAGCAAGTTCACTAAGACAACTATCCAAAAATTGTGATGCTTCTCAGAGGGTTTTGAGCAAAGTCTGGTCTCAACCTGTTTTACAAAATGCATCAAGAACTAAACCCACTGGAGTGCTACATGTGTGGGGTTCACGCATTTAATAACAACGCCTACAGGTCTGAATCCCTAGGATAAAGAATGGCTTCCTTAAAAGGCTTCTACGTTCGGCATGAAGAGTCAGACAAATACATATTAAGTGAATTCGTTTTTCTTCTGCTTTGCTGCACAGCCTGCAAATAGCAGAGACCGGCTTTTTGGAATATGGAGAGAGGCTGTCCATTGTTGGCAACCAAACGGTGCACCATGAACCTAGTTTTTAGGAAATGTGAGAAACAAGTGAACAGATATGGCTGAGGGCCTAAGGAGAGGTAACTATTATCTGCCAAAAGATCGCTTGCTTGGCCATTTCATTTGTATCCTCCAGGAATGAAAAACATGGAATCTGTTTGTTTAGGAGAGGAGCCTTATGAATGGCCTCCCTGAACATGGCAGAGCTAGGAAGTCGGATGCCTGTATTAGTGACAGGGAAATCCATGTAGTCTCTTGTATAGTGAATCATTTGAGGATATGCTTAGTTCTTTCAAGATAAAGGTATCCAAAGTGACCAATGATGCATTCTTAAACTCATGACATGTTTCAAGAGATGTTTCTCTAAACCCACTTGGGCATGTGAGGAGACCTTTGGCAGACAAAATATTTTAGCTATTAGTCGATCTATGGTCTCCGAATTCCTTTCCCTCATTATTTTGCTCCTGTATGTTAAATTTGCTACCAACTGGGCACTGAGGCTTTTGAGCAGGGTGTCAAATGTTGGACCCTTCAGTGCTTTTGACAGAGTTACAAAAGCAAGGTTAAGGGATCCGTCTTTGGCTTGAATTTGTAACTTGTGATGGTTATAGGAGTGTCGGTGCGCATATCTGTGTCTATTTACATGCCTAATACGCACCAACGGCTTGGCACGTGAGAGGTGTAGTGCCTAACTGACATTTATGCTCTATGATGGACCCTTCTCTACTCAATTAAATCGTGTACATTAGAATTAGGCTGTAATTTTTTGCAATAAGAATGATAGATAAGGACTAAAGCTTAAAAGTTTACTCAAAGAAAATAAGTACAGAAATACGTAAGCTTAGAGGCTTATCACCTTATTTCTGTTAGGGCTTCTGTGTTATGGGCTTTTAATGATTTTAAACTACCAACTGCTTAGCATTGTTTGGGTTTACTTTCCACTTGTACCAACCTTGTTTGAGGCAGCTGTAATAATATACTGGGACTTGGCACCTATTGAAATATAGACATGGGCTGGTTTAGCTCTCTGCCTTGAGGTGTCTTTTCAGCCCTGCACTAGTGAACAGTCTTTATAAAGAAATAGAATAATCATGTTATGGAATCGCAACTCAGCTAAAAACAGGGCATTTCGTGATGTTACCTGCCTCTGCCCAGTCACTATTATTATTTTCTAATACCAATGCTTATCTAGTACCTTTTCACATAAAGACGTGTTGTGAAACTGGGTCTGGGATCAAACCTCTTAGCAATGATTATCAAGTTGCATGCCCCTAAAACTGGTCGCATTGCAGACAGCAAATTATCTCATGCTTACATATCCTGCAGGGACCGACACCAGGTGCCAACAATATACATTCACCACCAATGGTTCAGTGGCTACCAACACCATTAACATTCTTAATACAAGCTTTACCCTTGACTAGGTGGGGTATGGAAAAGACACAAAGTCTGATACAAAAGCACACAACACCCTTTGTATCACATAAAGCACCATCCTTGCTGGCCAGACCAACTTCCAAATGAAACACCCCGTCAATAATCAATCCCAGGCCACCTAAGCTAAGGCTAAAAGGTCCAGGACAACCAGCAGGCCAGTCCCTCTTTCAGTCAGCCCAGTGCCCAGCAAGCCACAACCACGGCCAAACCATCAAAGTGTACACATTTCTGGCTGAGCCCCTGTTTTCCACAGTGAAACTTTCCATAAATCGAGGTAAGGGTAAGTGGGTGTCTGCCAAATCGCCTCCAGCTGAAAGAAGGACCTTGAGAGCTCTTGTCGTTGTGTGGTGACAGGGAACAAAAAAGAAGCTCCTTCGTCCTTGCCTGTATTTAAAATGCCTGCCGAGGCGTGGATGAAATCACTGCTCCCTGGCTCTGGAGTGAGGGGAGACATGGGAGCCCCCATACCTATCTCCCATCCGCACCTGCCTATGGAGCGACTAATGGCAATACTCTGCTATGGGCAGGGGTGGCCTCCTCATGGTGTGCTCACAAAGTGCCAATCGCTAAGACCTCAACTTACACAGCTGATGCAAAGAAGATTACCCTTTTGTCTCACCACCTTTCCCTTCATGTCAACCAGCCCCAAAAAAGAATCAGACTCCAAGGGTGTGTGGTCTTCCAAAATGTAGCTATTTAATCAAATAAAACATCAGTCAAGGAATGGAAGGGCAAATACATATGCCCAAGACATAAAAAGCAGGGAAGATACACACAGGTTGCACTGCAAGAGACTGGAATATATACAACCCATGTACATTTGGCAGGATTCAGTAGTACCAAACAGTTTCATACTGAGGATACACTTACAACTGCATTCCCCTAACACTGATGGTATTGCAGACAGCAAACTATCTCATCTGCACATCCCCGCAGTGGTAGACACCTGGTGGCAACAACTTACATTCCCAGGGCCGTTTCTAGGTGTTTTGCCTCCCTAGGCGAGAATTGAAAAATGCCGCCCTCTCCCTTTTACAACCATCACTCTGTCCCCCCCCCCCTCCCCTCCCTTTTACAACCATCACTCTGTCCCCCTATCATCCAGGCCTCTTCAGTTTCTCACCCTCTATACACTTTCATTCTTTCTCTTCCAACAAAATCGTTTAGCACTCTTTGAAAACTTCAACTACCAGTTACAGTGGCAACTCAGCTCGTTTTGCTGCAGAGTAGACTGGCCTTAGTGACTGGCCCATCCCTATACCAGGCTGTCATCTCATCATCTTCCATTTCATCAAAGGGTGAGCTCAGGAGCCTCTCTGACCTTACTCGATCCAGTGACATGATGTGAGAGGGTACAGAGAAAAATCTAGAAGTGAAAAACTGAACTCTGCACAGTGAAGACAGACTGATGTCAGCTTTCAGTTACCTGCCTCAGAGCCAGAGCCTGGAAGTAACTGCATGCTGCCTGAGGGTCCATGCAACAGCAGCTGAGGAGCAGTAGTGGATTGATGCTGGCAGCTGAAGCCAGAAAAGTTGGGAAAAAACTGTCTATGTGTGAGAGAGACAGTGAGTGCATATGTGTGTGTGAGAGAGAGAGAGAGAGCATGTGTGTCTGTGTGAACATGTGAGCACCTGTGTTTGTGAGTAGAAATTACACATTTCTGGCAGTGGCATATGTAAAGTAATTATTGGCACAATTATGGCACTGGCGTACTAGATGTAATTGTTAACATGAGGGAATACACCCAATTCATATTGGGTGCACCAATTGACATACACAGTGTATCCACTGCACATTTTGAATAAATGGGGTACACGCCTGAGGAGCGTCAGGCTGCACTGGCTTGGCACACCATTGGTTATTGAGCCAATCAGTGTAAAATTTGACCTCATATCATTCAACATTTTCCCAGTGGAGAATCTCCCTGAGCCCTTATAGCAGAAGTCTATGAATTGAATATGATTGAAACCTGCACTCCTACCATCGATGCTGTTCCTGATCGCTGTGCCTTTCGTACATAGTTTTGCCTTTTCATGTGGTGCTGTGGCTGGTATTGAGACAGTAACTGGACATTGGGGCTGTAATTGGACAGAATAGCATGGTCATCTGGATATATATGCCCATGGATATATGAAACCAATGAACACTTTAGACCTGGCTAACAAGACAAGAAATAGGCCCTATGGTTCACCAGAAGCCACTCCAGATTTCATCTAGTGGTCTAAGTGTAAACCATCCGCCCTTCTGGATGTCGAGTTCAGAAATTCAAAGGGAAATGTAAAACTTTATCCACTAGGGGACTGGCACGTGTTAAGGGAAGTAGAAATTTAATTGGATAAATTACAAATGCACAGTCTGCTTCAAATGAACTAGGGGTGGGCACAATTTATCACAAAAACCAAAAGCAGTATTTTGTTGGTGCTGCACTCGTGGGCTAAGAGGAATTTTTTCATGAAAAATCAACTACCTACGGAAGCATGATTCTGAAAGGTATAAAAGGGGTAGACTTCTACAGAGTGCATTTGTTTTTGGGCTGGTCTTTAGATATGTTGGAATGGAGCAAAACAGGCTGTGGCAGAGTGCCAATTTGGTGAAAGTTTGCAATGGGAGTGTCGAAGATTGGTCTAGGAAGGCGCGCAGAAGGAAAGCGATCTTGCAGTGAGCATGGTGAAGTCTTGTATCTGTAAACAGGAAGCAGTTTACACCTGCTGAACTTTTTCTTCTAACAGGCTAAAGAACCAGACACAAGATTATTGCTCTCCCTTTACTTTAGAAACATCTTTGGGGTCACGGGTGACAAGATGGACTGCGTTTAACTTTCTCCTCTGCATCCCTAAACTGTTGCAAGAAAGTGAAAGGCAATCCCAAACTCCTGCTTTTTGCCGCCCTCCCCCTTTTGCCGCCCTAGGCGGCTGCCTAGTCTTGCCTAATGGCAGAAACGGCCCTGTACATTCCCCACCAAAGGTTCAGTGGCTAACCACACCATCAACACTCTTTATGCAAGCTTCACCTTTGACTAAGTGAGTTATAGAAAAGACACAATGTGTGATACAATCACTCAATCAATCAACCAATCAATCATTGGTTTATAGAGCGCGCTACTAACCTGTGAGGGTCTCAAGGCGCTAGGAGGTGGGGGTAGTGGGGAGCAGCTCCAGGTCAGCCGAAGAGCCAGGTCTTGAGGTCCTTCCTGAACGTGTGGAGGGTTCGGGAGCGTCTGATGTTGACCGGGAGCTCGTTCCAGGATTTGGCTGCGATGTAGGAGAAAGCTCCCCTGCCGGTTCTGTTTCTGTGGATGAGGATGACAGCTGCCAAGGCGAGGTCAGCAGAGCGGAGGTTCCTCTTGGGTACGTGGAAACAGAGTCGGTCGTTGAGGTATTTGGGTTTGATGTTGTTGCGGAATTTGTATGCATGGGTGAGGAGTTTGAAGGTGATCCTCTTCTCGACGTGGAGCCAGTGGAGGCTTCGAAAGTGTTGGGCCATATGTTTGTGGCATGGTGTCCCTAGAATGAGCCTGGCTGCGGCGTTCTGGATGGTTTGGAGTTTGTGTAGAAGAGTTTTGTTGATTCCAGCGTAGAGGGCGTTGTCGTAGTCTAGTCTGCTGATTATGAGTGCATGGGTGACGGTCTTTCTGCAGTGCGGTGGGATCCATTTGAAGGTCTTGCGGAGGATGCGGAGACAGTTGAAGCTGATGGACGCGACAGTTCATGGAGAGGGAGTAGTCGAAGATTATGCCGAGGTTCCGGGCGTGGTCTGTTGGGGTGGGTGGGCTCCAGATGGTGGACGACCACCATGTGCTGTCCCAGGCGGAGGTGCAAGGTCCGAGGATGAGGACCTCGGTCTTCTCGGAGTTGAGCTTTAGGCAGCTATCATTCATCCAGGCAGCTACGTTTCTCATTCCATCCTGGAGGCTGAGTCTGGTGAATTCTGGGTTCTTGTTGAGGGAGAGGATGAGTTGTGTGTCGTTGGTGTAGGATACGATGCTGAGCCCGTGCTGTCTGACGATGGCAGCGATGGGGGCCATGGAGATGTTGAAGAGTGTCGGGCTTAATGAAGATCCCCTGAGGTACTCCGCAGATGATGTCCGTGGGGTTGGAGAGGAAGGGGGGGAGAGTCTGATCCTCTGTGTTCTGTCCAAGAGGAAGGATTGGATCCAGTCGAGGATGGATCCCTGTTGTGGAGTCTGGCGGCTAGCGTGCTATGTGAGAAGGTGTCGAAGGCTGCGGAGAGGTTTAGGAGGATGAGGGCTGCGATGTCGTCGGTGGCAGCGAGGAGGGAGGTCTCGGTGCTGTGGTTGCTGCGGAAGCCAGACCGGGATGCGTCTAGGATGGAGTTTGCTTCAATGAAGGCGGTCAGCTGGGCGTTCACAAGTCTTTCGGTTTCTTTTGGCTGCAAAGGGGAGGAGAGAGATGGGCCGGTAGTTCTTCAGGTCAGTTGGGTCAGCCATTGGTTTCTTGAGGAGGGGTTTTACCTCTGCAAGCTTCCAGTTTTCTGGGCAGATGCCGGATACGAGGGAGGAGTTGATTGTTCGACCTAGTTCGGGTGCGATGACTGCGGTGGCCCTGTGGAAGATGTGAGGGGGGGAAGGGGTCAGTTGGGGCTCCTGAGTGCGTCTTCTTCATGGTTGAGAAGATGAGTTCAATGGACGTAGGTGCCCAGGAGGATCGGATCGGTTTCTTGGCGGTGGTGAGTGATGTGGTGCTGTTTTCTGCTGTCTCGCTGAAGTTATCGTAAAGGGCCTTGATCTTTAGGTGGAAGTAGGAGCTGAGTTTGTCGCAGAGTTCCTGGGAGGGTATGATGTCAGTGGCTTCGCAGGTGGCCTTGTCCGTCATATCCTGGGGCCCACCCCTCTACCAACAGGCTGCCAAGGAGGCTTGTGTGACCTGGTGCCCTTGCCTCCCCAGCCGGTGTCCTCATTCTCCCTGCGGAGAGCTTACCATCTCACCCCTCAGTGCTAGCCTCGGGAGTATGTAAGCGGGCCTCCCGTTACCCCCCTGCAAATCAATGTTCTGTGGCCTCTTTTCCGCCAAACGCCCTCTTACCCCACCTAAACCACTAACTTCAGGGACAGGTGGGTGGGAGATTCTAAAGGAAGCCCCGTTCAGGTGGGTGACCAGTGCAGGAAGAAGAGCGCAATCTGAGGTGTACCTGGGGCTAGATAGCCCCCTTGGCTCCGCCTACCCCTCCTGAGGCTCCAGCCTGAAGTCCGTCATTAGCTGACCCAGAAAGACTTCATGTCCAGTAGCCAACCGGCTACTGGACAAACTATGGGGGTGTGGCAGGGATCTGGGAGGCCGGGGCCTAAGGGCGCGCTTGTCTAGGTCTCGCGCTTTGCATAGGGCCCGGACCCCCCAGCATGACCCCCGCCCCAACCTCATGCATGTAAGCCCACAAACAACTAACCAGTCAAGGGTGTGGGTAAAAACGGCCATGTTTAATCTTCCAAAACATTCATAAACATGACAAGATCATAATTAAAAATGCACATTTCAGAATTCAAATATTTACATTTTTAATATGTACCAGTATGCTAACTTGTTCAAAGACCAACGGTTATGTAATAACTACTTCCTCCAGCACCAAGGGGCCCTCTGGCTCGCATCTCCAAACTGAGAACCACACAAGGCACAACCCACCTGCGTCCTTGAGCGTTGAGCCACCAGTCTACGATCCTTGTCCGTCATATCCAAGGGCCCACCCCTCTACCACCAGGCTGCCAAGGAGGCTCGTGTGACCTGGCGCCCTTGCCTCCCCAGCCGGTGTCCCCATTCTCCCTGCGGAGAGGTTACTGTCTCTCCCCTCAGTGCTGGCCTCAGGAGTATGTAAGCGGGCCTCCCATTACCGCCCCTGCAAATCAATGTTCTGTGGCCTCTTTTCTGCCACTAGGGTGACCAGGGCCCACGGGTCCTTCACCCTCCCCACCCGCAAACAAGTTCTGTACAAATGACCAAATCCCTTTGATCCACACATCTGTGCCAATGTCAGACAGATGAACGCCATCATGATGAAACATCAAGTCCCCTTAGATCAGTCTGTGTGGAATGTGACACAAGCGGCCCGGGCCTGAGCACATCTTGTCCAATTCCATGTTGAGGAGTGTGAGGAGTTGGCCTGGTATATAATGCTCACTAATTCTTAGTGATCACTTTGTACCATGCCAAGCAACCCTTATGATGATTGGTTGTAATTCAACCTTGTAGACCAGTTATCCTAGTGGTAACGTGGACAAAGCAGTCTTAGGCTAAACTCTGAAAGGCATGTGAAGCCAGCTGTTATACCATACACAACCCCCTTGAATACCAAATGAAAGGGACACCACACAGATATATATTGAAAATATATATTGATTTATTAACTATAAAATCCCCTGGACTCTTTATGAGCACAGAAGCACAAGCGTTAAATCACAAGACAGTTTAAAATACACAAAAGTTGCACAATATGGATGAGCCCTAGGGACCACCTAAACCATATACTAAGAAAGTGGTATAAGAGATACCACTAGGAAAGGGAACAGGCCTAGGGCCTTGGGAATCGCTGGAGCTATTCGAGACTAGCAGTGACTAAGTCGGGAAAGGCCCGCGGGACTCGGGTGCAGTATTCAAAGTGCACGCACTTTCCAATGTAAAGTCTATGGTGCGTAAAAAGTACAAAGTTAAAAAGTTAGGAACCTTCCGAGTGACCTACGGAGCTGAAGCTTAAGACACAGGCCCTTGAGATGTGTACCAGTGTAGGAACACCGGCGGAGCTGAGTTACCTCACCCACAGGAAGCGGGTGCACAGGGTCGAAGTAGTGTCGGGTTTCGTCACGCTGGTCGATGGTGCTTGGAGCTGAAGATGCTGCAGGTGGCTCGATGTGAGGAGTTCCGGTGGTTCCAAGGGTGGATCTGAAGATGTGAAGACCTGAAAGCAGAGGGGACAATGTTCAAAGTCACTAGCCAGTGACTACCGTGGAACCAGATTGGAACCAGGCGATGTCGGGTGCAAACAGGCGTTGTCGTGTAGCTTCTCTTCTGCAGCCACGTGGACACCGGGGGTCGAGGACGTCCAGGAGTCGGTCACGAGCTGTCCCACGTAGGCTTCTCGCTGTTGGCGGTGTCGGCGACCTGATCGGAGCAAACAGGCCTTGGCTAATGCAAGCCACGCAGGAATCGAAAAATGCTTAACACTCGGACCAGCAAGGTCAGAGCGAGTGCTCCTTTTCACAGGAGCTTGGGTAGGTCTGGAGCAACCAGACCTGCTGTGTAGTTCGTCGGTTTCGTCGCCAAGATGGCCGCTGACCACGTGACTAGTGGCCGGGATGGCGTGTCGAGTGGCACAATGCAAAAGGGCCCCACGCAGATCGTGGAGATGCTGGAGGGCTGATCTTCGGTGCAAGGGCTGCTCGGTGGTGGGGGTTCTCAGTCCCCAAAGCACAACGTCGAGGATGCCTCAGAAGCTGCGCGGTCAGCTTTTCGAGTGTCTTCCAAGAGGTCCGGTCCCACATCACTCGGTGCCTCCACGGGTCCCTTCTTTGCAGGGACTGTGGATAGGGCTCTGAGAGGTCTGGGAGTCTGGTTCTTGTCGGGCTCTGGGCTCGGGCTCCGGCGGGAGGCGGCGGCAAAGCAGACGTCGAGTTGCTGGTTGTTGCCTGTGTTCACAGGGTGGCCACTCCTAGGCCACAAGGGAGATTCTCTTCAGTCTTCTGAGCAGCAGAATGTCGAAGTCCAGTCTTCTTCTTTGGTTAAAGTTGATTCAGGATGATCTGCTGTGCAATGGCACTGCTCCCACTCTTATTCCCAATCTGAGGGGTGGATCACCTACTAGGTCCCTCCTCTGGGAGGAACCAGGAAGGGGGGTGGTTACACCCCCTTTCCTTTGTCCAGTTCGCGCCAAGCCTGGATCTGGAAAGTCCCAGGACCGGTTTGGACTGGCCTATGCACGGGGACACCTTGTGTGCCCCCGGCATGTCTGATTCTATTCAGCCCTGTCCTACCCAATACACAAAACCCTGTCTGGGGTGGTGCTCGCACCTCCCAAGGCAGGAAACCCTTTGTCCAGGCCACCATCTGCCGAGTTTCGGTCAGCAGCAGGAGGCCAGACTCGTGTCTGTGGTGGCAGCATCCATTTTGTGATGCTGAGGCTCTGGTTAACTTTAACCGGGGTTAAGGCTACACACATGTCGTGTCCCTATAGAAGGGTGGAATGCTATCCCCGTCGACAGAACTGTCGAGGGGATAGTATTCCAATTCGTATGACACCTTACTCGACATGTTTTGATAAAGCCAAACCAAAGATAGCAAATAACCGCGAGGATTATAATGCACTTAAGAGTATATGGTATGGCAATATCCCGGAACAGCTTAGGGAGTGGTTCCCGACAGCTGCAGACAGGCTCAGCTCATGCTAGAGCCCCATCTCACATATTTCCAAGCACTCTGCCTCCAGGATTGATGAGGCCTTCCATAGGAGTGGCTGATAGGTACATATGTGTCCAGTTTAAGGTTAGATATAGGGATACTATATCTAAGTAAGAGGTGATTACACCAACTTACCCCAGCTGAGTGATCAGCCAGTTGTGTCAAATATGGAGGCCAGGCCAGGGGTGGCACAATACATGCTGCAGCCCCTGGTAGGCCTTGGAAACACCTATGCCCTGGGTACCTATGGTACACTGTTACAGGGGCCAACAAGGTGAACCAATTCCAATTGGGTTATGCACCTAAGGTACATGGAGTCCATTTTAAGGAGAGAGCAATCAGCCTGGGGCCCTGAATAGCAGGATCCCGGTCGTTGAGGTATTTGGGTTTGATGTTGTTGCGGAATTTGTATGCATGGGTGAGGAGTTTGAAGGTGATCCTCTTCTCGACGTGGAGCCAGTGGAGGCTTCGAAAGTGTTGGGCCATATGTTTGTGGCATGGTGTCCCTAGAATGAGCCTGGCTGCGGCGTTCTGGATGGTTTGGAGTTTGTGTAGAAGAGTTTTTTTGGTTCCAGCGTAGAGGGCGTTGTCGTAGTCTAGTCTGCTGATTATGAGTGCGTGGGTGACGGTCTTTCTGCAGTGGGGTGGGATCCATTTGAAGGTCTTGCGGAGGATGCGGAGACAGTTGAAGCTGATGGACGCGACGGCATTGATCTGGCAGTTCATGGAGAGGGAGGAGTTGAAGATTATGCCGAGGTTCCGGGCGTGGTCTGTTGGGGTGGGTGGGCTCCAGATGGTGGACGACCACCATGTGCTGTCCCAGGCGGAGGTGCAAGGTCCGAGGATGAGGACCTCGGTCTTCTCGGAGTTGAGCTTTAGGCAGCTATCATTCATCCAGGCAGCTACGTTTCTCATTCCATCCTGGAGGCTGAGTCTGGTGAATTCTGGGTTCTTGTTGAGGGAGAGGATGAGTTGTGTGTAGTCGGTGTAGGATACGATGCTGAGCCCGTGCTGTCTGACGATGGCAGCGATGGGGGCCATGGAGATGTTGAAGAGTGTCGGGCTTAATGAAGATCCCCTGAGGTACTCCGCAGATGATGTCCGTGGGGTTGGAGAGGAAGGGGGGGAGAGTCTGATCCTCTGTGTTCTGTCCAAGAGGAAGGATTAGATCCAGTCGAGGATGGATCCCTGTTGTGGAGTCTGGCGGCTAGCGTGCTATGTGAGAAGGTGTCGAAGGCTGCGGAGAGGTTTAGGAGGATGAGGGCTGCGATGTCGTTGGTGGCAGCGAGGAGGGAGGTCTCGTGCTGTGGTTGCTGCGGAAGCCAGACCGGGATGCGTCTAGGATGGAGTTTGCTTCAATGAAGGCGGTCAGCTGGGCGTTCACGAGTCTTTCGGTTTCTTTTGGCTGCAAAGGGGAGGAGAGAGATGGGCCGGTAGTTCTTCAGGTCAGTTGGGTCAGCCATTGGTTTCTTGAGGAGGGATTTTACCTCTGCAAGCTTCCAGTCTTCTGGGCAGATGCCGGATACGAGGGAGGAGTTCATTGTTCGACCTAGTTCGGGTGCGATGACTGCGGTGGCCCTGTGGAAGATGTGAGGGGGGGGAAGGGGTCAGTTGGGGCTCCTGAGTGCGTCTTCTTCATGGTTGAGAAGATGAGTTCAATGGACGTAGGTGCCCAGGAGGATCGGATTCTTGGCGGTGGTGGGTGATGTGGTGCTGTGTTCTGCTGTCTCGCTGAAGTTATCGTAAAGGGCCTTGATCTTTAGGTGGAAGTAGGAGCTGAGTTTGTCGCAGAGTTCCTGGGAGGGTATGATGTCAGTGGCTTCGCAGGTGGCCTTGTCCGTCATATCCTGGGGCCCACCCCTCTACCAACAGGCTGCCAAGGAGGCTCGTGTGACCTGGTGCCCTTGCCTCCCCAGCCGGTGTCCTCATTCTCCCTGCAGAGAGCTTACCATCTCTCCCCTCAGTGCTAGCCTCGGGAGTATGTAAGCGGGCCTCCCGTTACCCCCCTGCAAATCAATGTTCTGTGGCCTCTTTTCCGCCAAACGCCCTCTTACCCCACCTAAACCACTAACTTCAGGGACAGGTGGGTGGGAGATTCTAAAGGAAGCCCCGTTCAGGTGGGTGACCAGTGCAGGAAGAAGAGCGCAAGCTGAGGTGTACCTGGGGCTAGATAGCCCCCTTGGCTCCGCCTACCCCTCCTGAGGCTCCAGCCTGAAGTCCGTCATTAGCTGACCCAGAAAGACTTCATGTCCAGTAGCCAAACGGCTACTGGAAAAACTATGGGGGTGTGGCAGGGATCTGGGAGGCCGGGGCATGAGGGCGCGCTTGTCTAGGTCTTGCGCTTTGCATAGGGCCCGGACCCCCCAGCATGACCCCCGCCCCAACCTCATGCATGTAAGCCCACAAACAACTAACCAGTCAAGGGTGTGGGTAAAAACGGCCATGTTTAATCTTCCAAAACATTCATAAACATGACAAGATCATAATTAAAAATGCACATTTCAGAATTCAAATATTTACATTTTTAATATGTACCAGTATGCTAACTTGTTCAAAGACCAACGGTTATGTAATAACTACTTCCTCCAGCACTCTGGCTCGCATCTCCAAACAGAGAACCACACAAGGCACAACCCACCTGCGTCCTTGAGCGTTGAGCCACCAGTCTACGATCCTTGTCCGTCATATCCAAGGGCCCACCCCTCTACCACCAGGCTGCCAAGGAGGCTCGTGTGACCTGGCGCCCTTGCCTCCCCAGCCGGTGTCCCCATTCTCCCTGCGGAGAGGTTACTGTCTCTCCCCTCAGTGCTGGCCTCAGGAGTATGTAAGCGGGCCTCCCATTACCGCCCCTGCAAATCAATGTTCTGTGGCCTCTTTTCTGCCACTAGGGTGACCAGGGCCCACGGGTCCTTCACCCTCCCCACCCGCAAACAAGTTCTGTACAAATGACCAAATCCCTTTGATCCACACATCTGTGCCAATGTCAGACAGATGAACGCCATCATGATGAAACATCAAGTCCCCTTAGATCAGTCTGTGTGGAATGTGACACAAGCGGCCCGGGCCTGAGCACATCTTGGCCAATTCCATGTTGAGGAGCATCACTGACACGTTCAAAGCCCGGGATCTGACTCCAGTGGCCCATTACCGGCATGGTATCATACATGACCAAGCAATGTGAGCGTTAGGAAAAGCTCTCCGTATCCATGCAAACTCTGTCAGTAAGGGCTTCTCTGACTGCCATGTGTCCTAACTCCACCATGTTGTTACCGCCCAAATGCAGGGCCACCAAATCTGGGGACTGATTTCCCTCGCGTTCACTTGTCTCCTCGATTAGCTGCCGCAATTGCCGAATTCGCAGGCCGCCTACGCCACGCCATAGGAACGATGTTCTCTTTTAAACTTGGTGGTTTCGACACCCGCTTCTGCCGTAGCTGCACTGTGGCCCGCCGCACGAACTAGTGTCCCAACACCCACACCACCTTCAAAGACATACTATTAGTAGGATGAGCAATGTAAACGTCAGCATTGTCATGTCAAAACATCATTCTGTCGTCTCAAACTAATTTTGGCCGCACATAGCGCTTAAAACAGGCCGATGAACAGAGCCCTACGCCTTTAACCGCTTCTGCCGGTAAGCCAGCGCCTGCCGCCAATGTTGCCACCCCAATTCTGAATGAGTGTGAGGAATACCCGCTAGGATCCAGGCCCAGATGCAACAGCGAGCGCTTAAAGATTGCCCTGAATTGAAACTGCGACAAGCATTCACCATATTCATGTATGAACAGTGCTTGAATGCGCCGAGGCGGCCGTATCGCAATGTAGGACTCCATCCTTGCCACTGGGCAAATCCCTGCCCCTGGTGCGGGGGCCAAGTGAATCATGGTCCCCTTCCCCAGAGGGTCTGTCTTGGATCTCTTTAGCACCACCACCAAGCCCCCCGCGACCAGGTTTGTATCCTGTCTCTGGAGTCCCCCAGTGTGGTCTGATTTAGAGGTCCCCACCAGTTCCCCCAGCTAGAATGCACCATAAAATGCTAAGGTGAACGCATCGCCAAACAGGATGCTCTCATAATCAGACGAGCACACTGACCGTAGTACTCCCAGAATGTCCCCTAAGGTTTTTAGGTCTAAGGGCCGTCTCCAATCTTTCTTAACACCTTCCAGCCTAGCTCATCCTGACAGAGCTCTCCTTAATACGAAAGCTGCACCAGGGTCGCACTGACCCCCCCAGTTTGGCAAAGAAACCTATTGCCGTCACATGCGCCCTAGCATAAGAAGCTGGCCTCCCCTGTTCTCTCAGGGCTAGCAAAAAGTCGCAGAGCGCCCCTCTTGAAAAAAGCGCCGCCTGGATCGTGAGCTTAGAAAATGTCCTGTATGCTTGAAAGTGTTGATGGTAAGTCCTCCTAGTGCGCTCGCTCAAAGAAGCTCCCACTATCCCAGCTAGACCGGGGCTCCAATCCTCTACAGAAATGTCGGGAAAACAATCATCTGTTCCTCTGCCTGCAGGTGATACCTTCGGAAATCCTGTAACTTGGAGCGAGACAAAGCATCAGCAGCCAGATTCTCCACACCTGGAATATGTGCTGGTCTAAAGAGCAGATTGAGCTTTAAACGTGGAGAAGTGTGGCTCAATGGTTAGAGCGGCAGACCCTGATGCAGAGGTCTAGCCCGAGACCAGGGTTCAATTCCCCGCCTCGAGGGTTTTGGGCTCAAAATTCCACGGACCTGATAATTCTCGCCTTGGTGCCTATTCCAATCATGGAGTCCCACTCTGCAACTCTGGGCAATAGCTTGCTTAATCTCCACAACGGCCCCAACAACGCTAAGGATGCCTGGCCTCCACCTTGGGGGTTCCCAGGAGTGGACGCCTCACAGGGAAAGCCAGGATGGGTTCCACAGCGGTATTCGTACAAGCGCCTTGAGACCCTTGCGGGTGAGTAGTGCGCTATACAAGTATCAATTTACATTTACATTTTAAACATGCCAAGACTAAATGCTTTAACAACCTCAAAAGATGTTTGCAAGTACCCCCCCCCCTATTAATAGCTTCTACCACAGCGATGTTGTCTGACCAAAAAATGACTGACTTGTTCTTGAAGACCCTCGGCCCAGACTTCTACTGCCTCTACAATTGGGAATAATTCTAAAAAGGCTATGTTTTTTGTCAGGCCCCTCTCGTGCCAAGATGATGGCCAGTCTCCCCTGCACCATTGAGAGCCCAAAACTTCTCCAAAACCAATGCTTACTGCAGAATACGTGACCAGGCCCAAGTCTGTGCTAGATATAGTTGGTTCAGGCCAAATCACCTTACCATTGAATTCCTCCAGGAAGCTACGCCAAATCCTCAGGTCCTCCCTCACCTCAGCTTTTAATCGGACGTGATGGTGTTTCTGTGTCAAGCCTACCATAGCGTGCGCGATTGACTAATTCTCAGGGCAAAATTTAACTGGACCACCAAAACCTGTAGTTGATGCAGCGTGACTTTGGGACCTGCCAGAGGAGAATCTATTGCTTGTGAGAAGGCCTGTACTTTGTCTGCTGGCAACCTGCATTCTCCCTCTACTGTGTCTATTTCAATGCCCAAGAAAGACATGCTGGTCGCTGGCCCCACCGTCTTACCGGGGGCAAACGGTACTCCCAGTTCCTCAAACATCTCAACTAGCTTGCCCAAGGCTTGACCACACTTACTTGATGCTGGGGGACCCATGATCATGAAATCATCCAGGTAGTGTACCATGTCCGTGTGCCCTGTTCTGAAAACAAAAACCCACTGCAGCATAGAGCTGAATATCTCAAAGTACCTACATGAAACCGCACAGCCCATTGGCATACACCTGTCATAGTAAAATTGAGAGTCTAGCTGAAAACCTAGTAAATGGGAATCCTCGGGGTGTACTGGCAACAGCCTAAAAGCTGACTCAATGTCAGTCTTAGCCATAGCGGCCTTGGGCCCTAGATCGCGCAGCCTCTGGAGTGCTGAGTCAAAGGAAGAATACGTAACCGAGCACAGGGACGGGTCAATAGCATCATTCACAGACGCCCCCCTTGGCACTGACAAGTTGTGAATCATCCTGAACTGGCCAGGCTCCTTCTTAGGCAACATGCTCAGAGGTGAACAGACAAATCCTGGCAAAGGGGGAGCAGAGAATGGCCAGCCACCCTCCCCAGAGCCCTCTCTTTCTCTACCTTTTGCGAAACTACAGAGGGGTGCCTATGAGCTGACAAAAGGTTATTGCAATAGTCCACTGGTGGTAACCCGTGAGCTGGAATGCGGAAACCTGTAGAAAACCCCTCAAATAAAGTCCTGGCTGCCTTCATGTCAGGGTACTGATTCAGCCAGAAAATTAGCCTCCCCAAATCCACTGGTGTGGGTAAATTACTGCTGGGGAGGGGGCTTAGGCTCTCTCCCTTTCTCTTTGGATTTCTTAATGCATTTGAACTCGGGATGGGAAGGGTGGCCGCAGTATGCACATGCGTGTTTGAACTTACATGCCCCTGGGGGCCAGGTGCACGTCTTCCGGTTAAAGGCCCAACACGTCCCCCTTTTGTCCCCAGCGCCCTCTTGGGAAGTCCGAAAGGGCTACTTCATGGGTGCTTTATTATTGACACTCTCTAACCAGACATTTACTTCTGTCTGGTTCCAATCCATGTCAGGATCCTTGACTTTAGCCCATCTAAAGTCCCTATCGTAATCCAACCAGGCCCCCCACCATACATTGTTTGTGCTTTCAAAATCTTATTAGCATAACATATCAAGGGTACAGCCAACTTCTCTAACATTACAATGGAAAATACATTGAAATCAAATAACCAATTAGTAATGGATTCCTCTACCCTTGGTTTCCTATCTCTAAAGGAGCCTTCCTTACCTTTAGACTCTACCTCTCTTCTCTTTAATCAGGGAAAATATATCCACAAATTTTCCCTTCCAAATATTTTCCTTTGTTTCTGGCGTCCGGAACAGGTGCAGGCACGATGGGGACTGTACTGGGCACTGGTGCTGCTGGTACCACAGGCATTGGAACTATATTTGGGAGCACCAGTTGCGCTGAAAGCCCTGAATCCGGCAAGGGGCACTAGGCCCGGGCGTTACTGGGGAAAAAGGTGCGGGGGAGAGCCCTCTGGAACCTTGCTCACCCTTCCCTTCTCATTCACACTGGGCTTCTTAACTAGGGGAGGAAAAGCTGCTATAGGCGGGACTGTAGTTCGCCGCGGTCGTGCCCCGGGTTTGGCTCAGGCACCTCCTCGCTGTCTGGCACTGGCGCCTCACCCCCTTGTTCCTCCTCACTACCATCATCCTCCGTGCCCAATTTTGCGAACACCAGCTTCAACAGCTGTGCAATTTCTAATTCCTCTTCTTTCCGTTTCTGGTTGCGCTTGGGTGGCATTATGAACTCTTTTATGAAAAATGACTAGTGCCTTTGCTCAGTTGTTCCAACCAATTTAATGCAGCCTACACCAATTAATGTCTCCCCTTATTCGTTCAGTCTTTAGCAATCAATGAAGTTTTATATAAATGACGGCTCCCCAGCCCTCCCAATCACTTTGTGTGTCTGCTCGTACTTGCACCTTCGGCCCCTGTGTGCAAAATGGGTCCGTTCTCTTTTAATCCGACACCCAGCCGGCCGGATAACACAGCACAGAAGCAAAACCCAGCTCTGGAATTTCAAAGATACGCTCACCAAATTGTGGCACTGCACCCCAACTGCAAACGCGCTCACGCCACAAAGACCGATACTTTAAAGCAAGGCAAGTCGGAGTGCCCGATGCTCGGCCAATCCCACAGAAAAGCCCGCTAGTACCCCGTGAGTCCATCAAAAACAACAGTCGCCATCAATCAGGGAAGGGCGCCTCCCACAAGCGGGGCTGCGCTGCCACTACCCACAATACGACACAGCTGAACCAAAACAGTCCACCCCTCCCGCTACGCGCCACACCAGATGAAGCGCCGCACGTCCCCGAGCCCTGGCTTCCCGCCCAAACTATCGAGTGGCGAGGTCTCCGGAGAAGGTGTACGGGGGGACTACTACCGCTAAAACAGCCCAGCCAGCGCCAGGCTCATCCACCCCAGCTTATGCGCACACAGATCAAGCGCTTGCCCTTCCTTAAAAGCCGGTCTCCTGCTCGACAAACCAGGGATTCAACCCCCTAAGACAATCCTCGGGCCAGCTACGTCAATTACTGGGACGCAACCACATGAAAAGCACACAAATCCTTCCCTGCAAACCCGCTCACCCCCAGCGCCTCAACACCTTACCTCAAACACTGCTACGCCCAAGCCGCAACGCTACCGACGCCTCAAAGAGTTCTGACCCCCGATGACCAAGGCTCAGTATTCCGCTGCCGACCGCGAAGCACTACTCTCCCACGCGGTCCCTAGGTCGAAGACGCCATCCCTGGAGAAGATTCGTCAGAAAGCCCCGTTCAGGTGGGTGTCCAGTGTGTAAAGGGCTGTGGTGGGCCCTAGGCCCTCATGCTGGCAGGCACTCACACACAGACGCAGGACACACTGGATGTATGGTGCAACTGGCCCAGAGCACGTGCGCTCGGCCTCTTTTATTGGTACTGTGTCTCATGACCAGTGACATCAGTGGTGGGTGGGTGTTTAGTGTGGATACAGGCTTCAGCACTAGAATGCTGACTTATGCTGGGCATTACATCCCTTCCCAAATTGGTTAAAAAAATCAAACCAAACAGAAAAAGTCCAAAACATGTGGGAGAAAGAAAACACAGAAAATAACATTGGACTTGCGCTTTCAAAACGACTCTCTTTGGCTGCTTGCAACCCGCAGGCAGTATAGTTCTTGCGTTTTGGATTAACAGTTCTTGGTGGCACGATTCGCAGTTGTTCGGCGGGTTCAATCTTTGTCTGTGCAGTCTGTCCGCTGTTCTCAGCCCTGCATTTTGCTTTGCTCTCTTTTTTTTTTTTTAAATTTATTTTTGTTGTTGCATCAGGCGGATCATGGGTGCAGGAGACAAAAACCACTCGGGGGAGCGTCAACATTCCGCTCTTCCCGATATTCTGCAACTTTTCAATGTCAGGTACATAGCTTTCATCATGACGAACTCGTTTTCTGTTTTCACCCCAAACTCCCTCCCACCCCCCTTAACTCCTGGAAAAGTCAACAACTGAGAAGCCTCTATCGAAAGCCCCTCTTCCCGCCCTCCCATCCCCCCCCCCTCTGCAGCATATCCCCCTTTTCCGCCATCCCCCTCGACCCCCGAGCCTCTCTCCCCCTCTAAGTCTTAACATAGTATACAGGTAATCCAGCGACCCGAAACCTCCAGCCACAACTACGTTGGAATCAGCGACAAACATGCCTCCCCGGCTGTCTCCCCTGCCACCCGCCCTTCTCCCCGGACAGTCCTACTCCAGTCCATGGTAGCGCCTCCACTTAGTCCATATTTTTCGGAATTTCCGTGGGCACCCTCTAGCTTTGTAGGTCACTCTTTCCGCTGCCATATACATATCTAAACCCCTCCTCCATTCCTCCAGGTTGGGTTTCCCAGGCGCCCCCCACATACGTGCTATGTCTCTTTTTGCTACTACCAAAGCCAGCAGCAGGAAAATGAGTAGGTATCGAGTGATGTCTACTTCCGTCGACATGCCCAAAAGCGCCAGTTTGGGGTCTCTAGGAATCTCCACCTCCAATATCATACTCAGTTCCCTGAATACCTCACCCCAATATTCCTGTATCACAGTGCATCCCCAAATGATGTGGAAGAAATCGCCTGTCTGATGCTGGCATCGTAAGCAAGAGGTGTCGGTCACCCTCCCCATCCGGGCAAGCCTCACTCTATCGAAGTAAGCCCGGTGAAGGATCTTAAACTGTATGAGGCGAAGCCTCGATTTTATGGCCACTTCCCTCGGGTGCATGAGTGCTAGTTCCCAATCCAGGTCCTCCATCGTGCCCACATCTGCCTCCCACCTCTCTCTGAGTGTCCGCAAGTCTCCCAACATATTATTTGTCAATGTTTTGTATGTCATAGATATTGCCCCCCTCTGTATCTGCTCCTGTAGTAATCGGCCCTCGAGTGGTGCAAACTGGGGTATGTCGGTAAGCGATATGTGCTGAGCTCCCCATGCGTGTCTCAACTGCAAGTATTTATAGTATTGGGTGTTCTGGAGGCCAAAGTCCTGCTGTAGCGCCTGGAAGGTTTTAAGTTCCCCCTTTGCTATGACATCCCCCACCGTGGAGATGCCAATGTCGTCCCACCTGTGGAATCCCTTCAGTTTATGCAGCTCTGTCAGCCACCCACATGACCATAGGGGTGTCTGTCGGGTGATCCTTTCATGCCAGCCCATTCTAATTGACGCTCTGCGCCACGCCGTCAGGGTGATCCTCGTCGCTGGTAGGAGCTGGCGGCCCCCTTTCCCTCCATACAGGAAGTGTAATACCGTCTTGTTGCCCTTTGCTTTGCTCTCTTGGTGATGAATAGTTAAAGAGAGATGGGTGACATGGTTGTTGTTTGTCTTCCGGCTTCTTTTCTCCATGCTGGTTGCGTGATGTTTCCGGGCAGGCTTCAGTGTGTTTCTTGGCAGGTGAAGAGAGTAGGTGCGAACATCCCTCTCACTAGGATGCCCCTCTCGCCGGTTTTCTTCTGCCACAAGATGTCCGGGAGGACCTCTTTGCTAGGTTTCCACTGGACTGGTGTTTTTGGTCGCGTTGCTCTACCATAGCCTTCGGGCCATGAGCAGGGCGCTCCACGAGCCTCCCCGTCGTGTCCTAGTTCCACCTGAAGGTTGAGTTGTCGACTCTCTTCATTGCTGCGAGGCTTGCATCCTCTTGGGTCCTGCAGACGTACTTCAGTAGGTCTGTCTCTCGCGCGGGACTTGCTGCCACCAGAGTCCCTCAAGGCTTCTGATACTGGTTTGCCACAGGCTGGTGTGAGGTAGGTCAGGTCCTCCACTTCCGGAGTCCCGAGTAGTCTCGCCATCCAATCTTCCGCTCAAACCCCAGAAGTAGATGTCGACAACAGTCTATCTTGCTCTCTTCTGCGATCGCCATGTGGATGCATGGCTCGTAGGTGGTTGTCTCTGTTCTGCGCTGCCGGTGCTCTTGCCAGGTTTGTCTTCCATTGCACTCAGGTGTTCCAGTGCCTGTTCCTTTCCTTCTTTCCGCAGGGGTGGCTTCTTTCTTTTTTTCTTAGTGGCGGCAGCCACACTGTTCTTTCTTCCTTCTTCTTAACCTGACAGTCGTGCCACTCTGATCACTTCTTCCTCCTTTTCTTCGTAGTGGCGATGGCCACTCTGTTCCTTCTCCTTTCTTCTTTTCTTCCTTTCTTGGGTGGCGGCATGCCACTCCGATCTTTCTTCTTCTCTTCTCCTTGCGACGTACCCTGGTCCCCTTTTCTTCATCTTCTCTGGCCAGGCTTCCCCATGCAGCGCGCGCACTCTGCACGTGTCTTCCTGTCTTGTCCTAGTCCTAGGACACTGTCTTCTTGTCACTCACTTCCAGGGTTAGCGTCACGACCTTCACATCTTCTCCCTGTTGCTTTCGTTAGTTTGTGTGGTTGAAGTTCGTGGGTCCAGGTCCTCGGACCGCGCCTTGTCTGAACTTCTTGGACATCATGCTGGTCCCTTCTGCCGAGGTCTGGCAGGTAAGATTCGTGGTGCTGAGCTTCTTGGTGCTTGGTGACCATGCTGAGTGGTCATGTTGCTGTTGTGCGGATTCTTTAATGCTGCGGGTTGACTGCGCAACCATTTTCTTTTCATCTCTGTTTGATTGCTTTGGTGCGCAACTGGGTGCGCTCTTCATGTCTTCTTTGTGACTTGCTGCTTTGGGCTAGTGCTGTCCGTACTGCTGCGCATTTGCGTCATGTGCTTTCGCACTTCCTGGTGCTGGGTTCTAGAACCATCGTTGGTTCGTGTGGGGTGTTCTTACTTTCGCCATTCTGCTGCAGCGATGGCCTGTGGCCACTAGGCATCGCTGTCTTCTCTTCTGACGTGGTGTAGATGCTTCTTGGGTGTTTGCTTCTGGAGGGTTGCGTCACCACTCCATGGATCTTCTCCTGGTCGTGCTTCATCTGTTGGTGCTAGTTGCGATTCTTGTGATCTTCTTCTTGTGGGCGCACTTGTCGCGCGTTCTTTTGAATATCTTGTGAGGAGTCGCTGCACTCCTGGCGCTTTCCTGGGGATGTCTTTGCGCTCCTTGCGCGCTGCTGCGCATTTACTTTTCTCTTCCTCAGTGTTGCGATGGCTTGTTTATTTCTTTGGACGTGACGGCGGGCAGGTTGCTGCCCTTCATAGTCTTTTGCTGCAGACTTTCTGCGTGCTTTGTGGCTCGTTCCTCTCTTCTTGCGAGTAACCACCTGCCAGCAGGTGGTTCTCTATCAGTCTCTAGTCAACGCTTGTGTGGGAGCCATGCAGTCTTGGCTGCGTGTCTGCTTGGTGGCGTTCTGGTGTGGTAGTGTTCTTGCGCACTCTTCACGTGCTTACCTTTGTATTTCTTTCTCTTCCCCTGGTGGTGGGTGTCCTTCAGCCACGTGCTGTGGTGGTGTCGCCTTTCTATTTTTTTTTTCTTTCACTATAGTGTTCTTTGTCCTTTAGTCTTGTCCTGAAAACAGCTGTCCTGTCCTGCTACTTTCTTCCTGGGACGCGGTAGCTTGCTAGCCCATGCTCTCTTGTGCAGTTCTTACTGTGCACATGTTTTGCCACCCTATTTGTTCAGAGGGCGTCATGCTGATGGTGGGGGTCTCTGTTGCAGGTACCAGCAGACTTTCCCTTTTCTCTGGGTCTCTTTGATTTCTGCCGGTGCTAGACTGTGCTGCTGCGTGTTGTGTGGTTACAGGTCGAAGGGTTCCTTCGGGTTTTGGTGAGTCACTTCCCTCTCTGCAGGGGAGCTGTTTCCTCCGTGTTCAGTCAGTCTCTGTATTCTTACCCCGGGAGGTGCAGGAGCTCGAGGCACATACAGTGCTCAGTGTTTGGGTGTTGGTGGAGGGGGGCCTCGTGGTGAACGCGGGTGGGCTCCGCTTGGGACACTTGTACTTGAGGCGCTTAGTTGCAAATACGTTTCTGGGACTGCAGAACTTCCCTCCATCGAGCAGCTTCGCTCACGCTGCCCCTTGCACTTTAGCGATCACCGGCAGCCCGCCTCCTTAGTTCTGTGAGGGCTGCTGGGGCTGGTGCCGCTCCGCAGTGTTGCTGGTTCCACGTTTCTCCGCCCCCGCCGCTTTCACAACACACGCGGCGGGGGACGAAGTTAGCGCTTGACGGGTGGGCTCCGTTTAAGCTGCACTTGATCTCCGCTTTTATTCTCTGGGCGCCCAGCAGCTCCCCTCACGCTGCGGGCGCTCTATGATAGAGTTTCTCACCCCGCCGCCGCACTTCACACGCGCGGCGGGGGATGCTGCAGGCAGGCCGCGGGTGGGCTCCGCTGGTCTTGTCTTAATTGCGGGGCAATGGTGGCCGACGCCACGTCACTGCAGGCAGGCCGCGGGTGGGCTCCGCTGGTCTTGTCTTAATTGCGGGCAATGGCGGCCGACGCCGCGTCACTGCAGGCAGGCCGCGGGTGGGCTCCGCGAGCCTTGCTTAATTACGGGGGCCAATGTTCAGTGCTGCTTGCATTTCAGGAGTCACATTAAATGTTTATAGTCTATGGCGGGTGGGCTCCGCTTTTGGTGCTTCACAGTCTGGGGCTCACCTTCGGCCGATGGGCCTGTTCTTACGCGGGTGGGCACCGCGATGGTTTCTTCGTCGTCTCCTCAAGGTATCGCCATGGCAGGGCGGGCCACGGCAGGCTGGAGAGGTGCGGGTGGGCTCCGGTCACCTCCTCCTTCTTCTCCAGGCCCTGGGCTCGGCACACGCCCCACGGGCCTCTCGGCAGCCGGATCTGTTCGTCGCAGGGGTGCTCTCAGGCGAGCAGCATTCTCTTCCCCTTTTTCTTCTTGACGTTTTTTTTTTTAGCTGGCACGCATGGACACAGCTAAACCCTCGTTGCCATTGTAAAGGGCTGTGGTGGGCCCTAGGCCCTCATGCTGGCAGGCACTCACACACAGACGCAGGACACACTGGATGTATGGTGCAACTGGCCCAGAGCACGTGCGCTCGGCCTCTTTTATTGGTACTGTGTCACATGACCAGTGACATCAGTGGTGGGTGGGTGTTTAGTGTGGATACAGGCTTCAGCACTAGAATGCTGACTTATGCTGGGCATTACACAGTGCAGGAAAAAGAGGGCGAGCTGAAGTGTACCTGGGGCTAAATAGCCCCCTTGGCTCCGCCAACCCCTCCTGAAGCTCCCGCTGGAAGTCCGTTATTCGCTGACCCAGAAGGACTTCATGTCCAGTAGCCAACCGGCTACTGGACAAACTATGGGGGTGTGGCGGGGATCAAGGAGGCCGGGCCCTAAGGGCGCGCTTGTCTAGGTGTCGTGCTTTAAAGAAAACCTTTAAAGAGCACTTACACGGATTTTCCACACAATTCTATTCAACTTGAACTGGCTTTATGGGACACTATTACTAGCACAATAAATGTGTGATGAGCCAGCATTCCGTTCACAATAAATGTGTAATGGGACCCGAGAACTGGCAGAATAAATGTGATGGTACATGACTAAAGGCACAATAAATGTGTGATGGGACACGATTACTAGCGCAATAAATGTGTGATGGGACACGATTACTAGCGCATTAATGTTTGATGGGACATGATTACTAGCGCAATTAATGTGTGATGGGACACTATTGTTAGCGCAATTAATGTGTGATGGGACACTATTGTTAGCTCAATAAATATGTGATGGGACACTATTGCTAAAGCAATAAATGTATGATGGGACACGATTACCAGCGCAATAAATAAAACCCCTCTGCATGCTTCGAAAACAGATTTTACATTTACAAAAATATGAGAGGGACCCCTAGTAAAACCAAGGGAATAGAGGTACTATACCAGACACAATGAAAAGGTTCCCTTGATTGAAATGTTTCTTATATTACTTATACTCCTCTTTAACACATACTCCTCTTTAACACACTGTGAAGTTAATAGTGCTGAAATATAATGAGACTCAAAAAGTGGATTTTGTGACAGATTTCACCAGGCAATCGTACTTAAACATGAGAGGCCTAAAAATGCTGAGATACTGCCATAAAGTTAACAGTGCGCACTTTGCAGAAAACCTTTGAAGAGCACTTACACGGATTTTCTACACAATTCTATTCAACTTGAACTGGCTTTATGGGACACTATTACTTGCACAATAAATGTGTGATGAGCCAGCATTCCGTTCAAAATAAATGTGTAATGGGACCCGAGAACTGGCAGAATAAATGTGTGATGGGACACGATTACTAGCGCAATAAATGTGTGATGGGACACGATTACTAGCGCAATAAATGTGTGATGATTACTAGCGCAATTAATGTGTGATGGGACACTTGTTAGCGCAATTTATGTGTGATGGGACACTATTTTTAGCTCAATAAATGTGTGATGGGACACTATTGCTAGAGCAATAAATGTATGATGGGACAAGATTACCAGTGCAATAAATAAAACCCCTCTGCATGCTTCGAAAACAGATTTTACATTTACAAAAATATGTGAGGGACCCCTAGTAAAACCAAGGGAATAGAGGTACTATACCAGACACAATAAAAAGGTTCCCTTGATTGAAATGTTTCTTATATTACTTATACTCCTCTTTAACACACTGTGATACACTAAATATACAATATAGGCACACCAATAAGTAACATTGCTGAGTTAAAAAAACATATGTCGTTATTTCTCTGCCAATTGGCTTATTTTTAAAATTATAGCTTCATGTACAACATGGAACCATCCTAAACAAACAACAAATAATTCAATACTTGCAATACATACGTGTTAACGCTTTATACACACAATAAAAATAGATAAAAATTGCACCGGTATTCCACCTATTTCACATTAAATTATACGTTGATTATGACCTGCATAATCAAAACAGCGAGACAACATAAAAAAAAGACCTCTACCTTGTCTAATTAATTAGCACATTGATATTGTTTGCCAAAGGTCAATACTTTCAACTTAATATTTGCACCCTCCTTTTGGCTCTCTCATTCAATTGTGCTCTCCTTCTGCGTCAACGCGTTTCGGCGGTTTCTCCTAATTTCATACTGCCTTTTGCAAGAAAAATAATAATAAATAGTTGTCCCCAAAGATTTCAGTGATAATTCCTTTTTGTAACGACGTTTTAGAGCCCTTGAGGGTGACGTATTTGGCATGTATTCTCCTTGTGGTTCTAATTAAAATGTCCCAGGGGGTTGGCATGTATCAAGTGTCCCCCTTAGTATCCAGCATTCATATATTCGCTGGTATATGGGTGGTCTACGGGACTAGCTTTGTTTTCATACAACTTCCCGGATTCGACCAATCTGTTCGAGACTCAGTGCTGTTTTCGCTGTTCTAAGTTTCGATGTCTTTTCTATTCTTTCTTCGTGACCTCAAATGTGCGTTGCTCAGAAGTGGAGTGTTTATCTTATTTTAAGCTCCAAAGTTCCTGCATGCCAATGTTCTGTCACAGAGTTTCTGACATGGAGGCAGAGGTCGGGCACCGTACCGTCCCCTCCTACCGGCCACCACCAAGACCACCGGACTGCCTCCTGCATCCGGAGAGGTACTCCAGCCCGTAATCTGCAGATGGAGCTGAACCAGGCCATGGAGGTACATTACTGGAAATGCAATTGAAAATATTTTATACCTCCAGAGGGGCACTGGGGCACCGCACTAAAGCGGAGCTCGGAGCCGCTTGCAGGGCAGGACTTCCACGGACACCTCACAGTGCGCCTATGGGAGGACAGGTGCATGGTTTCTTTCACCCCTTAACACAATGAGACCGAAAGGACATGCTTTGCCCCTAAACTCCCATGAGAAAAGCCTGCCCTTTGTTATCCTTTCATGATGTTGACGGCACAGTATCAAAGCACAGTGTTCATGTGGCCCCCTTCTGAGACTGCCAGCAGTGAGTGAAGAGAGTTTCTAGTCCTGCTGGTTCATGGTTTCTGGTGCAGTTGAGCCCCTTGCCAATGGTGGAGTCTGGACAAGCTCCAGCCTTCCTAGCCCACCCCCCCAACAAAAAATATTTTATAACTCAAGCTTATGGGGTGCAAAGACCACACAAACCCACAGGGTCGTCGGTGGCTTGAGCTCTGCACAGACTGTCATGTTCAGGTGAGGTCTCTAATGTGGTTCGGGAAACACTAGTACAGGGACTCATGCAAAGTGCTTGTGAGTAGTTGTGTTCATGCCACAGCAAACTGAGGCTGGGTGGGAGAGGGGGGAGCAGTGAAGTCAGGTAATGGGGGAGTGGAGCCCAGCTACATGGGTGGTAGGGGGCTCAGTGGGGCCAGGCAAGGGGCGCAGCGAGGCAAGGGGCGCAACCAGGATAGGGGCACAGCCAGGCAAGGGGCGCAGCGCAGCCAGGCAAGGGGTGCAGAGTATGGTGAAGACAAAGTGAAAGATCACAGCGACCTGTGTATAAAGCTCAGAATCCAACCTCCTCGGCAGATCCCTGCACTCTGCCCCTGCAGTCCCTCTCCGTGGCTTCTGTCACAGGGCCTCCGGGGTGTCAGGGCGCCCTCCAGCTGCCCCCTCCACTCTTTGGGTTGGTTCGGACTCCTCTCAAGTCACACCTGCAGTCAGCAAGAGCGCAGAGACCACCCACACAGGGTCCTCCAACACTCGGGTGAGGGGGCACCAAGGATCCGCTTTAAAAGGGGGTTCCAAGCCACCACCTTCACAGGAAGGCATTTTTGTGGTGCAGCCACACTGCACCCACCGAAAAGATTAGCCATTAGCACCAGCCAGTAGTCCAGCAGCAAAAGTGTTGAGATGTTGAGATGTGAACACACTGCAGAGGGGCTCAAGGCAGCTTTGGAATCTCCACAGAGCACAGAAGCCACTCTCTGGGCCCTGGTTACATTAGGGGTCACCAGAACATGCCCAAAATTAAGAGTAGGGAGAAAAGCCACAAGAAGGTTGGAGAGCTGCTCCATTCGGCTGCGAACTTCCTTGAAACTATGTGTGCAGAGCAAATACACCTGCCACACAACCAGCAATAGCGCTTCATGAAATCACATAGCGCTGACAACATCAGGGCCACCAGAAGGCACTCGAGCCCGGGTGTAACTCTGCCGGACGTGTAGGTGCCAGGGGTGTATTAAACCGTGACAGGTGCCAACTGGGTTCACATATGAAGGCGGGCACGGGGGCGCCAGCCTTAAGTAGGAATCCCGCCTATCTTGTAAAATCTCAAAATGCACTCAGCCCTCGAGGGACTCTGCGCCCATGGGGCCTTATTTTACTGTATTGGGGCACTTACATACCACGAACCTAGCGCCGAATGGCAGCTGCAGGGTTTATGAGGCGCTAGTGTTATGTGTCTGTACGTGCTGTAGAAGATGCGCTTAAATGTACAACTGTTGAGGTACTGTTAAGGAGTGGGGAGACCATATGGTAAGAGTCAGAAAGTGCAGTGAATGGGGATTCAGAAGAAATGTTTGTGAGCACCGTCAATGTGCGAGAGGAGAGACCTCGGAGGGCACAGCCACCGTCAGTGTGCAAGAGGAGACCACGGAGGGCACTGCCACTGTCAGTGTGCCAGAGGAGAGACCTGGGAGGCCACTGTCACCGTCAGTGTGCGAGGGGTGATACCTCGGAGGCCACTACCACCATCCATGTGCCGGGAGGTATCGGAGGGCACTGACATCAATGTGCGACAGGGAGGCCTGGCATTCTAGAGAGGAGAGGGTTTCACCCTTCATGTTTACAACTGCTACCAACCACGCTGACCCGGTGACTTCCGTAGTATTTTACTGAAAGGCCCGGTGACGGTCAGTGTCTATAAGGGGGATGGCTGGATTTGGCACTACTAAGGGGGATGGGAGGGGGGAGGGAAACCCATGAACACATCCTTCTAGGACTGAGGCCAAAACCGTACAATAAGCAAACCCTGCGACTTGCTTGCATGTCACAGGCCACGTCACACTGAATCCAAACCACCGGATACCATGCAAGCGCGCGCCTCAACCCATCTTTATCAAATCTACACGCAGAACTACAGATACCAAAGTACCAAACCACGAACAGGAAGACCAATTAACGGATCGATTGTATCCTTCGTCATCAACCCCACCGCACTCAGCCTGGGGTCCTCGAGTGACGTCTGCATCAATCATTATCTACCGCCACCTAAAGATCTCTAGTCTGACAACATCAAAACACCTCTGACAACCTTGAAGCCTCTATGGGCCTGTGATCGATGCCTGTCCTAAACTTGGCGATGAGGAACGAGCACACGAACACACACACACACACACACACACACGCACACAAGCACACACTTGAACACACATACAAACACACACACACGCAGACACTTGAACACACACTAGAACCCCCCTACTCCCCCACCCCCCTCAATGCTGCAAGTGCCAGTCCAACAGACGGGGACAAGTCCATTATGCCTCCAAAACATCCAGGATGTATACAAGCAAAACACCAACTTCGTGAAACACCAACTTTGTGAATCAAGCAACAAACACGAGCGTCTCGTGCGGCGGGGGGGAGAGGGGGGCGGGCGCGATTAACTCGCGGAAGCGATAATTGCGACCAGATGGGCCACGCGCTCCCGCGAGTGAATCTTCTGACGTGCACGCGTTGCCATTGAAGGCAATGGAACACGTGCACGTGCTTGGCTGAAAAGCCTTAGCGATTGGAAAAGGTCTTTTTCCTTTGTAACGCATGCGCGTTGCGAAGGCGATACCTACAAACAGATGAACTGTTAGTTTGGCACTTACGGATCAACTACTAGTCCAATGTGCATTAGCTGTCACTGCAATGAGAGCATTTTACTACATTTTCTAGGTAATTTCTGCTTGTTTAGCAACTATGACAAAATCTAAAGAGTTGCAAATCATGGATGAACATCTAATGCACCACTGTAAGCTTTTAGATCTGGAGCTTCAACAGCCATCACTTTTTCCAATATTCATTTGCATGCTGCCTCACTTTCACATTCTCGCCACACTGGAAATACAAACAACCATTTCCAATGCCATAGGTCTCGCACTTGGTGAACAAATGGCAGAAAAGCAAAGATCAGGCCGACCGCAAAGCATACAAAATATTGCACTCCGGTTATATGAGTGACATAAAGGCGACAAAAAGAACATTCCTTACCGAGCGAATAAACAAAGCTGAAAATTCCTCTAAAGAACTCTACCAAAATGTGAAAGAATTTACCACCTCCAGTAACCCGTCAGTAATACCGAATTCCCAGGAGTGGATCGACGCACTCTCGAAATTCTTTGAGGAAAAGACAACAGCTATCCACCTCTCCTTTCCTCCTCATCAAAATACAACGCAGCCTGAAGCTCTGTCAAACTTGTCATCTGACCCGCCACATATTTTGAATGAATTTGAAAAATTTGACAGCAATGCGACCATGTCAGTCGGGCTGAAAATAAAGTCTGGTTCTCCCACTGTATCATATTTCCCCCAAACATTTTTCTAAGCTTGCCCCGGCATTGGTGGAACGTCTGACCAGTCTTTTCAACAAGTCATTCTCGGAGGCAGATTTCCCTACAACATGGAAAGCAGCATGAGTTAAACCAATCTTGAAGAAACCCACGGCCGACCCCAACATCCTTTTAAACTATCGACCCATCTCCTTACTCCCATATTTTGGGAAAATGCTTGAATGCTTTGTCAATAAATAGCACGGAGACAGCATTGGAGGACAGATTGGCTTTAGACAAACACCACTCGACCATCCTTGTCCTCCTCGACCTGTCTGCAGCCTTTGACACCATCTCCCATCGCATTTTAATACAATGGCTTTGGGAGATTGGTGTCAGAGGAAATGCACTAAAATGGTTCACCAGTTACCTATCCGATCGTGTAACAGCTGTTCAGATTGACAAAAACATTGCATGTGAAAGACCTGTTAAGATGGGTGTCCGTAGGGCTCCATCCTGAGCCCAACGCTTTTCAACGTTTATATGACACCATTGGCCAGAGTGATCAGAGCCTATGGCTTTGATGTTCTGTCCTACGCCGACGATACCCAGATTCTAATCACACTGTGCCCAGATCCAAATGAAACCAAACAGCGTTTCAAAAATTGCCTGACCCATGTTGCGAAATGGATGAACGCCAACCACCTTCAGCTAAATGGCAGTAAATCAGAAATTATGCTTTTTGGCAAAGCTGCAGAATACTGGACACATGACGGGTGGCCAACCAATCTAGGTAATTGTCCAACGCCTAAGGAATCAGCCCGGAACCTAGGTTTTTACAAGGATAACAAATTGTCTATGAAAAATCAAATCAATCATATCGTGGGCACCTGTTTCGGACTAATGCGTAGCTTGAGGAAGGTCTTTAGGTGGATACCCGTTGAGGCCCAGAAACCCCTAATTAAGGGTCTAATTTTAAATAGAATGGACAATGGGAATGCACTTTTATTTTCCATAAATGAACACCACCTGAACAGGCTGCAGGTTCTTCAGAACACTGTAGTCCGGCTGGTTCTCAATCTTCCACGAAGATCCTCCTCTGTCCCCTGTTGAAAATCATTGGCTCCCAGTAAAAAAACGAATCCTTATTAAAACTCTATGCCTGTTTCACAAGTACATGTATGGAAGAGGTCCAAAATACTGGACTCAAAAGCTAAGATGGTACCAGCCTTATAAGAGAACTCATATCTAGTAATGAGTCTTTGTTGACGCCCCTTAGAATACAAACCTCCAGAAATGGCGGTCAAGCTTTTTCCTTTCTCGCCCTATCTCATGGAATAAAATGCCTCTTATAAACTTGTAAACTTGGTACTTGTATAGCGCACGACTCACCACTGAGGCATCTCGGCGCTGTACTCATACCGCTGTAGGAACCCTTCCTGGCTTTTCCCTGTGAAGTGTCCACTCCTGGGCACCCCCATGGTGAAACCAGGCATACCAGCGCTGTTGGGGCCGTTGTGGAGATTATGCCAGCTATTGCCCAGAGTTGTAGCGTGGGACCCATGATTAGAATAGGCAATGAGGCGAGAATATCGGGTCCGAGGAATTCTTGAGCCCGAGACCCGCGGAGGCGGGAATCGAACCCTGGTCCCGGGCCAGAGCTCTGCATCACGGTCTGCCGCTCTAACGATTGAGCCACACTTCTCCACTAACCTTCACATTATCCCTGAACACATCCACTTTCGCAAGAAGCTGAAGACCTGGCTTTTTGTAAATTAAACCATCGTAATCCTCTTGTCAGAGCCGTCTGCAAGCGCCATGAGACTCCTCGGATGTGATTTGTGCATGATACAAATGTCCTTGACTTGACTTGATTTAGGCGGGTTTGAGCTATTGGCATTGTAAATGACAATGCCTTATATTTATGTCCAGGTTTTTAAAAGATAAATAAAAGGCATTGTCATTTACAATGCCAATAGCTTTCACTCATATCAGACCGGGCACCTGTAGCGATGCACAGTACCAGTCTTACTCTAATAAAGCTGCAAAATGCTGGACTCTAGCAGGGCAAATCTCCTCAGAAAAACATGCAATTATTCCTCTGCCGCCCAGACCACTACTGAGCGCTTAAAGATCTTCATAAACATGTATTGATTTTACCTGGGAATCGTATTTCAGTAAGATGATGTTTGTGCACATTCACTACGAGGCACTTAGTTTCTGGTGAACATGAATAGGTATTTGCAGAGTTGTCCCTTACTATCCATTCCTGCCTTTTCAGAGGTCTCAACTTGAAATGGATAATTTGGATTTCCCTATTGAAAGTTTTGGGTGCCCCTGAATGTGACAGTGTCATATTCAGGTGCACTGAATGTAGCTTCAGAGGGGGGGTGTTTGGGGTGTGATAATAAAATAAATCCATTTTAGGCTTGAGATTGGGGTCTCCGAGTCCTGAGCCGGGTCTCCTATGCTTTCGTTTGTCCTTGTTTGGCTAAATGTTTTAACTTGCTATTATTTTTGATTTTATCACAAACTTAGATAGGGTCCTACCTACTACAAATCAGCATTGAACTTCTTCCTCCGGAGAGCTGTTTATCCCAAACCATGGTCATCCCTCCACCTTTCGGCATACCGTTTTTTACTCTGGAAATGTATGATTTACACTCCCGATTCACACTGACAATGCTATGCATCTGGTTACTGTACTGTTGCCCTTGTTGTGCAGTATACAGTGTTACAAATGAGCAAGCTCACTTGGGAGTTGGTTGAGAAAATAAACCCACATGCAAAGTGCAGACATTCTGACATGCACATATGCACGTCAGAGCAGCACGCACAGACACACAGCTCGCGCGCACACACACGGGCGCCACCTCACCTAAAGTCCTCACCCAGGAGTAGATTTGCAGGTTGCTCTCCGCCTGGAGGTGCAGGCCGCCGTCCTCTGGGTGCTCGCAGCCCGCCGTGTTCAGCTCTCAGTACAGCAACGGGATGCTAGGCTCAGAGCCAGGACAGTGCAGGTTGTAGGCGTAGGATCCCAGGCCGTATCCGGAGGAGGAGAAGGGGTGCCGGTATGGGTTGCTGCTCACGTTGTACAGTCCGATCGAGAGGAACACCCCGGCGCCACGGCGCAGGAAGTGGCCTTGTATGTTTGGAACAGCGCGAAAGCCCCCGCCGAATGCTGCAGTGTCGGTTTTACGAGGTAGCGTGATATATTATAATATTACAGCCCTAGACTTACACCAAACCCCATTTTCTTTCGGACTGAGCTGCCTGTGCTTGTGACCAGCCCCATATGACAGCCTTGCCCAATTTGTGCGTGCCTCACAGGTGGTGGAGCCGGGGCCGGCGCGCTGCACTGCAGAGTCAGCGCCAGCCAACTCACATATGGGCACTGCTGGGCGTGCAAGGCTTTTGGGTCCTGATTCACGAGCACACGGGTGTGTCTGTCTGCTGTATGTCTCTGTGTCTGAATGTGTGCTGTGTCTGTTTCTGTGAGCAGTGTATCTGTATGTGTGTGTTGTGTGTCTGTATGTGTGCGTGTGTTGTGTGTCTGTATCTGTATGTGTCTATATGTGTGTGTGTTTGAAAATGTGTGTGAGTGTGTCTGTGTGTATGTGTAAACACATTGCTAGGTTGCACCAGGAAGTTATAATCGATTCAGCTGCACAGCCTCTTCGAGGCATGAACATGCATGCATGACAGTCTGACACTTTGGCAGTGTTTTCTTTTTAACTGGATCCATATTGCGCTACTGATTGACTCTGTTACATGCCTTCTGCCAAGCAGTAGAAAGAGAAACCGGAAACCTTCAAAACTAATCAACCACACGCCCGTGGCTGGCCAGGGAATAACGACAACAATCCACACCCAGTCTTTTTATTAGTGTTTCCCTAAACAATACTCCAGGCAATGAAATGCACACTACATAAAAAGCCTAGCAGTTGTAACAAGCATAATTCATTTAAAAGAAGCTCTCCCGAATTGCAGACACTTGTTTACATCGCTCTTTGTCTATACTGAAAAAATAAAGTGCCTACATGGAGTAATGAAGAACAGTGTGTTACCCTGACAGTAAAAGAGCCAGTCCTGGTGGGCGGGGCTAAAAGCGGAGAGAGCGGCAACAAGGAGGGAATAAAAAGCCTCCTTCACAATAGAAAGGCTGTGTTTAGCATAAGCTATGGCGCAAGCCAATGGAAAGAAGTGGCAGGGCTTCAAGTCCTCTTCGGAAACCACATTGATTCTAAGATGCGCTTGCCTGGCGAGAGCAACGCATGCGAGCCGCTAACGCAGGGCGAGACCTAAAAAGATTTAGCTCCAGTGAGTCTTTGTAAATGACCGCTTGTCTTCTCAAACTTCCTAGGTATCACAGTTGGTATCGCGTTAGGAGTTTTTTTTTTTTCTTTTTTTTAAAATATATTTTTATTGCAGGAATCAGTTAAAAGTACAGAGTATACCAGCAATATAAACCCAATCAATCAAAACGGTACCAGACCCATCCCCCCTCGCAAGTCAGAAGTGTACACAGCCATTCAGCCCACAACCCGAAGGTCGGGCGGCGAACACCAATGGGGATCCGCTGGAATGTCGAAGCCGGTCCGGATGATCCAAAGAACGTCATCTGCTTTTCTAAATCATCCTACAAACAGGACAAAAGGAAAATCCCCCCCCCCAACAACTAGTAAGTCTAATGGAAACCCCCCCAACCCCACCATCAGTGTGTCGCAATGCGTGTAGGAAAGCCTACGGGAGACCTACGGGAAAGTGCAATGGATAGGTGAGCTATAGTGGACTAACGGGACGTGGGCCGTGTCGCATCTTCACCTTCGGAATCGCTGGGAGCGCAATAATCTCTGAGGGCCTGCACTATCGTTTCCCATTCTAGCGCTGCCTCCTGCGCTTTCTCGTTATGCAGTCTCCTGGCCACTTGGTAACGCAGTGTACTCTCTCCTGCCGCCCACTTCAACAGTTCGCCGTGCCACCTAGCCTCCGTTGGACCAACCCTTGCCTTCCAATTCCTGGTCACCTCTCGTTTTGCGAGGAGCAGCCCCAGGTCAATAAATGTGCTTGTGATTTTATTCTTGGGGGTGTGAGGGAACCAGTGCAGGAGCCCCACCGCCGTGTCAACCGACAAGGACCTCCCCGTCACCCCAGTCAAGGTATCTCCCACTCCAAGCCAATAGGAGGACAGCGCCGGGCAGGACCATAGCATGTGAATGAAGTCCGCCCCGGGTGCTCGGCACCTGGGGCATTCCGCCGAATCCACGGCAAAGTACTGTTGAATCTTCGCCGGGTCAGATAGGCCCTATGAAGCACGTAGAAGTGGACTAACTGGAAGCGGGCGTGGCGTGTGCCCTTCCAGGCCCGCCTCATAAGCTGTGACCAGGTCGCCTCCGGGATCACCTTCCCTATATCCGCCTCCCAGCGGGTTCGTAGAGTGGTGAGGGGGGTCAACTCCTCGGTAATCAACCTACCGTAGAGACACGTGACCGCCTTAACCGTCCCTGCGGACATCATGACATACTGGCACACCGGGGACGTAGGTGGTTCTTCCAGTCCTTTCTTCAAGTGTGCTTGAATCGCTCGGACCAGAGCCGCGTGTAAAAGGAAGTCGTCACGAGGGACGTCAAAGCGGTCTATAAGCTCCTGGAAGGGCAACAGTGCCCCATCCTCATAGAGGTCCCCCACTAGCTGCAGCCCCGCCTCCTCCCAGTGCCCCAGGCGTGACCAATCTCCCCCGTGGGGCAGGGCCGTCAACATACCCAGTGGTATCTCGGGTGCATATGGTAACCGTAATTGACCCCGGGCGTGGGCACGGTTCCAACATAACCGGATGGTCCTTTCTTCCAGCGTCAGGTCCTGCAATGCCATACGCTGCCGCAATGTGACGAAGGAGATAACGTGCCTAGCCATCCCGGTGCCCCTCCCGGCCTCCGGGCCCCGGAACTCCCTAGCGACCTCCTGGGTAAAGGTCTGCAGCTGTGCCGCCAGGTAGTACTTCTCAAAGTCCGGCACAGCAAGGCCACCCTCAGCTTTCGGCCTCATCAGGGTCTTGAGGGCCACTCTCCGGCGGCCCGAGCCCCAGAGGAAGCCCACCACCATAGTTCGTAGTAGACGAAAGGTGGCCGGTGGGATCCAAATCAGCAGCGCGCGGAAGTAATAGAGCAGCCGGGGGAGAGCCACCATTTTCAGTAGGGCGATCCGCCCTGCCACCGACAGCGGCAGGGTAGCCCAGAAGTCCATGCTACCGCGTAACGCGCGAGTACAGCGAGCTATTTTCCCATCCAGGAGGTCAGCTGGGTCGTGGTAAACGTGTACCCCCAGGTACTTGAAACAGTCAGGCTCCCATCTGAACGCCACACCTATGTCAGGGCTGGACGTGCCCCTACGGACCGGAAACAGGCAAGTCTTGGCCCAATTCACTCGGAGGCCCGAGACCTCCCCAAAAGTCGTGAGCGCCTCCGCGGCCCCATTCAGGGCGGTCACTGGGTCCTCAAGGAAGAGCAACAAATCGTCAGCGTAAAGCGAGACTCGATGCGGGCCCGACTGCATCCGCAAGCCGTTAAAGTGGGCACCGGACCGGAGCCGCAGCGCCAGGGGTTCCACCACCAGCGCGAAGAGCAGTGGGGACAACGAGCAACCCTGCCTCGTGCCTCTCTCCACCGAATATTGCGAGGAGATCAGAGGGCCCGCCCTCACCCTAGCCGATGCCGCGGCGTACAATACCATGGTCCACCTGACAAAGCCCTCACCCAGACCGAACCGCCGCAGTACACTGCACAGGTAATCCCATTCCAGGCTATCAAAGGCCTTCTCTAAATCCACCGAAAGGATCACCGGGCACGGGGCTTCCAGGTGCGGTTCCCCCAATATGCGAAACAGCCTGCGAATGTTCATGGTCGTGTTTCGCTTGGGAATGAATCCAGCCTGGTCCTCATGAACTAAGAAGCGCATGTGCCCCAGTAGCCTCGATGCCAAAATGCTGCTCAGGATCTTATAATCGACCGTCAGCATTGACAGAGGCCGATAGGATGCCGGGTCAGACGAGTCTCTGCCAGGCTTGAGGAGGGGAACCACTAGGGCCTCGCACATCGAGCCGGGGAGGCGTCCCAACCGCTTCGCCTCTCTGTAAACTATCAGCAGCCGCGGCGCCAGGAGGTCAGCGTAAGCGGAGTAAAATTCTACTGGGAGGCCATCCAGGCCCGGGGTCTTATTCCTTGCCATCCTTTTAATGGCGCCACGAATTTCGCCTAGTTCGATGTCGGAGCCCAGCGCCTTCGCCACCTCCGGTTCCAGTGTTGGCAACTCCAGGGGTTGTAGGTAGTCCTCAATCAAAGCGGGGTCCCTAGCAGAGCCACTACGGTATAGTCGCTCATAGTATCGGAGGTAACAGCTCAAGATCTCAGGCTGGGTGTGCACCTCAACGCCCTCCGCCGTATGCATGGACGTCGTCGGGGAGGTCCGGCGCATGGGGTTGGCTAGCCACGCCAACAGTGCGCCCAACCTATCCCCCTCCACGAGTGACCTGGTGGTGTAGGCCTTGTAGTCGAAGCAGCGGAGCCGCTCGACCTCCGCCGCCACCGCCTCCCTCGCTGCCGCCGTGCGCTCTTGTAGTTCGGGGCGTCCGGGGCGACGAAGCTCCATCTCGCGGAGCTTCCGATCAGCCGCTGCCAAGTCATCAATGATGACGCGCCGCATGCCTACTTTTTTTGTAATACAGTAGCCCCTGATCACCACCTTAAAGGCATCCCATTCCAACGCTCGCGATCCCGCAGTACCCCCATTAGAGGCGAAGTACTCCGAGATGTTGTCCTCCAGGTCCGCCTTAAAGACTATGTCCTCTAGCATCTACGGGCGCAGTTTCCAGGTGGGGACAGCAGAGACCCCGGGAAACCATCGAAGGTCCATCAGAAGAGGGTTGTGGTCCGAGATAGTCCTGGTCAAATATTCAGACCGGACCGCCGCGGACACCAGCTCCGCCGATCCCAGGAACCCATCTAGACGCACGTGCAACTCATGTAGGCCCGAAAAATAGGAGTAGTCTCTAGTGTCGGGATGTTGTACCCTCCAGACGTCAGTGAGCCCATTGCGCCTGCCATTCCTTCCTCCCTTTCGCTACCCGGCGAACTGGAGAGTCCGGGAGAGGCGGGTGCGAGCGGTCGGCCTCCACGTCCACCACAGAATTAAAATCACCCCCGAGTAAGAGGGGTCCTGAGAAGCAGTGGGCCAACGAACCCGATAACCTAGAGAGGAAGGCAAGCTGGTCCACATTAGGTGCATAGATACAGCAAATGTTCAAGTCTCTACCCCCCAAAGTGCCTGTAAGAGCCACGTAGCGCCCCTCCGGATCCACCACCGTCCTCGTGACCTGAAAGGGGACCCAAGCCCTGATCCATATGAGCGCCCCCCTCGCATACGCTGAGTACGTGGTGCAGAAGACCTGTCCTCTCCATCTACGCTGTAGCGCCGCCCCTTCCGCCTTGTTGAGATGAGTCTCCTGCAGCAGCGCTATCTGTACCCCTCTACGCACTAAATAAGCGTGAACTTTGTGGCGTCGAGACAGTGTGGAGCCCCCGCACATTCCAAGTAATGCATTTCACATTAGCAACATCAGCCATTGTCCCACACCGTCTGTTCCGGGTCCCCCCTCCAAGGCTCCAACGACGAGCTAGCAACAGTCAATGCAACACTGATGGCGGCCATTTTCCCCAAAAAAAGAACAACAACCCCCGATTGAAACAAACCCTTACCCACCCTCCCCAAAACAGGACCCAAATAGTGATACCTAGTTCCCATCCAAACCAAACCCCAAACTATCCCACGATCCCCGACTAATCCTGCGGTCGCCACCATAGGAAGGCCTTAAGGGCTAGGTGCGGGCTCGGCGCCGGTAATGGGCCCTCGATGCCCAGGCTGCCGAGACTACAATGAGCCCAAAACAAAAAGCCACGTCCTGATCGGGGCACCCCCCCCCCTCACCGGAGTTCACACACACCCGCCTTCCCGACCGCCCCGGGCGCCACCCCCACCCAAATAGAAACAGCTCACCCCGTTATCCCTGACCATCCAAAATGTCCTCAGCCGAGTTCGGAGTTATCACCGGCGTGTGGGTGCTATCAGTATCTGAGTCCTCAGTCTCTGACGGTGCTCCCTCGCCTCCAGGGTTCGATTCCTCAAGAATGGGGCCACCCGGTGATCCCGACAGAGTAGACACCATCTCCAGCACTCCTTTCCGCCATTGTCTCCACTGTCGAAGGCTTGCCCAGGTTCAGGTTCCACTGTCAACTGTGAGGACGAGCTGAAGCCATCTTTACCCGCTCTATAAAGTTCAAGCCAGTCGCAGACCTCCTCCGGGGATTCGAAGAACTGAGTCTTATCATCAACGATGATGCGGAGCCTTGCAGGGAAGAGGAGCGAATATTGGATGCCCTCGCTCCGGAGTTCGCGCTTGACCGCCAGGAAAGAGGCCCGCCTGCGCTGAGTCTCGTATGTGTAATCCGGGAAAATGTTCACCTGGCTATTTTCAACCGTGTAAGGGCCATTATGTCTTGCGGTGTTAAGGATGAGGTCTCTGTCCCGAAAGTGCAGCAGATGTGCAATCACCGGCCGAGGGGAGCGGCCCTGTTGCGGCGGCCTCGCCGGCACTCTGTGCGCCCGTTCCAGGGTGTAAAAGGAGGATAGGCCTTCAGGGGCTATCGTGTCCCGGATCCACGCTTCCAGATAGGCCACCATGTCGCCATCTTCGATCTTCTCCGGTAGACACACCACCCGAATGTTGTTCCGCCTATTGCGTCCTTCAGCGTCCTCCGCCCGTCTCTCCAGGACATCAATCCGGGATAGGGCATCTTTCACGGTCGCGGCCAGGGTTTTTTGTGCCGGCTCCAAGGTCTTCACTGAGCTCTCCACCTCCTTGACTCTATCCGAGAGCTTTCCATGATCCGCTCTGAGGAGGCCCAAACTCGTCGCGACCTGGGCAATATCCTGCTGCAGGGCTGAGTGCGTGGTCGCGATCGCCTCCAGGACTCGGTCAAACTGTTGTTGCAAGTGGGGACCCCCGGAGCCCCCGGGGTACCCTCGATCCTCTTTGTCCGGCGCCTCCGAATCCGAGGCGGCTGGGGTGGTCGCCTTGGGGCCCCTTGGTTTCCCCATGGCGGTTGCGTCCCACGGATGGAGGTCCGTCCGAGTCGCCACTAGGTGCTGGCGCCGGTTATGCCTCTCCCGGCACGTTGTCGCTGTGGTGCAAGTCGTCGATCGCCGCCTCCAGGATCCGCTGTCCCTCCGCAACCTCGGGCAGCGCCACCACCGTGTCGTCGGTGGCCCACGAGGAGGAGGCGGGGATGAGTGGCGCCAGGTTGGGCAGGCCCATCTGGCCGATGAGGATCTGGAGTGAGTGTCACCAGGTCCGCCGGAGACTCTGTGGCGCCGGGGTGCAGTGCTGCCCATGGAGTTCAGTCACTTGGTGGGGGGCAATCCGGTGCGGTCCGCGGGGGTCGTCCTCACACCCCGGGACACCGGGCGTCCGCGTTCCAAGAACGACAGGAGTTCAGCCAGCTGCCCTTCAGGGGATGGCCACCGTGTCCGGACCCGTCCCAAGCGTCACCCCAAGTATAACATTCCAGGGGGACCGGGTGGAGAGGGCGCGTGCTGTTCTATTGTGCTCCTCCGGATCGAGGGTCTCGGCCAAGAAGCCTAGAAGGTCCGGGCGCCATCTTGGGTCCCACTCCGCGGGTCACCTCAACTTCGGTTTTCCGTCGGAACAGCCGACTTTCGAGTGTTACCGGGTGTCCCAGAGGGTCCCCACCGGTCCGGTCTCCGGATTGCAGGGGTTAGGGTGCCCCTTAGACTCCGATTTGCAGGATCAAAGTGGGCTCAGTCCCGGAGCCGAGCTCTCAGGCGACCATCGCCATCGGCGTCCAAGCCACGCCCCCATCGCATTAGGAGTTTCCTGAGATTTTGAAATGCCCGTCTTTTCTCTATGGGAGTTAGTTTCATTTAAACCCGCCACTGACTAGTTTTAAGTCTATATTAAAATAGGCCACTAGTGCTTTTTTTGTTATCAGTAAAAAAGAACATATTTAACGGACATACATTAGAAGAGTTAATAAGTTAAAATGAGTTAAAATGAAAGAAAAAAAATTATCAAAAGGGGAAGCAAAATTCAATAGAGCTAATACCAGGGAAAGGAACAACTCAGAGAAACAAAATAGAAAAACAGGTACAGAATCAAAGAAAGAACTTATACAATACTTATACAATAAATCTTATATAATTAGTCTGGGATCTGATAAAAATGCACTCACGTTACTGACCTGTCCTTCGATACAAGAATCGCTCAGTTTCTGCTTACCACGACATTTTCCTTATTGACTTCTCACATTTTTCAGCGGGAGAGAAAAATCGAATCCCAACAGTAGGAAAGGGGTGGGATTCTCTGGCCATCACCACCACATGCAAATTAACAGTGTATTTAAAGTGGTACTCCATTGCCATTGCCTATTCTGTGAAAAATGTTGGGTCTTGTCCACCAAGAGAATAGGACAAAGGTTTAGGGTGAGGTCGACAAGGACTAAGGGCTACATTTGTGGGCTCGAGATTTGAGCACTGCTGCTACAGCCTCCATCTCAGCACTAGTCAACTGCCCAGAGTTCAAAGCCTACGGAATCAACCTACAAGTAGAATTAACGACTGGCGTTTCATTTCACCAATCCACCTGATGTATTAAAGATGAAGTACCAAAAAGACACAGGCAACAGCAGTACACCTAACCAAATTAGGGGAATATGACCCAAGCATGCACAAGGACAGCAATGTATTGTTGGTGCTGTTTATCTGAATTGTTCGAATTTGGGATTTTTGCAGCAGGTATATGTATCAGACTAAGCCCAATTAAGCTACATTGAAAGTAGGTTTAGTCAATGTATTTTCCTATATTCTTACAAGCTGGCACTGTGGTAATAACAGTATAAAATTTATTTTTTAAATGACAAATTATCTTTTGATTCAACATGAATTGTAATCAGCAATGTCTGCTCAAATCCAAACTAGTACATTTTATGGCAAATGAGCACGTTACAAGATGGCCGATTTTGTGTATTGCACTGGAGTAGTATTGTATCGAAATGCCACTATGTTTATTGTTTCTGTAACTTTATTTAATATTCCCTGTGGAAACACATGAATGTCGTGAACAGGGCTGTCTTAGTCAAAATGCGTAGCGTTTGGCTGTCTACACGCCACCTGCAAAAAAGAAACATTTCCATTCTTACGGAGTGCCATCTCCTGAGTTACTCTTCTTTTGGGAATATATATATATTCAAGGCGCATCATGACAGCAGCTTGCAACACCTAAAATATTTCGTTATTGATGCTGCCCCACCTCAAAAGAGAGGTGGGGATCGTGAATTTAAATTGAGGCGCCTGGAAACCAGTTATATTCTGGAGCTTGACACAAATTACCCTGGGGGTCTTGACACAAGTGAGAACTTATATATTTATCTGGATTAAGGTGTCAACGTGTTAATTTGGTCTTAAAAACTGTGCAAATATTACTAAAAACTGCAATCCAAATACAATCTGAGCTGCTAATATGAATTTGAATCTGAATTACTTCTTTGATACTATTAGTGTTTTAAGCCAATTTTATGGAAAACATAATATGTATTATACATCACGTCAATTAAACAAATATATTTTAGAAAGATTTATTTATTGTGAATTTTAGTAATTGAATTGTATTTATTGATATTTATATGTATTTAATATTTATATACATATTTATATTAGTTTTAGTACAATAGTATGAATCAAATACTTGTGAAATGGAACCGATAATTAGGAAATGAATTGATGTCAGTCGGTAAAATTCTCTCTTTTTTCCCCTATCTCTGCGCATGTCTTCATTACAATCCCTTTGTTTTGAATTACTAAGACATTATTGAATAAGACATTAATCATAAATAGGTGGTTTGGACAAGACAATTATGATATGATTTTAAATAGTTCTTTGCACTAGCACTTTATCTTTTAGCACTTATGGGGTATTTATGTGGCACTTTATGTAGTACTAAAATTAAGGCACTTCTTTGAGTGTTGCAGTCTATGGATAAGACATAGGATTGAGACATAGTCCAATGCAGTTTTTGCATTTAAGCAAAGACTTTCCTAGGATCATTACATCATGGAAATATACAGCATTCAAAATCTATATTGACGTTAGTGTACAAAATTATGTATAAAAGTACAAAGGTGACAGCATTTTGTGAAAAAATCTTTTAACTTTGTTTATACTATGCATTTATGCCAATATTTTTTTTGTACTATTTAAATATTGAAAAGTAATTTCTTCTATGTCTACTTATTCGTGATTGGACACTGTCACTTGAAAAAGGTAATCACAGTGGGTAACGCTGTCATGTGATCAAGGCAGGCGAACCGTCGAAAAGCGTCATGGTAGAGCTATTTTCTAAGCAATAAAAACAAAATAGCACTTACTAAGGGTCCACTTTCGGTTGTCTCCTTCGGATGGGATTGTGTTGAAGAGCGAGGTTTATATATATATATATATGTTTTTAGGTAATGTTACCTTGTATCGGTATTATCATTTATATTAATTTACCTATTTACCAAAGTGAAGTAACATGACTAGTCATTAGACTGCAGCATAGTACAATGCAAATTAATTGTCCGCAAACCAGCGTCTTGTCATGGTAACTTTGGTAGGCACGCAAATATGATTTATAACCAGAATTTCATATATCCTGTATTTATACAATGTACATATAATATTTACGTGCATCGTTTGGGTAGTAATTTAACGATATAGATCTGTAGTAGGAATAATGCGAGAACATGCAAGTTTGTGCGCTCAAAACTACAGACTCTTCTGTGTCTATGCCATTAGTATGTCTAAGCCATGACTCACTCGTTGTCATAACGACCATCAACCTATCATGTTGTATGACGTTGCTCGCGATGTGTCAGCATGTAATGCAGTATATAAACGTATGCCAATTACCTCAGAGTTAAGTGAGCAAGGCGGAGGCTTCCGCCGAAACGCGTCTGTGCAGCATGTCGGATTAAAGAACTTTCCTTGAGTTAAAGTCACGGTGTCAGTGCCTTCCTTGCATCAGAGGGAAATGGATTGGTAAACAATATATATATATATATATATATATATATATATATATATATATATATATATATATATATGTATACATATATATATCACCTACTGGCGGTCGCCAGTAGGTATATATAGTTAGGATTTTTTTCCTCCCTGCTGCCCCTCCCACGCTCCGCCCCCTCCACTGTCCATTAATGTCAGATGGTCCCACGCGCAGCGTCCACGCGCTACGGACACGCCGAAGGTGCGCCAAAGGTAAGCCCGTCTACGCCCGTCCGCGCCTGGACCGCGCCCAGCGCCAGACCCCCTGCCCCTCGCATTGCCCAGCCCTCCCGCATTACCTACGATGCCACCACCCTCCTTGCCCTTAACCCCGGCCGCTCCCCCAACTGCGTCCAAGCCGCTCCTGGACACACCCATGGACCTTTCTCATGCTACTCCTGCAAATACATCGGCACCGTCAACAACTCCGCTACGATCACACCACCGATTCCCGACCCTAACCACCTACAATGCATCTTGCTCAACACCCGATCAGTCCACAGGCACGCCATTGACCTATGGAATCTACTAGACACCATCTCTCCGGACGTCGCCTTCCTAACAGAAACGTGGATGAACGCCTCTTCCGCCCCAGACATCACCATTGCCATCTCAGAAGATTATAAGATCATACGCAAGGACCGTACCGGCCACACAGGAGGAGGAATCGCTATCGTCCATAAGAAATCCATCCACATCTCAACCAGCTCAGTCGTCAATCTCGCCAACTCTGAACACCTTCACTTCCAGATCCACATCGACCCCAAGACCACACTCAGAGGCACCCTCCTTTACAGACCTCCAGGACCCCGCGCACAATTTAGTGAGGACATCACGGACTTCATCACTCCACACGCGCTCCCCTCCAAAGATTACATCCTTCTGGGAGACCTCAATTTTCACCTTGAAAAGAACAACGACCACAACTCCACCACCCTTTTGGACAACCTCGCCAACCTCGGACTTAAACAACTGGTCACTTCCCCCACCCACATCGCAGGTCACACACTCGACCCTATCTTCACCTCCAGCAATCATGTCTCTTTCAGCCACACTACGGCTCTCCTCTGGACTGACCACAGCTGTGTTCACTTTACCTACAACAAGCCTAAACCCAACAACCACCCCCAACCAACTCGGCAAAGAAACTGGAACAAAATCACCATCGACCAGATCTCCTCATCGCCTCTTCTAAACCCCCCAGCCCACTCCTCAAACCCCAACCAAGCCGCCACCAACCTCACCCTATGGTTATCCAACAGCGCCGACATCCTAGCACCACTGAAAAAACGTCAAAGCAAACTTGGCAGCAAGAAGGCCTCCTGGTTCAACGATGATCTTAAGAAATCCAAGAAACTCTGCCGCTCCCTTGAGAAGGCCTGGAAAAAAGACCCAACCACCAGCACCAAGGACGCCTTCAAAAACGCCACCCGCATACACCACCAACTGATCCGAAAGGCCAAGAAAACCGCCTTCAAGGACCGACTAGATAACAACGCCCACAACAGCAAGGAACTTTTCAACATCGTCAAGGAATTTACCAATCCCTCGGCCAACTCTAACGACATCACCCCCTCTCAAGCCCTCTGCGACTCCCTAGCCTCATTCTTCCACAACAAAATTGCAGACATCCACAACAGCTTCGACAACCAACCCGGAGACCAACCCACCCAACCATCTGCTGGACCTTCACCCCCCTCGAACATCCTTAATGACTGGTACCCAATCTCCACTGAGGACACCATCCGTCTGATGAACTCCATCCACTCAGGATCCCCCACAGACCCATGCCCTCACCACATCTTCAACAAAGCAGACTCCATCATAGCACCGCACCTCCGAGACGTCATCAACTGCTCCTTCAACTCCGCCACCTTCCCGGAAAGCTGGAAACACGCTGAACTCAGCGCCCTTCTGAAAAAACCCACAGCGGACCCCACCGAACTCAAAAACTACCGCCCCATCTCGCTCCTTCCATTCCCGGCCAAAGTCATCGAGAAAGCTGTCAACAACCAGCTCGCCGCCTTCCTCGAAGCCAACAAATCCCTCGACTCCTCACAGTCCAGCTTCCGAGCAAAACACAGCACTGAGACCGCCCTCATCGCAGCAACAGACGACATTCGAACTCTACTGGACAATGGAGACACAGTGCCCTCATCCTCCTCGACCTCTCCGCAGCCTTCGACACAGTCCGCCATAGCACCCTTCTACAGCGCCTCAGAAACATCGGAATCCAAGGAAAAGCACTAGAATGGATCACCTCGTTCCTCACCGGAAGAACCCAGAGAGTCCGCCTTCCACCATTCAAGTCAGAGGCCACTGAAGTCATCTGCGGCGTACCACAAGGATCTTCACTCAGCCCCACCCTTTTCAACGTATACATGAGCCCCCTCGCGGCCATCGCCCGCCAACACAACCTCAACATCATCTCCTACGCGGATGACACTCAACTGATCCTATCACTCACCAATGACCCTAACACCGCCAAAACTAACCTACACGAAGGAATGAAAGAAGTAGCCGAATGGATGAAACACAGCCGTCTGAAACTGAACTCAGATAAAACAGAAGTCCTCATCTTAGGTACCTCCCCCTCTGCATGGGACGACTCTTGGTGGCCAGAAGCCCTTGGAAAAGCACCCATCCCGACAGACCACGCACGGAACCTGGGCGTCATCCTGGATTCCTCACTTTCGATGAACAGACAAGTCAACGCCGTCTCTTCATCCTGCTTCAACATTCTTCGCATGCTCAAAAAAACATTTCGTTGGATCCCCACCGAAACTAGGAAAACGGTCACCCACGCTCTGGTCACGAGCCGACTGGACTATGGAAACACCCTCTACACCGGTACTACCGCTAAACTCCAGAAAAAGCTCCAACGAATCCAAAACGCCTCAGCCAGGCTCATATTAGACATCCCGCGTAAAGAACATATCTCTGGTCACCTGAAAAACCTCCACTGGCTTCCCATCAATAAGAGGATCACTTTCCGGCTCCTAACCCACGCACACAAAGCACTCTACGAAATCGGACCAGAATGCCTCAACACACGACTGTCCTTCTACACCCCCTCCCGCCAGCTACGATCATCCAACCAAGCCCTTGCCACTGTACCTCGCATCAACAAAACCACCATGGGAGGTAGATCCTTCTCCTACCTGGCAGCCAAAACCTGGAACTCACTTCCCACTTACCTTCGCCTTACCCAGAACCACCTAGCATTCAGAAAGCAACTTAAAACGTGGATATTTGACAAGTAATTCCCCACCCCTCCTCAAGCGCCTTGAGACCCTCTGGGTATGTAGCGCGCTATATAAATTCTCTGACTTGACTTGACTTGACTATGGGATTTCAGAAAATTCTATGTCGAATAACTTTGGCGTTTCTGGACGGAATTGGCTGAAATTTTCAGGAAACTGGCACATTTTGTTTCTGAGCAGCCCCTGAAAATTTGGGGGGGTTTCGTCAAGGGGGGGCCGAGAAAAAAGGGGGGTCTCAAAACATGTTTTTAACATTGAGTTTTCCATAGGGCGGTTGGACTCACTTTTAGCTCGAACGGCTGAATGGATTTACACAAAACTTGGCAAAATTGTAGATATGGTTTGCCCGATGTGCCTTTGCTATGTCTCAATATATGTGCTCCAGTGGATTTTGAGAAATTAACGTTTTAAAAAACAGATATATCTATGACAGCACTCCGGTTAGCGCCCCGGTTCGCGTACCTGACGCGTAACGGAACTTCGCGAAGCGAAGCTGATTGGCTCTCCGGTGTCTGTCAACATTCTAAACAGTCCGGAGTGGCCGCCATCTTGTCTCTCGGTAGGATCGAGAGATAAGAGGTGGTGAAAAATGAAGGGGGAAATGAAGGAAAGGGGGCAAGGTAGACCCCTCCTGACCCCCTAGGATTGATGAGGGGGATATTAAAGTGCCCCGCGGGGCAAAAAAAAAAAAAGTTTTGCGATTTTTCGCCGTAGAGGCGCGTCCCGGTACGCGAACCGGGCAGCTAACCGGGCAGCGTAACGGGAGTCTGATGGGAAGCTGATTGGCTGTCAACATTGTAAACAGTCCGGAGCGGCTGCCATCTTGTCTCTCGGTAGGATCGAGAGACAAGAGGTGGGGAAAAACGAAGGGGGAAATGAAGGCAAGGGGGCAAGGTAGACCCCTCCTGACCCCCTAGGATTGATGAGGGGGATATTAAATAAACATTTTTTTGCGATTTTTCGCCCTAGAGGCGCTTCCCGGTACGGGAACCGGGCAGCTAACCGGCAGCGTAACGGGAGTCCGCCATCTTGTGTTTTTGGAGCGTCCGGTTTGCGTACCAGGTAGCCTTCTGGTAAGCGTAACAAGGGGAAAACCAAGAGAAACAGTAAAATAAAATTTAAGGGAATAGATTTCCACCAAACTTGGCAAAATTGTAGGGACTGTTTGTTTGATGTGCCTTTGCAAGGCCTCAAGGTATGTGCACGTGTGGATTTTGTCTAATTAAGGTTAAAAAAAATATATATATCTGTAGGCGTGCTCCGGCGCGCTTACGTTACGGGTTTTGTTTGCGCTGCAGAGCCGATACGTCACGGTTATGCGACGCGTCATGAGGCGTCTCACGTGGCTACGTGATACGTCACGTAATAAAGAATATATTTTACAGCTATAGATATTAGCTTTTAAAAAACCAATAAAATTCACTGAAAAAAGCATAGGTTATAGACCATATATAGTTAGGAATTTGCATTTACAAAACCTTGAAAATTCACTGAAAAAACCATAGGTTAGAGACCATATATAGTTAGCTGGACATTTTATTGATATAAAACCAATGAAATTCCATATATAGTTAGTTGCACTAACTATATATTTCGCGCATCCGCAATCCAATGCTGATGATGTCACATATTACATCATTCATGACATGGTCAGTGACATCACTGATGACATCTCAAATGACATCACTGATGACATCACTGATGACATCTCATTTAACATCAATGATCACACCACTGATGATATACTTCATGTGATAATAAAATGCACCTCCTTACACTCTAATATAACCTCTGTTACACCTAGTGTAAAATACAGAGTATCATTTTTGAAACCATTGACACACGAATAACATTTACTACATACGCAGTCACTGATTCCTACGTCTACACACACATTCACTCATTCACCCATACAATCACTCGTACATACAGTCACTCATCATTACAACACTATCATATGCACTCATACACCTATGCAGACACTCACACACTGCCACTCTTCTATGGAGTTACTCACATACCTAGTCAGTCCTGTAAAGAATCAATCACACTTTGATTTCTTCATCTATACAGTTAAACACAGAACAGCTTACATTTTCACAGATATACTAACACATACTTACTCACTTATACAATCAAATCCTTCATCCATACTCTTATTCATCCACTCATTCTTCAATATGTAAAACATATTTAAACTAAAGAAAAACACACAGACACTGGATGATGTCATCAGTGATGTCATTTGAGATGTCATCAGTGATGTCATCAGTGATGTCACTGACCATGTCATGAATGATGTAATATGTGACATCATCAGCATTGGATTGCGGATGCGCGAAATATATAGTTAGTGCAACTAACTATATATGGAATTTCATTGGTTTTATATCAATAAAATGTCCAGCTAACTATATATGGTCTCTAACCTATGGTTTTTTCAGTGAATTTTCAAGGTTTTGTAAATGCAAATTCCTAACTATATATGGTCTATAACCTATGCTTTTTTCAGTGAATATATATATATATATATATATATATATATATATATATATATATATATATATATATATGCAAATCAGGTGAACGGGACCCAAGCCTACACAAGGACAGCAATATATAATATATGTGAGCACATATCTGCCTGAGCAGATATGCCCCTTGATGTCTGGCTTCATTGCCACAACATTGTAAGTGATCAGTAAGCCATTGTAAGCATAAGTACTGGACAAGGGATAGGTACCTAGGGATCTTGATATATCGAGACCCCGTGGATCTCCTGGAGGGTAACCTGGTGAGGGCTATATCCTCACTCACGGCCCAGGTCACGTTCTGGAACTCCCTCCCGCTGAATGTGCCGGCCAGAGTGGCACTGACCAAAATGATAATGCTCCCCCGGCTCCTCTATTATTATGCTAACCTGCCAGTGTATGTGCCAGCGCGCATATTCAGAGGGCTGGAAACTCTCACCAGGCGCCTTATTTGGAACAAAGGGAGACCACGGGTAGCGTTAAAGACTCTATATGCGGCCACGGACGCTGGAGGCTTAGCCGTCCCCAACCAGGAGTTATATTACTTAGCAGCCCAGCTACAATGGGTCGCTTACTGGCTGAGCGGCAAGAACCTGATAGACACGGCCACGGCTGATACCACTCTGTCCCCCGTGCAGGTGCTCACACTCTTCCACCCCCTAACGCAGGGGCGACACCCCACACAAGTCCATGTGGCGATCGCGAAGCGGTGCTTTGCGCGGGCCCTCAGACTTACCAAAGGTACAGTGCCCTACGCTCCGAACCTGCCACTACTGGGAACTCCCTTGGGCACTAGCATATTTTCCTCGACTGCGCTACGCAGCTGGACGGCGGCAGACCTGGACGACCTGCATGGGCGTAGGAGACACTAAATTTCTGGGGGGGACAGGGACAACCTTGTGGACTTTCCAGTGACCCTATACAAATCGCCCATTGTGCGAGACTGTACGCGCGTTAAACGTATACAATCGCATAGTTATGAAGAGAAATATTGAGAAAGGCAGGCAAGTAGTCACAGTCTGCAAGTATGCTTTATTTTTATTTACATTCACAATAAAGACCAAATGGGAAAAAAATATGTATATGAATCTTGCATCTTCATGCACCAAGAAAACAAAGGCGGGACAAAAAAAGGAATAATAAACTAAACGCTCTTAGCGACATTCCTACATCTCAAAATGCAATCGGACAAATTAGAAATTGTTTTTCTTGCTGCAGGAATCTGTTTTAAAATTATGAACTTTATTTTGAAAAGCCAAAAAATTTCTTGCGCCGTTCATTGCAGAGTCCATCATCTCTCTTATGTTGCTGCAAAGTGAAGGGCCCTTTGCAAAGGTTGACTGGTCACCTTTCTCATTGCTGCTGCAAAGTGAAGGGCCCTTTGCAAAGGTTGACTGGTCACCTTTCTCATTGCTGCATTTGTATGTTACACTGGTACTAACGAGGCAAAATCTTTGCAGAGACTGGAGGTATGTGTAAAAATGTCAACATTCACCGGAAGTAACTTATTCCTTAAATTAATAATTGTTCCCCTAAATTAAGAATTTTAACCAAAACTAAAGTCATGTGTTTTTCACATGTCTTATAAAAACACATGTAATGTGTGTCACAGAACATATCCAATCACAACAGGATTTTGGTTTTCTGGATCATTCTATTTTTTCATGGCAGCTGATTTAATTGCTGTTTTAGTAGTAGTAATTCGCCCCCCCCCCCCCCTTCCCGGACGATGTCACTGTCATGTCATACCTGTGAAATAAGACCAATTAAGTACGGAATGGCAAGTTTCACTGTTGTCTAAGCTGCATGCCAATACATTTAGTTCACAGCAGCACCAACCCACATGGCTGGACTTCACCTTTGAGGCTTTTGGATACAACGCAAGGGTGGGCAAAGGGACTAAAGTGATGAGCTCAAGAAAAAGGCCAGATACCAAGTAACAGGAAAAAGTGGCTGAATGCCAGCATAGTCCCACTTTCCTTTGCAGTGTAGGGTGTTGCAGTGACAAACAGCCTACAATAACACCAGTGTCTGTGGGGGGCTGCTTGCATTCTTGGGTCTGTGCTGAGCATCCCCAGCTGCTCAGAGGCCCCAGCTGACGTGGTGTTATGTACTGGAGTCTGTCACCAGGCAATGTCGGGCCTAGACAGGCTGAAAGACATGAAACCTATTGAGTGTAGTGCATTGAAGGGTGAGTGATGTCTGTGTGAGTGCAGGGTGAGCAGTGTGCCTGTGTGAGTCCAGGGTGAGTGATGTCTGTGTGAGTATAGGGTGAGCAGTGTGCCTGCGTGAGTCCTGGGTGAGTGATGTCTGGGTGAGCGCAGGGTCAGCAGTGTGCCTGTGTGAGTGATGTCTGTGACAGTGCAGGGTCGGTGATGTCTGTGTGAGCGCAGGGTAAGAAGTGTGCCTGTGTGAGTCCAGGGTGAGTGATGTCTGTGTGAGTATAGGGTGAGCAGTGTGCCTGTGTGATTCCTGGGTGAGTGATGTCTGTGTGAGCGCAGGGTCAGCAGTGTGCCTGTGTGAGTGATGTCTGTGACAGTGCAGGGTCGGTGATGTCTGCGAGCGCAGGGTGAGCAGTGTGCCTGTGTGAGTCCAGGGTGAGTGATGTCTGTGACAGTGCAGGGTTGGTGATGTCTGTGTAAGCGCAGGGTGAGCAGTGTGCCTGTGTGAGTCCAGGGTGAGTGATGTCTGTGTGAGTGCAGGTTGAGCAGTGTGCCTGTGTGAGTCCAGAGTTAGTGATGTGGATGGGTGAATGCTGGCTTAGTGATGTGTCAGGGAAGGGTGAGTAATGGGTCTATGAGTGCAGGGTGACTGTGCCTATGCGAATGCAGGGAGAGAGATGTATCTGTGCAAATGCAAAGAGACTTGTCTGGCTACTCCCAGAGATGTATTGGCCAAGATACCTCTTTCTCAAATGTGCTTAAGACTGCACCATTTGCCCACACTTTTTTCAAAATGTTCTCGTGGGAGAACCCCCGAATCCCCCATAGGTGGTTGGGCCTTGCTCGCTGCGCGCGCTCGTCACAGTGCAGTATTTAGGCCCCACCACTTTCAAATGTCACCAGCCGCCCCTGCTTTTTAAATGAAAATACACTATGAAAATTACAGTGTAGGCATAAGGTGATCACATATCATTTCACACACTGACAAATCTGAATACACAATGTAATACAGCAATGTCTAGCACCATCCCCTAAATGAATATAAAAAAAAAACCTTTTGACCTAATGTCAGATGTGTCAGTACGAATCTAGTTATACTGAAAACATTGACAGTCTTAACTATCACAGTAGTTTAAGGAAGAAAGTCTTGAAAATTTCCAAAAGGCTTCCTCAGAGTTCTTAAAGAACACTACAGCACGTCAACACAGAGCATTATATAAGTGTCCAATCTGCGGCTGGGCTGCGCCGCGCCGGGCCCGAGAAGGGACCTGCACCTGGTGTGCCCAGAGAACCACAGGTGTGTGCGGCGCTGCGGTTGTGTGAGGTGACCTGGGGCCGCGATGTATACACTCACTGCACTGACTGCATGCCAAGAACAACGGTGCGGGACGCTGCCCACAAATGGACAGTGCCAAGAATGACAGAACAGAAGATAGCGCTAGCAACCCCAGCCTATGCGTTAAAAACACACGAATGTCCATTTTTGCACAACAATCTCCAAAATCTTTTCCCATCTTCCTACCTCGCAGATATTTAATTCACCCCTTGAAAGCCTTGTAAGCGGCCCTCTGATTAATTCCCAGTCCTTATGAGGTTAGATTTCTCACGTCCGTGCTCATAAAACTAAATCTACTTTGCAAGCCTCATTCAGATAATTAGAAAAGTATCACATTTAAGCAAGAATATTGAGCCACAATGCCCGTGAATAGCCGAATTTAGAGACCGGCCTGCAAACACTAGTCCACGGTGGCATTTACACAATTCCAATCTAATAATTACAGGAACACGGCGTGAAAGGGCCCTTTGTTTTTGGGAGTTATTCAAAGTGCGGAATTAAGACAGAACATACGTGGGCACAATTTAAACAAAATGCGACGAGGAGAGGGCTTTCACGCACTATAAATGAAAAAAAATAAAAAGCAGCACTGGCAGCAGAGGTGAGGGTGAGGCTGCTGTAAACTTGTAAACCCCACACCCCCATCACTTTCAAATGTCACCAGGCCTTGCCCCTACTTACAAGTTAACCGAGCGTCAGAGCGTGCTGGTGCCTGCAGCCCTTTGTTCAAGCCGGCAACAGACACTTGGCGAGGAGTCCGAAGACGAAGTCAGGTCAGGTCAGCCAGCAAATCAACCAGAGCACTGGCTACAGCACAGCTTTCCAAACTTTTCATGTTGGTGACACACCTTTTAGACAATCTTCATCTTGTGACACGGTAATGTGAGCGAGTGCAGAGAGTGAGCCCGAACCACCTAAGGGGGGCTCGGGGTTTTCCCCTTCGAGAAAGTGCTAAAAAAATAGTTAGCAAATGGTGCATTTTCAAGCAAATTTGAGAAAGCAGGAAGGTTATTAAAGCAATTGTGAATCTGTTCTAAAAAAAGACAGTGACTGGCAAAACTGGGTGTAAGCAAGGTTAGGTTTGGGCCTGAAACAAAAATATAATCATGCACACATTGACACATGCCCCAGTTGTTTACGGCACAAAAACAAACTCGCCACCTCAGTTCAGACCCAGCTATATGACAATGAATTTACACTGGAAGAGTAAGCAGTAAACACAGAGCTGGAATCTCAAACAATTTTGAAAGTCATAAATATAATCAAAGAATTTACTAAAAAGCAACAAAAAAAAAACTGCTTGCTTGAAACGTGATTTTCGGAATGTACAAACAACCAGAGTTGGAAGGTCGTAAAAATACCTACAGAACTGTCTTGCTATACGACATGCAGAGCGAAGGAAGCACACCTGCATGCACAAGAAGCTGGACTATACCTGCCAGGAGGAGTGGCATGATCCAAGAAAGACTCAGCTGCATGATGGAATATCATGAGGACAGCTCAAGGAATTGAGATAGCCCAGGACCAAGAAGGCCACCCTCGCACGGCTGCATCAACTCTTGAAAACCCCACCCTTGTTCTTTTTTTGTCTAAATTAGGGAAGGGATAATTGTTTTACTAAGTACAGAAGCCGAACTGAGGCAGCTTGCTTCTGTGACTACATGATTCGCATTAATGGGAAAGTATCTTCTGAAATTTGGAGTAGCCTGGTCAGACAGCGGTAGCAGCAGTTCAGGCCCCCTGAAACAGAAAGCGCACAGCCGTCCAGGATCTGCTCACTATACTACAGCATATGCAGACCAGGATGTAGCTACTATAGGTGCAGCAAGTGCAGTGACACCATTGACCCCTGATAACTGCTGTATTTCTCTTAATCAACAGCAGTCAAAGGGTCCATTTTCCCTGGTTGCATCAGGGTCCGTGGCATCGCTGCTACACATAGGTAGTAACAGTACAAACATCCCTGAAACATAGCAGTGATGGATGCAGTGTTGGTTTATTGGAAATAGTTTTAAGTCGTTTCAGTTTGTGGCTCCAAAGATTCACAGGCTATCTTGTAAAATATTTTGGCTGAGAGCCAGATGCCCCGAGGCCTGGTCTCTGTTCAATGGCTTTAAAACTGTGCGGCGCCCTACAGGAAAGTGCAGATAGGTGTCAAGGGTGGGTGCGATTCTGGCACATTAGAGCACGTAGCTTGTCCCAGATGGGCACAGACAATTTTGGTAAAGAGTAATGTCATATTATAAACGTAGACAACGTGTCATGGAGCAGAAATTAACAACTTTTTGTCACTTGCTGGGAGTAGATATCAAGAAAGGATTCCAGATGACCTCTAAACTCCCACCGCTTCTGTTCAGATTAAGGATCATAGTGTGACTATTTTATTGTAAAATGTTACCCGAGCGCCTGTTGGAAATAATGTATTAAATTATGCTTTAAAAAAAGATAACTGAACTTAACCTCAGTGTCCGAAATATTTAAAAATGCCCAGTTCCTAAGTGGCGCCATGTCTGGTGCAACAAAATAAGTTACTCCTGGTATTTTAGTAAACCGCTTATTGCATTTTGTGTTTAGATTTGTAAATATGGACTCAAAAATCCCAGCAGGCATCGTGGTTTTGGTTGGACTGGCTAAATGTGGCACTCAGTTGCTGGTTGCACCCCTCCCCTCTCATCCCGTTCATACTCTAATTTTATCCCTCCTGGGTTCCGTCCAAACTTTATGAACTGTGCTTGCTGTACAGCGCTCCAACGCCCCTGCAGCATGTTCAGCGCTTTTTAAAAAGAACTCTCTAAATACGTGAAAGCAATAACCAAATATGTAAAATAAAGCACGTACAGCCACAGCATTTTCCATGTTGCCCCTTGAGGGTAAGTACACATCTTGCCATTGCCTGTCTCTGCAACGCGTGCTTTATACACCGGAAATGAACATGTCACAACCATGTGCCTTTCATTCAGAGCATACATAGTGTCTGTCTTCTTTCCTTTATGTAAAGTGCACGCACTCGTGTAATGGCCCTTTGCATAAACTACACATTGCCATTCTTTGCTTGTTTCGACAGTGCACCAAACAGAATACACTTGGCGCTTTCTAGGCCTCTTCTAAGCTGCTGCCTTCACAATGTAGTGTGGGCTAATGGCCTGAGCGGTCGACCTCGGAGTTGGGGAACCGGGTTCGAGTCTGGGCATATCACTTTAACTCCCGGTGTCTAACACAATTAATGTGCCAGTCTGTAACGCAACTGGTGCTCATGCAAAGAGCTCTGATTCCTTCGGGTCTAGTTCAGCGCTATATATATAAAAATAGCACTTTAGGCCCCCAAAGCCAGATATTACAGGCAGAAGAGGTGGTTTTCACGAACGCCGCATATCAAGAATAGGATCGACTCTGTTGGTTCTGTATTTTTTCTACCACTAGTTCTTGTATAAAGAATACAGCCGCCTGAGTTGAAGCAGTTGTATTTGTTCTTGAAAATTATATTTATATAGCTCTTGCTACTCGTGACGAGTTATTGAAGCGCTTTGCAGCGAGCAACATAACAAATTCACATTTTACACTCCTGGGCAGGTCGTGTAACTAGATAGGAATATGGTGTACTTAGGTGCACGTTTCTTGCACACAAACAAACACAATATGCACGACAGCGGTAGCAGCAGTTCAGGCCTCCTGAAACAGAAAGCGCACAGCCGTCCAGGATCTGCTCACTATACTACAGCATATGCAGCTGTACTGTAGTATATCGCGCGACACACCCACACATGGCAGGCGACACACTACTGTGTCTCGACACAGAGTTTGGAAAGCTCTGGGCTACAGGCAGCTGAGGTGAGAACTAAATCATTCCTGGAGCCTCAGGGGTGCTGAGCCACACAAAGAGTTCAAAAGGGCAGTGCAGGGGGGCTAGTGGCCTCTGACGCCACCTTATGCTGTGACTTTCGGATCATTGGCGGCTCACAGACAGGTAACTGGAGAGGCGCCAGGTCAAGTGCAGGGCCATTAATCCGATAGTCACAGCATAAGGTGACGTCAGAGGCCACTCGCCCCCCTGCCACTGCCCTTTTGAACTCTTTGTGTGGCTCACCGCTGATGGCCTGCCAATCTCCCTCTCAGGAGGTAGAGGGGAAATTTGTTTGACCCCTCGTCCCCCCACCCTTGTCCCCTGTGTCCCCCCCACTCCAAAATCTGGGGGGGATATGTCCCCCGCGTCCCCCACAGTTCCTACGCCCATGACGACCTGAGCGGCCTATATAGCGACGGAGTGCTGCTGCCCTTCGAGACCCTGACCGCAGACACCGAGCTGCCAGTGGGTCAATTCCTGGCACACGCCGGACTCCTACATGAACTGACGAAGGCATGGGGTGACATGAGCCAAGAACCGCCCACTCATCTTCTCATCCAGTACCTGCACGTGATGGGCAATGGGTCTCATATAGTGCACTGGCTGGCACAGGCACTACACACCCATACTCAATTCTCCTCCCAAAGGCTGAGGGGGAAGTGGACGACCGACCGAGGCTCCGACTGGACGGACAAACAATGGACCGCAATATTAGCGGGCGCTAGAAATGTTCCCCGAAACGCGCGATTTAAAACCATCCAATATTATATCATTCATCGAGCGTATTTGTCTCCTGACAAACTGAATCGCTACTTCGGACTCACTTCGTCGGCATGTCCCAGATGTGGCCTCCTAGACTCGGACTTCCTGCACGCACTCTGGAACTGCGCCCACCTCGCCTCGTACTGGTCAGCGGTCACTGACACGCTGACGGCGGCCTCGGGCGAAACTCTCCCCAAGACGTGGGAAGTATGCTTACTGGGGCTCTACAGGAGAACCAAGCAGACCAAGCTGCGGGCACGCTTTTGGGACTTAGGCCTCATTACGGCTAAACGCCTCATTACGAAACGGTGGAAAAACGCCAACCCACCGCGCCCTGCAGACTGGCGTCGCTCTTTTGGCAACTGGGCCAGTGCGGAGAGTGTGTCACTACACAGAGAGGAGACCACTGGCCTACGGAAATACCCGATCGCCCAAGACTGGGACGCTACCCTGATCGCGTACCACAGGGCATGCACCCGGGCCGGTATAGAATGCCAACCTGACGCGGAATAGAAGGGGCCCTGTCGCTTGCTGTCCATATAGGTCACGGGATTTGCCCCCCCCCCACTACCGCGTCCCCCCCCCCATCCCCCCCCCGCTGCCGCCCCCCCCCTCCCCCCCTCATTCCCCCCCCCGCCGCCAGCCCCGACTACCGAGCTCTTGCACACCGAGCGATGTCCCCTGCCGCCCCCCCCGCCGCTGCCCTTCCCCCCGCTGCCTCCTCCCCCCCGCCTCCACCCCCGCGGCCGCAGCGACACCACATCCTCGATCACCCCCGCCCCTGCGCAGCCCGTACAGGGTGCACCACACACGGCTAGGATTCAAGACACACTACCACACGCACATGCACTAGTCCAGCAGTTGTTGAAATGTTTCTCCCTCCCCCTCCTCTTTTAATTCCCAGTTATACCTTTTGGTTGACACAGAGACTGTTGATTTTGTACACGCGCTAATGCTCGACACCCCCCTCCCTGTTTCCGTATCATACAATGGCAACTGGGTGTTTTCATGTACAGGCAGCGGAAGCCCAGCGATCCATGTGACGACGGGGGATATGATCCTGCTCCAGCTCGCTACTGTACTGAACAGGGAACATAACTCAATGCAATGACTGTCGGATTTCTTACAGCACCCTGGTCCTAGCGCAGTGCCATGAGCCGCAAGCGCTGCGGCACGAGACATTTCCTAGCACCGCTGCTTGTGAACTAATGCATTACCACTGGCTACTGTTTATTTTCACTCGTATTTAATTGCCATGTCATTCTGTACTGACAGCCGAGTACCGCTTGTAGTAGTGGTTTATTGTTATGACACTGTGTGACTGCTGTTTAACTCATCTGTGAAACTGAATAAAGTTTGGGACCATTGGTCTTCAAAAAAAAAAATAAGTACTGGACAAGGGACATTACGAGTTACACAGTAACATAATGGCTTCATTGACAATAATGGTGTTTGGTATCAAATACCTCAACTTAATAAATGCACACTGATGCCAGTGTTCAATTTATTATGACCTGCATCCAGCGGGCACCTTAGTGGTACTCCTTAAAACCTACAAGTCATTTAGTGTGCTGGTTGATTCACTCTTCCAGACTGCTACCACAGACGAGTTTCTGATCCCCTGCTTGGGAGAGCCAGTGATCTCAAAGGTCACAGCTCATCCAGCGGTATGGCTGGTGAATTAGCAATGCAAGGCCAGAGCCTTCAATACCTCTGCCACCTTTGATATGCGACAATGGCACCCTCTAAACCTAGAGAATGCCACCCCCTGCCCTGGGGCCCATTTGGCACCGCAGCAGGTAGGAACATTTGCTAGTCAGTGGGTGTATTGCACTAAAAGGCTAGGCACACCCCTAAGGCGGATCATCTGAAGTGGATAGACCAAGAAGGGTTTCTCCATCTTGTATTTGGTAAAACTAGTAATTCTGGCTCAGTTTTATGCCCACTGTCCACAGGAAGGGGACATATAGGGTGTGAAGTCACCCCTGGAGAAGGTAGCCCATTGGCTACTACCATACACACCCCTTATCTTATCACCCTTAAATTCAGTATTTAGGCAGCCCCCTGGCACCAGAAACTCAGATTCATCTACTGGGAACTGAAGGAAGGACAAGAAGAGCAGTCCCCGTGAGCACTGAGGAATTTACCACTACTTGGACCAAACTTTGCCTTGCTGCTGGAAACTCGACAGTTGCAGCAACCCTACTCGTCCAGAAGCTGTACATCCTCAGAATAAGAATTTATGTAGAAGGAAATTAAAAATGATCCAAAAATGCAAAAAGACAACAAATTAGCAGTGTATCAAGATATTCCCAAACAGAAATAAAAAAGTGTTGATTGTAGATGTGAATGTTCTTTATTCTTATTTTCAATAGTTAAAATTCAAGATCGCCAACGCATTTCGTCCACATACGGACTACTTCAGGGCTCCGCTATGTTCATGATATGTGCTTGACCTGAGGATTCTTATATTAAGTCAACTCGAATAAAATGGTAAGACAATATAAGACGAAAATGTAAGTGTATATTTCGATGTCACTCTTCTTGATCCAAAAGCAGCCGGCTGTTGAACCAGGTGTTACGTTGGACAGACGGGAGACACATATCTCATATTACTTTTTACAGAAATTTGAATATAAATAGATCCCTTTTGGATCAAGAAGAGCGACGTCAAAATATACACTTACTTTTTCGTCTTATATTGTCTTGCCATTTTATTAGAGTTGACTTAATATAAGAATTCATATCAACAGTAAACACTTACGAGTGTTATTCCTATTTCTGTTTGGGAATATCTTGATACACTGCTAATTTGATGTCTTTTTGCATTTTTGGATCACTGTTAAATTCCTTCTACATAAATTCCCATTCTTGAGTGCTGGGCCACCCTTGGCTTAATTTGCTTTAGTGGTACTTGTGCCACTTTTCTTTTGGGACATATGGAGGTCATGTTCCAGACCCCTTTGCACCATTGGATGAAGCAGTAGACTTTGCCTAGATAAGGTATCTTTGACTGGTGCGGGATTCTTAGCCTTGACTCTCCACTCTCTTTTGACATCCTCAGAATGCCATGGAGGAGCTTCCAGCAACTTCAACAACCAGGCTGCATTTCCCCTGGGGTGGAGGAGCCATCCCCTGCATATGCAGGAACCGAAAACATCTACCCTGTACCTTGTGTTGTTGGCCATCTGGTCCACCGAAGGAGCAGAGTGACAGGAGGGGGTCCGTAAGGATCTAGGAGGTCAGCTGTGCTGAGTTTCGAGACGATAAACCCTCCAGGCCCCCCCCACCCCCCTGCACCAATACCTAGACTACTGGGGCACTTGAACCCACCAAGGCTTGTTTGTGTTCAATCCGAACACCTGAGGTAATATAAATTTTATGGTCAAGTTGTGTTCCCTAGCGAGTACCCCACCGACTCCGTGTACGAGTTAAAGTGCATGTAACTTCCCTCCTATGTCAGCTATGAAGACGCAAATACATTTGCGTCCAACGTTAACATGTCCTCTTTCAGACCCACCATGAATGGGTTGAATGGTCCGTTCCTAAGTATGATATGCCAACGTCTTTTTGTAGTGTACTCCTATGTTTTTCAGCCCTGGCTGAAGTAGGCCCTGAATCTCTGCCACCGAGCCTCTTTTCTGGCTTCTGACTCCGAGAAATCTCTGCCCAGGCAGCCCCCGTACCCGTGAACTCTGACTTACTTCTAGCGCGGCCCTCCGTGCTTGGCTCAGCCTGCTGCCTGCCAAGATTGACTATAACCTTCGAGTTATCTGTTTTCCTCTCCGAAAATACATTCCTTCCTGCTAGCTTCAGTAAACATCCTTCCTCAGCTGCAGGGCTAAAGGGCCGACCTGTCTCTGTGCAAGTAATTCATAGCTTCGTTGCCATGCTTCCATGGAAGGCCCCATGCCCCACGCCTCTCATACAGACACTCAGGCGCTTATACACGCACTCACAGCAAGTATAGAATAGCTTCTGCTCTAGAGACCTTTCTGCCCAGATAGCTTAGTTCCTAAAACATCAGATATCAGATATGATAGAAGCACAAGTTGATCTGACATGCCAGACTTCTGTCTCTTTCCGTCAGTGTAAATGTCAAGTCCCCTGCACCCCTCCAATTACACGTCATGCAGCTGCGCGCGCGTCCAAGTTTCCGATTTCTGCTGACATTGCCACATTTTCTGTTAGTGCCACCCCTTTGTGACACCTATCAGTGACGTTTCCAGAACACACCTCTAGTTCACGCCTCTTGATTACGCACATGTACACGTGTATCTTGTTATCTTGTCTTCTCTCAGCTGTTACGCCTTCTATACTGTTTCCAATGATGCAAAATAAGTATATAAGCTATGTACTGTTAATAAAATGTAGCGCTCTATCCCTTCTGACACCCTGTGTGGTGGTCAGAACATGATATCCTGGCCAAGACCATTCCTTTTTAAGGAATAAAACCCCTTAGAACTCTCACACCACGGACTCTGTCTTTTTTCATCCGATCTGAGTTATTATTGATTAAGTACTTACCTGCATAGAAATTAAGAGAGTAAATTAATTATTTACGTCATTTTGGCGCCCGAATAGGGACCCCTCCCCCACCTCACGCGCCGGTTGGCGCATTGCAAGCTCTGTCCCCTGCCATCAGTTAGAAGGAACATACGCGTACCGGCAGGATTTCCTGCATCTCCCTCTGACCCACGGAGGTGACGAAGACTGCGATCAGTGCCCAGACGAGGCGGTGAGGAGTGCGGAGGATCCCGACCAGAGCCTAGCCGAAAGAAGCAAGGTCCGAGGTGTCAAGAGGCCCACCAGGTTTCCGAAGTTTTCCGAAAATTTCCGAAGTTTTCCGAAGTTTTCCGAAGTATCGAGTCGAGTCCAGTCGAGTTTTCCGAGGCCTTCTGTTTCCGTGCTTCCCGGTGAGTACCATTGCTGGGTCGTATCTAGACGGGTTTGGGTACGCAAGTCCGGTCTGCACTGTTTTTAGGCAGTGTATCTGTACTGTTTAGCAGTATATCTAGTATTCCGAATTTCTGAATTTTTGCACTGTTACAACAGTGTATCTGTACCGTTTAGCAGTACATCTAGTATAGTGGGGTAGTCATCTATGTTTTAAACGTTTTTGTGATTAATGTCGTGGTATGAATGTGATTGTTTTCCTTGTGCATTATTGTGTTTTCTTGCATAAATAGTTACATTCAGAATTAAGTATCAAGGATCGAGCATTTCAGTATCAAGTAGGCACAATGCCGTTTTTCAACAAGTTAAAGCAGATAGGAACTAGGAAAGGGATGTTAGAGGAAGAAATTCCAATCCCCCCTAGGGACACTCCAGGTAATTTCATGTATAACAAACATGGCATAGACGCCATATTGTATCTAGAGTTATGGACCGATTATACCAAGCACCTAGAGGAAAGATACCGATGGCCAGTTAACGGAACATGGGATGCCGAGTGCATCATAAAGGTAGAAGAAGCATTACGGAAAAAGAAAGCCAGACAATCGCAGAAAGACGCCATATAATTTTGGCGTAAGGAATCACATAAACGTGCTGAAAGGGCACTCCGTAGAGAAGACAGACTTAAAGAATCAGAAAAGGCCCAAGAAAACGAATTAGTTATTGAAGGAATTCGGGTAAAATCAGAACAAATAGATCGCATCCGAAATAGCCAAGTGAACAACATGTATCTTTTGGCCGAAGGTACACCTGACGCCATTTCAGAAATACCGAAAAATTTGCCGTCGCCATTAGTTCCAACTAAAGTAATGCACAAGACTACTAAAGACATATTCCTAAATTCATACTTAGACGATGTAGCACCAGCTTACACCAATCTGCCAGTTCGTGCCCTGCCTATTGACAGGGACGGGGGTGGCACTCCACCCCCAGGTCACGTTCCGCCGGTACCGCAACAGACCTCCCCCGTTCCGCCAGCCCCGCCACTTCCCGTACTCAAAGCAGACCTGCCGAAACCACGTTTGCCTGATCCACCTAAGCGACAAGTTCAAGCTCAGATACCGACTCCACAGGGAGGTAATGCACAAGCGTCCGCTTCAGGAGGTGCGACCGCGGGTCCTCAGACCCCGCCACCAACTCACAGATTCAATCTCAGAGATATTCAGAGTCCTCTCACGTACAGGTCTCCCCACTCCTCTAATTCATCCCGCCTTGACGCATTAAAAGAAAACATGTCAGTTTGCAGATATGATCCAGTACCCGGAAAAGACGATTTAATGATATTGGCATCATTACGGTTAAGATCCGCTACTGATAGCTTGTTATGCTATGCAGGAATGAAGGATCGTCTAGACAGAATATATGAGTTCGTTCAGACAGGAAAGGACTCTGACAGTATTAAGGATGCCATGGAGAAACAGAAAGTTGGCATGCAAGCACTGATACTACGATTTTTCATAAATTGTCTAATAAGAGAACGAGACAGGCCCGGAACAGATCAGAGTGAATTAGACGCATTGAACAAGTGGGGTCAAAATATAGCTGATGGAAAACATGACAGACAGAATTGCATAGACTCTATGTACAAGAAGATTAAGAAAGCAGTGATAGCAGTACACCAGAAAGAGAAAGAAAAGGCTTCCTCCGAGGAGGAAGAAGCACAGGAAGAATCCGAAAGAAATGTAGGAACAATAGCATATGTAGGTAAGGGAACTTACCTTAGGAAGGGTATCCGTCCAGAGAGCAAGAGAGTTTTCTTCTCTGCCTTAACAAATCCGAATTCCGCTGAGCATCAGTTCCAGGAAACTGATAAAAGGCTTCGAGATCGAGTTGGGTACCATGTACTCAATTCTATGGATGAACAAGAACTAGCCCGATCAGCTGTATCATGGGCCGAAAATGCAGACATATATAATGATGACACAGTAGCGCAGACATTTCTGAACCTCTCCCCCGACGAACAGAAATTAGCAGGTGTATACATGATTCAGCACCTTCTCATTAAATACAGAAAACATTATTCCGATCCAGGTCCCTTACACGAGACACTAGAAGCACTACTGATGGATAGATGGAGAGGTTTAAGCACCAAACTAATTCAAATAATTCTAGAACAACGACACAGATATGATACCTTTGTAAGCTCTGAATATGTTCCCGCCCCACCTCCAGAAAGGAAAATGTACCATATGCAATGCGGGGGTGGTATTGAAAGTCAGAACCCCTTACGAGAAGTGCACCCTGTTATGGGTGAGGATAAAACTTTGAAACGCGTGTATGTACACACGCCTCTGACTAAATTAGAACTGTTAGAAATGAAGAAACTAGTACCATGCCATGATAAAGACCCTGCAGGTTTCCATAGAGAGCTTAAAGACATGTTATTAATGGGGGACTACACATATGATGATATCATGAAAATGTTGAAAGTATTATTGCCTACGGGTATATTCGAGAAATTAAAGGAAAAGGAATGGGAGGTGGGAGACACAAAAATTGCCTGGGCAGAAATAGAGGAAGAAGAAAAGAAACGGGTCCCAGGGTTAGGCCTTGGGGACAAAACTAAAGCATTACCAGGTTTGATAGTACAGGTCCTGCCCAGATTATTGACAACTAGAAAGGAGGATTGGGATGCAATCTCGTCCTGTAAACAGAAACATGATGAAGATACTAGTGACTTCTATTCAAGATTCGAGAAATGTTTTATTATTAATAGTGGCCTCCAGCCAAGTAGCGAGTCGTACCCACATCTTTTTGTATCAAAGTTAGTCGAGAATTCCCTACCGTTAGTTAAAAATAGAGTGTACAAGGTCGAGAGTACATGGCAAGCAAATACGCCATCCCAGATGTTACAAATGTTACAATATCATCAGAACAGAATCAGAGAAGAACAAGATCAGGAACAAAAACGCATGAAAGACACAAAGATGAAAATGTTAGTAGCTCAGACAGTCCCATCCGACGGACACAGAAAGGGTACGACCCAGACAAGTCACACTGCAGCTCCCGTTAAAGGGACATGCAATTATTGCAAGCAGCCAGGTCACTACGTACACGAATGCCCAGTTCTGAAACATAACATAGCGACAGGTAAAACTAAAGAAAGACCGCATCCGCCTAGACAAGACCATAACCAGCATCAGTCTACACAGAATACACAGCCTATGCATGCTTCCTCGACTCCAGCACAGACCGTAGCAGTACCACAGCCACAGCCCATTGCCGCAACTCAGCAAGTTTCACAGCAGATGTACCAGTATGCCCAGTCTGCTTACCCCGAATATTCCCGATATACATGAAATAGCCTAGAGAGGGAAGGTGGCTTGCCTCTTATTGAGATTCCTGTAGATCAAGAAGGTCCTTATGTACACAGTCAAGTATTGGGAAAAGACAGAAAGTTTTTAATTGACACAGGGGCAAGTCGCACTACAATAAGTCATGATGAAGTTCCAGGGGCACCCCTCTCAGGCTCACAGAATGTTTCCCTGGGTTTTTCAGGACAGCCTATTGTAAATGAAGTATCCGAACCAGTCCCCCTGGCTGTGGGTCCATTATCACGCGTTACAGACCTGTTACTCACGAAATCATGTCCAGAAAATCTGTTAGGAATTAAAACATTGAAGGCTCTAGGAGCTATAATATGCTGTTCCCCGGAGGGAGTTAGACTCTTTCTGCGGGATTTCAAGGGTCATTATGTTTTGCGTGAGTTTGATGTCAGATTAAAAAATGTACCTGATTACTTGTGGGCAAAAGGCCCAACTGATGTAGGTTGTATGCACATTACACCATACCGCGTTACACTCAAGGCAGGTGTTGTATTACCCAGAATCAGACAATATAAGTTACCACCCGATGCTGTAGTGGCTTTACTGAAAATCATTGAAGAGCTCATTGCCCAAGGAGTGGTCGTCGAGACCGACTCCAATATCTGTAATTCACCCATCATTCCGATTCTTAAACGTACTGATCCCAATGCACCGCCAGTATACCGGCTGGTGATTGATCTTCGAGAATTGAATAAATGTATTATTCCACAGTATCCTGTGGTCCCCGATATCTCCTCTCTATTGACTGCTATTGATTCAGAAGCAGCGTTCTTTACTGTAATTGATCTCAAGAACGCCTTCTTCAGCGTGCCTATTGATCCAGAGAGCCAATATCTCTTCGGATTCAGTTTAAATGGACGCAGTTTCAAATTTTCGCGCGCACCTCAAGGATTCACAGAAAGTCCCAGCATCTATAGTCAAGCACTGAAAAGACAACTAGATTGTATTCAAATGCCAGTTAACACCGCTTTACTGCAATACGTCGATGATCTACTGATCACCGCACGAAGTGAGCCCGAATGTGAAAAAGCATCACTGACAGTTCTACACTTTCTGGCCGACAAGGGACACAAGGTGTCTCCTTCGAAGCTACAATTCTGTGTTCAGCAAGTTGTGTACTTGGGTCACTTGCTGTCCAAAGTGGGGAGACAGCTCACTCCCGATCGCATCCAGTTAATTGCAAATATGCCACAACCCCAGACACAAAAGGAAGTGCGGGCCTTCATAGGCCTCACCTCGTACTGCAGACAATGGATTCCCCAGTATGCATTTCTAGCCAAGCCACTCATCCAGTTAACGACACAGGAGGCAGCGACTTCGACTGCCCTCCCTTGGACTCAAGAACACACACAAGCTTTTGAAGACTTAAAGAAAGCCTTATGCCAAGCACCAGTTTTAGCAACACCATGTTACAGCAAACCGTTTACACTTTTTGTTACAGAACGTGACGGTACAGCGTTGTCTGTCCTCACTCAAGATCAAGCAGGTTCACATAAGCCTTGTGCTTATTTTTCTAGTACATTGGATTCAGTAGCCCAAGCACTCCCTGCGTGCTTAAAGTCAGTAGCAGCAACAGCGTTAGCAATAAGACAAAGTGATTCAATTGTTTTAGGTCATCAGTTAACAGTTCAAGTACCACATTCTGTAGAGGTTTTGTTAAACAGAACCCAGACTCAACACTTGACTATAGCACGACTGACAGGTTATGAATTAACACTATTCCAGCCACACATAGAAATCAGACGCTGCAGTATCCTGAACCCCGCAACACTATTACCAACAGTTATGACAGATCCAGCCTCACATGATTGTATAGAAATGATTAATGCAGTAACAAAGCCTAGACGAGATTTAACAGATGTCCCATTGACAAATCCAGACCTGACACTTTATGTGGACGGTTCATGCATGAGAACAAGTACAGGAGAATTAGTGGCCGCGTATGCCGTGACCACTGAAACTGAAGTTAAAGAAACACATCGTATTGATACACTGTCTGCTCAAGCAGCAGAGCTCATCGCTCTGACCCGAGCTTGTATACTAGCCAAGAACAGAAATGTTAACATATACACTGATTCCCGTTATGCCTTCGGAGTTGTACACGACTTCGGAGTCCTCTGGCAAGAACGAGGTTTCCTGACCTCTCATGGGGCCAAGATTCAACACGGTCCCCTCATTCAAGCACTGTTAGAAGCAATACATTTGCCCTCGGGCATATCAGTCATGAAGTGTAAAGCACATATTAAAGTTACAGATTCTGTTTCCCAGGGTAACGACCTGGCAGACCAGACAGCAAAACATACAGCACTGACTCACATCCAGATTACTGATGTGACAAAGACAATAGTACCGACAAAGTGTATGACAGTTAGAGATCCCGCCCTAGACGTAATTGACATTCAGACACATGCTACTCCAGATGAAATAAAGAAATGGACTGAACTAGGAGGGATTCAGACAGATCAAGGGTGGGTGACGAAGGGAAAATCTATATGGTTTCTCCCTGACTCAATGGTTCAAGTCATGATAAATACAGCACATAGCCCGGCACATCTAGGAGAGAAGGCGATGTTAGACAGTTTACAGAATCTCTGGTACAACAAACACTTACGAGCAGCAGCAAAACAGAAAGTGCGTACTTGCATGATCTGTTGTCAGTTCAATCCAGGTAAAAGCGTCCCTGTAGAGCAAGGAGGATTTCATCCTCCCGATCACCCTTTTGAAGTCCTCCAGATGGATTATATCCAGATGAACAGTTGTCGAGGTTTTAAATATGTCCTTGTAATTGTTTGTGCTCTGTCCCGCTGGACCGAAGCATACCCAGTCCCAGACTACACTGCTCCGACCACTGCCAGACAGTTGGTTCGTGAATTCTTCCCACGGTATGGTTTGCCCCGTGTCGTGTATTCAGATAACGGACAGCCGTTCTCGTCCGAGTTGATGAAACAGGTTTCCCTTTTGCTAGGATATCAGTGGAGGTTCCACTGTGTCCGACATCCCGAAGCAGCAGGCCTTGTAGAAAGGCATAATCAGACACAAAAAATCCGCCTTGCCAAGATCTGTCAGGAAAAAGGGGTCGACTGGATAGTCGCCCTGCCCGTGGCACTATTCTACATGAGAATGGTCGCCCATTCAAGATCAGGGCTATCCCCGTACGAAGTGGTCTTTGGCAGACCACCGAATATGTGGGGGACGCCCATTCCGAAGAAAATAACTGATGTTGATTGCAATATGTTGACAGATTACCTTGCCTCCTTGATGTCTGCACTCCAATCATGTCGTTCACAGGTTGCCGCAGCCTTCCCTGACAACACCGATGTAAAGGCGCATGAGGTCCGTCCTGGGGACCTGGTACTCGTCTGGAATTTCGACCGGAAAAGTCCGCTGGAACCCCGTTGGAAGTCTCCGAAGACCGTCCTCCTTACAACCAGGACCGCCGTGAAGATAGAGGGAAGAAAGGGGTGGGTCCATACGAGTCACATCAAACTTTGCAATGAACTAAAAAACGGACTAAAACAGGACTCTGACTCGTCCACCCCCACCAAAGACTGTGTTGAGGAAAAAGACTTTACCGTTACCGAACGAGAAAAGACTCCCCAAGAACTGTACCGTATGAAGCTCCGATCTAGCAAGTCAGACAGTTTAATTGTTTAAGTCCTCCCCTAGGTGAATCGGTTAAATAGTTTCTGACATGTATCCCCTAGATCGAGATAGAGAGAGAGAGAGAGAAGCAAAGAAACGTACATACTGCAAATCACTGCATAGTCACTGTATAGTGACGTTGTTAATAATGTTTTTTCTAAGTATTCTAATTATTATTGCCAGCATTCTGCTACCTATATATTGGCCTATTTTCAGGCGTGAACAATCTGTTTACAATGTCTCTGCTGAACACACTTTTAGTGAACTTCCTGCACATGAACTCTCTTACAGACTTGCGCTGCGCAACAATACATTCATTAGTATGTTACACCACTCCCATCAGACAAATAATGCTACAGACTGCTGGATATGTGGCCGACTCCCTCCCTACCAGAATTACAAGGGAGCTCTGCCCCTCTTTCCGTACCCGTTCACTCACAATGGCTCCTGTGGAGCATGGTTTAAAATAATTAATGCCTTAGATCCTGATATTGCTGTTTTCGATGGGGGCTGGGTTTGGGGAAACTTGAACTTAGTCCTGCTCAACGTCTGTTATCCTGATAAAGAGGGACTTCCCACTCGAATAGGAACTGATCTAGAAAATGAAGTATATGGATTAGGTAATTACACAATTAGCCTTATGATCCTTACTGTTGAATCCGAAGCTGCTCCAGTTCTGCCCCATATGTTAGTATTACCAGTCACAGGTGAACTATGTGTTAGCAAGAAAGGTTCAGTACACGTAGGTCATAGTAAATGCACTACTGTGGTCGAATTCAGTGACCATGGTAAATCGTCCTTTAAAGCTACCAGTCACTCCTATTTTGTTTGTGGTCATACCGCATACATACGTTTGCCTCCAGATTGGGATGGTACCTGTTATATTGCATTCCTTCTGCCACCTGTTTTTCTAGCTCCCCCAGATTATCATAGAAATACGAATCTAGTGCAGAATAGACCCTAAAGAGATATTCCACTTGTCGACTACACAGAAACGGCATGGGAACAGTACACTGATTTCAATAAAGGATTCTTTTTCTTTCTAGGACCTGTCCAAAACAGTAAATTAATACGTAGATTAACTAGAACACTCGAAGCAGTAGTACATGAAACTGCCTCCGCCTTAGGTAACTTAACAGAGGAGCAATCTGCTATACGGGTTGTTGTCCTTCAAAATCGTCTTGTAATTGACGTCATCTTGGCAGATAGAGGTGGAGCCTGTAAGGTCATCGGGTCAAGTTGCTGCGTTTTCATCCCACAAAACGCACCATCTGTCTATCAAGCTATTACCCGTCTGCATAAAATTGCAAAACAGATACATCAGAATCCAGGCACCTGGACTTGGTCCGGTTGGTTCTGGACTACGTTAACAGCTTGGGGATGGAAGATCTTATCATTCCTAGGCATTGGCCTTGTTATAGTATTCAGCTGCTGCCTGTGCCTACAGTGTGGGCCAGCGATATGTGGACTGTGTGCCACATCGTGCATTGAACATTCCAGTTGTCTCTCGAACAGTCAAAGAAAGAAAGATGAACATATAATGTTACAAGAACAAACCGATCGATTTATGAGGATCGATATATCATGAAGGGTCCGTAGGGAACAAGGAGGGAATGAGGTAATATAAATTTTATGGTCAAGTTGTGTTCCCTAGCGAGTACCCCACCGACTCCGTGTACGAGTTAAAGTGCATGTAACTTCCCTCCTATGTCAGCTATGAAGACGCAAATACATTTGCGTCCAACGTTAACATGTCCTCTTTCAGACCCACCATGAATGGGTTGAATGGTCCGTTCCTAAGTATGATATGCCAACGTCTTTTTGTAGTGTACTCCTATGTTTTTCAGCCCTGGCTGAAGTAGGCCCTGAATCTCTGCCACCGAGCCTCTTTTCTGGCTTCTGACTCCGAGAAATCTCTGCCCAGGCAGCCCCCGTACCCGTGAACTCTGACTTACTTCTAGCGCGGCCCTCCGTGCTTGGCTCAGCCTGCTGCCTGCCAAGATTGACTATAACCTTCGAGTTATCTGTTTTCCTCTCCGAAAATACATTCCTTCCTGCTAGCTTCAGTAAACATCCTTCCTCAGCTGCAGGGCTAAAGGGCCGACCTGTCTCTGTGCAAGTAATTCATAGCTTCGTTGCCATGCTTCCATGGAAGGCCCCATGCCCCACGCCTCTCATACAGACACTCAGGCGCTTATACACGCACTCACAGCAAGTATAGAATAGCTTCTGCTCTAGAGACCTTTCTGCCCAGATAGCTTAGTTCCTAAAACATCAGATATCAGATATGATAGAAGCACAAGTTGATCTGACATGCCAGACTTCTGTCTCTTTCCGTCAGTGTAAATGTCAAGTCCCCTGCACCCCTCCAATTACACGTCATGCAGCTGCGCGCGCGTCCAAGTTTCCGATTTCTGCTGACATTGCCACATTTTCTGTTAGTGCCACCCCTTTGTGACACCTATCAGTGACGTTTCCAGAACACACCTCTAGTTCACGCCTCTTGATTACGCACATGTACACGTGTATCTTGTTATCTTGTCTTCTCTCAGCTGTTACGCCTTCTATACTGTTTCCAATGATGCAAAATAAGTATATAAGCTATGTACTGTTAATAAAATGTAGCGCTCTATCCCTTCTGACACCCTGTGTGGTGGTCAGAACATGATATCCTGGCCAAGACCATTCCTTTTTAAGGAATAAAACCCCTTAGAACTCTCACACCACGGACTCTGTCTTTTTTCATCCGATCTGAGTTATTATTGATTAAGTACTTACCTGCATAGAAATTAAGAGAGTAAATTAATTATTTACGTCACACCATTGCCATAAATACTTACCTGCACGTCAAGGGACATTAGGAGAGACAAGTTTCACACCGAGAGTAGCCCTGCTCTGTTTCTTTTTCCTCTTCTGCAGGTACAGCAAGAATTGGGAGAGCCTCCAACACTGAGTAGCCACCACTTCTGCCCCACAGTCCGAGTACACAACTTCTGCCTGTGTCCCCTTGGCTTAGGAGTCCCTATGAGCTGAACCCCACATTGGGTTCAGCCAGAAATTTCCCCAAGTCCCCCCATGCCGACACGACCAGCACCTCTGCACCCAGACACCCCAGGGCAGTTAGTCCTGAACTGCTGGTGGTTTCCTGGACCTTAGGCCCTAAGCCCCTTAAACCCTAAAGGGTACCTTCTACAACTGTTTGCAAGTTGCTTATGCAGTACATGTCTTTTCCTCCCACAGGATAACATAACCCTGTTGAAGCCTCATACCATAAATCTGACAGCTGTGATTTATTTTTTTGTTTATTGATTTTTTCATTATTGCATTTCACCTAAGGTTACATAGTTTTATTACATTTCCAACTTGACTCCGTAATTCTCCCTGAGTCGGTTTGTAGCAAAGCATTGCCTAAACTAAACATCAGGACTTTACTCAGTATTGAGATAACAGCTTTGCTAACCTGCTGAATATATGACAGTGTTATTTGTGGCATAACATTGGTCTAACAAGAAAAGAAAATAACATATTGACTCCGGTTCACAACATTGTAACATTAAAACAGTGCGACATGGTACACATCCTATATCATCCTATTATTGGGCCTGGCAGTTTGCCTGCATGCAGCGCTTAATTGTTTATTGACAGAGTTGGGTGTTACCCACTAGGTTCCTATTCCACCACTGCGTTTGCTGTGTTATTTCACTCGGACAAATACCAATAAGGGACACTACTTTCGCTTCCCTATGCGTTCTGCTGAGCACGCCATAAATGTTTTGGCTTGACCTTTTGTGGTTTAGCTTATCAGTTAGGTTCTGGCTCGCGCTTCACCCAGGTGCGTTATAGTGTTCCTCAGCCTGGTTAAGCCAGATCGCATGGAAATCTATCAGAATTGCATCCCAGCTTGCCACGAGCAACTGTTTACGAATTTCTATTGCATCTTCATGACGCAGCGCTATACTCTCTGCCTGCGCCCAGCAGAACATCGACCAAAACCAGGAACTCTCTGCAGGAGGCTCAGAGGATTTCCAGCATTGCGTGATCAGGAGCTTCACCACTATGAGCCGTAGGTCTATTTATAGGGAAGTCACCTTGTTTCTGCCAGACATATGGTACAGTCCCAGAATGAATGCTTCCCATGTCCAGTGCAGTGTGCGTTCAATGCATTGCGTTAAGGTCATGATGACCGCTTTCCAGTATGGTTGTATATCTGAAGAGGACCAGAGCATGTGGAACCGGTCACTTCCCACGTTCCCGCACATTGGGCAGTTGGTGGCAGCGCGACTAAAATATTTATTTAGTTTGGCTGGTGTCAGGTAGGCCCTGTGCGCAATGTAATATTGGATGAGCCTGAACCTTGCGTTTCGGGGGATGCGGGTGGGACCTACGAGAATTGCCATCCATTTACGCTCAGTACTGGGACGCTGTAAATCTGCATCCCAGTGAGCTCGCAAGGAGCTCAACTGTGGCGTTGTATGCATCCTCAGCGATTCCGCAAACCACTTCACGAGATGACGGCCTGAACCTATTTGATGTAAATAGTGTATGGTTAAGTGCTTGGCCAGTTCCTGCGCTGTTACCCCACGTCACCTGCAACGTGCGTATCACCACCGCATGCCGAAGAAACTGGCCCTGTGGTAGACCCGAGTCCTCAGCAAGCACATCAAAAGGCAAGAGTTGCCTTTCACTGTAAAAATCTCCTGTTGTTAGGATACCGGATTCCTCCCATTGCAATAGTTCCGCACACGTGATAGCACAGTGCCTTCTGGTGCCCACTATAGGGAGGGATGGTGCAAATGGGATCACACTACGTGTGATTCTCTCGCTGCGGCGGAAACAGTAGTGAGCTACCTCCAACAGCAGGTGGGCTGGCAGCCTGGCCTTCCCGCTGGGAGTGAATAGTTCAACCACTTGGGATCCGTGAGTCCTGGCACCTGAGATGCTCGGTCTTCCAGATGGCGCGCACTCAGTCATCTTGATCCCACTAGAGCTGGGCCGCGGGATAGTACTACTCCATGTTTGGCAACAAGAGGCCTCCGTTAGTTGGCAAGGGGTACATTTTGGACAAGGGAACTCTACTGTGCGACCCGTTCCAAATGAATTTCCTCATGTCCTGTTCTAGGCCTTTGAACAACGCCGGCTTAAGACAATGTGGCAAATTCACAAAGTGGTACAGAAGGCACGGAAGCACCACTATCTTTAATAGCGCAATTCTTCCCATGACCATCAGTGGTAATGTGCCCCAGAATGTCATCTGCGCTCGTAGTGCAGTGATGGACGTGTCAGGTTGCCCTCGAATAAGTCTGCGGGATCTCTATGTATGAGTATCCCAAGACATCAGAAAGTGGACAATTGCCAGTGCACCAGCTTGCTATTGATGGGCAGATGCGGGTGCGAAGTGGACTCAGAGAAGGGGTACAGGCATGATTAGTCTCAATTCACTCAGAGCCCAAGACGGCTGCGAACTCTAATAATATTCTCTCCACCCTCGCACAGGGCAACCTGACATATTTAAGTTATATGAGCAGATTGTCTGCATTTAATGAAACCCTGCGCAAGCCATCGCCAAGAGGGATTCCAATTTCTCTTGTGATTTACGCAATGCCTTGGCCAAAGACTCGATAGCTAGCGCAAACAGAAGCAGGGAAGTGGGCAGCCCTGACGAATACCGCGCTCAATAGGGATCCGGTCTAACAAGTATGGGCCAGTTTTGACTCTGGCCACAGGTTGAGTGTAAAGCAGCTGAGCACGGCTCAAAATCTCATCATCCAGGTCATATTTGTGCAGCGCAGCGAATAAAAAGACCCAATCCAGGGTATCAAACGCTTTTTCTAGATCGAACACTAGGCACCCTAAGTGTTCTTAGACAAACCTGGAGTAGGGCGCCACTCTGAAAAAGCGGCGCTAATTCAGCGACATACTACGGGTGGGTACAAACCCGTTTTGGTCTGGATGGATGAGCTTCGGAACCAATGGTGCCAGTCTGCATGCCAGAATTTTGGCTAGTATTTTATAATCCGTGTTTAAGAGTGCCAGCGGGCGATATGAACTGAGTAACTCCACATTTCTATTTGGTTTCGGTAGTGATACTAGTAATGACTCTTGTAGTGTGCCAGGTAATGTCCACGACTCCAGTGCACTACGGTTCATATTGAGGAGCTGTGGCGCCAGAGCCTGCTGGTAGGCTCTATAGTATTCAGTAGGGAAATCATCAGGCCCTGGCGCTATGCCCGTGGCTAGCAATCGTATTGCTTCATGTATTTCCGGCAATGCAAATTATTTGCTCAGGTCGTCTCGCTGCTCGGCTGTAATTTGCGATAGAGTCAGCAGGGAGAGGAAGGCACCTGGTTCTGGTGCTCCTTCACTGTGTGCGGATCTGCACACTTTGGTGTAGTGCATTGTGAATTCAGTATGTATGTCATGTTGTTAGGATTTGCCTGTTAGCCAACTCTAACCATATTATGGGCGATTGCGCCTGTTCTTGCCTGATCATACGCGCAAGCAACCTGCCTGCCCTGTCCGCTGCTGCATGTGACGCGTAATTTAAGCAGTGCAGTCTCTCCTGAACTTCTGCATGTTTTTGCTTCTGCACATTTATTACATGTTGTATGTCTCTGCCATGCGCCAAGTCAGCTTCTAATCTTGTTAAGGTATTCTCAATAGTCTTACTTCACTGTCAAGTTGCCTTTGAACAAACCAGCTTAAGTTCAGGCACTGTACCCGGACCATTGCCTTGTCCGCATCCCATAGCAGCCCTACGTCAGTCGCCGAGTCAGTATTCACTGCAAAATATGTATCTATCGTCGTGCCTACTGCCTCTCTGAATTGGGGGTCCTCCAGAGTCAGAGGTTGCAGTCTTCATATGCATGTAGTTGGTCCCTCCTCATCTCGTCGCAACTGTATCACATGGGGGTTGTGGTCTGAGTGGGTTTTACCCAGGTAATCTGCACCTACGCATTGCGCCAATATTGGCTGGCTCGCAGCAAAGTGGTTAATAGGGACATGTAGGGCATGTAGGTGGGAGTAATAAGAGTATAAGTGCAACTGTGGGTTAAGGGCCCTCCATACATCCGCCAAACCTCTGCGGTGCATCTACACTCTCAGCCCACGTGTGTTGGATGTTGAGGCCGCCTGCAGCAGCGGTGGGAAGGATCTGTCTAAGATAGTGTCAAGTAAGGCATTAAAATCCCCACCCAGCAGATAGGGGATGCTGCACCAGCGCGACCGCGAACGCCAGCCAGATCCCACTTTAATTTGTGTTTGGAGTATATATAGAACACAATACTTGGAGCTTCCCCATGGGTCAATTTTGGTTTCTTCTGGTGTGAATGGTGTCCCTAGCCTAATCCAAATCAGGTCCCCCATGGCAAAAGAGGAGTATCCCATGGCTAGTATCTGCTTTTCCATCTTTGCTGGAGCTTGCAAATCTCTGGCTTTGCTATGGGCGTCTCTTGCAGGAGCACTATTTGCGCTTTATGTCACTTGAGATAAGCATAAATGGTATATATCTGCGGGCTGGCATGTGTAGTCCCATGACATTTCAAGTGATTACGTTGATGTGTGGCATGTGGTATGTGAATGAGATAGCGCATGCAGTATGACATGCTTAATTTGAGACTGTCGTGTAGCGCATTATCAGGGGGTGGAGATTGCATTTCCCGTTTCTGGATGTTCATGTGTATGTCACGTCGAGGAGATATTAAAGGGGCGGAGCCATGTACAACTTTACTGGGGTAGAGCAGAGGAACAATGGGTATCTGCCATCTGATCAATGCCATGTGGCAACGATCAGCAGCGTGCGCCTATTCAACCATGTCAGGGGGAGGGAGTGGCCGGATTTCGTGTGCAATAGGTGTGGGGACATTACGGACCCATATTACATGGATGTGATCATGTGCTGCACCTCGGTGTACAAGTGTATCTATTGATAAAGGTTGATGTGGGTACACGGGTGCCGGCGCGACCTAGCGCGCCCTAATTATATGCTGGCCAGGGCTCCCTATGGGGCACGTATATACCGCAGCAAAGTGGACATGTAGGCTGACACATTTACCCATGTGTGAGTCTCTTAATTAAAATAGGTCATTGCATTAAGTCATCATTGAAGAAATGAGTGAACCCATCCCTGACCACCCGTAGGCGAGCCAGAAATATGAGGGGGTATTTCATATTCAGTTCTCTCATGCGCCTCTAGACTGGATGAAATGTACTACGCTGTTTCTACACCCCCATGAGATAGTCTGAAAAGAAAAAGACCTGGGAATTGTCCACTTTGATCGATTCCAATTTTCTAGTTTCGCGGAAGACTGTATCCCTATCTTTGAAGTTCAGGAGCCGGAATAGGAAGGGGCGAGGTCTAGCTCCCGGGAGAGGATGGCCAGTCAGCACGCTGTGTGTCCGCTACACCGCAAAGTGCACAGAGAGGGAGTCCGCCGGCAGTAGGGACATCAACCAGGCTTCGGTGTATGTAGGCGTGTCTTTGCCCTCTACGCCCTCCGGCAGCCCCACCACTTGGACATTGAACCTGCGGGAACGGCACTCCGCATCGTCCACCCTGCGTTCCAGCGAACGCAGACTCACTGTGAGCTCGCCAACTTCCACTGTCAATGCCTTGGGGATTGGGGCGACAGTTTCCCTTGCTAGCTCAACTACTCTCCCGACTAGCTTCTTATGGTCCGCATGAAGGAGCGTAAAGTCGGACGTGACTTTATCGATACAGCTTTCTAATGACGCCCTGGTCTGTGTCAGAGTTTTACAAATGCTCGCTACTGCGGAGGACTGAATCTATTTTAGATTCCAATGTAGAGGACCTGAATGTGTCTGGGTGTTCAGCTGGGTGGACTGGCTGTGTGGGGTCTGGTGTTGGCTGCGTGCGGGTGGTGCTTGACACTGTTTTGGGTTGGCCCATCATGCACTGTTGAGTGCTCAGTGCCTGCCGGACATCTGGCTCTGCGCTAGAGATTTTGTGACCTCACTGGAGCCCAGCAGGGCTTTCTGCTCATGGTGCGCCAAGCGTCCTCTGCTGCCCTCCGCTGAACTGGGCGGATGCCGGCCAATGGGGGCCTAGTCCTCTGTCCTGGGGAGTCCTGCGCTTTGCAATTCTGCTTGGCGATGACTCCTCCTACCTTGCTCGCAGTTTGCTCTCTGTGGGATCACTGGTCTGTGCTTTACATTTGGGGCCCAATTTAATTATGGCTCATGAGTGATCAGGCCCGTTCAGGTCCCTGCACATGAGTGGGAGGCAGGAAGCTATCTGAGCGTCCAGAGCAACACTCCCGGTACCACTGAGCGGGGCTTGCTATGTTCTGTGGCTCTTGTGGTGCATACGATCTGTGTCTGGTGCTGCTCATCACTAACCTGGAGTGCTAACGGCTAGCGATGGCCCAGCTTCTGACCTCGGGGCATCCCGCCATCTGCGTTGCTATTTGGCGGTTATCTTTCTGTCCGGGTTTGCGCTTTGCGCTTGGTGTTCATTTCAGGTACGGCTAGTGGGCAATCAGGCCCATCTAGGCCTCTTCGCATGGGAGGCAGGCAGGCAACAGACTGTACATTCGGGGCAGCACCCCCCGGCTCCAACAGGTGGGGGCGCCTTGACCCGCGGATCCTGTGTTATGGTCTATGCGCAACAGCGGTATGGGGGAATCCTCACCTCTCCACAAACTCACGGTGGCAAAGGGCTCAGCAGCGATCATGTCACAGACTCCCCAGATGCTCGCAGCTCTGGCCGCATGTCTCCTCCACTTGGGCACAATATATCAGCTCCTCCGCTACTGGCGCTTGGCTGGTACAGTTTGGCACATTACCAGGAGCTCCTGCTCCGACGTGGTGCTCTGCCTAGACCTTGACTCTACACTTACGGGGCCTCACCCCATGCCACCAGCGCGCGCAAGGGTCCGCAGTTAGCAGCTGCTTACTGACCACCGTTCACTGGGGCCCCACTACCCTAGGCTCTGTGACTGCTCTCCCCGCTCGCCGCTCTTGGTCACTCGCAACTCTAGCGATTTCAGGCCTCAGGCAATCATTCCGCACCCACTGCCTCTGCTATGCGCCGCAGCTTGCGGGGACAGCAGTGTCACCCGGCTCCCATCTTCTGCATGTTGCGGCTCCTCTGCATCTGTCTCCTTGGTGCACTCACGGCCACCACAGGGAACCCGGTCAGGGCCGCAGCCCGCGCCTGGCCCGCCGTAATAATTCAAACAGACGCATTTCGGCTGGCGGCTGTTTTTAGGCCCTCAAAGTCACACCGTGCGGACCCCTGCAGTGCAAGAAGTCCGGCAGGCTTGTTGGGCAGCTCAATGTCGCTTGGTGGCACTCGATGTCACTTGGTGGCACAGGATAATTGTAGGATTGCTGGGTCGATGGATGAAGCCCCTCAGAGTGCGTCCACCATCTTGGCTGGCTGGCGATGGCCCCCACATAACATGACATACATAACATGTAAAGTACTTACCTAATCCTGAAGATCTTGGTGCCTAAAATTATATAAAAATCTATGTTATTTTTCTAAATTGATCTTGAGTTTCTTATTGAGTGTGTGTCTCAATTATTGACTCTCTGTACAACAACTGTTTAACACTACCCTCTGATAAACTAACATAAATCGAGGATTTAGGATTATTCATTTATATCCTGTAAAACAAATAAGGGTAATCTGTAATTTTTGCATGGCATGCCCTTACATTTGCACTACCACATATAAAGCCAGCTTCCTACATGTGACGAGCATAAAGGATATCCCGATAGGTGAATGTGAGAACTTGAAGCCTATGTACGTACAGACACTAAACTGCACACTGAATCATAGCAACTGACTAGATCTTAGAGCATCAGGTAAAATGTACACGCATATAAACTGGCGACAGAGCACATATATACACAAAATAGACCTGTGACACTAGAGGATTCAATATGATAACGTCACAACACGCTGTGAAATAGAATTGCAACCCCCTAATAACATGGTTGACGTCAGTGACCTCACGAAGTATTATAACAATACAATGTCGAGTATTATTGGGGACATAGCCCTGTTAAAATTCAAAAGGATTGCTGACAAAGACAAAAACCCTTGGTTGCACAGTGCCCTAAATGAAGAAAAATGCTCACTCAGACTTACAGAGCGAAAAGGGCGACAACACCATTCATCGCCCTATTTAATCCAACTAAGACAGTCTAGGAAAGCCGTACAATAAAAGCATTCTAAACTCAAAAAAAGACTTCTTCAGGAAAGAACTTGATAACGCAAGAAACAGACAGAGGAAACTATTCGATCTGCTAAAAGATAAATCCAATAAATCTGCCAAATCTGCACCAGCTACTATGAAAGCGATCTTAAGCAGTGAAGACTTCTCCTCCTTCATGGACAAAGCTAATCCAATGGAGGTGGAGCTCAAAAAAGCAGCTGAATGCCCTGAAATAATTAAGAGCACCTTAGATGAGCATCAATATCAACCAGATTAAAAAAAAACTAAAAATAATGCTCGATGGTCAGAATTCAAGCCGGTCGGTGAACTAGACATTCCGAAGATCATTTCGACCAATAAACATAACTATCATTACAATGATCCCTTTACCTGCAAAGTGTTGCTCCTCAATAAACCATCTGCTCATCCTATCATGGACAAAGGTCATCAACGCTTCGTTGGCACAAGGCACAATACCGGACTGTCTGAAAACAGGGCAAGTTACTCCAATTTAAAAAAAAACAACAGAGAACCCCTCTGACCCCAACAATTTCAGAACAGTAACAAACATTCCCATGCTAGCCAAAGTACTCGAAAAATGTGTACAACAACAATTGAGACATCATATCTCGGAATTCAATCTGTTAAATGACTTCCAATCAGGATTCAGACCAAACCACAGTATGGAAACAGCTATTCTGCACATCGTGTATGACGCTCTACTTGCCCTTGACCAAAATGAAACATGTCTCCTAATCCTGCTTGACCTTTCGTTGGCTTTCGACACAGTAAACAATGCCAAAATACTGGATCGCATGAAAAACAGAATAGGATTAGAAGGTACAGTCCTAAAATGGTTTAGCTCTTTCCTAGAGAACAGATCGCAAAAATTCATAGTCAACCAAACATTATCAGTTTCATCCAGAAATATAATCGGGAGTTCCTCAGGGCTCCACACTATCCCCCGCGTTATTCAATCTGTGCGTAGAGCCACTCACGGAAACATTACAACGAGCAAACATTTCTTTACACATGTAAGCAGATGACACTCAGCTGTACATCAAAGTCACATTGACAGAAGCGATAGGTATCATGAACCAGGCACTAATGAGAATCATTCATTGGCTAACCAGCAACCACCTGAAGCTTAACCCACATAAAACCGAATTCCTGCTGATCTCGCCCCAGAAAAACACTATGAACATATTAGAGTGGACCAATCTGATCACGGCATTAAAGTGTACTACGAATATTGTTGATTACACCAAATTCTTGGGAATTATTCTGGACAAAAACTTGAACATGCTATCACATATTAACACAATGGTTTGCTCTTCACACTGTATTGCATTCCCTACATTGCACAGTTGCAAGTCTTTTTCAGTACGTATTCTGCCTTGCGTTGATTTGTACAGTCTCACGTTCTCCGATTTGCCCTGATTGCATTTACTGGTCATGTCTTACATCTCCTTGTGCAGCTCCACAGTTACTACTCTCCCCCATGGGTTGTGCCCTCCTGTGGCCTGGCACGTGGTGCGCTCTCACCGCCTGCTTGAGCGCTTCCCCCTTTGAGTCGTACCTGCCAACCAGGCCTGCATGCTTAAACATAGACACTGTGGAGGGTTTGTGGCGGCTCCAGTGTTCTGCTGCTAAATATTGCTCTTACATGTTTCATCATTGACATTGTACTGTGCTTATTGCTTGGCTATTTGTGCTCAATCTGTTAGGCTACTCTCCTACGTGTTGTTTGGCTTGCTCTGTCTCTGTTCGCTGGTTACTGATTGAAGGTCAACCTATTGCCCCACTGGCCCCTCCCTCCTCTACCATGATGTACCTCTGGTTGTTCTTTTTAATGCTCTGCATATATTGCCTACTGTGGGGCCTTGCCCTCTGGGCCCTGCCTGCTATTTGGTCGCTTGCGCGCTTTTCTCGCCCTGTCCGGATTGTGGACCTCTTCGGGCTTCAAACTGGGGTGTCTGCCTCCTCCTCCCGCCTTGACGGCATGCCTCTGCCCTTCCTCTCCCTGCTCCTTGTGCGTGCTGCGCCCCCTTGCACGCCCCCTTAGCTTGGCTACATGATTGGGTCCTCTGCACCGCTCCTCCATTGCTGATGTACTTTGCAGGTCCTGGAATATTCGGGGCTAGAATGACCACGAAAAGCCCGACTGATTCTCTCTCATTTACAATGGCACAAAGTGGATATATGCCTTTTGCAGGAGACGCATCTGCTGCCGGGTAACGTCTCTAAACTTCATTCCCAGTACTGGGAGGAAGCCCACTCCGCCACCTACTCGTCCTATGCCAGGGGAGTTTCCATTCTGATAAGGCGAGGTCTCCCATGGGAGACTGCCCTAGTGTTCCTGGATCCTGACGGCAGGTACGTGATTCTTCATGGCATGCATTTTGCACAGCCTGTCACTTTCGCTGCGGTCTACTGCCCTAATTGCGATGACGCAGAATTTTTTCCACACGTCTGGCACCTTATTTCTTCCTGTGGTCCTGCGGCCGTCCTGTGGGGTGGTGACTTCAATGTTGCTTTGTTCGCATCCTTAGATCAGTCAGGATCTCACTTGTCTCATCCGCGTGCTGCTGCAGCTCTGTTATCCATATTAACTGACAATGCTCTCCACGATGCCTGGCGTCACTCTCATCCTGACGTGTGGGAAGGCACCTGGGTGCTGGTCGCGCATTGACTTCTGGTTGGCATCGCCGGATGCCCTGTCTTGGCTTGCTGGCGCGGTGCACATGGCTCGCACTTTTTCTGACCATGCGCCGGTTCAGATTCGCCTTCGTTCTCCTCACTCTCCGTATCGGCCTTTACCTGGCGTCTCCAACCTAATGTCCTTCGTGACCAGGTTTTCTGAGCGGAAATCCAGACAGCGATTACTAATTATTTTGATCTCAACGCGGGCACCGTGGACTCTGCGTCCACCCAATGGGAGGGGTTTAAGGCCGTCAGTCAAGCCGAATGTATCTCTAAACAGGCCGCGTTATTCGCTCAATTCATGCCTCTTTGGCGAAGCTCGAGGAGGAAATCAAAGCTCTAGATGCTGCCCAGACGGCTGGTCCCAGTTCTGAGACGCTAGCTCTTTTACGTCAAAAACACACTGTATTCTCTGATAAGGCGGAGCGTGAACTGTCCTTCCTGGGCAGGGAGGGTCGGGCGCGTCGCTTTGGAGAGGGGGACCGCCCAGGGCGTACGCTCGCCAATCTCCTACGTCCTCCGCATGCTGCGTCTTATATCATGGCCTTGAGTGATGGCGGTACGGACAGGACTACCTCCCCGGTGGAAATACAATCTTGCTTTCTCGACTTTTACTCCCAGCTCTATTCCGCTGGCGCTCCCCTGCCGCTTGAGGCGTTCGACCAATATTTCGATTCTATAGCGCTGGTTTGGCTGGCGGACTGCCACCGCAAATTCCTCGATGAACCATTCTCCAGGGAGGAAATATTGGCAGCCTTTAGTAGTCTACCTGGCGACAAGGCCCCTGGACTGGATGGCCTGCCAGCCTCGTTTTATAAGACATTCGCCAATATCTTGGAGCCACATCTGGCGGCAATGTACAATGACTCATTCGACAATGGCTCTTTTCCACCTTCTCTGCGCGAGGCATTAATAGCCCTGCTTTTCAAACCCGACAAGCCTGCTGACTGTCGCAATTCATACCGCCCCTCTCCTTAATCAATATCGACAACAAAATCTTTGCCAAATTGATCGCTTCCCACCTCCTTTCACTCACGCCCATCATTGCCCTTCCCGATCAATCTGGTTTTATTCCCGGAAGGTCTACCCCGCATAATCTTCGCACCATTTTTTAGGTCCTGTCCAAATTAACCCTAATCTACCAGCCGTCGCTGCCTTGCTGGACGCCACGAAGGCGTTTGATACGTTGGAGTGGCCCTTCTTATTTTATATCCTGCCACGAACGGGCTTTAGTGACATCTTTTTGCGCAAGGTCAGACTCCTCTACACCAGCCCCACGGCATGTCTCAGTGTAAACGGCCTGGTCTCAGACCCTATTCCCATTGCCAGAGGTACACGTCAGGGATGTCCGCTGTCGCCAATGCTTTTTGCTGTGGCGCTAGAGTCCCTGGCTGCCAGATTGCGACAGCACCACACTCACAGGGGCATTGGGTTCTCATCCCGGTCCCTGCTAGTTTCAATGTATGCGGACGGCGTCACGTTGTATATTCGTCATCCTCAGGAGAACCTTAGTCCTTTGGTCCGGTAGATCATTCGCTTTGCAGGGCTATCGGGCATCCAGGTGAACTGGAGCAAGTCGGTTCTGTTGCCCTTGACTGATGTTACTGCACCACTCTCATCGGACTTTCCTTTCGTGTGGGCCTCTGGCCCCACGCGTTATTTGGGCATCTGGCTTAGCAGGGATCTGGATGAACTTTAGAGATCAAACTTTGGGTGTGCGGTGGACTGGTTGTAATGCAGGATTCCATTGTGGAGCCGACTTCCGCTGTCCTTGGCGGGCCATAATGCAATCGCTAAAATGGTTGTACTCACTAAATTTCTTTATCTGTTTTTAAATATTCCTATCCACCTACTTGCCTCTTCTTTCCCAAATTATGCTCCCTGATCATTTCGTTGGTCTGGGCGGGTAAACAGCCAAGAGTGGCTTATGATATTCTTACCCTACCCATGGCTGACGGCGGAATGGGCGCCTCTTACGCCTTTTGCGCTCAGGCCAGTTACCTGCACTTCTGGATCCACCCCTCTCCTTATCAGCCTCATGTCGCGGTGGAGACAGATGTGGTGTCTCCCTGGCCCCTTTCTACAGCTCTGGTGCACCTGCGGTGCGCCCTCAGGCTGAGGTCGACACGGTTGAGACGCCTCGATGGGCCTGGTCTGGCCTGCGCCGGTTCGCTGGCGCTCCCCTGCTTTCTGCCAACTCTATGCCCATTGTGAACCACCCGGATTTTCCCTCACTTCATGCCTCTAGCATGTCCGTGTGCGCGAGACGCTTGGGCCTAACAACGATCGCAGATCTCTACCCAGAGAATACCTTCTATACGCACCCTGGCGCCTCAGGGTTGCCAGACTCGCTTCTATTTTACTCGTTGCGTGCCTCGTGCTGGAAGTTACACCCTACCTTCCCTCAGTCCTCACCCAGCATGCCAGCTCTGGATTTCATTTACACCTCCTCGACCCCACATAAATTAGTCACCAAATTATACGCTCTTACCTTGGGGTCCGCCCCTATCTCTTCGGACCGTGCTCTGGAGGCATGGGGTGCTTATCTTGGTACCGACATCTCGCTGGCGGATTGGTTTTACTGCTGTAATCAGACAAAGAAGCTGTCGCCCAACTACCGCCTCCGGTTGATCCATTTTAAATATTTGCACAGGCTGTACTGCACCCCGGTGCAGCTCCATAGGGTCTGCCTTACTCCTGGTGATAACTGTTTGCGTTGTGCTGCACATGCAGCAAATTTTGCTCATCTTGCCTGGCTCTGTCCTAGGGTTTCGGAATTTTGGGGGGCGGTGTGTTCCACAATTTCTGACATCACTGGCGCAGCGGTACGCCCGGATCCACCTGTGTGCCTTCTTGGTTTCGTCAAGTTCTGTCCTGATGTCTCTCGCCGACTCATTGCGATGCTGCTGGTCCTTGCCAGGCGTAGGGTGGCCATGTGCTGGGGCCGCCGTCCTGCTCCCAGGGTTGAGTGTTGGCTGGAGGACGCCTCGCGGTGCCAGACCCTCCTATCAGAATTCTAGGATTTAATGCCTGCTAGGTCCCGACCTGTTGACATCTGGGGCCCTTTGGTTACCTACTTTCTTTCCCGTCCTCGGTCCAGTGGCGCTGCCTCTCCCGCGCTCCCCGCCGGCCCTGGGTCCATGGCGGTCGACGGCATCGGTTAGTGACCTGCTTCCCCCCACCCTGCCTCGTGTGCCACTCCCCTCGCTCCCTTCGATCACCCCTGCTGTTTCTGTGTTGTGCTGTTTCCTCATGAGGGAGGGACCATGGTGAAATGGAGCTGCGGAACTAAATTTGTACATGATTCAAAGTGCCGACAGTCATCTCTTTGTAATGTAATGATTGACCTGCTTCTTGCTTTATGTACTATTGCACTGCGATACTGCACACTGTACTTTATCTTCTTTGATTTTTTCAATAAAGGTTTGTCAAAAGCAAAAAAAAAAAAACATATTAACACGATGGCAAAAAACTGAAACCATTCTTAAATAAGTCAGACCTCTAGACAGCAGTTCAGGCACTTGTCATATCAAGGATAGAGTATTGGTGCACAACTCTGGCTGGTCTCCCGAAGATCTCCTACTGAAACCAGCCCATTTTTGTAAGAAAAGTACTTATGACCAAGCGTTCTCTAGTGCAGCTCCTAGAATTTGGAACGCTCTCCCTCCTAACATTAGAAGAATCCCATCCATCTCTGCATTCAAAAATGAAGTAAAATCTTATTATATGTGTAAACACCTATTTTCAACAAAAAGATTATGCTGTTCCTCTAAATTGAGAGACAAAACACAAGGAGCTATGAACCAACCTGACCACTAAGGTTCAAAGTTGGGAATCCATTGTATTGGATTATAATGCCCTCACACACCCTGTCGCTCCTCGTCGGGTCGGTCGTGCAATACCCAATGGGCTCCATATAGTAGGGGCACTTTAGCGGAGATCTTTTTCCAACAGCCGTTTGGTGAAGTGCGGGTGGGGGGCTTTTGAGTGTGTAGATGTGTTTTAATGTTGGAAGTGAATGTAAAATAGGGTTAGGAGTACCTAAGAATACAACTTTCATCAAGGGGTCTCCTACCCTAAGTAAAAACAAAACTATAAGGCGCAAGGCTGAGGTAATGTCTCAGATTGTGGTGCTCTCATAAGTGGTAGGGCAACATGTTTCTCGCCAAATGAGTAATCTGCAGGCGATTCGTCAAGACCAAGAAGGGGGGTAAACTATCTACAACTAAAACTCAGATGGTGTTGTGGCTACACACATCAACCATAGGACTAAATCGTCGGATACCTGGTAGCGCTGGAACTACCCGTGGAGAGAGAATGCATCACATAGGTCAATGTAGTACAGTTGCCAAAAGTGAATTCTCTCATATTCTCTGGGTCAGGCGGTCTCTCAGTTATGGTGAGCATCAAACAGTTAACAAGCATTTGCAATACAATAGGTCTCGCATTTGCGAGAGTTTGAGCTATTGGCATTGTAAATGACAATGCCTTATATTTATGGCGTTTTGAAAACATGCAAGCAGTGCTTATAGTCCTTGCTTACGAGAAGCAAGGCTGGCAGTAACGCCTCCTTTACTGCCAACCTTGCTTCTATAAGTACAAAGTGCGTATTTACACACCGTTAGCAAGTTCTCAAAACACATAAATAAAAGTTGTTGTCATTTACAATGCCAATAGCTCAAACCATCGCAAATGCGAGACCTATTGCATTGCAAATGGTTGTTGGATATTGGCTCTTGTTTTTCCTCAACAGACTTTGATCAAGAACAAAAGAGACAAAAATACAAAAGGGGTAAATAAGGAGAAATAAAGAGAGAGACCGAAAAACAGTGACAAAAGGAGAATACTGACAAAAAAGAATCTGCAAGAATGAGGTAAAGAGGCTGGGAGTGTCTTGTGGTAGACTAAAGAGACATGAAGTGGAATCCAGGCTACACAGACTTGATATTCGGCATCTCGATCTTCAGTAGTGGCGCCTGTTGGCTTCTGAGCAAATGCTTGGGCCCAGCACTTATTCTTAAACAAATTAAGCACTGGAGGCAGCTTTAGAACAGTATGATGCTGTGCAAACAAGCTATAAAAATTATGTGTTCGTTTGGTATGTTTTGGGGGACCTCTTTGCCAGCTTGTGTCTGTTTGTCTTTTATTTTTCTCGTATGCATGAATGTATGTGTGTTCATCTGTCTGCATATGTGCACTTATGTGTGATTAGGTCTCGCCTATTATATCCCGCAGGGATAAATAGGCGAGTATATAGTAGGCAAAACAAAATCTCTACCAACTGCGGATTACGTCCAGTTCATGTGATGCAGTCGTGTGAGACGCACGCCTGCACGTCAAAACCATCAGCCTCTCACCAGACTTCAATGGAATGCGCTCCCAAGCTGCTCCCCCGCCCCCGCATCAGACTTCAAAGCAATGCGCTCCTGCCCCGCCCCCCCCCCACAGCAATGCCAAGAGCTTGTTACTAATGCAGCATCTCCTTAATCACGGTTTCACGCAGCTATTTCCTTTAATACTGCACTGACTCAAGAAATGTTTTATCTCTTTTTAAACGCAGCGTTTAAATTGACTCAATACATGATCTTTAACAATGCCCGGACTTTGAGAAATGTTTAACTTTTTATTAACGCAGCAATTACACAAGAGTCACTTTCTTAAAACACCGCACTGACTCGAGAGATGTCTTTTCTAAACGCAGCATCGGGCGTTGCTGGCATGCAAATTCACTTTATTTCAACTGCACTAACGGGCATTTTCGCGATGCGCAAACATATGAGCTCCTTTGGAATGCGGAATCCTGCCATCCTGCTTGATTAATGGATTTGCATTTGCACGTGAAAACATTAAACATGCCCGAGGCGCCAGCAGAGCTCAAGCCACATGGAGACATCCTCCTTAAGTGTTGTTTCCTCTGGGAGCCGAGGTATTTTACACGTAACTCCTAACATACAAAAGGTTCTCTTTTTTAGAAATATTTAGTATCTTAAACAGTAATGTGTTTGTGGTAAAATTGGAACGGCACTATGATGGGCGCATCTAAGTATTTCCCCCTGTTAGCAATATGTTAGGGCTTTTAGCCAATGTAAGTTTTTTTTCTCCAAAAAAACTTTCTTTGTTAGTCACAGGCAACGTCAAGGAGGTTTTGTATTATTTTGCTTAAAGACATGTGTACCTTATTGTAAGTTTACACAGTACACTAGATGTTTGTATTTCTCTTCCTTCTCTCTTTTTTTCTGTCACATTAGCACAAAAGATATATAACTTTCCATTATGTATCTTGAATGGAGATTAAAATTGCTCTCAGATCTTTGGTCTCTTTGTCTCACACTCTACACTTTTATTTTACACTTGTTATTTTTGTTTCACAATTTTTCTTTGGCACACACATTACCAGCCGTCAGTGCACACTTTCGCCAGGCAGACACACCACCAGCCGTTAGTGCACATTTTCACCAGGCATACACACCACCAGCCGTCAGTGCACACTTTCACCAGGCAGACACACAACGGCAGCTGTCGGTGCACAGTTTAACCAACACACTCCTTCAACCGTCAGTGTACACTTTCACCAATCATACACACTACCGGCCATCAGTGCACGATTCCAACATACACACAAACATCACCAGCCATCAGTGCACGCTTCCACCAGGCACACACACCACTAGCCATTAGTGCACGCTTCCTATAGACACACACACCACCAGCTATCATCACCAGTCAGTGCATACTCCCATCATGCACACACACCACTAGTCATTAGTGCACGCTTCTATCAGGCACACATCACCATCCGTTAGTGCACGCTTTCACCAGACAGACACACAACGCCAACTGTCATTGTACGTTTTAACAGGCACACTCCTCCAGACGTCTGTGCACATATTCACCAAATATACACACCACCTGCTATAATTGCATGCTTCCACCAAGTACACACCCCACCAGCCATCAGTGCACGCTTCCACCAGGCATACACACCACCAGTCGTCAGTGCACACTTTCACTAGGCACACGCACACCACCAACTGTCAGTACACGTTTTAACAGGCACACTCCAGCCATCAGTGCACACTTTCACTAGGCAAACACACCACCAGCTATAATTGCACGCTTCCACCAGGCACACACACCACCAGTTGTCAGTGCATGCTTCCACCAGGCACACACCACCATCTGTCACTGCACGATTTGACCAGGCATACACACCACCAGTTGTCAGTGCACGCTTCCACTAGGCACACACACCACCTGCCACCATCACCAGTCAGCAGTGCACGCTTCCACCATGCACACACATTATTAGCCGTCAGTGCACGCTTCCACCAGGCAGACACAAACAGCCTTCAGTGCACGCTTTATAGGCACACACACACACACACCATTAGCGTTAGGCATCCAAAAGCGTCAGGCATTCACAAGCTTCATGCATCCACTAGCGTCAAAAATCCCAAAGTGTCAGACATACACAAGAGTCAGCTGCTTATTAGTGATAACGTGGTTGGGATCAGTTATATACTCAAAGTTTGTCAATTTTGATTTGTAGAATAGAGTCCTTTAACTCTTTGTCACTTTTATCGGATACATCCTGTTGTTTCTTGAAGATTGTAGATGAGATGGTAGTCTGGATTTGAGATTCCAGAACTCTAATCTCAATCAAGATGGCATCAGATAAACGTTTGGCCGTGCTGATAATTAAAATGAGCCAGTCCTGTGTGCACCTCCAAGCAATAAGAGACCAATCCTTAAGGAAGGCCTTATCCTGCAAGAATAGTCGAGGAACGTTAGTGACTATTAATCCTGGTGGTGCACAGCTGGCTCTAAGATATTCGGCCATAGCTAACCCATGGACTAGTGTTCTGGAATAAGTTCTTTTTAACACCAGAACCTTCGGCCATTCATCATTTATTACTGGGGGTACGGTGGACAGCCATTCTAGAATGCTAGGCATAATATCTAGTATGGACTGATAAACTGAATCATCATAAGCTAGGCCACTGATTTCGGCCATAATGTCACTATGTCGAAAGAGTATGAATTGTCCAAGTGTAACCAAAATCACACAAAGTCAACCAAACAGAAAGACTCTTCACAAAAATCACCAATCATCAAAAACTGGTAGTCAACTCCACTACAAAGTCAGTGCTATTTAACAGACCCGCAGCCGACAGCTGCTCTAAATACACAAAAACACTCAGAGACATAGGGTCCTAGGGAAATTTTGAGACCAGCCCGAGTTCACATCCCCAAATATTCACTCATAAAACAACACAACGAACCGGGGATCTAAAAGCCTAATCCAGATGAAAAGACCAAACACCTCTCCAAATGGTAGAGTGTATCTATATGTACTACGAGAAATGCTAAATCGTTTAATAAAAATAGTCTTTATTAGGACACATCACCTTATTTTAACCCACTTTTGTATGCACTGCGTGTTTCTCTCTATTGTTCCAATGGGCAAATGAAAACTAACTGCCCTTTGGATTTTTCTTAGTGATTTTTTGGTTGGGTTCTAATCCTTGCGTATATAGGTGTGGTGTCCTCTATGATCAAGTGGTTCACCATTCCTCTAAGCTGGTTGACCAAATGATAAAACTGATCACTTGGAAAAGTTGATGGTTATCCATATTTTGAGTATATAACTGATCCCAACCACGTTATCACTAATACGCAGCTGGTTCCGGATGTAAGTTTCCTTAAATTTAGCATTTCTCCTAGTACATATAGATACACTCTACCATTTGGAGAGGTGTTTGGTCTTTTCATCTGGATTAGGCTTTTAGACACCCGGTTCGTTGTGTTGTTTTATAAGTGAATATTTGGGGATGTGAACTCGAGCTGGTCTCAAAATTTCCCTAGGACCCTATGTCTCTGAGCGTTTTTGTATACACAAGAGTCAGGCATCCACAAGCATCAGACATCCACAAACATCAGACATCCACAAACATCAGACATCCACAGGCATCAGACATCCACAGGAATCAGACATCCACAGGCATCAGACATCCACAGGCATCAGACATCCACAGGAATCAGACATCCACAAGCATCAGGCATCAGACATCCACAAGCATCAGACATCCACAAGCATCACCCATCAGACATCCACAAGCATCAAGCATCCAAAAAGGATCTGGCATGCACAAGCGTCAGGCATTCACACGCGTCAGCCATACACAAGCGTCAGGCATCCACAAGTGTCAGGCACCCACAAGCGTCAGGCACACACAAGCGTCAGGCCCCCACAAGCATCAGACATCCACAAATATCAGACATCCACAAACATCAGACATCCACAAGCGTCAGGCATCCACAAGCATCAGACATCCACAGGCATCAGGCATCCACAAACGTCAGGCATCCACAAGCGTCAGGCATCCACAAGCGTCAGACATCCACAAGCGTCAGACATCCACAGCGTCAGACATCCACAAGCGTAAGACATCCACACGCGTCAGACATCCACAAGCATCAGGCATCAGACGTCCACAAACATCAGACATCCACAAGCGTCAGGCATCCACAAGCGTCCCTTTCATCAGCTTTCTGCCATCCTCATTAGCTTCAAATGTTTCTGGTTCCTCACAAGGCCCCTCCAGCTCTCGCCTTGCTACATTTTCCTTTGCCACAGCACCACTGAACGCCACAGCACCACTGAACGCCACAGCATCACTCAGCATCACTCAATGCCACAGCATCACTCAGCACCACTGAACGCCACAGCATCACTCAGCACCACTGAACGCCACAGCATCACTCTGTGCAACCATTCAACAACAACTTGTTCAAATATGTTCTCTCAATGTTTCAAGCTTTATTACAAATGTCACAAAAAAATGTTAATATTTCAATTCTGTTCTTGGATTTTCGTCACAATAAAATACACTAAACATAATCTTCAGAAAAGTTATTTTCAAAAGTTTAAGCTATTGCCATACATTACAATAACTTCTATTTAAGTATTCATTATTAAAAAATGTAAAAGCCATTGTTATTTGTAATATTAAACCATCTAAGCCACGTAAATACAACACATATTGCATTGCAAATGCTATAGGTGTCACGTTTGCGAAAGTTAAAACTATTTGCATTGTAAATGAAAAAGCTATTCATTTTGCTATTTTCAAAACCAACACATAGATAAAAAATGTATCATTTACAATATCAATAGCTCAAACTTTTCCTAATGCGAGACCTATTGCAAATATACTGTCAAAGACTGGCTTTTTAGGTCTCGCAGAGATCTATTGCGGTGAAACCACAGAGTTAAACCATCCGGATTGCGAGTGCGGATTTTCAACAGTTCACTCGAAATCACGTGACCACAAGCAGGCGCATTTCCCCACCTCAAAGCCAGCCATCAGCCTCCCTCCCACAGGCTGTGGTGATTAGCACAAAAGCGCCTATTGTATTTTTCATCGGCTTTGGTGTATTCACAGTAAGGCACTAAAACGTGGACCAACTGATGAAAAATGTGAGCATGCTCATCTGGACAAATCACACACAAGGGGGACTTGATGATTAGTCACAAAAAGGACAGAAATGCAGTTACACGTGTGTAATAAAGGTGTGCACTGCCGTCCAACCTCTGATGCGTTACTTTCTTTTATTCAAACTAATTCACGAATCTCCCTTATTTCAGCCTTCAAAGCAATGCGCACCCACCTCGCCCCCCCACAGCAATGCCAAGAGCTTATTTACAATACGACACTCTCGTGTTACTTGCAGCTTCGCGCTGCATCTCCTCAGGGGTCATCTTGTGCCTTTCCTTTCTGCTGTCCCTCCCGCACGTTTTTTTTCTCATAGGGAAAAATAGTTTTCGTGTATTGTGTGTGTCTGTACTGTGCACAGTCCTTTCACTTTATGCGCCTCATGCGAAGTTACTCCTGTTGGCGCTTTATAAACTATTTCTCCCTCAAAGATACAAGCTAGTCAATCCCGAACACGCTCAGCAGCTGGTTTCTCCCCGTCCCCCAATCAACTCCCTACCGCTGTTAAATACTTGCTGTCCTGTCCGAGCCTCTCATCGCCCCACCCCTCCTCCATTCTCAACCATTCCCTTGCTGCTTGCTCCTGAGAGCCGCTCGTTTTAGGACTTGTTTAAAGCTGCTCTTCAGCCTTCCTCAGTAACGCCCTCTTCTTTGATTTCTCCCCTCCTATAAACGCTTCTCCCACCCATCTGCTCCTTTCCAGGCGCATCTCTTCTTCATCTCCCGTCCCCTCGATCCTCACGCAACTCTCTGAACATGGCTTACTGAACGACTGCTTCTTTCTCTCCTCCATATCACCCCCATACCCTCCCCTACTCCTGGCTCCCCATCTTCACCTTTTATTTCTATAATCCTTATTTGCTGTTCGTCTCCCCCTGGCCCGCTCACATCAGTCTCCTCACACCCCACACTGTTTGGTCAGCCGGCTGCTCTTCGTTCTCTCCCTCTTCCTTCTTCACGGCCCTCCCCAGAGCTCTCACGCTCCTGTATTCACGTACATCTCCCCCTGTTCCCACGCCCTCTTCTCCTCAACTATTTCTTGCCCTCACTCTGGATCCCTCAATCTCCCCATTGCACCCCCAGACACCCCTCCGTTCACCTCATCTGCTTGCCCCCCCCCCCCCCCCCCCCTCCCTCCCCTCTACGCTGTTTCCCATTCCCTGGAATCGTACTGTTCTATAAACTGTTCTTTAGCACTATTTTTATTAAGCATTCTGCCTCTGAGCTGTTGGCGCACTATGAATAAAAGGAGGCAGTAATTATGCAAGTGTGGTGGGGCATCGACGGGGGATGGTGGAGGGGTTTGGGGGGGATAAGGAGCGAACGCAAGAAGGCAACGCTAGGGGTTTGTATTGCGTATGGTTTTGTCTCTTCAAGTGGCAGTCACCATTTTCCAGCTTTCTTTGGAGGCTGTGTCCTTTGACACATGTACTGTTACAAGCAGGGGGCAAGTTTCCATGTATTTTTCACTCATTTCCTCTTTCCTATATATTTATCTCCCTTTTGCACTTCCTCTGTCACCCTTTCTCTTCTTCTTTATCTGTTCCTTTGTTTATCTCTTTTCACTCTTCCTCTCACCATTTCCCCTTGTCTCTTTGCTGCTCTTCTTTTTATCTTTGTATCTAGTCTCCACCCTCCAACTCCACCCTCCAACTCCACCCTCCAAATCCAACTCCACCCTCCAACTCCAACTCCACCCTCCAACTCCAACTCCACCCTCCAACTGCAACTCCACCCTCCAACTCCAGCTCCATCCTACAACTCCAACTCCAACCTCCAACTCCACCCTCCAACTCCACCCTCCAACTCCACCCTCCAACTCCACCCTCCAACTCCAACCTCCGCCCTCAAACTCCGCCCTCAAACTCAAAATGCAACTCCACCCTGCAAATCCACCCTCCAACTCCATACTCCAAATCCACAATCCAACTCCACACTCCAAATCCACACTCCAAATCCACACTCCAACTCCACCCTCCAACTCCACCCTCCAACTCCACCTTCCAACTCTACCTTCCAATTCCACCTTCCAACTCCACCTTCCAACTCCACCCTCCAACTCCACCCTCCAACTCCACCCTCTAACTCCACCCTGCAACTCCACCCTCCAACTCCACCCTTTAACCCCACCCTCTAACTCCACCCTCTAACTCCACCCCCCAAATCCACCCTCCAAATCCACCCTCCAACTCCACCCTCCAACTCCGCCCTCCAACTCCGCCCTCTAACTCCCCCCTCCAACTCCGCCTTCAAACTCTGCCCTCAAACTCTGCCCTCAAACTCTGCCCTCAAACTCCGCCCTCAAACTCCGCCCTCAAACTCCACCCTCAAACTCCACCCTCCAACTCCACCCTCCAACTCCACCCTCCAACTCCACCCTCCAACTCCACCCTCCAACTCCACCCTCCAACTTTAAACTCCACTCTCAAACTCCACCCTCAAACTCAAAATGCAACTCCACCCTCCAACTCCACCCTCCAACCCCAAACCAGTGTTTGTAATATCAATACATGTAAGTCACATAAATACAACACATAGTGCATTACAAATGCTATAGGTGTCTCATTTGCAAAAGTTATAACTATTAGCGTGGTAAATGACAAAGCAATTATTTTCACTATTTTCCAGAACAAAACATTACAATAAAATTGGTTATTTACAATAGCTCAAACTTTCCAAATGGGAAACATATTGCATTGCATTTTAACTCTGTTAACTTCTGCTGATCTGATGCTCACTATCACCACTCCTCCTTCTCTAACTCCCTATTCTATTCTCTTCTCCTGTGCTGATCTGCTGCTCTCTTCCACCCACCTCCTTCTTAAACTCCCTGTTCTCTTCTGCTGTGCTCATCTGTTCCTCTCTTCCAACAAACTCCTTCTTTAACTCCCTGTTCTCTTCTCTTCTCCCGTGCAGAACTGCTTATCTCTTCCACCCTGCCTCCTTCTCTAACTCCATGTTCTCTTCTCTTCTCAATTGCTGATCTGCTGCACTCTTCCAACCCGCCTCCTTCTTTAACTCCCTGTTTTCTTCTCCTATGCTAATCTGCTGTTCTCTTCCACTCGCCTCTTTCTCAAACTCCCTGTTCTATTCTCATGTGCTGATCTGCTGCTCTCTTCCACCCACCTACTTCTCTAACTCCCTGTTCACTTCTCTTCTCCAGAGCTGATCTGCAGCTCTCTTCAACCCGCCTCCTTCTCTACCTCCCTGTTATCTTCTCCCGTCCTGTTCTGCTGCTCTCTTCAACACCACCTCCTTCTTTAACTCCGTGTTCTCTTCGCCTGTGCTAATCTGCTGCCCTCTTCCACCCACCTCCTTCTGTAACACCCTGTTCTCTTTTGCTGTGCTGATATGATGCTCTCTTCCACCCCACCTCCTTCTTTAACTCGCTGTTCTCTTTTGCTGTGCTGATCTGACGCTCTCTTCCACCCACCTCCTTCTCTAATTCCCTGTTCTCTTCTATTCTCCCGTACTAATCTACTGCTCTATTACACCCCCTCATTCTCTAACTCCCTGTTCTCTTCTTTTAGCCCTCTGCTGACCTGCTGCTCTCTTCCACTCTGCCTCCTTCTCTAACTCACTGTTCGCTTCTCCTGTGCTAATCTGCTGCTCTCTTCCACCCCGCCCCCTTCTCCAAAACACTGTTCTCTTCTCTCGTGCTGATCTGCTGTTCCCTTCCACCGTCTACTTCTTTAACTCCCTGTTCTGTTCTCCCATCCTGATCTGCTGCTCTCTTCCACCCCGCCCCCTTCTCCAAAACCCTGTTCACTTCTCATGTGCTGATCTGCTGTTCCCTTCCACCGCCTACTTCTCTCACTCCCTGTTCTCTTCTCCTGTGCTGATCTGCTGATCTCTTCAAAACGCATCCTTCTTTAACTCCCTGTTCTCTTTGAATATGCTGATCTGCTGCTCTCTTCCACATACATCCTTCTGTAACCGCACACTAGCATACATACAACCATGCACGCACACACATACAACAACACACATACAACCACACACACACACAACCACACACATCTATCTATAGGTGTCACATTGTCAAAAAATAAAAGTATTACCGTTGTAAATGACAAAGCTATGAATTTCAAATTTTTTAAAAATAACACACCATTATTTAGTTGTCGTTTCAGCCAATACTGTTATATTAGCCCCTGCACCACTATAGCTACAAATTAAGCACTATAAAAACAAATAGAACAAAGCCATTATTTAGTTGTAGTTTCAGCCAATATTGTAACAACATTTAAATTTTATTTAAAACCACATTATGTATACTTTATATGCTCTCCATAACATAAACTAACCAAAGGAATAATCCATGACGCTGAAAACATTGCGTTAAGCTGCAAAATATTTAGAACCTAGGCACTTTTTTCTCTTGACAAAATCAGTACTAATAAAAACATTTGTAGCTACTTTTTTAAACGTGTAAAGAAAGACAAAAAGCAGATTTTTGTTCAGAAAAAAAATGTTTTACGCTATAAGCTTTAAACAATTTAAATAAACAAATTTACGTACGTTCATTTTGTAACTGGGCTAAGCTATTGTAATGCATTGCCATTTAGTTCAGACAAAAAACACAGACCAAAAGAGTGTGAAACATCACATGTTTTCACCAGTTGGAAATGAAACAAGAACAGGATACTTTAGTGCTTTAAGCTGCGTCGTAAAGATTGTAATCTGTTGCCTGACAGCATCTGTGAGATGCAAATCAAATAACAGCAGGAAGCTAAGCTCCTGAAAAAAAATGGAAGTCACTGCTGAAGTAAGGGGTAAAAACACAACTCCCCCTTCGCATATGTTTAAATGCACGGAAAATGCTATTACTTTGTAGTCGTCAAGATAAATACAAATTTCATGTTTGCCTATATTTTACAAAAAGAACGGACCCAGGAAACTCCGTCAAAAGCCGTAAAATACATCACCAAAAAAAGATGTAGATTAAAACATTAGCTTTACTTAAAATACTGTTGGCCAGGCCCCTTACCCCTATGCTTCTTAGTGTCACTGCGCCTGCTGCACCACTAATACATACATGTAAATCGTCAGTGTGAACTATGCCCATGCTGTTAATAGGTTCTCTGCTAATATTACATGGAACAATTTAATAACAGCCCCAGCAACACTAACAATACATATTAAGTCCAGTAAACTCAGCTGTCAAACAGCAAGTATTAAATCATAATTAATCTAATAAATAGGTATGTTTTAGCCTTTAAAGCACTAGTCCGGGCCATTCCTACAGTTTCTGTGTTAAATAATAAGGGACACTACCACATCACTCAGGGACACCATCACATCACTCAGGGACACCACCACATCACTCAGGGATACCATCACATCACTCAGGGACACCATCACACCACTCAGGGACACCACCACACCACTCTGGGACACCACCACACCACTCGGGGACACCACCACATCACTCAGGGACACCACTACATCACTCAGGGACACCACCACACTACTCAGGGGCACCACCACACCACTCAGGGACACCACCACACCATTCAGGGACACCACCACAGCACTGAGGGACACCACCACAGCACTGAGGGACACCACCACAGCCCTCAGGGACACCACTACAGCCCTCAGGGACACCACCACAGCCCTCAGGGACACCACAACATCACTTTGGGACCCCACCACCTGACTCTAATATACCACCACATCACTCAGCCCAACCACATCATCACTCAGCACCACAACAGCATCACTCAGCACCACAACAGCACTGTCCTTGCATGCTAACAACAAGCATTGCCATAGCCAATAGGGCTCGCATTAGGAAAGTGTAAGCTATTGGCTTTGTAAATAACAATGCTATTAATTTATATATTTTCAAAGCCAACACATATTAAAAAATAATTGTCATTTACAATACCAATAGCTCACACTTTCCTAATGCGAGACCTATTGCATTGTAAATGCTTGTTGTGAATGCTGTGCGACTGTTGTGTCTCTGTGTGCATGTGTTCCCAACATCTTAGCTTCTTCAGTGCTACAGTCCTTTTAGCCTCCACTGAAAAGAAGTCCTTTAAACGATCGAAGCATCTGCATGGTCAACACAGGTTATCTGCATTTTGGAGCAAAAATTTAATTGCCTGGTCAATATTAGACTGGAACGGATTAAACATACTATAATGAAAATATAATATATAGAAGATGGGATGGCGCATGGCAGACATAGAAGTGCCTCACCAGAGATGTTCCCAAAGGCCTTTGATCGGGGTGGGTGTGTGAGAGATCCGGGAGATGTGAGTGAAGAGTTACGGACGCTATTGGAAAAATTGATGATGAACTGGTTAGGTGTAGTAGATACTGGACCACCAGCTCTACACTGATGAGGCGTTTTGTTAAAATGCTGAAATGTACTCCACTTTGCTAGGGTGCGTTTTACTTGAAGCTTACATAAAACTATATGCATTCATGCCTTACCTTTGCTGAATAAAGCATGTTAGCCATGCTTATAGATTCTTTATAAATCATATAATCTTTGAAACTTGCTGAACGGATTACTTTCAGAGGCAAACAATTGAATGCATTGAGAACGTATCATTTCTTCTGCTACGGGATCATTTGCAGTACATGCATATGCAAACATCGAAGATAGCTCTTACTGAAGTGTCATGGTCTATTTTGGGCTTAAATACGTGCAATTGAACTATTCTGAAATTGCCCTTGTTGGAACATTTTGCAATCCTGTGATCATCGTATTTTTAATCTTTACCTTTGGAAGATAACTTTTTATAATTTGTTATGTATTTGATCGTATTTGCATAAATCTAACGTTAGATTCTTGTGAAGGCTCAAAGAAACGGTCCACGGTTTAGAGGGTTCCAAGTTGGTTCGGTAGCACCTGGCTCAGTCTCTTAGGTTGAATTACAGCAGTTTGTTAGCGACCTTTATCTTTCGAAATCTCGCATCGTTGGCCCTTGGGTGCAACAAGGTAGATCTAAAGTCTGATGAGGTCAAACCTCAAGACCCCTTCAGCATTTAGTTGTTGAAACAAGGTATGCGTATAAGGTATTGGTCATAGAAAGGAGGCCAATAACTATATAAGGCTATAATGTCAGTGCAGATAGCTAATGCTAACTTGTTTCTATTTAGCGTGTAATACTTCATTTATGCAGTGCTCAGTACTTTGTCACTCCATGCATGAACATCAAGCAAGTTAAATGTTGATCATCCCTGACGATATCGCACTTGCACCCTGCAGATCACAACAAATGCAGAGCTAAGCTCTTAACTCACTAACTCATCTTGCTAGCTATGTAAAGTGACCTTAGTGACTTATGGAAGGCTGTTTGTTACAAGTCTTTTCTCGATTACAGACTGAGGAACTAAAGAAAACACGAGTGTGACCTGAAAAAGTAAAAGATTGCACAGAGTAAACAGAAGATGAAGCAAGTTAGCGCTATATAAAAACTTGTAAAATAAAAAAATCAAACAATCTACTGAATGAGACAAGCTAAACAGAGCAACAACTGACAATTGGGCAGCACAGAAAGGATAGGACTAGAAACCAAACCATAGAACGCGGGTAGGATGCGACTTAAACATGAGAGTTTTGAAAAACAAAAAGAAACGAAGTCTCACAATAAGCTGACCAGAAAAAAAGCTGAAAAAGAGAAACTGGACAGCGACACAAGTGCGAGGCAAAAGCAGGGGGTAAGGATGAGGTACACCAGAAGAATACATCAAGAGAAATCAATCCATTTATGACCAAACACGAACGTGAGGATAGCACGCGACTAAACCAATGGTGCAAAGAACGGAACAGAACCAAGAGAGGAGCACAGACGGGACCTGACGAGAGCCACACGTGACCGACTGCACGGCAAAGATGGGCAAGGAAATTACAAGTAAACAGAATAAGGCTGGAGCGCTAAACCGCATCCTCAGTAAGGGTCGGATGCAGTGGTTCTTGTTGTGTTCCAGCTTATATACGCCTGTGGCGCAACAGGCGTGCAGCGTAGCCCTCACGTGACCTGCCTAATAAAAGGGGTCTCCGCACGCACGTACGGCAGTTGGCAACAACGTGCAGAGCCACCAACAGTTCCCCAGTGTTCGTGTGACTTATTTATAGTGGAGGCCACGTGTTAGGCCTGTATAATTCCAGGTGCCCCCTGAGTGTAGATTGCCCCGTAAGCAGCCGGCTTGTCCACTGCCCCGACACAACAGCTGGAGACAAGGGTGGGATCGCCCTCGCTGTGTGTGTGTCGTATCTGCTCTGCTGGGGTGGCCGCGAGCTCTGCCATCGGCTTGCGGCGCTCGTGCCCTGCAGACCTGCACGCGGTGCGGCAACCCAACTGGGAACCGGATCGGGGACTCCGGTGGCGGCGTTGACATCAGGTGAGCAGCTGTGCCCCGCATGTGCGCCCGCTCGTCTGGTGCCGCCTCCCTCAGCACCGCGCCTCTTGTCCCGGCGGGGCCCCAGGGGTAAGGTCCTCCGGTGCTCTTACCAGCTGCCCTCGGGCCTCGCAGCCCAAGACCTGTGCAGTGCCGCATACCGGCAGGCAGCTGATGCGTGAAGCGCACTGCCGGGCGAAGATGCACGAGAGGATCCGCGATACGGCAAGGCCCTGCCCACGCCCCCTTGACCCCGCACGGACGCGCAGAGCATCCTGAGCCTCGGGCTCTGTCCTCAAGCCTGCAAAACCGCAGGGGGAGTGCCGAGTGCCCCGAAATGGGGGGAGAAGAGCCCCACGTTGGGGGAAGACGACCCTGAAGACGGGGGAAGGCCCATCACGCTCAGGCCCAGCAGTTTACGACTGCCAACAAGCACTGGCACCTGCAATTCCTACTGAAGATAGGGGAACCAGGGAGTGATCACAAGGGTGCTGCCTTCACCCACTGCACTGCGCTCCACCACCACAGGCATGGCCACGATACCCCCGATTGAGCCGTTCCGGGTGGGGGGCTCACCGTCGTCGCTGGCCCCGAAGTGGAAGCACTGGGTGGACCGGTTGTTAATTTTCTTCGAAGCCACCAAGGTCCACAAGGACCAGAAACGGGCCATGGTTCTTCACCTAGGAGGAAAGCATGTCCACAATATCGCCAAAACCCTAGTAGAGGTCCCGCCAAAAAATCACTTCGAGCCCATGGCCAACCAGGACTATGAGAGATTCATATTCAGGCAAGCAGCTGCCGGAAGAATCGCTGGACACGTACCACGCACGGTTGAAGAGTTTGGCGTCGACTTGTGGGTTTGCGGACGCCACTAAAGAAATAAGGGGACAGATCATCCAGGGATGGGCCTCTGCCAAACTCCGGGAACGCATCCTGGAAGAGTCGGGGAAACCCCTGGCGGACATTCTAACCTTAGGTCGAACCAAAGAATTGTCGAAGGCCCGAGCAGCCCATATGGAAGCAGCCCTCCAGGCGTCGGTGAAGGCCGAACCAGTCAACAAGGTAACAGTAAAATCACCAACGAAGTGGAACAAGAAAAACACAGGGGCTTCTGCGGAAACGACGGGGAAGACCTGTGGATACTGCGGGGGACCACCCCATCAGGCAGCGGAGTGCCCGGCCAGGGGGAAGCGATGATCCGGGTGTGGTCGTTTCAACCACTTCGAGAAGGTCCGCCGGACCAAGAAGTATCGCAAACCTCGGCAGGTGGTGAATGCTGTGCCCGAAGGCGACCCCAGTCAGAGCGACATGGAAGATGACGAGGAGGAGGAGAGAACCGTGCACAAAGTGCACATGATTGGCACCGCGACCCGCCGAGCCAGACGACTGCCTCAGTGTGGCATCAGAGTGGGTGAACAAGAGCTCATGGCCGTGGTAGACACAGGCGCGACCATTAACCTCATGGCTGCCACCCTCCATCAAACACTGGACCAGCCACCGATCCTGAGTCCGTCAACCATCACCGTATTTGCATATGGACAGGACACACCCCTCATGATCAGAGGGAAGTTCAAGACATCTATCTCGCATGGAGATCGATCTATCACCACCAACATCTTCGTGTCAGAAGATGGGCAAGGCATGCTGCTCGGGTGTCAGGCAGCGGAAGACCTGGGAGTGGTCACGTTTGCATTTGTGGTGCACCAGGAGTCGATTCAACAGCTCATAACAGAATTCTCCGACATCTTCAAGGGCATTGGAAAGTTCACGGGGAGCAAGATACACCTCCACATCGACCACACCGTTCAGCCTGTAGCATTGAGGCATCACCGCATTGCATTCCATCTCAGGCCTCTCGTAGAAGAAGAGCTCAAGAAGCTAGAAGCGGCAGGAATAATAGAAAAGGTGACGGGCCCCACTCCCAGGGTCTCACCCATAGTGGTCCCAAGGAAACCGAAGCAACCAGGAGCCGTCCGAACTTGTGTGGACATGCGCCTCCCCAACGCCGCCATCAAGAGGGAGCGCCACATAACGCCCACAATTGATGACCTCATAGGAGAAATGGCGGGAGCCAGCTGGTTCTCAAAGCTAGATTTGCGATCCGGATATCACCAACTGGTGCTTGATGAAGAGTCACGTAACATCACGACTTTCTCGACCCACGTGGGACTCCGGAGATACACCCGCCTCAGCTTTGGTGTGTCTAGCGCGGCTGAGGTATTCCAGAATGTCACACAAGAACTGACCACGGATATACCTGGTGTAATCAACATCAGTGATGACATCATGATACACGCCCGTACCATACAGGAGCACAACAACCGGCTAGCGCAGGTGTTCCGGAAACTAAGGGAAGCCAGTCTCACCTTACATCGAGAAAAATGTGAATTTTTGAAACGAAAACTGCAGTTTTTTGGGTACACCTTTTCAGCGGAGGGGGTCAACCCAGATCCGGACAAAGTAAAGGGCATTAAGGTAGCTGCTCCACCCACCACCGTCACAGAGGTCCGCAGCTTTCTGGGGATGGTGAACTACTGCGGGAGGTTCATCCGGGATCTCGCCAACCTCACACTGCCGCTGAGAGAACTTACAAAAGACACCACGCCCTGGAGATGGGGGCCTGAGCAGGCGAAAGCGTTCCAAGAAATCAAAGGAGCTCTGTCAGACGCCACCACACTGGCATTCTTTGATCCCCGGAAATTAACACTTGTGGCCGTGGACGCTGGTCCGGTAGGATTAGGAGCTGTCTTGATGCAACGGCAGCGAGCCGATGAAGATTGGACCCCGGTGGACTTCGCCAGCCGCTCTCTTACTGAGACTGAACAACGATACTCTCAGATCGAGAAAGAGGCGATAGCAATCCACTGGGGGTGCCGGCACTCCAATCTATATGTGTACAGGAAGCCGTTCGTGGTCGCCACCGATCACAAGCCATTGGTTGCTCTCTTCTCAGGGACCTCCACGAAACCTCCACCTCGCATCGAGAAGTGGATCCTCCAACTCCAGGACTACAACTGCTAAGTGGAGTACCAACCCTGGTCCAGGAATCCCGCAGATTACCTTTCACGACACCCGCGAGCCGTCACTCGAGAAGAAATGGAGGATGCGGCAGACACCGAAGCATACGTGAGATGTGTCACTGCCCGATCATGCCCGATGCCCATATCGCTGGAGAGCATTGCGGAAGCCACCCGGAAGGACGACTGACTACAAAGGGCCAGAATGGCGCTTCAGAGCGGAAACTGGCACCGGGCCAAGGAGGAATGGAAGATACTAACACCTGAGGGGCAACGTATCATGGAGAGTCTCCATCATGTGAGAGGAGAACTGAACGAAGACGACCCCGGATGCCTGCTGAGAGGTCACCGACTGGTGATACTGCCAGCTTTAACGGCCCAAGTGGTGCAGCTGGCCCATGTCGGTCATCAAGGAATGGTCAAAACAAAATCCCGATTGAGAACCAAAGTGTGGTTCCCTCTCATGGACGACCTTGTGGAAGCCACGGTGAGATCGTGTGCAGCTTGTCAGGTCACTGGGGATGTCCTGCGAGAGGCACCTGTCATAGCGGAACCTCGGCCACAACATCCATGGGAGTGTGTCAGCCTGGACTTTGGCAGTCTCCCGGACGGGCGGGACACCATGGTAGCCATTGACGATCACTCCAAATACCCGGAGGTGGAAATAGTTTCCACTACCAGCGCCACAGAGGTTATTCCCAAAATTGAGAAAATCATGGCCGCCCATGGAGTGATAAAAGAACTACGAACAGACAATGGCCCTCTGTTTCAAGGACAAGAACTCACCAGCTAACTTAGTGCTCTGGGAATCCGGCATCGCAGAATAACTCCCCGATGGCCACAGGCCAATGGCGAAGTGGAGCGGTTCATGCGAACCCTCAATAAGGTGATTCGGATCGCCCATGATAAAGGACAGTCATTAGAGCTGGCGATCTTTACATTCCTAAGGAGCTATCGACAGACACCCCACACAACCACTGGGGTTGCGCTGGGACATGTTCTCATGGGACGAGTGGTTGCGGACTCCATTCCCCATCACGCCCCATTGGAAACCAGAACTATCAAACGAAGACCAGATCAAAGTCAAAGGACAAAAAGCTTATGCCCAAGCCAGCCAGTGTAGGAGAGCCAAAACCTCACAGATCACCAGGAGAGACCTTGTACTGCTGAAGAATCGCGTCACCAGCGGGAAGTTCAGGCTGACGTATGAGAAGAAGCCATGGAAAGTGGTCTACGTGAAAGGAACACGCGTCATAGTGGACCGGGGCCGAGAGATTGTAACTTGCAATGTGTCCCACTTCAAGCGGTTTCAACCCGAGACCAGGGTGGTCACCACGCCTGAGTCGCCGGAGTTCCGGGCGCCAGCAAGCCCAGTGGCTGTCAGTTCCCCGACATCCAGAGGTTGCTACCAAAGAGAGGAGTTTCTGGAGTTGACAGGTGAAGATGGTGATCGCCCCGAAGAATCAGAGAGCGTCAGTGCAGGGCAGAGCGGAGATAGCCCTGACGCCCGCAGCAGCAAACCACCACTGCGGCTGGGAGTGGTGTCACGCCGGCCAGAGGGACATCTCAATATCGGTTGAGGAGAAACCCAGAGCCCTCCTGCCGTCCCCGGGACTATTTCACGTAAGACTGTTCCACTGCATATTTAAGTGAATTAGGAAACAGTGAGTGTTAACTGAATCTAAGAGACTGAATATGATTACCTGCCGTACTTCTCTCATTTGTTTTGGTGTATTTCGATATTTTTTTTTTTTATGTTTGAGGAGGAATGTTGTGTTCCAGCTTATTTATGCCTGTGGCGCAACAGGCGTGCAGCGTAGCCCTCACGTGACCTGCCTAATAAAAGGGGTCTCCGCACGCACGTACGCCAGTTGGCAACGACGTGCAGAGCCACCAACAGTTCCCCAGTGTCCGTGTGACTTATTTATAGTGGAGGCCACTTGTTAGGCCTGTATAAACCCAGGTGCCCCCTGAGTGTAGATTGCCCCGTAAGAAACCGGCTTGTCCACTGCCCCGACACAACAGTTCTGGGTAAGGGCACAATAAAACAATCTGATTTTAATTCCAGCCTCCTTTCCACTATGGGACACTTCGCAGTTTGTCAAGGCCCGGAGGCTGCGTAGGCCCCGCAACAAGATTTGCGGACCCCTGGCTGGTGCCTGCAGCACGCCCCTGGCAGCACCGCCAGGAAGTCGAAAAAAATGCTAAGTATTCCACTCACCGAATCCAGAAGTGCACATTGCACAACCCCCTGTGCGGGCCTGAGAGGGGGATACAACAGAGGCTGATCTCACCTCTCAAGTGAAGAGTGAAGAGGAAAGATGGTGAAGAGAGAAGAAAGTAATGCGGAAGTTAATATGCGACTAGCAGAGAGGGGACGGGGATAGTGAGAGAGTGAGCACAGCATGAGGGGCTAGAGGAGAGAACGCTCACAGGTGAGTTACATGAGGTTGCTGGAATAGGAGTGGGGGAAGAAAGACGTGGCAGGAGGAAGACAAGGAAGAAAGAAGGAAAGGAGACCTTAGAATACAGAAGGCGACATAGGGGGAAGATGAAAGGCACAGAAGGGGGATAGCGTGGGAAAGGAAGGGTCAGGAGGACTTCAGGGCAATAACGGGAGCGGAAAAGTGGAGACTGGAGGGGCAAAAGGCATGACCTGGAGGAGTAGGGAGAGCAGGGAAGCATAGGGATGTTAGGGGACAGCCTAGAACGAGAGAAGTTCGTAGAAGCAGAAGAAAGAGTGGGATAGCTTGTGGTAGAGCAAGAGAGGGGCGACAGGGCGAGCCAATGGAGCATAATATGAAGGGAGGGTGGAAGAAGTGAGCAACATAAACGTAAACAAGGGGCCAGTTCCAGCAGGACTCCCGGGCACGTCAAGCTGCTTATACAGTCAAAGGTTGGAAGGACGATATTTACTTTGACCCCCAGTGTGACCCACGAGCCAGACTGAACCTGGGGTTTCCTAAGAGCGTCCAATGCACATCCAGGACTAGTATTGTATCAAAGTAATCCATTTTACTGTTTTTTTTTAACAGAAAAATAGTTTCTTCAGTATTTTTTAAAGCGCACCCCCTCCTCCTGAAAAAAAACGAGCTTGTGGCGAGTGCCTCTAAATGCTGTCTGCTTGAGTAAAAAAACAATTAAAACAGAATCTTGAACCTACTGGACACAGGTAAACAAGCATGCTGTGCGGCCATGAAAGCGACGGCCGTGAAATGCGCTCTGTAGTGGGGGAGGGGGAGGGCCAGTTGTGAGGACACCGCACTGACGGCAGGACGTAAGCATTGGCCGGGCCGCAAATTAAAATAATTACAAAAAATGTGAGTTGTGCGCACGCGCACGTCTGTATTTTTTAAAGCACATCCCATCCTCCTGAAACAAGCATTTACAATGCAATGGTCTCAGCAATGGTAAAGTTAGAGCTATTGGCATTGCTCATGACATTATTTTTGTTTATGTGTTTGTTTTTAAAACATTTAAAGAAATGGCATTGTCATTTACAATGTCAATAGCTTAATCTCTCTCAAATGCGAGACCTATTGCATTTGTACCGACACACACAAAGCCACTCACACACACAGCGCCACCCACACAGAGCTACCTACACAGAGCTATTCATATAGATCAACCCACCCACAAATAGAGCCACAAACACAGAGCTACCTACACACACACACACACACATAGTTACCTACATACAGACAGAGCTACCCACGCATAGAGCCACCTACAAAAAAGCGACCCACAGAGCCACCCACACAGAGCCAAACACATACATACACACAGAGCGTGTGCTAGAGAGCTTGTGCTAGAGAGCGTGTGTTAGAGAGCGTGTGTTAGAGAGCGTGTGTTACAGGGCTGTGTTAGAGGGCGTGTGTTAGAGGGCGTTTGCAGATTGGTTGTCACCTGCATGCTCACTTTTTCATCATCAGCTATTGTCAACTTATAGCTGGAAAGTGTAAAAAAGTAAAGAAAAAAGAGAGAGGAGAGTGAAGAATAGACAGTGTGTAGTATATATGAAGTATACTAAAGTATACTAGAGAGTGTGTTAGAGAGAGTGTGGTAGAGAGCGTGGTAAAGGGTGTTAGAGTGTGTGTTAGAGTGTGTGTTAGAGAGTGTGTTTGAGAGTGGGTTAGAGAGTGTGTGTTAGAGAGTGTGTGTTAGAGAGTGTGTGTTACAGCCACCTAACGATCACATTCCCAAGTCAGTGTACAGAAGCAGGCCCACAGCGCATGCACCTGGCATGGCGCCCACTTTAGTCTCCAGTTAAAGGCTGGCTGGACAATGTGCACCCTTGAACCAAGGCCAGAAACTTATCAACGAACAACCCTGGTCAAGGAGAAACTAGTGCCAGAAAGATCAGCCTCTTTTGAACCATGGGGATGCCCAGACGATAGGTAAAGTGAACAAGGAGGAAAAACCCACTTCGGAGCAAATGCTGATCGAGTGCTGGAGGGGTACCCTTACATGTACCAGATGCAAACTCACTGAAGGATAGCGACTCAGGTTAGAGCAAACAGTACTTGTGGAGTCTGTACCCACAATATCTTCTTCTCTTGAACCACACGAACCGACTGCCCCACGAAGCCCCTTGATCTACACTGGACAGAGTTTGTGACCAGCACGGGCCATTGTTGTTACCGAAAACTGGCTCGCTAAGTTCTCAATGAAGGGCAAACAATCCAAGAACACCTTATTTCAGCATGAAATGCCATGGAAACAGAATTGACCACTGCACTGGCAAAAGAAGAAAAAACCTACAGTATATGCCCAAGCCGAACCAAGAACAGGGCCCCACTAGAACCAAAATCACAATGGCGTTCTAGGGCCCGGGACCTCACCATAGCCCAATACCCTAACCACAAAGTACATGACTTACACTGCGCCAACCAACCTTTGACTTCATGCTCCTTTCTTTAACCATCAGGACTCAAATCTCCAACCATCAGTGCTCATAAAATACCAGACTCCCTCCCGTAACAGGCAGCAGTGGAAGGGGAGTGGTTAGGAGCTGATGCAACAGAGATTCACCTAGCTTCCTGGCAAACACAGCAGCCCAGTCAAATACGCCTCCAATTCCACTTATTAATTATACAATTAAATAGATTACATTTAGCCTCTTGCTCCAATGCTTACAATTCACGTGCACACTAGATTAGAACCACAAGGTTGAACAAGTTCTTCCTCACAAGTGCTCATCAATTTACTGGAAACCAATACCAACACGAAAACAAAAACCTGGGGAGGGGATGAATGTACCATTTTAGCAACACTTTAGGAATGCAGCTAAACTGGAACGATCTAGGTCTAGGCGTAGAGCAGAGTCAAGAAGTGATATGTGTTTATAAAAATTAAGTACTACAAATATTTTTCGACTATTTTCATCAAAACACTAGGTTGGATCACTGCCCCTCAAACGTTCACCTTGAAATACAGCATACATATTCTTTTCTACTACCTACCGCAAACGCCAACATTATCGCCACAATATTTAAACACTAGACTGTATTATCGGACGCTTAAGATTGAATAGGAACACGGAGCACCCGTCACGCACCCGAGGGTGTGGGAGAATAAATCTCTGGTAGACAAGTCAATTTGAGGCATGCAATATTCGAATATTTATCGTATTATCATTCCCCTATCGCGATTTTTCAGCTTAGGACTCGAAGAGCACCTAGTGAAAAGCTGTCTGAGGCAATCACATATCAGTCACTAGTACTGAACAGAAAACACAGGCAAACTCTACATAACGCGCATACAAAACAGTGGAACATACGCTGGAGCATTACAACATTTGACGAGAACACCCTCCGAAGTGAATTTTAACACCCAGAGCACCACAACCACCCATTCTGCGACACTTACGTTACTCAATGTGAGGACACGCTGCCCACATCACCAATGGTACGAATTTAAGGGGCCCACGGATAAATGTCCGTTTCTATATTCAAAGCTCGTAACAGTTAGAGAATTACGATGGAAACTGAACAACTTCAAATGTCAACAGACAGTTGCTATGAGCCAGAAGGGCTACAGTGCCTTTTGGTGGCAGCCTCGGGTCTCGTCTGTATTCAACATGCCCTCCTTTATTACTGGCCCAACGGGCTGCCTTGCATCAGAAACCGGTTTCTGATGTAAGATGCACATTGGATTTCACTCTGCGGAGATCGCTGGGGCAGACAGTGACTTATAAATAGGAGCGGGGGTTCGAGGGGAGGCAAAAGACGGCCGAAGGCTCGGAGAGGGCCATGACGTCACTCCTGCGACGGGGCCAGCGATACAAACACTCCCGCTGCTGATGCAAGCACGCTGGTTGCCTCCTGCCCCAGGCTAGCAAACATGCAAAACCCGGTTCAGGCAGGAGACTCACGATATTTGAAGTCTAAAATGGCTCAAGTATGGTTTCATTTTAGCTGTCCTCACCTAAAATAGTCTCGGCTCCATTAGAAGTCAATGAGAAAAAGACATTCCCCCGATTTGGTTTTAAAACCGCCCACTTTCCAGTTCGAAAAAAATTGGCTGGTATGGAATGGCTCTATAAACACGCCGTCGAAACAACGTTTGCTCGTATTACATAGGAGTACAGACATGACTACAGCATCTGTGTCAAAAGCGATTTTTTTTCCACAACGTCATATGGGGAAAAGCCGGCATCACATGACACAGCAACAAGCAGCACCATCATGTTTCTCCGAGGCGAAGAAGAAATGCCTCGGAGAAACCAGCGTAATTGAGGGGCATGTTTTCTTTCTATCCTCTTCCTATTGGCTGGAATGTAAAATTCCAGCCAATGGGAAGAGGAGAGAAAGAAAACAGAAAGAAATGAAAAACACACCCCTCAATCCCAAAAAGACGGTTCTTGAACGGACAGACGCCCCTCTCGTCTAATGGCTGGCCTCCGTTTAGGAAGCCAGCCAATGGAGAAGAGGGGCGGGTTCAAGCCCCACTCTAGGAAAACATTAAATGTCGGCTGCGCGACACTGCTACGCCGTGTACGTTAGGCCGAGACCTTAAAAACAAGCTTGTGGCGAGTGACTCTAAATGCTGTCTGCTTGAGTAAAAAAACAATTAAAACAGAATCTTGAACCTACTGGACACAGGTAAACAAGCATGCGGTGCCGCAGTGAAAGCGACAGTCATAAAAACGCGCTCTGTAGTGGGGGAGGGTCAGTTGTGAGGACACTGCACTGACGGCAGGACGTAAGCATTGGCCGGGCCGCAAATTAAAATAATTTTAAAAAATGCGAGTGGTGCGCACGCGTGCGCGAGACGAAAGAAGTGCGGTGCACGTCGCACGCGTGCTTGTGCGCGTGCAGGTAAGCTGGTCACCACTTTCGCCGCTTTGGAAGCACTTCCAAAAGCGGCTTACTAAATGTCTCGCTGACAGCGCATGCGCGCTGGATTAGCAAGACCTAAAAAACATTAAAAACCACGCTGAATAAATAGGGTGAGCAAGCTTAGAATTTCACCTAATGTGGCACATATGAAAGTAGCAGAGAGAGAGGGACTTACCCAGGATTATGGATTAGCAGTGTAGTTCCTATATTCCCAATAGGCTCTGCGCATTGGAATAACATAAACAATAGTTTAGACGTAGGACTGAAGTCGACTAGGTCTCTATTGAATATGTTAGACTTAATTGTGAATGCCAGCTAGCTCAGAGGTCACTAGAAACTTTCTCGAATAAACAAGAAGGGATTTGTTTCTGACAACCATATAACATGACAACTTTGTTCCCCAAGAATAAGAAATATATCTTCAGAGTTGCGGAAACAATAGATGGCTATTTCACTCAGTCAATCGTGCATGCTTCGTTCCACCAGGGTTTTTGCAGAGAAATAGAGAGACGGGCATCTTCAATAAAAAGGTTATTTATTGAGCTGTCTTCTTTGTCATGCAAGAGAAGTGAATTGCTACAATCGTAATAGTTGCTATGAAGTAAAGTGCGTACAGTAAAGAGTATTATGAAATAATACTGTAAAAGCATGATATGTTTCTAAGCCATAAGATACATAAAATAGATAAAATACATACAATGATAAATAATGACTAAAAGTACTCAACTGGTGGATCTAGAATACGCCTACCCCGGTGTACCTAACCTAAGTCTAGTACAAGGGAAGAAGTAAGTGAGGTGTAGCTTGAGTTAAAGAGTTTCTGCCAAGAATCTATCCAAGAATTCTCTATGGGTCTAATCAGCTCCGTACCTTGGTTATAGAATGAAGGACGTCTTGTATCTCTCTGTCAGGACTCGATCTCCCAGTAACCCACAAGGGTAGCAGGGAAACACTATAGCTAGATTTCTCGGCATGAGAAAAGACAGCGTCTCTCTCAGTGCGTCAGCTGGAGGGTCGGCTTCCTTCGGCACTCGCTACAGCAGGGCATCGGGCAAGTAGTTAGTCGATCTGCTCCAAACCACTGTGTGTTTGCTAGGGCAGATGTGGGTATATTTATACCTGGAAGGTGCCGAGTTTGACGTAAGGGTGGACATAATAACATCACTAAGAACTCAAAGTTCTTTACACGCTCCAGGAGTTCTGGGACAAATCAATACTGAAGCAGGGGGAAGTCCCGTACTGCTGAAGGCTGGTTGTCTTCAAGAACTCGTTGTACTCTAGGAGCTTAGTGGAAGTAGCCATGCAGTATTTGGACTGCCTTGGCTGTGTCTAAATAAGGTTATGGTTCTTATGCCTATATAAGGATATGAAAAGTTATACCTATATAAGGAGTAGTTTCTGTCCTGTAACTCCAGTTCTGTAGTAGGGGTATCTCTGTTATAGTCATAATCTAGTGAATAGTCCCGCCCATGTGCGTGGACCCCGGCAATCAAAAATAATCTCTTAAATTGTCAAAATAATGCAGAAACTGCAAAGACACTTAAGAGAGAATTTAAAGACAAATAATGCAGCCTATATCCACAGGCTACACTGTCCAGTACTTCAACTAGAAATTCCACCAAAAAACACTACACATAATACAGCCTGCCAGTTTCTACCATAGAGAAACTTGCCTCCCCCAGTCAAAGACCCTGGAATGATAGAGAGGAAGGTAGGGACAGACAAGCCCCATAGGCTGCCATTATGTGGCTTAAATAGGATACTGTGCCTTTAAGAGAACTTTCCAGAACTTCTCCCAGTATCCCAGAATGCATAGCAGGTCCCTCTACTTTCAGTTCTTTTTGAAGGCGAAGCACGCCAGACCTGTCGCATTTCGTACATGATCAAATATCTCCACCGGGGAGGAGGGCGGGCGCTTATGACTATAACAGAGATACCAATACTACAGAACTGGAGTTACAGGACAGAAACTACTCCTTCTGTAGTAGGGGATCTCTGTGTATAGTCATAATCTAGTGAATAGAATGGCAAGCCCATCCCCACACCAAAGCGGCGGTGGAGAATAAATACATAACGCCACTAAGGTGCGAACAAATTCCGCAGCGAAGCCTGCCCAACCTGAGCGTCTGCCCTGGCGTCAGTGTCCAGGCAGTAATGCTTAGCAAAGGTATGAACCGACTTCCAAGTGGCTGCCTTGCAGATTTCAGCAATCGGCACGTTACGGAGCAGAGCCGTCGTGACAGCTTTGCCCCTGGTGGAATGAGGCTTAGGCTTACCTCCTAAGGTCTTATTAGCCTTTTGGTAACACAATTGTATGCAGGACACAATCCACCTAGAGATGGACTGCTTAGAGGTCGCAAGACCCGTCCTGACCGATCCATAATTGATGAACAACTGGTCAGACCTACAAATATCTTTGGTTTTATCCAGATAACATTTTAACACCCTCCTAACATCCAGGGAATGGAGAGACCTCTCCGCTGGGGATGAAGGGTTCTGAAAAAACGTAGGCAAAGTTATGGTCTGGTTGACATGAAAATCAGAAATAACCTTGGGAAGAAATTTAGGGTGAGTACGCATAACAACCTTAGCAGCATGAAACACAGTATAAGGTTCAGTACAACACAACGCCTGAATTTCACTCACCCTGCGGGCCGATGTAATGGCCACGAGGAACGCCGCCTTCCAGGACAGGTGCTGCAACGAAGCCTTATGAATAGGTTCAAAAGGCTCCTTCATCAATCTGGACAGGACCACATTCAATTCCCATGAAGGCGAAGGAAGCCTGACAGGAGGGAATACTTTCTTCAATCCTTCCAGAAAATCTTTGATCACAGGGATCTGGAAAAAGGAAGTCTGTGAAGGGCATTTCCTGTAGGCAGTCAATGCAGCAAGATGAACCTTAATGGAATGAACATTAAGGCCAGACTGCGCCAAATGTAAAAGGTAAGGAAGGATGACATCTTCCTTACAGGTTGTAGGATCATGGTTCTTAGACTGGCACCAGATGCAAAACCTCTTCCACTTGTAAGCATATGAAGTCCGAGTGGAAGGTCTCTTAGACTCCTTCAGTATGTCCATGCAATCATCGGGCAGATTCAGATGGCCATCTCAGGAGCCATGCCGCCAAACTCAAAGACGAGAGGTTGGGGTGTAACATCCGTCCCCCGAACTTCGTGAGAAGGTCCGGCCTGCACGGCAACCGAATGTGAGGAAGGAGAGACCGGTGAAGTAGGTCCGTGAACCACCACTGCCTGGGCCACTCCGGGGCAATGAGTATCATCCGAGCCCTGGACCGGGCCAGCTTGATGAGCACTGCCGGAATCAGGGTAATGGGAGGAAAGGCGTACAGAAAGCCGTTCGTCCAGTTGATCCATAACGCATTCCCCAGCGTCCCTTGCTGGAAGTACCTGGAGGCGAAGTTTCTGCACTTGCTGTTTTCGGCGGTGGCGAACAAATCTACGTCTGGAGTTCCCCACCTTGCGAAGACCTCTCCTAGTACTTCGTCGTTTATGACCCATTCATGGTTTTCCTGAACCAGTCTGCTCAGTGCGTCTGCCTGAACATTCTGCACATCTGGTAGATGGGTGGCCGTTATCGTCAGTCCTCTGGCTAGGAGCCAGTGCCAGATCGCCTGCGCCTCCTGTGACAGAGTGCGTGATCTCGAGCCCCCCTGATTGTTGAGGTAATACATCGTGGTGGTATTGTCCGTCTGTACAAGCAGAGAGTTGGTCTGGAAGGACGGAAGAAAGGCCTTCAGTGCCAAGTGAACAGCCCTGTGTTCCAGGAAATTGATGTGATACGTGGCCTCCATCGGCGACCGCGTTCCTTGAATCTGTAGAGTCCCGGAATGCGCTCCCCATCCCAGGAGAGAAGCATCCGTCACGACAGTCTGCGTGGGAATGTCCTTGTGAAAGGGAACCCCTCTGAGGAGATTCTCCGCCGAACACCACCACTTCAGAGACTGAAAAGCATGCAGCGACAGTCGAATCTTGTCGTCCCAAGAACCTTTCCTCTGATCCCATTGGTCCTCCAAGCACTCCTGCAGCGGTCTCATGTGCAGCCGTGCGTGTGGCGTCAGGAAGATACAAGAGGCCATCGATCCCAGTAGAGAAGACACCGTCCTCACTGTTGTAGATGGAGTTGTCATAAGAGCCTGAGCCTTCCGAAGGAGTGATAATCGTCGCTCTTCCGAAGGAGACACGCTTGCTGACAGCGTATTGATGGAGGCTCCCAAGTACTGTATGCATTGGACCGGAGTGGGGACAGACTTGGCCATGTTGATGTGCAGCCCCAGCTTGTTCAAGAGAACGCACGTCTTCTGGAAGTGTGCTCGCGCTTCCGAGAAGGAGGATGCCTTGATCAACCAATCGTCCAGGTACGGGTAGACGAACACCTTGTTCTTCCTCAGGTGTGCTGCTACCACCGCCATGCACTTCGAGAATGATCTTGGCGCAGACTTCAGTCCGAATGGGAGTACTGTGTATTGATAGTGATTGGTGCCGACTTGGAACCGCAGGAACTTCCTGTGTTTGTGTGCAATGGGCACATGGAAGTAAGCATCCTGTAGGTCTATAGCGCATAGCCAGTCTCCCTGTTGTAACTGAGGGTAAATCTGATGCAACAACAGCATGCAAAACTTTTCCCTGTGAATCCATTTGTTTGCCTGCCGCAAGTCCAGAATGGGCCTGAACTCGTTCTTGTCCTTCTTGCGAACCAGAAAGAACCTGGAGTACAGACCTCTTCCTCTCTGAGACAGAGGTACGTCTTCTATCGCCCTTTTCCTCAACAGGATATCCGCTTCCGCCTGAAGCGATTGGTGCCGACTTGGAACCGCAGGAACTTCCTGTGTTTGTGTGCAATGGGCACATGGAAGTAAGCATACTGTAGGTCTATAGCGCATAGCCAGTCTCCCTGTTGCAACTGAGGGTAAATCTGATGCAACGACAGCATGCAAAACTTTTCCCTGCGAATCCATTTGTTTGCCTGCCGCAAGTCCAGAATGGGCCTGAACTCGTTCTTGTCCTTCTTGCGAACCAGAAAGAACCTGGAGTACAGACCTCTTCCTCTCTGAGACAGAGGTACGTCTTCTATCGCCCTTTTCCTCAACAGGATATCCGCTTCCGCCTGAAGCGATTGGTGCCGACTTGGAACCGCAGGAACTTCCTGTGTTTGTGTGCAATGGGCACATGGAAGTAAGCATACTGTAGGTCTATAGCGCATAGCCAGTCTCCCTGTTGCAACTGAGGGTAAATCTGATGCAACGACAGCATGTAGAAAATGAGCCCACATTACTATCGATGCCCGGGCTGCTGGCGCAAGTCGCCTCTTAGTTCCCATTCTGAATAGTTACCAAATAAAGAGACGGGCGCTGGGAGCAGGAATCGCAAGAACAGGATTTATTACTCATGAGGAGAGCCTGTCATTTCGGACACGAAACACAGTGTCTTTCGGGAGGTGCTCTAACAAGTGCTCTGAGACATCGCCTTTTTTACCTTACAAAACACTCCTTATTACAATAATGACATTGTGAAACAAGGAAAAGACATTCCCGTAATCCTCATGTCAATCCCACCCCACATGTATCCACAATAGAGACCCTTGAACTGCCGATAAGAGGAGGGGCAATCACGCAGCTGAGTGTTCCGCTGATTTTTAGGATGTGTGCGCCTGATCGTATCCCAGGGGGTGGGGAGGCCAGGATCAATAGTGGGTCCTTTGAAGAGGAGTGACTCCATGCAATAAGGGGCAGTAAACAGTATCTCCCGGCTTAGGCGATGGCCTCGGACATGTGTGGACAGTCAATCGCGGAGGGAGGGTTTACTAACAGAGGGGTTATTCATAAAAGGAAAGGAGGTGTTGGTCAGGCGCGGCCGTGACTCCCAAGGACAGGGTCATGCGGACCTGTGCATGTGAGGGAAGGGCGGCCAGAGTGCGCGGAGGGAGAGGGTTATTTGAGATTGGGGGGGTGTTCAAATGTGCGCAGGAGGGAAGCCGGGGATTTCAATGAGCGGGCAAAAAGGCCATGGTGCCTAAAATGGCTGCCATGTACATATGGGCACGGGCTTTTACTGGCGGAATGATGCGGTCAATATTTGACGGTATTCATGGTGCTTACAGGGAGGGGAGTGGGAAAAAGGCAAATGAACGCCGCTTAGGTACATTAATTTTGCTAATTTCCACAGTCGCCACTTTTACCATAAGCTAGTTCATTTCCTAATTAACGGGTGTACATATAAACATGTGTGGTTGATGAAATAGCATTTGCCAATACTAACATATTGCATATAACCATGAACAGTCGACGCGATTGGCAGAATGCAGCACATAGGAAATTGCATTTGCAAACGTACTACATAGCATAAATGCTTCTGACTTTCTCAAAAAATGTGACCAATGAACATTTTGACCAAGTAGTTGAGGGAGGAATTCAGTCCAATACATAAGATCTCTTCGTCACAGTGTCTTTTTAGCAGTGAGCCATCACTGGTAGGCTCTAGTCCGTGTCCTTTAGTTGGCGCTGTTGAGCACCGGCGGTGGAGCTATAGGTCCAGCTCGGATTTAACCTTTCGCGTTGCAAGGTGCGGTCTGTCCTCTGCTGTTAGACCACAGTCCTGTTCCCTAACCAATCCTTTTAGTGGCGCCTTATGCTCGGCACCTATATTTCCGTGGCACAACCCCATTTCCATCTAAATGCTGTTCTTCCTTTCGGCAAAAAGTCACGTGGAAAAGAGGGTGTGTGGTTCAATAGTCGATGGGAGAGGGGGCGGAGTGGGGTCAGATTTCCTGGGACACACCAAAAGGGACCAAGGGAGCAAAGGATAACAAGCAAGCAGGCCCATCAATCGGGCTTGAAAAGGGGGACGGAGGTTTCAGGCACACGTGGGTTAGCGGACAGAGAGCTTCAGGACAGCCCTTCATCCTTTCGTTTACCGCGTTTGAGAGTGCTGCCTCGTCCCGTATCTTGTTGCGCTGCGGCTCCACCTTTGGTCGAGGTCACATGTGTCTCAAGATCTGCAGCCAGGCTGTACGTCACGTCCGACCCTTCTCCTCCGGTGATCGTATATCTTTGAATGGGTAAAAACAAGTTTTTAGAGAACTGACAGGAGAAGAGATTTCTACATTTGAATTCCACTCGCAATCCTAGCACCTGGGTGTTATGCTCCTTGGTCATAGTCAGAAGTCTATTACCATGAAGTAAGCATGTGGGTATTTCTACTAATTTTTTCTTACCAAGGCTAATCGGCGTTCATTCATGACACATATGGACAGAAGTCAGACTCCTATCACTTGTGTATTTCAACAAAAACTCCAAAATTGGCAACATTCAGGGGAGACTCGTCCTTCTAACCCGAGCCTTAATAGTCTTACATTTCCCTTTAGAGCAGGCTAACTTTTTCAAACAGAGCGGGGGTGCAATCATCGAAAGGCAGGGTTAAACAGGTTTTTCTCGAGGGGTGACAGTTACTCATGGTCATTAGTTATACATCGGGGATAGCAGTTGGGGTCAATCAAGTGGGGCGGGGACGCTTCGGGCATTCGCGCTTGGGTGCAAAGGGGTGGGGCAATCTGGGCATTGGGGGTCAATCTAGACGTTGGCGCTTGTCTCTGATGAACTGAAAAATAGAGTGCCATTGACATATAGTTCCCCTATAAAAGGCCAGATTGGGGGACCTTAGTCGTCTTACCTGTCCTTTCTTTCTTAGCCAATTCGAGTTCATTCATTTTGCAGAAAGGAGAGGTAGTAATATGGCGAGATACAATCATTTTAGTTTCTGTCAATTTCGCTGAACACCTTCGCGTTCAATAAGTATCCAATCAGACTGGTGCCAGCGAGGCACAATTTTACCATAAGAAGGAAGATGGAACAGGGGGACTCTCGTAGAGAGTGAGAGTCGTCCGCAACCTAAACGAGCCATTCGGTACACGTATGACATGGAGAGAGAGAGAGAGAGAGAGAGATAGAGGAGGAGAGAGAGAGAGAGAGAGAGAGAGAGAGACGTGTACGAAAATAGGTAATTTAGTGCGCTCACAACACAGAACAGCAGGGGTCAGGTAACAAAGAGACGCGAACAGAGGGGAGACATAAACCCATACAGTACATACGCACAAAGTCAGACGAAGGAAGACAGTACATGTATTACATACAAAGATATTCACGACAAAACATAGAACAGTTATTGGCCAAAGAAAAAATCTCTTTTTGCATGCTGCGCATCTTAAATATCTTATTTATCTACAGGCTGAGCTCTTTTTACCTTTTTCCTCCTTTTGCCTCTCGCTTGCTATCTTTTCGAGCGTTCTCGTTGGCTAATACTTACACCTCAGTCAGCCGGTCAGAAATTAACCTGGTCGGGCTATTGCCCCTGGTTGGATCCTAAATCACTTTTGACTCTCTTCTTTTGGTGAGAAGTTCTCCAGGCTGAGGCAACAGAGGGTATTGATCGGGAGAACAGTCGGACAGCTTGGCTATATCTATAAGAGTGTGAGAAGGAGGTGGTACATTTTGAACATCAACAACATTCCTACCTTCCCAGACGGGTGGTGCCTGGGTAATCCTTACCCCGGGACTTTTCCTTGTCCTTTCCCTATCTAGTTAAACGTCATAGTTGCACTATCTAGCGTGCTAGTTCGAGTCAAATTCCGTCATACAGTACTAACCCGTCAAGTTTCTATGTCAGTCCATCCTCCCAGTCGCTACGTTCTAAGGAGGAACAGTCATATCTAAGTCTACGTCTTTCAAAATCCGCTAGCATAAGTACTATGCTCAAATCCCCTCCTTCCCCTTTCGTCGGTCGTTCGATCATCACTCCTCCATACTTCAGCCGATGTTCCGGCGCAACCTGCAGAAGGGAGGAGAAAGAAGGGGGTGGGGGCTGCATTCAAAACACATCAACGAGCATAAATCCGAAAATGTTTTTACCTACCACATACTCGACCTATCTCCACGGGGCGCATTCTCTACCATCTCGGCGTTTAAGCCCAGAGGGACCAGTAGTGTTAGATAGATAATCATCGATGGTCTGCGTATCTACATGAATCACTTGATCGTGGCCTTTTAGGTCATGTGCAAGGGTGGTGGTCAGGTGGCATTCCTGTGGTGTCGCTTAAGGGCGTCTAAAACACTTTTCTGGCTGCCTGTGACACATAATGTAGCTGCTAAGTATCGGGCCTTTTTACCCTTCAACCTTAATAAAGCTGCTTATTTTTCGCTTATATTGGAGACAATAGTAACAAATTCAAAACTCATTAATGCAACCGCTACAATTATACTTTCCTTTTCAAAATACCTTTAATTAAAAATGTTGGCGTACAAATACGGGCCTACAACCCAGTGGGCCGGGTACAGAGCAGACTGGAACTGTGCATAAGAGGAATGAAGTCGGTGGCCATCCATTTCATAAAGTGCAGCAGTGTAATAAAATCGTATCGAACTTTCTTACAGGGCGAGTATGATGCATGTCAAGAATTCAAGTTTCAATAATTTTACCTCATTGTCCAACTATTTACTCAAGACCTAACGTTTATCAATTCATTGTCCAAAGGCTCAATCAGTGCTTATTTTATACCAATTCATTGCTTCCAAACGTAATTAGTACCCACCCTAAATCAGTTCACTGTCCCAACACATAATCAATATCCATCTTATATCGCTTTCTTTTCTAAGCACATAATCAATATCCATCTTATCTACTTTCATTGTCCAAAACTGCATACATATCTCGGAGCATCAAGGTTTGAGCAATCAGGGTGAACAAGGAGTTTGAAAGTTTCATTTTGTATCGGCGCCATTTTGGGCGAGGTCAGGCAGGTCCCAGTATAGTCAGAATGCCTCCACTGACTCGTGGTTGGATCAGAACCTTTTTTGGCAGTTCAAAAAGTTTTTTTTCGCAATGGGGTAACAGACTAGCGATATGAACCATCAGTCAAAAGTGGGGAGGGAGGCAATAATCTTTCCTACCGGGTCATTCTGGTGTTCCACCGGAACTGAACAAATCTGTATCTTTGCAGGATTTTAGTCATTTCCAAACTGAGGCTGGCGCCGGCAGGAGTGCGCCGACGTCTCGTGGCTCCATCGGAGGACGGGGCGGGGGGCACCTCGTGGAGAGGTCGGCCCCCCGGCTCTTTTAGAATCTTCAAGGTTGAGGAGCACAGGGCGTGTGCCCGTCCCGGGCAAAAAAAAAACACCCGCTTTTTGATATGGACCCTCTTCAAGCAGGAGCGTTGGGGTGTCGCTGGAAGCCTCCACCTGGAGGGAGGTGGGGGAGGCTCGTTTGCGCCGCCTCCCCCTTCCAGCGACCCCGCGCCGTTCTCCGGCTCCAGCGCTTTGGTACGGCCGTGCCAGGCAATGAAGATGGGGGGGGGGGGTCGGAGGCAGCAAGACACCCCCCCCCTGTCATGTGGCGGGACTACCTGCAACTCAAGCGTTGTCATGTGGCGGGACTACCTGTAACTCTCAAGGGTTGCCGCTGGCGGGACTACCTGCAACTATCCAGAGTTGCCGCTGGCGGGACTACCTGCTCTGGCTCCGGTTTTGTGGATGGCCGGCGCTGGCGATAGAGAGGGGGGGGGGGTCGGTGGCTGAGGCAAGACATCCCCCCCGTGGCCCGCAGGGCAGAAGGAAAGAAGGGAATGGGGAGACCGTAACAACCTTCGGGCCGTCCGCCCCACAGTCTCCCCTTCCAATGGCGGCCAGCCGAGCCCTGCCCTGCACGCATCGAGGCCTCGCCTTCCGGATGGGCTTAACCGCGGACCTGTTGCACGCCGGGAGCTTCCGGAATGGGGGTAGGTATCTATGGATTTGTATCTATTTCATGTTACCGTTATTTGGGCGTGGTGGGTAATGAGGCAGACATGTTTGGGGCAGGAATAGGCAACGGAACCTAGCTACCTCGTGGCTGTCTTGCTGTCAAGCTTTCGCTATTTTATATTTCTTATTACGAACTATTCCTAATGTTTCTTATTTTTAGTGAAGTCGAAAGCTCATCAGGAGGTTACTGACTTAGCCCGATTTCTTTTATTTTTCCTTCTTTTCCTTAGCGTGTTTCAAGCTAAAGTTTCTGTTAACAGGGTACGGTGATCACTTCATATTTTTACGTGTCCTTTTCATTAGGGGTACTCCTGGACGGACAAGATGAGTTTCCTCCAATAAATGGTCCGGGGTGGAACTAGATTATCAATCAGTGGGGAACACATGTCCCTTCATTAAGGTATCATCCTGGACGGACCAAATGATGTACCTCCAATTACTAGGGTAGCCTCCTGGACGGACCAGATGGCCCACCTCCAATAAATGGTCAATGAGTGGGGAGCATATGTCCCTCCATTAGGGTAGCCTCCTGGGCGGACCAGGTGAGCTACCCCCAATAAATAGTCAATCAGTGGGGAGTGGGTAGGCCTGACGAATCATAAAGGGGCATAACCTACCCTTTACTACTTGCAAAGACTAGACAGAATATTTCTATTCCACGTTGTTTGCAAACAGAAAATACCTCAAACAAACAATTCCTTGGACAACAATGTCCAGTCAATCAATCAATCAGTGGGGAGAAAAACAGGCATGACGGATTACAACGGGGACAAACGTCTGCATTACCTGCCCTTCGCTATCTGCAAAGGGAGACAGAATATTCCTATTCGTCTCTGTTTGTGGACAGGGAAGATCTCAAAGAGCAACAATCGATTATTAATCGATATCAGACAATCAGTGGGGAGAAAGGTAGGCATGACGAATCATAAAGGGGCATTACCTACCCTTCTCTGCTTGCAAAGGGAGACGGAATATTCCTATTCCTCTTGTTTGCAGACAGAGAATATCTCAAAGAGCAACAATCGATGAAAATCGATAACAAACAATCAGTGGGGAGAAAGGTAGGCCTGACGAATCATAAAGGGGCATAACCTACCCTTCTCCATCTGCAAAGAGAGACGAACGTTCCTATTCGCCGCTGTTTTGCAAACAGAGAATGTCTCGTTCTCAAGAAGAGAACCAATATTTCAAGTAGCCACCAAAGCTAAATGAACCAATAACAACAATATCAGTATTTAAATACCGATTCCAATACAATCAATCAATCAATCAGATGGATAAAACCACCCTACTTAATCTTACCCGGACCGGACCATGCGGATAGTTCTTCGTCTTCCCCCTCCAGCGCCCGATCGTTCTCTTACTCTATGCAGCATTCCTGTGGGATTCCAGTCAGGACAGTAGGTCACTCGAGAGAGGTCCGTTCAGAATCGGTGAAGTTCATTCAATCGGCAGCCGGACGAGGGCCCTCTCAAGGCAGGTATACTCCGATCATTTAGATGTTCACCTCATCGTCTGGATCTCTCTTACTGGACCTTATGTCACTGATGGACCCCGCGTTGGGACGCCAATTGTAGAAAATGAGCCCACATTACTATCGATGCCCGGGCTGCTGGCGCAAGTCGCCTCTTAGTTCCCATTCTGAATAGTTACCAAATAAAGAGACGGGCGCTGGGAGCAGGAATCGCAAGAACAGGATTTATTACTCATGAGGAGAGCCTGTCATTTCGGACACGAAACACAGTGTCTTTCGGGAGGAGCTCTTAACAAGTGCTCTGAGACATCGCCTTTTATACCTTACAAAACACTCCTTATTAAAATAATGACATTGTGAAACAAGGAAAAGACATTCCCATAATCCTCGTGTCAATCCCACCCCACATGTATCCACAATAGAGACCCTTGAACTGCCGATAAGAGGAGGGGCAATCACGCAGCTGAGTGTTCCGCTGATTTTTAGGATGTGTGCGCCTGATCGTATCCCAGGGGGTGGGGAGGCCAGGATCAATAGTGGGTCCTTTGAAGAGGAGTGACTCCATGCAATAAGGGGCAGTAAACAGTATCTCCCGGCTTAGGCGATGGCCTCGGACATGTGTGGACAGTCAATCGCGGAAGGAGGGTTTACTAACAGAGGGGTTATTCATAAAAGGAAAGGAGGTGTTGGTCAGGCGCGGCCGTGACTCCCAAGGACAGGGTCATGCGGACCTGTGCATGTGAGGGAAAGGCGGCCAGAGTGCGCGGAGGGAGAGGGTTATTTGAGAGTGGGGGGGTGTTCAAATGCGCGCAGGAGGGAAGCCGGGGATTTCAATGAGCGGGCAAAAAGGCCATGGTGCCTAAAATGGCTGCCATGTACATATGGGCACGGGCTTTTACTGGCGGAATGATGCAGTCAATATTTCACGGTATTCATGGTGCTTACAGGGAGGGGAGTGGGAAAAAGGCAAATGAACGCCGCTTAGGTACATTAATTTTGCTAATTTCCACAAGCATGCAAAACTTTTCCCTGCAAATCCATTTGTTTGCCTGCCGCAAGTCCAGAATGGGCATGAACTCGTTCTTGTCCTTCTTGCGAACCAGAAAGAACCTGGAGTACAGACCTCTTCCTCTCTGAGACAGAGGTACGTCTTCTATCGCCCTTTTCCTCAACAGGATATCCGCTTCCGCCTGAAGCTCGCGCAGCCGGAACTGCGAACTGACCGGGGGAATTGCTGGAGGAGGGCTGGTGAACCGAAGACTGTATCCATTGCAAACAATATTCAGCACCCACTTGTCCTGAGTAATTTTTCTCCACTCTGCCAGAAAAAATTGAATGCTTCCCCCTACCGGAGTGGGTAACAGATCCAGGGGAAGTAGGTTCCTAGGGCCTAGACCTAGCCTGGCCCTTGGGCGCCGGGGCCGACTGCTGTCCTCCTCTGCCCTTCTGGCGCTTCTGGAACGGCTTACGGAACTGGTGTTGGTGTTGCTGTTGCGATTGTCCCGAAGCCTGGCCTCGTCCTCGGCCTTGCCCGCCGAACCGCCGTTGGAAAGGGCGGTACGTCTTCTTGGTCTCTTTAGGCATCTCCAGGCCCACAGCCGTTAACGTCTCGGCCTCCGCCTTCATGCGGGCCATCTCATCGTCTGCATGCTTCCCGAAGAGGGTCTCACCGGAGAATAGTAGCTTGGCCACCCTCTGCTGTGCGTCCGGTTTCAGGGACGTAAGCCAGAGCCATGCGTGGCGTCGTTGGTTGACTCCGTGGCAAAATCCGTGAGCAGCCAACAGGGAAGAGTCCGCCGCAGCGCTGATAATCTGGTTCGCCACCAGCATCCCCTCATTCAGCACTTCCATGAAGTCCTCACGCTTCTCCCGAGGTAAATGCTCAGCAAACCGCTCGAGGGAGTCCCAGAGGGCGCGGTCGTATCGGCCCAACAGCGCCGTAGCACTCGCAGCTTTCATGGAGGTAGCGGAAGTTCCACAGACTTTCCTCCCCGCCGAATCCATCCACCTGGACTCCTTATCCGGGGGAACCGTGGAGGACGGAGTGGTGGCATGTTGCTTGCGGGCCGCCGTCACAATGACAGAGTCAGGAGGGGGTTCCGTTCTCAGAAAGGCCGGGTCCGAATCGGGAGCCCGGTACTTCTTCAGCAACCTCGATGGAGTCGCCCTCGTCACCGCAGGGGTGAGAAACAGGGCCATAGCCGGTTCCTCCAGGCCCGGCACCAGAGGTAGGAGAGGACGAGACAGGTATTTTTGATGCAATGTCTCAAAAATGACTGAAATCTTCGGAGTAGGCACCGTCAGGGATATGCCCAACTTCGCAGCGCCCCTTAAAAGGACGTCATGGAACGCCACCAGGTCATCAATCGGGGACACCCTCGTGTCCGGTGACCCCGACAGGGTAGGAGAATAGTCCCGGGTCCCAGAGGACCTCGTGTGTGAGCGAGATTCGCGCCTCCTATGGCGGCGTCTCGACCTCGTGGATGATCTGCGTCGCGATCTCTCCCTTCTCCCAGAGCGAGAGCGAGACCTGCCAGCCCATGGCCGCTCCGCCGGCTTTCGTTGCGGGGTCTTCCTTGGCTCCTCACGGGGTTTCGGTTTTGGGGTCCCCTTAGGAGGAACAGGCAAAGACGGCAGGGAAGTGGACCTCGGCGGAGGAACCTTCGGCTGCGGGGTGGGCCCATGCGGAGGGACAGGAGGTGGTGGTGGGTCGCCTGAAGGAAGTGGAGGTTTGGGTGGAGGATCCTCCTTAGGAACAGGAGGAGGAGTCCGAGTCCGAGGCAGAGATGGCGTGTACACCTCTGAGTACACCGAGCCCGGTGACCCCTTAGGCGAAGGGGGCGGAGAGCCAGCCCCATCAGCTTCCTCTTGCGTCCTCCACTAGAAGCAGCGTGACTTCTGGGACTAGAATCCCTCTTGCGCCGTTTCGGAGAGGCTGAACGACTCCTAGGCGCCGACCGCTTTCTGCTAGACGCAGAGCATCGCTTTTCTGGCGTCGAACGACGTTTCCGTGACTCCGGCGTCGATCGCCGCCTCCGCGACGTCGACCCTCTTTTCCTCGACGTCGAACGCCGATCCCTCGACGTCGACCTCTTCCTCCGCGACGTCGTACGCCGCCTCCGTGACGTCGAGCGTTCCGTCTTCGACGACGAGCGTCGCCGTCGTCTTGATGCTCTCGACGTCGAGGAGCCCCTCGACGTCGACCGGTGCTTCGACGGCGATCGACGGTGTCGCCTCGATGGCGAGCGTCGATGCTTGTCACTACGCCTTCGGCGTCGATAGGAAGACCTTGACGTCGATGAAGACGATGACGTCGACGGTGGCTTCGACGGCGACTTCTCCATGATCTTCGACGTCGAGCCGTCACGCTGTCTCGACCCGGAGCCCCGGGGAGAAGGGGAGCACACCGCCGTCATCCCTCTCGACATCGTCGTCGATGCAATCGACGTCAACGGAGACCGGGACCGTTTGCTGGACTTCCTGCCCCTGGGGAGACCCCCAGAGGCCTCAGCAGAGGCAGAGGGAACCTTCCCAGCCTGCCCAGACCCACCTGCAGCCTGCAGACGCCTCTCCTCAAGGCCAGAAAGCCTGATCTTCAGTCTGTCCCTCAGAGTCCGAGCAGTAAACTGCTGGCAGATGACACAATCCTCAGGGACATGATCTTCAGGGAGGCAGACGATGCAGACATCATGGGGATCGCTCTTGGCCTTCTTCCTCCCACATGCTGGGCACTTATCAAAAAGGCCAGGCATTTTAGAGCCCTAAAACGCCTGAAACAGCACAAAAGAGAGAAAGAGAACACCAAGAAAGTAAACTGAAACACTTTTAGAACACAAAAGTGCCAAAATATCCAATAAACCCTTGAAACAAGGGAGAGCTCAATGCCAGAGTCCTGTAAGCAGGAGCCGGAAAAAAGAACTGAAAGTAGAGGGACCTGCTATGCATTCTGGGATACTGGGAGAAGTTCTGGAAAGTTCTCTTAAAGGCACAGTATCCTATTTAAGCCACATAATGGCAGCCTATGGGGCTTGTCTGTCCCTACCTTCCTCTCTATCATTCCAGAGTCTTTGACTGGGGAGGCAAGTTTCTCTATGGTAGAAACTGGCAGGCTGCATTATGTGTAGTGTTTTTTGGTGGAATTTCTAGTTGAAGTACTGGACAGTGTAGCCTGTGGATATAGGCTGCATTATTTGTCTTTAAATTCTCTCTTAAGTGTCTTTGCAGTTTCTGCATTATTTTGACAACTTAAGAGATTATTTTTGATTGCCGGGGTCCACGCACATGGGCGGGACTATTCACTAGATTATGACTATACACAGAGATCCCCTACTACAGAAGGGCATGAATCGGGAGAATTACACTAGAGCCCTAGATACGTTTACAACACCTACTCACGTAGAATGTCCATCTTTACTACATACTAAGCAGTTATAACATTTCTAAGCATTTGTTTACAATCCCCCCCCAAAATACATAAAATGCATTTGAAATGGCTTGTACACGTAAAATGAGTATTGTACTGTACGTTTCTGAGCAGTGGTATCATTCAAATAATGCATATAGTTTTACATTTGAAATGCTGGCTGAACGTTTCACGAAATTACATTTATGAAATGGCTCTTAATACAGAAGAGAAGGTCGAGACCATTTCATCACATATTTATATAATACTGTACATGTGCTAGAGGCTAAGTTTAAATATTGTCTCTAGGTTTCCAAAACAGAAATCTTGTTCTCTAAGAATAGTTCTACATTAAGCAGATTACTCTGTTCCAAAAAAAGGTAAATATTTTGGTAATGAGAAAAAATAATTTTGTTGTAGTAAAAAATAGTTCCAAATTTTAGAAGTTCTGTTTATCAAAACTGAAGGCAGAAATCAAAGTTCAGGGAACGCTGTGTGCTTGTTTCTCAAGAGTTATTCTCGTTGTTAGGAGAAAACATTAACTCAGATAGGCTGGCAAAGAATTTGTCTACCACAGTAGGTGAAAGTTGGGCCATTTCCGAAAAAGTAGAAATAGTGCATATGTGAGATGCATTACCGTCAGCGTTATCTGGATCAGCAATGTTCACAGCAAGTTGTACCTGTGTGCCGCTTACATCTCGTACCTCACCGCCACCTAGTCGTAATGGTGAGGTCTCAACGAATTGTGTCATCAGAATTGGTAGCCGCTAAGGACAACACGTTGCATGAGCTGTTACTGAACCAAGCAAAGTATCGACATCCATAGGTACTGCTGATGGGAGTGAGAGACAGATGTCTAACACGCATTCTTCTCCACAGAGCAGGCATCGTAGAACAGGTAAGATGCAATCTTGCCAGATTGGTCTGAATGATAGAAACCATGTGGTATTCAGATCTCTTAGACGAGCCAAGCCGAGGACCTGTGTTATCTTATTTCGGTACCGCATTGCCTGGATCGTTTGTTCCATGGTAATCTGGGTATCGCTGGTGACTGGACTTGCCATATCGGAGCAGAAGGAACAAAAATAGAATTCCTGCTACGAGTCCCAAAATGAGAGGCAGGCCGCCGAACACAGAGTGCACGAAATTCGGGAAAATGCTCAGGACTGCTTCAAAGGGTGCTAACAGTCCCGAAAAAATTGTCTTAAATACATGTTCGATGCCACTGGTATCTGACATGTTTAAAATTTGACCTAACATTTCTACGAAATGTACGGGGCAGTTTGTTGATAATAATGTATGTCTCTCTGCTGTGATCCTTGCAACTTGCAGATCATACGTTTCTCTAGACGAGGTCAAAGGAACCGTTTTTTGTAAAAGAATGGCTTTCATTCTGATTAATGTATCAATTCCAATAGAAGAGATATTCAATGAAGGCCAAATCGTTGCCTCCTTGTCTAGCTTGCTGTTTGGATACAATACTTGCATACAACAAGTGACCCTGGATGTAACACTGACGAGATAGGCCGTTCCTGGCAACATGCCACAACAGCTGTGGTCACTTAACCTAATGTAGCTGCTGTTGGAAAGCTGCCTAAAAACATGTTCTATTTGTGTGGCTGGGGTGCCGTGCAAGTGGCAAGAAAGGTAATTAGATGAACCCTCACAGGCACCATGTAAATTAATTTCTTGACACAGAAGTGTACCACTTAGCGAGTTTTCACAATTTTTTCCACTAAGAAATGCTTCTTTGTTACCCCCACTCCAACATCTATGTGTGTAAGGTAAATTTCAGGTCGACTTAATGTATCCTTTACCCAACCTTTCATACAGGCCCGCTGGTATATGCTGTGGGCAATATAGAAACTGGAATGTGGTTATTGGTTTTGTTATGGTACCATGTATTATCCATTCAATGACAGGCCTCACGGAAACTGTTAATGGTAATCTTTCTAGTTTTGCAATGCTCAGCACCGTATAGTCCGCTAGGCGTGGGCGGAAAATCCGTTCCGCTCGCGGATTTTGCGGATTTTCGGGAAATCCGCAATCCGCGAGATTTGCGAATTTCCCGCAAAATCCGCAAATCCGCGAGCAGCGGATTTTGCTCGCACTGCTCGCACTGTTAGCGTGAGTTCGCGCCCCGCGAATAAGTGCGAAATTGCAGAAATACGATCTTGGCAAAACTGAAAGTAACTACTTACCAGGTTCAAAAGTTCAGGCACATCATTAGTAGCCATTTCCTGTAGGGCTTCCTGAGGGGCCCCTCCAGAGTTCAGTTGCCAGTTGAAACTATTATGTGACCCTGCTCTGAACCTCAGAATAGTTACACATATGCCACAAAGGTCCTGAATTACAGCTAAGGGAGACAAGCAGGAGCCAGGCTGGAAGTTAAAATCCATTAATCAGCCCCTAATTCATTATTGTCAGTTGGGGCAGGGCAGGTGTTGTAACTAATTTTGCAACAATGAAAGCACTTAGCAAGTGCAAAAGATCACTAATCAGGGCGCACTAAGGAAGCAGGTGCCAGCTAAAAAAATATTCTGTGACACATTAATCAGCCCCAAATTAATTCAGGTCACTTGAGGCAGGGAAGGTGTGCTTTGCTTTGCCGAAAATAATGTACACTGGACAACCAGAGGGTGTAGTGATGAAACAGAGGGTGGCATGGGTGGGCCAGAGGGTGGCATGAGTAGTCAGAGAGTGGCAGTGGTGACAGAGAGTGGCAGTGATGAAGAAGAGTGTCCCAAACAGGCTGGACACGTAGAAACAACAAGTTCGCAAAACTTGCGACCCGACAGGTAAGTTCGCAAATTGCGAAATTGTAAAAACCCTCGCGAACTGGCAGAAACACGGGCGAACACAAAAAAAAAAAAAATCCGCAAATTCGCGGGAATTCGCGGATTTTGCGGATTGCGAATCCGCAAATCCGCAAAATTCGCGGATTGCCAATCCGCAAAATCCGCTCATGCTTAATAGTCCGCTCCTTTTTGTGCCAAAGAGATTTGTTTATCTGTAAGGTTAAAGGTAGAAAATAATGACGTTGTAACGTCCAGCATATTTATTTATTTTATTTAGTGTGTTTTATATAGTGCGCAGCTACCCTAACGGGGTGTCCCGGCGCTTCTGCCCATTTGCTGAGTCTTACGCGAGTGAGTTTAACAGAAAAGGAAAGTTTTCAGTGCGTTACGAAAAGGCAGCTCCTCCTGTATCATCCGAATGGAGATGGAGAGTTTATTCCATAAAGAGGAGGCGCATACCTGGAATGTTTATCCCCCGGAACGTGCTTTTTTTAATCTGGGGGAAAACAAAAAACTCTTTGAGTTGTAACGAAGATGTCTCTCATTGCTATAAAGGCGAAGACAGGAGGAGAGATAGGCAGAGCCTTTTCCTTTGATAGTGCCATGAGCTAAAGTGAGGGCTTTAAATTCAGCTCTTTTACTAACGGGTAACCAGTGTAACTTGCGTCGATATGGTGAGATATGCTCACATAGAGAAGTACCACTGACCAGCCGAATAGCTGCATTCTGGACTGTCTGTAGCCGGTGACAGAGGCCAGAAGTCAGACCAAGATACAGATCGTTGGCATAGTCTAAATAAGATGTTATCAGAGCCTGAACAATGATTTTCCTAGTGCTGCTGGGGAGAAAATTGATGAATTTTCTGATCATCCTAATTTTTGAAAAAGAGGCAGCAGATACTGTCTGAACTTGGTTATAAAAGGATAGGCTGGAATCCCATCTTACCCCCAGGTTTTTCACTGATTCCTTGGGGGAGGGGGCTGCACTCAAATCAAGTGGCCACCATAGGTTCGAATCCAAAGGAGAGGATTTGTGGAAAAAGAGAACCTCGGTTTTTCCTGCATTCAGCCGGAGAAAATGATTGTCCATCCAACGGGCGATGTTACGAAGACAGAGTTTCAATGGATCAAAGGTGGTTTGAGTGGGAGTTTCATAGGAAAACAAAAGCTGAATGTCATCAGCATATGAGGTAGCCTTGATACCTGACTGAGCAATGAGCTCGGCCAGGGGGGAAAAATAAACATTAAACAACAGGGGGCTTAATGAGGAGCCCTGAGGGACACCCCACTTTAACGGGCGGCTTTCCGAGGTGTAAGGTGGGGTGAACACCGCCTGTGTACAGTTGGATAGAAAAGAGGACAGCCAGTCCAAGGCCTTACCTTGAATGCTTTTAGACCGAAGGCTATCAAGCAGGACGGGGTAAGAGACGGTGACGAAAGCTGCCGAGAGATCAAGCAGCACCAACACTGCTCTTAAGCCCCCGTCCAGCTTCCATCACATGGAATCCGACATCTCTATTAACGCAGACTCGGTGCTATGGCCAGGTCTAAATCCGTGCTGGGAGTCATGGAATAGGCCATGGGTTTCCAAGAAGCAAGCTAGTTGCTGTTGTGCCAGCTTTTCAAGAACCTTGGCAGGGGCTGGCCATAAGGAAATAGGCCTATAAGTAGTCGGATCGTCTGGGTCTGCGTTGGCTTTTTTGAGAATAGGAACTAATTGGGCATGTTTCCATGAATCCGGGAATATGCCTGTCCTAAGAGAGTCATTCCAAATGCCATTTAATATGGGATTGAGAAGAGGGGCCAGTATTTGGTATTGTTTGGCTGGCCAGGGATCAGTAGGGGAGCCTGATCTACATTTTAAAAGTTCTGACAAGGATCGATCTCAAGTGATCTCCTCAAATTCCGAGAAAACAGGAGCAGACATTGAATGGTCCGCCAGTATTTCTTCAGTTCCCATACTTTACTACAGGGGAAGGACTCATAGATGGATGCAATTTTTTCCTCAAAATAGTCAGAACAGACGATTACAGAGGGACTTTGATACTGGAGTTGACATTGAAGGGCCATAGGGTCAGTAAAAGTTCTTACTGTATTAAAGATTTCCCTAGTGGAACCTTGTGCTCTGTTAATTTTCTCCTCCAGGAAAATTATTTTATGATTGATTATCTTCTTCCGGTATTCCTAGAGAGCTATTTTATATTTTTGTTTATCGTCTAAGGAGTAGGAATGTCTCCATCGACGCTCCAATGATTTACAAGCAGATTTACATTCGCGGAGTTCATCAGAATACCAGGGTGAGGAAGGAACAGCTCGAAAGGTTTTAATGGGCCTCAAAGGGGTAATAGAGTCGATCGCAGAGGAGATCCAGCTGTTGAAATTAGTAAAACGAGAGTCCAAGTCTGATGCATCCATAGGAGCGGCAGTAGACAGATGACCAGCTAGGTTGTCGGGAGAGATCTTACTCCAGTTGCGGCCTACCGTCTTAGCCCGTAGCCTAGGTCTGTCTTGATGAAATAATAAGATGGAAAAAGGGATGAAAAAGTGATCAGACCAGATCACTGGGTAAGGCTCGTTAATGGAGATGTCCGCTAGGTTGGAGCAAATAAGATCAAGTGTGTGTCCAGCCTTGTGGGTGGGAAGAGAGACCAATTGGATTAATCCGCCATCTGTTAAGGTGGAAAGAAAATTAGAACAGATAGTATTGGAGACATCCTCCACATGAAGGTTAAAATCGCCAAGCAAAGTGAAGTTCGCATAACGGGAACTAGCTTGGAGCACAAAGTCCAAAAGAACAGGTAAGAAAGATACCTTGGACTTAGGAGGACGATATACTAATAAACCTGAACATGTAATATTGGGCCTCAGTTTAATGCAAAATGGTAGTGCCTCTATAGATTCAATTTGGGCAAAAGGATAAGAAGAAATAGACCATTGCAACCTATATATTATGGCTACGCCTCCACCATGACTATCACTCTGCCTATTGGCGCACATGAAATTGTATCCAGTGGGAATGGCCAGACACAAGGCTGGGTTAGATTCATCCCCCAACCAAGTTTCGGTCAGGAAAAGAAGATCCCACTTGTTGTCTGTCAGGGTCTGGGCTATATCTAGGAAATGTTTCACCAATGAGCGACAGTTAATCAGACCCGCCTTGAGATTTAAACTTTTCCTATTAAGGACGGGCCGGGCAAGGACCTGTGAAAGTGAACATTGATTCACAGGATTATCAACTTCCTGACCATGACTACAGGACGTGCAAGGATAGGTGGAAGTGTCAAGGTCGAATGGCGTGGAGTGCAAAAAGGCGCAGTGTTTAGATCGTAACTTAATTACAGCCTCCCTACCATAAATGATGATGGGTAAAGTGCTGAGTCCGGCAGAGTCTCTGGCCATGGCCGCGTCTTGGTCGCGGCCTGGCGCAGACGGGCAGGACTTTGGCTTGACTTCGGCACGCCAGTGGCGCGCCCGCTGCTCGCGTCCGCTGCGCAGATAAGTAGCCGTTTTCTTTTGTAGTCCCGTCAGCAGCGCTAGAGCGCTGGTACTTGTAGTTCGTTGTAGCGTCTTCGAGCGCAGCACCTAGTCGGCTGCAGGAACTCAGAAGAGCAGGCTAAGGGGCAATGCGGCGTGAGTAAGCAGTGAATTTTTTAAATGTAAATACACGGCGCAAACAAATAAGTATTTTTCTAACACAAGTATTAAAAAATGCAGCAAGTAGCTTTTCACCCGGCTTTCCACCTCAGGTGCACAGAACCAAAGGAGTTAGCATGTAAACATACACCAGGCTGAGCCTCATGTGAGCAGAGAGTCTCGCGAGTGCGCGCGCTCCCTTCTTTTGTAGTCCTGTCAGCAGCGCTAGAGCGCTGGGACTTGTAGTTTGTTGTAGCGTCTTCGAGCGCAGCACCTAGTCGGCTGCAGGAACTCGGAAGAGCAGGCTAAGGGGCAATGCGGCGTGAGTAAGCAGTGAATTTTTAAAATGTGAATACACGGCGCAAACAAATAAGTATTTTTCTAACACAAGTATTAAAAAATGCAGCAAGTAGCTTTTCACCCGGCTTTCCGCCTCAGGTGCACAGAACCAAAGGAGTTAGCATGTAAACATACACCCGGCTGACTCTCAGGTGAGCAGAGAGTCTTGCGAGTGCGCGCGCTCCCTTCTTTTGTAGTCCCGTCAGCAGCGCTAGAGCGCTGGGACTTGTAGTTCGTTGTAGCGTCTTCGAGCGCAGCACCTAGTCGGCTGTCAGTCAGCCTAACTGTACAATAGAACGTAATTGGGACTGGCCATGTTGTAACATTAGCATACCCTGTTCTATTATATCAATAGCAGATGATACAATGCTGTCCAAAGAATACATTCTGGAGGACAGAGTCGTTAACCCATTGTCCACTACAGACAGTGCTTTTTCCAAATGAATACGATCAATTTCTCGTATTTTTTCAGCAGTTTCAATTTGCGTTACTTTCCAAGCCTCGTTGTAAGCAGCATATATACCGGTGTATATGAAACGTTTTTGACGCTGTTTGCGAGGTCCCAATAAGAAATCACGCAAGTCAGCACCTTCTTTAAGTAAGGTCAAGTGTTGCTTCATTTCAGGTAGTGTGGATTTCTGTAGCCATTCGAAGCATAGTTTTCCTACACTGTATGTTGTTATTATCCCTTGATGTTGTCTCTGGGAATATCTTGGATCTGGCCTGTTCTGCTTGAACCCCTGTGTTTTGTCCAGGAATCTATCTTGACAGTTATTATGTCTGTGGGCCAGATCAACCATTTTTTCCAATCAGGATTAGTTCTGTTTTGGTGTAAAATATGGGACTCGTCTAACCCTTCATCTGTAGTGCTATTTCTATCAGGCATAGGCTTTGGTATAGACGGGTTGTTTAAATCTTTTATCTTGGCTAGGCCAAGACAGGTTGTTTGTTGAATGGTGTCATTCAGGAACATTATTTGTTCTGGGATCATGCAGGCTCTGAATAATGATCCTAAACCTTGTACCTGCCAGTCTGTTGTACCCCAGACAGTTTTTGTCTCAATGTTGTTTTTCCAAAATTCAAAACCAAATGTAGACAATTGTGCATACAATTTTTCAGAATAAATCAGTTTAGTATTTGTCAACATGTTTTTAATTCCTGTCTTATTCATAATTTTAAAATAAAACGTTTCTGGATCTGTGATATTAAACCCTGAGAAGTATGGAAATTTCTCATCAAATGTTTTTGAGCTGCCTTTTGGCGGTGTTGGACAATGTTCCCATTGATTGTAAGTAAAAACATTTCTAGGTTTTGCAGATGTATGCAAATAGTGGTGCCCATAATGATTAAAGCAATACATTTCTTCATAATCTGATGAACCTTCTAAATAATCATGTTCTGTAAATTTTGCTGACATTTCTAAATCTGACATCATATTATTAATAGTTTCAAAGTCCCAATCATCAGAGAAAGTGCTCGGTGATACAAAGTCACTTAAAGAAACCTTGAACTGGTGTGGATACTTCAAGAGTTCAACCGGGCCATAGATGTCGTAATCAGTAGCGTCCCATGCTACACCACCAGGTATAGGAATGGCTTTGATGACAGGTCTCTTTTTTCAACATGAGATGACTTGTGAGGTTTTAGGACCAGGTTGATTTTCTGACTTGCTGTGTCCATTGTACTGTATTTTCCATCAATCATTCTTCCCAAGCTTAAAACCAAAATGAGCCAGAGCAGGAGGAAAAGTACACCTAACACAATCCACAATTCAATCCATGGTGAAATCAGATATATTTCTCTAAGTTAATGAAAGAGTTCTGTAATTTTTTCTTTGAAAGTTTTGTTTGCTTTTTTTTTTTTCCAGCTGTCTACCAACCCTTTCACCGCTCTCATATACATCCTTCCTGTGGGCCCTATAGGTTTGAGCCGCTTTCTGACTAAGGCTAGAATTGAGTTCTGATTTCAACACTGCTACTTGATACATAGCGCACTTAGCATCCAGCCCCTGTGAGATTTGTATAGTATGTTCTTCTTCAGCTTTTGCCAGGGCTAAAATCTTTACATTATATTCATTGCTTGATTGCTTTCTTGCCCGACTTTGAAAACTAATGGGTTCCCCCCTAAGCGCTGATTTAAAACAGTCCCAAACCAGATTTCTTGGGGCACTAAACCGATTGTTAAAAATTTCTTCTGTCCAGTTTTTAATAAAGTTAATGTAGTCATTATTCGACAGAAGTTTACGGTCGAATGTCCATGGCCTATGTTGTTTAAATGAAGCTCCAACTGTAGTCGTAAGAATAAGTGCATTATGATCTGAAATGATTTTAGGACATTTACTTATTGAGGATTGTGGGGCTAGATCGTTAGAGACAAACATATAATCTATCCGAACATGCTTCTGATGTGGATGCGAAAAATAGGTGTACACCGGATCTAGATGGTTCGTGTGATCCCATAGATCAATTAAGCCAAAGCTGTCTACCAGTCTATTAACAGCTTTGTAAACCCTAGGCTTGCGGCCAACATATTTCTGTTGCAAAAGGTATTTAGTTGACTGTAATTTAAGTGAAATATTAAAATCGCCGCAGATAATAAGTGGGCCCTGCCATGTAGCAAGCTCAGATTCTAAATACTCGAAAACTGCGGGATCATCTTGGTTGGACCCATAGATAGTACAAATAGTGATACCCACAGCAAGTTTTACAATTGCCCATCTACCATGGGGATCTGAGAGGTGGCGTAATGCCTCTCCGATATATGTTTTAGCTAGGATCGCCACCCCTCTTATGTTCGATGTTTGTGTCGATGTTACTAATAGATTATGTGTCCAGTTTCGAGTCGTAAAACTTGCCCTTAGACCCTCTGTTAAATAGTGGGTTTTGTGACTGTGGGTCTTCTTTTGAAAACAACGGGCTTACACTGGCCTGTTATATAGCTCTGTTTTGACTCTTACTTTAGTCACTGGACGTTCCCCTTTCTTTGTGGTAAACTTGGCAAACTCCCTATTATTACAAATGGCATCAAACAGTGGTTTGGCTTTTGAAGAGGCGGAAATCCAAAACATCTTAGATGACAATCCTAGTCTATTGGGAACACCCCACCTGCAGCTAACACATACAGACGAGTGTTGGAATAAGATCTTGATTCTAAAGAAATCTCACTCAAGAACTTTAGTACACGGGACAATCATGGCACAGTACCTCCATGGGAACTGTGCACCGTCAGGACTAATCGTGACCAATACACCAAGATTATTCTTGGATGATAAGGAATTTCTAAAAGATTGGTCATTAATCGCCTGGCGATGCACAAGGGACTGGCTAGTCCTCATTATTAAAACAGCCAAACGTGTAGCTGATAAAATCCTAGTTGAGATCCAACTCTTAGAGGGTAAAATCAAGGCTACCCTAAAGAACCCTGCTTACAAAACGGGGCAGGACGACACAAACAAAAAGAATACTGAATTCAAAGAATCCATTCTCTTTACAAAAATGGAGAAATTTAAGAAAGACTTAGCCAAATTCTCCAGTGAGAAGGTGTACCCATACACCAGTGATTCCTATGTAGCACCTACCTTTAACCAGAATGGAGGTCGAAGAGGTTCTAGTTATGCGACCTCAAGCTCTGACGACAACTCCAGTGACTCGGATACATCACAACGAGGAAGTGGACGACCATACAAAGGACGTGGTAATAGAAGAGGCAACAGAGGCAACTTTAACAATTTTGGCCAAAACCAGTTCCAACCTTTTTGGCAACCGGGTCCATGGATGTATGGCCCTAATTTTCCCCAGATGGGACCCCCTTTCTTCCCTCCACAAATGCAGCAAACCCAAGGACAACCGCCTTTTTTAGGGTATGGCCAGAGGACCAACAGAGGGAGGAGAAGACAGGGACAAGGATCCCAAGTCCGATGGACGACGCCGTTGCAACAACCGACTATGGACCTGAGGAATGGGAAGAAGATCCCGCAGGACAGAGCGGGGACGAGTATAACCACAGATCAACCAGCCTCGTGATCAACCTGAGCTCCCATAACCTGTCCGAAGATGAAGAACAACTCCTGAACCGTGGACTTGGTTTCGTGGCAACCAACGAAGGTGATCAATTTAACACTCAGATAGAGATCTCTAAATTGTTCAGGAAAGTCCGACTCCACTACCTCTTTGCCAAACAGAACCCTGGAGAGAACACAGACCCTGTCGTCAACACTGGTCTGAAAAAACCATCAACCTTCAATCCCACAACGATTGGATTACCAAGTAGGGTTCAAACTTTTGAAGAAGCTGTTGAAACAGACATTGAACGCCTCTACAAAACAAAGAAACCAAAGTCTTTTGTAAACCTACCAAATAGAGAAAAACTAGCACTACAGTCACTGTCATCCAATGAATCAATCATCATAAAGCCTGCAGATAAGGGCGGTGGCATCGTGATCCTCGACAAAGAAACCTACAGACAAGAATGTCTGAGACAATTACAAGATCGCAAGTCATATCTACCTCTGAAAGACGACCCCACTGAAAGGCTTAAAACCAAGATCAGCCATCTAGTGGAAGAGGCGACTTCTCAAGGGTGGATCACTCCACAAGAGGGCCAATTTCTCTGTACTTCTCACCCGTCGATCCCCTATTTTTATTGCCTACCAAAGGTGCACAAACAGAAGAGACCACCACCCGGGAGACCAATCATCTCTGGCATAGGATCAGTCCTAGAGCCACTCTCTACATTTGTGGATCACTTTCTCAATCCTATTGTCAAAGAAATGCCAACTTATCTCAAGGACACAAAGGATATGTTACGTTTACTTTCGGACGTAAACTTTGACAGTTCCATGGATCTACTTGTGTCCTTTGACGTAGAGTCTCTGTACACGTCAATCCCTCAAACAGAGACCCTGGAAGTGGTGGGCAATATCCTTCAAGAAAGGGACCTACAGACAACAACTCCAGTCTCCTTCATTATGGAACTAGCTGAACTGGCAATGAAAGATAATTACTTCAAATTCGAGGATACCATCTACCTCCAGACCTCTGGCACCAGTATGGGCAGTGTTTTTGCGCCTAGTTTGGCGAATCTTTATGTTCATGTACTAGAACAAACAAAAATACTGCACCAAGACAACCCACACTATGTATCGCTTCGCCTTTGGAAGCGATACATAGACGATATCTTTGTCATATGGAGAGGATCTGAGGCCAGTCTGTTAGAGTTCCACAATTGGCTTAACAACTGTAATGAATTTCTGAACTTTACTCTAGAGTTCAGTAGAAAGGAACTACCGTTTTTAGATCTCTTGATAGTAGTCACAGAAGACAGCTTGAAAACAGAGTTGTACAGGAAACCCATGGCACGCAACGCTCTTCTGAGTTACGAAAGTTGCCACCCTCGGGCGCTCAGGGATAACTTGCCCTTTGGGCAATTCCTGAGACTCAGGAGAAATTGTTCGACCAAAGAGTCATTCGAAAAACACTCTGAGACACTCTCGGAATATCTACGAGAAAAGAAATATCCAGCCAAAATCATCCGCCAATCGAAGAAAAGGGCCTCCAACAATAACAGAGACGCCCTATTGGAGACTATTCCGAAAGAAAGATCTAACAGAATGACCTTTGTGAACACCTTTCACACAAGATCCAATGAGGTACGGAAAATAATAACTAAACACTGGTCCATTTTGAACTCCAGTGGAGAAACTCTGCCACCGCCACTTTTTGCCTTTAAACGTGGACCTAACACAAAAGACCACCTAGTCCACACTCGACCAAAAACCAAACAATCTAGACAGGTGGGGGCACTTTGGGACCTGCCGCCGGTACAAGGACATCACCCGTGTGGTAGCTGCTCGGCATGTCCACAAACCACTAAGTCCACCAGTGTGGACATCGGAACTATGCGCCCATGGCAACAGCGTAAGTTCACTAACTGTAATATCGAGAATACAATTTACATGATCACTTGTCCGTGTGGAAAGAGATATGTGGGGATGACAACCCGAAAAACCAAAATAAGAATTGGCGAGCACAAGAGCACAGTTCGCTGTCGAAAACAAGCAACTCGCTTAACAGCTCACTTTCTGGAAAAAGGCCACGGTCCTAGTGAGTTCAAGTGGACAATACTCGAACAGCCGACTATACCTGATCATTGCCCTGATGTCGGAAAGTTTTTGTTCAAAATAGAGCAGAAATGGGTCTATAAACTAAACAGTGACAAGGATGGCCTGAATGAACCAATACCGTGGATGTCATTATAAGATCATTGAGCCATTGTCCATCTTTTCCATGTTTTCCTTGTCATCTGAAAAACTACGACTCCCAACATGCACCACACTGGCTTCAGTCATATACCCGCCCTTTTCTCTTGTTCGGTGCCTCCCCAGAACAGCCCAGGGGGACGCTTGGAGACACCGACGGAGAGGTAAGAGTGCGGTTACGTAATCTAGATAGGTAGCCCTGTCCGCTACGAGTCCGTAGCCTTATAGTGTTAGAAGCCCGTACTCATAAAACTTTTCCGGTACGGCACCAGTGATACTTTTAACGCATAAAGGTTGTCTCTCACTCTAACAGAGATACACATGATTGTTCTTTTGCCTTTTTTTAACGGAATCGGTTGAGTGTCCCTGTGATTATATTTTGCAAAACAGAGCGGTGCTCCTATTCTACCTGAGCTGCTGCCAGGTGAGGTGAGGCGCCATCCCCACAAGTTTTGGGTGAGTGTTATCACGTCTGTTTAGATGTTAATACGTGACCACTAGAATAGCACAATGTACTTAGTGCATTCTCTAATATGTGTAATGTTTTTCTCTTTTCTTTGTCTCCTATGTGACTTTTGTAGACTGTGGTGGAGATTCTACACCTGCTTTTCAGGTGAAATTTTTCCCTTTTATCTTCACTTATTTAAATGCAAGCAGTAGCACCATCTAGGTCCTGACGAATGCATAGGAAAATCTTCCGTTGGTATGCAGAAACATGTTGACCACTTGCCGGTAGATATTCTGTCAAATCTACTTTTCACTTGTTTTTAACCTTGGGGTCTGAGAGAAACTAATAAATCACTTTTCTACTCAGTCTCACCCAATTTTATTCACTTCTCACTTTACACTCACTGCACTGCTTCTCCTCAGGTGTACAACTATTTGTTCAAACACCATATTTGATACCATCACATACACAATTGACATCGGTCTCCCTACTTACCTAGTCCTCACACCTGTTAGAGTGTGATTGATCTTGTGTACTAACTCCTGGGTAAGGAGAACCCATATGATGTGATAATGGTGGTACAGAACGGCAACTGATGGGAAAAATTCCTACCCATGTTGCATGTCGTATATATGAGTAGTTGATTGTCTCTTCACATCTGAGCACACACAGTCTAACTTATATAGTCACTGGTTGAAAGGTCTCGAGTAAAAACATTGAATGGCGACTCCTGGACACCCTTTGTTGTTAAAACTAATAGATTATAACCTTTTAGTCTCAATAATGATCTTTTAACCCAAGGCACGTGTGTCTCTTGGAGACATAGTATATCAACAGGTTTTAGACAAATTAGTTCACCCAGTCGACGTCATTTAGCAACAGCCAGAAGGCCCCCTACATTCAAGATTTGGATATTCAACCTAGCCATTGCTTTATAAGACCAATTGACCGATTAATCTTCCCAATATGCTGTTTAATACAGTGCATTGACTCCTTTCTCTTTACCTTTGTTTTAGTTAAAAGAATACAACAATCAGAACAGAAAATAGTGAACAATATGACTCTTGCTAGTAGACCTGGTTCTTTTTTAAGATTTTTGTTTTCTCCCCCCATCCCACCCCCCAACCACCCCACTCACCCCAAAATACACCCCCCGTGACCTCCCTCCCCCGAACAAAGGCATTCAGACTCCATCAGAGTCTGGGTGATGAAATGCAGTGCGACACCTGAGCTACCACCTTAGAATGTGTAGATAAAAAAAAAAGGAACAGAACAGAGGGGACCAACCAGAACGCTACTAAATATTAACCGATGGCCATGATAACACTCTCCTTATAGTGCAAAAAAATACTTTGTGGATTTTAAATTCGAACAAGTTGCTAGCTTAGCAAATGATCTACTCCACCCCCCTTTTAATGTATCTCGTCCAAAAAGGCTTTCGCTTTAATCTCAGACAAAAAGAATTTTGTCTGACCACCTCGAACCACTTTAAGCCTTGCAGGACTATTCAAGTAAGCCTGGGCTCCCTTGTCTTGAAAATGCTTGATTAATGAACGTAGTCGCCAACGTCTCTCGACCGTTGCATGGCAAAAGTCTGGTCTTGTTAAGTACAAAGGGTCGTTGAACATCAATTTGTGATCAGGCCTAGCTTTCTCTGCAACTGTCTGCCTTAGCAAAAAATTTCCGAAGTAAACTAAAATTGCTCGCGGATAGACTCCAAGTTTGGGCGGTGGATTAAACGGCATCCGATGGGCACGGTGAACTTCAGCATCCCAGTTCCAATTAGTCATTTCAGGCATTGACTCCTTAAATAGTTTTACCACAAAAGCACGTACATTTTCCCCCTCCACTTTCTCGGGAATTCCCAGTATGCGTAAATTGTTGCGGCGTTGCCTATTCTCGAAGTCTTCGGGTTTCCATTTGATATCAGTTAGTTCTTCTTCTTGCAGTTTGATCTTTTCAGTATTTGCCGTAGCCTCATTTTCATTAGAGAGCACCCTTGCCTCAATCTCGGTAACTCTTTCCCCAAATAAGTTACAAGTCTTAGAAAGTTTCCTGACCACCCCTTGCACTTTGCGAAGAGCTGCTCGCGATCTCTTACTGTCAAGGGGTGTCTCTTCCCTCTGAGTAGCAATAGCCTGGAGGATAGGCTCAACAGCAGTGGGGGGTAGCTCAAATGTATTAGAATTGTCGGGTCCTCGACTAATGTGCAAGGACTGGCTGGATGTGGGGTGGCCCTCAGCTAGCCCTTGCTGTTTACATCTGGATGCTGGTTTGGTTTAGATCTTATAGTATTCGTTTTCAAGCTCTCTTCAGCACTACCCCCCTAAGATGTACTAGACATAAATTCAGAATCCTCATCAGACTCCCCATCAGACATGAAATGATCTGATCACTGAGCCTCTGCCTCTGTGTCTGCACCGGTATCATCTGCGAAGGAGTAGAATTCGCTTAGTTCCTTATCCCCCTCAGGTAGTAAATGATGAATTGAAGTCGTGGGTCTTAGGTCGTGCGTAGCTTTGTTCAATACCATAGAGCTGTTAATCATCTCAGGGAAGACCAAGGTCGGGGACACGCTCATTGCCAGATCAGGAACAGTTAATAATGGTGGAGCACATAATAATGGAGCACAAAGAATAGTGAGTGCAATTTGGGTTAGCTCCTGACTAAGGGCATCAAGGGCATTAACCTAATTGATTAGTTCCTCTTGCACCCCCAGAATATTTCCGCCTGCCCCAGAAAAGGACATACAGTGCCCTGCTAAGCCTTGCTCGTCGTTAACAGCCGTAACTGCAGCGACTGCAGTTTCCTCAGATACATTGAGCTCATTAGTCTCATTAGTCCCCCCAAGAATGAGAGTACTTACAGTTCTCATAGGGAGAGCAGGCTGGACAGATCTGGAGTCCGATATTTCCATTTCAAGCCCTTTCGCAGGGCTCCGGGGGCTAATCAAGTGTTGGTCTGACAGCTCAGCTCCGCTACCTGAATTAATTACACTTGCAGCGCTCTCCGCTTTTTCTGCATTCTGGGGCTGGGGCTGCGAGATCAAGGATGATGATTGTGTTTTACTCTGAACCCCTTGCTTTTTCAGAAGCATGTCCATCACAGTGCTACCAGGGGTGGCCGTTAGTTGTGCATTATCTTTATTCAGCTTTCTTCTAGAGGCCAGCACCTCCTGCCTGGAACACTCCATTGCTGATGTGTGCTGCTTCTTTCCTTTGGTCTTTCCCGAGGGAGAGGAGACGCTGCCTAGCCCGCCTCCATTCCGCGATTCAGTCCGCTGCTGCCACTCCGCTTCCTCGCGGAGGGATCTAGCGGCTTTCGCTAACCTCGAACGAGCCGCCGCGGCCGAGGCTGCAGATGTTGTCTTAGGAGGCATGACAGAGGGCTCTAGGGGGACAGCAGTTACGGCGAGATATGTTTTTTGATGTGCCGATTTGGATACCGCTTCGGGAACCGTGCTGGAGCCGCTACACTGTATCCGCGGCTGGAGCGTTTGGCGGGAACACCAGGAGCACCTTGAAGGAACAGATGCAATTCGCACACGCCAGAAGAATGTATTTAATAACATTAGTTCTATACAGGACAGGGGGCATACCTACACACAAACTTCAGATATTATTTATCTGTTTCAACAATACTATCAGAAACTTTATACTGAGGATGTGGCCACGACTGAAAGCGAATCATTCGTATAGCTTAATAATCTTCTTAATAACCCAGAGGCTGTGAAACTTTTAGACGACTTCTCCCGGGAAGATTTAGAAAAAGAAATTACATTGGCCGAGGTGCTGGCTGCCCTGTCGTCACTCTCATCGGGCAAAGCCACCGGCCCTGATAAATTACCGATTGACCTTTACAAAATGTATTAAAATGTATTAAGTCACCAACTTGGACCTTTCCTTCATGATTTATTCTTAGGGATACAATGGAATGGGGTGTCCCCCGAGTCATGGAACAAGGCTAATATAATTGTCTTCCCTAAAAAAGGTAAACCCCCCGAGCTACTAGCTTCTTATCGCCGCATTTCGTTAATTAATTCGAACTCCAAATTATATGCTAAAGTGATGGCCGCCAGGCTCAGTGGGGTCATTGAACACCTGGTCTCCTCGTGGCAGCATGGTTTTGTCCCGGGCAGGGGGACTACTGATCATACGCGCAGGGCTATTGCTCTATTTGATGCCATGTCTGTTACGGGGGGTCGGTTGTCAATGATCCTACTGGACGCCGAAAAGGCCTTCGATCGCGTCTCATGGAACTTCCTTTGGGCGGTCATGTTGCAAAACAATTTCGCCCCCAAATTTGTGAAATCTATTAAATCCATGTATCTATTCCCCAAGGCAAAGCTGCAGATCTTAGGTTTGAAATCTGGTCACATCAACATTTCCAGGGGCACCAGGCAGGGGTGCCCATGTTCGCCCCTATTATTTGCACTTTATATCAATCCCTTAATTTTGAAATTTCTTGAGAATCAGGCAATTAAACCTATTGTTTGTGGCCAATTTGAGACGAAAGTATTGGCATATGCCGATCACATTGCGGTAATTACAGCTGACCCGATGGAGGCTATGAAGGAAATTGAGAATGTGACTTATGAATATGGCAATCAATCGGGATATTTGCTTAATAAGGGGAAGACAGTTATACTATGCACTGACAACATTGTCTGCCTTGATAGAAGGAGAGCCAATAAAGCCACTTACTTGGGAGTTATTATCAGCTCTAATATTAAACATATTCCTAATCTTAACTTTGATCCTCTCTTTGATAAGATAAAAAAAGATCTGGATCGGCTAAACAGTCTCCACCTATCAGTTATAGGTAGAGGTAATTTTTAAAAAATGAATGTGCTACCCAGATGCTTATACCTTTTTCGAGCAATCCCCCATGCCATCGATGATAAGACACTAAAAACACTTAATTCTCTTATGTCTAAATTCGTATGGCAGCAAGGCAAGATTAGTAGATCCCACAAACTTCTTTCACTACCATTTTGATAGAGGTGGGCTCGCTATACCTAATATCATCTTACATTATTGGGCAACAGTTCTTCAACAAATCGCCCCGTTGATCAGCTTCTCTACCGTTGAAACTAATATTGATGCTAGTTCAATACCGTCAATATACAAGCTTGTACTTGGGCACAAAGCGAAGGGTCTTTTTACACAGCAAACCGACACGATTTTTTATAAAAAGAATTATAAATTTGTAATTATAACTAGCGCCTGGAGGGTATGGGACAAAGTTACTAAGCATATGCACATCGGGAAAATCAATAGGTATTCTCCACTGTGGCACTCAAATGTTACAACGGGTCTGGAATTTGATGTTACAGCTAGGAAATGGGAAAGGATCGGAATAAGAACAGTCAATGATTTTTTGTTAAGAGATTTTGAAACTACCTTCCTAGATTTAAAATTGAAGTATCATTTGTCCAATAGAGATTATCTCAAATTTGCACAGGTGTTTGCCAAGCTTAAAGAAAAAGAATCAACCATCTGTTTGTTAAGAATCAAAATTATTGAAGCAATGAATAGATCAAATACTAGAATTGGGACATTCTATGATATTCTTCTGACTAGAATTCAAGATGATCTTGAAAAAACTGAAGTAAAGTGGGCGGCTAAATTAAGTAACGCTGATGTCGATATCGACAGAGTGCTGGAATTGACCAGTCACCTTCTTATGTCCAGTAATCTTAAAGAACAGCTCTTTAAAACTATATTCAGTGTCTATTACACTCCGGCCAAGTTACATGCTTGGGGTAAAAGGGAGAATGATTTGTGTCCCAGATGCTCACAAGGACCAGCAACCTTAATTCATATGTTTAGTAATTGTTGTGAGCTTGCTGTAATTAAAAGTATGATATCAGACTTCTGGGAGAGCTGTTTGGTCATAAACTCCCTGATTCTGATACATTGTATGTACTAGGATATGATAACTCTCTAAGTCTATCAAGAAGCGAAGAAAGACTGCTATTTATAGGTACTGCGGTATTAAGAATCATATTGTCCGCACGATGGAAAGAGGCTGACCCACCCAGTTACGAGATGTGGTTAGCCCGCTTTCTCGCGGTTTTTAGTTATGAAACTGCCATATATGACACAAGGGGTTGCAAGGCAAAGAAACTCGGGGAGGCAATATGGCTCCCCGTCACTAACTGGAAAGCTGGTATAAGGCCGACTCTTAGTGATAGCAATCACTGCTGAAGCAATACACTGTTGACAACATAAGGGCTGGATGAAATCAGGACTGTATTGTCTAATCAATTTTAAGCTGGGTGTTTTCTTTGTAATAGTTTCCTTTTTGTCAGCTTTTCAGCTTGCCTGCCTCTTTATTATCATCCCTATGCAGCATCTACTTATTATGTTTTGAATTATTGTTAATGTATGTTTTTGTTTTTGACTCTTGTTTTCCCTGGTTCAATAAAAAAAAAAAATAAGTATTGTTTGATGGCTTTTCTTCATGTTCACTAGGATCTTCAGAAAAGTCATTGAAATTGATGAAATAGCCAGAGGCAGTTTTGTCAATTGTTTGAATCGCATCAGGATTGTTATTAATCTTTGTAGTTTCTTCTTCCTTTGTCATATTAATATAGTCTGAGGCTACATCATTGTAGACAGGTGTTTTTTGACGAACTGTTGTAATTTGGGTTTCAAGAGGCACTAGTTCCATGGCTATGTTGCATAGTCCTTTTTTATTCACTGCAGGTTTATCAAATGTGATTAGTCTTTCAGTTTGAACCTCTTGAATTGTAGCAAGGTTTGGTCTTCTGCTACATCTTGGGAGTCCACTGGGCCTACTACTTATTATTGGCCACATGGTTGTGGTTTTACCAGGTCGATTGATACAACTCTGTTCTCCTTTTTACCTGCAAGAGGCAGTAGTACTACTGATCTTGTTCCGCTGATTGCTAAGACAGGTACTGCTTTTCTGTAAGAAGGCTCAAATTCCTTCTTCACCGCGATCTTTTCTCTGACCAGATCCCCAATCTTTGGATCCAGACAGGTCTTGCTGGGACAGGTGGTTTTTCTTCAGTGGCCGTTGGCTTTAGCTTTGTGTTACTCAGACTTCTTCTTGTTTCATTTAAGTCCTGTAAAACAGCCAAACGATCTTTGATATCAAAGGTTTTTGTTCCACTATCGTGGTCTTCGGTTATCATTCTAGTACCAAACAAAAGTTCATACGGAGTGATTCCACCCAGAGAATTTCTTGGCAGATTATTAAGACTACGTTGGACATTTATTAGATGTTTGACCCACCCATCACCCGAAACTAATACCCTGGATGTCATAGAATGCTTTATGTCACGGTTTTTTCTTTCCACTACTGCATTACCCTCAGGATGGAAGGGACTAGAGTATCGCAATGCAACGTCCAAGCTGGCAATGGCCTCCTTGTAAGCTCAAGAGCTAAACGCAGGACCCTGGTCAGAATGTAGCGTGCCGATTGCGTATGTGCCGATAAAGACTCGCAAATCTTTTAGAACAGTTCTGGCTTCAAACGAGCGCTGGGGCCACATCCAAATGAATTTTGTCTTAGTAGTTGTGGGTCCGCATTCGGCCGTAGGGACGCCTGCGTGATCAGACCCTCTCCCATATGTGCTTCTTGAACCAAGTAAGCCCTCCGTTTCCTGTTTGGGATTACTCTGTCCCCCACTCCAGGGATTTGAGCAAAAGGAACGGAGTTTGCATTAATTATCTATGTATTTCCGAGTGGATAATTTAGAGGTAACGCCGCATAGTTGCCTTCAATTGAGGCTTTTACTGCTAGTAGCGTTTCACTGTCTATTCTTTTTTTAGAACGCTTAATTGTAGCTACGGAAGCCGTGTGGACAGCTGCCTTTGCGGCTTCATCAGCCAATGAATTCCCTGCAGCGTGAACGCAATCACGTTGATGACTCAGTGTATGGATCTTTTGTAGTTTTTTCTGTAAAAGAACTACTTGTTCCCAAAGCATTTTATGCTTTATTGTGCCACCTTTCGCATCTTTGAAACTGTTTTGAGCCCAGTTCTGCAAGTATTCATTGAAAGACTGGATGCAGAATTACGAATCGCACACTATTAGTGTGGGGAATTCGCGATTTGTATTCTCAATCGCCATCTTGAAAGCCTGTAGTTCAGCTCGCTGAGCTGTACAATCTCCGAGTGATTGAGTTTTTGTGACCATAGGTCTGAATTTACCTTCGCGCCAGCGACCTTTAACAATCCCGCACGCAGCATTGTATACTTGTTTATCCACAATCCAGTGTTGTGCAGATCCATCTGTGTAGATTACACAGACGTACTGTTAAAGAGGCAGAATTTCGGTCGGCAGAGGAAATTCGTGTTCATATTCTAGATATTCTAGTTTTTTTATATTGGGATCAAAAGCATGTTCAACGTCTGTTGAAGAGAATTAACCCATTGTATCCATCTTGGATGTAAAGCTTTAGCATTTGGAATGCTCGCTCTTGTTACTACCTCTAGGGCAGGTATAGGTGTAACGACTGATATGCATTTTCCCTGTGCCAGGGCTCTTTCTTTCGCTATAGCAGTTTGAACCGCAGTCAGAATTTACTCAGTTGAAGTGAATTTTATTTCAGCTTGTGTGTACAAGTGTGATTTGTAAGCTATTGGTACCGTTTCACCTTCGTTATAGGTCAGGTACGTGAATCCGCATCTTCCTGGGATGACTCGGATTACAAGGTTGCGTACATTTACGCGTGTTTGTAGCTTTGTTTTTTCTAACATGTCCGTTTGTACTGAACGTAAAATTTCTGTGTGTGTTTGAGTCCAAATAGTTGGTTTGAAATCAGGTTTTATTAATTCGCAGGGAGGTTTAACCCTCTCTGCGTAATTCAGAACGTAAGTTCTTCCAAAATTCAGGAAACCTAGAATTGATTGTAAGTTTTTCAGCGTTTTTGGAGCTTGGAGCAGCGCACATTTCTCTAAGAAATTGGCTGCCAGGCATTTCCCTTCACTTGATAATTCATATCCTAGAAATAGGACAGTGAGATGTGCAATCCGCAATTTTTTTAAGTTGAATTTGTAACCTTCAGATGCGAACCCAAGTATAATGGTGTTCACTCTTTTCAAGTGCCTGTCCAAATCATCGTCTGTTAGATAGATGTCATCGACATAAGATAATGCCTCATCATCATACATTTGTAGTAACTCTGTTACTCTGGCTGAAAATAATCTTGGGCAATTCTTGAATCCCTGGGGGAGACAGCAAAATTGCCTCCGGGCCCCCATACCTGAGAAAGCGGTCAAATACCTGCTTTCTGGTGCAATGTTTTGACAGAAGAAACCATTTGAAATATCAAATGTCGTTTTATATTTTTTGCGCACGATGTTATTCATCAGTGCTGCACTGTGTGAATTTTGTACTGCAAATGTTTTGCAACAAGAGTTTAAGTGTCTGTAGTCCAATACTAGACGATATGAATTGTCTGGTTTGGAGACAGGAAACAAAGGATTGTTCATTTGTGAGGTGCATGTTTCAATCACCCCCTTGTACTCAAGTTGATCTAAGATCTCACTGACTTGTTTTTTAGCTTCTTGCTTAACAGGATACTGCCTTTATGCAGTAGGTTGATTTTTTAACTGGATTTTATGGTGAGGGGATTCTATGGCAGGACCGGAGGCTTGGATTATGCTTTTCTTCCTTCTCTTATTTATTAATACATCAAAACACAGCAGCCTCAGAAAAGCTTCAACCAATGCTTGTACGCAAAAACAGAGAAGCATTCAAAAACACTTCAATATCCAAAGATAAACTACAGCTCCCATGAGTCCGCCAAAACAGTCCATAATGTAGTCCTTCCACTATGTCCACAAAGTGAAGATAACCAGTCCCTCTTTACTCTTCCTCCTCTTTCTTCACTGCTCACGCAGCCAGTTAAGTGCCTCAATCTTTGTTCTTACATTTGTGTTTTGGGTTTCGTTCTCGCCGTCTGCTGAAAGGCGGGCGGGACAAGGGGCTCTATTGTTTGGTTTGTTTTTCCCTTTCAGAGCCCCGTAGTCGAGGGAGAGTTTTTCGTTCCTTACGCAACTTTTGGCCAGCTTTGGATTGCGGTGCATAAACGACCGCTAGAGGGTGCTCGTACGTCTCGCCGGCTCCTCGGCGCGCTCTCCTCACTCGGAGGAGCCGCGGTGAGGTGCCTGATGCGACGGAGCCTTGCCCTCGACTGCCCCTTGAACGCCCGGTTATCGGGTCTGTATTGTGGCCCAGAATCAATTGTTTACGCCCCTCGGGGGTCCGTAGTGTGGTTTCATTACGGCGTGAACCGCCGGCAGGCAGGTGTGACACCGGGAGTTTCGTTGCTATTCCAAACAACAACAAAACAAAGAGAACGTGGAAAGCGCGTTTTTGGGGCGGTGAGACCCGGTCCTAGAGAGGAGGATTTGGGGTTTGGTGCCACCCTTATTTGCCTACTGTGTTTTGGCCCACAAAAATATCATTCCAGTCCCAGTGGCCTGCCCATATCTTTTGACACCCTCCTTTGTGGGTAGTGTTTTGGCGCACGCTTGCGTCCCTCGCCCATTGCAGCATGAACCAAGGGGAGTACGATGAAGAGGGGTTCCACCCTTAATTAACTGATGATGAGTTCTACCAGGCAGTGGATAGTTCGATCTATTGTTGCGTCACTGAGGTGATGGGTCCCATGGAGGACCGCCTTTCAGTATGCATAGTGGAAGCGTGCGCAAAAAATTGCGCAGGCCCAAGCTGGAGTACCTACTGGTCTCCCGGGCCCCTCAGGTGAGGGCCCTCCTGACCCGAAGAAGTCCTGCAGGGAGAGTGCGACGGAAGGGGGGCAAGGGGTGGACAGAGGCGCCTTTTTAGTGCCTTCGGGACGCTTTTTTAGCCAAGGCGACTGCTGCTCCACCAGCGCCACTTCGGCGGCTGAGCCATCGGTGGCCTCAGGAACGGCTCCTCCGTCTCCGGGTGTAGATTCCCCGGACACGGACGACGACGAGGGGTCGTTGCATTCTTTGCGCCCATCAGGCTCGACCGCGGAGTTGCCAAGGGACAGTTCGGGCATGCTGGATCCGGATGAGATCATGCATCCGCGATCTGCGGCCTGGACGCCGGGCGAACCGGTGGCCAAGTTTGTAGCGAGTCGCCTACGCAAACCGTTGGAAAAGGAGGCTAGGGGATGCCTGCGAGGGGAGTGCCCGAGGCCCACGCTAGAGGGTAAGGTGGCCTTAACACCAGAGTTGAATGCTAAGATGGCCACCTTCCTGGCTAATTTTATGAAGGACCCGCGTAAGGGCATCGACCGCTCTTGGCGGTAATGCCAAAACAAGCTGTTAGACGCGGTTGGGCCTGCCACGAAGATCCTCGACATGGGGGAAGAGGCGAAAGCCACAGGCGCGGTCATCTCGCCCGAGGTCCTGTCCAACTGGGTGCAGCAGGAACAAAGCAGAACATAGAGGGTGTAAGTTGAACCCACGGGTAGACCTCAATGGGGCACCAGAGCTACTGCCACAGCGTGGACATAGAGGTAATACGAGAAGAAGATCCCAATAAAGTGTGAACCTTGGTCCAACCACAAACAGTGATAGCCAGGAGAACAGAATGGGCAAAGGTAAGCCTAAGCAGGGAAGTGGCCTGCCAGATAGGGGAAAGCCTCCCAGAGCACTGTGCTCATGGATTCAGCAGAGACGGAGGCCCACGACCAATCAATTCACATGCATTTGGATAAAATATTGGCAGCCGACACGAAAGTTACCTTACAACAAGACATGGGGACAGTATCTGTTGGCCTAGGCCAACTACAAGCAGCACACCACAAACTTGTAGACAGAATGAAGGAAGTGAACTGGTGGTATAGGAAATAAAACCGGAACAGCAAGATGCTTTGCACAAGCTGGCTGACCTTACCACCAGAGTAGCATCCCTGAAAAGACGAGCCCAGGATGCAGAGGGACGAAACCGCCAGAATAATTTCAGAATGATGGGGATCCGGGAGGGCACAGAAGAAACTGACATGGTCAACTACTTACAATCATGACTCCAGCAAACAGTGACACAGGGGACACTTTCAAAATTCTTTGCATTAGTAAGAGCACACACAGTTCCATCACAGACTCTTGGCCCTGGTAGACCCCAAAACCCAGTGGGGGCAAGAATGTTATACTATAAAGATCAGGATACCACAATCCAACAATCTCATACATATGGCCAGTAAATGATCGACAACAATAAGCTATCAATATTGCCGTTTTTTACAGCAAAAGTTCAAGCACATTGTGCTTCATTCCCAGAAACCAAGAAGGCACTGCAAAAAGAAGGCATACAATATTCCCTACAATACCCTGTTTTGGACTTGGCCCGTTTTCCTGAAATTTTTCGCTTTTCACCCCCCTATTTCAGCATGTCTCCTCCATGGTAGAGAAATGTATAGGCCATGTGTGGTGTGAGATGGCATGTTAAATGTGATGCAATGGTGTGCGCACCTATAATTCCCCCATTGCAAGAATGCACCCTGGTGAAATGTCGCTTTTAAAATGGATGCCATGGCAGTGTGTGGTGCCACCTGACTGTGGTGGGTTAGCAGTCTAGATGTTCGGTTCCCAGCCATCCCAGCTTTTGGAGGGAAAGCCTGGCACCCAGGGTGCTCTACTCCTCCCCCTGAGCCAGTTAGAACCAGTTTCCCCAGACACTTCTAGAAGCTTCTGGCACTGTCTGGTAGGTGGGGTGGCGGCGTATAAGGAGGGGGGCTGTGCATCCATGTGCTCAGTCAGAGCATGGACATGAACGTGAGGGGACCTGCTGTCAGGAGGTACCGCCATTTGGGCCTATGTGCTGTACCCTGCACCCAACTGAAACCCCTCTGATGTCCACAGGGCTAGTGAAGCCCCACTGCAGGAGCAAAGGCTGCTGTCCTGATCAACATTTGGGGCATATATACTGCATAAAACCACATCTCTGCCATATAACCTCCCCTCCACCGCCACATATCTACCCTCAGGGTCCACCAACTGGATCATAACCTGGAACGGTATGCCCGCCCTTACCCATATCAGCACCCCTCTAGCAAACGCTGAATAAGTGGTGCCAAATACCTGCCCCCGCCACCTCTTCTGTAGTGCAGTGCATTCTTGTTTAGTCAAGTGAGTTTCCTGTAACAATGCAATCTGAACACCCCGCCTCACCAGATAAGCATGCACTTTGTGGCGTTTGACCATTGTTCGCAGTCCCCGGACATTCCATGTTAGGCATTTCAAATTAGGTAACGTCCCCATGGTAAACAGTACTGTACCAATTCAGTTGCAACCAATTGCTGCCCACATCGTTGCAGTTGCTGCCCCCCAAAATAACTGTTGAAACAAAACCCCAAACCCCACTCCCCAGGACAGAGCCTAATAACCCAGTTTCAGCCCCGTTCCAAACCTGTAGCACAACACACATCAGACTAATCTGTGGTCGTCACCACAGAAGGCCTTAAGGGCCACAAGGGGGTGGATTATCGCCGACCCAGGGCAGGCAGAGCCCCCCGCCCCGCGCTTCCCATCCCGCACTGCTTATACACCACCATACCTGCCAGCCCTTCAAACACTAGTAGAGTCTGCCCCTGTAGAAACAACGATATCAGTAGTCCCAATCAAAAGTCACTCAATAAAGAGTCCATCTGATGTCTATAGGTAACCGCAGGGCCCTTCGAACTCTCCGCCTCCGATAGTTCTTCTCCAGTTCTGCCTCCGTCTTCACCAGAGTCCGATTCAACCAGTTCCCTCTCCTGTTGCGACCTCGTGATACTCGCTGTTGCTGCCAGCGCCCCCCCTCTTATCCGCGGCCATCTGACCCTCCCGCTCCGCTCTCTTGAGCTTGTTTCGGGAACGGATTCGCTGCAATTTTCGGATCTGGAGCGGTTTGGGTCTCTTTTGTGGATTCTTACCAGTCCGGTCCGTGCCGGCTCGATACAACTCAAGCCACGACCACGCTTCACCAGGGGTCTGGAAGAATTGGGTGTTCCCATCCAGGATAACACGTAGCTTAGCTGGGAAGAGTAAGGAGTATTGAATGCCTTCTTCCCTCAACTCCTTTTTAACCGCTAGGAAGGACGCTCTGCTCTTTTGGACTTCCTGTGTATAATCCGGGAAGATCGTAACATGACTATTGTCAACCTGAAAGGGGCCCAATGTGCGAGCTCTCTGTATTAATAGGTCCCGATCTTTGTAGTGCAGGAGTTTCACCACCATCAGCCTAGGTGGTCGGCCTAGCGTCGGCGGGCGAGCTGGTACCCTGTGTGCCCGTTCCAGGGAGAAGAAGGGAGATAGGCCCTCTGGCGCCACCACCGTCCTGAGCCAGTTCTCCATATAGGCCACTGCGTCTTCCCCTTCAATTTTCTCCGGAAGGCCTACAACCCTCACGTTGTTCCTCCGATTACGACTTTCCACATCCTCTGCTCGTCTCTCCAGTGTGTCCAGGCGGCTGAGGATATCCGTAATTTTATGTTCCGCGGTCACCACCGCCGGTTTCAGGTCTTGAAGCAATTGTTCATGGTCTTTCACTTTGTCCGATAGCTTGGCATGATCCGCTCTCAGGAGACCCAGCCCTGTGGCAACCTGTGCAATGTCCTGATGTAAAGCCTCCTTAGTCGCAGTTATTGCTTCCAAAATGGTGTCCAATCGCTGGTTCAGCCTCTGTTCCTGCTTCGTCACCAACGGGGAAGCCCGGGCCTCACCATCTCGGGTCAGCGCAGTCGAGTCGTCCTGGCCCTGTTCCACGACGGCGGCCCCGCCAGCAGCCGCCATCTTAGTCAATTCGGGCGTCGTCATACGGCCGCCGCAGGCCTTCCTCCCGGCCTCGTGATCCCAGTCTCGGGAGCCGTGCCCTCTACTGTCGGTCTCAGAGCAAACACCCCAACTGGTCCTCTCCGGCAATGCCAACAGCCTCTGGATGCCGGGGCCGCCCGTCTTACAATCACCAAGGCCGGGATTGGGGGGAGGGGAGGGTAGAGGCGGATGTCGTGTAAGCCGTACAGCAGTCCAACGCGGGCCTCCGCACCTCCGAGTTCACTCCCCAGACCCGTTCAGGTGGGCCCTAGCTTCACCAGCCCTATTGAAGGAGGCTCACACTTCAGTTCGATTCCGGGCTGCCTCGTCCCTTGGGCAGAGACCGCCGTCCCTCTACGCCGCCATTTTCTTCCTTCACGGCGCAGCACCTCCGGCCTCCACTTTCGGGTCTCAGCGGTACATTCGGTCTCCCGAGAGCTCTCAGCTGCTCTCCAATGTTTCCTCAGCACTTCGCAGAAGGAATTCGCCGTTCCGGGGACGCCAAGTTTGTAGTTTTCAGGAGAAATACCGGGACCATGCGCGGAGCTGCAAGCTCACGCCGCCATCCCGATCGGCGTCCAAGCCACGCCCTCTGTCTCATGCTTAGGTCATGCTTTTGTTCTATGCCTAGCAACTGATTTCATGCCCTGATGTTTTCATTACAGGACTGAGAAATGAACTTATCTTTTTCTCTTTTTCTTTGTCCTTCGCAATGGTTCTGGCAGCGGTCCGATTGCCCCTGCTGTATAAATAATCCCCCTGGAAATATTGCCTTGGCGCCAGTTGGCGCAGTATAGCGATTATTGTGATCACTATTGTATGTTTGACACAATAAAAAAGTTATTCTTTTCACCTAATCTGGTGTGGTCTCTTCTTGTGGTGTGCCTTGTATGTCGCCTGTGTGTACTGCGTGGATGCTTTGCACATGTCCTTTGGGGTTTGGCCCGCACGCTCTGCACCATGCTACCCCATTTTTAAAACCCTGCCAGACTCCGGCTACATGTTGTTAGAAGAGCACACTTTTACGACTCCCCAGAGGAAGTATGGTCATGGCTGGAGATGTATAAAGTAGGTGCCAACCTTCAAGTCAGCAGAAAGACAAGATAGCAGGTTACAAGGCACAATGCAAGAGACTCAGAAGATCAACCCACAGGACCCTGGTGTAAAAACTTAACTCGTCACAAACAGCACAAGAACGTCAAGCAGCACTGAAGGCAGTGGCGGGAGTCATGTCAGCGCCTTTTGAGGAAGGGGAAAGGGCTGGATCCACAGATCACCGCACAGGTGATTCGGACTCAGGGGCGTTGAAGCAGAGCGAAGTGCAGCTCCCAGGGGTGACTCCGGGCTCTGTGGACAAACTCATTTGAAGCAGACCTGGGAGAAGAGTACAGTTAAATGGGGACCAGGGGGAGGTGGATGTATAAAGAACTTTGCGAGAATCAAGAGGGAGAGAGAGGACCAGATAGCTAGTCCAGATCCCCGGATTATATGTAAGCAAATCAAAAGGAGACTAGCTAGAAAAAGGAGGTTAGTCTGACATTATTTTGTTATTGTCATAGCGACTCAGTGTTATTGGCGGTGGCACCTGTTGGGTGTCTTTAGAAAGCCCTCACCCACCAACCTAGTTGGTGGCATGCTTCATCATCGGGCCCACCCAGTGACACCTAGCGTAACATGCGCGAACCACTTCCCGGCCGCGCATGCGCTAAACACCTCCTCGGCCGCGCATGCGCACGGCAGCACCACCATCGCACGCATGCGCTAAGCCAGCGGCACTACTCCGCGCACTAGCGCGATACGAAGGGCACTCACCTGAGCATAATTTCGATCCGAAAAGCCAGTCTTTCTACCATTACTCTTCCCTCCAGGTGCCACCAATCATGCAGTTAACGTTAGTATAAAAAACCGGCCACCACAGCCATTCATTACCGGTTATGCGAAGGAGGCACAACAGGTCCCACGCTGGAGCTGACCAGAAATCCTGTGAGTATGCTGAACATCCCTACCATAGGTAAGCGCTACCCTTTCTCCCACAGGTCTCCTTACCCCAGTGGTCCTCTTTCTCCCTACCAGGGCCACCCCTTGCCTCTTCAATAGCCTTGGAGTACAAGCAAGCCTAAAAAAGCGTAAGACATGGTGCTTGCGCCACAATACTTCACCATTCACTACTGCAGTATTGTTACCGCTGTTTTAACCACTTCACCCTCGAATTTTCAGTGCGATTCCACAATAATGATACCACCAGTATCATTACACTTGAGCCGCTCATAGCCTGCACTAATTTGCTATTAAGCCGGCTGTCATAAATTAGGATCAATATTTTCTAGTGACTCTTTTTCTCCTATGTTTGTCTTGTCCCTGTCTCTCATTGTTAAATGTACAGGTGATCTTGAGAAGGGAATCCCCCCTCTCACAGTTATATACACTTTAGGGCGTGTAGACACATAGACTACACTACACTTACCCTAATTTTAACCTACACATATTTTTATTGTCCTGAAGAAAGCCAGATTAATATAAGGCACTGGCTGAAACATGTTGACACATCTAGGACGTAGGAGGTCGTAACCCGCCTCTAACGTCCCTCAGCCTTATTTTTAACCGCTGACGGAGGCCCTTTTAATAAAGTTTTCTCACCCCAGGGACCATCCGCCAAGCCGTTTTAACCTCACTTCTCTGTACACCTCACACCGCACACACAGTGACATACCTGCTCCGCTGTAATCAGGCGTCGTAGCACACCCGGGACACGCTAGGTGTCACTGGGTGGGCCCGATGATGAAGCATGCCACCAACTAGGTTGGTGGGTGAGGGCTTTCTAAAGACACCCAACAGGTGCCACCGCCAATAACACTGAGTCGCTATGACAATAACAAAATAATGTCAGACTAACCTCCTTTTTCTAGCTAGTATAAAGAACTTTGACAGGTGAAAATTGACGAGTCAACTTTTGATAGCGGAGGAGAATCAACTTATTTTAAGAACTATGAGGACTATAGTGGAGGGCTGCAGTTCTGGTATTAAAAGAAGTGTATACAGAGAATTACTGAGGTGCTAGGTAATAATGGAACAGCTGTGGGAGCATACATTTATCCTAGAGAGGGGCAGGAGGTCTATATTGATACTCCAAGCCACACCCGCACCTAGATTGACTCCAGCATGGGAGAGTCTGAGTCATCTATATTTCTTACTTTTTACATTTCCTACAGGTTTGGGCGGCCGTTGCGAAACTGCCTAAGGGACGGGGAGTACTTGTTCACGAGGTTTAGTGTTCGTCAAGTGGTGCTAGTACTTGTAAAACATAGAGGGGTTAGGGCAGGAGGGGAGTGGGGAAGCAAATAGGCACAGTTACATGACTGCGACATAGACTGCAGGAGTTCATCAGGAGATCAAGATGATGTCCTGGAATGTTCGTGGCCTGCGTTCACAAACTAACCGCCAAAAAAAAGCAGCTATGCCATTAGGAAGGGTGCACACATTGTAATGAAGCAGGAAACCCACTTGATGGCAGAAGAGGGGGTTAGATTACGAAGGAGGTGGCAAGGACAACTTTACGTGACTTCTTATTCTGCTTTTTTAAGGGGTGTGCTGATATGATTCCAAGCCGGCACCCCATTTGCGATGCAAATTACACTTATAGACCCAGAATTTGTGTTGGTACAGGGTCGACTCCTAGGTAGAGAAATAGTACTGGGTAGCATATACGCCCTGATCAGGACTACTTTATGTTTTTCGAGAGATTGTCCGCATCTCGATCTTCTTTACATGGGATCGAGGTATTTATGGGTGGAGATTTTAATTGCATAGCGACCACCAACCCAGATAGCTCAACCCCTCCGCTATCCCCACATTGGTCACTAAACTAGCACAAGGTTGTAAAAAGTGGCTGACACAGTGGAAACTTGATGACTTTTGGAGAGTGCAACACGGACTGTCACGCGATTATTCATACTATTCACACCTTTACAATCTACACACAAGACTAGATTTGTCTACTCTGATACTGACGTCCCTGGCAACACACACAGAATACTTGGGTCACACCTTCTCTGACCACAACCCCCTCCTTCTCTGTTTTCGACCACTGCCGGAACCAACAGTGAGCTCTAAGTGGCGCCTCAGTCCTGCTTTAGGCAATCCCTGGAGGAGAAGATTGATTGCGGACTACTTTCCGCACAATCAGGGCTCAACTACCACCAGAGCTACAGAATGGGAATCATTTAAGTGGTGGTGGACACTGCTTTTAGGCACAACAGTGGGACTAAGAAGAGATTGTTAAGGGAGGTATCCCAATTAGAGTCTGTCCTGTATGAGCAGGGATGTAAATTGTTGAAAGATACAGATAGGCATAGACAGTTAGAAAACAGAAGACAGGAATATAATGGTGCACTCGAACAGCGACGAAAACTAGACCTACGCGAATATCACACAAGAATACACGAAAAGGGTGGTAAAGCAGGTAGGTTACTAGCATGGCTAGTGTGGCCTGAAAATAGAGGAGCACCAATAACACAAATTATAAATGCAGAGGGGGAAATGTTATACCTCCCCAAAAGTATAAATGAGTTTAGCACATACTATAAAAAACTTTATGAGGCTCTGACTCCACAGCCGGTAGGGGACATAGCAGAGTTTCTGGCACCCTTGCCATTGCGGTCCCTGGAACCACATTTGAGGGCGGGACTGGAGGACCCTGTGAAGGCCCATGAAATACGAGAGGCCCTCCGGGAAATGGCCACGAGGAAAAGGCCAGGTCCAGATAGGCTACCGGCAGAGTTTTACTCCTGTGCTGGTGCAGACTTTGGTCCCAAAAAGGGATGAGCTATATGCCGAAGCCTGGCATAAGGGTATATTGCTGGTCTCCACCAGAGATGCCTTAGTGATCACCTCCTGAAGACTAAGAAGTCAGGAGCACAGGTGTTTGTGTTTAGACCACGCTTATGCTTAATACAGACCTTAAAATTCTGAGTAAAGTCCTGGCATTGAGAAAATTACCTCATATGACAACGCTCATTCATAATGACCAGAGTTGTTTTATACCGACAAGGCCACATCAGCTAAGATCTGGAGACTCCTTCATATTCTGCACCATCCAGATAGGGATCATTACCCTGAAGCTTTGGTAATGTCAGTAGACCTAGAGAAGGCCTATGTGCTACAATGACAAAATTGGGACTAGGAGACGGGTGGGGAAAATGGGTCAAAATACTACTGTCGCATCCCAAGGCACAGGTTAAGACGGGAGTGGTAATATCAGGACCCTATAACATCTTCAGAGGCAACAAACAGTGGTGCCCACTGTCCCCTCTCCTGTTTGCCCTGGCTATTGAACCTCTGGTGGGGTTGTTTAGATACACAGGAAGAGCGCATGGAATATTATTGGGGGAAAGAGAGCATATCATTTAATTATATGCAGATGATAAACTGCTGTGCTTTAGAGAAGGGAAAGGAGGTGTAGTGCAGGCACTGGACCTTCTGGAACGTTATGCCACACTAACATGCTTAAAATTGAACAAAGCAAAAACCTAAAAATTTCGGGTGACAGAGGGGCATGCCCAGCCCATCTTCCCGTGGACCTGAACTGGGCCTCCTGCACCTTTAAATATCTAGGGATACAAATATTACACAATTTGGTAGATCTGAAAGATGGGAATTTAAAGCCAGTATTGCGGTCCTTCAGTACGACGATTCCTTTCTGATGCTCGTTAAAACTTCCCATGATGTTGCAGATTGCGCTTACTAAAATGATTATGCTCCCAAGACTGCTGAACTATTTTGTAGGTTTTTTAGGATTAAACAGAATGGTGCGTGACCTGATATGGGACGGGATGTGGGAAGAAATAGGGTCTCATTGGCTGTGCTGCAGAGAATCCCAGTGGAAGGAGGCTTAGGGGTCCCAGATTTTGAATCATACTATTTGACAGCACAGCTGAAATGGTTAGCCGAATAGGTGGACGGATGGGACCTTGAACTCTTGACTGTCACAAACCCAAATGCAGTCCAGAGGCTACTTAACGTTGTGCTCATACATCCTTCCATGAAGGTTCTACATACGGGAGTGCTCCTGCGGGAAGCAAATTTTGCTGGAAAAGATCCCAAAGACGTACGCCGGAATATCACTCTATGACCCAGACCTAACTCTGGTCGGATTCCCGTGTGGAACTCCACCTACTCCTTTACCGGAGGCACATTACCAGTTGGAGGGAGGCCAGAATCACGACAGCGGGGACCTATATCAGGATGGTGCATTAGTCCCACTTGAGGACTTCTTTACCCAGAGCTACTTGCCAAGTGGCCAATTTATTTATTATCACTCTGTAGTGAAAATCTTTAAGGAACTATGGGGAACTGTCCAACGAGAACAGCAAACACATGGCAAATTACAGGTCTTGATCATGCTGGGGTCCGTGAGACACCTAGTAAAATGGAACTACAGGGCTCTGATAGGAAGGGTGAAGACACCACTAGAGCGGGTAAGGGTCACATGGAGTGAAGCAGTGGGGAGGGACATAGAAGATAGGGAATGGACCCAGATACTGCGAAGCACAAAGAAAATCTCTAGAAATGCTGCACTGAAACGTATTCACTTCAAATATATGCACATGGTTTACCTCACGCCCGACCGACTGAATGTGATGTATAGAGGGGAAACGCTGGAGTGTCCCAGATGTGGACAACAAGATGCGGGCTTTATCCACATGACCTGGGGATGCACAACACTATAGGAATTCTGGGACACAATACTAACCCAAAAAATGCGATGCTGGCCAGGAACCTCCCAAACTCCATTGAGGTATGTCTCCTGGGGCTATTCCTTAGACCGAAGGCTAAAAGAGTGGTTTCACGATTCGTGGTCCTGGCCTGGGTTTTGGCATCTAGACGGGTGGCCATGACCTGGAAGGCCCAGAGGAGCCCCACGGTAGCACAGTGGGAACAAGATGTAGATTGCTGGGCAAGGACAGAAGAACGGGCCATACAAAGGGAAGAAAATGGGGGACTCCGTAGACGTCTTATAGCAGACCTGTGTACAGAGATAATGAGGGCTTGGTGCTCCAGAGAAGCAGATCTACAGGGGGAACATGTGAATATGGAAGGTAATGTAGAACAAGACAGTGACACATCTATGGAACCATAAGTGGACATAGATAGCACGGACTAACGTTGGAAGAACACCTCAAATGACAGATTCCCCTCCTTCCCCCTGGGCCTTCAAACTAACCCTCTATTAGAGATAATAGAAGCAGGAGGAAGTACCACTATACGACACACTGTTATGGTATTGTAACAGAGCGAGGCGGAGTGCTACCGAGGAATGGTGGATTCCCGTAACTGACCCTGTCATGCCTCCTTCCTTACAGACTGACTCCTGGGATACAGGACTGGACGACGTAGATGAGGAACGCGGCGCCTTTAATTGGGCGTACTCAGAGGAGGAGGTGACCCCTCCTCCTGTATACGTCTGCGAGGTCGGATTGGATAAAGAGCAGGAAGTACGGAAGGAAGCGTGTGACATCACCCCGGAGGAGGAGAAGGCGAGGAGCGGCGTCGGAGAGCGGTTGGAAAGAAGCGGAGAAGTCGGTAAAGAAGGACACCGAAGGAATTCCGAAGAACAGGCCGGAAGAGACGAACCCCACGGAAAGCCAGGAGGCCAACGATCCTGTGAGCCGCCGTGCCACTCTCCCGGGGGAGGAGCGTGGCTGTCCCAGGTACGGGAGCGTATGGCGGTGTGGGTGGGAAGACGGCGTGCATGTAAATAGTGTACAGCAAACCCCGTTCGTGTTTCCTCGTATTCCCCTACCTCTTGTGTTCATTACCCCGCGTTTATCCCTCACCTTCTGTACCCTCCCCACGTCACCGACTGAATAGCAGCAAGTTCAACACTGGTGCCCTCCTTCCCCCACTTCACACGGCCCCAAGGTGCAATTCCCCACAAAAGACTGTAGAACTAACGGTTCCCTCTCTGTTGGTCTTCCTTTTCATGGGCTCCGGAGCGACGAGACTCCTCCTTGACCAGACCTTGAGGCCAAGACCGGAAGACCAAAGACCCGAGAGAAGGAGACAACCCCAGTTCAAAGACGGATCCCAGTCAATTTGCTAGGGAGAGACTTACGTTTAGGACCCGGAGAACTTTGCAACCAAACCCTAAACGTACAATACCAATAAAACCCTCTTTGCTTCCAAGACCTGCTGTCCATCCAGTTTCGGATTCTCTACCGGGTTTGCCTAGCAGTCCTGTCCCAGAACCAATTCTCAGACCTCCGGGTAACCCCTCACCCATACACCCGGTCACAGTGGTGTCAGAAGTGGGATCTACTCCCTCTGAGCAAGAAACGACCATGGAACAAATCATACAGACACTAGTCGATGGTCAGCAAAAACTGGAATGGGCGGTCAGCCAACAAATCAGTACAGCGGATGCGGATCGAGCCCTGTTCCGTAGCACTATGATGCAACAAATGGATAGTTTGCAAAAAGTGGTTCAGACACCGGGGACTGCTGTCTCGGTGGATCGAAGACCGGCTGGACCACATCCAGCCGGATGCCTTCCTGGTCAATTTCGAGAGGGCCGCACGGGCATGTGGGTGGCCAGAGGACAAATGGCCCTTTTTCTTGCGCCCTTGCTGACGGGCGAAGCACAAACGGCATACCAGGTCGCAAATCATGCTGGTACCTCCTCATATACTGCAATCAAGGAGGTGATACTAGATCACCTCGGGATGGACCCCGAAGCATATAGACTCAGGTTTCGGAAGGAAACAGGGGTCACGGGGGAAAACCCTAAGACACTGTATTTACGCCTGAAAATGGCGGCAGAAAAATGGTTGCGTCCCGAAAGCAGGAGCAAGGAAGATGTTATGACGAGTATTATACTTGAACAATTTATGGAAGCTCTACCCTATGGGACCCAGCGGTGGCTAAGACAGCACCCCGGACTGACCGCAGCTCAGGCTATAGAAATGGCGGCGAATTACACCAGAGCAACTCCTAGACCTTCTCCATGGGAGACTGAAAAACCCACAAAGGCTCTGGTACCACCCCCGAAGACAGAGAAAAAGAAACCCATCTACGAACCCCTAAAGCCACGGCCATTCCGTCCGGATGTTACTCCAATGAGGGGACCCCAGTGCTTTGAATGCGGGGAGTGGGGCCATGTTGCGAGGTTATGCCCCAGAAAGAAACCGGTTGAGGAACCCATGGAAGTTGGGTACATACCCAAAGCTGTGATGTACTCCGCCGAAATGGGACCTTCTTATTATGTAAGGGTACTGGTGAACCAAGCACCTGTAAAGGCGCTTCTCGATTCAGGGTGCAGACAATCCGTCATTCGGGAGAAATTGCTGGTACCATCCCAAATAGGGCGGGAGGGCGTAGTACACATCCGGTGTGTCCATGGGGACGTGAAGACATACCCCCTTGCACGCATCACTATAAACCCGATAGGAAGGGAACCATGCTCAGTGAGAGTAAGAGTGGTTGCATCGCTACCCGAGGAGTTGATCCTCGGGGTGGATAATCCCCATTTCCTGGCCTTATTTAAACGAGAGTTAGCCAGTCGACCAGTGGAGGCCTTCTTATCAGTCGAACCCTGGGTCATAGACAAGGGGTTCAAATTCGCACAAGCCAACGATCCGACCCTTTTGAATGCGTGGGATGCAGCCCACGTGGCGCAAACCACCGGCACTGTTCAGGGATACCCCAGGTTTAGGATCGTAAACGATCTACTCTATCGAGAAGGGAAGGAGGGGGACCAAGGGCAACTGGTGGTACCAAAAGAGTTCCGTGAACAGATACTGTTCTATGCACACACTCATTTAACCGCAGGACATAGTGGGGCCGAAAAGACCACCCAAAATATACTGAGACTGTTTTTTTGGCCCGGAATCTACAAAGAGACCGAAGCCTACTGCCAACACTGCGAGGTGTGTCAGAGGAGAAACCTGACTAAACCCCCAGCGGTGCCTCTGCAACCACTGCCCGTGATAGGTAATCCCTGGGAACGCCTGGGGATGGACCTCATAGGACCCTTGCCCCGCTCTTTTCGGGGTCACACTTATGCTCTAGTGGTGGTGGACTACTCCACCCGCTTCCCTGCGGCATTTCCTCTACACACCCCGACCACCAAGAACGTAGCAGAGAAGCTGGTGGAACTGTTTTCAAGAGTCGGATTTCCCCGGGAAATGCTAACAGATCAGGGGACTCCTTTTGTGTCACGGATGATGAAGGAGGTTTGCAAGACCCTGGACCTTCAACACATCCGCACTTCCGCTTACCACCCCCAAACGGATGGTTTAGTGGAACGGTACAATAGGACCTTAAAATCCACTCTTAAGAAACTGTTGAGTGCCGAAAATAAAGACTGGGACAAAATGCTCCCATTGGCCCTGTATGTAGTAAGGGCCCAAGTCCAGAGCAGCCTGGGATACTCCCCGTTTGAACTATTGTATGGCCGGCAACCAAGGTCACTACTTGAAATAACTAGAGACGTCTGGGAAAGAGAAGAGGCTCAGGAGCAACGTTCACTACTGGACTACACCCAGCAGTTGCGGTCCAGATTAGGCAAGTTGAGAGATCTTGCCTACTCTAATCTAAAGTCGGCCCAAAATCACCAAAAGCAATGTTATGATAAAGGGAAAAGGTGGAGGTCGCTGAACAAAGGGGACTGGGCTCTGGTATTGCTCCCTTCTTCCACGCAAAAATTCAAGAGCGAGTGGAAGGGACCATACCAGGTCCTAGAGAAATATGGCAATACGACATATAAGATACAGCTATCACCCAAACGCAATCAAACATACCACATAAATCTCCTGAAAAAATGGTTAGGACCAGTCCACAATCATCTAACCTGGTGCTACCCGAAAATAGTACTGAGACAACCTTGGACTGTTTGCCTATCAATCCAGAACTCACAGATGAGGAGAAACAGGCCTTGCTTGAAAGACTCCGCCCTTTTTCTCAGTTGTTCTCAGACACACCTGGGTGCACCCACTTGGCAGAACATGAGATACATACGGCCAAAGGGAGTATAGTAAAACAGAGGCCTTATCGCATCCCAGCTGCAAAAAGGGCAGACGTAAGAAAGGAGGTTGCGAGTATGTTAGAACTGGGGGTTATTAGACCGTCAAAAAGCAGCTGGTCATCCCCCATAGTCATGGTGCCCAAGCCCGATGGGTCCACTCAATTTTGCATGGACTTCAGGGCGTTGAATGCAGTGTCCACTTTTGATGCGTTCCCTATACCCCGGGTGGACGAACTCATAGAGCGGATAAGAGATGCCAAATACATAACCACTCTGGATCTGACAAAAGGATACTGGCAGGGGCCCGTAAGGGCGGAGGACCGTCACAAAACAGCCTTTGCCACCGAGGACGGTCTGTACGAATTCAACGTCCTGCCTTTCGGACTCCACGGGGCTCCTGCCACGTTCCAGAGGCTTATGAACAATGTATTGGCCCCTCATACCGCCTATAGTTCGGTGTACCTTGATGACATTGTCATCTTCAGTCAAACTTGGAAAGAACACTTAGAACATCTGGCTAACGTACTGTCCTCTCTGGGTAAGGCCCGTCTTCATATTAATGCCAAGAAGTCCCGAGCAGCCTTCCCAAAAGTGAAATACCTCGGCTTCATGCTAGGGGATGGGGTAATAGCTCCCCAAGAAGAGAAGATAAAAGCCATAACAGAGACCCCATTTCCCTCCCCGAAACGGGAACTAAGGGCGTTCCTGGGCCTCATGGGCTACTATCGAAGGTTCATTCAGAACTTCGCAGACATCGCCTCCCCCCTGACCAATTTGTTGCAGAAGAACGTCAGAAATGCACTGCCTCAACCCCCTCCCCTGGAAGCCAGGAACGCCTTTCTTCACTTGAAGAGAGCCATTACCACCAGTCCTGTGCTTATTCCACCCGATTTCGGGCGTCCCTTTATACTGGCCACTGATGCTTCAGAGACGGGAATCGGGGCAGTTCTGTCACAGATAGGGGAGGACAACGATGAACATCCCGTATTGTATGTCAGCCGCAAGCTCCACCCTAGGGAAAGGAAGTATCCCACGGTGGAAAAAGAGTGTTTAGCTATACGCTGGGCTGTGGATAAACTACGTTATTATCTGGAGGGAAGGGCGTTCACGTTGTATTCCGATCATGCGCCACTGCAGTGGATGCAGAGGAACAGGACTCAGAATGCACGGATTCTACGATGGTTCCTCTTTCTTCAGCCCTTTGCCTTTACGGTGGTGCATAGGAAGGGAAGGGACAATGGGAACACTGATTATCTCTCTCGCATGCCGGTTCTCCCCGATCGGGTGAATCCAGGGGGGGAGGAATGTAACAGAGCGAGGCGGAGTGCTACCGAGGAATGGTGGACTCCCGTAACTGACCCTGTCATGCCTCCTTCCTTACAGACTGACCCCTGGGATACAGGACTGGACGACGTAGATGAGGAACGCAGCGCCTTTAATTGGGCGTACTCAGAGGAGGAGGTGACCCCTCCTCCTGTATACGTCTGCGAGGTCGGATTGGATAAAGAGCAGGAAGTACGGAAGGAAGCGTGTGACATCACCCCGGAGGAGGAGAAGGCGAGGAGCGGCGTCGGAGAGCGGTTGGAAAGAAGCGGAGAAGTCGGTAAAGAAGGACACCGAAGGAATTCCGAAGAACAGGCCGGAAGAGACGAACCCCACGGAAAGCCAGGAGGCCAACGATCCTGTGAGCCGCCGTGCCACTCTCCCGGGGGAGGAGCGTGGCTGTCCCAGGTTCGGGAGCGTATGGCGGTGTGGGTGGGAAGACGGCGTGCATGTAAATAGTGTACAGCAAACCCCGTTCGTGTTTCCTCGTATTCCCCTACCTCTTGTGTTCATTACCCCGCGTTTATCCCTCACCTTCTGTACCCTCCCCACGTCACCGACTGAATAGCAGCAAGTTCAACACTGGTGCCCTCCTTCCCCCACTTCACACGGCCCCAAGGTGCAATTCCCCACAAAAGACTGTAGAACTAACGGTTCCCTCTCTGTTGGTCTTCCTTTTCATGGGCTCCGGAGCGACGAGACTCCTCCTTGACCAGACCTTGAGGCCAAGACCGGAAGACCAAAGACCCGAGAGAAGGAGACAACCCCGGTTCAAAGACGGATCCCAGTCAATTTGCTAGGGAGAGACTTACGTTTAGGACCCGGAGAACTTTGCAACCAAACCCTAAACGTACAATACCAATAAAACCCTCTTTGCTTCCAAGACCTGCTGTCCATCCAGTTTCTGATTCTCTACCGGGTTTGCCTAGCAGTCCTGTCCCAGAACAAATTCTCAGACCTCCGGGTAACCCCTCACCCATACACCCGGTCACAGGTATATTCCAGATAAAGGGACAAGTTGATTATTATATTGAATATGGGATACTTAGCAGACATACAGATAGATGTTACTCCCCTGAATACACAATGCTGCTATACAGATGGGGGGAGAGAGGGAAAACCAGGAGGGAATACGAAATTAGTGTCAATTGCTGACGAAAAGAGTTAAGCCCTGAATACTTGAAGGACACATTAGAACTATAAATGTAAGGTTTGGTAAAAAGATACACCATGGGGGAATCGTAATGTGTAAGGAATGAAGTATACCTGGTCATAGATACATCTGTGAAAATTCAAATGCTAATAAAAACATATTTTTTTTTAAAAAGGCTTCAGAGGCTTTGATATGGTGGTTTTAAGTATGGCGAATTTAATACTGATAACAAAAGAGGAGGAAAAAAAATTATGTAAGATGGCTATCATTTAAGGAAAGCTCCAAGTTCTTTGGTAAGGTTGATTAACCCCTTCCATGCTCATGACGAAACGGTTCCGTCATGAGCATAAGGTGGCCTGTGCTTATGACGGAACCGTTCCGTCATGGTTCCATAGGCCCAATGGAACGTTCAGCACCGGGGGAAAATCCGCGCAGCACAGAAGGGGTTAAGCTAACAGTGTCTTCTCCTTCTCCCTCCTAGGTTTTTGTAAAACGACCAGCGACACCATCCCTCCGATGAAGACAAAACATGCCCTGTTAAGAAATGTGCTTGTTGGGTTTTCTTTCTCCTAACCCTTCAGCACTTCTCCTATGTACGCTGATCATTCCCTGCTTTAATCAATGTGGTCCAATTCCACAGGGGGAAACAGGAAAGTAAAAGTAGTACAAGGCACGCACAGCTGTACTTCTTTGCAATGGGGTGTAGGTCTTGCTCAAAATATGAGACAGTGGTTTTGAAGGGAAGAAAAAGAGACTTTTACGTTTCACTAGTTAAACGTTTTTAAGTTCATCCAGTGAAAATTCTGTTCCAAAAAGAGTTGAAGCCTTCTTGTGAGAAAGTGAAATCACACTGTCCTTCATCTCCTTTCACAACAACCCCCCCCCCCCCCCACAATATTCTGTCAGGAAAAGGCAGAAACTGCAAGGGAGAGATGAAAACACGTCAGCTGAGTTGTTGAAACCAAAAGAAAACAATGTTTTTTGAGAGAAAAAGTCTAAAAATGCTGAGCTCAATGCTCCAGGTTCCTGTCAGCAGGATCCGGAAAAAAGAACTGAAGCAACTGCCATCTTCTGAGCATGATGGGATACTTTTGTTCTCTGGGTTCTTAAAGGTACAGTTCCTTTTTTAGCTAGATAATGACATCCTATGAGAGGATACTCTGTCCTGCTCTCCTTCATCGCTATCATAAAAAAGGATTTGTGTAGAGATTTATGCTGTTGGAAAATCATCTCAAATTGTCCTTATTTAATTTATATTGGCCCTTTTTTGTCTTCATGATGAAGAATCTCGCCATTGTAGCCTAGGTATATAGGCTGCATAATCTTTCTCTGTCTTAAATGTCTTTGCAGGCCTTCGTCAAGTAGGGTAAGACTTTACACTTAAGAAGATATATTGAAGTGCTCCCGGGTCCTCGCACATGGGCAGGACTATTCAGTGCTTATGACTATAAATGGTAATCCCCTATGAGAGAACAATGAATATGCAAGAGGCCACTGACCCCAGCAGAGAGGCTATCTGTCAAGCTTTTGGGTTGCACAATTTCTATAGAAGGTGACATTTCTTCTCGATTGATGACACTCTCTACTTTGAAGGTAACACATTTTCTTGTGCTTTGCTTGGTGTTGTGTCTAGATATGAAAAAACATTGTGTCAAAGTCCTGTCTGCATTCTTTTGGCTGGTGATCTTGCAAATTCTGAGTGCTGTCCCACAGTTCCTGGACACATAGTTCCACTAGCTGCTTTCAGTGCATTAGCTGGAACGCGACACATTTCTCCAAATATATCCACTCTTCTACTCTCTCTGCCAGAATGAGTTTATGTGTCTGGAGCTGAAGTGTGCCTTCCCTGCACTGCTAAAGCAATAACAGAGTCAGAGTTTGGATCTGTCCTGAAGAACACAGGATCCCGCCGAGTGGCTTGTATTTCTTTATTAACTGTGGTATGGCTCCTTTCACCATAGAAATTTACCACAAACCCATTATCTGTGAAATGAAAGGCCAAGGTGAAACTCTTGAAGAATTTTTGTAATGATGGAATCTGAGGGGGCGGAGCTATCTCGCAACCAACATGGGTGCTTGAGCCAAGAGCTCCGCAGTCTCTAAAACTATCCGGTAATTATCCTGCGTGTTGCTGTGCCCCTGACAGCCGTGCCTGGTGGATCTGTGCCCCTCAGCGGCCATAGCCTGTGCCCAGCGTGGTTTCGATCCCTGGCCCCCCGCTTCACTGAGAACGGGCTGCGCGGCCTAGTGTGGTCGGCTGCGGAGGAGAGGAGAAGTGTGCGGGCGAGGTCGGGCTGAGGATCAGGCCGCTGCCCCAGCGGCTGAGCCCTGTCGGGGGCGGGCCCGGCGTCCAGCCTAACCTGTAAGGATTGCTGCCTGATCTCTGCTTGCGGCAGAGCCCCTGCCCTCCTGACGGGCGTGCAGCGGAGGACGCAGCAGGAAGTGCCCCCGTGTGCAGCGGGAGGCCTGAGCTGCGGTGATGCCTGAGGCGGCTGGCGGCGCGGCCGGCGCTGGGTGCCCTGTGTGTCCTGGTGGAGGCGGTCGATGCGGACAGGCAACGGAGAGGCCCGACGCTGCGGACCTTGCAGGAAGAGCAAGCTGAGCCCCTCTGCTCCCCCCGCTGCTGCTGGACTTCGTGAGGCGGGCTCCGTGGGCGGCGACTCCTCCGTTGCGGAGGGGCGGCCGGCTGGTGAAGAGGCTGAGGCTCACGCGGGCGGACGGCTAGGCAGCGATACTGCTGCCGGGGTTGGGCGCCGGGTCTTTTGACCGCGCTGCGCAGACCACTGGGAAGGTGCACGAGACACAGAGGTGGTGCGGAGAAGAACCGTAAGGTGGCGTGACGGGGGAGGCTGCCCTGGAGTGAGGAGACAGCGGGGAAGGCCTTGGTCGCAGTAACGCAGAGACTCTGATGGCAAGCAGTCGCCCCCTTTGTGTCTGGAGGGCTTCCCTATGCCCTAACAACAACCGTGTGACACTGAGAACTGGGGCACCCACTGAGTGGAGAGACTAGTTGCCTTGCCCTATGCGTGCTGAGTGGTCTTGGGGCTCTGTCCTGTCGCTTGTAAGGGTCTATTGGCGGAGCCTGTGGTGGGAGCTGGATGGTGTTGCTGATCTGGGGCAACACAGTATATAACGTGGCCTGACATTTCGCCTGAGTGTGCAGCCAGTTGAGAGCTCGCTGTAGAACGGTGGCGAGTCTGGGCCGTCCTGCCGTTGGTGGGCTTAGCAATTGTTGTTCCCTTTGCTGTGGGGCGGGAGCTGTGACCCTGGTGGCGGTGGCCCATTGGACCTCTACCTTTGTTCTTGGCGGCTAGGGGTCACCTATTGGCACCACGATGGGGCGTTGGGACAGGAACCAGCCAAAACTGTCCTTTGACCACAAGAGGCCCAAAACTGGCTATCCTCGGCCAGGTGACGAACACTTGGAGACAGAGCCGGCGGAAGACCCACCACAGCAGGATATCCGCAGCCTCCTTCTAGCCATGGAGAAGGGCTTACAGGGAGGGATCGCCTCTCTGGGATCTAAGATGAACGCACTCACTTACCGGATGGACCGTGTGGAGGAGAGGTTGGATAAACAAGCAGAACGGATAGACATATCTGAACGCCGCATCACTGAGGTGGAGGAGGCGCAAACTTCCCTAGACTCGGAGCACAAACAACTGGGCAGGATGATCCCAAAATAAGATGGAGGATTTAGTGGCCCGTTCCCGGAGATGTAACCTCCGCATTACGGGTCTACCGGAAACTACACAGACTGGGAACATGGAGGTGTTTGTGGAAAACCTACTAAAGAAGCTCCTTGGCGATACGCCCTTCTCTGGATGTTTGTGATTGAGAGAGCACACCGATCTCTGGGCCCTAGGCCGAAACCAGGGGCGCCCCCACGTCCAATAATTGCTAAACTGCTTAATTATAGGGACCGCGACACAGCACTGAGACTCGCAAGAGAGAAGCAGCCGCTACAATATGAAGGGTCGGAGCTCTCCCTTTTTCCGGATTTACTGCCAAGGTGCAGGAAGCGCGGAGATTGTTTGTGCCAATGAAACGACAGCTTCGGGAGATGAGCACTGATTATACGATGCTCTACCCCGCAAAGTATCCATGATATTCACTGACCCCCGGGCTCTCCAGAAGGCCCTCAAAGAAGGGCGCAGAGAAACGAGGCAATCCCCGGATAGGGAGCAGCGCATGGAAGCTACGGAAGGCTCCCTTGACGATCAGGATTAAAATGATGCACTAAGTGTAGAGCAGACTACTACAGTTTGGAGTCAGAGGGAGGGACCTTAAGTGCTGGCCAACATGGTGTGCCCTGTGACTGCCTTTTGGGGGGCAATGCTTGTTGTGACTTTCCTACCTTAACTACAGGCTGTGAGGGGCGGGGGGGGCTGTAGAGCTAGCTGAGGGGCCTCTCCGTGATATGATACCCGCTGGGGTGCGATCCTATAGTGCCTGATGTCATAACCAAGATGCATTGTTAAGAAGTGTATTGCCTTGTGACACTGTCTGGCACTTGGGAGCTTCGACGAGTGATGATATTTGGATCTTTAAGTTATGACTCAGTTGATCGGCGGTGTGACCACCTGGGAGTGTAAATAGCGCCACCGATGTATGAGGTCGTCTGGGTGTGGGCTGGGGCTACATGCTATTTTTGTTCAGGGGACGGGGGGGGGTACTGAGCGGCCGCATGATATAGTCTGACGAGCAGTTTTTTCCTTTTTTCCTTTTTCTGCTGGCTACCTACGCCCCGCGTGAATTCCACTTCCCTAAGAAGGGTTTCTTTTAGATTTTCTGTTTTTTGGTTCTGAGGTATGGAGTTGGAAGACAATTGAGAATTGTTGGGATGGGGGAGAACGCGGCCTAGTTGGGGTTGGGCAGGCGTGGGTGGGTTATGGGCGGGGGGAGAGGGGGACAACACCTTCTAAAGTTGTTGGGGATGGGGGGGACAGTTCACAGTTTTTGAGCAGGCTTAGTGGGTTGTTTTGCACAGAAATGACACGGCACGGACAGATACTGCACACACAGGCCACAATGTACAGACCCATTTCCAGATTGTTACGCTTCGGATGACGCCACCGAGGGATCCTTTAGATACATTGACATTGTCATCGTAAGTTTAGGAAAGTCCTACAATACCTTTTGAGACATGGAGTAGACGTTGCGCTACTACAATAGACACACCTTCGCCCTGAAAGTCCTACCCTGAGATATAGAGGTTTCCTGGATAATATCCACGCGGCTGGATTCACATCGCATGCTAAGGGGGTCCTCACGTGGGTTAACCCTAAGACACTGCTGAAATTTATCCCAATAGAGATGGACAGGGAGGGACGGTATACAATTACAAAATGCAGCGGGAAAGGCATGGAGTTCTACATAGAGAACACCTATGGACCTAACTATGACCACCCTGCCTTTTATTCGAACCTAGCGGCCAGGGTTCGGGAATATTATGAGGGATATGTCCTTTGGGGGGGTGATTTTAATATGACGAGACAGCCTTCCATTGACAGATCGGACGGCCCTGACCGTCGTCCTTCAGCCTCTGCCAGAGCGCTGGAAGCGGCGATGACACGGCTGGACTTATGTGACGTGTGGAGATACCGATACCGATACCCGACCCAGGGGGGATACACGCACTACTCTGCCCCACATAACATACACACTAGGATCGACTACTGGCTGGCCACTTCCCACCTCCTTCCTAAGGTACGGGCCTGCACGATACTCCTGCACACTTTCTCAGATCACTCCCCGGTGCTAATAACAATCTCTGCGACGGCGAAGTGCATTCCGCCATTTGCTTGCCGATTCCCTCCTTATTCCTTGCTAGGCGACTCCTTTAAGGAGGAATGTCCATCGAGCTTTTTTTTTACACCAATGTGGGCTCTGTCGACTCGTTCCAAACAGTCTGGGAGGCCTTTAAGTCATATATTAGGGGTGTTGCCATCTCTAAACACGCGGGGTGCTTAAATCTATCAGGGGACGTCTGACGCTCCTGGAGAACAGGCTCAAGGATCTAGAGGCTCAACGCCTACGAGACGATAGTGATACCCTCTCACGGGACCTAGCACAAACATTGCGTGAGTACCATGAGGAGGCCGACACCGAAATGAAACACTTGGGAAAGTATGCCACTGCACGATCCTATGGTGAGGTGAAGCGCCCTGGCTCGGTCTTGGCGCAGCTCGCTAAACAGCGTAGAAGTAAGACGATGGTGCCTGATATGAGGTCTACCCAGACTGACGAGCCGTTATCCGAAGAGCAGGTTGCGGACCATTTCCATGAGTATTATCCGTCTTTGTACGCCTCCCGAGGCCCTGCACCGGCGGAGCGAATACTAGACTATCTCACCCACATTGAATTGCCCTGGGTATCTAACTTACATTGTGAATTTTTCATACGGCCGTTCGAGCGGGAGGAAATTGTCTGGCCTCTATCGGCGATGAGAGCCGGGAGTGCGCCGGGAAGCGATGGTCTAACTGTGACCTTTTATAAGACATATGCTGACCTTCTAATACCTCGACTACTGACACTCTTCGAAGATATGGCTGAGACTGGAACGATGCCCCCCACAATGCGAGAGGCGACATTGATCACGATTCTTAAACCTGGGAAGCCCCCAGGGGACTGTGCATCGTACTGCCCCCTGTCACTATTAAACGTAGACGCGAAGATATTCGCCAAAATAATCGCAAACCGTCTCAGCCCCATGGTCACCTCGTTGGTTGCCCCAGAGCAGGTGGGTTTTGTGCCCAGACGTAACCTTACTTACAATTTGCGGACAGTATTCCCTGCGTTTCAACATACTAGCCCAGAGGTCCCCGCTGTTGCGGCCTTTCTAGACATGGAAAAGGTCTTCGAATCTGTCCAGTGGCCTTTCCTGAGACAAGTTCTGAGTTGAATGGGGGTGGGAGCGCGGTTTCTCCAGCTTCTGGCTACACTATATGCTTCTCCCACGGCCTGAATACAAATTGGGTCGCTGACCACGGACCCTATCTGCATTAGCCGTGGCAGGGATGCCCCCTCTCCCCTATTCTTTATGCGCTGGTGGCCGAGCCTCTTGCATGTGCTTTGCGCGAATATCACGGGCACCAGGGTATACGGTTCCCCTCATACAAGCTGACTGTGTCCGCATATGCGGACGACACGCTATTATATGTGCGTGACCCAGAGGTAAACCTGCCTGCTGTACTACGCAAGGTGGTCTTGTTCAGTTCCCTTTCGGTATATATGTGAACTGGAACAAATCTCTCATGTTCCCACTCACGCCAGCCACGAGGAGGTTTGACCCGGAATATCCAATTCAGTGGACTACTGACGAGGTGCAGTATTTAGAGATCCGTCTGCACACAGACTCGGAGGTGGTTCTCAGAGAGAACTATGGTGTGGCTGTCTCCAAACTGGAGGATGATATTACTAGGTGGATTAGTTTGCCTCTGTCATTGATAGGTCGAATTTCCCTCATGAAAATGATCATTCTACCCTGTTTCCTGTTCCTGTTCAGCAATATACCTATGGTCTTATCGAGCCTGTTTTTTCAGCAATTTCACTCGCTTATGATCCAGTTGGCTTGGGCCGGGAAACAGCCCAGGGTAGCGTGGAAAATTCTCATTTGTCCGTACGCGGAGGGCGGACTGAATGCCCCAGACCTGGAACTTTATCATCGAGCCACGCAAAGCACGCATGCATACCACTGGATACATGGTCCAGTGGATATTCCACACATACATATAGAGTCGATTGTGGCTGACCCAGTCCCCCTACTTGAGCTGATGTCCAATCCTCGGGACCGTCGGACAGATATCCTCGACTCGCTCAATGCAGTCACCCATGCCTGGCACCACATGATGGATACACAGGCTTGTACCCTGTTGTATGCCTTGAAGGCATCTCTCTCCTGGTGCTCATGGCTGCCTCCATGTAAGGACAGGGGGTGTTGGCGGCGCTGAACACTCTAGATCTAACCCATATGGGAGACCTATTCTCGGACGGTACTGCACGCACCTGGGACGAGTTGGAGACAGAAGACGTTTCTCACTCCCTTCTCTCTCGCTTTCAGTTTCACAGGGTACGACACGCGCTCAAAGATCTATTGGGGGAGGACATGGCGGTACCCCCGGTGGTCACGGCCTTTGATTAAGTCATCAATGCCAAGTCCCCTGCCAAATTGATATCTAATTTATATTGTATCGCTCTCTCAGAGAAAACAACAGAATACACTAAGCCACGCCTAGCATGGCAGAACGACCTGGCTGTGGACCTGCCGGATAAGACTTGGCAATAATGTTGTTCTAATACGAAAAGAATATCGCTTAATGGTCGCCATCGGTTGATACACTTTTCGTTTTTAAACAGGGTTTACTACACCCCGGAACAGCTTTATCGATATGGGCTGCGAGAGATGCAGGGCGCAGCTAGCAGATTTCCTACATGTGGCATGGTCTTATCCGGGCATCTCTGCCTTTTGGTGCAGAGTGTATGAGGAGGTGAACACACTAGTACGGAACTCACACTACTTCCAACTCCCTTGCTGGCCATTCTGGGATACTCTAAGCCCATAAAGACAGAACACAGACGACTGGTAGATATGGTCTTTCTTGTAGCCAGTGGACTAAAGAAATGACATATTGCTGTACGCAAACTGAATTATATAATGACTTGCTGCCCCCCATAACAGGCTAAAGAACTTCTGGACTAGGTTTCTGGAGAAGGGGCCCACACGGGACACTCTGGACGAAGCGGAGGTAGCAGCGACTACGCAGGCGGAGGGGACGAATGGGGATTCGCCCCACATGCTAGAGGGACGTTAGGTGAACATGTGGGACTGGTCACGGGGGCTGTGGTGGGTATCTGGACTGTTATACCTTTGGTGGACCTGTACTTGATATACAAAGTGTGTTTGTGCTTTTATTAAGTGCATCTATAGATTATATCTTCAGATTTATTGTCATCCTTCCTGACCGGTGTTTCTATATTGCACTGTCGTAGATTGATGCTGCTGTCTTCTGTGCTTGTCTTTTGTTTTTTTCTGAAATGCCAATAAACATATTAATAAAAAAGAAATAAAAAAATGATGGAATCTGAGGCTTCCGGAACTTCCAAGGTAATAGAAAAGTTACTTACCTTTGGTAATGTTCTTTCTGGAAGATCTAACTGCAGATTCCTCACCTTGTTATTCCTCACAACGCCAGCCTGGATCCAGAGAATTTTTTCAGCAATTTACTAACCCGTCCGTAGTTGGCATTGTGCAGCTACAAGTCTAGTCCATCCAGCCCTGGAAGGGGGGTGATGTTAGTTTCTTTCTGACCTCTGTCCACGCCGTTGGACATGGGGCTCTTAGCAATCATATCAAGCGAGGGTGCAGATCTCTACAGTGGAATATTAATATAGATTAAAAGAGTCCATTCCACAGGACAGGGTGGATCGGTGAAGAATCTGCAGCTAAAGTATCCACCAGAAAGAGCATTGCCAAAGGTAAATTACTTTTTCTTCTGGTGGATCCTTCTAACCACAGATTTCTCACTTTGTGAATAGATATCAAAGCAGCATCTCCTGAGGTTGGGGGTATTTTGGCAGGACAGGTCAGGCAAAATAACCCTCTGGTCGACCTGGCTATGGCTATTACTTTGTGAAAGTATGAACTGACGCCCATGTAGTAGCTGAGCAGATGTTCAAGGCTGAAACACCACAGGCTAGTGCCGAGGCTGCAGGTTTCACTCTGGTGAAATAAGTGAGTCAGTGTTCTGGAAGAAGTTTCTTTGCCAGGCCATAACAGATCTTGATGCATATAGTCCTCTTCTATACTGCTTCCCCCTTTTTGCCTCAGAGAACCCCACGAAGAGCTGATTATCCTCAAGATGTTCTTTAGTACTGTCAATATAGAAATTGAGTTTATCTTCCTTCTTGGAGGGGTGAGGAAGGACAAAGAAGGCTGGTAAGGTGATGGTCTGCCCTATATAGAAGTGTGTGACAACCTTCGGCAGGAAGGCAAAGTTTGGCTGAAAAAGTTGGTATATTGCTGCTGGACAAACAGGGCTTGCAAATCACTCCTGTGCTGAGCGGAGGTCATTGCAATGAGAATACTTTTTTCAACATCAGGAGACGGAGTAAACGCTCTCCATTAGTTTAAATGGGGCGCACATGAGAAAAGTGAGAACTAAATTAAGTTCCTAATGAGGCATAAGACATCGTGTTCGGGAGTAACATATGGATCGGCCGTTGCAAGAAACGCATCACACCAGGTAATTTATAAAGAGATGATTGATCAGGTAGATGTAAAAATGTAGAAAGGGACAAGTAACCTTTAACAGTTGCCACATCAAAGTCTTGTTGGGCTAAAGAAAGACAAACCAACAGTATGCCATCCAAGTGTGCCTTTAGAGGCCGGATGTTCTGGGAGGAACACCATCCAACAAACATCTCTCAGAGACCTGCATAAACATATTTGGTGGAGGGATGTCTGGCTGACAATATGACATCAACTACTTCAGGAAGAAGATCAAAAGCCATCAACTGTCACCGCTTAATCTCAAAGCATAGAGGTGTAAGTTGTACAAACTCTGGAGAACAACACTGAATTGCTGCTGCAACATGAGGTCTTCCAGCAGATGCAGCAAGATTGGAGGAGAGAAGCTCATAGGCAAATGTTCTGTGTTTCACACTCCCCTCAACCAGTCTGGGCCACTAGGTTGACTTGGGTCTATTGTTTTCCTGATCTTTTTCAGAACTCTGTGCAGGAGAGGCAGCGACAAGAAGGCATACCGGTGCCCCGAGCTCCAGTCTAGGCAAAAGGCATCTCCGAACGAGAACTGCCTTCTAAACTTCAACGCATAGAAGCTTTGACATTGCACTTTCTTGGCAGAACGGTTCTCTCTACTATTGGAAGACGCCCTGTGCCACCTCTGAGGGTAGCCGCCATTCGTGATCCACAAGGCAATGTAGGCGAAGTTTGTCCGACCTGATGTTTAAAGATCCTGCCAGGTGTTGTATGAAAAGGCAAATGCCATGATGATTCAGCCACTTCCAAAGCTGCAAAGTTTCCTGGCACAGGACTCATTCCCCTACTCCGGCATGTTTGCTGCAGTACCACATGACAGTACTGTTGTCTGTTGAAACCTGCACCCGTTCCCACTTGAACCTGTAATTCCAACAAGTTGAGGTGGAAACCGGCTTCTGCTGGAGGCAGAGTTTCTGATCTTCACCACTCCCAGATCACCTCCTCAAACCAGCAGAGATGCATCTGTCACAACCATTAGTTCTCGGTGCAGTAGAGAGAGGGGTCTGCCACCTGTCCAATTGACGGTGTAGCAGCCACCACTACAGATCTTTTTAAATCTCCTTTAACCCCTGGATGTAATCTGAAAGGTTTCCTTGGTTCTGAGCCCAGGGAGACATCAGATTCCACTGCAAAGCCTGCATGTGCCACGTGGCATGGTCCTCAAGCAGGATTCAAGAGTCAAGTCTGAGCTTCTATCACTGAGACACGGGCCAAAGACTGAAGCATGAGGATCATAGTCCAAATGCTCTGGACTCTCTAAGGCTGAGGAAAGGCTCTGTAAAGAGCCATGTACAAAAAAGTTAAACGAAAATTTGCCTCTGTAATGTAGTAAAGTGTGACTTCGGCATGTTATTGGAAAGGACCAATAGGTTGGTCATCATCCTCTGGTGGTTTATGACTGTTTGAGATGAGGCCCCCTTCAGCAGCAAGCCATCAAAGTACATGAACACTGGAATTTCCAACCTCCACAGATGGGCAGCGACCACCACCATGACTTTCACGAACACCTGAGGTACACTGGTAAGGGCGATTGGAAGCACCAAGAACTAAAAGTGCTTGTGGCCTACATGAAGCATCAGTTAGCGTCTGTGGGACTAGATGACTAGATGATGGGAATGTGGGAGTAGGAGTCCTGCAGGCCCAACGCCAACATCCACAGCTGTCCACAGAGAGAGAACTTGGGCAAGCGTGAGCATACTGAACTTGTCCTTCCAAAGGAAAAAGTACAGAGGGCGAGGGTTGAAGGTAGGATGGAGGTATCTAAAAAGTGACAGGAATAGCAACCAGTTCTAATTGCTGACGCTGGCACCCTCATTATGGTCCCTTGGTCAAGAGAACTTGAACTTCTCCTTGGAGTATGAACATGTGGTCCTCTGGGAGGCATTGAGGTAAAGAAGGCATGTTGTGGTAATGGACAGAAAGAGGTGGGAATAACCGTTCTGGACAATTTGGAGAACCCACTGGTCTGATGTGATATTCTTCCACTTGGGGAGGTAAAAGATGATACAACTCATACTGGGCAATCATACGCAGCCAAGGAAAAATTAAAGTAGTTTTTGTGGTGGCCGTAAAGGAAGAGGCAGCGAATAGGGTAGCTTGTAGTCCCTGGATGCCTAGATGATGAAGGCCGGTTCCCCGTCCTCTGCCTGGAAATCATTAGAAGACTTGTTGCTTTAAGGTGCGCTGCAGCAGATGTTGGAAATACCCTTGTGAGAAGCTGGCTTGGTATATGGTGTACACTTGTGTAAGTAGGCTCCCTGCACCAATCCAGACAACCATTATGGTAATTTTAGTGGTCTTAGAAAACCTTAGAAAGAGTAGTAGGTGCGGAGAGCAGCCTTCCTGCTTAGTCCAGAAGGAGTGTAAAGCAACTTGTTTTAGCAAAACATTATCTTATTGATATAGATTAAGTGAAACAAATCACAAAGTGTATTCATAAAAATATGTATTTATTATATAACACTCCCTAACACATACAGGTTTCTCCAAGCCGGAGATAAGCACAATGCACACAATACTTTTCAATAGGAACAGGCAGGTAGCATATAATAGACAGTGGTCACCAGGGGAAACCAAATCATATCCTAAAATAGTGGAATGCAAACCACGACTCAAGACTATTCCCAGAAGATGTAGAAAGGTACGGGACCCAAGGAACCATCCAAAGTAAGTAACAAGGAGCCCTATGGAGGCATTGAGCAGAGTGGGAACACGACAGCGAGATCAATGCAAGTCAATAGGTAAGTTGCGGTTGCAATTTCAAAGAAGAAGAACCCTTCCCAGTGGACCCTGAAAAACTCAGTGGAAGGCAGAAGGTTGGAGGACCACCCCACCCAGGGATACCTGCCCCAGGGGAGCCAGGTGCATAGGTGTGAAGTGGCGTTGGAAACTGCTGTCGAACCCAGTGGAGGACTTCAGGAAGATGCCACTGCTGGAGAAGGAGAAAGTGTTGAGTGGAACCCAAAGGTGGATTCAAGTCGAGAAGTACCTGAAAGGAGAGGGGAGAGAGTCTATGCCATTTGGAAGTGACCAAGCGGCACAGAAGACAAATGTCCACCAATGCGAGGTGTTGCAGGAGAGTTGACGGTGACCATGGAGCTGCAGCTGTGAGGACCAGGTGACGCTGTGGAAGATCAGGAGCTGTTCACGAGCTGTCCCATGTGGGATGTCGAGAGTTGAGGGGTCAGTTTCCGTCGGGAGCACCAACTAGCCTTGGTAACAGCAAACAACGGGGAAAGTGAAGAAGGGTCAGTGTCGGGACCAGCAAGGTCCAGGTGACTCACCACAAGTAGGGGAGTCAAGGCAGGTCCCGAGCAATCAGAGGATCCCAAAGAATACAAAGATGACCCTCAAGTAGACCCACAGGTGACGCCAGAACCCAAGAGATTTCTGCTAAATGTTTGGGTACTGAATGACCTTACCCATCCAGCACAGGACTGGGCTACATTGGGGATAATGGTTGCAAAGCGTAACATAGAACAAAAAAGGGGCTCGGAAGAGTCGCCAACACTTACCGCATGGTGCAAAGACATGGACACGGCAATGGTAGCCGAGAAAGCAGTGTTCGTCAATCGAGGATGTCCTCAAAAGTGGAGTAGAGTTTGGGGGGCCTGGAATAAATTCAGGGGATACATCTATGAACCACCCAGGGTACAGTGGTGGAGAAGTGTGGCTCAGGGGTTAGAGGCGGCAGACCCGGAAGCTGAGATCGGCCCTGGACCAGGGTTTAATTCCCCGCCTCGGCGGGTCTTGGGCTAAAATTCCACAGACTCGATAATTCTCGCTCCGGTGCCTTCTCGAATCACGGGTTCACACTGTGCGACTCTGGGCAATAGCTTGCTTAATCTCCACAACGGCCCCTCGTGGTGGGATGCCTGGCTTTCACCTTGTGGATACCCTGCCGGGGTTATCTCACAGGGGAATACCAGGACGGGTTCCCTAAGCAAGCGCCGGGAAACCCACTGTGGGTAGCTGTGCGCTATATAAGCTCAAATACATTTACATTTACAGGCAGACAAGGTCTCTGATGGGGAAAATGGGGGGGGAAATACGAGACTAACATGTGGAATGCTATCAATTACTGTAGTGTGCATGAAACCAATAACCAGAATGTTACACTAATGTGAGAAGCCGGAATGCCTTGATTATAATAAAAAGAGTTAAAAAAAAAAAAGAAGACCCACAGGCAGGGGGCACTGTAGTTGCGAGAGGACCTTGAGCAGTTCACCAGAGATGCAAGCACATGATGCAAGAGATGCAGTGAGGATGAAGATCTTGGTCACTGTAGATGCTTGAGATGGGAGCTACGTGGAGCCCGAAGAGCTTGGGGGAAGGAAGTCAACAAGCCTTTGCACTGTAAGTCGAAACAGTGCACAGGGGTTGGATTCCTGCGGCTCCGACAAGGGATACTGGCCTCAAACTTGGTGAGAGGACAGATCAGACCTTGAGGGATGTGAAGAACCACAACATGTGTTGCAGAGCATTTCGGAGTCCATAGGAGCTCAGTATAAGCAGACCGATCACCTTTGTTGTGGTGCCTGCGGATGCAGGGAAGTGACGCCTTCACTTCAAGTGACATTCCTTTAGGTGTCTTGGATGCTCACCGGCTTGGAAGGTTCCTGTAAGGTGCACAGTCACAGATGTTGCAGCAGACGAGGAGGGTGAGGAGATCAGGGGCAGCAGGAGTCTTCCTGGTTTCAGCCTTGATGCCCAGAGTGAAGTCCAGAGTGCATAGACAGTTAAAGAAGTGGCGTCTGAAATTAATCTTGTCCCAGGACGAATCTAGGGAGTCCGTGGGCGCTCAGGATCAGCAGACCAGTCAGCTTAGTTGCGGTGCCTGAAGATGCAGGAAAGTGACTCCTTCATTTCAAGGGAGATTCCTTCAGGTATCTTGGATGCCCACAGACCTTGGAAGGTTCCTGTATGGTGCACAGTCACGGACGCTGCAGCAGAAGAGCAGGGTGAGGGGATCAGGAGCAACAGGAATCTTACAGGTTGCTGCTCTGATACCCAGAGCAAAGTCCAACATGCCCTGACGGTTGAAGAAGAACTGGAGTCTGAAATGAATCTTGCCCCATGACGAATCTAGGGACCCACCCACAGGTAAGCCCTTAAATACCCTAAGGAAAGGAATAGCACGATTCAGGGGTCCCTCCCAAAGAAGGGTCTGGACAAGGGGGAGGAAACTCTCCTGTCCTTTGTCCAGTTTCGCTCCAGAGCTGGAGTAATGGCTCCCTGAAATGATTTGAACTGGACTATGCATGGAGGGCACCAAGTGTGCCCTGCACGCAGACTATGTGGTGCTGGCAAGTGCTTCCACCCTGTCCCAATACACTAAATCCTGTCTGGGAGGTAGTCACACCTCCCTCTGACAGGATACCTATGTTTTCGCCTTCTCCTGCCCGAGTTTGGCTGAGCAAGAGCCCTGGCTATAAGTCCGGGTCTGGAAGGATGGTACTAGGAGCACCGCGAGCTTCCCAAAGGAGCTTAACGGTGCATGGAATCATACCTCTCACACCAGGTATGATTCCAACACGTTTGATACCAAACATGATAGGATTAGTTAAAGCCAGTTTCGAGTTGATCACAGCGTGCCCCTTGATAGGTCATATGGCTGTCTCACTTACAACCCAGGAGATTGGACTCCGAAGGTCGTAGGTGTGTCCAGCTCATGCAGGGGCACACTCACAATCAGAACCAAGCATCCTTACTTCAGGATTGAAAGGCCTGCTCTAGGGGTGACATATAGGTTTTAAGTGCAGTGACCTTAGATATAGGTAAACTTTTCTTAAGGGGCGCTAGCACCAGCTTTTACAGGCTGCAATGGCAGGCCTGTAGTTACCAATTGAGTGCTCTCCCATGGACGGCATAATACATGCTTCAGTCCATGGGAGACTACTGGTGTACCTATGCCCTGGGTACCTTAGTACCATATATTAGGGACTGATTGGTGTACACCAGTGTCCAATCTGGGATGTACCTAAGTACTTACCAAACCAATTTAGGAGAGAAAGAATAGAGACTATGTTCCTGGATAGCAGGATCCCAGTTAAACTAGTCAGAAGCAGCATTACATCAGCAAAAAGTTGACGTAACCATAAAAGCAGACCCTACGTTACTACAACCCTTCTGAAGGCATACAAGGGACTCAAATGCTAGGGAAACTGTAGTGTTGGTGGTGCCAATGCAAGGGAAGGTGTTCTCACAATGCATTCTTTAAAGTGCTCCAAGGCTGAGTCCACCTTGTTTCCAAAGAAACATGTGCCATTGAATTGTATGCACATAAGAGGCCTGTTGGATGTCGATCGACCAAATGGTTGAGCAAATCCAAGCGTGGTGCTGAAGTACCATGCATGTCCTGACTGCCTTACCCAAACAGTCAGTGATATCCATACCCGAGCAAATGGAATATTTCGATGTGTCCGGGCTATCTGGGATAAGGTATTGAAAATTGGGTTGGATGTCATCTGAGACAACCGGCAACATGTCTGCCACCATGTCCCATAACTCATGTGAGTATCTCCACAGGAGGCATCTGGTGTTCACTCACCTGAGAGCAAGGCTGGTTGAGGAGACCATCCTTTTAGCAAATGCCTCCATGTGTATCGACTCGTTCTTGGTCAGAAACGCATTTAGGTTATGTCGACTTTTGTAGGCCTTCACCGCTAGGCTCTCCAGCGTAGGGTACTGAAGGAAGAAGGGAGGCGCCACCAGATAAGGCTGTGCCACCTTGCAATCTGCCTGTTGACCAGGGGGCAAGATGCTGGCTTTGCCCAGGTTCCCAGCTCGGTGTCTGTTAGCACCTCATTGAATGGTAGGAGGGGCTCTTGAGATGTCTGTCCAGAATGAAGGACTTTCGCGAGCACATTAGATTTGACTTCAGTAGTAGTTAATGGCAGTTCCACGACCTCTTCTGCTCTCCTTATAACTGGAAAAAAGAGGCAAATGTCTCAGTAGCTGTTGCCGAGGTAAGTGAATTTAAGCCAATATTAGGGGATTTGTCCAGTCCACTGTTGCTCTGAAGGTGCAAAATTAGATTTTCTAGATTTGACTTCCACTGTTGTTGTCTTTGAGGTCATCATATTGGGGTGGTAATGTCTTGGTATTAGAGTGGGAATGTTGTTGCAACCTTGGCAGGGGGTGCTTCAATAACTTTATGAGTAAGAAAGGACTATTGGCTCCCCGTCTTTGGTGGCTGAAATGCCAGCGTTGACACTCAGGATTGTGGTATCAACTCTGTCCCAAAGTGGGGGCTGACCATGAGGTGGTCAAGTGGCATGTCCGGTGTCAGGAAAGAATCTGCTGGCAGTAAACCAACTGGACGCCACCTCAAATCCTTAGGGTCCAAAGGCTCTCCAGAGGGATCTGGTCGAGTACTTAATATCCTGTCCATGGCCTCCTTGAATTTGTGGAACTGTTGTGGTGTTGCCAATGGGCCAGGGAAGTCAGGTGCATCGGGACAAGGGTCTGAGTTGATTCCAAGAGCAGCGACCAGGTTCATGGCCTGAAGGTACCCAGGTATTTGCACTACATCTGACAGTGGGAAAGACTGGATGAAGGGTAGCCGTGCTTCGACTTCTTGAGTTTTTAAAAACTTTTTGGACTTACCAGATGAGCTAGACTTTGAGGATGAGTAAGAGGAGAGGACGTCCTCACCCTCCATTTAGACCTTGATGGCCCTTCCTCATCTTCTGATGGTGCTCTGCGACAAAGAGTTTTGCTCCGCTGTTCTGTATGTCCTTCTGGTTCATCTTTGGGCACATGTCTCATGACTTCAAATCATGTTTGGAACCCAGACATCAAAGATAGAACGGATGTTTGTGGCAGTCCTTGCAGGCTTGAAAGGTGTAATTTTCAGAGGAGATAGGTCCCTTGCACACTGGAAAAAAAGTGTTTTGAGTCTATCAGGCTTGATGGAATTCAAGGGATGGAAACAAAAGGAGCTGACTTCTATGCATGGAGGTGGTGGCTATGTAGTGGCTCCAACATTATTTCCACGATGGTGCGGCCGCAACACTGTGTCACACGACATCACCTACCAATGTGCGCTGGAATTGCTAAGAAAATTCTTCAGCTCTAGTCTGGCACTTGGTGGTAGTCACAAGGTGAGAAATCTGTTGTTAGAAGTATCCATTAGTAAGACGCAATTGAAAGTGGTAATGTAGTTCACAGATGAAACAATCAATGGAGAGCCTGCTGGATGAAACAATCTTCATGATCCGAGTGGTAACGAGGGTATGGCAAAATATAAAGGTGATCTCTTGCTACTACGTTTTTGTGAAGTCCAATTAATACTCCAGCCCCTTTAAGGGGCAGCAGAAACTGCAGGTAGAATTATTGGGATAAGATAATTCCTTGACGTGTATTGCCTCTTACTTTTAGGAGAGACAGGTGAATGTCTTGACCTCAGTGCCAGTTTTAGTACAAGGAGGAGACCAAAACAGAAGAGGCAGCAAGACACCTGTAAAGGATCTAGTGAATATGGAGACTGATCTGATGATGGATAAAGTCTCTGCCTTTTCTTGGGCATATATCCCAGATAATGCCTCAACATAAAAAACTTAAACATAGATGCATACAACACCAAATAGTGTCCTGGCGCCTAATGGTCTGACATCAAGAGGTGGGAAAACATGAAGTGTGGGTTTGATGTAGGCTAGGAATGCTTTGAAAGTCAAAGACATACCTGGCGCTGAACAGTCATGTGTTTCAATGTCTTTGAGATGCTTTCCTGTATGACAAGCAAATCAGCACCTTCCTCTTAGTCTACATCAAATCCTTCAACAGTGAGCATGAATGCTCCTATTTAGGTCGAGCACAACCAACGTGAATGCGCTGTCTGCAAGACCTGCTGTAATCAATAATGCAACTCTATTCCCGCCTGCTACTTACAATTGGTTCAACTCCTGAGTCGCTTTTCTTTGCTGCCTTCGAAGGCATTCACGCAGCGGATACCTTACTTTCGTTAAAGGCTGAACAGCACAGATAAAGCGCAGTTTCTTTACACTTAAATTCTTTATCTGTGGTTTGGAGAACTCTTTTTTTAATCAATGTTTTACGGCCGTTGCTGCTTTTATTTTTTGCATCCTCCTTCCGCTTTAAGTTATTTTCTTTTTTGTCATCCTTATTCTGCTTCACGTTATGAACTCTCCCCCACACCCTCCAAGCAATAAGCAACATTTACAAAGCGTGTGTAACGGAAATGTTCATTCATATTTTTTTTTAATTAAAAAACGATTAAACGCCACCTCCTCAACCCCCTCCTACAAAATTGCTTGACAGCCTCCACCACCCCTCCCAAGCTCTCTGTGTCGAGCTGATCTTTGGAGCTCGGTGGACGTGCAACTGTCAGAAGGCAGACCAGGAGGCTGACTTCCCACTAATAGTTTGGCAAAATACATTACTCCAAACCCACTCATGCTGAGTTATGGTGGTGTTAAAAGGTGTGTCAGTGTGTCTGTTGTTTTCGTTCTTTGATTTGAAATTGGCACTGTTGCCTAGATCGCGCCCACCAGTTCATATTTCCGGCAACAGAGCTACATCAGAGCCGCCAGTTACAGCAGCCGCACCCTTACTCCTGGGAGTCGCAACCCCATTTTGACAAGAACATACAGCTCTTTGAGACCAATGGCAACAAGCCCTAGCGCATAAATAACAAGAGGGGCATAAGTTAGCAAACACAACAGGCCCTGTTTGTAGCTGTGTTTCAGTATTTTACAAAGATAAGTACAACATTGCTTTGTTTTAAGAGTTTTAAATGTAAATGTTGGCTGTTTGCCATGTGGTTTCTTTTTCTTCTTTTTAATGATCTGTGGTGTGCAAAAATAACCATTATATTTCTCAAAAGTCATAGATGTGAGAAAATATGTTTTGTTTTCAACAGACATTTTAAGAAGACTGGTACATTGTGATCAATGAAGTTGTTCACCAGCAATATGCGCACTGAGTTGGCATACACCAGCGTGAAGCCTGCAGAGTAGTCTTTGTTCCTGATGTCAGTTTCCATTCTAGATTTCATTTCCAACATGGCCGCACATATAAACTTGTCAATCAATTTTCCCAATACAAGATGGATCCTGTTGACACATTTAATTATGCAGTGGTGTACTAACTCAACATGGATGTGTGCATCTATTTTAGACTATGGAAATCTCGGTAGACTATAGAAATCTTAATATGTCAAATATTGCAAGGCTGCTTGTGTCTTCAATGCAGAGCACGGCCCTGTTTTTTTGCTTGCCCCGTAGTTTTGCTGTTTCTAATTGGCAGGGGCTGTCTGGTGAGCAATGCTTATATAACATCAAGCACTGAGTTACTTATCAAAAAGGAAGTGTGTGTGCCTCTCTGTAAATCACATGATGTTTCTAATATTGTTTTTTTTAAGTGTTTTCCTGCGTGGTATTGTTGCCCTATTCCCTTCCCTACTCTATGTTGCTCCCTCCGTCCCCAATCCGCTCCCTCCCCCTACACAACACAAAGCGCGTTGAGGCTGCTAGTTCTAATTTTTTACATATCATTCTCAGATAGGTACATTTAAAAAATAAAATACATAATTTCAAAATGTGTGTGCATGTGTAATTATTCGGATGCCTCTAAAATGAGGTTGCTTGGTGGACGAGTTACACTTAAAAAGAAATATTAATAGAAAAATGCTGCACATTGTCGGCAACTGACACTGTGCAACATTGGCAACAAATAATTGGTAAGTTCAAAAGGTCAGTAATGTTTGTTCCAGTGTGATTAATGTACTACATTCCAGAGTTTTAACTTGCAATGCTATAGGTCTTGCATTTGCGAGAATTTGAGCTACTGGCATAGTAAATAACAATGCATTTTATTTATGTGTTTTGAAAACCTGCAAGGGGTGTTTAAACAAGCGCTTTGTACTTATAGTCCTAACTTACAAGAAGCATGGCAGGCAGTACAAGAGGTCTGGTACTGCCACCCTTGCTTATCGTAAGCAACGACAATAAGTACAAAGTGCGTGTTTATGCACCGGCTGCAGGTTTTCAAAACAAATAAGTGCACAATGCAAGTTCTATTGCATTGCAAATGCTAATTTGACATTCTCTTCATCAGATCTCCTTGTACTGGATCCATAGGGAGGAAAGACACAGTCACATTGGGTGCTGGATCTTTCCTGTTGGCTTGGTCATTCCCCTTTGCGTCCATTCTTCTGAGGCCTTCAAGCTTCTCTCACAGCCTGATATTTTAATGTTGAGAGTCTTTTTTTTAGAAGATTTGCACTCTTTGACAGAGAAAAAAGGGGAAATGACTAGAAAATTTCAGTCACTGGGAATAATCATTTCGAAGAAGATAATAGCTATAAGCTGGCAAAGTGTGAGGCTGCCATAAATAGATAGATAAGGAAATACTCATGAAGCGGACACAGTGGCACAGAAAACTAGCATACTTCATGACACAGGCCGAGCTGGCTATGCTACTCAATGACCCTCCGGATGGTAGACCTTTATGAGTCTCTGTGAATCAGTCTGGGATGACTCAGGAATAGCAAAAGGGGTGGACTTAGATGAGATGGGATTTGTGGGGTTTGAGCTGTGGTGAGTTGTTCTAATTAATGGGAGTATAGTGAGGGCAGCATGATTTGTTTGATATAAAGAAATTGTTTAAATCACAACAGCACTTCCCATTGATTGACTGCTAAAGACATATTTAACATGTTGATAGGATGGAATACAGCAGTGACATAATGGGGGCAAGGGTGTGTCGGATGGATGGGTACAGTGTGCTTTATTCCGTATTTGTTGGTGGTTATCTTTGATTTGTTATGTAAAGACAGAGTTGCTGTTACCATGTCCAATGGGTTAGATTTAATTGAACTAACCTGGATATATGTTATGGCATACATAATCTGAAAAGACTAAATACTTTTTTTTTTAAGTGCTCTGCAAGTCCAACCAAAGGGGATGATGGATGGAGTGTTGAACCTTGCAAGCACTCACCACCAGTCAACTGATCTGGGTTTAATCCATCATCATTCCTTAGCTCACTCTGCCACCCCAGTTCAGACACAGCTACATGCAAATCAGTCTGACCCTGTGCCTCATGGGAACAGTCCAGCCCAAACTCCTTGTGTTTGCTTTGTTCGTCCTGCAAGTCCACCCATCGCTTGTCAATGCTAAACTTTACAGTTTTTTATCAGTATGCCAACTACCCATGAACATCTTATTAAAACAACGATCATCAAGTGTATGTAGTGATAACAGCCTATGAATTGACATTCATTGGCTAGGAAATGTGCTTTATTAAGGAGCAACAGATCGTTTTCAGCATCAAGACCAATTGCATGAGAATTCTTGTTCTGACTTTATCACTGATGTCTTTAAAGTTCCAAGTCATATGTTTTTTAGGGTACACCCTCAATAAGCGCAAACCACCTGGTTTAGTATGACCATATTAAGGCATATACCATCAAGGGTAACCCCCATAACAATTGCATGCTTTCGTAAACAGCTAAAGGAAAATACTAAGTGTTAACTTCTCGGAGTAACTGACTTATGGGAACTATAGCAGAAATGAATATGCCATCTGGACTAAATTTCACATGTTCCCACCTGAACCTGCTTAATACAACAACACATAATTTCTGATATTCTGGACACATACAGTCAATAAATTATAAATACATTTGAAAATATTGATTTTTCAACATAAGTGTAAATAAAATCAACACTTTTTTTAGATTACCTGATTTTTGCAGTGTTAACCCAGGCATACAAGGGTATAGTGAAGGCTCTCCGTTCTTGACTGCGCACAGTTTCAGGTAGAATGTAGTCAATCGTAAGAGCATCATATTTGATTCGACATCTTGCAAGTGCAGCTGCCAATTTTGTTTTATAGCTATGAATATAAAGATGGTTTTCGGGTCATTAAAAGTCCTTGCATTATAAATTAAGGAATGCCTCTATGTGTTTGATCAGCACTGCAAAAGAAATGTGTTTTGTAACAAAGCTTATTAATTTGTATTCTTTTTTTTAATGATAACACATAGCAACTTTTAAACCTCCCTTACTGTCTACTTTTTATTTCCCCCTCATGCCCTTCACTATTAATAGCCAAAGGCATGATTCACAAATCCTAATGGTTTAAAATAGGAATTTTGGCCTTCCAGGCTTGCTTATACATTTGGAGGAAAAATCCGACTTTTTAAGGATTCACATTGGATTGGTATGCAGCCTAAACAGTGCAAAAGCCTCCTTACCAGACATCAAGTGGCCTCAAAACCTCACATCCATCTTGTATTTTAAAAAGCATAATGTGCGAGACAGAGGATACGGGACAAACCTTTCCCACTCCGTTTTAGACATGCAAAAAACTGTGAATCAGACGAGGACATGTATGGTACCTACTGCAACATAAATAAATAAATAAATAATGAAATGGGTCATAACATTAAGGCAAGCCATAGTAGCCAAACACAGCCTCTTTTCCAGGACGCATCCAATTCATGAGTTCCCTGCTGGGAATATTCCTAGAACCTTAATGATTCCAGGAGTACTCCAGAAAATCTATAACTAGAATATTTCAGTGTGTAATATTCGTTCGTGTGAAATCCCCAGCAGGTGGATACTTCTGCATGTGTAAATGTGAAGCATATGTAAGTATGCAAATGTTTTCTTCTGTGAAGAACAATTATTCCCTAGGGAGAAACTCCCCTCAGGTTTCATGTTAGATAAGAGGGTTTAACATTCAAATTCCCGTTTTGGAAACAACATGTGTATTTCCATTCAATTCTTTATACAGTTCACAACTTCACGATGTCTTTCAATAAAATATTAAAGCACATATTCACTTACTAGATCATATATAACACTATTTATTTTCCTAATTCATCTATTTTTCTCCATATCATACTATATTAACAGATCTCGCCCAAGACCGGTTCCAATCCACACATTTCTGGACCATTACTACATTGGGATCCCAGCACTGGTTTTATTAGGTTTACACAGTTGAGAGTAGGTTATATATATGATGCCTACAATAAGACAGGTGGATTTTGAGGGACGATGCCGAAGGGAAATTAAATGAATAATTAATTTTCCCACCGCTGTTACCTGCACGGACCGTGGCTCAATAATACTAAATTGAATGTAAAGAGGGACCTGTATTTCACCTAGGTGGATGAAAAAATAGTAAGAAACACTTCACAGATGCAATCAAAGGGTGACGTCCAAAATATTTTACGAATGTCCTCCCCCCAGTCTTCTAATCATTGATGTAGCAGTAGGAGCTTCTATGAAGTGGAAAATGCTTAACTATTTGTTTTGTTAGTATGTTATGTTATGTTAGTAACAATTTCTTAAGCGCACGTACACCCTTGGGTTTCTTGGCGCTGTCGGTTCATGACACTAGACACAGATCTTAAGCATAGGCCTGTTGGAAGAGCCACGTTTTTAAAGACTTTCGAAATGTCAAAAGATCATTGCTCTGTCTGATACAAAGTGGAAGAGCATTCCAGAAAGAAGCAGCCAGGTGGTGAAAGCAGCTGCCACCCTGGCGCTTCTTCTTAAATGAAGAGACATTTGCAAGCCTTAGATGTGTAGAGCGTAAGTTGCGTTGAGGTGTATAGTTGGTGATGGACTGCCTGATAAAAATAGGGCCATTATTGTGGAGCGCCCTGAAAGTGATGCATCCTGTTTTAAAAGCAATACGCTGGGCTACTGGCAACCAGTGAAGTTTTTCCAGCCCGGCTCTAATTGATTGCCACTTAGGTTGCTTCCAGATGAGCCTAGCCGCCTGATTTTGAACCATCTGAAGACGTTTCAATAGGCCAATCGGAAGACCCAAGTAGAGACTGTTGGAGAAGTCTAACCGGGAGAGAACGAGGGCGATCACTACTTGAATGAGTGCAGAGTGTGTTAGAAGGTGGGCGATTTTCCCAATCTTCCTGAGTTGAAAAAAACTAGAGGAAACCACCATTCCCACCTGTCCTTTCAAAGTTAGATCCTCATTGAGTGTTATTCCTAAGCTTTTAACTGATTGAGTCTTTGTAGGGGGAGTTCCCATATCGGTTGGCCAACACTAACGACCCCAGCTCAGTCCACTTTCCCCAGGCAAGATCAATTCTGTCTTGCCCGGGTTAAGTTTAAGATGGTTTAATGTCATCCATCTCTGTATATGTGACATTACAGCTGAGCATTCGGCGGCCGAATCCGGGGAATTTAAGGGGATGATTAACTGAAGATCATCAGCATAATTGTATAAGGTAAGTTTGTAATTTTTTAAAGAGTAAATAAGTGGGCGAAGATAAAGGTTAAATAATAAAGGGGAAGTGACGAGCCTTGAGGAACGCCACAGCTAGATGACGTCTTGGAGGCCGTAAAAGAACCTAGTCTCACTGACTGTGTGCGATTAGTAATGAAGGAGGCAATCCAGTTCAATGCGGAGCCCCTGAGGCCGGCCTGCTCGACACGGTTGATCAGGATATTATGGTCAACCGTGTCGAACGCGGCCGACAAGTCAAGGAGCACCAGGGCCTGATGAATACCCTTATCGGCATTAGATCTTAACGTGTCCTGGACGGCCAAGATGACAGTTTCCGTTGAGTGAGATGGTCGGAATCCCGCTTGGTTAGGTTCTAAGTAATCTGAGCTTTCGATAAAATTAGAAAGACACCTGGATACATGTGCCTCCAAGAGTTTAGAGAAAAAAGGGAGAAGGGAGATGGGCCTATAGTTGGCTAAAACTAGGGGATCGGCTCCAGGTTTTTTCAGTAATGGGATCACCGTGGCATTTTTGAACTTTTCGGGAACCGTGCCCTGTCTGAGTGATTCATTCAGGAGAGGGAGAATTCCTGATGGAATAGCGAGACACACCTCCTTCAAGATATGAGGGGGGCAGCTATCAAGGGGCGAGCCCGACTTGACACGCATAAGAGTCAAGTCGGTAAGTCGGTAAGTTTTACATTCTAAATGCTCACACTGCATTGCATACTAACACAAAAGACCTTATGAAATAGCCCTACCAAGGAAAAGGGGAAGGGGGGAAACTAGTCAGCATTTCTGGGAGACATGAAAGATAAAACATGTATATAAATCATATGAGAACACACACTGAAATTGTATTACACGTGTATGTCTGTAGTATCACTAAGAATGAAATTCACATGTGTTGATTATGAACAGCAAGTGACCATTATTCAGAGCCAACGAAATTTGCAGATTCATCAGCAGTGAGTGGTCACGTGCACAGTTCTATCTTAGAACTCACGGTGAATGGTTAGAATGTACAACAGAGACTAAATTCTATCTAAAATACTGGCTAGCCATCTTCTAAAAGAGATTACTAAATTGTTATATCCAGACCAAGCAGAATTTATCCCAGAATAATCAATGATGCCAGAACTCTGGCATTGCACAGGTCTGTTGAGAACCATGCCCGTATGTCTGAAAGGTGTTTTCATCCACTCATAGTCCTGTATGCTTCATGTTTTAAACTAGACTGAACTAGGCTTAGTAATTTTGGTCTGGGTTAGGTTGCTAGATACTAGCCTAAAAGCTAAAGCAAGACTGTATTGGGTGACTTTGTGCCACTTTGGTACAGTGGGGAACAAGGCAGAGTTCAACCCATCCCATTAAGTTTGCTCGGACTCTAGAATCAACTGTTTGTTGAATAAGGGGGAGCATTGCCTTGAGGACTGAGATGAAACACATAACATCAAATAGACTCTTGGACATATATTTAAAATATAGGGAGCAGAACTGAAATTCAGTGTGAATTAGGATAAATCATTGTACGTTCCTCTGAAAACAATAACTCAGAATTTGGGAAATTACTTTCCCTTACTAGTGGCAGTGGATGAGTTCAGATATAGGGGAATAAAGTATCATTAGTTTGCAAGGGATTCAAACATTGTAATTTGTCTACCTAGTTCGCATGGTTTCAAATGGATGCAACATGTTTGAGTGCAAAGCTACATTCTTTAAAATGATTGCACTTCCCTGCTTCCTAAATATTATACAAAATACCACCTTTGTAAGCCCAAAAAGCTTCCTGCAGATGTTGAACATAATTCTCAGAATACTATTTTGGGAGAATACAAGATTTTCACTGGAAATACTTTATGATGAGGGCATATAACTCCTAAACTTACAACAATACTAAACTTTCAAAGCACTGCTTGTCTCCGGGTCCGTATGTCTCGTTCATTAAAGTGGCTTTTTAGAAGGTTGCCCTTTCCTTTTTTAGATTGATGCAGGAGCATATTAAATGTTCGATGTCTTCGTATCCATCCCTGCATAGCCTGCATAATTTCCTGCAGTTCCCTGTCAGCCACAGTGGAAGGTGTGGAATAACAGGAAGGATTCCTAACCTGTATTTTAGACAGGATTCTTTTGACTTCCTGGAGTACCCCAGATCGAAGTATGCCTATGGCCAAAAATAATTTGTAGCTGCTCAGAGTCCTCCTATGTGACAGGGTGGCCTTGTCCTGTATAAACGAAAGTTTCTTGATATTCTTATTTACAACAACCATAAAGTGAGAGTGCGTTGTTGGTACTTCCCATAATTCGGCTGAGCCAGTAGTGGCCAGTGATTCCTTCAAATAGGCTTTGGAAGGTCAGATGGATGTGTAGCTCAGTTCCTGCCAGAGCCTGTGGTTTCCTGGGTGAGTTCTTGATTTTATGCCAGCATTTAATGTATGAGCCTCGCCTTCCGAGGAGTTGCTTTGTTAGTCCAAACTCAAGAAGGATCTGAGCAGACGAAGTGTACAACAGGAGGTTCAGCATAACTCTGTATGCCTTTGCCAAGGTGGTATCGAGCAATGAGGCGTCCCTGTCTCTCAGCACTTCGCTGCAGTAATTGAATGACGATGGAATTTTTGCTTGCGCAACACGTAGCAGAGGTGAAAAGGGTGGACCAGTCAATCTTCTTTTGAGCTGTCTTACCGTTGTCACAATCATCATCCCTTTCCTTTTTATGGCCTCAAGCTGTTTCACAAATTGGCCGCCCTTATCAATCTTGACACCTAGATATTTGTACTCAGTGGTGTTCACAATCTGAGTTTTACCCAACAACCAAAAGTGAGATTGTTGTTTCCCATTGATTGTCAGGGTTTTAGTTTTATTAATGTTGACTTCCAGATTGTTTGCAACTGTATAGTCAAGCAGTGTGTTAAGTAGCCGTTGCAGTCCAAATTGAGTGTGACTTGCTAAAACCACGTTGTCCGCATATGACATACTCGAGGTGGCTCCCCCCTAATCGAGGGGCATGCTCATTGCAGTCGTTTAGTGCCGATGTCATATCTGCTGTATAAAGGCTGAAAAGAGTTGGTGCAAGCACATAATCCTGTTTTAGGCCCTTTGTTGTCTGTATGCGCTTTGAAAAGTGGGAGCCGTTGCCAAGCTTAACCTGTAGTCATGTATTGGAGTGTAATTGTATCAGAAGATTCAGAAGGGGCGAAGGAATCCCCCAGAGAGCCAATTTCCTCCACAGGTTAGCTCGGTCAATGTTGTCAAAGCCCGCCTTGAAATCCACAAAGCAGAAATGCAAAGTTTGTTTGGTTAATTTCGCCTTGCCGATAAGTAGTGACATCGCTAAAAGATTTGTGGTGGGTCCGGTCTCCCCGGAAAAGCCTGTCTGACAAAGGGCAATTATGTTGTGCTCTGATGCCCATTCTTGGGGCCCTGATAGTAGAATTCCCGCAATATATTTTGCCTCAACGTCTAACAGTGCGATAAGGAGATAGTTCTTTGGTTGGGCTTTGTCTCCAGCTTTATACATTGGTGTAATAATGGAGCCTTTCCATGATGCCAGTAGGTGCCAAAACTGGTCGTGAAGGTTTCCCATGTACAGGGGAAGTTTCCGGTTGGGTAGTCAAGCTCAATTAGCTGTTCTTATATCACAGAGTCCGGACGTGGGTGGCCTATCAAACAGGATGGAGTTTCTGGCGGTGCTCTGTACTTTTTCTCAATACGAGGAAGTACTGCACGGATGGAAACGGTGTCTTCATAATTTTAAGACCTTCCTGCCAAATAAAGTCTATAATTGGAATGGCCCTGGTAATCCTCCTATATCCCTCTTTAAAATCGTGTAAAAAGCAGTCCGACTGTTCAATGGTGACTGCCAGTTCAAACCTTGTAGCAGCCCTTTGCATGATATTATGAAAGCTGCCGATGTCCTCCGGCGGAGAATCAGAGGGTTGTGGCAAAGGAGGCGAAGGCATGGGTATTACATAATCATCCCACGGATTTGCAGTTGTGTCGTCTTGAGGCAGCTCACCTTCCTCTCTTCCCTCTTCATCCGAAGAGGAAGTATCCCGATCCTCTTTTGGTGCGGGTTCTGCAGTGTGACACTGGAGGCTGCGGTGGAGGAGGGGCAGGTAAGTCTGCTGGTACCGGAGGTACAATTGGAGTGGACGGTGTCGGTGGGAACCTTTGGCGATAGTCTGCCAACATGGCTTCCAAACCCTGTATCAACGATGGAGGGAGATGACTTGACTCCTCCGAACGTGGAGGTATGTATGGCTGCCTATAGAAAGGTGTAGACAACTCCTCTTGGTAGTAATGTTCTTGAATATCTTCTTCGTCCTCTTCATCCTGGCATTTTATATACAATTCGGAGGGATGACGTGCAATCCCAAAGGCACCCTCATTATCTCCATCATCCACCTCAGAATCTTCCTCCTCCACATATGTTTCTAAAATCTGCGATGGTAGCAGTGGAGAAATATTGAAGTTGTCTTGCCTATGATAGGTTTTGATCTGAAAATGAGTATAGGCCACAGGTGAGGCATGAGACACCTGAGGTAAACCAGGCCAGGGTCTTGTTGGCAGAGTCTCGGATAGAACTGGACTCCTTGTGGATTTAGGCATCTTAACAAACTGCGCTGAAGGTGTCTGGTTCATTGGTGGAGGTGTCGTCGACGAGCTCGTCGTCAATGGGATCGTCGTCGACGGTGGTACTGTAGATGGACTTTTTGACGACCGGGCCGTCGTTGACGGTGCCGTCGTCGATGGGGTCTTCGTCGACGAGGCCGTCGTCGATGGGGTCTTCGTCAACGAGTCCATCGTCGATGGGGTCTTCGTCGACAAGGCCGTCGTCGACTGGGCTATCGTCCTCGACGGGCTCTTCGTCGACGATGATTTGGACGTCGACGGAGCTTTTGTCGTTGATGACTTCGTTGACGAGGGAATCGTCGTCGATGCAGTGGTCGTCGATGAGGATTTTGCGTCCTTAACCCCTGAAGATTTCTTAGAGGAAATCTTAGCTGATACAATAGGTGAGGTAATGGCAGATGTAGATAGCGTCGCAGAGGGGCTTGAGATGGCAGAAGTCACAGAGACTGTGTGAGAAGATACCAGAGAGACAGTCTTTGCCTGGGTCTTACTCACAGTTTTAGATGAAGATCCTGAAGGCGGAGAAATTGGAGATTCAATAGGAGAAGAGGATGACCTCCTTGAGGGTTCAGACACTCCATGAGAGGATTTGTGTTGTATTTTTCCTCTCAGGAGAAGAACCATCTCTGGATCTGGCTCTTTTGCTGGATGTTGAAGCTTTGCCCTCATCATCTGTGGAAGATGATTTAAGCCAAAGTAGAACCATTGCCTCCCTGTCCCTGATAGTTTTGGCAGGGAAGGTACAGAAAATCCTGCAATCCTTCACAATGTGAGAGGGATGCAGGTAGTAGATGCAGTCCTTGTGCTGATCATCTCCATGGACCCTCTTCTTATCACAGGTCATGCAGGCCTTGAAAAGAGCTTTCTTCTCAGACATTCTGAAGAGAAAAGTAGAAAACTGAGTAGGCTCTCAGGGAGACTCCCTTCCACACGACGTGCAGTGAAAATCTGAGGACTGCCTCTGCAGGGAAGGTTCTAGAGGGTGCTGTCAGATGATTGGTTGGGACTACTTTTCAGTCTTTTCATATAATGAGGTAGATAGGCTGCTAAGTTTTGGGCCTTTTTGGGCCTATAGTCTTGTCAGCCTACTACAGATTATTTAAGGCACTGCTTTTGTATATATAATTACAGTGGGACTCCCGCCTTGGCGACGAGGAATGATTCAGGCATGTGAATCAATGAAAGATACCCCAATACTGGATAACAAAAGATTTTAGATAGACCAGAAGCTCAGCCTCTCCAGCCTTATTAGTCAGCCCGTTAATGTTCCATGAGCATAGCCTCAGAGGTGATTCATCGGGATTTTCGCAGTGCCTCATTGGGTAATTCTTAAATATAACAGGTTGCCTCTAGAACCATGGATTCAAAATCTTCTTCCAAAAGAAGGGAGAAACTCTTCCCTACTTCGCAGTTCAACTAATGAGCTGAATTCCTTGTAACCCCTCTATTTAGTGGGTCAGCAAGCAAATCGAAAATGTATCTATTTTCAAAATAATCAATATATACCACAAACGTACATTAGAAAATAATTTTTACTTCATGAATATTTCATTTTTCTTTTGTTTTTGGTATATGTGCTTCAAACACAATACATGCATTTAGCTTTTCGATATTAATACATCAATACAAAAAGGTGCAATCATTATATACAGTGCATAAATCAGAAGACATTGGTACAATAACAAAACATCTGAAAAATCAATAGGTCCTACTCCATTCTACTCATGTACCGGGATATTGACTACTTGTCCTCGATACTATATCTATGTATGGTCCAAGAAAGGGGGGATATAGGTCAGAGAACGCTTTTAAAGGACTTATCGGTGTTTTCACCACTATTAGTTGGTTGATCCGATCGTTTCTTAACGTTTTCTTTGCTTTGGATAAAGCGATGCTCTTGGCCTTGTGCGGTGGGGAGATGAGTGAAAAGGGTGCTGACGCGTTTCGACCTTCTTGCATGGTATCCGTGGTGAGACATTGAGTTTTAGCTTGTATAGACAAAGGCAGGAACAATTAAGATCTAGAAACTTGCCAAAGCAGTTACAGACGCAGAGGAGGAGCTGAACGCAGCAATTGTAGCAAGGACCAGGTTCTTCTTAAAGTTGCTTGGGCAAAAGCAGAAGCGGAGGAGAGTATCTAGTAAAGTGGCAGCTACGTACTTGGAAAGAAAGGAGCAATGTTACAAACTAAGCGAACGCGTTGGGCATACCGTAGCAGTTCGCTCAAGGCAGAAAGCGGCTTTAGGCGAAATCAAAGGTATCTCGGATGGGAGCAGGGGAATACTCATAGATCCAGATGGGATCCAAGAGGTATTCAGGCAGTTTTGTGCAGAATTGTATGATGCGGATCAAACAAGAGATCTCTTGGAAATTCAGGATTATCTTAGGGACATTTCTGCTTCACTTCTTTCAGAAGAAGATAGGGAAGCATTAGATGCGCCTTTGGCTGCTGAAGAAATTCTCACAGCTTTGGCAAGCCTCCAATCTGGTAAGGCGCCGGGACCCGATCAGATATCGATTGAATTTAATAAAAAAATTCACAATGTAATCTCCCCAGATATGATAGACACAATGCAAAACACGCTCAGTTATGGATTTCGGTTACAAGCTCCTGGGCAGGTGCGGACATAGTAGTTATTCTGAAAAAGGGGAAACCATCTATAGAACCAGGGTTTTATAGACCGATAATCCTGATGAACTGTGACGGGAAAGTCTTTTCTAAGGCTATGGCACTCAGGCTATGTAAGGTTTTTGGGGTGCTTGTTAGCCCAACTCAGCATGGATTTATCCCTGGGGGAGGCACCACGCAGCACGCATTCAGGGTCATTAATCTCTTTGATGCCACGGAAGTCCCAGGAGACCCTATGGCAGTGAAATTACTGGACGCTGAAAAGGCATTTGATCGTGTCTCCTGGGACTACCTTTGGTGAACTCTGGAATGGTCTGGAATCGGAGAGGGCTTCATTAAGTCTATCCAAGCTTTGTATCTAGCCCCCACAGCTCAAATTCGAGTGAATGGTGGCTACACGGCACCTCTAAAAATCAGGCAGGGATGCCAGTGCTTGCCATTGCTATTCGCGTTGTATATCGATCCTTTATTTCGCAAATTAAAGGCAAATAAGAGGATTCCTCCTATTAAGACCCATGGCGCGGAATGTAAAATATTGGCTTGCGCTGACGACGTTGCCATCGTTACCCACGGCCTGCAGATGCCATAGTAGGTGGAGTAGGAAGCTTTGGCATTTGGCCGGGTGTCAGGATATGCCCTAAATGGGCCTAAGACACAGATAATTAAGAATAATGGGGCGGTGTGCTCCGATACGCAAGTGGTGGACTCTGGTGTCTATTTGGGGATTAATATCTCCGCAGATCTGGATAGAGTGGTGGATAGGAATATTGAACTTATAATAACTAAGGCAAAAAAGGACTTGAGTAGATTGCATAACCTTCATCTCTCTATAGTAGGGCGATATCACATAATTAAAATGATTCTTCTGCCAAAGTTTCTCTACCTCTTTAGAGCAATCCCACTTATATTTCAGGCAAAATGGTTCACATTAATAGAGCAAATGAATTATAGATTCATATGGGCACAGGGGAAAACAAGAAGGGCTTTACGCTTTATTGCATTGCCTAGGGACAGAGGAGGCTGGGCTGTCCCTGACTTGAAAATTTATTATTGAGCGGCATCCCTTCAGTATATGTCTGGCTTACTAGGGGGAGTGGCATCTGACCCAGAGATCAGCTCAGGGTCTATAAGTATATATTCGTTACTGCTCGGTGGAGAGGCAGAGAACTGTTTTTTGAAGTATACAGATCCCAGCTATTGTAAAAGAACTAAATTTGAGACCCTGATGGCTGCATACAAGATCTGGACTTCATTTAGGAAAAGAAGTGGACTGGACAGGTTCAATGCTTACACTTGATTGTGCAAGAACTGTACTCTCTCTGGAGAAAAATTCGCAGACTCTGTTTCCTCAGGATGGGGGCGACGCGGAGTAATGAAACTGGGGGATTTGATGAGCCTGAATGGAATGTATCAGTTTTCTGTTATTCAGGGGGATATGGTATTGATACAAGGATTTTTTTAAGTACTTACAAGTTAGAAGCTTTCTGGCAAATAAAAAGGGTGGACCTGCAGGGTTTGGGAAAAATAAGATAATGGATATTATCGAGGGCAGTATTGATGATTAGAGAGAACGATCTTGGAAAATACGAAAGAAAATGGGCTGTGAAACTGGGGGTAGGACAAGATTGCTTTCATCTCTCGTTAGAGCTAGGGCAACTATCTTATGCTTGGCAGCATTACAGGCCCAACACTGCAAAACAATTTACTCATTGTATTTTAAACCAGCAAGGATTGCACAGTGGGGAGGAACAACGGGCATTAGATGTCCCCGCTGCGATAGCTCAGATGCTGAGATAGTTCACGTTTTCGCTTCTTTTCCACGCTTGCAGCCACTGCATAGGGCTATAGAATCTTTTCTAGAGAGATCATTAGGAATTAAGATTTTCCCTACACCATCTATAATACTGCTAGGGGTAAATAGCGCTGATCTACAGTGCCAGCCATGTCATTTTACATTCTTGGCTACGGCAGTCCTTCAAATTTGTGTCGCAACTGCATGGCTGGACAAAATCCCAACAACATTCCAGCAATCGTTGGCTAGATTGCTCTCTGTTTATAATCTTGAGAAGGGATATATGCAAGGAAGGGTAAAAGGGGGAGTAGATTAGGGCTAGGTTTATGGGAGCCTTTTTGTCTGTTCTTCTATATCGTCCCTTTTCCTTTTTTTTTTGGTTTATCTGGACTTATTTGCTTTTCAGTTCTGCGTGCAATACGATTTTCTGTTTCTGTATATATTACAGTTGTTATATTGAGTTCAAGTATGCTTAATTGTTATGTTGCTGTGCTCGATAAAATTAAATAAAAAAATATTTAAAAAAAGGTCCGTTGAGCTGATACCTTTTAGTGTAGGTATAGCATCTAGGAGTTGAAGTATATTACCTTCGTTCAGTATGTCGAACGGACCTTTCGAGTCATGTTCAGGCATAAGAAGTGTAATGGCGGAACCCCCATCTTTTTTTTTTTTTTTGGAAAACCTTTATTAATATTTCAACCAGTTACAAGTATGGGCCTACAACCACCAGGGCCGGCCGCTAATCAAGGTCATCGCAACAAATCAATTAGAACCAGACTCGGCCTCCTGGGAGGCGAATATAGCATAACTTCAATTAAAACTGGTAGCGGGTCATACTATACGAATAACAGGATACTAAAGGCTCCATTTTATAATATAAAGATAGAAGGATCAGGTGCCATACAATATCACAAAGGCGCATAAAGGGCGGGCAAAACAGTAGGAGGTCCACAATTAATTAGATCTCATTCAAGACAGTGGTGCTAAGGCACACAATTCAGGATAAACAAGCATACAGTTACTGTTTGCACCAGTTAAGCGCCCGCCCGATGGTACTAAAGTACAGTGAAAAGTATAGGCACAGATAAAAAGTCGACAGTTGACAGAAGAATAGACCCACTACGCTGATCCGAAAAAGGAAGAAACAAAAGAAAAAGCGAGGAAAGATAAGAAGAAAAAAAGGCCATAGAAACAAATGATAAAAACAAAATTCCCCTCTCCCAACCCCCCACCCTGCATCCCTGGAGATGACTAGGGCCTACCCCCCTAGCAGCGTGCCTGTCGCCCCATAAATGAACCCGAAATATAGAAAGAACAAAGGGAAAAAAAAGAAAGAAGGGACGAAAACCCTGCCCGAAAAGGAGAAATGGAGGAGGGCTATATCATACGCATTCCCGGTCTCTCCCCCCCCGCCTTAACGAAGAATCCCCCACAAAGCTAACACGATCGAGCAGATCACAATAAAACAGTACACCAGAGGAAACTATAAGTCCCGCCCCGAACTTCATTAACCAACTAAAGCAATCCCGTTACCGATAAAACAATATTGTGAAATCTCAAACAACAGTCTCAGGCTTGGCCCCGTCGATCAAATTTACTGACCCCCTCCGATAAGTAGAGCCCCACCGTAAAGTTGTCAAAGTTTACACAGAAGTTGCCGGAACATGGTCTATCAGACGAATAAAGGATGGCAAGTCCCAAAGTAGACGCTCGGGTCCATCGATGCCCCTCCCCGACTCCAAAACCAGACACTATCCCGTCCGCCATCTTGATGAACCAGCTGGGAAGGGGGTGCAACACAGTCCAACACAGTTCACAGTTACGAGCAAAAGTCTCCAAATCGGGAACAGCAGTGAAATGTTCCGCCAATTGCAGTTCCAAAGATTCCGTCCTTTTAGGTGAATCGCCAATCTCCACATGTTCGAACCGTTCCACTTCTGTAGGGGCAGGTATAGCTCCAGGCACCATGTCCGATTGAACCGCTGGGGTAGCTATTGGGAAATGAACTGGCCACCGCGTCTCGTGCAGCAAGTCAGAGTCCGTTCCCGATCCTCTAATTCCGTCCGCTGCCGGCATCAGATTCCAGGCCTGGGTCTCCATAGTCGCCTGAAGTGCCTCAAGCGCTGCCATCACTGACCGCAATGACGGGCCGCACTTAACCCGCTCCGCCGGGTTCCGCATAGCATCGGGCATAGTGATCCCCACGGAGAGGCGCCTTCCCCGGGGTAAGATTAGTCGGAGCAGGAATGAACCGTGAGGGACAGATCGTCAATGAGCGTTAGTGCGCACCAAGTCTCCGACCCAACGACACCGGCGATGCGAACGCCAGGCCCCCGGGTCCAGGACCCCCACCACACCCACCTCGGGCGTCACTCGTCTCCTCACCTCCGGTACAGTGCCAGGCAGCAGATCGGCAGCAAAGCAATCAAAAAGATGTCGGAAGTTCCATGGACCGGACCCTGCCGCTCTCCCCGGTCCGCTGTTGTTCAACTAGGACCCGGCTAGACCAACACTTGAGACCCCGGCTTCCAGACTGGGTTAGGCCTCAAATCAAGCCTTGACATTACTCCACTCCACAATGTCGGAAAAATCTCGGGATTGCTCCATCAGACTGCAGAGTAGTTCATGCACCCGGATATGGGGCGGGAAATCAGGATAGACGACAGGATCTTCGAGCGAAAGACAGAGGTCGGCGAAGCCGGGAGGCTATGCGGCCATCTTGCTTGCTGTCGTAGCTCCTCCCCCCGGAACCCCTATCTTGATTAGTTGGAGAGGTTAGTACGAAGTTTGTCCCCAGTTGATTATCACTGACACTGTTTGTGGGCTGGTAAGTTTGCCCACTAAAATAATCCAGAGGGGGCAGGTCCATACACTTGGCGCCTGTGAATGCTTCTGGACCATAGTATGGGTTTATGTTTGTATTTTCCACTGTGGGTGGACCCGGGTGCCCGGAAAATGTAGTTGGCTCATGACGGATTCCATGCGCCTCGTTGTTTACTTTGCATGTTGTCTCTTTTTTGTTGTTTCATGCTCCGGAGGCCTGGATTGAAGCCGGGGTGATCCTATCCAGCATAGGATCAGTTGGAGTGGTAGATGTTTTGAAATTGAAGTCCAGAGGGAGCGACTTAAGCGAGTTTGAGGCTGCTGCCAACGCCTGATTTGGACAGTGCGAGGAAATTAGCTCCTTTTTCTCAGTTATTTGTGGTGGTCGGCTAGTAGTGCTGTCGTACTATTCAGGTCCGACTTTAATTTTACTGTTGCCTTGAGATTTATCTGGCTGCTAGACGGGACTACCCCATGAGATGCTTTTTGCGTTTGGGCAGCGTCCTTCTTATCATTGTTTTCCTTAGGGTAGATTTGCATTTGCGGATTGGTTCTTCCGTCTGTTTCAAGGCAGTCTACTGAAGTGACGTCCGCTGGCGCTAGCGCCAAGTGCTGTGGTGTTTTTGGTGAGAAGAGAGGGTAGACTATTGTGAGGCGCTTGGAGGAGGTTTTATTACAGCCTTTTCTCCTGAGTTGGCTCCTTTGCTTTGCATTCTGGCTTGAAGTTTGTTCCTTGAATGCTGAGATAGTCCCAGGAGCCATGCTGCCCACTTGACTGCTAGTACGACTTCTGCCAGACTTGTTTTGAGTTGCAGGGAGCTTTTCCGCTGGCTCCTTACACCCTGTTTTGTGCGGATTAGCCTTCAGAGTTTCTTGATTTGGGGCCTTTGGCAGGCACTCTGAGAGGGTGGAAACAATTGAGGGAAGTGGTGACAGTTTATCGATGATTGGACCACAACTACAGGTCAATTTAGCTTCCTGCTGGGCTCTGCTGATTAGAAGATTTAGATCACCCAGTTTCTCGTCTATCCCCCCCACAAAGAGGGCCAAAGTATCCAGTAAAGTTAGCTGCCAATCCATTTTGTCGGACTGATAGTGTAACACGTCGACAGTTAGTTGCATTGTGTTTAGTAAAATGTCCCATGTATTCTGAGCCAGTTCCCCGTTTGACGTGATGATCCTAGAATAGGAGGGAGGGGGCAGGGTGGAGGTGCTTTGGCATGGGTTTGAGTTTTTGATTGCTCCTTCCTGACCATTACCTTGTTTGCCTCCTTGGGTGCTTCAAGTTCTACCTATAAGCGGGAGCTGTTTTTCCAGAGAGCCCAGGGCATAGGAGGCAACTAGGTCTGCCCACTCCTAAGATCCCAGGTAGGAGAGGGCATGGGAGGCAATCGGGTCCTGGCCACCTCCCCTGAAGTCCAATGAGAATTCAGCGGGTTCGACTGATTCTTTAGATGATTCAGCCCTCCCCTTGTTTCCACTTCTGGACTCAGGTGTGCGGTTACAGGTGTGATTGCCTCGGGCTGTGTTGACAAGGTGTTAGTAGATTCGTAGGGGTCTATTTGAGTCCGGATCTTGTCCTGGAGTTCATGGGAATGGTTCAAATTGAGTCTGCTTGACTAGTTATGCCCTGAAATTGAGCCTTTGCCATCGGTTGTTGTTATAACTTGCGAATGTTGTTCAAGGTTCAGCCTGTTATGGTTAGTTGCTGCAATTTTTGTGAATTTGGTGGTGATGATGGAAGTGATAGAGGGCGAAAGGAGGCAGGTGGAATGCTCCTCGGCTAGTGGTGCAAATTCCCCCGCTTGTGGTTCAATGGAGTTTATTATTGTGCATTCCGAAGCTTTACCCGGTTCGTGTGAGATGACCTCTAGATGGGCTGCTGTGTGTACTGCTGGTTGGACTGCTTGAGATTTCTCCGTGGTGAATGAGGTAGTAGGTGGTTGAAGAGGAAGTAGGTGGTCATAGAGGTCCGGAATTGTGCCACTAGAGGAGAATATAGACGATGCAGGGTCCTTTAAGAAATTAAACTTTGAAGAGATTTTTGGTTGGTAAAGATGTTTTGAGTGATCTCCTTATCGATGTTGTGCCAGGCCACAGGTGGCCTCTGTTACCTTGGAAAGTGAGACCAGTTTTGCGGGCTTGGTGTTATCTTCCTTGTTTGTTTCGCTTGTTTGGTTTTGCGCACAGGGACCACAGGCTGTCCCCTTTTCCTACCGGACCTCAGAGTGGCAAAAGCTCTTAGCACTTCTCTGCTTTCCCCTTCTATCTTTCTTACTTTGTGTTGTTTTTCGTGTTTTGTGTTGTGTTGTAGAGACTTTCAACCTAGTCCTTTTGCTTGCTGAGTTTTATGGAGACTTTCAAACCGCCAGGCATTCACAGCACAGCACAGCGCTCTCAGGACAAGCAGGCCCACGAGACAGCTCCGCAGCACCCAACATGGTTGCTCTGATTGATTCCTGATGACTACCTGAAAGACCCAGGCCTCCCAGCAGTTCCAGCAATGATGTTGGTCGGGTTGGGTCGAGGGGGGGCTGGGCTGGGCTGGTGGAACTGTTAACTGGAGCTGCCAAATGAAACTGCCAAGCCACAACTGAGTTTGACTAGGATAAGCCGGGATACGCTGGTGTAGGTTGGAAAGACAGCAGCACCGCTCTTGCTGCTATCCTGCACGTCGTGCGCTGCTGAAGAGGCTCTCCCAGTAAGGACGGTCGGGCGGGCAGAGCAGGGCATTCGGGTGCCTTCCCTCAAGCCCCTGAAGATCTACTGGTCTAGTTGTTGTCTGGTTATTGTCTGTTTATGCCTACCTCAGTTCAGGTAAGATGTAAAGGTTGAGGTTAGAGAGCCGATGGGGTTGAGAAGCCAGGACAGGAACAGGAGAGGAGGCAACTCCAGGCACTCCAGTCACTACCCCAGATACTGTTCGGCTCTGGTCACCGGATGGGGCAAAAGAAGACAAAGGGCAGATGAACCCAATGAGCCGGGAGAGCCTGAGACAGCCGGCCGGGCAGGGGAGATGGGGGAGGGTGGGGGAATGGGGGGAGAGTAGGCCACCGCAACTACACACCCACCCAACCCCCTAAGCAACCCAGGCAGACCTGTGGCTTGCGGCTAACAGCTCACAGCTCACCGCGACTCCTCTGGCCCCTGACACCAAGCTCCAGCCCCTGGCTCCTGACTCCTGACTCACAACGCTCGCCCCGCCCTAGTTGCTCAGCTGTGGGCTGCAGGCAGGCTCCTCCTCCTCTTCAGGTGAACTCTGGTGAACTCGGCCAATGAACTCTCCCTGGTTCCCCTGGCTTCCTCCAAGCCAGGCGATAGAACAGCTCTCTCAGCTCACAGGCCGTTGTGGTGTACTCAGAGCCGAGGCTGTGAGGTTGCTGCTGGCTGCTGCTGCTGCTCACTGGCAGGCTGGTTGCTGGAGCGGCTTTAACCGCTGGTGCAAGGTAATTTGCGGTGGCAGAGGGTGTGCTGTAGGTTGCGGGGTGTGGGTGCCATCACGAATGCCGCTGCTGCTGCAGGGGGCAGTAGCAGAGGCCGCTCAGAGGCTTCCGCAGTGTCTGCTCTCGGGAGCCGGACCCGAGCCCGCATTCTCTGCTCTCCTCCGCCACCTCCGCTTGCTGCTTGCCTCGCTTTCCTCACTCCGTACCAACAACCGGAAAGAGGAGATGGAGAGATGATCCTGAGGCGGGAGTCTAGTGGGACTGCATTTGCCATTGTCAGTGTACGTAATGACGACATAATAGAATGGAACAACTCTAGGGCTTTGCTTAATCATTAAGATTTGTGGGTGTGAACCTCAAATTTCCCAACTAAAAAGCAGTGGGCTGCAGGGTGGAGGGGTGGAGGGGCGAGACAACCAAGGTTCACGATAGATCAGTGGGTTTTGGAGACAGTATATGGTTATTGTATAGAGTTTGACAAGGTAGATAAGGAAATCAAGAGCTCTAAAGTTTTCAAAGGAACAGGAGGTTTTGGTCACTCAGGAGGCTCTTTTGAAGAAGGGTGTTTTTGTATAGCATTTTAGGACTCTAGTGTAATTTTCCAGATTCATGCCCTTATATAGGTATAATTCACCTTGTCCTTATATAGGCATAGAAATAATAACCATATTTAGACATAGCCCATGCAGTCCAAATACAGGCATGGATACTTCCACTAGTTCCGAAAAGCCACAACAATTTCTTGGAAAACTTGGCTTCAGCAGTTAGGGACTTCCCCTTGCTTGAATATTGATTAGTCCAAGAACTCTTGGAGTTTTCAAAGAACTGCGACTCTTTGATGACCTTATTTTCTCCACCTTTATGTCAAACTCGGCACCCTCAAGGTATAAATATGCCCACACTTGCCCTAGCAAACACACAGTGGTTTGGAGCAGTTAAACTATCTACTTGCCCGACGCATCTCGCTACAGCAAGTGCCGAAGGAAGCCGACCCTCCAGCTGACGCACTGAGAGAGACGCTGTCTTTTGTCTTGCCGAGAAATCCAGCTCCAGTGTTTCCAAGCTCCCCTCGCGGGGTGTTGGGAAATCGAGTCCGGAGACAAAAAGATACCAGACCTCCCTCATTCTAAACCAAGGTGCGGAGCTGATTAGACCCTAAGAGAAATCTTGGATAGATTCTTGGCAAAAGAAAACTAAACTTATGCTACACCACACTTACTCCTTCCCTCATACTAGACTTAGGTTAGGTACATCAGGGTAGGCATATTTTAGAAGCACCAGTTGAGTACTTTTAGTCTTTATTTATTTATGTATGTATTTTATGGCTTAGAAACCATACCATGCTTTTACAGTATTATTTTATAATACTCTTCTTGCTGTATGCATCATACTTTACAGCCAGTATTACGATTGTAGCAGTTCATTTCTTCTGCATGAGAAAGAAGTCTGTTCAATAAATACTTTTATTGAAAACGCCCATCTCTCTATTTCACTGCACCTCTGGTGAAACGAAGCATGCACGAATGACTGAGTGAAATATCTATCTATTGTTTTCACGACTCTGAAGATACGTTTGGGGAAACAAAGTTCTCATGTTTATGCGGTTGTCAGAAACTAATCCCTTCTTGTTTATTCGAGAAAGTTTCTAGTGACCTCTGAGCTAGCTGGCACTCACAATTAAGTCTAATATATTAGATAGAGACCTAGTCGACCTAAGTCCTACGTCACATCTATAGGATATATTATTCCAATGCGCAGAGCCTATTGGGAATATAGGAACTACACTACAGTGTGATAGAAAGGTCATAGAGAAACTCAAAAGCGTTTGTATGCAATATATTTTTGGTAGAGACAAAGGACTAATACCAGCGATCAATCTAAAGGATTTAAGCGATTGAGTTTAATACAATCATTTCACTTGTAAAGAGATCGTAGGATAAAGGGGAATTTGTTAACTCATTTGAATTTGAAGAATGTGTATTTAACAGTACCAATATGTTTGGGGCACAGATTTAATATGGTGTTTCAGTGATAAGAATTGATGTGGGAGTTCACATGCCTTTCATTCAATTTTATTTCAGCTCTGTTGTATTTCACGAAGGTCATGAGGTCAGTACTCGCTTGGTTGTGGTCGAATGGTGTCAGTTTGATCATTTATTTGGACAACATTCTGATCATGGTGGGAAATGAGGTGGCTGACGCACGAACAAATGGAGCTAGAGGTTCGTATTTTGGAGGATCTAGGATTTGTTGGGAATAGGGTGAAGTTGTCTTTGGCGCAGAGTCCAGAGACTGTATTTTTAAGTTTTCAGATACAGACATTGATTGTGTGTTGAGGTTACCAATGGAGATATCCACAGGGAGTTAATGAGGATGTGTGATTTGGTGCCAGGTTATTAGGTTTGCTTTTGGCATTGATACAGGTGATCTTTGCAGCTCCTTTGCATTAAAGAGCTTAGCAGTGATTGAAGGTTTATCATCTTGATTTGTTGTTGAGGTATTCACAGAAGGTAAGACTTGACTAAGATGTGAGGAAGGAGCTAGACTGGTGGATGGCTAATTTAGAGGCTTGGAATGAAAGGGCCATTTTTGCACAGTCAGTGACAGTCAGATGCGAGTCTTAGAGGTTGGGGGCAAGATGGGGTTCTTTGACAACAGGAGAGAAAAAGGTCATTAGAGGAGAAGGAGGTGCATATCAAGTAGCTGGAATTGTTGGAAGGTTCTTTTGTGCTACAGGGTGTTGTCAGGAATCAAGTACAGTGTTGTGTTTTGCTGAAGATGGACAATGTGTCGGCTGTCAGGTATGTAAATAGATTAGGGGTCCACAGTCTAAGGCTCTAGCAGATTTGGCAAGAGGTTTCTGGCATTTCTGTCTGAGTGAGAGTATTATGGTTCAGGCCCAACGTATTGTAGGATTGAGCAATTCGGTAGCGGGTTGGAATGTAAGGAATCTAAAGATTGGAGATCTTCATCAACCTGGAGAGGAGATGGGATCACTTGCAGTGGATTTATTTGCGAACCAGTTGAATGTGCAGCTTCTAATTTTCTCAGTTGGAAGGCGGATCCAGACGCCAAAGCGGTGGATGTGTTTCTACAGAGTTGGAGTTTGGGTCGCAGTTACGCATTCCCTCCATTTTCTATGAGTCAGAGATTGTTAGTGAAAGTGAAGGGAGAGCAGGCGGAATCACTGTTAGTGACTACTTTTTGGATGTCTCAAATGTGGTTTCCAGATGTGTTGAGTTTGTTCATAGATGATTCAACTGTCTTCCCATGTCTCCTGGGGGTGTCGGTGAATCCAGTGGGGGAGAGTCATGAAATTCCGATACAGGGGCATATGCAGTAGAAGGGATGGATGATTTCAGTACAGTACAGTAAGTGTCAGGCCTATCATCAGAGACTTTGAAACTCATCAAGGGATCTTGGGTGCCAGGTACCACAAAGGCTTGTAGATGGTCATGGAAAAGATGGGCTTGTTGGAGTTCTGAGAAGCATTTGGGTCCTGTATCAGCACCTGTAGTAAGTGTGGTCAATTACTTAGCAGAAGTGTTTTGTGGAGGTAGTTTATATTGCTCAATGAATTTAAGCAGGTCAATGATTTCTGTTATGTTATGTTATGTTAAGTTGGTCTTATATAGCGCTCAGCTACTCCAAAGGAGTGTCCCGGCGCTTTTGCAGATTTGGGAACAGACAAGGCAGAAATTATTGAACAAAGAGCCACGGCTTTAGCTCCTTCCTGAAATTCAAGAGGCTGGTATTTAATCTCAGGGAAACAGACAAGGAGTTCCAGAGCTTGGGGGCTAGATGGCGGAAAGAACGCCCGCCCAGCCGGGCCCGTCTGGCAGGAGGAACAATTGCCAAGGCCAAAGAAGCGGACCTTATTGTTCTCGAAGGCAGACAGAAAGCCAGTCGGTTTCGGATATATTTAGCTCCTGTGCCATGGAGCGCCTTGAAAGCTAGCGTGAGAGCCTTAAAGGCCACACGTTTTTTAATGGGGAGCCAATGAAATTTTTTTAGTAATGCAGTCACGCTTGTTCTGCGATGAAGACCGAAAATGGCTCTGGCAGCAACATTTTGCACAACCTGCAGGCGAGAGATTAGAAACTCCGGCAGGCCCAGGTAGAGCACATTGGAATAATCCAGACGGGAGCCTATCAGACCCTGAACAGTCACTTTCCTGTGGCAGAGGGACAGCATAGGAAGGAATTTTCAAAGCATTTTTATGATGCCAAAACACTTGCCGACAAGGCCCAGGATCTGAGGCTTCAGCGTCAGTCCATCGTCGATCTGCACTCCCAGATTCTTGGCCTTGGGGGAGACAGCCATGGGCGGGAACATGTCCGGTGGCCACCAAGACTGCCACCTGGGGTCAGATGGACAGCCAAAGAATAGCAGCTCCGATTTGTCGGAATTGCATTTAAGGCTGTGTTGCTCAAACCACTTGAAGACCGCCCCTAAACAGCCTTTGATCTGCCCGCCATCGAAGTCAGCACCCTTCTGGCAAGTCAAGAGAAGCTGGGTGTCATCAGCATAGGACACGATCTGGGCACCATAGGACTCCGCCAGAGCCGCCAGGGGTGCCATATCGATGTTAAACAGGGAAGGGCTCAGAACAGAGCCCTGGGGCACCCCGACCTCCAATGGCGTCATCTCGGCGGAGAACGGAGGGGCCCAGACCGTTTGTCAGCGGCCAGCAAGGAAGGACTCAAACCAATTGAACACCGCTCCCCTCAGCCCGATCTCCTTTAGTCTGAAAAACAGACCGATGTGGGGAACGGTGTCAAAGGCCGCCGACAAGTCCAGCATAACCAGCATGGCCTTACCTCCCACATCCAACACCTCTCTGATGGCATCAGTGACCTCCAGTAATGCCGTCTCCGTGCTCATATTGGCGCGGAAGCCCGACTGGGTGTCATGCAAGATGTTATTAGTTTCCAAATAATTGGAAAGCGAGGCGTGGACGTGCTTCTCCACAACCTTAGCCAAGGCCGGGAGAAGGGAGATAGGCCTATAGTTGGCATGCAGCAGCGGGTCCAGATTGGGCTTCTGCTGGTCATATATACTGAATAGACTGCCGGTCGGACAACATGAGTGTTCAGTTGAAGGTTCCTCCAGGTTCAAGGTATTCTTCTCTTTTTTATATTGATCTGGTTTTGAAAGAGTTGGCAAGTTGGGGTATGTTACTTTGTTTGGTTTCTTTCTGGTGTGTTTCTGATATTAGCACTTTGGTGGCTTCTTCTAGAAGTTATCAACCAGAGAGAGTGTGTTTTTTTGGTAAGAAAAAATACAAAGGGCCTGATTATGGGTTAGGCAGGCCGGCACACCAATGCCCGACTCCCACAGTACCAAACTCACAACAGTGGCAAGTTGTTGGATTTATTATTGCTCATCTTTTAAGTCTATGAAAAACATTTTCAGCCCCTCCATAGCAATATTTATACATATATATAATATTCCAATGTTAGTGTTGTAGCTATCTTTACATATGGTGCATTCCGTCCACCCCTACCCTGCCTCCTATTTTGGTACACCCTTCTGAAGCTCACCTTAGAATGTTGGGGACGCTCTGTAGGCTGGCTAACTGGAGAGTGGATGGTCAATAAAGTTATTGCTGGAGCATTCCTGTGTCCCTCATCTTTTCCACATTGGCGACGACACTGAGAAGGGGGCAGTCTTGACCATCTCCCCTCTGTGTACTCTCTCCACTCCGTCATTCTGCATGTTATATCCGTTGTCCTGAGGAGTCCTTTTACTGCCTAGCCGTGTATCCTACCGGTACTTCAAGCGTCAAATTCCTTGTCTGCTGACTGGCTGCACCATCATTCCTGACCGGTACATCTATAGTGTACCACCTCACTCCACATGATCTCGAGGGGTACGTGACTGCTATTTTTCAAAGAGTGTCCCTTTCCCACATTACTACCCTGCACTACTGCCGCATTCATGTCTGAAGCCTCCAACCTCGTTGTTGTTATACCTCATTAGTGGCTTTAACACTAATTCTATCAGCCATGCCTACTTGTCTGTGTGCAAAGAAGCCGTCTATCAAGCTGCAGCCACGGTCGGTTGGTGATTCCCGGCTGGTCTCCTGACCCATCCACTGAGTTTTTTTCCGCTCGAGTTTCCTGGCCTCCAGTGTCTGTGTTCTATTCCGCTACGGACTCTTTCGGATCTGGCGGCTCCACAGACCTGCTGGTGACAGTGTGTTTATGTGATCAATTTCCTGGTGCTGTCTGGCGAGTGCACAGTGATCCCCTTCGGGAGCGCCAATCAGTACAAATTGCTGTGGTATCGGCTCAGCCAAGATTCCCTTCTCCTCATCGAACTCCAGTCAGCAGCAGTTTCAGGGAGAGGATGCTTCGACTGTGGTGTACTGTACAACACCTGAGGTTCTTCATAGGAGCACGAGGTGATTCCCCTTGTCAACGCCGTTCTGGGAGGTGAGGTGAGCATCACGACGAGGAATCCCTTCCCGGCGATCGTCCTGTCAGCGGCAGTGTTTTCTTCTAGAGGCTGCCTTCCGTCCTGCGCCACAGTGCACCCGTGTGGACACCCCTACGAACATTCTTGTTTCTTCACGGGCATTATATAAGGTGACTCTTTCCGTTTGACTCCTTCCGTTTTGAGTGTCTAATAACCTTTCAAGCTATTTGGCCACAACCTTTTGACACGGACCTCATTTTGTACTTTAATTTTCATTGTGCTCCTTTGCGTTTCAAGGGGGTTTACTTACGGACATCCAGCATTTAAATTTTGTTCCTGGGGTGTTTGTAGTGGCGGATTTTACCAATATCTGGAACTGGTAGTAAGGTATTGTGGGGCATGTGTTCCGTCCCCATTTGCTGTCCACTGCCTCCCCTTGTCATCCTTCTTTCCTAGGGGTTATAATTGTGTCAGTCTCCTAAGATAAGGGAGTGGAGCCCCCGCCTCCTTCCAGCCGGACCTCTTTTACATTCCCCATTTCCCTTACTTCTCGCTGTGGTTGTATTTCCCCTGTACTATCCTCCAACCTATTCTTATTCTCCTAGCACCTTTCTTATCTGTTGCTCTGTATCATGCTAGATTGCCGCCCGCTTCACTAAGGGTTTTTTCTGTGCTACTCTCTCTCTCTCATTCTCCCCAGACCTATCCCTCCCTCACCCTCCTGTCGTGGCTTGTACTACTTGCTTCTGCTTCCCTACCTTCCCTCATCTGGTGTTCACTTTCCGGTGTATCCATGATGGCAGTGGCGAGCATGAGCCAACCGCCCCCCTTCCTAAATGAGATAGCGGAACCTGAAATTTGCTGGAAGGAGTGGTTCAAAATTTTTGACTCATACATCATTGCCATTGGTGGTGAGAGGTTTACTTCCCTGCGGAAGCAACATATTCCCCTTCACAATTTAGGGGTTCATGGGAGGAAGATATACGAGACCTTACCTGAACCTGTAGGAAGGGAGGAAGGGGGTGATATTGATTTGTTTACATGCACTGTTGAAAAGTTAGAAACGCATTTTGATTCAGAAAAGGGGGTGGTGATGAACAGAGTGTCTGAATTAAGCAGACCACTCTTACCCAGTCCAAAGATCAGGGCCTGATCCATCACCGTTTTTTAGCTCACTGCACCATCCCAGCTCAGAACCTGGCTACATGCAAATTAGTCTGTTCCTGTCCCAGTGCATGATGGGAACAGGGCAAACCAAACTACCAAGCCAATTCTTATACTGGGAAGGAAACAAGCTTCCGGGGACCGGTTTCTGGCATTTCAGCCGTCGTCGGCCCGGCTTGTTTGAAGCCTGATGGTGCAATGAGCAAGGGACTCACATCTGAGTATACCCTTCCACGCTTATGGTGGACAAAATGATTCAGAAAAGGGGGTGGTGATGAACAGAGTGTCTGAATTAAGCAGACCACTCTTACCCAGTCCAAAGATCAGGGCCTGATCCATCACCGTTTTTTAGCTCACTGCACCATCCCAGCTCAGAACCTGGCTACATGCAAATTAGTCTGTTCCTGTCCCAGTGCATGATGGGAACAGGGCAAACCAAACTACCAAGCCAATTCTTATACTGGGAAGGAAACAAGCTTCCGGGGACCGGTTTCTGGCATTTCAGCCGTCGTTGGCCCGGCTTGCTTGAATCCTGGCATTTGGTGTGGCAGGGTATACTCAGACATGAGTCCCTTTCTCACTGCTCCATCAGGATTCAAGCAAGCCGGGCCGAAGACGGCTGAAATGCCAGAAACCGGTACCCGGTAGCTTGTCTCCTTTCTGGTGAAGAATTGGCTTGGTAGTTTAGTCTGCCCTGTTCCCATGATGCACTGGGCCAGGGACAGACTGATTTGCATATAGCCAGGTTCTGAGCTGGGATGGGGCAGTGAGATAAATAACGGTGATGGATCAAGCCCTGATCTTTGGACTGGGTAAGAGTGGTCTGCTCAATTCAGACACTCTGTTCATTACCACCCCCTTTTCTGAATCGTTTTTGGCCACTATAGGTGTGGCAGGGTATACTCAGACATGAGTCCCTTTCTCACTGCTCCATCAGGATTCAAGCAAGCCGGGCCGAAGACGGCTGAAATGCCAGAAACCGGTCCCCGGTAGCTTGTCTCCTTTCTGGTGAAGAATTGGCTTGGTAGTTTAGTCTGCCCTGTTCCCATGATGCAATGGGCCAGGGACAGACTGATTTGCATATAGCCAGGTTCTGAGCTGGGATGGGGCAGTGAGATAAATAACGGTGATGGATCAAGCCCTGATCTTTGGACTGGGTAAGAGTGGTCTGCTCAATTCAGACACTCTGTTCATCACCACCCCCTTTTCTGAATAGAAACGCATTTTGGACATAAGATAAATGTTGTACTGGAACACCATAAGGTTTTTAATAGAGTGCAAGGGAAACAAGAGTCTGTTCAAAACCTACGTTGCTGCCTAGTAGGGTCTGAAACAGTTGTGTGAATTTGGCGATCTCACTGATTCCCTCATAAGGGATCAACTGGTGCATTGCACAAACAATCCCCGCATTCAAGAAAAACCGTTAGCTAGGAACCCTGGGTTGAGAGAAGCGATTGAGATTGCTAAATCTGTCGAACACACTGCCAAGTGTATAAAAGAAATGAAACCTAGTGGTGAGGTAGTAGCTACTGTCAACACCATTGATGAAGAGCCGGAAGTTTAAAAGGTAATAAGTAAAGAAAATATGGGGAAGAAGATTAACAGCAAGGAAATGCAATTCAAATGTTATAGATGTGGCAGCATTAATCATTTTGCAAATTTTCCTCAGTGCCCTGCTAGGAATGTAACTTGTAAGAAATGCCACAAAAGGGGGCATTTTGCCAGGGTGTGCAGAGAAGGGGAGCCCCACACGAGAGATGGGGACAGAGAAGGAGTAAGGGTTTACAACAGAGATGTTAAATGTGTAATAGATGGTGAAAAGAAATTTGTTTTGCAGCTGAAAAGTGATGCTGGTTCAGTCAATGCCATCTATCCCAAATGTGAGGTTCCACTGAACAATAAAAGCGTGACCATGTATGCTGTTTCGTGCTCGCCCTTCACGCTTCTCAACAAGGTAGATTATGAGAATATGGGAGACCTCTTTACAAAAACCCTTAAATTTTCCAGCGCTGGGTATAATAAGGAACCCATACCACTCATGTGGATGAAAGAAATGAAAATTCAATTCAAGGACAGAGAAACATATGGTAAGATATACATTGTTGAGTTGGGATCCAACCTGCTGGGGTGGCAGCAGCAGAAAGATTTAGGCATCATCCTAGACCCCAACAGCAAAGAGCAAGTTCTACTCACAGAAAAGGTCCGTGGTGGAGACACCATTTGCGAAGATTTCCCGAATCTATTCCTAGAGAAACTGGGCTGCTTATATGACCTCCAGCATAAAATCAAGCTCAAATCGAATGCTAAGCCTGTTGTCCACAAGTTACCACAACACAGGAGGGATCCTTTGGAAAAGGAGCTGAACAGATTGTGTGATATGGGTTTAATACAACCGGTGGATTGCTCAGAATGTTTTGCCCCAGTGGTTATCGCGGCCAAGGCCAATGGTGAAGGAATCCGATTATGTGTGGACCTTTTCAGTCTCAACGAGAAAATATGGATGGAGAGGCACCCTCTGCGAATATTAATGAAATGCTCAGTACTATGGGACAAGCGAAGTATTTCAGTGTGATTGACCTGTCAATGGCATTTCATCAGGTGGATCTTCACCCTGATTCCAGGCCACTCACCGCCTACATAACTCCCCAAGGGGCATTCATGTTCAAGAGGATGCCTTTTGGCCTGGCATCGGCCGCAGCGGTCTTCCAGAAGATAATGCAGCAAATCCTGAGAGGAAAAGACAGTGCGGTGTGTTTTCAAGATGACATCCTGGTGCACAGTAACAGCGTAGAAGAACATGACAGTACCCTCAAAGCAGTGTTCCAGAGGCTCACCGATCAGGACTGACAGTACAAAGGAACAAATGTAAAATAAAAGTCATGTCGGTGGAAAACCTGGGCCACTCTATCTCGGAAGAGGGGTTCAGACCTAAAGACAGTTTGTTGAGAGCAGTGAAGGATGCCCCTTACCCAAAGAACATGGAGGAACTTAAGTCCTTCCTGGGGCTCATGGAGTATTTGGCCAAATACATCATGAACTTTGCTGTGAAATATGATTCGATGCGCAGTCTCCTGAGAAAAGGACTCGGAATTCGTTTGGAAAGAAGAGCATAATGCTGAAATGGATGAGTTGAAAGAAGAAATCCTGAATTCTCAAGCGCTAGGGGTTTGTGATAACAAGAAGAAAACTATCCTCAGCACAGACGCCTTGAATAAAGGGTTGGGCGCCACTCTCATGCAAAAGGAAGGGAAGGAAGAGAAGATTATAGCGTTCGCTTCAAGATGCCTAATCAATGCAGAGCAAAACTATTCCGTAATTGAGAAGCCCTGGCCTGTTTCTGGGCAGTGAGACATTTTAAGTTTTTCCTTTGGGGTCTGCCTTTCACCATCAGGTCAGACCACAAACCATTAACCTCAATTTTTACGGGGAAGGGTATGGAAAACAGCACCCCACAAATAAGTAAGTGGATATCAGGGTTGGAGAACTTCAACTTCAACGTAGAGTACGTACCCGGAGCTGAGAATATGATCGCAGACTACTTATCTAGATCTCCTCTTCAAAATGTGGTCCAAGAAGAATCCCTAGACAATCCTATTATGGCAATAGACAACCCGGCCATCACAGAAGAAGAATGGAACAAGTCCACGGAGGAAGACATGGCGTTACGCAAACTCAAAGAGACCATAATAAAAGGATGGCCTGACAAGAGGAGCGGACTGGAAGAGGAACTGAAGGAATACTAGGACGTTAGGAACCAGTTGAGTATCATTGGGGAAAAGGTTTACCACCAATGTAGAGTGATACCACCAAGAGGACTCAGGAAAACAATAGTTGATCTGGCGCACGAAGGACACCTGGGGCGCAGCTTCACGAAACAGAGAATCAGAGCAACGTACTGGTTCCCAATGATGGACGCAGTGACTGAAAAACAAGTCAAGGACTGTGTGAGTTGTGCAAGGAGCGACAAGTCGAAATTTCCTCACAGGCACCTCTTTCTCCAGTCAAGATACCCGCCAAACCATGGCCAAAGTTAGCCATGGACATCATTGGGCCCATGGACAGCCTAGTCGTTCAGAGGCGGTTTATGCTCATCTTGATTGATTACACTTCACATTGGATCTCCCAGAAGTTTGTGCATCGCGTTAACACCAACTCGGTGTTGGAATTCCTCTGAGAAGTGTTTTGAAAAGAGGGCATACCTGCTACACTCGTGACGGACAATGGGGTCCAATTCACGTCACAGGACATGAAGGACTTCCTAACCGACATGGATATAAAGCACGAGCTAACGGCATTGTATTTCCCAAAAGGCAATGGCCTAGTTGAACGTGCCAACAGAAATGATCAAAGAACACATTTAATTAGCTGTGGTCAATGCTCATAATATAGAGCACCATTTAAGGAACTGCCTATGGGCGTATCACACCTCTCCGAATCTAGTCACGGGCATTTCCCCTTTCATCTCGCTTCGCAGAAGAGAACCCTGCACTAGGTTTAACCCAAGCTGGTTAGGGGGAGGTAGGGAAGCGAACCCTGATGAGGAAGAGGGGGCGAGAAGGATAGTCTCTCAGGCCAATTACAAGGAGCGATATGACCAGAAGCATGGTGTGAGAACACCTAGTTGGGAAATTGGGGATGCAGTGCAAGTTAGGAGAGACACAAAAGATTGGAACACCCAGAGTAAGTTCTATCCACCGTGCCGCATTACTAAGGTCCTCAAAAATGTAGTCAAACTTGACAATGGACAATGGTGGAGTTGTGATAAAATTGTAAGATCTGGAATGTGATTTGTATGGTGTTATGTTCCCTATCCATGGTGACACCCCCTGAAATGTGATTCTGCTTATGTTCTTAGTATTTCTCTACTGTTCCAACAGTTCCCTGTTATGTTCACCCCTGCTGCAAAATGCTTCCCTTACCTTTACATATGGTACATTCCGTCCACCCCTACCCTACCTCCTATTTTGGTACACCCCACTGAAGCTCACCTTAGAATGTTGTGGACGCTCTGCAGGCTGGCTAACTGGAGAGTGGATGGTCAATAAAGTTATTGCTGGAGCATTCATGTGTCCCTCATCTTTTCAACAGTTAGCCTATGAAACCAATAATCTACAATTGGTGAAAACAAAATTGGGAGATTTTCTCACACCAGGGCATATACAACATATGTCCCTGCTTAGCGTTACATGGCACCCAACCCCTGGGGCACCTAGGGCAGACCTTAGGGGTGACATATGTAAAAAAGGTAGATTACCAATTTGAAAGTACCCTTAATTCCCAAAAGAAATTTGCATATAATTTACTTTTAAAGACAGTCTGCAAAGCAGGGCTACCTTTAAGAATGACAGCGGGGGCGGATCTAGCCTCACCTGAAGATGACCGTGCTCTGAGCGAGCTCCTCCGGCCCAGACGACCTTGAGGAGCTGACTACACCCGGGCGAAGACAGACGCAGCAGAAGAAGACCAGGAGAGACTACAACGGAGCCGGCACCTTCCAAGCCAGCGAATAGTCCATAGCGGCGGCTGCCACTTTCACAACCGACAAGGCAACAAAAAAAGGCAGATGTGACAATAAGGAGTGGGGGGCCTGCATTTTGAGAGCACAGTGCAGATCAACTGGGGTGCCTCAGAAGAGGTGGTGCACGGCAAGACTGCGCATCGGGGCTCTGCAACAGCCATACCACTATCAGCTGAGACACTGTGTCTTTCTGCTCTGAGTGAGCTCCTCCGGCCCAGACGACCTTGAGGAGCTGACTACACCCGGGCGAAGACAGACACAGCAGAAGAAGACCAGGAGAGACTACAACGGAGCCGGCACCTTCCAAGCCAGCGTATAGTCCATAGCGGCGGCTGCCACCTTCACAACCGACAAGGCAACAAAAAAAGGCAGATGTCACAATAAGGAGTGGGGGGCCTGCGTTTTGAGAGCACAGTGCAGATCAACTGGGGTGCCTCAGAAGAGGGGGTGCACGGCAAGACTGCGCATCGGGGCTCTGCAACAGCCATACCACTATCAGCTGAGACACTGTGTCTTTCTGCCTTCCCTGGCGTGGTAGCGTTGTAAATGGCTGGAGCGACGGCCAAGCTTTGGGTGGGAAATTAGAGATCCCAGCAGTGGCAATAAAAACAAAAATCTACCCGTACAGCTGTAAATAGCCCCCGTGGGCATACCCAGGCTGCGCAAAACACTGAGAGAGCCCAGAGGCAACATCAGAGCACTGCTCCATAGCTGGGGAATATCCCGAAACAGACACCCTCAATGCTAATGTGTTAAATAACGCAATAGCAGCTGGAAGCTCATCGAGACAACTGGGTACGAACAAAAGAGCCTCCATCCGGTCCCTTCAGATTTCAATTTGGGCCTTACGGTGGTTGGCAGATTGAAGGGTTAAGCCTTAGAAAAGGAGTGACTATAAAAAACACTGAGCTGCACCATAATACCGCCCTGCAGCTACATGCCACCTAACTGCTCGCTCTGTCACATGCTACTACCAGGAAATAATTCCACAACTTGGGATTTATAAAGCTCAAACAATCAAAGGCCAAGATCAAGAAGTGCGCCACAGAATATAAGCCCATTGGCGTAGGCTCTGCTCTCTCTCCTAGAACCAGACGTAGAAAGGGCTCACTGCATTTACACTGTAAACAATGGGGAAGCCAGACAAAATGCAACCAAAGCTCCATTTTGAACAACAACAAAAAACCAACATGGACACGACAGGATGATTAAGACAACTCTGATGCGCCCTCAGCTGCTACAGTTATTAAACTGAGTGGGAATCTCAAGCAAATGCTCACAACCATGCAGGCTACCCTGACAACCATAAATGGTAAGTTTGATGCACTGACATACAGGGTTGACAAAATGTCAGAACGCCTCGACAAACATAATGAATGTATAGACATGACGGAGCGATGACTATCGGAAGCTGACGACTACCAGCAACAAATGAGAGTAACTCAGTGCAAAATAGAAAAAGCTCTCCTAGCCCTCCAAGCGAAGACTGAGGACTTAGAGGCGGGCTCACGCCGAAACAATCTACGGATAATGGGTGTATCAGAATCAACAAATACAGGAAACATGGAGCGATACGTGGAGAACCTGCTCACCAATCTAATGGGCAGAGAGACATTCTCAGAAGTCTTTATAATAGAGAGAGCATATAGATCTCTGGCTCCGCCGCCACCGCCAGGCGCCAGGCCACGGCCTATCATTGCGAAAGTGGTAAATTACAGGGATCGAGATGCAGCATTACGCAAGGCCCGTGAACTAGGGAATGTGAGACATGACGGTATGGAACTCTCCATCTACCCGGGCTTCACGCCCCAAGTTCAACAAGCTAGGAAGAAATATCTGGAAGTGAAAAAAAAACTACAAGCTCAAAAGGTACTGTATGCAATGCTCTATGCTGTCTGCCTAAAAATAACAGATGAGGGAAAGACCGAAATCTTCAATGATCCCAAGTCAGTACTGCAATATCTGCAAATGAAAAGCTCCCAACAACCACATAGGAAATCCCCTAGAGGTCGCCCTGTTGAGCAAGAGCAAGCCTCTGGAACAGATGAATAGGAATTAATCATGAACTGCAAGGACTAGAACTATTTACAGCCATGACGCAGCTTGATGATTAAGATCTAGGGAATACAGATAAGTGTTGTTAAACCTAATACTTGTGTTATTATTTAAGCCAAGTAGCAGTCCATGGACACTAATGATAGAATATACATGAACATGCTAGGCTGGGACTTGACAAGGGATTGCGTTACAGCAGGTTGTATCATAATATGTAAAACAGACACGAATGTATACTTTGATAAGCAGCCCCGTATGTCTTAACACCGGGGTTCTCGGCTGGTAGCTACCACCCACATGTGTGCACCACACCATGTTATTGTTTCCTTTTTGGGACTGTTGGGGAGAGTTGGGGAAGGGGGAAACATATGGGAAATGTCTCAGCTGTAATTGGGACAGCGGTTTGGGTGGGGGAAGGGTGGAGCGTAAAAATTGAAAATACGGTAAAAAACACAGTTGCAGAGACCAAAGGTGATCTCATAGCAAATGCCACATGGCAGGGTAATCGAATACACAGCAATTATGTCACATAGCCTCTACAATGGCACATGGCACTAGACCCCCAACATGCATGACCTGAAATGGGAGAGGCCTTAACAACCCGCAAAAAATTAGGAAAGTCCTCGCCTAGCTTGATAGGCACAAAGTGGAGGTGGCATGTATACAAGAGACTCACCTCACCCATTCCTCCGAGGACAGAGTGGGCTCCTGCTGGGCATCGTTCCGCTTAGCCTCATCCTATTCCACATACGCCAGAGGGGTATTGATCCTAATCAAGCGTGGGGTACCCTTTACACCCCTTACTACTATGATTGAAGACCAGGGTAGATATGCGATTCTTCATGGAAACTTTGGGGGGACAGTCCTAACCCTAGTAAATACATATGGCCCGAACACTGATGACCAGGCAATTTTCGCAACAATTTGGGCTAAATTAAGAACGCCAACGCCGGCAGCAATCATATGGGGAGGAAATTTCAACATGTCTTGACCCCGTAGTTGACCGATCCACAAGCAATGACAAATACGGAAAATAGGGCACAAAAATACTTAGGAAGATATGGAGGAGTGGGAGATGGTAGATATATGGCACATGAGGCATAACAGGGTAAAAGAGGGAACCTGCGTATCCACGACTCACAAAACATGGTCTAGAACAGATTATTGGATAACAACCTGTGAAGTTAGTACATGGACAGTATCTGTTGAACACATGCCCAAGACGCTATCGGATCATGCCTGGAACTCGCACTCCCCACACATACCCCTAAACAGTTCACATGGTCCCTCAACCTGACTGTGATGTTAGATCAAAGTGTTTCGGACAGAATCACGACCGCCTATTTCGTACTACTTTGAGCACAATGAGGGCATGGTGGATAGTGCTAGAACGCTGTGGGAAGCCTTTTAGGTAACAATCAGGGGATACTGCATAAATAAACACGCAGGTATATTGAAGGATATTTAGCGACAGCTCTCCAAGGTTGAAGCAGAAATTAAACAGTTAGAAATGGATTAAGTCCAGACTCAGAAGCCCACTACACTAGCAGAAATAAGAAATAATTTGAACATATATCATGAATTCGCGGATAGCGAGATAAAATATATATCACGCAGATACACGCGAAACTGCGGCGAGGGCGGGAGACCAGGATGCGCACTATCCAGGAAAATATACCCAGCACACCCTGCATTCCACATTACGCAAATATTAGACAGGCAAAACAGGGCGAACTATGACACTCCATCCATTATTAGCTGCTTCTGATTATTACAGAAAATTATACTCCGTCTGGGCGACTGTGCCAACTGCAGAGTTGGACAAATATTTAGATGTCTTTGCCCTGGTCTGGCTCTCTGACAACCACTGAGAATATTTCAGCCACCCTATAACTAAAGACGAGCTAAAAGAAGCAATAAGCATACTCCCTAAAAATAAAGCCCCTGGAACGGACGGACTCCCTGGAGAATTCTACAAAGAATATAAGGATTAAATATTGCATCACTTAACAGCGATGTATTCTGAAGCATATGAAGAAGGTTTATTGTCTCCTTTGCTGCAGGAAGCGTTACTCATTACATTTCTTAAACCCGATAAAAACTCCACTAGCTGCGACTCCTACCATCCATTGTCACTAATAAACATAGATGCTAAAATCCTAGCCAAAGTTATAGCACTGAGATCCAACCCCTAATGCACAAGCTGATCTTACCAGACCAATCACGCTTCATCCCCACAAGTTCAATGACCCACAACTTATGAACAATCTTTGCAATGTTCCATCACCTAGACCCGGAACTGCCAGTGGCGGCAGCTCTTTTAGACGCAACAAAGGCCTTTGATTCCGATGAATGGCCATTCATGTACTCTGTTCTCAGTAGAAATGGGTACCTGGTCCCTTTCCTATGCTGGATAAAGCTACTATACACAGAACCGTGTGCACGCCTGAGGGTGAATTGCAGCACCTCTGACCCTATTCACATACATCGAGGCACAAGACGAATGCCTGCTATCACCTTTACTTTTCACCTTAGCACTGTAACCATTAGCATGCACAATAAAGCAAAAACATGCTGAAACAGCTCTGCAGTTTCAACTCCGATTGGTGAGCATATCTCTGTATGCAGACGATATGGTTCTATAGACAAGACACCCAGCGGACAATTTAAACAAACTACTCAGAGAATATATTCACTTTGAAAACTACTCAGGCCTCAATACAAACTGAACTAAATGTGTGCTGATCCCATTGACACCTGCATACACTCCAACCGCAGCTAGATTATCCCCTGCAGTGGCATACAGCCCCAGTGAAGTATTTGGGAATATGGGTTCAGCGAGATCCGGAGCTAGGAATATGCGAAAAGTACAGTAAAGCCCTTACGAATTTAGAAGGCCAAATAGACAGGTGGGTTAAACTCCCCTTATCGCTGGCTGATAGGATAGCAATACAAAAATGGTGGTGATTCTACAGTTTTGTTATTTATTTACTAACATACCAGTGCGGCTCACACAACAGTTCTTTACACAACTACGTACACATATGACCAAGCTTACATGGACAGGAAAACAGACGCGAGTAGGATGGAAGGAACTGATCAGGCCCAATGCATAGGGTAAGTAAAAAACTTATTGTTTTTGATTAGTTAAAACTATTACACAAAAGTACATTCAAATAAAACATTTTGGTTAAATACCTTTTCAATCAATGGACCAAATGTTATGTACCAGGGCATGCATAAATGATAAGAAAGTGCAGAGTGTCCATGGCTTCTTTCCCTTAGGGCCTCAGGAGTCTATGGGCATGTTGCCGTACCGCTGATCCTTTGCTTGGCTGCAACTTGAGATAGGAACTTGACAAGCTTCCCATTTAGTTGTGGATCCCTTGGGTTAAAACATGCGAGTACTGCTTATCTCTGAGTGCGTATGCCACGTTCAATAAAGTGAGTTTTTAGGAGGCCTACCCTTTCTTCATGTAGTTTGGTGCAGGAACATATTATGTGTTCAACTCTGCATAGCCGGAACAAGATACCATTGTTCTTTCTCAGCTATGGTGGGAGATGAGTTATGACTGGCAGGATCCCTAACATGTGTTTTAAAAAGGCCTCTTTACACTTCCTAGAGTACCCCAGTTCAAAGTATGCCTGTGGGCCAAAAGATTTGTAACTGCACAAAGTCATCCATGCGTGGCTCCTGTGTGTAAATGTGGCTTTATCTTCTGTGAGTGAAATTTTCTTTATAACCTTGTTTAAAATGTGCTTAAAGTGCGTTGTCGGAATTTCCCATAATTCAGCTAGTCCTGTGGCAGCAAGTAATTCATCCAAGTATGTTTTAGCCGGCGTGGTGGATGTGCTGCACAGTTCCTGCCAGAGCTGATGGTTTAATGTGTTCCTGGCGGAGTTCTTGATTTTGTGCCAGCACTTGATATAGGAGCCTGCCTTGCATGGAGTTGCTTTGTTAGGCCAAACTCTAGGCGAATCTGTGCGGGTGAGGTATATGGCGGGAGGTTTAGCATTACTCTAAATGCCTTTGCCAAGGTGGTGTCCAGCAGTGAAGCATCCCTGCCTCTCAGTACCTCGCTGCCATATGTTTGTATGCGCCTCGACAGGTGGGAGCCATTGCCGAGCTTTACCTTAATCCATGTGTTGGGAGTGTTATTCTATAAGGGGGTTCAGGAGGGATGTGGGGACTCCCCAGAGCGCCAAATTCCTCCAGACGTTAGCTCGGTTCACGTTGTCGAACGCCGCCTTAAAATCCCCAAAACAGAAGTGGAGAGATTGTTTAGTTAAAATTGCTTTGTCGATAAATAGTGACATTGCTAAAAGGTTGGTTATTGTGCCTGTGTCTTTACAAAACCCTGTTTGGCTATGGGGGGGATTATGTTTTGCTCTGTTGCCCATTCTTGCAGCTCTGTTAGTAGATGCCCCGCAAAATATTTTGCCTCTACGTCCAGTAGTGCAATTAAACAGTAGTTTTGTGGTAGGGTTTTGTCCCCCGCTTTATACATTGGTGAGATGACTGAGCCCTGCCATGATGCGGGCAAACTCCCGGACTGTCTGACAGAGCTGAAGATTGGAGCCAGTGTTTCTGACCAGTATTCAGGGTCTTGTTTAAAAAGAGCTGTTGGAATCCCGTTTGGCCCGGGTGCTCCTTCTTTCCTCCCTTTACGTATCTGTTCCATGATCATGACAGCATTGATTTCGGTTTTCTCAGCCACGTCGGTCATCACAGTTTGTGGTTGAGGTGCTGATTGGTCATCCTTGCTAATGTTAAGTCTTGGTGCATGCTGGTTAAAGTGACGTTCTAAAAAGAATGTCCAGTTATTTTCTGATATGTATGTTGTTAACCCGCCATGACCCGGTTGTAGGAATTTGTTTATCGTTGCCCAGAAGCATGCACTGTTGTTTCCTTTGGAGTTGCAATGGAGTTTGGCCCAGAGTTCATTTTCTTGTGTTTTTCTTATGTCCCATTTAAGTTTCCTGAGTTCGGACTTGCTCTTTCGAAGCTGCAAAAGTAGCTCCATGTCCCCCGGGCGTAACCTCAAAAGCTTTAATGATTTATTTATGACTTTTTTTAGATTTTTCAGAGTTGACATTTGTGCGCTCGTAGCCTTCCCTGCAATTATTGGATCGTTAGGCTGGAAGTTTTGGGCTACAGATGAGTAGGAATTTGAAAACATAGACTTAAATGATTCCTACATGTAAGTGTGGTTTCCTGTGAGATGGCAAAGCTCGTTTAGCAGTTGTTGTGCTGCCAGGAGTACCTCATGTGAGGTTGCAGCCGATGGTCACTGTCCCCTCTGTCCCCTAGACGGTAGCCTTTTATGTATTGGAAACATGGGAGAGACACTAAGGTGTAGTCGATTGTAGAGATTACATGGCCTAAGAGTAATAAGGCGGCCGGTGGGGAATCATCGACAAATCTGCCATTTAGTGCCCTTAGTCCAAAGTTCTCCAGATCTTCTAGCAGCTCAGTAGCACCCTTGGATGTCCTTCCAAGATCTCTGTGTGATGGGATTGGAATTATCCACTGAGAAGAATGGGTTTGGGTGTCTTCATTTGTGGTGGTGCCCAGTAAGTACTAATTGAAGTCTCCTGACAGAATGGAATTTGGAGTGGTATGCATACTCATCAATTGATAAAGGTGTTCAATCAGTTTTTTTGAGTCCAGTTTTTTCTGTTTCGGCTTTATGTATATGTTTATTATCAGTACCTTCTTCTATTTTCCGGTGAGGTTAAGTTGAATTTTTATGCTGTTTACAGCTGGGAATACAGGCGATAATTCCACTGCGCTATGAATTTGTGTTAGTTTGATGTAAGTGGCCAGGCCGCCTGTCAGACGGCCATAGTTGCTTTTCCTTAGAGCGGGAGTGTGGAAACAGGTGTATATCTCTGTTTGCAGAGGCACCTCTTGCCATGTTTCCTGCAGTAGAATGATATTGAAGGTTTTTAAATAGTCGAGAAATTCAGTGTCAGTGGCCTTGTTGTTTTGCCCGTTGATATTCCATGAGCATATCCTAAGGGCTAATACACCTTGGTTTCCGCAGTGCCTCGTTGTGTGTCTGCGTCACTGTGGGTGATTAAGTATGTTGATATTTCTGGTGATCCGAAAGGGAGCTGGAGCAGCTGCGATGTTAACTGCTGTGCTTGTTTGCGTGTTTGATGCCTGATACTTTTGTGATGATCGCCCTCATGCCCCCCCTAAGCACTGAGGAAATTTTGTTGCATTAGCGGATTAGTCCTTCTCTTGCTATATCAAGTAAAGGGAATGGATATCCTGTGTAATTGAACGCGGTGGTTTAAATCCCCAGGCTTTAAAGGTTTCCTGTTCTTCCAAGACTATGTTTGCAATTCGGTCACTAATCCAGGTGGCTTTGGTGTATTCTGTTCCATTTGCTTTATCCAACTTTACAAATTCTATTGAAAGCAGGTCAGTAGAACGTATGCCTTTTAGTGTAGGAATTGTGCCCAGGAGTTGGAGAATATTCCCTCTGTTCAAGATGTCGAAAGGTCCTTGGGATTCTTATTCTGGGGTAAAAATAGTAATGGCTGAATTCCTGGTTTGGTTGATTGGAGGATTTTTTCAAAAGGTTTGCCCCAAGTGTTAATTTGTGGTAATGTGAGTTGCTCACTCGATCTAATCAAGGTGTTAGGAGGTAGGGATTCTTGGGGCTTAAGGCCTGTTCATCCGTCTTGGCCATGGTCCATGTTTGGGTGTTGTATTGAAGTGAGGCTCATATACCCAAGTATAGTGGTCCTTGGCTCGGAGGGGGTTCTCTTTGCTTTGCTACAGGCACTGCTTGTGCTGTCGTTTTTTTGTTTGCTTTTCCTAGTGCTTTAGTTGGGTCTGGAGTGGTCCTGTTAGCTGGCGTCTCAAATTTCAAGGTTGATGTGTAGAGTTGGCACCCAGTAGTGATGAGACATGTGCAGTTGAGCTTGAGGCCAACTCATGATTTAGGCCTTCGATAGTGGGGGGCTCCCTTGACTGCTGGTTGTAACATTTGACTAGTGGTGGTGGTGCTTTCGTCCTATTTTAGCTTAACTTTCATTATTTTATTGCCTTGGATGTCGGTTTGGCCACTGGATAATGTCCGGACTTCCCCCAAAGATGGTATTTCGGCTTGTGTTGCATCCTTGTTTTCCATGGTGTCAGGGTCCTTTGGCTGGTTGGATTCTCCCTGAGCTTCGAGGACGACGTATGTGATAGCAGATTGAACTTGTACTTGCTGCTGTGATGTTTTTGTTGTAAACAAAGGGTAGAGCTTTTTTGAGGCTCGGAGATGGTATTTTATTCCGTCCTAAGTTGGCGTAGTCGCTTTGAGTTCTGCTTTGGTGTTTGCTCCTTGGATGGCGGAGAGGTCCTGGTGGGCAGGCTGCCCTTGTGACGGATCGGAGTGTTGTTGCCAGCGTTTTTTGGGGAAATAGAGTCCCTGCTTGAAGCTTCTTTGGCTGCAGCTTTATTTGGCTTTGCCCTTAGTTTGTCTTGATGTGGGCCCATTGACAGGCCTTCTATCATGGTGGAGACAATTGAGGGGAGTGACAATAGCTTGTCAATTATAGGACCACTGCTGCAGTTCAGTTTTACTTCCTGCCGGGCTCTACTGATTAACAGATTCAGTTGGCCTAGTTTCTCATTAATGCCCCCACACAGAGGGCGGGAGTGTCTAAAAGTGTCAGCTGCAGATCCATTTTATCTGACTGGTAGTGTAACATGTCAACCGTTCGTTGCATTGTGTTTAATAAGATGTCCCATGTTTTAGCTACCTGATTCCCGACTCGATTTGGTGAGCCTGGGATCAAAGAAGAAGTTGGAGGACATTTTCATGAAGTTGAATTGTTGATCACCATTTCTTGGTTGATGCCTTGAATTGTATTAATTCAGGCTGTAAGCGGAAGCTGTTTCCCAGGAGTGTCCAATGCATAGGACACTATTAGGACAGCCCACTCCTGCGATCCAAGGTAGGAGATGGGGTCCTCCCACTTCCCCTACAGATTGGAGAGTCCAAGGAAAAAGACTCATTTGGGATTTCTTTTTCACCCCCTGTTTCCGCTCCTGGTGAAGATTAGGCCGGTTTGGTGGCCTCTCGATGTTGTGGTGACACAAGTGGGGGTTTGTGGAGTTCTTTTTGAGGCATGATTTTACAGAGGTGTTCGAATGAAAAATTCAAATTGTGTCCAATCAAATCTACTTACCCTAAATTTATGCTCTTGCCGTTTGTTGTTTTAGGCTCTTGTAGGTTTTGTGCCGCCTTCCGCATTTTGGAGTCGGTTGAGACTATTGTTATGGCGTTGCGGGTAGGGGTGGGGGTAGGCAAGGATTGATGAATAACGTCCTCAGTACGAGATTCCACCCCCTCTTGGGAAATAGTTGGGCTATTTGTTTTGTTTTTCCACATTTTTCCTGATGTTAGGAGAGGGACCAACGGTTTGTCCGCTAGGATTCTCACTGCAGTTTGTTCTATGACTGGTTCCATGACTGATGAAGTTGATGGCAGTGTGGGGAGGAGAGGGAGGAGTGGATGTTGTAGGCCCAGAATTTTCCCACTGAAAGAGAATATAGATGACGCTGGGTCCTCTAGAAATTGGAATTTTGATGAGATTTTTGGTTTATGCAAGCGGGGTCGATGGCTGCAGAGTTTTGTGCTAGATTACTGGGAACATCAACTTCGTCTGCTGCTTCAGTGGCCGTCACCAGAGTTACTGTACTTGATTTTGAATTTCCATTTTGTTTGGCTTTACGCACTGTAACAGCAGGCTGCCCCCTTTTCCTGCCCAACCTCATGGTTGTCTTTATTCTCTGTGGGGGGCCCTGCTTTCTCGCTCCTTTCCCTTTGCATTGTATTTGTCAAAAGCCCTCTGGAGAAAGGCCGAGGACCCAGCGCTCTCTGCCGCCCAGCTGTCCCGGCTACAGGAGCTTCGCTTTCAGTCTGGATATCACCGAGCACCGCCGAGCCGCGGGGAAGAGGATCCGGCAAGGAGGACACCACTGCCGGGGAACTTCTAGCGCAAGGTGGTGCACAGGAAGGGTTCAGAGCACCGGACAAACAACTTTATTACTACTCTGTGCAGGCACAGCAAGCACATTATTGTATACACACTCATGCTCATATCCCTCACATTGCAGTTGAATATGAAAGTTCTAGTATGCGTACATACTAGAGCCACAACAAAATACCCCTAAAGCAGAAATTAACCCTTTATACTGCACATCCCTGGCATGGTATATGCTGACAAAACAGGTGCACAAAGTGCCCACATGTGCACCAGCGCTGCCTCTACAGCACCACCCACGTATAACGGTAACGCAAGAAAAAAATATGCTAAATCTGCTGGACACTTTGGGCCTATATACTATGAGAAATATATTCCCCGGAAGTCAGTTTATATCACAAAATGATACCACACTAGTAACACACTGCGCACCCTTAAAGATATTTGCATATCTTAGACTTAGTGAAAGATTTCGGGCCCACGTTCCCCAGTGAGCCACCGATACACTCTGCACTCCAAATACTTTTAACGGCACCCACACGTCAAAGACTAGTGACAAACCTCTATAGTTCAGTTCAGTTCAGTTAAAAGAACTTTATTCAGTTAAAAACAAATAACCATAAAAGTAACAGACATAAAAACAGATTACAATGATTACAGCTCATAATGTGAGTTCAGTGAGGGAGATCAGTAGACAGTTATTCAGTAAGAAAAAATTTAAACCATTTCAGTTACCATTTGTTTCCGTAGTTTAAAAACACTTTTTAAAAAATTTAAAACCACAGTTACAGTTAAAACCGTATCCATTCTCTGGACTTCTAAAAAAGCTGGGCGGCATCTGGTTAAATTCATTTCTTTTAAAAAAGGGACGATAATTTTTCTACGAGAGGCACTATAAAGTCTGCAGAAGAAAAGGATATGAATATCCGATTGATGTGACATGCCATCACACTAGCAAGTGGGCAATATACGTATCCATGAGTTCATACTAGGAAAAGACACCAATCTAAAAAATATACAAAATCTAAAACGAGTTAAAAGAAAGCGATCATAGTTTGTCATGGGCAGGGTTAGGTATGGCTGTACAGACTTAGTCTCACATAGAGTAAGGAGGTGGGAATGTACTGAATGTTTCAGAGTTTCAGCTCTCCTCCTCTTATCCTCAAGATGGTCCAGGCAGAGGGTTTTCAGTGTACTCCTTGAGATGCTATCCATTGAAGATGGATCCGAGTAATAAGAATAGCACCCCATCTCAGTCAGGAAACTCTTTACGTATCCCAGCCATTCTGCTCTGTCCACGTGATCCAGGCTGAGGGTATCCTGTAATAGAGCCCGATTCATAACGCATTCATTTGTGGTCCATACCCTGTGCCACAAAAGGATAGGTTGAATTTTAATAATGTCTGTTATGTAGGGTTGAGCAAGTTCAGCGTGACAGTTAAGTGTCGCAACACACTGTGGAACTGCAAGGACCTCCCTCATAAATTTGTTTTCCACCACCTGGATTGGATCAACATTTGCGTACCCCCACAAGCCTGAGCCATACATAGCCACAGATAAGCAGGTTGCTTTATATATAGTTAACATTTCTTTTATCGGCTTCCTGCCCAGTTTTCTAACAAAATTCTTTAGAGCCATGATCGTTTTCATAAATAAAAGAGTTCTGGCCTTAATTGCGCTTGTCCAAGAACCTGACTCATGGAATAAAATGCCCAAATAGGAAAAGGTTGGGGTGTTATCTAATGGAACATTATTTAAAAACATCCGTTTCATCGGTTTACCTGATTTTGGACCACAGTTCATTGTGAAAGTTTTACTACAATTTACTAGTAGGTCTAGATTCAGCATAAAGTTCTCAAAACATACTACTAGTTTTTGCAGAGTCTGAGGGGTACGTGCCATAAGCACGGCATCATCCGCATACATGAGCGCAGGGATTGCCCTCCTCCCCACCCTGGGCATATCTCTGCACTCATGCAGCAGGTGATGCTCAAGTCCATTAATATAGAGGAGGAAAAGAAAAGGTGCTAATACACAACCTTGACGCACTCCACGGCCCACACTGAATTGTCTGGAGCATTCGCCCCCCCTACCGTAGCGAACAGAAGCTGTGGCTCCACTATAAAGTTCCCTCAGGAAACAGATGATGGTGTTGTCCACTCCCAAACTTTTCATTATTGACCACAATTTAGTGTGTGACACGCAGTTGAACGCTGATGAAAGGTCCACAAAGGTAAAATACAAGCGTTCCGACTTTATCCTTATATATTTGTGTTGCAATAACATTAAATTTAGGCCTTGCTCGATTGTGCCAATCCCTTTTTGGAAACCAAATTGCAAGTCGCTCATGACTTCATTTCCTCCGCCCAGCTTTGGAGTCTTGCCAAGACTATTCGTCCCAGGATTTTTATTGAAGAATCGAGAAGGGAGATTGGCCTGTAGCAGGCACAGCTGTTTCTATCCCCCTTCTTATAAATTGGGACGATGACAGAGATAAACCAGGAATCTTTCAAGCCCCTCAATAAAGCCGCATTAAAAAGTTGTACCAACATTGGGCCCCAGATTTCAGTGTTTACTTTAAATAGGTCCGCAGGGATCCCGTCAGGCCCAGCTGCCTTGCCTCCTTTGGTAGCTCTCAGGGCAAGCAATACCTCATCAAGTGTTACAACCAAATTAGGACCTGGTTGTAAGTCCAAGCTAATATGAGGATCTCCGCTACGAATATCATCCTGTGCCTTGTAAAGATTGGAAAAATGATCCACCCAATTATCCTCGTTTATTGCGATCTCAATACGCGCCGTATGGGTTTCGTAAGGGAAAGGGGTGTTAATTACTTTCCAAAATGCGGCGGGATTTTTAGTTTTTGAAGCCTCGCAGAGTGAATCTATTGCCTCCTTATTTAGCACAGTTTTCCTTACTTTGAGGGCCTGGTTATATGCGGACCTACATGTTCTTATTTCACCTGTGTCCCTGGGGCTTCTGTGTACTGCATGTTTTAAATTTTTCAGCGCCCTGGTACATGCGTTATCGAACCAACTCTTGGCCTTAAGTTACTTCTTATGTTTGTAGCTATTATACCAACGTGCTCAATTATTTGATCATTACTAGAATTATCTCCCAAACAGGTCATAAAGCTAGTAGAGCACGCCTCCCAGAGTTCCTTGAAGAATGTTGCGGGGATTACTTTGCTCCAATTGAGTGTGCACCCATTTTGTCTCCCGAGAACCACATCAACCGCTGCCTCAACAAGAGGCGCGGCCGTAGATGGGTCTGGGAACAAATCTGCTACCTTGAGGCATTGGGGAAGATGGTCACTTATGGGCAATTGGATATTTGAAACCCGTACCACTCTATGATTAAGATTACTGGAGGAGATAATAAAGTCAATGGTTGACACCAAACCTCTACCAACAAAGGTCGGGGCGAAGGGTGTGGGTTTTAGCGCTGTTTCATTAGCAAACCCCAAGTCAAACATGAATAGTAATTCATTCAACAAGTCCCCCATCAAAGTGTAATCAAAGTGAGTCAGATACGTATCTCTCTCTGTCATTAGGCCACATAGGCCCTGGCTCTCTTTGGTACAGAGTGAGCAATTAAAATCCCCCCCCCATAAAATTACTAGTTCTCTGTCATTTTTATCTACCTCTAACTGGACTTCCTCCTTGAGCTGCTTCATCGCAACCACAATTTCTTCCCTCAGGATATTATTGTAGAAATTAATAATAATCACCTTAGCTCCTTTAAAATCTCTTAGAATTATGAGCTGAAAGTAATTAGAATATAAATGACAATGAACCTGTTTAATTTTAAGTTGATTTGAAACAAACGTAGTCAAACCACCTTTTGCCCTTCCAAAATGGCCTCCAACTGCTGGGGTAAAGAAGGTTCTATAACCATTTACATGGATTGGATCCTGAGTCCATGTTTCTTGCAGGGCCACTATATCCTGGCCGCTTATTACAGACTCCCAGGCTGGGTTAGTAATTTTTTGCCTCAACCCTGCTACGTTCCAGAAAAGCAGTGCACAAAGGTCACTCTTCACCTGTATCGGGCCATTTCCTGTCTTTTCCCTGCTCCCATTGTTATCACCTGCGATAGATTGCATCTGCTCCAGAATATCACTGTCACAAGGTGTCAACCTATCGAGAGTGAAGGTCTTATTTAATGTGGGAGATTCTTGAGATGACTCAATGGGGGCCTCAGTGCTATTAGAGAGAACTCCACCCCTAGTAGGAACTTGAAAAACTGGGGGAGAGGGGTTTTTCCCAGCCACAGTTTCTCTGGGAATTTGGGCTTGCTGTCAATCTACCCCATCCAGACCGGAGAAGATCTGGAAGCGGTTTTGGATTGGTAGGTTATACATATGTGGAAGCAATCCTCTATTGTTCCATGGTCCTCTATAATGCAGCACAGCGAAAACAATATCGAGAGCATGAACAAGTTCTACAGCGTTGGGAAGATACACTGTTAACTGCGATCTCCACTGAGGACCGGGGTTATAGTTGCGCCCTCACACAAATGCTCACATCCAATTGCAACTTGCGAATTATACATTTTAAATTCCTACAACAAGTATATTATACACCGACTCAACTCTATAAATATGGCCTTCTGGACAATGATTCATGTACAAGATGCAATGCACCAGGAGCTGACTTCTTGCATATGGCCTGGACATGCCCACAGCTTCACACTTACTGGCAATCTGTTACTAACACTCTCACAACAATGCTAGTAGAACACATTCCTAATCTACCAGAGGTGTGTTTATTGGGGATCTATAAAATTAGACAAGTCTGCAGATGCAAATTACTAACGGTGGCACTAATTCTAGCTAAGAGAAGAATAGCTATGAAATGGGGGAGCAAACAAGCACCTAAGAGTGAGCATTGGATCACAGACATGACTTACTATAAGGAAAGCATAGAAACATATGCGGAAGAAATCCCAGAGGCCTCCCGACCAAAAGATTTCTGGGAACTTCTAATGGCTATGCAAACTGATGACTAAAATACTATATGGGTCTCTCACTGGACAATAAACTGATGATACAGTACTCTATTGATTGTAAATGTAAATCCAAATACTAAATTGTAAGCTTATAATTGTGCTGTGTCTACTATGGCTGCGAATGTTATGATTATGTGGAAAAATTGCAACTTGTGACCTACCTATATGCTGTGGACCTGTAATATACTGTATGTTAGCAATGGTATATGTAACATGAAAATTGTATATTATACTTGACCGGTTTAAATAAAAAAAAAATGTTTTTAATGACAGCGGGCAATACAGTTGTGTACCCTCCAGTGCAGGAAATCTAATAGGCCTCTAAACCCCCTGCCCTATTATATACTAGGCAAACACAAGGAGATGATGGATGGTGTGCTGAAACCTTTCAGGCGCTTACCCCCAGTCACTGATCTGGGTTTAATATATCATTGTTCTTTAGCTCACTTCGCCACCCCAGTTCAGAACCCGCCATTTGCAAATCAGTCTTTCCCCTGTTCCACATGGGAACAGTCCAGCCCGAGCTGCCAAGTCAGGTCTTCCCTGGACCGGAAACAAGCATCCTAGGACTGGTCTCGGGATTTTACCCTTTATCTGCTAGGCTAGCTTGAATCCAGTAGCAAAGTGAGAAAGGAACCCACGTCTGGGAGTACCCTGCCAACTTAGGACATACAAAGCAAACACAAGGAGATGATGGACGGTGTGCTGAATCTTTAAAGACACTGACCCCCAGTCAAAGATCTGTGTTTAATCCATCATTGTTCTTTAGCTCACTTTGCCATGCCAGTTCAGACCCTGCCATAAGTAAATGGGAACAGTCCAGCCCAAGCTGCCATATGCAAATCAGTCTTGAACCTGTTCCACATGGGAACAGTCCAACCCAAACTGCCAAGCCAGGTCTTTCCTGGACTGGAAACAAGCATCCTCGGACCGGTTTCAGGGTTTCACCCCTCATCAGCCAGGCTAGCTTGAGCCCAGTGGCAAAGTGAGCTGAGCAAGGAACCCAAGTCTGGGCATACCCTGCCAACTTAGGGTGTGCAAAGCAAACACAAGGAGATCATGGAGGGAGAACTGAAACTTTTCAGGGCCTCACCCCCAGTCACAGATCTGAGTTTAATACATCATCGTTCTTTAGCTCACTTCTACTGGGGTGGCGAAGTGAACTAAAGAACGAAGATGGATTCAGCCCAGATCTTTGACTGGAGTTGAGTGTCTGAACAGTTTCAGCGCTCCGTCCATCATCTATCTGTGTTGAATCCCTCTTGCCTTACTATGAACTAGGGACTTACAGGGGTCTGTCATTGCCAATTGTAATTATATCCAATTACCATGCACCGTTTTCATCAGAGCACTGGCCCTGGGCCTGGTTAGCATACCCCACGGCACTGTAAAAGTCAGCTTCCAGTATCAATCAAAAAATAGGTGGGAACAGGGCAAAAAGTATGAATTCCTCAAACCATAAAATAATAGTTTTCACAGCCAGGGTGGGTAGAAAATCTTGATTTTATTAAAGATACAGAGTTATGTATCACGCTTATGATTTTTAACTTTGTTTCAGGAAAAGTTTAACATTGGCATTGGTGTGCGGATGGTGGCGGAATTTAATTACACAAAATCTTTTAGGAGCGTTCACAGAATGGTTTGCCATTTTGTGATGTAGGACGTTTGTACATTTGCAGCAAGGAAGATGGCTGCATATTCGGAGTTTTTATATATGTTTGGAGTGTTTTAAGGTTCTGGTTCCGATTCAACGTTCTCTCTTTGTTGCTACTGCATGAGAGCAATCAAGAAGATATATGCATAATATTAACCTCCGTGTCTTTAATAAATTCCTTATTTTCTACCCACCCCAGCTGTGGAAAATCTTAATTTCAAAATATCACTGCCATCTGAATAGTATTGCTGGTGAAGTTTTGACAACGTCTATTCTAGTCTTTGTACTGGTGGTGTATGCAGTTATTAGATTTAGCAGACTGGCATTTTACTGCAGTTGATAGAGAATGCATATTAGTTTTTTTTCTTCAAACTGTTTCATTAATATTTAAAACCATGATAAACAGGAAACATAGTGACACCTTCACCGGAGAATGCAGCTTGGAGAGGCGTGGTAAAAGCAGCTAGGGAAGTGTGCACGTGCATGCCAGTGGTTTGGCTTGCCAAAAGGTCCAAATGATGCAATGGGCCCCAGAAATTACACACACTGCGTTATTGTTGCCCTGCCACAAGTTTTGTTATTTCATCACTACCTCTGTATTCTTTAACAATATTGTTTTTAGTACTATTGAAATCCTCTGGGATTATATTTCGGATGAATATACATAATAGTGCCTACACTTAAAAGATGTGAAGGAGATAGAGGAAGAAAAACAGAAAGTAAGAAAAAATAGCAATTACGCCAATTTTCAGCTTTTTGCATGTGTATTTAATTGTATTCTGTTAACAATTTTTGGCAGATTTCAGCCTAGATGTTGGTTTTAAGTATGCAGTTCAAAAAGGTTGAGTGAGAGATAGGTATTTGTCTAGAGTATCATGCAAGGACTCTAAGTTCCTGGAGAAAGGCATGAAACTGCACCATGTCTAGAATGACTCAGATGAAGGGTATGGTCTGGGAAGGAGTCAGGTGTTGCTTTGGCATGTTGATAATGAACCCCAAAGATGTCAGGAGGTTTGCTGCGGTCTGGAAGTTAGTCACAACTGCAAAGGATGAGTCCGCACTTCAAAAGCCAGATGTGGAGGTAGTGGAAGACATGGATCTCTGACTTCCTGAAGATGCACAACAACCACCACCATCATCATTTCTGTGAACACATGAAGGGGAAATGGTGAGGCTAATGGGGAGCACAGCAAACTAGAAAAACTCCTGCTCCACCATGAACCGCAGAAAGGGCCTGCAGGACAGTGATATGAAAATAAGCATCCTACAGGTTCAATGCTACCATCTAGTGTCTAGTGCAGAGGAGACCTGGAGGGCAGACGAGACCTGGGCCTGGGTGAGTATCTTGAATTTGACCTCCCGCAGGAGGGCATCGAGAAGGCGAAGGTTTAAAATAGGATGAAGGACTCCATCCTTCTTTGGTGCCAGAAAGTAGCAGGAATAACAACACAGCCTACTTCAGATGCTGGCACCCTCTCTATGTCCCCTTTTGCTCAGAGGCCTGCACTTCCTGCTGCAAAGGGACAGATGGTCCTCCATCAACCATGTGGTGATGATGAAAAATGCGTTGAGGCGGCAATGGGCGATAAAACATAAATCCACTAACCAATAAGAACGACAGAAGTCAGAAGTCACCCCCCATCCTGTTAGAAAGAGCCGGATCCTGCCTCCAACAGGGTGGCACGACACACTAAAAAGGTTTTAGGATTGTAGCAGCTATGGGGCAGACAAGTGGGCTGCATGCACACCACTGTTGTTCAAGTGGCCTGTGGGTATTTTAGTCACAGCCAGAAAATATTTGAATAGAATGCTTGACTGGTTACCTTTGCTGGCGGTATTGAAAGCTCCTAATGTAGTCATGGAAGGGATGAAATTGGTGTGGCTGAAACGTAGGAGCAGACAGGCTCAATGACCGCACCATTGCCATACTATCTTTAAAGCATTCAAGAGCTGTGTCCGCTTTTTCCCCATTAAGATGACACCCATCAAAGTGTAGTACGGCGTAAGGCCTGCTTTGCGTGCATGTTATGTTAGCATAGCTTATTTGAAGTGCAAAAGCCATTTACCTTTTGCTGTTTTAGTATGTTAGCCTTCACGAAGGTCTACACAGAAAAGGTTATGTTTTCGACATCTCTAGACTTACATCGTGCCCTTAGTCTGCACAGTGAGTGCTGAAGCCGTCAAAGTTATCAAAACATGTTAGCTGTTTTTCAACATGTTCGATTAACGCTTTCTAGACACAACAATTTGGCAGCTGAGAGCCAACTAAGATTCTGGCGCCCTTATTATCACACACTTGCCATGATTTCACACACTTGGAAGATTTTCTGTTTCCAGGGATGCAAATAGCTTTGGCTGATCCAAATGTGATTTACTCTTACTGAGCGGAAAGGTAATGGGGTCCCGGTAACAAGCCTAAGAGACCTTCTTTAGTTTATAATACAATACATAGTTCCTATATAGGGAGGGTGTTAAAACTAGGCGCTATAAGACCTGTTTTCACCATCATTGTAATATAATTTCTCCTTTTGTATTTTATGGAATTGTAACCATGCTGACCATATTATTTTTAATCATATGTCTGCTTATGTTGGCTAAGATACTGCATTTGAGAACACAAATATTTTAACCTTACCGTGTCTCTTCATTACTCCTGTTGTGAACTGGAGAGTATAACGAAAGAGTGTTCTCCCTTCCCACTACTCCTGATTTTGTCCTGATTCGCATGTTCTAGGTTGTCTAATCATTGGTTACTTTGCTATAGGACGAAGAGCTAATGTGACACAGATGCTAGCTGGTTGGGGTTTTTCTAGGTCCTGAGGTGAGTTTCTGGTACACCACAATTCACTGATGTCCTAGATCTCTGTGCACAGTTCTATGTGTGAGCAGGATCCTTGCAACAAAAGGGCATGCTTTTTCACACAATAAATCATTGTACAGGACCTCGTTGTCAAAGCAGTCTCCAGCCCATTCCCAGGTTCTATGGGCGAACTGCCATAGAGTTTCCTGGAGTGGTCCAGATGTAAGGGATACAGGATACTGAAGACGCTGAAGGATGCAGATCTTGTGAGGGGGCCTCTCTGGGGCCACCTTTAAGTTCACGAGTATGGTGGGGCAACTTTGGACACAGTGGTTGATGTCCCTCAATGTCCGGGTAAAGTCCAACCAAAAACCAGTTGCCACTGGCTTACTGGTCTCCGGTTACAGTAAAATCAGCTGTTCCCTTTCACTGGCAATAACTTTCTTGCTGGGCGACCAAACTACACTCCAACTGTCCCAGGTCCAGCAGACTCAGGTACAACTTTTGATGGTCTGACCCTCCTAGGCTGCACTTCAGCAGTCAAGCTTTCTTGGCTACCAAGGCAGGCTTCATCAGCTTTTGAGGCCCTGTAGCTATAACAGGAAGTCAGTCAACTTGGAGTCACTTCTGTCAGAGGCACGAGTATGACTTTTCCTCGAGCATGGCACCACAGGCATTGTTCTCTATTTGCTAGATCAAGTAGCAGCAGGTACATTCCCGTTTTTGGTGCAGCCTCTCTATGTTGGATCCAGGGAACAGCAGGGCAGTCCTTCTTTGATACCCTCTTCAGCCCACGTGATCTAAAGTCTGGGTGTCAGGTGTTCTCTTTCAATGCCCAGCTTGATCTCTCAGGGAATGTAGCGACTACTTGCCAAAGGGCTACCAGGTTCCCTTCCACCTACTGATGACTTCCTGTAAAATGTGGCATCTAGCTAGCCCAGAATGCTTTAATCTGCCAATTCCCAGCATGGCAGAAGCGTTTATTTTGTGTGCGGAGCTCCCTAGCCCATCTCAGAGGTGTGGCTACCTGCGGGCAGGTTCTTGCTCTGTCCCCGATGCCAATCCATCTGCAAGAACAAAAGAGCAGACCCTCTTGTGTGCATTCACCATTTACCTTTGAAAGGCAGCATTACTTTAAATGACAAAGTTGTTACCAGTCGACAACGGCTCTGCCAGCCAGCAATAGTGGGTAGGGAGTCACAATTTGATTTTTCCCATTTCTGGTGGAACAATAAGTGCTGAAGTTCACAAGAGACATTTTAACTTACAGGCCCTGAGTAACCCTGGTACCATATACTAGGGACTTATTAGCAAGTTAATTTATGCCAACTGAGGGTCAACCAATCAGACATATACCTTTCAAGGGTCAGAACAATCACACTGAGGTCTGGTTAACAGACCTAAGTTCACCTTAAAAGTCAAAGAGCAGCAGCATCAGTCCTAAACATGGTGTTGATAATGACCCCTTCCAGATGAAAGCGAATAAGCACCTAACCTACACCCTATTCGTTTTCATCATCTGTAATACCCAGTCAGGGCAAGAAAAGATCTGACCTGGGCCTGAGTTTTAGGAGCCTCCCAAGCCAGGATGATCTGGATCTTGGGCTGAAGAGGAGGTTTAATGGCTTCCACACTCTTGGTGGCCCAAGAACACAATTGAGCCTTGCCCTATTTGGCACGTATTTGCCTTAAAGTCAGGCCTACCTGCTGCAAGGTCTGAAGCACTTCCATGTGGAACTGAATACAGCAATATCATTAAGATAACCTGCACTAAAAGCTCCCAGGCCTGGAAGAACTCTGTACACCAACCCCTGGAAGGTGGTAGGTACATTCTTCCTTTTTTAATTTGATAATTCATTCAATCCATAATATACATATACAATTGCATTTTGCCATGCATAAAATAATAACTTCAAGTATACTTGATAGTACGAAAGAAAGAAAGAAAGAAAGAAAGATGGAGATACATTGTTTCATCATCATCAACAGTTGAAAACATGATCAACAGCCTATCTCATATGTTGTATCATTGGATCTCATATTAATCTACCCAGATTTTGCCTTTTAGATGACTTCAAACAATAAAGGCTATATTCAAGGTTAAAGATCTTGTAAAATTTAGCCCTCCACATCTCAAACGATGGAGCCTCCTTCTGTAGCCAACACGAGGCAATACATAGCCGTGCAACCGCTGAGGCAATACATATAATAAATCTAAACTTGTATACAGGTTGATCAGTTGTAACATTTCTCCAAACCCCCAATAACATCATTTCTTTTGTTATATGGATTGTGATCCCTACAATTTCTGACAAAAATAGATCTATTTGTTGTTTTAGTTGTAAAAGCTCTATACACTCAAAAAACACATGCACAATATCAGCTCTATTGATACTGCATCTAAAACATTTTCCATCATTATTAGCACCCCATTTCATCATCTTCTCAGGTGTGTGATATAGATCAAATATAGTTTTAAAATGCTGTGTTTTCAGATTTGCTGACAACAATATCTTCCCAGCAGTATCTATAGAATTATGCACAAGCACGCCAGCTTGCCCTAAGCGTTCACCCTATTTGTAAACTTGAAGATCTAGGTCATCTGGTTGTGTCTCAATTAATATAGAATATAGTACCCCTACCTTCACTTTCTTTCTAATTGCCTCAATTATCGATGTGGGGACAATACCCTCATGTAGTTAATGTTTAACTAAGAAATCCCGAATTTGTAGAAATTTAACAAATTTGTGTTGTTGCAATCCGTAGCTATTAGCTAACTTTGCAAATGAGGATAGCACTCCCTCCTCAAATAGATCTCCTAGCTGTCTAATCCCCTTATGTCTCCATCTCAGCATTTTATAATCCCCAAAAATTGCTGGAAACTTAACAGTTGAATTAAGCGGTGTATAATCATTAATCTGTGGGATACCCAATGTTTTACATACCACTTTCCATGTCCTGTATGCGTTAATCATTATCTTAAACTGCGTTCTTTTATAATAGCTTGGCCACAAGATTTTAGTAATACATTTCTGGCTTCTTCCCCTATTAGTAGCTGATATATTTAGGGCGCTTCTGCAACCGGCACATCATCACCAGTCAACAAAATCCGCATATTTTGCAGCAAACATAATAATAATAAAAATAGAAATTAGGGACCGACCACACCCCCCTATCTAGTGGAAACATCATAAACTTAAATGCTCTTCTCGCTTTCCGTTGTCTCCATATGAATCTATTGCATATTGATTGTATCTTTTGTAGATTTTTTTTGTCGATTCCAGCGGTACGGCCCTGAAATAATATAGTATTTTTGGTAGGACAATCATTTTAAGGACATTACGTCTTCCCACCATTGTCAGATAAAGGCACTCTGGACAATCCAGCTGTTGTTTCACCCCTGTAACTATGCTGCTCCAATTAACCTCTATCAATTCTTGCAAAGACGTTCTAATTTTAATACCTAAATATCTAGCTTCATCTACCACACTTGTCGCTCCGGGACAGGCCTGTTTAGTTCATACAATCTGAGTTTTAGACAAATTTAATTTATATCTGGGAACCACACCAAATTCTTCTGCTAACCTTTCAATCTCAGCTAATGCCTGCGCTGGATCTGCCAAAGCTACAGCTATATCATCTGCATGTGCTAGGACACGTTCCTGAAATTGCCCGCAATTCATAGATCTGATATACTCGCTCTGTTATGACATAAGCACAAAAGGATTAATATATAACGCAAACAGTAGCGGAGAGCAAAGGCATTCCTGCCTTGTTCCCCATCTAATATATACTTGTTGCGATTCCCCACCCATAACACAAATCCTTGCATGTGGTGACTTATAAATACTTTGAATTGCCCTCATGTACGCTGGTCCAAACCCTATCTTACGCATAACACCCCATAAAAAGGCCCACAAGACGCGGTCAGACGCTTTTTCCGCGTCAAGAAAAATCAACCCAAACTGTCTATAATGTACATTAGCATAATCTATAAGAGTAATACCTCTATGCATATGATTCATTGTACTTGTAGAAGGTATAAACCTGTGCTGGGAGAAGGAAATGAAAGGCCTAATCACCCTCGCCAACCTACTAACTAAAATTTTGGCATATACCTTCCCATCAGCATTTAACAAGGATATTGGTCTATATGACCCATGTATATTTGGGGGCTTACCCTTTTTTTTTAACAAGACTATGTTCGCTTCATCCCAAGATGGAGGCGGATTCCCAGCCTGAGCTTAGGTACATTCTTCCAACCAAAGGGCACCACTCAAAATTGAAAGCAGCCTTTCCTCTCTCCTTAGTTCCTTGTTTGAGGGATATTTTTCTGAATCCTGAAGTTAAATCAAATGTACTTAGGTATTTGGCAGCCCCCAACTTATCTATGAGCTCATCAGCTCTGGGTATGGTGTGAGCGCTAGTACTAGTGACTGCATTCAGGCCTCTATAGTCCACACAGAAACTCACCTCAGGCTTCCCAAATTTGGATGCGGTTTACGTTCCAGTCCCAGTGAGCTTGCTCAAGGCTCAAGTACAGTTAGAGTGCTCAATCACCCCAAGCTCTAGCATCTTGGCAACCTGAGCCTTGAAGCTAACTTTGACCTGGTCTGGCATCCTATACATTTTACTCTTGACATGTAAGCTGTCACCTGTGTCCACATCATGAACACACCAAGTTGTCAGACCTGGGGTCAAGGAGAACAGACCTTCAAACAACAGTTCCAACAGGTTGTAAGTAACAGTACCTTTGCTGTTGGTCTGTCAAAGTGGAGTAGAGGACTATGCCAGCCACTGAGCCCTTCTTGGCATTACTTGACAGTAGGTCAGGAAGAGGTTCACTTTCCTCTTCTCCTCCATCTGTCACCATGAGCATGGGCCCATCTGCTCTATCATGGTGTGGATTCAACCTGTTAACATGTATGAACCTATGAGGATTCACTGGGGTACCTACATTTACCAGACAGTTAGATTTAGGTACTACCTCCATTGTTCCAGACTTTGGTAGGACCCAGTCCACTTGTTTTGGAAGGCCAGATAAGCTACAGGTTTCAAAACCCACACCAAATGTGCTGATTGTTATTCCACTAAGGAGGCCTTCTGGTCATACCAATGCTTGACAAGCTCCATGCTAGCCTCCAAATTTTTGCTTGCCCTCTTCATGGGCTCTGGCAACCTAGAGCGAAGATCTAGTACATATTCCCTATGTCTTGTATTGGTTATCAGATGGCCTTCTCCCATCTCTCTCTCGTACCAAACTCAGTGGACCTCTTTCAGTTCAGTTTCAGACCAAACAGTAATACACAGGGGCTCAACTCCACTATCTACATGTGGGCAAACAGTAGCATGGATGAATAAAATCCCATCTCCTTCTGAGTTTCTCACGAAAACTCATTATCATGTCTTTCATGGTCTTTTTTTTTTCAAAACCAATTTTATTATGGGTTCAAGCATGGTTCAACACAGCCCTCCACAGACAGGAGGAGACTGTCAACGACAGATAGAAAGAGATACATCATTAGCACAGCATCGAACCCAGCGTTATACAGTGAAGAACATCGAACTACCCCACCCACCCAACCCCAAAAAACCCAACCAGCCCCGCCCCCAGCTACCCACCCCTTATCCCACCCTAACCCAGTGCACGTGATCACAGTCCAGCAACATGAGATAACCTACAAAGGTGGAGCCGGCCAGCGGCCTAGAGTGCGGGATCCACATCCAGCTGTAATGCATCAACAATGTCCACGGGGGGGGTCAAGGAGCAGGCCCCGGTAATCCGCCCACCGTTTCCAGATTTTGTAATGTTTGCGGGGACATCCCCGGGCTTCAAAAACAGGCTGCTCCAGCCCCATGAGGAAATCCAGGCCCGCCCTCCAAGCCCCGAGTGGGGGGGCGCGCTCGCTCTTCCAGGCCTGCGCCAGGTCCCTCTTCGCCACCACCAGCCCCAGCAACAGCAAATGGCGTTTGTAAATATTGCCCCCAACATTCTCTAAAACATGAAGAAGGCCCAGCCTGGGGGTACGGGGCAGGTCCCAACCCAACACCTCTGACAGGCAGTCCCAAACCCCAGCCCAGAATCGAGTCAGTCTCTCACAGGACCATACTGTATGAAACAGGGTGCCCTCTTCAGAACCACACCTCAGGCATTCCGGAGACGCGATAAGGCCTGCCCGCCATAGGCGGTGTCTAGTATAATACGCCCGGTGGAGGTATTTGAACTGGATGAAGCGAAGGCGGACGGCTATAGCAGCACCTCGGGGAGATTCCAAGGCCTCACGCCAGTCGTCATCGTCCAATGGACCAACATCACCCTCCCAAGAGGCCCTCAGCGCTGCGAGTGAAGGGGAACAGTGAGTGACCAGAGAGCGATATATCTGCGAGACCTTCTTGTCACCTAGGTCCCCCATAAACAGTTTAGCCTCGATAGGGCTAAAATCAGGGAGCTGTTCCAGGCCCACCAGACTAGGAGTAAGTGCGTGGCGAAGTTGAAGGTAACGGAAAAACTGTGTCTTGGGCATGCTAAATTCGGAGCTAAGTTCCCGAAAGGACTTTAGGGTAGTGCCAGAGAGGACATGACCTAGGGACGAGATCCCAATCGCATCCCAGCCGTCAAATCCGGACAGAGACGCCAGCGCCGGTAACAGGCCATTCCGCCACAACGGGGTTTCAGCTGTAAGCCGACCCCACCAGCCCACCCGGTGCAGGGCCCGCCGCCAGACAGCGAAGACCACTTGGGTAACTTGCGGAAGCAGTCGCCTCCGCCTAGCCGAGTACAGCAGGGTGTGGAGGGAGGCGCCACTCATCAGTGAATGCTCAAGGGCATAAGCCGGATCACTACGGTCTCCATACCACCACTCGTTGAGCACAAGGAGATGGGAGGCTTGATAGTAAGATAAAATATCCGCGGCCGCCAGGCCGCCGCAGTAGGTAGAGAGGAAGCACGTGCGCAGCGCCACCCTGGCGGCACCGCCAGCCCACAGAAACCGGCCCAGCACAGAATCAACAGTACGGAACCACTGCGGGTCAATCTGGAAGGGATGATTCTGCAGTTGATACAGCAGACGGGGCAAAGCCACCATCTTGAAGATGGCCGACCGGCCGTAGATATTAAGTGGCATGCGCGTCCACGTCTTGACGTCCAGTTGGACCCGATCCCATACCGGCAGGATGTTCCGGTCCCATGCCACCGCTGGCGAGGCAGAGAGGAAGACACCCAGGTACTTCACACCCTCCACAGCCATCTGAAGGGATGCAGCCCAAGGGCAGTCCACTGTGGCACCCCCCAGCACCCACATGGTCGATTTGCGCGGGTTGAGGAAGAGCCCCGATGCCCGACCAAACTCCTGCATCAACTCCAGGACACGAGGACCCGTACGCTGCAGGTCAGTCATGAAAAATAGCACATCATCCGCATATAAAGCTATGCGGTCCGAGTGATCCGCACCCCAGACGAAGCCACGGTAGAGCTCATCGCGGCGCACCCTGGCGGCCAGCGGCTCCATGGCCAGCGCGAAGAGGTAAGGGGAGAGCGGACACCCCTGACGCGTGCCCCTGGACACCGGAAAACGAGCAGACGCTGTTCCCGAGATACGCACCGAGGCCGTGATCTCAGTGTAGAGCAGCCTGATATAGGAGAGGAATATCGGGCCGAGATTCAGCAGCGGCAACAGAGCAAAAAGAAAGGTCCAGCTGACCGAATCGAAGGCACTATCAATATCAGCCAGCAGGAGCGCCGCCGGGTCCTCCGAAGACTCAATCGCTTGTATCGCGGCCTGCGCCCGTCGTATGTTGTGTCTTGTTGCCCTGCGCGGCATAAAACCCGCCTGATCTGGGTAGACAAGGGCCGAAATGTGTGGAAGTAAGCGGTTCGCTAGCGCCTTCGCCAGGAGCTTGGCCTCGAAGTTGATGAGGGATATGGGGCGATAAGAGTCATGGCGATCGGGGGGCCTACCTGGCTTCAAAAACACCACTATTTCGGCATGACGCCAGTCCGGTGGAAGGCGGCCATGCTCTCGCGCCTGTTCCAGGGCCCGCAAGTAGTGCGGCCCGAGCTGCAGATGGAACTTCTTATAAAATTCGCTGGGAAAACCGCTTGGCCCCGGCGCCTTGCCTACATTTAACTGACCCAGTGCATCACCAAGTTCCTCAGCCGACAGGGGACGGTCCAGGGCCTCGCGCACCTCATCAGATACAGCAGATGGGGGAACAGATGCAATATAATCTGCGATAACGGCAGGGGAGAGAGTCTCCCGAGAGGCATACTGGTGCCCATAATAGCGCGCAAAGCTCGTTGCAAGAGTTGCCGGATCCGTAATCGCCACTCCTGCACCATCAACGAGGCCCGGCAGTGTAAGAGGCTGTAGGTTCTGTTGGCACAGCCTATGGAGCATGGTACAAGACTTGTCGCCCCACTGGTAGACCCGGCTACGGGTGGCTAACCATGCCTGACGAGCCTCGTCCAATAGGACTGAGGAATAAGACTGCTGCGCCTGCAGGAGTAGCCGCAGTGACATATCATCGGGTGCCTCACTGTGCCGAGCCTCGAGCTCCTCCACCCGCACTGCGGCCGCATCAATGCCTCCCAGCCGAGTCCGGCGAGCCGACGCACACCAAGCAATATCTATGCCCCGCAGGGTGGGTTTCATAGCCTCCCAGACTGTCACCGCATCCATCCCTCCGGTAAGGTTGTCCTGCCAATAATGGGCGATCGCGCTACGCAGATGCTGGGAATAATCAGGGCGCTGCAGATGCCACGCGGACATTCGCCATCGAAAGGGGGAGCGCGCTTTGCACAAGTCAATTTGTACCGCCACAGTGATCCGAGAGCCCGCGAGGCCGAATCGCTGCCCCCTTCACCCTGTCAAGGAAGGCCCTCGGGACAAACACACAGTCCAAACGCGAAAGGGAGCCATGGACAGCCGAGACAAAGGTGTACTCTCGCCGTTCCGCATGCAGATGTCTCCATACATCCACCCATCCCAGACCATCAACCATAGCCCCCAACCGTGTAGGGGAGGATACAAGCGCCACTCCAGGCCTCCTCTGTCGGTCCAAAGCCACATCCATCACATCATTCCAGTCTCCGCCAATCACAGCCATGGAGCGGGGGAACTCAGCCCATAAGGAAAACAAACGTTCAGCTAAGGCCCACTGCAAGGGGGGGGGGGCATACACACAGCCAAACACAACCGGCTCCACCCCGACCTTCCCCTGTACAAAGACAAAACGTCCCTGGGGGTCAAGCCACTGACGCTCATGTACATATGCCAGCCGTCTATGAATAAGAATGGCCACACCCCTGGAGCCCCTGGTAAAACCGGCATGGAACACCTGATGGAAGCCAAAGCGCTGCAAACTCAGGGCTTTTGTACCTAGCATGTGCGTTTCTTGAAGGAGGAGCACATCCGCCAAGTCCCTCTTAGCCCAGCGAAGCACCGCCCCCCGTTTAATCTTGTCCAATAGTCCTCGTACATTCCAGCTAAGAATACGCATGGAAGCGCCATTGGGCGCTAAGTGAGGAACATCAACCATGATCACAATGCTCCCAGCCCCACACTCCCCGACCCCCGGCCCATGCCCCAGACCCCACAGTTGCAAAATACACAGAGACCACGTGCACCCCCAGAACCAGAACCCCAGACCCCACAAACCCCGAATCCCCAAACCCTAACACCCCTCCTACCCCGACCCAACTCACCAGCAACCAAACACCCCGGTACCCCCCACCCCCACCCCCATACCTCAAGGAACAATGAAGTATCTGTCGCGGTATACGGTACTTCAGGCCCAAAACACAACGCCCAAAGCCAGCCATACCAATGGATCCCAACTAGTCCCCCCCCGAACTAATCAGACACACTCCCAGAACCACCCCCCAGTCCCAACAGGAGGAGGCGGCCCAAAGTACGTGCCCTGAACCCCAACAAACGTACAATAGAGTCATGAGCAAAGCACCACAAGAAAGTCACAGCCCACGAAGGCCCCGGCATTCGCCAAGAAGAAGTAATCAATACTGCACCAGCCATTGTATGTCCCACCGATCACAGCTCAGCCTCTGCCAGATATAGTCACATATAGAAGGCAACCAGCAGACAGTCCCCACGAAAGGCGATCAGGAGCCTCCATCAGATTGGTCCGCATCAGGCGGTGTGTCCCCCAAGAGGGGGTCCCGGGACAGGGACCTCCGCCGGGAGCGAGACTTGCGATGACGTTTCCCTTTGCCAGACGGGTTACTCCTGTCCTGAGACGAGCCACGCGATGAACCAGAGTGCAGCCCCGGTTGGACGTGAGGTCGGATTCTGACTGTTTCATCGGTCCAGTTGAAGACGGCCTCCGGTGTATCAAAGAAGAGGGTCTTGGAATTGAAGATCACCCGGAGGCGGGCCGGGTAGAGCAGCGAGTATTGGATTTTCAGGCCACGCAGCTTGGCCTTGGCATCTAGGAAGGAGTGCCTCTGTTGGTGGACCAGTTTGGTATAGTCCGGGAAGATCATTATTTTATGATTGTCATACAGCAGGGTGTCCTTCAAGCGCGCTTCCCGGAGAATGACGTCCCTGTCGTGGAAGTTGAGGAGCCTGGCGATGATCGGGCGGGGACGCTCCCCGGCTGGCGGCTTCTGTGTCAGGGCGCGGTGGGCACGCTCCACTATGAAGCATCGCGACAGGGAGTCCGGTGGTAGCCAGCTCTCCAGCCACCGGGACAGAAAAGCGTCCATAGGCCCCTTCTCGCAGTCCTCCGGAAAGCCAACGAAGCGCAGGTTGTTCCGCCTCGCCCGCCCCTCGGCATCCTCCACACGAAGTGCCAGGCCCCGTTGGATCTGTTCCATGTCGGCAATCTTCTTCTTAAGGGTACCAACATCTCCCTCCACCGCCGTGACCTTGGTCTCAGTTTTGCAACTGCATTGCGAAGATCTTGACGCAGCAGCATCACATCGGCCCCCACCGCGCCAATTTTCGCATCCAGCATGTCGCGGGACTGGGTGATGGCCGCCATCAACGCCGCGTTGTCTGGTCCAGCCGGATGACTCCCACCAGCCGCCCCGGCTCCTCCACCATGGCCAGTGAATTTGTCGATGGGTCCTGTCTTAGTGGCGGCCGAGCCCCTCGTCATGGCGGCCGCTCAGATGGTAGAGCAGTGACACGCACCTGTGTCGGGCCGCTTTCTCGCAATAGTCCACCAGCTAAGCCCTGGCCGAGGCGTCCCGGACACACCAGGCCACTCGAGAGTCCCTCACCACCGGCCCACAGATCGGGGACACCCCTGGCAACGTCGCCCCGCCAAGGTGTATGATGTCGTCTTCGCGCCCACCGGCACTGCGCAGATATGGGCCACTCTAGTGCAAACCACAAGTTCTCCAATCGCCGCCCCAGGTACCACAGGAGCCGGATAGGGCAATTACCTGGGCCATGCGCCGGTTTGACACCTCAGTTCCCGGGGGGCCCCCGCCGTGTCCACTCACCAGGGCTATGGATCCGGGCTGGTGACTCCGGGCGGGGATCACCAAACTAGAGGTCCCGGCTGCACCAAGGCCAGACAGGCCGCAGATCTTCCGACACCCCCTCCAGCCGCAGGCCCCTCCGCAAACACCGTGGGGAAAGGCAGGGGATCTCACTGTAGGTCGTCAGGAGCAGGCAGCCCCGGATCGTGGCCAGCCCAGGGTGCGAAGGATCAAGGCCCCGGCTGCGCCCGGGCCAACAGGCCGCCCCTGCCGCTCCGGTCCCTTCGCCACGTCCACACCACCTGTAGGTCCAGCCAAGCCCTGGGAGGATAATATCAGTGTGTATGTCCTCGGGCGGGGGTCGCCAAACTCGAGGCCCCGGCTCCGGCAAGGCCAGGCAGGCCGCAGCTCTTCCGAGGCCCCCCACCGGTCCAGGCCCCCACCGCCGGCAATGTGAGGATCAGTAGGACACTCCGCTGTGAGCCGCCGACGGCAGGCAGCCCCGGATCGCGGTCAGGGAGCGGCAGCGCCGGCTCCGGGTCAGGTCCCCCGTCGGGGATGTCAAAATCGAGGCCCCGGCTTGTCCGGAGGGCACCAGGCCGCCCGCTGCATCCACTCGTCCCACGGCCGCAGACGGTCTAGGCGCGTCGTCTCCAGCACCGGACGGTTCCCGGTGTCCTCCGCCAACACCACCTCGGATGCGGTGCACTTTTCGGGGGTTCAGGGCAGGATAATCCCAGGATAATCGGCGGGCCGGCGGGAGCTCTTAGGCAGCCACGTCCGCCATGCTCGCCCGCTAAGCCACCTTTCATGGTCTTTTTTAACCTTTCAACTAAACTATTAGCAGTGAATTTATACGTTATTATACGTCATTTACACTACAGTCATCACATATTGCTTTCAGATAGAGAGACATAAAGTTGGTTCCACTATCTTACATTACCTCAATAGGAAAACCCTGCATGTTGAAGATGTCAAGTAGGGTCCTTGTCACTGCAGATGCATTGACTGTTTAAAGTTGAATTGCTCCTGGAGACCTTGTCCACTATCACCAGGATTAACATATTACCAAATGCAGTCTGAGGGTCAAGGGAACCAACAAGATCTAACCCTACTCTCTCAAAAGGGAGTCCCCACCAACGTTATCAGGGGAGCCTAAGGGGCTTGCCCCCAGTCTGACCACTGGATTGACAGGTGACACAGGAGCGACAGAGCTCCTACACTTTATCTGACATCTGGGGCCAATAGAAATGATTGACCATCCTTTCCCAGATTTTAGTCTATCCCCCATGACTAGCTAGGGGGATGGCATGGCTGAGGTTAAGGATGAATTCTCTGTATTGTTGGGGGACCACAACTCACCTGATTGCCCCCTGGTTTGAGGTTGCTTGCCTCACTATACAGAACGCACTCAACCCATGATATCTCGCAGTTACCACTTTCATCACCATTTTCTTGCCTTTGAGCCAACTCCCTCAGGGAGAGTGAAGAAAGTCCTCTACCCCAGGCAAAGGTCCTCTCTAGAGGGACCATCTGCCCCCTTAAGTTCTGCAACACAGGCAGGTCTCTGAAGGGGACATACCCCTCTTCAGGCACTAGGCCCTTGCCCTCAGGGTTAAGTCTGTCTGGCTCTGAGGACTCCGGGAAGCCGAGTACCCAGACTTCCTGCCGTTTTCTGTTCCTAGCAACCTGGGTCATTCTTCCAGACTTCAGGTTCCCTTGACTTCTCTGTAACACTACTTGTGCTCGTGTTATAACACAAACCTACTCAGGGAGGCACCGAAATGCTGGATTAGCCATCCTTTCCACACCTACTACTAAATGCCTTTTGTGAATACCGAGTCGTAAAGTTAGGATTTTGTCTCAGTTTAGTAGTAATAAAGTTAGGAGTCCTAACTTTACTACTACTAAATGCCTTCTATGAATACCAAAAGTAGTAAGTTTAGGATTTTATCTCAGATTAATTCTGTGAATCGGCCCCTATGTAATAAACTCACTACCTCTACTAGGTTCGGTCAGAGTTGTTTGAAAAACCTCAGCTCAATCCTGGGTAACTGTGGCTCTGGACAGTCAGGCTTTATCAAAGGAACACACATAAAGTATTCAAAAGTACCAAAACAGTTGAATAAGAAAGAAACAAGACTCAGTAACAATCCGACAACAATTTATAAAAATATGTCTGTTTGCATCTTTAAATACACACCTCAATGACAAAAATCTACTGGAGGGTTCCAGAGATATGAATTTTTAAACAAACAATAAATCACTGTCTTTTTCGCTTAGTACAATAAATCCTTGTAATAGACCACGATAGTAGTAAAGTTTGCAAAACTTTGATAAGATTGTAAACTACTACTCCTGCCCTATTTGGGCAACCAACTCCAGCAGGGAGTGAGCCACAGAGACCAAAGAGTTCCATCTGGGGATTTACCTCGCAGTCAAAGCAGTCGCCAGTCTAGTTCCAGGCTTAATGGGTGAACAGTCATAAACTGCAATGGAATGGTCCTGATACAAGACATACAGGATGCTGCAGAATGCTGATCTGCTGACGGAGGTCTTCTTGCGGCCATTCCTTGGTTCACAAGTATGGTCTCCGACTTTGGCCACAGGGGTCGATAAACCTCAAAGTCTGAGAGAAGTTCAGCCAAAAACAAATGACACTGGTCTACTGGTCACCGGTTACAAGAAAAGAAAACAAGTTACTTACCTGTAACTTCAGTTATCCAGTATTGGTATCTTTCGTAGATTCACATGCCTGAATCATTCCCCGTCGCCGAGGCGGGAGTCCCACGGTACATAAATAAGCAGTGCCAAAAGTAAATTATAGTAGTAGGCCCTAAATACAGGCCTGAGGCCAAGATTGCAGTAGCCTATCTACCTCATTATGCTGAAAAGACCCAAGTCTTTGCCACAACCAATCAGCTCTCAGCACCCTCTAGAACGCTCTCTGCAGAGCCAATTCTCCTCAGATTTTCACCGCACGTCATGTGGAAGGGAGTCTCCCTGAGTGCCTACTCAGTTTTTCCTTCAGGATGTCAGACAGGAAGGCCTTGTTCAAGTCTTGCAGGACATGCGACAAAAAGAGAGTCCATGTTGATAATCAACCTAAGGACTGTATTTATTGCCTCTATCCTACTCATGGGGCACAGAATTGTAATATCTGCCGAACCTGGCCTCTGGTCAAATTCTGGGGCACATATTTCTTATGTTCCTCCATTTTATTAATAGATGATAGCAGGACTTCTTCAAACGCTTTTATTTGTTTGGGAATGTTTTGGTGAGGTACAAATTTGGACTTATTTCTAAGACCGGTCGTTTCATTATTAGTAGTTACTGGCTAGTTGAAAAAGAATGCCTTTAATCTTAATTTTCTGCAAATTTCCAAAGTCTCTACCTTCAACTTTGTGAAGTCCGTTTGTCTACAAAGGACAAATTTTAGGCCTAGATTTAGTAAAGATTCTTCCTCATCCGTTAGACTTTTCTGAGACAGATTAACAACCGTACTGGGCTTTATGATTTGTAAAAGCGGTTGCGTGTCCTCATCTCCCATGGCGCTTTGAATCTTGGTTTTGTTTGTTGGCCCCTTTCTAAAAAAGAAACCTGTTTCCTTGAATTATTCCCTCTCGAATCTGAATCAGATGATTCAGATGATGAGGTCTCTGAAAAAGTAGTGAAACGATTTCTTGGCCTACCTTGATAGTTAGAGGGGATCTGCACCATGTACCCCAGTAGCGCTATCTCAGGCAAAGGCTCCATCTGGATGTGAATCATTTTGCTTAGCAGTTTGTGGACATCCACCCAGGAAATCATGAATTCGTGGACAATTCCAGGCAAGATGTAAGAAGTCTGCTTGAGGGGCCTGGCATCGTTGGCAGGAGTGAGGTCTGGAGGGGTCTATCTTGTGTGTTCGAGTGGGAGTAACATAAATTCTACGCAGGAACTTAAAGTGTATCAGTTTATGTTTACTGTTCAGTGACACTGTTCTAGTAACCTTGCAGTAGGCTAGCCACTGTTCGTCAGTGATTGGGTTGCCCAAGTCTGACTCCCATGCAGAGCGTATCCTTGCGTCGTCTCCTGGCACCAGGTCAGCACAAGCCCTATACAGCTGGGATATAAGATGGGGCCCCTTGCTGCTGTCTATCACTAGTGTGAGGGGGGAAATGAAGAGGGTTCCAGCAGCCAACTGACTCTTGGAGTCACTTCTTCTATCAGAGACTCGGATGACTTTTACTCATGCAGGGTACAACAGGCACAATCCTTTCTTTGCTAGACCAAGGCTCAGCAAGTGAAGTCCAGTCTTTGGTGCAACCTCTCTCTGCTTGTTCCAGAGATCATCAGGGCAGTCCATGAAGATCTTTTTTCAGTCCGGGTGTAATCTGAGGTCTGGGTGTCACTTTTATGCCCAGATTTTGCCCTCAGGGGATGCGGCAACTACTAACCAATGGTCTACCATGGGCCTTTCCCGCCTGGTAACAATTTCCTGCAAAGTGTGGCCTCCAGATAGCCGTGAATACACTCTTCTGCCAACTCCCAATATGGCACAAGCCCTTTCTTAGTGCATTGAGCTACCCAGCCCATCCCAGAGGTGTGGCTTCCTGGGGGCCCCACACCCATGGAAAAATCTGTTTTGCAATGATTACCAACCTGTCTGCAAAAACCAAAGAGTAGCCCCTCTCATGTGTGTCTAGCATTTGCCCATCAAAAGCAGATTTACCTTTAAAGCAAGCATTTTGGGCTCACACCCGGTTTGGCCTTCTTGCCAGGGAGAGATCACACCTCTTCTAACGGTGGATCCTTTGTGTTCCTTCCTGAAAGTCATTCACACCTCCCCCCATAGGGCAGAAGGCTGTCTAGTGGCCAGCTACCTTAAACGGTCACTGGAAAACTTTGGGCAATAAAGTGGCTACTTACTAAAGTTGAGATTTGTGCAAGACTTGAGCATCAAGTTGAGTTTAATGCAAAGTTTCTTTTGATACTCCGAAGTATAATATTTAGGAGTCCCGTTCAGAAGTTAGTACTGCTGATTTGTTAGTGAGTATCACTGTACTCACCAATGGAGCTACTAGCCTTTCCACAGTAAAAACGACAATGCAGGGATTTTACTGTCAGGACTTGCAAAGTTAAGAACCACAGATTCGACTTTTTAGTATAATGCATCCTGCCTTTAGGGCTCAGTAGGCCTGCCTTAGGGGTGGATTATAAATATTAAAAAGGCAGATTTTGGGCTTTATTATTAATATGAATGGAGTTGAGTTAGCAGTTGAGAACTGCTCTGCCAGTCAGCACTGGTGGACTGGGAGTCACACTTTGCTTTGTCACACTCTTGGCAACATAAGTGCTGCAGTTAACAAGATACACTTTAAATTACAGGCCCTGGGTATCCCTGGTACCATATACCGGGCACTTAGAATTACATTAACTCATGCCAATTGTGGGTGATCCAATCAGACATATACCTTTTAAGGGTCAGCGCAATGGCACTGAGGTCCGTTTAGCAGGCCACAGTGCATGTTCAGAGCAGAAAAACCAGCAGCATCAGGCCAGAAACTTAGGGTGATCATGCTAAAAGAGAAATTTCCTTATACTCTTTCTTTACTTAACATTGTTTCTATTGTTTAGAAGAGGCATGTGAGTGGAACCCATTTAAGAAACTAAAAGTAGGCCACCTTTGGTGCTACGTTTAGCTTAGTTAGCGTAGAGTGAGGGGGTTTGAAAATATTTATATAAATAAGTTTTATGATAACATACTAATGTTACAAGATTTTTTACTGTTCACACTCCTAACGAGTAACATTGCCACTAATTTGCTTGTTTTCATAATAGTTACTATTCATCCTGTATGTACTAGAATAAGATTTTGAATTTAAATAAATCTTAAAAATATATTTCTGGCTTCAGAGTGTTCATGAGTCTGAATTTCCTTGATGAAAGAATGTTTTGTTTCCTTTGTCCCTATGATAGCCATGTAATAATCTCACAGGATTGATAGCTACCTTGTATGCATCACACTCAATTAATGCTCAGTGAGTTGCACAGCAGTTGTAGTCAATTGGGCTTTCTGTCTAAGGTGGGCACATTGACAAAGTCCTTGGTGCCAGAGGGTCTAGAAGGCCCACTACCAGGCTGTATTCTGGAAAGAAAACTAGAAAACATATATCATACCTGAATAATGTAATTCCTAGGAATACCCAGGACCTGTGCATTTTAGATGACTTAAACTGAGGGCTTGATGCAGTCGTGGCTGGCATGACTCGCACTTGGGGTGGGGGTCGTGGGAGATGGGAGTTACGCACTGGGGCTTATTAAGCAAAATATAATTATATTTAATCTTACGTTCGCCTCCAGTCCCGCATCGTGTCTTCTCTGTACGCCTAACACCTTACAGGAAGCATTCAGCCTCCCTCTCCTCCCCTGGGCCAATCGCAACGCTACAATGGCAGCGTTGTGATTGGCTCGAATGCAGACCCCACAGACGTCTATTGCCCTGGGGCCAACCAAAAAGTCAGTGCCCACAACAGTGGGCAAGCTGCTCCTTCCCTGCTGGAGAAGGCACGTCCACCCGCCCCCAACCAGGCATACCTTTCTGCTTTCTCGCAGTGTGAGAAGCAGAAACATAAAATGGTTTTAAAATACCAGTTTATGTTTCTGCTTCTCACACTGCCAGATATCTGGTGGGCGACGCTCCTCCACCCACGTGGAAGAGCTCCCCCTGGCTTTTGTCCAAACTGCTTTCGGACACCCCCACAGCATGTGTCAGCCATTAGACCAGCTAGCTCTACAGAGCCACTACCACCCCCTGTATCTTACAGGGGTGTATGTAGGTTCTGGCAACCACTGAACATGACAACCCTGATTCCTCAGGGATCGTGGAAAATAGTAGAGTAAGTTTCGCTCAGACTCTTGGGCTTGCTTTCTCTCCGAAAATACACAGGATATCGATTAGGACGTTTAAGTAAGTATTTATTGGTCTAGCGACAGCCTTGTGTAATACATATGTGCTGCGACAATCAGGACACAGAAGCAGACAAAAGAAAATGCTAGTACCAATACAGTAAATAGTAGATAGAGTTCTACCATAGTGCTAATAAGATGAACATAAGCCGTTCAGATAAAAACAGTAGCACTTGCATATTCCTAAAATGCGCACCCTAATTAATTTGCCTAAATGTACGTAGCCTGTATATGCATGTAGCTATATATATATATATATATATATGTGTATAGCCAAGAACTCCCTAGGAAAGAACCACCCCCCTCACCTGATGGTTGAGAATGAAGGACCCCGACTCTGCTCTAAGAATGACAACCCGCAAGGATACTTGGTGCTATTGGTGCTGTAGTGGTTGGTGGGTGTAGGTTGTGGGACAGTGCATGAGAAGTTGCAAGAGGTGTACTTTTTTGTGAAGTAGCATACTTGATGAAAACCCACTTTTAGAAACTTGCAATAGTGGGATTAACTGCAAAAAATGAGATAAAACAAATGTGTTGAATCTGCATTTTCTTTGCACGGTTTGTTTTGCGCTTTGCATACTGTGTTTTAAAATGAATTAAACAGATGTTGAACAAAACTTGCAATGAGTATAAAAATGAATGGGCCTATGCCTAACGTCCTTACTAGGCTTTTCAGATTATTATCAACATCATTATTGTTAGCGGTGCTTGAAGTAGTAATACTGTACCTGTGAATGTAATTCTCAATTTCACGCACTTCTGGTATATATTCCTCTGTATCTGGTACTAATCTGGGTTGAAATTTTCGATCCTGGAAATCATACACCATCACAACTAGCAGGCTTGTAGTATCATCTGACTGAAAACAGAAAAATAATGGTTCGGTTTTTTAGTTTGAACGAACACTTTAAATCAGGTGCCTGCCTCCTACATCAGAAATAAATCTAAATTGTCACTGAAACTGGAAAATGTGTTTACTTGTTAAATATGTTCAGTAGATTACATTATTTGCAGATTATAGTGAGAACAGATCGGCTTTTAGTACATTCAGATTTTATAAATTGCCATTACAGATCATTAAGTATAACATTGCGCAGTTATATGTAATAAAGTACCCTCTGCACTACCTTAAAATTACTAAAATGCACCGAGGAGTTCCATCACCACAAAGACGAACGAGGTCGAACACCGAGTTCCTTTATAAGACCATGACAACTCCCAACCACTGGCAATATCCTTAAAGGTATATCAGAGGATGTTGTATTACTTGCAATATATGACCATCCTATTACCATTCCCCTAAAAAGATTACATACTTTGTTTCTTGCTCCTTCACATGAAAAGCTTTGGCCGCTAGTCACTGGAATAAATCCAAAATACGTAGTCAGAAATTGGACCAATATGCCGTGAATAATTTGGGATGGGTCAACTAGACTATAATAGAAACTATAGAGACAAGTGTGTGTAGGTGAATTGCAGGATTTTATGTATTTATGCTACCATTACGGATCTCAAGACCAAAACAAGTAATGGATTTCAGATAAGTGCAAAATGAATGGGCTTTTTATACTTTATTTATTTATTTATTTTGAAAGTTTTATATAGCGCGAACAATATCTTTGCAGATATCAGAGCGCTTTACAAAGCAGTGATCCAAACAGGAGAGTGAATAACAGGCCATTAGGCAAAGCGTAGTTGTAGGTAATAAGTGGGGTGGGGTAGGTACATGAGGGAGCATAGTAAAACAGGTAACATATCAATAATGGTAATAGTACAAATAAATGGGAGCATAAACAGTCAGGTAAGTCACTAATACAAGTAATACAAATAATCAAAGGGATCGAACAGATAATACAGATACAATCGATGCAGAGTCTTTAAAAAATCCACAGTAATAGTTCAAGTATATTTAGCCACGAGGATAGCTTTTATTTCTTTCTTAAAAAGTGTAGTGGAGGAGATGCGCCTGGTTTCAGGAGGGAGTGAGTTCCAGATTCTGGGTGCCATTCCTGAGAAGGAGCGCAGCAGAAGATTGTTTGTGCTTCTAGTGTTTCTAGAGCCGCCAGAGATTGTCAGCTTCTGAGTGAGGTATCCGGGTGAGCTCAGGTGTATAGCCTTGTGTGTCATGCAGGCGATTTTCAGATGTATTCTGGCTTCAAAAGGCAGCCAGTTCAGGGATTTCAAGGCAGGGGAAATATGCGAGTGTTTTTTTGACCCAGTGATGAGTCTCGCTGCAGCGTTTAGAGAGGCTCTTAGGGGTGCAGTAGTAGTTAGGGGGAGACCGCAGAGGGCGATGCTGCCGTATTCTATTCGAGGGATGACTAGTGTTTGTACTGCATTTTGGAAGTCTTTGGCTGGGAGGAAGGGCTTGAGTTTCCTCAGGGTATTGATTTGGTAGTTCGCTCCCTTAGTTGCCTTGCTGATATGTTGCTGCATGTTGAGGTTGGTGTCGAGTGTTATGCCTAAAGATTTTGCTGAGTCCACGATGGTGGGTTGGACATTGAGTGCAGTTAGGTGCTTAAGCCAGATTTGAGAGGTAGAGATCTTCGCGGGAGGTGAGATCGAAAGGAACTCTGTTTTCAGAGCATTGAGTTTGAGATGATTATCGGCAAGCCAGGATTGGGTGCTTCTGATCGTTGAGTTCAGGAGCAAAATGTCTTTGGGGGATTGTAATTTGAGATATAGTTGGGTGTCATCGGCGTACATGTGAAAGTGTACATTGGATGCTTGTAGCAAGGTGGTGAGAGGTTCCATAACTAGGTTGAACAAAGTTGGGGATAGGGAGAATCCTTGGGGGACGCCTAACGATACAGGTATTGGCGAGGACATCAAGTTGTTGCTCTTGAATTTCTGCGACCTGTTGTGTAGAAAGGAAGTGAACCACTTGAGTACAGTCCCAGATAGACCCATTCTTGTGTTTAATAGTTCGAGTAAATTCTCATGTTTAACGGTGTCGAATGCTGAAGAGAGATCAAGAAGGATGAGGAGGCAGGTATCTTTTTGATCCAGGATTTGAATAGCGGAGGAGTGTCTAGAGGCCGATCTGCAGTTGAGGAGAGTGCATTTGATACGGGGTGTGTCGAGGGAGGTAGAGGGTTCTAAAGAGAGGGGGACTTTTCTAAGGTTATTAGGGATGGAGATTATGTTGTTTAGTGTGGGGGGTCTACGGGGATTTGAGTATATCGTGGGAATGGAGAGGTGGTTGTGTGGTTTAGGGGAGCTGGATCGTAGGAGCGGAGGAGGGTGAGAGTGTCGAGGTCCGAAAGAGGATTGCATGGGCGACGGGGGCGGTTGTTGCGATTGTGGACAGGGATCGCGGTCCAGTGTGGGGGGTTTAGAGTGGGAGAGTCATCCGGAAGGGTGGGGGACATGTTGGGAGGAGGGGTGGTGGAGAGTGAGGGCTGTCTGGGGTGTGTGAAGAGTAGTTCTTTGATGGTGTGAATGTCTTCTTTGAGCTGGAGGAGGGTGGCCATAATCTTGTCTAGCATGGGATAGGTGTTGATGTTGGGGATGGAAATCAGGGGTGAGTGACTGACCTGGGAATTGGCGTGTGGGTGGGGGGGTGAGTTGGTGTTCATGCAGGGTTCCGTGGCGTCGGTGTACGGGTTGGTGTTAGGGAGGAGAGAGGGTTTGGGAGGGATGGGTGTGAATGAAGTAGGGACGAGGTTGGTGGTGTAGGTGAGGGCATTGGTGGTAAGCGGAGAGAGCCGGGCGGAGGTTGAGTGTATGTTAGTGGTGATGGGGAGCAGGTACGGTAGTGGGGGCTGAGAGTGTGGGGGGGAAATGGGACTGGAGATGGTCCTGTTGTGGGGAGAGGGAGTTAGATTAATAGATGAGGTGTGCTCTACGTTATTAGTTAGAGGGTGGTAGTGGGGACTGAGAATGGGGGGGATAAAGGGTGGGATTTAACATTGTGCGTGTAGCTCTGGTGCTGACCTAGGTTAGACGGGTTGTGGGTGGGAGCTGTGGTGTCAGGGGTGAAAGGAATGGGAGTGGTATGAGTGAAGGTCCGCGGGTTGGTAGGGGGGGCGGCTGGTGTATGAGGGGGAGAGATCTGTGTCTGTGATTGAGGAGTGTGGGGTGGTTACAGCAGGTGGGTGATTGACTAGGGTGCTGGGGGTAAAGGCTAGGTGCGTGTCGTTCTGGTGCTGAACTACGTTAGAAGGGTTGTGGGTGGGGGCTGTGAAGTCAGGAGTGATAGTACTGGAGGTGATATGGGTGGCGGTCCGAGGATTGGAGAGGTGGTCTTTGAAAGTGGGGAACAGGTTGTCGAGTAGTTCCAGGTTCCTGTCTGTGGATTGAATTAGGACAATCCCGTTATTGTAGATATTAATGATGGTTCTACCTGGGAAGAGTTGGGATGGTGTGATGGAGAGTGTTAGGCCATGAGCGGATTTCCTGGTAGTGGAGACGGTGAGTAAGGTGAGGAACGCTTTTCTCCATTGAGCTCTGCGTGTGGTGTGGAAGATGATATCGGTGTTCAAGGATCCATTGACCGGTGAGAAGTAGGTGTCGGTAAAGGGAGTTTCAGGATGGGACTTCAGGAAGTTGTGTTTAAAGCGTTTAGCAGCTTTTTTGGTGAGTGCGGGTGGGTAGTTGATTTTATATGTGTGCTTGCCGATGGGATCCATGTTGGGATGGCGGTATAGCTGGGTGTGGGAGGGTGAACAGTAGAGATATACAAGAGCAAAAGACAAATGCAAACAATAAGTTACATGGGACAAGAGTGACACCAGTGAGTAATCAAAATATATGAGGTAGCAATCGGTGCATTACAGGAATAAAAAGTGAAATGGGTGCAGCTTACAAAAATTTACAAAAATATATGAGGTAACAATCGGTGCATTACAGGAGTAAAAAGTGAAATGGGTGCAGCTTACACAAATGTCCAGTAAACAAGTAGAAGTATAACACTGATGATATACTGGAACTAAATATAGATGCCAACAAAAAAGTTAAAGAGTCAAAAGTGACACCATTGAGCAGCCAGAAATATATGAGGTAGCAATCGGTGCAAAAAAGTGAAATGGGTGCAGGTTACAAAAAAATATACAAAATACAAGTAGAAGTATAATACTGCAATATAAGGCAGACACTCTATCACAAGAAAGTGTAGATACAGAGCTATGTAAAGTGCGCGGTAGTTGAGATTAGTCTAAAAAAAGGCCAGTTCTTAGGGTATGGTCAGATAGTGAAAGTGACTAGTCCATGATGGCCGCCAAAGAGAGAGACCAGTCTAAAATGGCAGCCAAATAGGGGAGGTAGAGACAGTAGTCCTCTGTTTGTTGTTGTTGCTTTGAGAACAGGGAAGGGCAGTTTCACTTTCTATTTGAGCCAGCCCAGTTCCTAGCTTGCTGGGAGGGAGTCTTATCTCTATTTTAGAGGTCTTGTGTGGAGGAGTTAAGTTGAGGAGCCTCGTGGGCTTCGGGGGTACAGGGGGGATTTATTGCTACAGTTTTATGACCCCAGCCATTTTGAACAAAGGAGGTTTAAAAAATGTAAGCAAGCGAGTGGGGTGAAGTAAATACCTTTTTGTAATTTCTGCTCAGCAAGTACGTTGATGTTGACAGCAGAGTTTTGCAGTTATCGAGGGTCTAGCCAGAATGTGCACAGCTGCGGTGTGCATCGACTTCTGGCAGGTTGAGGCTAATCTTCGTGCGCGGCCAGAGCAATTGAGCTGCAGCCCCTCCCGCCTCGAAAGGAGATGCCGTGTGTTTCCCGTCTGCTTCAGGGCTCTACTCCGGCAGTTCCCCTGGGCGGCGGCCGTATCAAGCTCCCGGTGCAGATGGGGGCAAGCTCCAGTCGTCCGTCGTCCCTCCAGATCCCGTTTGCCTCAGTGCTCCACTCCGGCAGTTCCCCTGGGTGGCGGCGCCACACCTCCGATCATATCCAGCTCCCGGCGCAGCCGGGTGCGAGCTCCAGTCGTCCGTCCTCCCTCCAGATCCCGTCTGCCTCAGGGCTCCACTACGGCAGCTCCCCTGGGCGGCGGCGGCGGCACACCTCTGGTCGAATCCAGCTCCCGCTGCAGATGGGGGCAAGCTCCAGTCGTCCGTCGTCCCTCCAGATCCCGACTATATCTCTCCGATGCCGCAGGAGTCCGAGCCAGAAATCCGACCTCTGCAGCCGGTGCCGGTGGCGGTGCCTACAGGCGTACCGGACGCCTCTGATGGCTAGAGCCGCTCGGTCCTCTCGTGCGACGGTCTCAGCCTCCGGGGTGGTGATCAGGGGCCCCTAGAAGGCTCCAGGCAGCGCCACAGCAGGCTCCAGGCAGCCAAACGTCTGACCCAGGCTCCGCCGATGGCCAGGAGCAGCCCGGTGTCTGGAGAAGGCGGGGGCGACTCGGATCTATCCCGCGATCACAGCCTCCGTGTAGATGAGGGACCCTTAGAATACTCCAGCCACCGCCAGCCAGGTAAAGGCGATGCAAATGTTCCAGTTACTTGATGCAAATGTTCCAGTTACTTGAGGTAGTTATGTTGCAGTTGCGTTGCTCGAAATGCCCGGGATGCTGGGTGCTAACAGGGATTAAATCCAAAAAATGGAATCCCAAGCACTCGGAGCTCTAACCTAGAGCTCCTACCGGGCGGCCATCTTTTCTGTAGACCGTTGTGTGGAGGTTATTGGCAGGGCCAACATATCCGATTGGTTGTTTCAGGATGTCAATTTATCACTTTACACTTTCTAGATTTCCGTGGGTGAGGTTTCCACAGACAAAAAACTCCAGCATAAACTTGTCCCATTTAATTCGGAAATGGGTGCCAGAAAACACCTCACATTGCTCCAGTCTGATTTTATCTATTTCCGGTAATCTACGTAAAACCAAAGGTTTAACCTTTTGGTATTTGCTTTCAGTGTATTTTAATATAGTGCAAAAGAAAATATGAGAAACACCTGTAGTTATGCAACAGTGTATATTCGAGTGCATTATGGCGGAAAAAACCTGCAGGATCGTCAACTACAGCAGCCCTTTCGTGTGGATGTAACCGCTTTAAGAAAGACTTCCACCAACAGGAGCCAGGGAGCTTGACATTTCAATAAAAATATTGTGCTGTAAGGTGCTGTCGCGCTTTTAGTCAAGGTGTAGAACTGATAAATAATGTATTTCTACTTATCGCCCAAAAGTAATAAAAAACACAAGTGACTGCATGTCAGCAATATGCCACAGTGTCATCCCAAACATGTTCTACCATATCCGACCGAAACAAGAAGAACGGTGACACAGGCCCTCGTCAGCAGAAGACTGGACTATGGCAACGCACTCTACGCAGGAATCCCAGCCAAACACCTACGACGACTATAACGCATCCAAAAAGCCTCAGCCCGACTGATTGTCAACGTCCCCCGCCGCAGCCACATCATGCCCCACCTGAGAGACCTACACTGGCTCCCCGTCGACAAGAGGATCACCTTCAAGCTCCTCACCCATGCACACAAAGCACTCCACAACGTCGGACCAGCCTACCTGAACAGCAGACTCAGCTTATACACCCCCACCCGCCAGCTCTGCTCCGCCAGCCTCGCCCTCGCCACTGTCCCCCGCATCCAACGAACGACCTCCGGCAGCAGATCCTTCTCCTACCTCGCCGCCAAGACCTGGAATACCCTCCCTACCCACATACGGCAGACCCAAGACCTACTCGCCTTCAGAAGACTCAAGACCTGGCTCTTCAAGCAGTAGCAGCACCCCCCTTCCCCATAGCGCATTGAGACCCTCACGGGTAAGTAGCGCACTTTACAAGTACTCTGATTGATGTATTGATTGATTGATGCCTGCTTTCCTTTCCCTTCCTGACATAATCCTAACTCGAAGACGTCAGAAATCTCATAACCATGCACTTTTCTGTCCTAACCAAGCTGAATGGTTATAAGATGGAACAACGCAGGTAAAAACATTGCACACCTTTTCAGCGCATTTTTCACCCCACATTATTTGACCATGCATGTGCTTCTACCTTGCATGCCATTACCACGCATTAATAGTCTAGCTAAGGTGTGTATTAGTAAGGTAAGTTTAAATATATATGTATCATTTTTTATTTTTTTGTAGGGAGACCTTCCAAACCCCATACTTACCTTAAATGCATGGTACAGGCATGCGTGGTAAAGGCCTATATATGGTAAAAACTTGTATGGTAATAAATGCATGGTAAAGGCACTGCGATGTAAACATTGATTTGTAAAGACTGTTTCCCAGCTGATTAGAAACCCTCAATAAAGCTGGGTCTGGTGGCTTAATGGACTCATGTTTCCACTATAGGTGCCTGTGTTTGACCTCATGGTCAGAGGGTCAAATCCCGGCGGGTTCAATCAGCCTTCTATCCTCCTGAGGTCGATAAAATGAGTACCGCTGGGTAACAATAAAGATCTGTCATTCAGCGCCAAGATGCTCATGGTTGAACGTGCGCTTACAAATACACGTTATGTTAAAGAGTTCTATTTTGCTACCATCAACATTATTCCATTACTGCAATGCATTTTAATGTATGCATGATTTGATTGTTTGGATTTCCAGACATTTAAATATCACTGTCACAATCCAACTTTGCCAGCCTCACAGGTACTGCATACATATGGCCATTGCCAATGTCTACTACACATCTGGGCACACAGCTAGCTAGCTTAGTCAGGTATTAATCATCTGTCTATCCATCCATCTAGCTCTATTTAATAGGTGCACGTAGAGCGCACAGTCGCCACGGGTTTTAGGCACCATGATGGTAGCTTAGCAGGCAGAAGTCAGAATGGCGCACCAAGGTAAGACACAAGTCCTCCGGTTCTTTCTGAATAGAAAAGAATTACAATTATGATGATTACTGTGCAAGGGAAAAATTGTGTACAATAGGATGGTCAAGTTGTTCTTTCCGAATCGAAAAATGTAAAGTGGTGGTTACTGTGCTATGGGAAGACTGTTTGTATCAGAAGGATGAACAAGAGGGCCGAAAACCTATTCTGGTTTGTTTGTATCCCATCTTCTCTGTCTTTGGGCGCCTAGCCTTGTTCACAAGTGAGTCACCTAATGAAAAGGCAAGAAACTGTCTACAAGGGTAACTACATCTCAGAACTGGGGAAGGTACAGTGACACAGCTATCAGAGCAGCTGATTGATGCCTGTAGACAGCTTTACTTTTTAAGTAAACACACTTTGAGATCTGGGTCTTTAATTTAATTTATATTGTAGAACACATGTGCTCCTTCAAGTGTCAACGTTAAAAGTGCTGCTGACGACAAAACTGAGGCAATGACTTAATAGTTTAACTGCTGCCCCTTTGGCGCTGAGATTAGCACAGCTCCCACACTGGAAATTGTCTCTGCTTCCATACATCACAGTTTTTTCCATACTACTTTTGAGCCCGGATTGAAGGACCATTTCAGGTGCAGAGCTTGTCATATTACAGCTTTCAAGTTGTATTCTGGAATGAAAGTGTCATCGTCTTACACATTATTGAGATTAAAAATATTGCATGGCGGCAAATGTGGGTGATCCATGGAGATTCGTCCTGAACCCCTTTAATACTAAACTAGATCAGGCAAAATATATCCGTTTATACACCAAACCCGTTACTCAAGAAGTGAAGAACGCTGTACACAAAAGACAAGGAATAGATGTTGGGCTTTCCCCTATGTCCATAATTTGGCTGAATAATTACTTCTGAATTGGTGAGCATCTTTTTAACTGAAAACTCTGGTATGCAGAAGGGATAAAACTTCTGAAAGACTGCTATCAGGACGCTCCTCTGTCACATTCTCTTTGAGCTGAAAAGTGAGAATTATTAGAATGGACTCTAGCACGAGTCTCCATTCGATAGATACTTCAGAATTTTTGATATGCATCAACAGGCAATCTCTTGGGCATATGCATTCCTCAAACCAAAGGCTGGTTCTGCCTGATGAAACTGACGAGGTCTGGTACATCATCTTGCTAATCTTGTAGCAGGGCCCCAGAGATGCTAACACAATGATGACAGCATACCAGGAGTTCAACTGGATCTACTGAGTTCCTTCCAGACTTCACAGAATAGACAGAAGCCCTGATTCGCTCTTGAGGAACACACACACATATTCTGTGTGACTGTCCTTCATATTCAACAGTTTTTGCAAATAATACTGCAGATATTGTATGAAACACTAAGTTTTATATGAGCAAATATCTGATGCTGGGATGCCAATGGGTAGCCATGCGCTTTATAAATGCCACTTCTGTTCTATTCTATGTTCCACGGTCAGGAATGCTGTTGGTATACGAGGAGACCATACCAAATCAACAGTGAAAATGAATGTTGGTGGTCCTAGCAACACCTCCATAATTATCCTGCAAAACTGTAAAACTAGGAGATGGATGAATGATTGAAACTACTGCTGAAGGAACTTTACTTTTTTAGGACACCTTGCAGGCTTGTCACAATCTCTGTCCTCAAAGCTAGGGTAATTTGGTACTACGTTTCTTAGAAGATCTTCAGAGGCTACAGGGGGAGAGGGGGGCAAGGCTTAGCCAAGGATCATAGCGGATGCGTGAGCCGAGAGCTCCGCACCTGGCTGCCTTTTATCCTCATGAACTGTGCAGCGGGAGCCGAGTCACGAGATCCTCGGGTCCCATGGGGGACCAGAGTGTTGCTGAGCGCCCCATGATGAAGTTTGAGGCTTGGCAATACGGATGATCACACGCAGTGGCCAGCCTGCTGCGAGCAGTGTGTGGTCGCGGCCAGTGACATGGCGGCCGGGTGAGCACCCAAGAGATCTAGGCCCATTGTCATGTGACGGGAGCTGGCTCTTAGGCCCTGCGACCCGCCTCGGCAGGATTACAACGCTGAGGGGAGGCTCTCTATGACTAAGGAGAGCGCGGTGCCGCACAGACTGCGGCCCGATTGTGGTGAAGCGAAAGAGCCACATTGGCAGCGAAGTGGACCGGAGAACTCCACCATGGATGTGCAGCAGAGTGGAACGGCGGAGCTGGGTTGTCGCCCGTGCAGTGGGACTTCCGGCCGACCTTGCGGGGTGCGTGTCTGTGCTCCCGGGTGGCAGCACTTGCTGAACAAACCGAGGTGCATCAGCGGGCCTAGCGGCGCCCCACTGGTAAAGACGATCGTGCTAGGAGGTGCATGGAGGCCAACCAAGGTACATGGGGGGCCCTGAGGTAAGCGGATTGGCATTGGAGCGGGCCTGTACATCCAGAGAGCGTGACGTAGCTCTACGAGCTCCTAGCTGGAACGGCAGCGCTAAGTGGAGTTGGCTGCAGTGGGGGGCCTATATGTGACTGTTTGAGGCTGCACTGTGGACATTGTTAGTACAGCTGGAACAGCGGGCGGGGGTCCCCGGCCCTAAGGCCTAAAGAAGACAGTAACTGAGCCCCAGGTGAGCCCCTAGGAACTAGGCCCGTAGCCTGTGACTGCCATAGGCGGGCTGCAGGAAGGCTGCAGCATGCTACGTTAGACCCGAGTGGCAGTGGTTGCGCAGAGCGGCATATTTGGTGAAACTCTTGGAGGAGGAGTGGGAGTGCCTCCCCTATGCAGGATGGATGGCTGTACCCTCTCTTTTTCTGAAGCTCTACCCAGTTCTGGAGTGCTTTTAGCGGTCTATGTTTGCCTGGAGGGGAGCTGCGCTGCCGCTGCACGCTGGACCAAGAGTGAGCCAGAGACGTGTTTGGACGATCGGTGGGGCATCACCGGGCGTATAACAAAGAAATTAGTCAGCAGGACTGGCACACCTGACCGCCCACTAGCATGCACAAAGGAAGGTATCACGGCCGGGGATCTGATGCCCTAAAGGGGCCTCTAGACTCTGGGACTGGATAACCCAAAGTGCCCTTGGACAAAATTACCCCGGTGGAGTTTTAACAGCGCTGTGAGCCTTGTAAGAGGGTGATGGGCAGGGCCCGAGACACGTGGTAAGGTCTGTGGGAAGCGTCGAGGCCTAGTGACTTTGCACTCGTGAAACTACGGCCCCTGCTGGCAGCACCTGAAGCGTAGGGGAGCAGAGCGCACCAGCCTTGAGGACTGCGATGACGATTGTATTGCAGTGGACAACCCTTGATGTCCCTAAACCCATATCTGCCAGCCTAGTGATAACTCAGCATCACAGGCAGTACTAAAGGCCGCCAGACAAGGGCCCCTAAGAGCCCCCAGGGCCCCCCCGGACCCAGATGACAGCGCCCAGCTAGAGCTGCAATCTACTCCAACAACAAATCAGTAAAATCTTGGAGGCCATAGCGGATACAAAGGCCACCCTCCATCAGGACATTAGCACTGTCCCGGTGGGATTCGGCCTGCTGTGGGAAGAACACAAGACTTTGTCAGAGAGGGTCAAAGAGATTGAGTCTACTACAAAAAGCATTGGAGGAGCAGATGGGGGTCCTCACAGACAGAGTGTGCTTGTTAAAGCGCAGAGCAGAGGATGCCGGAGGGCGCAATAGAAGGAACAACATACGAATCCTAGGCCTACTGGAAGGGACGGAAGGTAGCAACATGGTGTCCTTCCTGGAAAGTTGGCTCAGGAGTGCGGTAGCGCCGGAGGGCCTATCCTCCTTCTATACGCTAGAGAGAGCCCATTGAGTGCCAGCCAAGCCTTTGGCCCCTGGAAGGCCACCACGTCCAGTGGTGGCCCGCCTGCTCCACTTCCGGGACAGAGATCTTCTTCTGCAAAAGGCGAGAGCAGATGGCCCTTCACAGTCGGCAATAGCAAGGTCTCTTTCTTTCCGAACCACACACTGGAGGTACAGAGGATTGATACTGGAAACAATGGTCCTAAACTATCCTTTAGTCAATGAATTCAATCAAACAAAAATCATTTACTGAAATCTTTTTAAGGATGCAACATGTCAGCTTGCGGTGAACTAAATTCCATTTGTAGTTCAAATATAATGTGCAACAACCACTGGATTGCAAAACAACATGTATTTATTTAGTCATAAACTCCATACCAATAGGTAAAGTACAGGAAGGATAGGTTGCTCAACTTGAACGTGCAGAAAAGGGGGTGCTCAATATTAGAAGAAAATATACCGCGGAGGTTGATTTAATTCCCAGAAACAAGAACTTTTAAAGCATGTAAATAGTGCAAGAGCCCCCGAAAAAACACATTGAATAAAGATTAAGGCAAATAATAGCAAAGCAGCAAATTGGATGCCATGTAAGTATTAAGCAGGACAGTGGCCGAAGGCACGTTAGTACAAAATGTAAATTATACCCAAAAACATTGACATTTGCAATACGGTTTTAACTTTATTAACAAACCGTAGTTTCATTGCTGGCTCATGTAGCTGAATTAATAAATCCTACATTATTGACATTGTTGTTGTAGAAAGTAACGGAGCCTAAAAGTCTGTCATAGTGTTAAAAATCACAGAAAGCAAGGATTCAAGGAAACCAAGACGAGTTAATTGTCTGGGAATAAGCCTACTTGTTGTAAAGATCAACATCTTTTCGTTTGCAGCATGTGTGAAATGCAGATCTGTAACTTTAGAAAAAGAAACAGCAGGATGCCCAAGTAGGGAAACCAACTGTAGTAAAATAAGCATTAACGTTTACTATAGATTTTATTAATACCACACAGGCCATGAAATATCGGAGTGTAACATTCGCGTATAAAATCGTGCAAAGATGTTTATAAACTGCAATTGGTGATTAATTGTGCTTTGAGCACACGTACTCATGGAGTTAGGAAATATAATCAAAATAAGACACAGGAATGTGGGTCCCAAGATGGTACGTTAACCTTTACAAACTGCTTTTCTCATGTGAAGTGTATTGTTCAGTATTTGCACACCGCCTCGGGAGAACAAAGCATTTTCACACTGCATTGGGGTTTAGCGCAGAAGCATTTACAAAACGATTTTTTTACGTGAAGTTTGTTGTTCAGTATTTCCACACCGCATCGGGATAACAGCAATATTTCACAGGTGAGGTTTATTATTCTGTATTTTCACACCGAAAGCACGTTTCCATTTTCAGCCGAGTAGTGATGATATGAGTAAAAGGTGTTTAGCAAGCAGTTTCTAAAGTAATTGTACGGCACTGTTGCAACACTAAACTGATAGTATAAGAGTACAGCCTGATTGCTATAAATGTATATAAAAATACCTTCGCTGCCTAAGAATTGTTATAGTTTTAGATGACAGTTGGAACTAATCTACGTGGCGTTAAATGGGATGTATGAGTGGAGATAAAATTGACAAAATATCGAAGCACTGTCACTTTTACACTTCTCATGTAAAAGCAGTGGCAATTGAAGACTAGGTTGTACTATACTCATGATATATGGTAGCACCATTTTCCATCTGTTTAGCGCAAACACGTTTCGCCTATGTTATATTAAAACTTTCCCATGTTGCCAAAAAAAAGTGAAAAGTTACAAGCACAAAGAGATTACTCCATAGATGAGCAGCCTTGAGTCTGGGCTGGCCACCCACCACAGGTAGACGTTATAAAGGCAGGAAGGCATAGTTACCAATTAACCTAGACAGGGACAGAATATGAAAAGCTAGAAACGAGATAGAATTAATTAAAAAGCACAACAGCGCACCGTGCTCATACTTACCTGGCCATGTTTTGTATGTGCTTTATTGGACAGTGCTTTAGAGAGCATGTTTGAAAATGGGTGGGAACGGGACCTGCGAAGAGGCAGGAAGACCAAAGAGGGCGGCTGGGGTGCAAACGAGGGCAGGGAGAAGGAAGTCTGACTGTAAAGCACTGGTAGGAAAGAAGCGAGTGAACAAGAAAAGTAATTTGAAATGAAAACACACTTTTTATCCCTTAAAAGTGTTCGTACAAATGTAAATGGTCTTTTAGAAATGAAACACACACGGAGCAGCAGAGCTCCCCGGTCACAGCAGCTTCGATCAAAGCACAACAGCTGGTCTTTTCCAGCTACGGCTGATAAGAAACTTAATAAGTGCGAGCGGAGCGGACGAAAACTGTAATTAGGCCCGCTGCTTTTTCGCTACACGTAAGTTACTATCGGATCAACAGCCAACAGAAAGCAAGATAAGAACAGCAATGACACAGTCAAACCAATCGCAAGCGGTAAAACAAATTACACAGTTTCAGCCAACATACAGATTACTTTACGTCTCGCTGAGACAGCGCATGCGCTGCCAAGGCGAGACATAAAAAGGAATCCCTGTAGCGTCCTCCCTTGAAGGGGTCACGTACCTCGAAGGATGTGTCGATCCCGAGGAATGAGGCTCGTTCTCTGCGGGGCTGAAAACAAAGAAGAGAGGCGATGTAATGAGGTAACGGACATTCCTCATCCGCCTCAGGTAAGTCAAAACCTGTGCCCTCGGCTTCCTGACACTACGGATCCCTGCATCTGCATTGTCTTACTGTATAGATGATGGTGAAATAAGCTGGGAAGGTGGTGTGATGTTGGGTAGCGTTTGGCAAGTGGCCTTATGCTTCATATTTTTCCTCTCTGGAAAAGATTGAGGGAGGTCAATATCCTGCCCTTTATGTTAATGGGCCTTCTCATGCAAGTGTGCATCTTGCATATCGCGCAACTTGTGTATGAGCTCTTGAAGATTTTCAATTACGCTTTCCTAATGAAAGGTGTTGTTTTTTTCAGAGTTCGAGTCGAAGTATGGCTTTGCTCTGAAGTCTTCTTCGGAGTCGACTTATGGCTTGGATCTGATGAAGTGTATAATACAAAATAAGACCCAGTCCAATGGCGAGCTCATATATCAGTGACTCAAGGGGGGTCCAACAAGTCCTACTCCCCACTACTCTCCTATCCACATTATAGTGAGGTAATGCACTGTACTCCGCCGTGTTTAAAATACCTGTTCTCCAAGGCAACACAACAGAACAAACACTCAGAGTGACCCAACTTGTAATGGTTCACAATAGTCAACACTCCACATTGGACCTTACTCTAAATAGAGGAAAAAATGTGCGAGAAGCAAATGACCCCTCACGGAAACACCACCATCGGGGTAACTGGTATGCAATTTCCAGACAGGCCCCTGTCTCATCATCGGTGGTCACCTGCTTCTCGAAGAAAAATAAGATGAAAGGAAAGAAGAAGTGTCCAAAACAAACAACATATAAAGTGACAAAGTGAAGTGCAGAAAACTCTGCTAGTGACAAACACACACAAAAATAATAATTGAGTGCCTAAAAACACACACAGTCCACCAATCCCTTAGCCAATTTTATTCGTAGGGTGGTGGTCGCGTGCTGTTGATTATTAAAAAGGCTGGTAGCTAATCATGCATACCATTACCTACAGTGCCGACATGTTTCACTGCTGTATTGTGTAGAGCAGTTTCATCAGGGCTGCACTCAAGTGCTGCCACTTCACTCTTTTGGACACTTAGTTCTGTAACGTGCTGCCAAGGGAGAACAGGTACGTAATTAAAAACATGTAGACTCCAGGATGGCCAGAGACATACTCTTAAGGGATACACAGAATGGTAATGTGTGGAATATTACCCGGGAGCAGCAAAGCTATGCATACCAGCCGCTCCGGTATCAACAAGGCATCTAGGTACTTCTAACGTAAGTGTGCCCCTTGTTTCATGATAAAAATATTTTATCTGCAGAGGGAGGAAACATATAAGAAATTGTAAATTGCATTGTGCTGCTGACTTTCAACGTGCCCCGTCGCACCTTATATAAGATACACAGGTGCCCTATGTGAAGCACACAGTGACATGTACATTCAACGCTGCCCCCACGGATCAATGTCTGGGATTGCTGCCCCCTAGGAGAGGTAAACAACTGAAGCGCTAGTTATAAATACCGCTGTACAGTACACCTTACACACTGACCCCAAACAAATGCTAGACAGTGCAGCCTAAGCGGTCAAACGCCCCTTGCATCGATCGTGACAAACTCTGCTCTGAGGATGTAAAACTACATGGAGCCTGCGGCCACAAACATATTGCATTTAGCCCAACAACAGAAGTTAGCTTGATACTTCCCTGGCGCGTGGTTAAAGAACACTGCCTCACCGTGACAGGCTCGGAAGACGCCTTTCCTCAGCCGTGCCGGTAGCCCGATCCCGGAGCAGTGAAAAGCGGAGCGCCGGCGAAGCCACGCCTATGACGTTACACCACGTGATCGCGCCATCGGGCGCGGCGGCCATCTTAGCCTAGTCAAAGGGCCAGATATTGGAATCAAACTACGGGAGTATTCGCTAACTTAACCTCACATCGGGACCCCGGTGCTATACCACTGCAACAAAACCATAAGAGGGTCCTAAGTGATGAAAAAGAGCTCGGGAAACACGGCCATAATACTGATAGTTGCCGGCAATCCACCCCATAGGCAGTCTCAAAACAGTGTATTGAAATCCCAGGTTTCTCAACTGTGACACATGGGCAGGAGGTACTATGCCATGTCAGTACCCGAAACTCAGGGGGCATATACTGTTGCCTATATAGAGTCTGAATACTAAGGCCCAACCAGGGCAAGGGCAAACATTCCCTCACAGAGCCTGGGAGAATGTAAACTCATGTGGTTACACAACAGCTGGTCCACGGAAATAGAGGGGTTCCCTTTGGAAACTAAGACAGGTCAACTGGAATTATATTTCAGGGTGAGAGTGTCAGTCACAGTTTAATCCTGTTCCATTCTATGATTTCGTTGAGCCCAACTCTGTCCGTTCACTCATTATAAATCCAGCGTGCTTCTTTGGCTAACAGGATCTCATCAATATTCTGGGGGGAGCCTTTGATCTTCTCAAGCACTGTCCACTGGAAGGTGTGTTTTTCAGTAGAACAGTGCTGGACAAGCTTAGTTGTTAATTTGCCTGCCCTGATAGTGCTCAGATGTTCCTGTATACGCACTTTGATCTTGCGCGAGGTCAGACCTATATAGTGTAACCCACACTGGCACGTTAACCTGTATACAACTTGTGTGGAGTTACAGTTGCTGAACTGATTTTGGAACCACTCCTTCCCCGATGTGAGACTTACTCTTCTTAGTGAGTGGACATACTGAGCATGTTCCACATGGAAAATGGCCTTTGGGTACGGTGGAATTGTGATCAGTTAGTGCCTGGGGGACCTTCGAATGTACAAGTTTATCCTTCAAGTTGGTCGCCCTCTTGAATGCAAATCTCGGTGGTGGCATGTGAAAATCGCTGTTGGACAGAATAGACCAATGCTTGCGGATGGACTGACGGATTTTGGTGGCCATAGGATCATACGTCATGACCACAGGTATACAGTCGTCCCTCTTCTTGGCTACCTTTTCTAGAAGAGCACTCCTAGGTGTGTTGACCGCTCTCTTTTTAGCTTGTTTTACTATCTTCATAGGGTAGTTCCTATTAGTCAGCTTAGATGTCAGTCCTTCAGATTGTTCTAGGAAAGTATTGGTGTTGGAACAATTGCGTCTATACCTCAGGAACTGCCCTACGGGCAGATTGTCCCTCAAGGCTCTGGGATGAAAGGAATCGTAAGAGAGCAAGGAATTCCTATCTGTGGGCTTTTGATGTACACAGGTGTTAATGGTGCCCATGCTGTATTCAATGTCAAGGTCAAGGTACACTGCCTTGTGTCTGTCATATGTCCAAGTGAACTTGAGGTTCTCATCTTGTGCATTCAGCCAGTTAAGGAATTCCAACAGGAGTTCCTCCGTTCCTGACCAGATGCATAGCACGTCATCTATATATCTCTTCCAGAGCCGGATCTGGCTCTGGAAGGGGTTGTTATTATGATAGATGACGTGCTCCTCGAACTGTCCAACATAGATACAAGCTATGCTGGGTGCCATTGTAGCCCCCATAGATGTACCAGACACCTGGAGATAAAGCTGGTCTTTATAGCAAAAATAGTTCTTAGTAAGGGCTAACTCAATACACTGCAGACCCCCCCAGAATATTGATGAGATCCTGTTAGCCAAAGAAGCACGCTGGATTTATAATGTAAGAACGGACAGAGTTGGGCTCAACGAAATCATAGAATGGAACAGGATTAAACTGTGACTGACACTCTCACCCTGAAATATAATTCCAGTTGACCTGTCTTAGTTTCCAAAGGGAACCCCTCTATTTCCGTGGACCAGCTGTTGTGTAACCACATGAGTTTACATTCTCCCAGGCTCTGTGAGGGAATGTTTGCCCTTGCCCTGGTTGGGCCTTAGTATTCAGACTCTATATAGGCAACAGTATATGCCCCCTGAGTTTCGGGTACTGACATGGCATAGTACCTCCTGCCCATGTGTCACACTTGAGAAACCTGGGATTTCAATACACTGTTTTGAAACTGCCTATGGGGTGGATTGCCGGCAACTATCAGTATTATGGCCGTGTTTCCCGAGCTCTTTTTCATCACTTAGGACCCTCTTATGGTTTTGTTGCAGTGGTATAGCACCGGGGTCCCGATGTGAGGTTAAGTTAGCGAATACTCCCGTAGTTTGATTCCAATATCTGGCCCTTTGACTAGGCTAAGATGGCCGCCGCGCCCAATGGCGCGATCACGTGGTGTAACGTCATGGGCGTGGCTTCGCCGGCGCTCCGCTTTTCACTGCTCCGGGATCGGGCTACCGGCACGGCTGAGGAAAGGCGTCTTCCGAGCCTGTCACGGTGAGGCGGTGTTCTTTAACCACGCGCCAGGGAAGTATCAAGCTAACTTCTGTTGTTGGGCTAAATGCAATATGTTTGTGGCCGCAGGCTCCATGTAGTTTTACATCCTCGGAGCAGAGTTTGTCACGATCGATGCAAGGGGCGTTTGACCGCTTAGGCTGCACTGTCTAGCATTTGTTTGGGGTCAGTGTGTAAGGTGTACTGTACAGCGGTATTTATAACTAGCGCTTCAGTTGTTTACCTCTCTTAGGGGGCAGCAATCCCAGACATTGATCTGTGGGGGCAGCGTTGAATGTACATGTCACTGTGTGCTTCACATAGGGCACCTGTGTATCTTATATAAGGTGCGACGGGGCACGTTGAAAGTCAGCAGCACAATGCAATTTACAATTTCTTATATGTTTCCTCCCTCTGCAGATAAAATATTTTTATCATGAAACAAGGGGCACACTTACGTTAGAAGTACCTAAATGCCTTGTTGATACCGGAGCGGCTGGTATGCATAGCTTTGCTGCTCCCGGGTAATATTCCACACATTACCATTCTGTGTATCCCTTAAGAGTATGTCTCTGGCCATCCTGGAGTCTACATGTTTTTAATTACGTACCTGTTCTCCCTTGGCAGCACGTTACAGAACTAAGTGTCCAAAAGAGTGAAGTGGCAGCACTTGAGTGCAGCCCTGATGAAACTGCTCTACGCAATACAGCAGTGAAACATGTCGGCACTGTAGGTAATGGTATGCATGATTAGCTACCAGCCTTTTTAATAATCAACAGCACGCGACCACCACCCTACGAATAAAATTGGCTAAGGGATTGGTGGACTGTGCGTGTTTTTAGGCACTCAATTATTATTTTTGTGTGTGTTTGTCACTAGCAGAGTTTTCTGCACTTCACTTTGTCACTTTATATGTTGTTTGTTTTGGACACTTCTTCTTTCATCTTATTTTTCTATAGTGTTTGTCTGATGAAGTGTATGTCAATGTCATACGCTTGCCCGGCTCCTATGGCTTTTTCGACCCCAAAGAGAGGTGGGGAATCAGAAGTTTTGCTGGTGCGTAAGCATTGATGACTTTGTTGGCACCTAGTGCTGCTGTGTATCACCTCCATGCCTGTTCCTATTGCCAGGTGCCTGATCAGGATCGAGGGCAGTCTTGTCTGTCTTGTATTGGCTCAAAGGCATGCTCTCGGTGTCAGACAAAATCCAAAGACGATGATGCACCCAGATGTTGGTGGGCACGTTGTGTGTGCAGTCTTTTGGTGTAAGAGGGGGTTTGTGGACCTTGGGTAATCACAGTCCTTGCTCCTGCCTAGTCCTAGGCCCCGAGACGCATGCTGTATGTCCCTCTGGAGGTTCCACAGCCAACATTACCTTCTCATCTTCCTCATCATGTTGGCTGGAATCAACGGAGGAAACTTAGTGCGGACTGCACAGGGTGACAACCCGTTCTATGGGACCGTCATCTTCTTCGTCGCCGATCTGGAGCGGTTATTCATCACCTTAAGCTTCCGTAGTCATCTCCATAGTATGAGTAGGCATTGGTCACGTCTGCAGGGCAAGGTCTTCTTATTCTTGAACAGGCCGCAGGCTGCGCAGTCCTGATAATTATGCTATGGCAACAAGCAGAGGTTGCAGACGTTGTGCTGGTCCAAGTAGGCATATTTTGGCCTGCATTGAGTACATTTCCTGATAAGTCTCTCTTTTTTACTTTTCATCACCCAGAGCCGAACATTCTTGGTAGGGGCTCTGGTGTTGAAGCTGGCCAAATTAGAACAGTTGCTGAAACCTGAACCGTTAGCTGGTGATGACAAGGCGAAGTTGGATTTGTCAAGTGGAAGCCACTACAAGACTGTCAGGAGTCCGCAGGCCGTGAAGGCGTAGAAGATGCACAAAGCTCCAGCGCAATTCGTGCAAACCCGATGGCGATAAAAAATCTATCTAACAAAATTAGACGCTGAACATGCAATTTTCTCTCAGAAGAATAGACTTGAAGTCACGTCAGCAATAAAAAATACTTCTTCGAGAAAAACAAGTTATAGAGTCCCATCCCAACAATAGATTGCAGGAGTGTGCATATTGTATATCTGCGGCTAACACATGTATAAATATAATGTTTCATACTTTAATGCATACATACATGTGTGAGCTCTATTTTATCATAAATACCTAATCCAACTTAAGCACATTAATTTTTACTTTGCATTTGTTTCACAGAAACTATATAACTTACCAATGATCCAAATGGGTAAATGCCACTGTCAAGCAACATGTTCTCAAGAAGGTCTTGATCTAAAAGAAAGCACATTTGTATTACTTTTAACCATTAATAACACGTATTTCTTGTATAAATTTGGAAAAAAAGGTTCAGTTTAAAAGATGACCGGAAACCCTTTTACAGTCAACGGAAATCATTACACTAACTGTACTTGAAAAATACTTAAACATATCTACAAGGTAGGTGTTTCATACATTTACGATATGAAATGACAACCATATTTCCCAGCAGTAATGTTTGTGCGATTAATCAGACGTGTTCTAGACAAGCGACAGTGCATGTTACGAGGTTTTCCTTTGCATATTTTGGCCCTGTGCATTTTATCCCCAAGTTACTGCTTTTCCAGATTATTGGTTAGCATAGAATGTTTTCTATACCAAAAAGAAGAACTGTTTGAAAAGGCCCTATGACACTGAAGCAAACATATTAGCTGGATGTTGGTGAAATAATTTACACTTTTACTAAAAGTTTGGTTTAGTCTCTGAATTCGTATTTAATATTAAGGTTATGCACAAAAAGAAATAACAAAATCATTAGTTTATGAACTATAATCAAGCACAGTAACAACAGTAACAAGGATTTTCTGGGGAGCGTGGCCTGGCAAGAAGGCCGACAGCACGTACTTTCTCCTGCTCCCGGCCGGCATGTCTAGCATCCTAAATAATCTTGCGATCCTGATCCCTCCTGAACAGGTTGACCAACTGGCATGGCTGCAAATTCAGGATGGTGAGTGTATAAATTCAGGACAAAGGGTCAAAATTCTGGACAGAAATTTGGGACAAAGGGTACATTTTACAGGCACATCAGAGGAGGTCGAACAATTGTATAAATGTAAGTAAATAGACAACCAACATAAGTAAAAGTCGAAATAAGTTTATATTAGGTTGAGACAATTGTGCACTTCACAGTTTTTTAGTATGCACACAGCTTTGAGCAACTATGCGGGCCTTTTTGTGGTAATCCATACGATTATAATTCATTTATCTGGTTACTGCACTGGGTTGTCCAGGCTGATATTTTTTTTACAGTTCGTGGCCCTGAGCAGGCATGCTTGGTGAGAGAAGTGGCCGGGAAGATCTGCTCGGATGAACTTTGTTACTGGCATCTCATATCTGAGTGCTATTGTGAAATGTAAAGCAGCACACATAATAGGTAGCTAAATGGGACCTGCAGTGCTGGACTAGAGTGCAGACCTCCGAGTCGCCAGCTTTGTGTCAGATCGCTTCAGGTATTCCATTTCTGTTCAGCTGGTGATGACTGGTTTAGGGGCTGGTACAGTACTTATTGATGGATAAGACCCATAGCAGAATGGTCTTGAGTGAGGGTAAGAGCATGAAGCTAGAAAAGGTTAGATAGGAGTTGACATAACTATATAATGCCCCAGTTACCATATATCAGCCCTCCTTATTTTACCTGCATATGAGAAATAGTATACTGATTGCGCTGGTTCATTTCTGTGAGCTGTAAACTGCAGATTCTCATTGATGCACAGAAGTGTGCTACAGACTAGAAACTGCATACATTGTTGAAGGAGGCACTGTCTTTTACCTACAGAACGTTTTCCATTGAAATGGCAGCAAAATAATGAGGAGTGAAAACTAGGATTAGTTAATACATTAATCACAAGAGTTAAATTGTAATTATATTTATATAGTGCATTGCTACCCCTGACGAGACGTTGAAGTGCTTTTTCGGTGAGTAGCATGCTACTCTGGAACCAAAAAAGGATTCGTGGGGAATTAGTGCAGGGAGAAATAAGTTTGAGCGCTGCACATGTGAGTTTGTTTTTTGGATTGAAAAGGATAGTAGAGGGATAGAGTAGGGAAGGTTTAGCATTTACATAGCGCTTGCTACTACTTACTCCTGAGGAGGTATTGAGGGGCTTCTCTTTTTTTTTGTAATACAGTAGGTCCTTTTCCAAAGAAATGTAGTGATCCTTCACGAGGACGGCATGATTATTGAGAACTTGGTTGGAACGACAGATATCCTGAAATATGTTGCCATTGTGTGTTCTTATCCTATTATGGAATCGATAGAAAGGTGGTGAATAGGAGAGTCAGCTCCACCATTCCCCATTACTCCCACTCAAAAGAAAGCTTTATTTATTTTTGTTTGTTGAACCCATGGAGAAGAGGACAGACAGTGTGCTGGTTTATATTTTGTCTCTGTATTGGATTTTTAGTGGAGTCGTTCACACTGATGTTGCAATGTCCTTTGTGATGGTACCCTCCAATGACAGATGCTATAGTTGTAATGAATATGTGTTTATTATACATATTAAAATACATTAAAAACATATTTAAAAGACATGTTATGCCTACATGCTAGCACCTCTGTTATTTACCATTGCATAAATAGACCCCAGGTTGGGGGATTGTGTCTGCAAAGTAAAATGTCTACTGGCAACCATATCATGGCGGTCTGCTGGTATTTTGCTTTTGACAAAAGTACGTCTGCTGCACTGGTGGAAGCTCTTATGGCAAAATGGTGTCTGCAGACATGGTGGAGATCTCCAAGCATGGTCGACATTTCACGTTTGGTGAGGAAGGGCCTCCACTGATGCAGCGGGCTGCCTGCCATACTTTAAAAGACCCCCAAAGTCCCAAGGTAAAACTGTTGATTACAGTGAACTGCTGGGACCCGTGCATTATTGTGGTTGACTTGAAAAGGTACCTACAACCCGGTCTTCTATTCCACACAGTCCAACATTGACAGATAAGATCGTCGTTGCTTTCTATGGGCACATTTTGCATTTTCTTTAAAAAAAAATCATACATCTTGATCCTCATAAAAACGTTTTTGTTGTTTTAATCATTAATGTATTCCTTTCACTAAATTGGGTTGTGGATTTCATTTGTTGTATGTTTTACCTTTAAAGGTGTTTTGGTTAGATTAAAATACAACATTTACTTTAAGAGAAGCATGTTTCTTACTTTGAGGGAGTTTATGCACAGCCTGCCCATCAGTTTGCAATCCAATTTCTTATGCATGAAGTCACAGCTGCTTCCAAATTTTCACTAATCTCTATTGATAGCCTCACATGCCTTTCGCCTCATGACTCAAATATTTTAGATAGCAAATACACGCCCAGAGTACATTGCCCCAAGGTGTGGAAGATACGAGTGCCCATTGTCATTCTGTAAGTGACAATCAGCGCAGTCAGAATGACAATGGGCCAGTTCTCAGTCTCTGCGAAGTCAGGGAGTGGCTACTGCAGCCTCCACAGTTTGTAAGAGATGTGCGAGCTGACCTGATAGCGAGAACATTTAAATTCCTAGGGCTTCTCCAAAATTATGGTCCGTAAAAAGAATGATTACGGACAATGGACATTATACACAAATAACGGACAGTCCATGAAATTTACGGTGGGTTGGTCACCCTACTCCTGAACACTACCGCTGCTCCCTACTGGTGTCAGAGCAGTGGGCCACATGCGTGGGCTGCCCAGTCGGGATCTAATCTATTTGGAATGGAGTTGGCTAGCTGCGTAATCGCTGCCTCTTGCTGGGCCTGGAGGTTAGACCGTACCTTGGCCGCTCTTGTTGGAAGGCTTTAGCGGCCCCGGAATTGCCGTGGGGACAGCGGAGAGCTGGCGAGGACTCTTGGGGCCGGTGCAGTCTCCAGTTCTTGTATGTGGCGCTGTGGCCCACCTAGACTAGCTGCGCTGTCTGGCTGGTGCTGGTGGTTCCTGCTCTGGTGCAGTGCGCAGGGTTGCAGGGTACTGTCCAGTGCGGGGGTGGCCGCTAGCATCTCAGCAGCCCCTTGGGAGATTTGGGACAGCGGATGGTCCCACTGAGGAGCGCCATCAGACGTTCCTGGTGGGGACGAGTCAATGGGTGGAAGAGGGGCACAAGGAGTGTGGCTTAGATCTCTACAGCAGAAGTGGAAGCACCAAGCTATAGAGCAGTGGGGAGAAGACTCCTGCAACATGCCGCCTAGGGCAGACCCTGTGCGCATTGCAAGAGGCTGCCTGTACAGTGGGCTCTGTGGGTTGGCCCGGCCTTTACTGGTTAACTTTGGGAATCTTTGTGTCTTTTCGGAAATGATCCAGCAATTTTATGGCACTGTTATTAGGGCATGCTTCCTTTCCTGGAGCGACGCTAGTGGTCTTGACTGGTGTTGAGGTGGAGCCACCTGAGGTGACCATGCAGGCACAGGTGAGTCCATCCGGGATTGCTCGAGCGGCGGCGCCAAGGGGGACGCTTGGCTTTGCACTAGGCCACAGTGCTTCTATTAGGGGCCTTCTGGGGTCGGGCCATGTGGTATGGTGGTCGCCTGATGACAGCAAGGGGGGGAGGAGGGGGGCACCTGGCCTTAATCACTGGGTCCCTCCAGCCCATGTGGACGGGTTGCAATTGCACTATGTGAAGCTGTCGAAAGGTGTGATTGGGCCATAATGGGCAAAGAAAAGCACCCGAAGATGCTGCCCATCAACACTATTACACAGTATGCCAGGTTCCGTCAGCCTTCCCAGCGGCTGGTCAGACGTAGGAGAGAGACTTGAGGTCCGCCTTAATGGAGCGAGATGAGGAGTCCTCTCATGCTGAGCTCCTGGCCATTCACGGCTCCTGTACAGCCCTGGAACACAAGATCACAACAGTTTCAATAGATATTAACCTGCTTTGCCCTGATTTGAGGAAGATGGCTGACAAAATGATAAACGCAGAGAATAATATAGGAACTTTGCAGAGCTAGGTGTCTACACTTAAGCAACAAATGGGCAAGATGCTGACAGTCACAAGGTACTTGGAGGCAAGGGTGTGGGACGTGGAGGAATGCTTACAACATAGCGTTCTCGCGGATCGGGGGAGCATCCTTCCAGACGAAAATAGTGTCGGATTGGGTACCAGATTAAAGCTCCACAGAATTAGGGAGGCTCATATTTGGATGACGAGACTTGAATAATGCTTTTAAAATAAAAGCAGAGAAGAAGCCTAAGGTCATTTCGGGTTAGAAGTTTCACCGAAACTAAGGCCTCGACAAGACAATAGAATCGCCCTTAAGAAGTCGCGGGTTCATTCCTTTTACAGCGACAAAAACTCATGTGGGCTAGGAACGCAAGGAACTGACTGGGGCATATGAAGACACTGTCCACAGAAAAGAAAGAAATAAAATAACTACGGAACAAAAGAAATTGATTGTTATGTATATTATTGCCAATTGTGTATATACTCTCGGCGTGTGCAGGGGACTAGTGTTTTCTATGTATGTGGCCTTTTGGCCACACATCAGGGAATTTGGTGGTTTACCCTACCTTTTTGCACCAAGCCTAATTTCAACTGCCACAGAATCTCTATGAGAAACGCCTTGGAGAGCCGCACACCTATATCATGCCACCGAGCTTGCAGCACTCCTCGGCAGGACACATTGGAACAATGGGTATGGCAACAGTTCGCGCCCCAGGCCTCTCGGAGCTCTTTGTGGTAGAGCGGGGCCACTGTGCTTTGGTGCCATTGTCTCTCCCTGGTGGAACCCGCAAACCTTTACTGCCAAAATACTGAATTACAGGTAAAGAGATGGTGTCCTCCAAGTAGAGAGAACAGGGAATACCAAGGTTTGACAATCATACCATTGCCTTATATCCAGACTATACCTGGAAGGTTCAGGGGTAGTGCAAGTCCTTCCCGAGGGTTAAGCAGAGGCTGCAAGTATGAACCTGAAGTACATGTTGTTATACCCCTCTAAATTGAAGTTCATCTCTAATGGGGCCACTCCAGAACATCAACGGTTTGTGAGGCTTCAGGTGGGGGAGGGGTTTGCCACTGTGTGAAGCCCCTGACTTTGTACCGAGTTACAATACAGGACAATGCAGGTGGCGGACACGGGTACCTCCCAGTATGCCAGCCTGGCTCGCCTACCGCCAACTCGGATTCTCAAGTGAATGACTAATCTTACTACGGGGTGAAGTGTGTTTGTTGATTGTACTGTGTTCTCATGCTAAGTAGGTGAGATGTGCTGTTGGAGCTGTGGGGGTGGTAGAGACAGGCAGGTCTAGTTTGGCACCATCTGCGGTATCAATAACTAGTCACCTGGCCTTCTGGAGGGTCATATGTTTCGCCAGTATGTAGCAGGGACCTGCACTGGCACATTTGGCATCACTTTGTTCCACACTAATTTTTGTATTACCGGGATCAAGACGCACCACATGTGTGCAGCGGTATGCAACAGTATTAGGCAGCTGCTGGCCACTTAGCTGGCTACGGATTAGATGTGATCGGATGGGCACATAGTTGGGGTTCCTATCCGGGTTGGATAGGATTGGGATATTGTGTTGACCTGGCACATGACAGAGGTAGACTTATGAAGAATGATGGTTACAGTTATGTTATGGTGGGATTTGTAGCGCGCACAACTACTCCTGAGTATCCTGGCGCAAAGTAATAAAACATGGATGGCGAGAAAAAAGATTTAATAGGCCTGTTTAAAAAGGTGGGTTTTGAGGAGTTTTTTAAAACATCTTACATCCAGAGTCTGCCGCAGCGCTATAGGTAGGGAATTCCAAAGAATGGCTGCTTTAACCGAGAGGGACTGGCCGCCCATCCTAGCTCTGCGAAAATAGGGAATTACCATCAGATGCTGGTCAGCCGACCTTAAAGATCGTCAAGGGATGTAGAAGGCCACTCTCTTCTTAATGTAGGCAGGGCCAGAATCATGTAAGGCTCTATGTACTAGAACCAGGGCTTTAAACTGTACCCTCTGGGCCACTGGCAGCCAATGAAGTGAGGACATTTGCGATCTTATGCTGGTTCATTTAGGAAGGCCAAGGAGAAGTCTCGCCGCAGCATTCTGGATACAGTATGCGTGTCTTGGGATGGGAGGGATTGTTTTCTTCTTTCACATTTGTTTACTCAGTGTTTTTGCTGCACTGCGGTGAGGGTGGGGATCCCTACAGACCATGGATGTGTGATATACATGGGGGGTAATTTTAGGATACTTACTTGGAATGTCCGCGGTCTGGGCAATTGTGTTAAATGGTACATTGTTTTATCCTTCTTAAAGCGCAATGGGGTGAACATTGCTTGCCTCGAGGAGACACACCTTAATGATATAGAGCTTGATAAGATGGCCAGAAAGTGGAAAGGGCAGCTACATCATACATCCTATTCTACCTACGCTAGCGGAGTGCTGGTTTGGTGGCTTCCGGGACCGCCTGTGTGCCCACATATGTGGAAGCTGAAGTGAAGGGGATATATGTCCTTTTACAGGGCAAGCTTGATGGGAAGGCTATATGCTTGCTTAACCCACATGCGCCTAATGTTGATGATTCCCAATTCTTCTACGGTCTGTGACCGTGACTGGTTCGCAAGTAGCGGGCCCGCTCCTTTCGCTGGGGAATTTTAACCATGTTATGCAAGGGGACAGGGATTGGCAGCTCCCCAGGCAAGACACAAAACCGCAAATGACCTCATCACTGTGGGAGATGTTGTCGAATTTGGAGTTGTTGGATACGTGGAGAGCTTGTAGGGCATTAAAGAAAGCCTTCACCTGCCACTCGCCTACACATCACAAGTTCCGTAGACTTGATAGGGTGTTGGTTGCAGGCCTACCCCTGGATACCCTAGCAACCGTGATGCACTTAGCCCATTTTTTATTGGATCACTCCCGGTGCTCTGTGACCTGGTCAGGGATGGGAGCTGGACGTAAACGTGAAACTGGTGTTTCCTGGTTGATATTCTGGTGGATGTTGTAGGCAGGAACACGCTAACACAGACCTTGACTGAATACTTGCAGTCCAACTTGGGCTTTACAGGCACCCATGCTGTAGAATGGGATGCTATTAAGGCTGTGATGAGAGGGCAGTGCCTGGGTTTGACCTGCGGGGTACGTAGGCAGCTGCAATGGGAGCTACAAATAAAATAAGGGGAGAAGGCTGTCAAGATTTGATTTGTCCGCAATGCCAGAGGGAGGAACTGCAGGTCTGTGGGAGCTTAGCAATAAAATGGGACTGGCTCAATGCCTACATGCTTAAACAATACAGGCAGCGCCTTGATCAGGAGGGAGATACGTGAGGCAGGTTTCTGACCTGGTTGCTCAAAGGAGAATGTAATTCTCCTCCTGTCTTTAACTTGATCGACCCAGAAGGTAGCCTTGCAGGCGGTGGTGGTGGCAGCTTCCAGCACCATTTGGAGGGGGAGTATACGGGGTCTCTCATAGCCCAATGGAATGGATTTCGGCTGTCCTAGCACCTTTGGTTAAACCCAGTCAAGAGAAGTGGGAGTAGAAGTACTAGAAGTGGATATCATGCTGGTGGAGCTCTGGATGACCTGGACAATGTTGCCTAAGAGTAAGGCTCTCGGGGGGATGGATTCCCGGTGGAATTCTACCAGGGGGTTGCAGCTGCACTGACATAGCACTTGTTAGAGGTATTCTTGGAAGCCAAGGAGTTCGGGGTACTCCCACCAGGCATGACCGAAGGACTTATATGCATGAAGCCTAAGCCAGGGATGCAGGTTGAATCCAATCTGCTTTGTATTGTCTTCTTACGGTGATAGACAGCCCAGAGGAAATAGTTTCAGTGAGGGTGGGGTAGTGCAGATCGGAGCGGTGAGACACAGAACACGGCACACGACAGAGATTCCCTTTGTCACTCCTGTCCTTTGCCCTAGCTGTGCAGCCATTGGCCATAAAGGTGCGTTTGGTCCTGCATGAATCGGGGATAGAGTTAGGTCCCTCACTTTACGTATATGACACTTTTTTTACCTCAGGGTTCCCAGGACCTCCCTCGCTGTATTATTAGAACTGCTGAGGGAATTTGGTGGTTCGGCCGATGTCTAGGTTGCCTGAGGAGTGGTTACTGACCCTGGGTCTGTGATGGGAGACGATAATTTTTGCTACCTGGAAAATATTGTGGTGCAAACAAGAGAAAAACAGTCACAGTACAATACCGAACAGGTGATAGAATCCTTGTGGGCTTCGGTGAGGTTTTGGAACACCTTTCCGCTATCACTTATGGGCAGAATTGAAGTGTCCAAGATGACGGTTTAGCTCAGTTGCCTGTATGTTATCCAGAATTCCTTGTGCCCGCTGTGTGTGGGTGTGTCCCGCTGGCAGAATACACTCGCCACCTCACTTATTTGGGGCAGGTAAATGCAGTAGAGTGGCTCATTAGACACTAATGAGTGGATATGGCGAGCTGGGGATTCCAAATCTGGAGCTTTATTATTATGCCTGTCATATGGAACACTCAGAGAAATGGATGGTGGGGGCTACTAACTGGGAAAGCGCTCTCCTAGTGGGAATGGTGCAGTAGAGTGACCTCCTGCCATTGTTGATGGGGGATTGAGCGTGTCCCCTACTGCTCCTTTTGCGGTGCGTCAGACAACAGAGGTGTGGCAAAGATTGGTTACAGTGGTGATCAGAAGGGCCCCTTACTAAATAGAGCTGCCAATGTCGGTATTAGCACTGTTCTGACAGATGGAGGAGGTTATGTCGCTTCAATCTTGGCATCTTTCCTGGCTGACCTCGCAGTGTTAAACATAATTAGAATCAATGAAGGCCCAACCCATATAGATGGCCTTACTTTAGATATTATTCTCACTAACTCGCCCCATATTAATTATGAAGCTCCACGACCTGTTAGTTGGTCAGACCATGCTTTCGTTGACTTTCAGATTCGGGGACCCAGAGGACAGGGAAAAACTGGCCAAGATCCAAAACATTTGTATAGATTGTGGCATAAACTCACCCCCAAGACTATTTCAGCTACTTTTCCATCATCCTGGGATAGAGAATATGAAATGTAGAGGAAGGATAAGCCCGCTTAAAGTTGCAATTGATCAACTCGCTCCCATAAAAACCTCTACTGGTAAGCCAAGGCAGGACCATGCAGCTTGGTTTACAACTAAATTACGCAATAGAAAAGGACACTATAAAAATCTTGAGAGGCGTTGGAGACGGAACCATAGCACAAGTGACAACGAAAAATACAGGAAATCTCTCGCTCAGTATCATAAAAACATAAAATAGCTCAGAAATGTTTTATTGCCCAGCAGTTAACTCAGGCTGGGAATGCCCCAAAAGCTCTATTCCAGATCGTTAAATCTTTCACGAATCCTAAAGCGTGTGATCTGGAAGAAGCCCCATCTCAAGCTCTTTGCAACACTATTCCAGAATTCTTTGAGAAGAAAATTGACCTGATTTACAGTAAGATCATTTCAGCTGGTAATACGAAGTCAGTTATGACCTATGACCATTTTTCCGGCAAGAAGGAGAAGCCCTTGAAGAGCTTTCTTCCCCTGATGAGTGAGGAAGTAGAAACCTTATTATACACTGTGAAATCAGGTTCCCCTATCGATGTCTTACCAGCCAAAATATCTGCCTGTCTCGCCAAACAACTGTCTGCCCCTATTTGCTCCCTCCTGAACGCGTCGCTAAAGAAAGGGCATCTAATTTCAGAATGAAAGGCAGCACAGGTCATCCCACTCCGCAAAAACACCAAGGCCTTCATGAAAGATCTCACGAATTTACGACCAATATCCCTCCTACCGCTCCTGAGAAAAGTCTTGGAAAAGAACATCTGTCAGCTCACGTGAAAGCGTCAGGCAGCCTGGATTTGTTGCTATCAGGCTTTAGGCCTAAACATAGCACTGAGACAGCCCTGGTGGTGGTCACAGATAACATCAGGCTAGCACTAGATAGAATACAATCCACTCTACTGGTGTTGTTAGATCTCTCAGCGGCATTCAACACAGTCGACCACCAGATTTTGCTCAGGAGAATAGTGGAATCTGAGATAAAGTGAGAGGCCTTACAGTGGATGACTAGTTTCCTCTCTGATCGTTCACAGACAATTAACCTGGGACCTTATCAATCTAAGACCAAGAAGCTGACCAAGGGAGTATCTCAGGGCTCCTGCCTGAGCCCCACCCTATTTAATATATATGTTGCTCCTTTGGCAGATCTTCTGAGGACATATGGGTTCATGCCAATATCATATGCAGATGATACCCAGCTTACCTTTTCTTTTGACGAATCCTCAGCAACGGCTCAGACCACCTTCTGTTCCGGCATGTCAGCAATATCTCAGTGGATGAGTAACAACTTTCTACAATTAAATGCCGGGAAGACTGAGATTCTGCTCTTCTGAGAGGCCACATTGCTGTGGACACCAGAGTGGTGGCCAGGGAGTTGGGTGTCTCTCCCGCCCCAAAGATTTCAGTAAAAAACGTAGGGGTTTGCATGGAGCAGACCTTTAACATGAAGGAGCAAGTGGCCCACACGGTGAGCTCCTGCTTTCATGTGGTGAGTCTGCTGAGACGAATATTCTTTCCTTTCAGACTCCTCACGGAAGATTCTGATTCAGATGTTAGTTCTGAATCGACTCGAGTACTGTAATGCCCTGCTGGTCTCGGCTAACGAGGCCTCGCTGGACCGCTTACAGGTAGTCCAAAATACAGCGGCCCGGCTGGTATTAAATTCCCCTTACAGATCACCTTCGATTCTGCTGCTTCAGCAGCTGCACTGGCTTTCAGTGCGCAAACAAATAAAATTCAAGGTTTGCTGCATAGTACATAAGGCGGTGTTTGGTAATGGTCCAACCTACCTTGCGGAGAAATTCAACCAATACACTCCCCTTATGGATCTGTAATCTGGCTCCAAATCCCTCCTTAAAGGCCCCCGGTTATACAAGTCAAGGACAGGTGGGAAAGCTGTCTCGTATCTCGCTCCATGGTACTAAGCATGAGCGGATTTTGCGGATTGGCAATCCGCGAATTTTGCGGATTTGCGGATTCGCAATCCGCAAAATCCGCGAATTCCCGCGAATTTGCGGATTTTTTTTTTTTTTGTGTTCGCCCGTGTTTCTGCCAGTTCGCGAGGGTTTTTACAATTTCGCAATTTGCGAACTTACCTGTCGGGTCGCAAGTTTTGCGAACTTGTTGTTTCTACGTGTCCAGCCTGTTTGGGACACTCTTCTTCATCACTGCCACTCTCTGTCACCACTGCCACTCTCTGACTACTCATGCCACCCTCTGGCCCACCCATGCCACCCTCTGTTTCATCACTACACCCTCTGGTTGTCCAGTGTACATTATTTTCGGCAAAGCAAAGCACACCTTCCCTGCCTCAAGTGACCTGAATTAATTTGGGGCTGATTAATGTGTCACAGAATATTTTTTTAGCTGGCACCTGCTTCCTTAGTGCGCCCTGATTAGTGATCTTTTGCACTTGCTAAGTGCTTTCATTGTTGCAAAATTAGTTACAACACCTGCCCTGCCCCAACTGACAATAATGAATTAGGGGCTGATTAATGGATTTTAACTTCCAGCCTGGCTCCTGCTTGTCTCCCTTAGCTGTAATTCAGGACCTTTGTGGCATATGTGTAACTATTCTGAGGTTCAGAGCAGGGTCACATAATAGTTTCAACTGGCAACTGAACTCTGGAGGGGCCCCTCAGGAAGCACTACAGGAAATGGCTACTAATGATGTGCCTGAACTTTTGAACCTGGTAAGTAGTTACTTTCAGTTTTGCCAAGATCGTATTTCTGCAATTTTGCACTTATTCGCGGGGCGCGAACTCACGCGAACAGTGCGAGCAGTGCGAGCAAAATCCGCTGCTCGCGGATTTGCGGATTTTGCGGGAAATTCGCAAATCTCGCGGATTGCGGATTTCCCGAAAATCCGCAAAATCCGCGAGCGGAACGGATTTTCCGCCCACGCCTACATGGTACTGGAATTTGCTGCCTATTACACTGAGGCAATGTCCAGACCATCTCCAGTTCAGAAAGTCCCTGAAAGCGTTATAGACTTCTCTCATAGCGCCAGCACTCTCACGTTTGTCCACAAGCGCGGATATACCCCTTCAGGGGTGATTCAGGTACTATATAAACTTAATTATTAATAATAACGAGGGAGGCTGCAACCTGGTGGGCAACCTCTATCCTAATGACATATTTATATCCTTTGAGGACACACTGATTCTGTTCCAGCTAAGTCCAGTACAGTTTTTACACCTGCAGGCATAACAGATATAGTTAGAACTGTTTGGACATCTTTTTATGAGCACCACCAGTGTTGGCTACGCTAAGGGCACTGCTAACGCTAGGGTCTGGACGTCATCTTATTTTAATGATTTATAAGGCGCTGAGGGTAAGTCAGGTCTGGGAAACAGATGTTTGGAGCTAGGATCTGCGATCTGGTGAATTCTATGTCCAGCAATGCCCGGTTCAAATGAATTCATTTACATTTTTTACAACATGCCTGTGGGCTTGCAGAAAATTAATCCAGAGCGCATTCCTGTGTGTCCATGTTGCAGGGTTGGGGAAGGAGACCTTATGCATATGGTATAGGTTTGTACAAAAGTGAGTGAGTCTTGGAGGAGGGCTGTAAATAATTTAGGTCACACTACTTAATTAACTTACCCACCCACACCTCAGTTTTGTTTGTTGAGCAATCTTGTTTGCCTCAAGAAACAGAATATGACAAATCGGTTCCTACAACTCGCTCGCGTTGTTGGCAAGGAGGCGAGTGGACATCATGGGCTCTTACTGAGGGGTACCGGGTTTGAGATTTATATGAGTGGGCAGTGGCAAAGGAAATATGGATGAGTCACATCTGCTGGGATCCTACATTAGCTGTTGATCTGGAAGCGTGGGGCCTACTGTGCAATACCTTCTTGGGCCCGGAGAGAGACTACTTAGGGTTAACTCCATGGCAACTTGTGGAATCAACAGTCAACTGAGTCTTTACCTCACCTGATGTGCTTGGTCACTGTTTATGTCAACATGATATGTACCGTGTTTTGTGTACGCTACTTTTGTAACACGACCTTTGATCACAATTGTGCTCTGCAGTTTGCTGTTTATGGTTATATTTTGAGAAATAAAGGTTTAAAAAAAACAAAAAGGATGTCCTGATTTAGTTAATGGTGCCTCAGTTGGCAGGAGCAACAAGCACATCGTGTGACCCACCAAAGACCTATCCCATAATACACAATTCACTACATTTAAAGCCAAGGTCACAATCTGAATGAATTAGTTCTCATATCAAGATGTTAGTTTTTTTTTACTGCTAAATAAGGAAACAATCTGATTAAATTAGTTGTCACATAAAAATGTTAGGTTTTCTGTTACCGCTAAACAAGGAATGTGTGTAGTGTACGCATGTGTGTCTGTGCGGGTGTGCTAGTCTGTATGTGTATTTGTATGGTTGGGTGCAAGAAAATATCATGTCTGTTCCTTTGATCAGAGCCTCCTTTCGCCGCAGAAGCGTTTTTCTTTCCACCAAAAAAAGCCCCCTTTAACATTTTCCACAAGACTGGGCAACAGGAGTTCTTGTAGCTTCACAAGTCTGTCTGGAATTTCTCAAGAAACCTGGATCAGTTCTGACAAGCCTGACTTAGCTGACTGAAAAAGCGTGCCAACATCTGGACAAAGGCCGAAGATATATGTCCACCAGATTGGAGGAAGATTTCGACCTTTTAATAAACCTAGCGTCCATGCTGATGAGACTTAGGATGGTGCCACAATCTAAATACACAATAATTATCGGCTTACCATAGCCGACAAAGCAGAAACTTTTATATTTCAGTGTTGCTTTTTTACTCCAGCACTCTTATGAAGTATTCAGACTTTTCTGTGGATTGCATGACTTACTTTTGAGAAATCATCCAAACAAATTGATTTCCGTCCTCAGGACTCCGAGGCACGCTTGAACAAAAACATTTTCGGTTCTCATTTTTTGGATTCTAATCAGTTTGAACGTCAAAGAAATAAAAGTTTTTGGAACTACAGATCTACAGGGTGTCTTCATATTTGGACTTTAATTTATACACTACCAACTTTGTGTTTCCTGAAGATAAACCAATGGATCTGTCGGATTGACGGAACAAGATACTTTCATTGTGTGGTGCTCTGGAAATGTTATCATGCTATGAATATTTAAAAGTTTTCTTTCTTATATTTGTCAACACTAGATAGGTGACATAGTGTTGTTTGTCCATTTGAGCACACGTTACTTTATGATTGTGTCTTTACATTTACCCTGAATGTGTGGTGTGCGAGCTGAGCTGTTTGGCCACTGTCACCTTTATTTGTATATAAATCATGCACTTAGGTTGGCTTTGGATTCTTAAAACTCGGGTGTTAGCGGCTCAGTTCAGTTGGCTTTTCCAACCAAAGGATATCTCGGTGCTTGGAGTACCTAAAGCAGCTAAGCAAGGTGTGAAGTAGCAATAGAAAACAGCTGCCAGGCACTTACGAAACTGCACAAAGTCCGAAGAGTGCTAGGAATGCAGAAGTGTGTTACAGACTCTCATATATCTCCCACCACAGCAGGCAAATTAAAGGCGGAGATTTACTAATCTCAACTAGCAGCCCGGGTCATATGGGATCACTAAATACATAAAAAAAGAGAGAGAGCAAAGCGGTAGGAGGTTTGATACACCATGAAGAAAATCTTGAAACGTATTTGCTAATGGACTGGCAACCAGCGCAAAGTCCCAGAGGTAGACAAATCATGATTGAAACAGAAAAGACCACATATCAGGCTCAATGAAAGGCTCTGCAATATTAGAGCATTGTTGACAACCGTAGTGGGGAGCCCCATGTGGATGGAGTAACAATAATCAAGGTGTGATAGCACACAAGCACAAACAAACCACTGCAACATGCATATTAGAGGGCAAAAAGATAGCACTTTGCTGAATTGTTTAAACTGTAAAAACCTACAGCCCAGTCCTTTTGCTCTCCAGTGTTAAAAGCTAGTTCTTGATCGAACACAACAGCACTTTTTGACAAGATGCAACTGGCACAGGCAGTGATGTCACTCGATCCGGTAAGTGGCTGACGAACAGTAAGTCTTGCTGCCCACCATCAATAACTCTGTTTTGCGTCCGTTCAATTTCTGGAAGTTACCTGTAGTGTGCACTCTAGCTTGCCGTCATCATGCGTGTGACGCAACACGTCATGACGGGAAGCGGCTGATGAGTGCGCATGCGCGAATGGCGGTTCGCGCTCTAGAGTGCCCGGAGCGGTAGCGCTGTATGTACGCTCGGCGCTCTTTCTGCCCATGATCTTTATAATTAATAAACCAGCCTGCATCTTACGAACCTGGATCCGGGTCATCATTTGGTGTGAGTAAGGAACTTTACAGTGGCGACAAGGAGTGGGATCTCCCACATACACCCTCCTCAACAAAAAAAAAAGTCAAGGAGAGAGGGAAGGAAGACCAGGGAACATCACTGACCCAAGCTGGAACATTATCCAGTGCAAACTAAAGCTGGAGGAGCAGAAGGAGCGTGGCTGAGGCGTGCAAGTGAGGGCAACATCCTACCAGTACCCCTGAGCCAGAAGGCACGAGAGACCAGCAAATTAAGCAAGGTAGGAGGGCAGCAGTGCTCCACGAGGCCCTGGCGGAAGGAGGAAATAGTGGAGTTGGGGGAGGAAGAGAACCCTGTCCCGACACGGAGCAGGAGGAGAGTACCAGTGCGGCAGGCAGCCCCAGGAACCGGGGAGAAAACGCCAGCGTGCCCGGAAGCCCCAGAAATCAAGGGGAAGAACCGGAGCGGCAAGCAAAAATGAGCACCCAAGCGACCTCGCTCACAGCGCTGATCCCATTTCTGCCCAAACCAGGCGAACCCCAAATGAAGTGGGAGGACTGGAAGGAGTACTTCAAAAACTACCTGGAAGCATTAGAAGATTAAAGTGGAGAAGAGTTCTCAAGTGCGAGAAAAAAATGAATACTGCTGCATAACCTAGGCCCTGAGGGAATCAGAGTGTTCAAGAGCATAGAGCCAGCGCCCCGGCAAGCGGCTGACGACGATGTGTACAAACATGCCCTGGAAGACCTGGACACACACTTTCGCCCGGCAGTATGTGTCTCCGTTGATCGTTACAACTTTCAACAGAGAAAACAAGGTGAAGGAGAACCCATCGAAGACTATGTGGCAGCTTTAAGGAGACTAGCAGTCACGTGCAAGTATGGAACACTCCAAGATGATTTTATAAAGGATCAGATCGTAATGCATACCACCAACAAGGCCGATCAGGACAAGTTGTGGGTACAAGGCGAAGCGACACTAAAGGAGGTAATTGCGATGGTGAAGAAAGCGGAGCTTTCGAAACGTTGCGCTGAGGCGGCGAAACGGGAGAATGTGCAGAGAGTGATGGTCAACAAGGTGGATGACGCTGAAGCGTCAGGAAGACACAAAATGGTGCTAGGAGAGAGCAGAGGAACCGGCAAATGGGCGGGAGAACCGGGGCAAACAGGGAAGCAAGCAGGGGACAGTAAAACTGCATGCTACAGGTGCGGAAGTACGAACCACGCGGCCCAAGACAAGCGATGCCCAGCTTTCTGCACCAAATGCATGTACTGCGGCCTGATGGGCCATTACGAAAAGGTGTGTCGGCGTAAAGGGAATAAGTCTATGGTGAAATTCATTGCAAAACTCAACCAGAAGTAGAATCGGAGGAAGTATCGGATGAGGACGACCGGGTGCTATGCATCGAAGAACAAGTGATGGGAATTGACACCAAGCGCTCTGATTAACCGCGTGCAGACATGCTGATTGGGAGAGGGAAGATAAGAATTGCAATAGACTCGGGGTCCCCATACACCATAGTCCAGAGGTCGGTATGGGAAGAAGAATTTAAGCCCATCCTGGGTTCCAAAATGGAACCACCAGACATACGTCCGATCTCGTACACGGAAGACCCCATCCCCATGGTAGGCTACGGAGCCTGAAGTTTGAATTCAGAGGGAGATCTGCAATGTGCAAACTGTATGTAGCAGAGAAAGGCCCATCTGTACTAGGATGGCGAGATCAGGGAGATCTTGGAATGAAGCTGGATCCGGGTGGTGCGGAACAAGTGTTGCTGACGGACTGCGGCAAATGGCCAGACGTAGAGAAAGTGAGGAGAGACTTCCCCAAAGTGTTTGGGGGGAAGGTAGGCAAGTTGGAGAAGTTTATGCACAAGATTGTACTAAAGGAAAACTCCCAGCCGGTGTCCCACAAGGTCCGAAACATACCTATAGCGGTAAAAAAAGCGGGAAGGTGCGTTTGTGCATGGACCTGCGCGAGTTGAACAAGTGCCTCGTTGTGGAAAAATTTCCCTTGCCAAGGATTGAAGAAATGTTAGCCAAAACGCGAGGGGTCAAGTGGTTTTCCACGGTGGATCTCACGTCCGCCTATCATCAAATAGACTTGCACCCATCCAGCCGGAGATTCACATCGCTCATCACACCCTATAGGTGCTATAGGTTTCGCATGATGCCCTTTGGGCTAGCGTCCGCCGCAACAGTGTTCCAGAAACTAATGCACCGCTTGTTTAAAGATGTCGACGGCATCCAGTACTTCCAAGACGACATCTTGGTCATGGGGATGGACCAGGAGGATCATGACAGGAAACTCAACGAAGTGCTGAATGTGCTACAGGAGAAAGGCCTGACGGCGGAGTGGGAAAAGTGTAAACTGGGCATGCCAACCGTCACGTACTTGGGGCACGAAATAGGAGGACAAGGGATCACCCCCAAGAAAGGAAATGTAAAGGCCATAAGCGATGCCAGAGCTCCAATCAACAAAGAGGAAGTGAGGTCATTCCTAGGCATGGCAGAGTACTATAGCAGGTTCGTCCAGCACTTTGCCACGAAAACCCACAAACTGAGGCAGCTGGTCAGGGAAAAGACGGCGTTCCAGTGGGACGAAGAAGCACAAAAGGAATTCGAGGAGTTAAAAATGAACATCAGCCTAGCGGTGCCGCTACACGGACACGATCGATCCCTCCGGACAAACGATTTTGACTACGGATGCCAGCGATAAGGGGCTAGGAGCGGTACTGGCGCAGGAGAGAGAAGACAACACAGTGGAAACCCTGAGTTTTGCGTCCAGAGCGCTATCCCCCACGGAACAAACGTTTAGCGTCATTGAGAAAGACATGCTAGCTGTAACATGGGCAATGGGAAAGTTCCGACAGTTCCTGTGGGGAACGAGAATCCGTTTGCAGACGGATCACAAGCCACTGGTCAAGGTGCTCACCTCGAGTGGACACGACACAGCCACTCCGCGCATAGCCAAAATGACCCTGAAGCTCTTAGACTACAGGTATGACGTAGTATACATCCCTGGCACGCGTGATAAAGTTGCGGATTATCACAGCAGGGCTGCGGTCATGGAAGAAGCGCCAACTCCTGAGTTGAAGAATGAGGAGATGGTAGCGGTGATGGAGGACACAGAAAGAGCCATCAGCAGGCAGGAGTGGGCACAAGCTTACGAAGAAGATGAAGAGTTGCAGGAAGTCAAAGACTGTCTCATAAAAGGGTGGACAGAGAAGAAGAGATTGAGGGAAATGATCAGAAAATGTTATGAGGTGCGAGAAGAATTATCAGTGAGCGATTCCGGCATCTTCTTGTATCGAGGGGACAAAGTAGTTCCCCCAAAATCATTAGTGGCAACCATCCTGTGTCAGCTACACAAAGGTCATTTAGGCATAGTCAAAACCAAAGAGAGAGTGAAGCAAATGTACTGGTGGCCAGAATGGATATCCAAGTGGAGAGACACGTAAGAGACTGTGCCCAGTGCCAATGCGCTGACAAAACATTGAAACCATTAAGGCCAGTATTAGGTAGATTTGAACGCCCATGTAATCCGTGGGAAGATGTGTCAGTTGACATTCTGGGTCCAGTGTTGGATAACCAAGGGACAGCGAAGTACTTGTGCGTTATGGTAGACAAATATTCCAAGTGGCCGGAAGTTCATGTGCAAGAGGAAATGGAGTCAGACACCGTGATAAAGTTCCTCACATCTGTGTTTCTAAGAGAAGGAATTCCGAGAACTATCCTGACAGACAATGGCCCACAGTTCACATCGGAGAAATGGATCAGATACACGGAGAGAAATGGAATCAAATCCAAGCACACTCCAGTGTATCACCCCGCAAGCAATGGGCAGGTAGAAAGGTTCAACCGGGTCCTCATGGGGTCCATCCAAGCGCATGTCTCACTGATCTTTTTCTCTCACACGCGAAACCAACAAACACTCACACGGAGCGATGGTCGCACGATGTAGTTGGGTTACTCCAAGCTGAATCACCAGTAAGTTCTACTTTGAATGCTTCGCGCTTCACCTTGGGCATTCATTTTACCACATCACTGTTAAACTCACCGCGGCTATCTATGTTTTGGTGATTTTCCGATGCAATGTTGGGCAGCATGATTTCTCTCGCCGCTCCTTTTTTCTTCTCACTGACTGTTTATGCACCTACACGGTCATAGTCACATTGAGCCTCTTGTTGCTTTATAACCGTAACGGCACTTTCTCGCTCCAGACTCACTCACTTATTACATTTATTTTCATTTCGGCACCCTTTTGCTTTCACATTCCATTCTGTCATGAACGTCGAGTTTGATGTGAATTATTTCTTTATGTAGACACTTTGGCAGTTCTTACAAAGATCACATTGTTATTGTTTGCAGACTACCCCTGATGAAGGACCTTGTCCGAAATGCGTTGGGTGATGTGATCAGTTTATCATGAATTGAATACATTGTATCTTGGAATGATACTTGGATTAAATAAACCATGATTCTATGAACTCCTGAGTTACATGTGAAAGATAACATGGAATAAATCGTTGTGATAATTAAGGATATCACTGATTGAACTATATTCATTGAAACAATTTCTTTCAAAACGTTCTTTTACGTTTCCATTGGTTGTGCCTAGAGAGTCGACACTTATCCTAAGTGTCGCGGACTGCATATTGATTACCACACCTTTGTCGGGGAGTGATATCTCTGGTGCAAGCCACAAATTACACAATTTGTTTAACAGCGGAGTGCGTAATCTAAACTTTTTTCTGGTCCATCCAAGCCGCCATAATGAAGGGCAAGGACTGGGAAGCAGAAATCCAGAGCATTATGTGGGCGTACAGGATCACATCCACTTCGACTGGCTACAGCCCCTTCCAGATCTTGAGGGGCAGGCACCCTTTCACTAAGGACAATGTGATTTGGAGAGAAAAAACCATCACCAGCAAATGGTCCCCGGCGGTAGTCCAGCATAACCTGGAGAAGGCGCAGAGGGTGTACACTGAGCATTACAACCGGAGGAGGAATGTGAGAGAAGCGGATCTGGAAAGAGGAGAATGGGTGAGGGTGAAGTTGGCAGTAATGAAAAAGAAAGGACAAAGCAAGTACAGCCCGCCCCTACAAGTGGAAAAAGTGTATGACAGAGCCGTGTTACTCAGTGACGGGAAGGTGTGGTCCCAAGATCGCATGGCAAAGATAAACAAAATTGTGAGATGGCCTACAGAAGAAAAACCCAATCACTCAGTCCATACACAAGAGGATGGGGTAGAAAGTGCGACCGCAGGAGACAATGGCCAAGAAAGCGAAGGAGAACAAGTAAGGAGAGAAGACCCAGAGACTCTGAGTGATAAAGAGACAATAGCCGGAAGGAGTGTCACGCCCCAGAGAGGTGAGCCAGGAATGCAGAGAGAGGCAGCAGTGAGTCATGCACCAGAAGGAGCCCGTGAAGTCACCTCTCCGGTGAGATGCACTCGAGCAGGAAGAAAGGTGGTCAAACCCACACACTTTAGAGACTTTATATTGGAAGACGGTTGAACTAAGGACTCATTTGTTCTGTGTGTGAAAAAAGGGAGATATGTAGTGTGCGCTCTAGCTTGCCGTCATCGTGCGTGTGACCCAACACGTCATAACGGGAAGCTGCTGATGAGTGCGCATGCGCGAATGGCGGTTCGCGCTCGAGAGTACCCGGAGCGGTAGCGCTGTATATACGCTCGGCGCTCTTTCTGCCCTTGATCTTTATAATTATGAAACCAGCCTGCGTCTTACAAACCTGGGTCCTGATCATCATTTGGTGTGAGTAAGGAACTTTACATTGCCTGGCATCTAATTTTGAATAGCTGACTGAGCGTCATACAGACCACCGATTGGGGGTGGGGCGGCTGAAGGCTGGTAAAACCTTAGTTTTTATCGGGTGTCATCAGTTTAAGAAAAGCTCTTAAAGCCAAAGGACTATACTAACAATTCTAATGTCTGAACACATAAGTTAAACAAAACAGGAGAGAGTGCAGAGTCCTGAGGTAGACTGCTCTTATGTCAACATTACAGGCTGAGATAGGCATAGCAAATCCACCTGGATTGTACCTGACAAGGAAGTATCTGTCCCAGGGACGTGTCAAACAACCCAGCTTCGCCAGACCAAAAGCTCATGGTTAACAGCATCAAACGCAACAGAGAGATCTAATAACAAAAGACCACATTGCCCACCTTCATTCCTGATGGTTAAAAATTATTTCAAAACAGCCAACTCTTTAGTCTCAATCAGTGCCTGGGGTATGAACCTGCCAGAGTCCATTTGCAGCACCACTGGGCCTGAAGGAAATTAGACAACCACTTAGCAATGTGTTCCCAATTACTTTAGAGATGGCTGCCAGATGAATGATGCAGTGGTAGTTCTTTAATGTAGCTAGGAGAAGGCCGTTTTTTTTAGTGGTGTGGCAATACCCGCTTTCCATGGAGCAAGTATGATTCCGGAGGGCAAAGCCACGTTTGTGAGGACGCAGATGTGCACTTCAATAGCTGGGGCAAGAGCCTGATAAATAGTCATATGGCATGGATCATCCGGAAAGTCAGATTTAAGCACCATCAATGATTGCAGATTTTATCCATAGACATCTACAGCGGTGCAGCAACTTTCAAAGGCCTCCTAACAACGGGAGAGGTTAATGGTCAACTGGTTCTTTTGGAACTGTCTACCGAATGCCATCATAAGTAGCAATGAACATATCGACAATGAAACTCGGCAGTGTACTACAAAGTTCCTGTGATGGAGTAACTCAAGGAGCATAGCATAAATGTGCAATGAATGCACCAACAGAACTTTGGGTGGTAATAAAGTTTGTTTTAGCTTGCTGCAGTCAAGTCCTGTACCTTACAAAGCAGAATTTACATGCCATGCATCTCTCTGTGGAGCACTCACTATACCTACATTATTCTGCAAGCTTTATATTCAATCTCAAGGCGTTCAGAGTAGATATAAACCACTTATTTAGGTGTCAATTGTGTGTCATTTCACATGTGTACGATCATTAATATTTTGAGTGAATCCCACTGCATCCAAATCTTCACATAATTAAGGAAAAGGCGTTCACCAGACATAGAGCCTGATTTAAAGGATGGGAAATCCGTCACATACGTGACAGATATCCTGTGTGCCAGATGTAAAGTTCCAGTGAATATAATTCACTTGTAATACGGCAGATTAGATATGGGTCAAGCTTGGGACAGAGTATTCCATCCGCCAAACTCAAAATCAGGCCCATGGCGCCTTGTTAGTTACGGCTTTCCCTTTGGATTGAGGTGGAGAGGGGCAATTGCCCTTGAAGTCTCTTCATGCTGTGAGCTGACCAGATGAATGGGAGCTGGATTGGTTCTGGGAAGTGTGCCAAACCCTGTATACTAGGAGGACCTGCATGACCAACTGACTGAAAATCTATTTGGAAGTCTGATGTTCCTTTAGAACAACTGTCCCTAACACACACACAAAACAAAGAAAAATGCATCACAAGCGGTCGAGAAGCTGGAGAGACTTAGAGAAAAAAATCCGCAGTGTGCTAAAAAAAAACTGACCTTTATGGTCCCGAAGGATGGCAAGATCGGCCCCTTACCAGTCCCAGAGTAATACAGAGTTTCGTCCTCTTCAACTTTGCAATTTGAGGTACACTCAGTTGGCTGTGGCTGTATCTGATTCCAGAACCACCTAACCAGCACATACAATTGCAGAGATATAGCTTCTTTAATGTTAGGTTGCACCCAACTGTAATTTATAGTTCTCAGGGGGAACTGATTGAATTCTTTTTGTTAGCTGGATCGTGTATTGTAGGTGCCTTGCCACAGGGAAAGCCCTAATCAATAGCACTCCGTTTTAAGATGCATAACCAAATTAGTCAATTATAGTGTGTTATGTCAATTGAATCTTGTGGCTGAATTACATGAAGAATTGAGATGATAACCAGAAATAAATGAATCTTTTATGGAGTAAAGGAATATGGTAGCATTTGTATTTGTACGCATTGTATACATTTCATGTATGTTTTCTGATTATGTTACAAAACAACAATAATTCATACAGTATTATTTAATAATACTTTTCTTATGTGCATGGTAATCACAGATTCACTTTGAGAAGACCCCAATATACAATAATAGTGTTCTCATGACAGTGGACAGAAAAATGGAGAGCATTCTGATTACATATTGTGTGATAATTGGAAATTTAATAATTCTCAAAACAAGTAAGAATATAGACCAGAGGGGCGTGGCCTGACCACAGGCAAAGACAGCAGTATGAGCTCCTTGCTCCGGCGAATGGCTCTGTGAAGGCGAAGATCCTGAGGACTTACCCCAGGCAACCCGTTTGGCGGTATGCAGTCCGGGACTCCCTGGGACTGCAGTGAGTATGCTGAGTGTGGCCCGGGAGCAGGCGTCTCAACCAAGGAGCTCCCGGGGCAAACCTGGCAAGAAGGTGGCCGCCATGACAGAGCATTGAGAAAGGCCGGGCGGCCTGCACCTAAGACTGTGAGTCAGCAGTGGTGGCCCTGCGAGAGAGAGTTGCCACTACCCGGTAACACTGTTAGCGAGGGGCGAGGGGGCTGAGGACAAAGAGTTGTGGGCCGCCATTGGGATGCTGTGAAAAGGACGTCTCAGGCTGGGAAAGGGAGCAGGAGCAATACAGGCCAGAGAACTGAAGGGGCCAGTGAGAAGCCATATAGATCCCCCCTCCACAACAGGGGGGAGCCACAAGATACCCTGGGGACCCTGAGGGGAGCAGGAGGAGGTAGCATTGGCTGGGGCCCATTAGCTACAATGGCTTTACCGGCCCACGTGGTCTCACATGGAACACCAAAAGAGAGCAGGATGCTGAGCTCCAGTGTAATGAGCCTCTGAGCAGTGGGGGCCAGAGGTAGGCAGAGGGTGCTCATACCTGTGGGGCAGTGGGGACGACTGCCTGGGTTGAGCGCCTTCTTCTTGACAGAGCCGGCGGGGCTGGGCAGCCGGTGCTCTGGGGAGGACAGGTTCTGGGCCTGGTGTTGCCCTGTGCATGGCGACCATGCCACAATTGATGCTGTATGCCTGGTAGCAGGATTGGGTGCTAAGAGGGGAATTGGGCAATGATCTGTCAAGCCTGCAGATGGATGGTGCAACCCAAGCCGCAGAAGATGAGACAGATTATGCCCCCCTCCTCCCTAGTTAAAAGACAACTCCCAGTGCCAGGGACCCTTGTGAATAGACCAGGACCTGGAAACGCACAGGGCAACAATCCTAGCACTTATAAGGGACACCAAGACAGCCCTGGAGCAAAGAATTGATGTAAATCCTTGAAATAAGGACTCTTGTAGACTGATCATTAGAAAATGGCAGACAGAGTGGGGTAAACCGAAAGGATGCTGACCCGACTGTGGAACTTACTGTCAGGGAAAATGACTAGACGATCAATGCCTTGCGAAAAAATAATAAACACCTTCAGGAGTGGGTGGGAGATGCCGATGGGTGCACCTGCTGCAACAATATGCAGGTGGTAGGTGTCCTGGAAAAATCTGAAGGCTCTACCATGGAATCGCTCTTGAGAGGACTTGTTCCTCTCAGAAGTGGTAGGGGGCAAGATATTGACAGTGTTTACAGTTGCGAGGTAACACAGTGCGCCGGGAAGGCTGTTGGTGCCAGGGAGCGCCACCCAGACAGATAGTGAACCGGCTACTCAAATTCCTTGACTGTGACCATAAACTGCAGGTAGCGTGCAACCTCGGCCCCTATCACATAGGGGGAGCATTGGTGAACATATACCCGGATTATACCAATGCAGTACAGAGACAACAAGAAACTTTCCTGCAAGTAAAATTTAATCTCCAGACATTGAATCTAAAGTATGCATTGTTCTTCCCAGCAAAACTGCAGATCAGCGACAAGAGGGACACTCACTTCTACCAGATGGCCGCTGCTGCACGGGCTGGCTTGAATCTCATGGTTAGCCGCATCCTGAGACTGGGAATGACGGTGACAGAGTCCTCAGCGCCAACCCTGCAGGACTGCCCCAACTAGAGTCTAGGTGAAGATCAAGAGGGCCAAGGCGGTGGCAGACATCTAACATTATCACTCCTGGGACTCAGGAAATAAATAGGAGGCACTGGTGAGAGACTCGGACGAGGGAGGTAGTGAATCGAAGTGCACCAGGGTAGACTCTGAGGAGGTCAATTAGTCGTTGATTACCCCGATGACCATGGATACCATGGTGTAGGGAGCAGACATGGCAACCTTGGCCCACGAAGACCTGGTGGTCCACTCCTAGGGGGAACAGACGGCGACTAGCCAAGAACAGTTATGAAGTGCATCTCATGGGCTGCGCCGCACCACAAACCCCTACCGAAAGGTGATACCACTGTTTGTTCAATATGCTATCTTGGTTAATTGGATTGCGGTGACAGTCACCTCAGGCATTGGGAGGGGTAGATAGTTTCAGATCCACAGCGTGAGTTTGTTGGAAGAAGGGGCGGGGGAAGAAGTCAGAAGGGGCATACTGAGTCAACACTTGGATACAAGGGCACTGGGCAGCGGCCACACCATATACGAATCCCCTGAGAATAACCCTTACTGTCCTGTCCTGGAATATTCATGGCCTAGGTAGTAAGATGAAAAAAGGGGCAATGTGGAAGTACTTTTTGAGGCAAAATCCCAATATAATTCTTCTGTAAGATACACACCTTGCGGGAAACAACTGCAAGGTGCTGAACCACGGCAGATACCATCTGCTAGTGCATACAGGATTCTCCTTGGGCTCAAAGAGAGTGTGAATACTCGTCTGCAGGTCCCTCCCTCTCTAGGTGCTCCAAACATGGGTGGACAAACTGAGTTGCCTGGCAGCAGTGTATGGGCGGTGAAACGCGGAGAGTCTGATACTGAAGCTACGGACAAAAGGGTTGGACAAAATGGGAACCTATATTGCAGAGGTACCGGAGCCCCTACCTCAACCTAACCCATTAGAGAAACTTAGATAGGATGACAATATTCAAGGATAGACCTAGGACCGACTAACACTTTGCCTCCTTCCTTGACTTAGGGTTGGCGGACCCGTGGCGGGAGGAATATCCAGGGACATAACACTACACATATAACTCTAACAAAACGTGCTCTTTGTCTAGGCTTGACTATATTCTTATACTAAGACATCAACTGAACAGGTTTAGACGTTCAACTGTCCTTTCACAAGGAATCTCTAAACACTAACCCCTGATAACACATCTATAAACAGACATTATATTGACGAGATGAGAATGGAAGTTGGACCTTGGGTTTTTACTGACTGTAAAACCAAGAAACTGGTCACCAAGTCTACAGAACTACACTTCAACGAAAACTAAGACAAGGTGAACTCCGAGATCCACATCTGGATGGCATACAAGAAAGTAATGTGGGGTAAAACTCATTGCAGATGTCACGGAAAAACAAAAGGAAACAGACAAAGAGCCCAGGGAATTCTAAACAAAACTAGCACTGTGGGAGGCCGACTATATGACCAATCCTATCCACATTTTAGCCACCAAGATATAAGGGGTGACAGATGATCTGCATACCCCTAGTCCACCAGGAGGTAAGGGTGCTGCATAGGGCAAAACAGGGAAAACAAGGCGTGCAAATTGCTAGCAGAAAGAAAAGAGAGAGCCCAAAGAGGGACTACGGCCATTAATATGGGATGTGGCAAGATGACAGAATCTCCAGTTGCCATATCGCATGCATTTGCGAGGCACTTGGCTGACCTTTACTGACCCAGAAGGAGGACACACATACATAGCCTAGGGGACTTTAATAATGATCTACCAGTGCCGGGACTCCATGTGGACGTGAGCCGAACCCTAAAAGCAGCGGACTTGTTGTAGCGCAAGATCGCCGATGCTCTGAATCATATGAAAAGCAGAAAATCCCCAGGCCCCAATGGCTTCCCCTCTGAGTTCTTTAAATGTGCATAATCACAAACAATGGGCCTGTTGAGAGACATGATTTATAGGGTAAGGAAGGAGGGCATCCTGCCCCGTTAACTCCTGCGGGCAACAACAGTCATGATAGAAAATCAAGGGAAGCCAAGGAAGGAGTGTGCCTCCTGTAATCCAATATCACTTCTCAATAGAGAAACTAATATCTTGGTGAAAGATGAAGGCCAATCGCCTGCTGCAAGTGGTAGACATGCTAGTGCCTCTGGATCAATCAAGTTTCATGCCCTACTGAGCGATGAGACATAACATTCGTACACTGGCTGGATGCCTGGCACGATGCTACCGGATTGCATAACCGGCCATTCTACTTTCCCTGGATGCTGAAATGGTGTATGATTCGGTGGAATGGCCATACCTAATGGCAATACTTGGGATGGGCACAGAGTTAATGGAATGGGTGCAATTCTTAAATAAAAACCCAGTAGTTAGTGTCTGGACAAACGGGTCAATTTCCGGGGAGTTCAGTCTAAGCAGGGGCACCAGACAGGGATGCTGCTCTCCCCTTACTCTTTAAGTTGGCAATTGAACCTCTTGATTGCTGGCTGCAGAAGGACACGTTAATACAGTGCAAGATGGGACCTAGACTGGGAAGACATTGTCTCCTTGTATGGAGACGACATAATGTTGTATCTAATGAACCCGAAATACTCTGTCAACAAGGTGATGCAAATCTTGGAAGTGTTTGGCTCCTACTCCAGGCTTAGAATCAACTGGCACAAGTGTATTGCATTTCCACTATCCGAGGAAGAGAGGGTCTGGGCATGACACTACACACCTGAAATCGAACCTCTAAATTTCAAATATCTCTAGAATCTTTATCACGAAAGACCGAGACTGGCTTCTCAAGGAAAACTTGGAGTCAACCCTTGACTCATACAAAACGGATTCAGATATCTGAAAAAACTGCCAGTGTCCCTCATGGGCAAAGCCAACCTATACAAAATGATTTACATGAAAGAATTCCTCTATGATCTGCAGAACACCCTGTTTAATATCCCTGATGGTTCTTCCTGGCAGTTGCAGAGTAACAAGAGACCTACTGGGGAGAATGGAACACTGAGAATCACCTTGGTGTCCCTCACCAGAAAACCCCTGGAAGGTGGCATCACCCTCCCAGACCTATGCCTATATTATTGGGCAACACAACTGTGAGTAATCAATGACTGGGCATTCTCCTCTCTGCAGGAACCCTCAGTGATAGCTGACAGATGGTCAAGGGACCCAGATGAATACATCTGTCTATTATATGGGGAAAGAGGGATGACACTGCTACCAGCCCCCACAGCTGTGGCGGTCAATATATGGCATAAAACAGCTAAGACCCTAGGGTGGAAGGGCAAACTAAATCTAGAAACCTGGTTCTGGGACCCTGAGGTACTAAAGGGACTGCGAAAAAATTGAGGGCCACGGAAAATAGGATGTGCTGGAAATCTCCAAGGTGGGTGACATCTAGCATTGGAATGAGATGTTACTGTTTGCTGAACTGCAGGAATGATATGTCTGGGTGTCAGTACCTGTGTGGCCGACAACTAAGATGCCTCCTGCAAACCGATGTAGAGACCTTATCGGAGGCACCAGATGAGTCCACTCTATCTAGAGTATTGGTTCCTGTGAGCTCCCCTGACCCGTCATGAACTGTCCCAACTGTATTCCAAGGTCATGCATAACAGCGTCCCCATTCTTTACAGCCTTATGGAAAAATGGGAGAGAGACCTAGGCAGGCTGGAGGACGATGATTGGGGAGCAGCCTGTCTGTATCCCAGGAAGGTGGCCATAACAGCCAGGTTCCAGTTGATCTAATTGAAACTACTTCACAGGGTCTACTTCACAAGAACAAGATTGTTCAGGAAGGGGAGGATCAACAAAGACCTCTGCCTTAGAGGTTTCAGACAGTAAGGCACACTAGTACATACCATGTGGGGGTGCCCCGGGATCCAAAAATACTGGGTGAATATAGGCCAAAGGTTGCCAGAAGTTATGGAAATGACACTAGAGCTTACGCCGCAGCTGATAACACTGGGCATCTAGGGGGAACAAACTCTGGACCGTTATACCCTCTTCTTTTGTAATACTGCCCTGACGGTGGCAAGACAGGAAGTGATAAGACAGTGGGGCAAGGCAAGATCTTGACACTCCAAGCCTGGGATTTTAACCTGGACAGGTGCATGAGGGTGGAAATAAATTGTGTATCAGGCGCTGGGTTGTCCGGGGAAGTTTGAGAAAATCTAGGGCACATGGATGAGTGTTGAAAGATGCACAGACAGAATATCGAGTTGTTAATATCGAAGTGCCAGAATATTGAGTTGTGAATATCGAAGTGGCAGAATATCGACTGCAAGAATATCGTTGACCAGAATATCATCTTGAAGGTAAGAAATATTGTTTTCTGTAATATCAAAGTCAATAATATCGTTTGTTAAAATATCGTTGTTAATAATATCGATATTTATATTAGTATTCTGTATTTTAGTATGTATGTTAAAAGTATGTGATCTAATTTTTTTTGTGGAAGTATAGCTGTTTTTTTAATGTATGTGTGAAATTTTTTTAATTGATAAATTTTATGTCAATTCAATTTTGCGGGTTTTAGTTTGTAGCAGGTTGCGTTTATAGGGGAATAGGGTGGGAAGTAATTTAATTATGATAAAGTAATTCATAATTTGTATTTGTTAATATTTACAGTAAAACATATTAATTAATAATTATTGGTGATTATCTTTTAATATTTAATTAATTGATTGATAATTATGTAAATTGTGCTATTTTTAGGAGTGGGTTGTGGGTTTATAGGGGAATATGGTGGGAATTGTTTTAATTATAATAAAGTAATTAATAATTGTATTTATTAGTATTTATATTTACTTTTTTATTAATTATTTATTCATTAGTTATCCATTTTTATTAATTAATTAAATGATAATTATGTAAATTGTGGGTTTTTTAAGGAGTGGGTTGTGGGTTTATAAACAGGGTGCGAAGTACTTTTATTATAGTAAAGTAATTAATATGTTTTATTTATTAGTATTTATATTAATGTCAATTAATTAATTATAAATTGAATATTAAATGTTATTAATTATTTGATAATTATGTAAATTGTGTTATTTTTTTAAGGAGAGGGTTGTGGGTTTATAAGGGAGGAGGGTGGGAAGTAATTTTATTATAATGGTGTAATTAATACTTTTTATTTATTAGTATTTATAATAACTTTTTTATTAATTAGCTATTAATTGGTTAATGTATTTTATTAAGTCATTAATTAATAATTTTGTAAATTGTGTTATTTTTTTAGGAGCGGGATGTGGGTTTGTAGGGGAATAGGGTGGGAAGTAATTTAAATTAAATAACGTAATTAATAATTTTGATTTATTAGTATTTATTTAATATTTGGATTTTATAGTGATGTTTGTGGTAATTTATTATTAATTAATTATTAATTGTTTGTTAATTATAATTATTAATTGTTAAATATGTTAATTGTGCCAATTATGTAGGAGTTGATTGTGCGTTTATAGGGGAATATGGTGTGAAGTAATTTATGTAAAAATCATTGAAAATACATTTTTTGATTATAATTAATTTATATTAAATATAGTTATTTGTTTGTAAAACATTTTTTTTAACTTATATACATTAATGTATTTAGTTCATTTTTAGTACTTTTTAACATTAAAATATTTTTCAATCTTTTGTAATTTATTATATTTTGATATGTTTTTTATTTTTCGGTTATTAACAATTTTTGTATTGTAGTTGGTATTTTGTTTCTTTTTTATTTTTATTTTCATTTTTTGGAAAAAATAATTTTAACCCTCTGCTATCCAACACTTTCCGCACTGTTGCACTCTCTGAGGTGGGAATAGTAATTTTCTCCCCTCCGCTATTCAACACTTCCCTACAGTGCACTCTCTAGAGTTGGAACAGTAATTTTTACCCGTCCGCTCTGCAATACTTTCCGTAATGTTGCACTCACTGGAGTGGGAATAGTAATATTTACCCCTACGCTATCCAAAACTTTTCCTACTGTTGTACTCTCTGGATTGGGAATAGTAAATTTTACCCTTTGCTATCCAACACTTTCCCTACTTTTGCACTAACTGGAGTGGGAATAGTAATTTTTCCCCCTCCGCTATCCAACACTTCCCCTACTGTTGCACTCTCTGAAGAGGCAATAGTAATATTTACACCTACGCTATCCAACACTTTCTCCACTGTTGCACTCTCTGTAGTGGGAATAGTAATTTTTTCTCCTCCGCTATCCAACACTTTCCCTACTGTTGAACTAACTGAAGTTGGAATACTAATTATTTCGCCATCACTATCCAACACTTTCCCTACTGTTGCACTCATTGAAGAGAGAATAGTAATTTTTACCCCTAAGCTATCCAACACTTTCCCTATTGGTGCACTCACTGGAGTGGGAATAGTAATTTTTACCCCTACGCTATGCAACACTTTCCCCACTGTTGCACTAATTGTAGGGGGAATAGTACATTTTTACCCCTACGCTATTCAACTATTTTCCTACTGTTGCACTCAATAGAGTGCAAAATGTAAGTTTGAAAATGTATAAATATTTTAGTATTTTATTTTATGTTATAGGTTTATATATATATATATATGTATAAATATATTATAGTTAATTTTGATATATTTATAATATTTAGAAATAAATTAAAGTTATTAGTTTATTGATTTTTTTAAGTAAATATACATTTATATATTACATTTATATATCTGTTTCTTTTTTTAAAATTACATTTCTTTATTATTATTTTTTATGTATATTATATCTAAGTAATATTTTTAAAGTTAATTTTATAACATAATTGTGTTAACATTACTTTTAATATATTAATATTTTGGACATCAATATTTTTGACATCTATTTTTGTTTCAATACTTTTGTCGTTTACATTTTAAAGATAGGATGTCGATATTTTGACTACATTTATTTTTACATCAATAATTTTGTCTTCTATATTTTTGTCTTCGATATTATGTCACTGTGTATCTGCATATATATGATGGTTTCACATATACATAAAAAACATTGGCTCTGCAGCCTAAAGAGGGCTAGAAATATCCAAATGTAATTTATCTTTCATTTTACAAATATTGCCAACTATGGGAAATAGTCACTACATCTAAAGTGACTAGAAATATGACTCAAAACAGAAAAAATAAATGGAATGTACAGCAATTCTAGCAGGTAGGCTGCTGTGCCTTTAAGGGCCACACCCTTCCTTCAGTATACCAACATGCTCCAGAGGTGATAGTTTGGTCTGGTAATTTTTTAAGGAGATAATTAGATCCTGAGAAAAATTGAGAGCCTTCGGTTGCTTATGACTTTGATGAGGATTGCCCTAAAAAAAATTAAGATTACAAACGAGAAATGTTTTGTTCATCAATACTCATAAGAACTGAATAATATGCTCATACCAATACATTTTGTGAAAAAGAAAAACAAAACAGTTTTGAATGTCACTCATCAAAATTCCTCAAAGAGGCATAGCCCACTTTGGCACCAGCTCTCGAATCTGAATCCAAAGATGAACCCCTGGTAATTGTATGTATTGATCGCCAGACAGTAGCTTTACAAATCTCTGAAATGGACACATTTCTTAATAGATCCCTTGTAGCTGCTTTCCTCTTAGTTGAATATGTCTTAGGCTTTTTAAAGGGCTAACCGGTAACAAAATGTGATGCAAGAAATTATCCACCTGGAAACTGACTGTTTCACATGGAAAGATCAGTCCTCACTGGGCAATAATTTACGGAGATGATCAAATCGTCTGAGCTCTTGTTTTCTCTAAATGGAATTTTAGAACCCTGAAGCAGAGTCATGCTATGAATCAAGATGACCGCCGCACCTTAGGCTCCGATTGGGGGGAATGCATGATCCTCTTCTCTCCCCCTGTCATCCAGCATGATCCCTCATGGTGGGATCGCATTCCAGGAACATCAAGGCTTCAAACGATCCCTTCTCCAAACTCTCACACCCCTTTCAGGAGGAGCCCTGACTGAGGGCTGTATGCAGCTGTGCAAGTGACAGCCTTTCCCCAGTACTTCAGACACCTCATTAACATGCCCCTCCTGCAACCTCCTAGAACAACTTCAAATGTGGAAGGGGACATAATGGGGCCCATACTGAGAGCTGTCATCATCCCGGCCCCTAGAGGCATACTTCATGCTCCACCCAACTTCACCCGACAAGGGCTCGCTCCCCCTCCCCCGGCCCATACTGTCAACATCCGTCCTCAGGACCAGGTACGGCCCCAGGAGACTTATTGGTGTTGGTTGGTGATTGATTAAAGTTCCAGAGGGAACGTAGCCATCAAGAAGGTGACAAAACACAGTGGGGACTGCAAGCCAGCACAGCCACACCAGATCATGAAGCTCGTAAAAGAGCGGAAAACATTAGGAGGCAAAGGCACCACAAGCCGTCCAAGAACAGCATGAAACCCCTGTATGTACACCGGGTGAGATAAAGAAAAGACATACTAGATATGTAGGTGTGAAAAGGAAAGTTCATGACTTCGCAAAGAAGTGGAACTGAACCTAGGGTCTGCCGACCGTAAGTAAGACCCTGAGAGATGGCAATTGGTATGACAGAGTCAGTGCATACCAGTCCAGTATGCACAACAGCGGAAAGAAGCACTGTTGAAACCTGCACCAGCTAAAATACGTGTGACAGCATTGGCAGGATACAATTAGTGAATTGTAGATAATCTCCCGGAAGAAGGGCGAAATAGCCCGAAATGCATCGGAGCTGGTTAAAATATGAATGTTTTGAATATTTTGAATGCCAAGCATACAACTGAAAAGCAAAAATGGAATGAAACTAATTCCAAAGAAAAAAACATATAATGAAATAAAATAAGAATATTTCCAAACAAACAATTTGAGGAGTCTTCATTGAGAAACCAAAGGAGTGCCCTAAAAGGGATGCTTCCAATTCATGGAAGCACATCACTAATTGTATTCATTCAGACGTGTCCCAGGACAGACACACCACAAGGAGCACCCAAACAATTCTAAAATCAAATTTTAAAATCACACAAAGAGAATTAAAAAGTTTGGCTCTGCACCAACCACCTAAATTTATAGCATTGGCAGGATGCCAACCCACTGCCAGAAATTGCCGGTAGTACTAGAAACAGAAGACACTGCAGTACATAGTCGGTCTTTCACACACATGTGAAAGGGCCGACTGCAACCAGCAGAAGCACCCAAAACAGGACTACAGTAAGAACGATAGTCAAGCGGAAGACTGAAAGGGACATAAGCATACTGTGTGGATGCTAGAACCACACGAAGTATAGCAAATACCCTTCTGTAGGGTAGCGTGAGCAGCCCAGATGCGAGAGAAGCAATAGCAAGAAGGCAACCAGCAAAAAGGACACCAGGCAAACCGGACACCCATTTCAGAGCTCGTAGTACAAGCAGACTGGGTCAAGGACCACGTACACCGCGTAAAGGAACATTGCCTACATAAGAAGATGCTCAAAATTGAAACATAACACAATAATAGACTAGGGCACGCGAAAAGTACCAACAGTTATGTGGAAGCAGAACTGGACAGGCCCGTAAGCAACATCCGCCCCTCTACTGGGTGGAGCAACGGTCCCCAGCAAGACAGAGGAGGAGATGGAGCTAGGCGCGATAGTGGAAACAGTCAGGACCAACCTAAATGTCCCAGGACCCAAGAAGCGAGTATCCGGAAGAGAACACTCTCCTTGAGAGTGTTACAGTATGAACCCAAAGCAGAAGCATGGAAAACACCTGTGCGGAAGCAGCAGGGAATGTGGAAAAACTGCTTTTGGGAAAGTGGCCAGTAAACGAGGCCATAAGACAATGTGCAAAACACACAAGATGATGGACGGAATGTTGCACAATGGCAAAACATTCACCCCCAGTCACAGATCTGGGTTTAATCCATCGTTATTTTGCTCACCAAGCCACCCCAGTTCAGACATGGCCATATACAAATCAGTCTTGACCCGGTGCCTCATGGGAACAGTCCAGCCCGAACTGCAAAGCCATGTCTTCCCTGGACCGGAATCAAGTATCCTAGGACCGGTTTCTGGCTATCAGCCGTCCTCAGCAAGGATAGCTTGACTCCAGTGGCTTAATGAGCACGGGACCCACGTCTGGGCATACCCTTCCCACATAGGGTGAACAGCAAAACACACAAGATGATGGACGGAATGTTGCACAATGGCAAATCATTCACCCCCAGTCACAGATCTGGGTTTAATCCATTGTTATTTTGCTCACCAATCCACCCCAGTTCAGACATGGCCATATGCAAATCAGTCTTGACCCTGTGCCTCATGGGAACAGTCCAGCCCGAACTGCCAAACCATGTATTCCCTGGACCGGAATCAAGCATCCTAGGACCAGTTTCTGGCTATCAGCCGTCTTCAGCCAGGATATCTTGACTCCAGTGGCTAAGTGAGCACTGGACCCAAGTCTGGGCATACCCTTCCCACATAGGGTGAACAGCAAAACACACAAGATGATGGACGGAATATTGCACAATGGCAAAACATTCACCCCCAGTCAAGACAATGTGCAGCAGAGACGGACATGGTAAATCTGCTACCTTGAAAGACAAGCCCAGTAAGGGCTGACCATAGAAGCAACAACGCAAACACCATATGATAGCAGACATACCAGGGTGCACCCAAGTTTGCACCAATAGTAATAAGCGTGCCGCACAGCGGCTTTTGTCCCTGGCGCAAAACAAGGATAGGGTGTCAGCCGTGAACGAACTGCGGCTGAACTGAAAGGAACAAAGGCCTGAGAGATAGTGGCCATCAAAAGAAGAGCAGCCGTCGTAGGAGCTATAACCCCAAGTGCAAACAAGCACCTCGGGCGCACTCCTAAACGTTAGATCGGTACACAAACACAAACTAGACATTACCGAGCTAATTGATGCTCAGGGCTTGGATCTGCTCTTTATTACTGACACATGGGCCAATCAGGCATCAGGGCCAGACTTCTGCTCAGCGGTGCATACAGGCTATTCAGTCCTCAGACATGACGGGAATCATAAAAAGGGTGGTGGTCTTGCTGTTATATATCAAGGCACCTACCCAGCGGCATTTGAGACTATCCCCTCACTGGACTGTGAGCTATTATCTTTTAGTTTCAAAATTACCAATTGTATCTCTTTCAAAGGAATGCTAGTATATTGTCCTCCAGGGGAAAAGAAAAAAAATGTTCCTTGCCTTTTTTAATACATTGCTGGAAACCAGCGCACTGGAAAACAACTTCACTATACTTGGTGATTTTAATTATCATCTTGAGGCAGACACAGATGCAAATACCATCGCACTAATTGATACCATGACACTTGCCGGGCTAAATCAAAGGGTCAAAGGCCCTACACACCTGGCCGGTATAACTCTGGATGGGATTTTTCCAACCTTAATGCCCTTGGGATTAACCAAATTCAACCACAGTGCTGGATCGATCACAGTGCTATTATATTTGAGCTTGAGAACCCAGTCAAGGGCCAATCAAGCCGATTTAATCAATCAACAGGATCATATCGGAATTGGAAGCAGGTCAATAGTAACCAGTTCAATGACCAACTTACCCAAACACTTACAAAAGGTCCATAAGAACCTGAACAAGCCTCTGTACATTTTAATGAATGACTTACAGAAACGGGCAACTTGTTAGCCCCCTTAAAAAGTCCACAAGCAATAGGACTACTCCCATCAGCCCCTTGGTTTACCAACACTTCTAGACAAAAAAAAACAGGAGTGTAGAAGACAGGAGCGTTGTTGGAGAAGTAATTATAATGAACAGGAATTGGGGAAATATAAACTCCTACTAGCAACATATAAAAAAACTGATCCTATCGGAAAAAACTACTTAATGAGGCAGAAAACTCCTCCAAAGAACTCTTTTAAGTGGTGACTAATTTGTCTACTCCCCCGGTTAGAGAAAGGAGCAACCATTCTCAGGAATTCTGCGACAACCTGGCCCAGCACTTTCAAAATAAAGTAGAGCAAATTTTCACCACCTTTGATAATGGGGCACATTCAAATTTGAAGAAACATAATACTTCAAGGGTATCACATCCCAATGGCCCCATTTTTGCAGAATTTAGAGAAGTAACGGTGGCTGAGAGAATGATTTTTTTCTCTAAAATAAAATCAAGCTCCCCTTATGATCCACTCCCACCCATGATATTTAAAAAAGCCCCGGAGGCACTTGGATCAAGTTTAACTCCCATTTTTAACTCTATGTTTACAGAAGGCGTTTTTTCTTCTACATGGAAGAGAGCCTCGATAATACCTCTTTAGTTTTTGTTTAAATCTGTTTTTATTAATTTTGATTTTACATCTTCATGAAAGACAAATTACATTGCGTAAAGCTGACCAGACACCGAACCATCCATCAAAATCAAGTAGACATTTCAGTTGAGCATATATTAAACATAACATGCATGTCAATGACATTTTTGGCTCAGAAATATGTTGAACCACAAACAGTCAGTTCGTTCCATCGAGGGTAAAAGTCACCGTAAAAATATGATGTGATTCTATTAGATTGTTGTAGAGAGTCCTTTTAGGTCATTCAGCGTGGGCAAGTGAACAGATGTTGTAGGCAAGAACAAACAGAACTCAAAACCGGTAACTGCAGCATAGACCGACGTTTGTGTAATCACCCCTCTCCTTGTCCTCCCCTCTCCCATCCCCATCGCCCTATCCAATGGCACCATCTAGACAGCTGTCTCCACTCTTCCCCTGCAGCAATGTTAACCCTAGTTGTCAGAATGTGTATGTACATGTGCATGACATTACAGATATCTACTAGTAGATTACCCGTCACTCATTGCAGGCACGCCTCCCTCATTCTCGGGTTGGCCCTCAGGGCCACCCCCCTCTATTTGCTTTAAGGCCCGGAGTAGTCCCTCCCATTGCGTCGTTATGGGTTCCTTCCGCAGCCCCAACGTTTCCTCCCGCAGGATGGCAATTCCGTCATCTTTGGCCCATGCCAGGCATGAGTACCTCCAGGCTTGTATATGCGTTGGGTCCTGCGCTTTCCACCTCTTAGTCAGAAGCCGCTTAGCTACCACCAATCCCAGATCAAGAAACCGAGATGAGACTTTTGTGACCGGGGTTCTGCGGAATTGGTGTAACAAGTAAACAGGCCATTCAAAGGGTATTCGCGGCCCGTACATGGGTGTAGTAGCCCGCTAACTGCCCGCCAATATGCATGTAATTTGCGACAACCCCACAACATGTGTACCAATCCAGCCCCTATTTGGGTGCAATGAGGACACACCGCATCTGTGCGGTGGAAGTACCTATTAATCGACTCAGGTGTAAGGTATGCTCTGTGGACGATGAACAGTTGTATTTGTCTGAACCTCATGTTTCTAGGTATGTGTACTGGTCTCTTTATTATCTTGTCCCATTCCCTGTTCTCCAGTTGTCGCTCTAGATCTGCTTCCCTTTTACGGCGGAGCGGATCCAGACTTATCACTGTGTGTGTACGGAGGGATGCCGCAAACCAGTGAATCAAGTGCCTGCCACGCTCCATAACGTGAAGGTACTGTATGGTGAGATTTTGACTCGGTTCCGCTTTCATGTCCCCCCATCTAGAGGTTAGCGTCGCGATCAGCAAACTGTGCCTCAGGAATTGTCCCGGTGGCAGTCCCACCTCTTCGACCAAGGATTCATATGGTATGAGTGCGCCGTCCTGATACAAATCTCCAAGGGTCTGTATATTGGCTTTGCGCCATTCTGTAAGTTCAAGAGGTGTAAGCACCCCAGGCCTGCTAGGGGAACACTCCAGTGGTATGGCCGGTGCATAGGGGACTAGCTTTCCGGTGAGGTTCAGACTGCGACAGTAGCACTTATACGCCACCGCCAGGAGGAGAGGTGTCAGTGTTGCTGCTTTAGTGGCTGGGTGAAAAAGTTTAGTGATATGATCCAGAGATCGGGGAGGTAGTGTGATCGCAGTGTCTTCGCGACCTCTGTCTGTGAGCCTGTGGGATATCCACTGCAATTGTGCAGCCAAATAGTAGTGTTGAAAACAAGGCGCAGCGAGCTCCCCCCTGATCAGTAGGCAGGTACAACTTTGCTAACGCAATCCTGTGTCGTGCGTTTCCCCAAAGGAAGTCCCTAAGTGGTTTAGTGAGTGTGGTAGAGAAGGACGCCGGAACATATATTGGCAGGTTAGAAAAGTACTACAAGAGGCGAGGAAGGATCACCATCTTGGATAGTGCTACCCTGCCAGTGACCGTTAGCGGGAGCGTTTTCCAGAAGTGCATCTGTTATTTGATGTCTATCAAGGCCCTTCCCAGGTTACCGTCAAAGAGGTCTGTTGGCTGACAATATATCTGGATTCCTAGGTAGCCGAAGGCATCAGCCTTCCACTGCACCCTTGGGCTATCTAGAATATGACCCGGGTCTTTGGTTTCCCCTCTGAATGCATAAAGACAGGACTTGTTAGCGTTTACTCGGAGTCCCGGGAGGGCAGCGAAGTCACTCAATGTGTGTGTCAGCTGAGCTGGTATATTGTCTACATCTCTCACAAAGACCAGGAGGTCGTCTGCGTACAACGACAACTGGTGTACCTCATCTCCTAGGGATATTCCATCTCCCAGCATCGCCCGCAACGGCGCCACCAGGGGTTCAATTGCGAGCGGAAACAAGAGGGGTGATAGCGGGCACCCCTGCCTGGTGCCCCTGCGTATTGGTATGACGTAAGAGAAGTATCACCCCAGTCGCACTTCATTTTCAACCAATACAAAAACAACTGGCATGTCACAAATAGTCAACCATGCGCCCGAATATCCCCCGCCCCCCCACCCACATTATCATCTCCATGTCAAGCACCCAAACAAAATCCAGCTCTGTCATAGGTTACGCTTTTGGTAGTCCTCTTTCTCCCCCACTGAAAATCCCCCAGGGTCTGAGACACATGTCCAACCACGCACCATCACGGCGCATAGCCAAATTCAAGAGGACCCACATTGTGTTAATCAGTTCCCAGACCCCCATCCAGACCATGGTACCTTCTCCATTTCCCCCATATTATACAGAATTTCCGGGGGCATCCTCTCACTTTGAATGTCATTATTTCTGCCGCCATATACATATCCATTCCCCCCCTCCATTCTCCTAATTGAGGGGGAGTTGACGCCCCCCATGCATGTGCCACGTCTCTCTTTGCCACCACTAAGGCCAACAGAGCGAAAATCAGGTGTGGCCAGCTCAAGTCTATATCATTGGTTATCCCCAGTAGTATGGATTTAGGATCCAGAGGAAGTGTGGCTTCTAGAACCTTACTCATCCCTCCCAATACTTGCGTCCAGTAAGTGTGGATGGTAGGGCAGTCCCATATAATATGATAGAAGTCTCTCTGCAGGTGTCTACAACGCAGACAGCGGTGTAGTCGAACCTTGATGTCCGGCAGGGAAATCCCTCCATTATACTGGTTTGACTGCAACATACTCAGGGCTATCCTTGGTTGCTTCCCCGACCACAACAGGGAGTGCACTTCTGCATCTATCACCCTAAACGTCTGGCTAGGAAGAGGGAAATATTTATTTTGGAGGGCATACAAGAAGCGGGGCAGTGTAATAATTTTAAACATTGCAGCACGGCCAAGTATTGTGAGGGGGAGGGCTTTCCACCGTAGAGCATCAGAAGTTTGTTATGACCCGCCACGGAGATGGGATACCACCTGAGCATAGGCGCCGCCTCCTGTCAGTTACCGCCTGTGTGTGGCTTCACGTCTCATGGGCCCCCAGATGTAGTCTCCGCGGCAGGCGCTGTCCTGGTGGGCGAAGTGGTGCAGTTTGGGGCTTCTGAGGTGCAGTGATGCCTCAGCTGCTCGGCCTCATTGATTGCCAATGGAGAGGGCCGCTCCCCGCCGCCACAGCAGCTGCCGCACAGGGCAGGTAAGCGTTCCCCGCCTCGGACAGCCTGCACTTGGCCTTGCATTCAGTGGGCCCCGTCATCCTTACCGCGGCGGCACCGGAGGGTAAGGCGGCACGATTCTGGGCACTTCCTCTGCAGCGACGCCCCCTCTGCTCAGCACCACTTGCATCGACTTCAGTGTCAGTGTTTCACTGCCATAGAAACAGCTGCCTAAGCGTGAGTGGTCATTTTCCGACGCGGATTGCCCGGCCTCATAATGGGCAGGCCTGTTCGTTTCACAGCACAGCTGCTGCAGTCACGATTGGCGAAAAGACTCAGTGCAGGTCTCACTGGGTGCAGCATATCCTTTGCCGCTTGGTCCCGTTCGTTACCAATGTGGATACCTTATAAATTATGATAACTGATAAATGTAACGGATTAAAGGGGGATAGCAATCTGAGCGTCAGGGACTCGTGTCAGCCATGTTGGCTGACTGGCCATGCCCCCGCCTCGATAATACCTCTTCTAAAAAAGGGAATCTGATGCTCTGGATCCAGGGAACTATAGGCCCATCTCGCGTCTCTCAGTGCCAGCCAAACTGTCCGAAAAGGTTATGAATAACCAGCTGACTACATATCTACAAGAGCATGACTTTCTGGATGAGGCTCAATTTGGATTCAGATCAGAGCACAGCACCGAAACGGCGCTGATTAAGGCCACTGACGAAATTAGTACAGTTATGGACACAGGGAGGCTGCAGCCCTGGTGTTGCTTGACTTGTTGGCGGCCTTTGATACAGTAGATCATAAAATCTTGCTAACATTTTATCATTCTTTTGGCATCTCCGGAAAGGCATGGACATTGTTATTTTCCTTTCTTGAGGATAGGATACAATCGGTGACCTTGGGGAATCTGACCTCTTCATCCTTCACACTTCCCTGTGGAGTTCCACAGGGTTCCTCCTCAAGTCCCACTCATTTGAATGTTTATGTCTTGGAACTGGCATCCCTTATCAGATCTTCTGGGATGACATTAACATTATACGCAGATGATACCCAAATTGTGGTACCTATTTCCAAAAATACATCACCAACAGTAAACAGGTTTAGGGACTGCATGAGTGCAGTCATCTCCTGAATGAGCTTGCACTGTCTTAAATTAAATTCCGGGAAAACTGAGGTGATTCTATTTGGCAAATTCTCCCCTTCATGGTCACAGATTTGGTGGCCAAATGATTTAGGATCAGCGCCTATCCCAGGTCCCAAAGTAAAAAACCTGGGTGTGATTATAAACCAGAGACTTGACTTTGAAGCTCAAGTTAAGTCAATGTCATCTTCCAGCTTCTTCATGCTAAAAGCCATTAAGAAAATCCTCCCTCTGATTCCCACAGAAAGCAGGACAACAGTAGTCACATCCCTAGTCCTTTCCAGATTAGATTACTGTAATAGGCTATATCTCCGTATACCGATGACACCAGTCTGTGGGTACCCATCTTCAAAGTCTGCATTGTCTGCCAATAAAAAAACGGATCAAGTTTAAAACCCTGTGTATTACATACAAGGCACTTCACGGGCCGGCCATCAGTTCCTGAGACGTTCATTGCACTGGTACTCCCCAAACAGATGTCTGAGATCACAAGGAGCAAAAGTGATACTTTCCCAGAGAGTTTTTCAATCATACTGGGGCGGTACAAGATTTATGGTGGGAGCCACCACACTTTGGAACTCCCTCCCGTTTAACATCAGAAATCTTCCCTCTCTGACTCTGTTCAGGAAAGCCATTAAAACTTGGCTGTTCACTGAATAATCTCTTTGCCTGCTTCTCGGTTTGCTAGTGCCAAGACACCATTGGTAATCGTGCGCTGTATAAATTTATAACATAACGTAACATAGACAAGAGGATCACTGCAATGCTGAAAAAACAAAGACCTCGGCAAGGCCGGCGAGGTAGACGCCGCAGGGCAAGGAACCCATGCTGAGGCCTAGAGGCACTACAGACAACTGGAGCCAATTGCAACCGAAGTGCAATGGAGGGATAGAGCAATGCCAACGTGAGGATCGCAGCGGAAAAATAGGACCGCTTGACCCCCATAAGGATGTTCATGAGGAAGTTTCCATAGGAGAGTAAAAAGGCTAAGGCTGTTACCCAATAGCCAGCAAATACCCCACATCGGTAAGTCTCAACCCCTGCGAGGGGGGTACTCGGGCAAAACACACATTCAGAGAAGTCGAAGGACAGAACCAGCGATTCGGCTGTACTGGACGAATACTGAAATGGCAGAACAACCGCTTACACTATCCGGGCACTATGCAAGAACCCAGGTTTGTTTACTTTTATTTTGAGAAATCATAACAACTGGGCAACATCACCTATGCAGAAGAAAAACATATCACAAGGCAGGAAGTCGAGCCGCAAGATATACGGTAGCCCAGACAATAGGCGAGAGACCGCCGACTCCACGTGGCGGTCAAAAAGGCCCACGCCATTGAATGGCAGATCTCTAAGAGCATCCCAAACATTGTCTGGGAAACAACTGTCCCACAGCCATACATGGCGGCGCAAAGCCACAGACCGAGCAAGAACCCGTCCCACCGAGTCAGTTGCATCAAGGGAAGATCGGAGGGGAAATTGGGCCATTCCCCTGCCATCAAGCAGAAGGTAAAGTAATTCTACCCGCGGACCATCTGGAATAGAAGGAAGAAGGTTCTCAACCAAGTCCCAAAGGGCAGAGGATGCCTGTGCCAACACGCAAGCCGTATTTAATGCGTGGATGCCAGCACTGTCAGAGGCAAAAAGCTGGCAACCATATGTGTCCAACCACCTAGACTCCCTGGTGGGAGGTAACAATGGCAAGGCGGAGGAAGACTGCAAGTCATAAGCCGCCTGAACAACTAGGACCTGAGTTCTAGGGTGAAGGGACAAGCAGAGTGGATCATCCGGGGCAGGACGGTGTCGACGAGCAATGGCCTGATCAACAGGGTCACCAGAGGAAGGTCTCACCCATGTGCCAAGCATGATGTCAACTAGAGATGCCCCAGGGGGCACCAAAGGCTCCACCTCAACAGGCTCCATGTGGAGAAGATCCAGTAACTGATCAGAAGGCACGGAAACCACAGGGGGCTGAAATCGAAGAATAGCTGTCGCCCTGTGAATATCCATGCAAAGGCAGCACTAACCTCAGTTGACATCTGGGGAGGCGAAAATAAACTGTAGGTAGGAGACGGCTGGACACTAACCGGTCCACTAGATAGCAAAAGTGGAGGAACCAGAGGCTGATCCGAAGGCCACGCAACACTAGGTACCTGCACCATGGACTGAAACAACCTCAGATCTGGGGAGTCCAGAGGAACGTCAACCTCTTGCAAAAGAGGAGGCGCCGGCACCGGCGTCAATTGACACCATGTGGGAGTCGCATTGACGTCTGAGGAGTCGGGAGGAACACCAGCCTCATGCAAAAGAGGAGGCGTGGATGTCGGCACTGTCGTCGACCAACGCAGAGTCTGAGTCATCTAGACGTCGACGACCTCCAAAGGGGACGCAGCCTGGGCGCAGTCCGACGTCGGCCCGACCGCAATATGCAGGGAGGAAATACGTTGACAGGGCGCCGAGCTCGGCGCCGCCTCTGACGTCATTGCAGAAAGCTGTGCAGGGCTATGGGGCGACTGAAGGGCTGGGCTGTACAGGTGACTGGGAGGCCCTCTGGGCCATGCCCCATCGGCGTCGTATCGGCTCTGGAACTGGAGTCGATGCACACAGCCAGTCTCGAGGACAAATCCGCCGGCGAGGACCCGAGATGAGTGCCTTCCACATCTGTGGGACCTGAAGGCACACCAGGGAGTGGGGGTGACCCGAAGTAAGAGTGGAGTGCTTCGGAATAAGCCTCCATTTTGGCCTGCGTCACTCCAACTCCCGGAAAGGGAGGGTACGGAGTAGACGACTGCCGGACGCCCGTGCCTGGCAGGGAGTGAGACGAACGGGCGCCAGCGTCACGTGTATGGGAAGAAGACCTCCACGACTTACGCTTGTGCTTACCTGCCTCTGAACAACATCCACGGGAAACACCTCGCGAACTGGCCTGATCCCGAGAGGGAGAGCGGTGACAGGAAGGTGCATGATCGGACAGCCGTGCAGCCAGCAATTTCATACTACGCTCCCATAAGGACTTAGGTTTCATTCGTTGACAGGCGTTGCACTCTTTGGAGTCGTGGTGCACTCCTAGGCACCACATACAGATGGTGTGCGGGTCCCTGACAGACATCTGACGTGCACAGGTCTCACACGCCTCAAAGCCCGAAGGCATTACACACTGATCCATGATGCCAGAGGCATGAGAAGGCCCGAAAAACAGGTCAAAGAACCGCTGGTTTTCCAGGATCCGCATTGGGACGCGGAAAAGAAGAAAATTTGACGTCAGCGCGCCGGCAGGGGCATATATGTCTATGCTGACGTCATGTCAGCGGACGTCAGGGCAGAGCCGTGCGGCGCCGTCCCGGCGCATGGAGGTGCTGCTGCAGAAAGTTTTCAGGATCCTTTCTGACGCCTGGGGAAATTCTAAGTTAAAGAATCTGCGGTTAGATGTCTCTATCAGATACAACCAACAGGACTGCACAGCCCGACTCTGTTGAAGCCCACCTCACAGCCATGTCTGCCTCTGGGATAATGGCGCTGGGCAATCCTCTCTCCAGATCCTCTGACCTGTCCTTAACTCGACCGCAGTCCTGTGCCCTGGTGCCCAAAACCAGTGTCCATGCTTCGCTTCTGTTCTTCTACCCGCCTATTTACGGCCTCCACTGATGCATCTCTACAACACCCGTCAGTATGGCATCACAACCCCTACACTCAATATCAATGGGCTGACTCCTTATGTCAAACTCAAAATGATACTATCACGCCTTACCTCTAGACACACCGTTATTGCTCCTATATAAGAGATGCACCTAGCTACAAAAGAGTCTGAGAAGCTCAGAAGGGACTGAGTTGCGAGGGTCATCTTTAGCTGCAGGACCACGGACAGCCCCACGACTGCGGGTCCCAGTGGGGCTACAACCAGCTTTAAGAAATACAAAGTGGTGATACTTATTCACAAGGTCCTACCCTGTACATTTCTTCAAACATGTCCCAATGACGAGGGCCAATACGTGTTAGCCAAACTCAAGGTCGGCTCCAGGGTGTTTAGCATGAGCTCTGTCTACGCTCCCAATGGTGGCAAGTTCCCCCCCTTTCCTTGTCTCAACCACAACTGAAATTTTGCTCTGGATGCCATCCTTGATCACACAGGCTCGATGATGTCCACAAAGACAAAGATAGGTAGCTCCTCGTGATCTCTGTGAGAACCAGGGTCTCCTGGATATCTGCCGCCATCTCCAACCGGAGGAGAAAGAATACTAGTTCCTCTGCCCGGTCCATGGTACACAGTCCCGTCTGGATTTTTTTCTCACTTCGCACCTGTTAAGGGTCCTGGGTTACACCATCCTTTCTGGCTCCCAGTCAGACCATCCGCTGGTCAGCTTAGCTGTCAACTGGAACCTTCAGAAGCCTATCCAGAAACCTTGGTGAGTTACCACTGAATGCTTTAAGCTCCCACAGGAGAAGCAGAGAATGAATCCCATAGGACTACCTATCTATTGGACAATGTAGGCATGCAGTCATCACACTTCTATGAGCAACAGCCAAGGAAACCCTCTGAGGACAGCTGATGCAAGATGCTGGGCTAGCAAATAAAAACAGAGTCCAGCGGCAGTCTGCCTTAGGGGCGGTCATCTGCTCTCATACACAAACATACACCAAGAACCACCCCCATTGATAACCAACGTAAACTGGAGGCAGCAAAAATGTAGCTAATTCTCTATATATGTACCACACAGAATATGCTCAATATAAACTGAAGACCTTTCATTATGAACATGGGATAAATGCAAGAAGGCTTTTAGTTGCCCAACTCTGGCAACAGGAGGTGAGAATGGCTGTCCTGGCAATCAGGGACGAATCGGGGACATCCTTCATACTCCACAGGAGATAGTGGATGCCTTTGTGACCTATGATGCACGCCTCTACACTTCCGACTCAAAGGCCAAATTCGACAGGACAAAAACTTTCTGAGACTCACTACCCCTACCGCACCTTCAAGACGAAAGTTTGGCACTCCTGGATGGGGAGATTTCTAAGGAAGAAATATCACAGGCCATCACCCAACTCCCATACATTTAGGCACCAGCGGAAGATGGCTTCCCATGTGAATATTACCAATGGATTATGGAAACTGTAGATCGCTTTCACACAGCCTTCCAGTAGACTGTTAGCTTTGGCTCCCTTTTATGCCTGTCCAATAAGGTGGTAATCATGGTACTTATAAAACCAAGCAAGGACCCCCCTACTCTCCACCAGCTACCCCCTATCTCCCTCCTAAACTCCAACACCAAAATACTCACCAGTATTTTAGCAGCCCACCTTAAACATGCCATACCTACATTGATTACCACTCTTAGTTGGGATTTGCCCCAGGGCGATCATCCCCAGACCACCTACATTCCCTGGAGCATCTGCTCTGGTTATCTAAGGACTCACCGGAGCTGGTTCTGGTCCTCTCACTGAACGTAGAAAAGGCATATGACCACATTCAATGGGATTACATGTTCTATACCCTAAGGTGCACCAGAATAGGAGCGGAATTTCCAGCAAAAGTTAGATGGCTGTACACTATGCCCACTGTCCAGGTCAACTGAGGTGGCTTTCTACCAGACACATTGACGGCTCATAGAGGCAACTGATAGGGTTGCCTCTCTCACCGCTGTTGTTCATTCTTGCGGTGGAGCCCTTGTCAGCATTATTCTGTCAGTCCCCCTGCATCACAGGATCTACAGTCGGACTCTTTTCTGAATGAGGATGACCTCTATCTTACCATCACCGGCCACAATGACTTCCTACCAGCCTACATCTCTATTATAGCAGACTTTTCAGCCATCTCAAATGGCAAAATAAACTGGGATCAAAGCGAGGCCCTGTCCATGTCCCGGATTACCACTGGGGCGGCCATAGACGACTTACTTTCCAGTGGGCCCTACAGCGCCTGAGGTACCTATGCTTCTTTGTGAGTCTGGATGGAATGCCCTCTCTCAACCTGTATCCAGCGAAGACCACAGTGGACAAATCAAAATGGAATTATCTCCACCTTCCAATGTGGGGTACCTACAGGTGGTTAAAATGGTGGTGGACCCCCCAATTTACATAGGTCATAGTCATGCTACCGATCATAGTATGGTCCACTTTTCTCTGCTCCATAAATCAATACATAGGGGCATGGGATCCTTTGTGTGAGGTGCAGCTCAACCCTGCCGGAATGCCTCCAAACTGATTGTCCACCGCCAGAACAGAGGATTAGGCATGTGCTGCATTGAACACGACTTCATGGACTGCAACTCGGTCAGCTGCCCTCCGTAAGGCCCAATGAATCTGACTCACATCTCTGGGTGAGGCTGAAGTTTGACATGCCTCAGTGTGGCCCTGGCCTCGACCTCCTTTACTGACATCCCACCCCCTTGAAATCCACTGTCAATCCCATCATCCAGACTATGTTACTGACCTGGAATGATGCTCATAAATTACTGCAGTGCCCTGTGTGCCAACATCTCCATACCCCCATATGGAACAATGCTGCCATATTGATTAACGGCAAGCCAGTGACCTGGAATACGTGGCAGTCTTCTGGGATCACTCCCTGGCAGACCTTATCCCAGCCCTAAAGATGAAATACTTCAAAGCCCTACAACCTTCCCCAAACCCAGTGGTGGCGATACTGGTGGCTCCCCCACTGTCTACGCAGTGTCCTTAGAGCCTGGCTGTGGTGTCTCCTGGACTCTCCCATCTCAAAATATCTCCTTTAAGAGGGTCATGTCAGGCTTCTACAACCTTATACTGCAATTCTGGCTCTTTTGGCCCCTCCTCGCCCTCTTACGCGTCCAGTGGAAGAGACGGCTTTGGGTAGAGTATGAGTTGCAGGACTGGGGGGGTTTGATCTGGGAGCTGGACAGGCGGGCATGCAAACGCCGGATGAAGTTCTGCCTCTTCAAAATGGTTCACGATTGGTACTGGATGCAGCATAAGCTGGCAGCAACAGGTCTCCTCATCGCTCTTGATGCTCGTGCTGTACCACCCAGGACTGTGATATAACCCATGGTCTATACGCTGTCTGGCCATACTCTGGTTTTGGTCCCAGGATGGCTTCTCTCTCAACTGCTTCTTTGCATTACTGCAACCCACTCCATGCACACCTGGTCATGTTGCCTGACTCAGAGGACCTACCTGGGTTCCAAGACCATGTTTGCAGACTGTTGACCACTGCGTGGACTACTACCAAGATCTACATCCTGTGGCACTGAAGATCACAATAGCTGCCCACTTGTGAGGAGCGGATAATTGATGGCCCATAGCCCGACAACCTTACAGATTTGTGAGGTTCCTAATAGGTCAGCGTGATTCTACCCAGTCATGGCACATGGGCCCCAAACAGCATGTAGGAGCTACCTACAATTGGCAATTCACAACCAACTGTGGCTGACAGACTGTGTACAACGCTTCTACCCCTTCACTAGGGGATAATAGGATTTAGATTTATATCTGGATGATGGACCTCCAAGCCCATCTCCTTATCGCTCACCCTTTTGAAACCCCCCATCATACCTGGGACACCGCCTGCACACCCCTCCAACACCATAGTAATGTGGTCCCTCCTCCCAGACCTCCCTATTTCCCACCTTGGCCTTAATGATGCCCTGCTCCTCGCAGCATGTCTCAAAATCTCAACTAGTTTTTTTTCGACCCACCCTACATAGCGACAGGTCAACCTTGTCCCACTCAGCATCGACCAGAGGGGAAGATGAAATATCAAATGCACCCCCGGATCTGTATACCATGCCCCTCATGAGTCCTCTGTACCACCCATAGGAGATCTAGCTACAGTCCCCAGTGCAGTAGGTAACTTGTACTGCTAACATGTACTGGTATATGTTGTTCCTTGCGGGAGAGGTGGGGTTGGCCCCTTTGCTCTCTGCCGTATGCCTTTTTTGTCAATTGATTGTGTTGAATATGCTCTATTGCTTTGAATCTTTGTTCCCTACCTTAAAACCCAATAAAAAATTGAACCAAAACTGATTATTTCAGAATCTTTTTGCCAACTAGGGGGTGAAGCACCTTTTCTACTTATTTTGGAAGGGTTCAGGAAGAAGGTTGGCAAGGAAATCCAATGCTACCTTCACATGAAAGGTAGGATGGATCCTCATTACCACTCTGTTTTTTATGAAAAACAAAGTTAAATTTGAGTGAATAAAGGGCCTTGATTTCACTGACTCGGTCCACAAAAGTATAAGCTGCCAGAGACGCCGTCTTCCATGACAAATGCTACTGAGTCACCTTATGGCAAAGGGTGAACCCAGCAATTTAGAAAGCACAATATTCTCTTCATGTGCTGGAAAAGGGGTCTGAATGGAAGGAAAAACCTTCTTGATACAGTCTATGAAGCTCTTCAGTATTGGCATTTTAAAAAAAAGAGGTTTGTGAAGGAGACTTCTTATATGCAGCCATTGCTGCCATGTGTACCTTTACAAATGTAAAGGAAAGGTCAGACCTGGCCAAATGTAACAGATATTAACCACCTCTTATTTAATAGGGTTAAAGTTCTTCTGTATACAACAGATGTAGAATCTCTTCCACTTAAATGTATACGATGCTCTTGAGGAAGGCCTCTTTTAAAATGTCCATTAGTCTTGCAGAAGATCCGAATGTCCATACTGCAAAAATTCAGGCACAAAACCACTAAATTCAACAATGATAGGTTGGGATTTAGGATCGGACTCCCATCCTTGTAGAGAAGATCTTGTCTGCATGACATATGTTGTCTCTCAGATAGGTGAAGAGGATCTGTGAGCCACCACTGCTGTAGCCATTCTGGAGCTGCAAGAACCATTCCTTCTTTGGAATATTGCAGCTCGATCAACACTATTGGAATCAGTAGGATTGGGAGAAAAGCATGGAGAAACGCTCCTAACCAGTTGTTTGAAAGGGCATTCCTCGTGGACCGTAGTATGTAATATCTTGAGGCAAATTGTGGGTGTTTTTGTTGCTTGTGTTTGCAAATAGGTCTACTTGAGGAAAGGAATATTGTTCAAAGAAGTGTCACAGCACTGCTTTGCTGAGGATCCATTCATGATTTTCTTGCGTAAGTCAACTGAGAGTGTCCTCATGTGCATTTTGAATAGTTGGAAAGTGAATTGCTGTAACAGTTACACCTCTTGCGAACAGCCATTTCCAAATTGTTTGGGCTACCAGGGACAATGATCTTGAGTGTGTCCTGCCCTGCTTCTTCAGAAAATACATTGTGTTGTATTGTCCATCAAAACACGAAAGGTAGCAGTCCTGAATGATGGAAAATATCATTTCAGAACTAGATGGACAGCTTTTACACCAACAGGTTAATATGCTAGCATTTCTTCCTCTCTAACCATGTTTCCTATATCTGTAGATGGTCCATGTGAGCACTCCAGCCTAGTATTGATGCATCTGTCACTATGGTATACAATAGAACATCCTGATTGACAGTTACTCCTTTCAGGAGGTTGGTTTCTTGACATCACCAAGGGAATGGTTGTAGTGCTTCTTGAAATAACATTAACTTATTTTCAGAGCTTCCAGATTCCTGCTTCTGCTGGTCTTGTAGGCCTCCAATGGAGTCTAGTATTCATAGTTAGAAAGATGTATGATGTCATGGGCCCTAGCAATGATGAAATCTGTCATTGGATTGGATGGACAACACAACTTTTCTTTCAAATTGATTTTAGTCTCTCCTTTGAAGGATATTGGACAAACTTGTCCAATGTCACGCCCAAGTAGTGAATCCTTAGCACTGGAGTAAATGTTGACTTCAACCTCCGAATTTGTTAGATGTCCGCTGCTTGTTTGAAATGGTTCACTACCATGTCTGGAGATGAAATAATGTCTTTAGCACAATAGGCTTGTTAAGAAGAAAGTCTGTTGGGACCTTTGGAATGAATCAGGGATTGATTTGTAATATCATACTATCCTCTCTGAATTGTATAAAGGGTTGTTTAACTGTGAAAGCCTCCTTGCAAACACCAAAGCTAATATTAGTGCCACTTTACATAAGAGACATTTCTCATCAGCTTTGTGAATGGGTTAGAATGGAACCTTCATCAAATGTGAAATTGGAGGAATGGCTTGTATATAGCCGTTTAAGAAACTCAGTGATAATTCTATATTACCAAAGAGAAGTGTCAAACCAGATGATCTCCTAAATCTGGATATAGCTGCTAAGTGCACTTTAATCAATGTATGAGCCAGACCAATTTCGGCTAGATGCAGCAGATAGGGCAGAATATGTTCTGGCAAAGCTAAAAGAAGATGAATTTGTGATTTTTGGCATCACAAATAAAAGCATTTCAATGTAAGTTTTATTAGTAGAATCAGCTCTGGCTATAGCAAGATTTTCCATACAGTCCTGTGGGATATTCAGACCTACAAACTCATTGTAATTAGGAGTCATGTTTATAATTGTAATGATGTTCTATCCGGATGAAGCATTTGGTTGTGGTTCATTGTCGATAATGCTGTAAAGGGATTGAGGCAAATATGATGTTTCTTAGATAGCAGGATCACTTTGGTGAACCAATACTGTCTGGCCCATTTCAGGGCTATTAGAATTATCCTGCACAGTTCTCACTTCATCTTGTTTAGAAACTTAAGGATTAACATGATTGGTGGGAAAGTGTAAGTAAAGATCATTGAACATCTTATCGAAAATGCATTCCTCCACAATCCCAGCTGTGGATCCCAACTTGCATAATACTAGCATTTTCAATTCCGATGATCTAGATTTGGTCTACCCCAAAGATCAAAGATCTTGTCTAGAGCATATCGGTTGAGCTCCCATCTTGGTTGAGCTCCCATTCATGACAGAGACAAGTCAATGGGTCTTATATTGTGTTACAGGTCAGTTTCCCAGGTGTCGAATAGAGAAATTGGGAGACTGTTTCAGGCACTCTCCAGCCTGTTGAGGGACGTTTTATTATTTCATGTATGTTTAGGGGTGTAGAGCATGGTGTTTTGTGTTTTTGTACTTTTAATTACGCAGAGAGCACATGGGTGACGGTGAATTTCTGGATCTTTTGCTTCTAAATCCGTTCCGCTCGCGGATTTTCGGTAAATTCGCAATCCGCGAACTCTCGCGAATTTACCGAAAATCCGCAAATTCGCACGCAGCGGATTTTTTTTCTTGGTGATACAATATTGCGGCGTGCGGCGTTCACTTACCGTCATTCAGCGTTTGCCGAGTTGTTTTTCTCGATATTTTGCGAGTGCTGCGCCATTTTGGATCTTGCTGCGGGATCCCGCTGGAGTTTGGCGACGCATCGCGAGAGTTCGCAATTGCGAACATGTAGGTGCGGCGGACAGCAGCAATCTCGCACTCGCGAAATTACAAAATTTGCAATTCTGCACAAGAAATCCACTAGCAAGCAGCATAGACCTTCTGAAAATGATGATTTTATCAGAATAACTCCTCAGATTGACATTTGCCTCCACTTTTTTGGATTTATGGCCTTTTGACTTTCTTTGGATCACTTTTGGATTAGAAATCAACTTTCACAAGTAAGTTTGTTTGGGGCATTACAGTTGCTGTTCTGCAGAAAAACGAGTTTTGCTAAACTGAAAGCACTCAACAGGTGCAAAAGTTCAAACTCATCATTAGTAATAGTAACCATTCCCTGTAGTGCTTCCTGACTGGGGCCCCTCCAGAGTTCAGTTTCTAGTTGCAACAATTCTATGACCCTGCTCTGACCCTCACAGCAGGCTCATAGAATAGCTAAAAGTAGGCCACAAAGGTCCTGGAAAAAAAATTGCACTGCAACAGAAAGCAAATTACAGATAAGGAAGCAGGTGCCAAACTGGAATTTTAAAACAGTGACACATTAATAAATAAACCCCAAATTAATTCATGTCAGTTGAAGCAGGGCAGGTGTGCTTGCTTTTCCCCCCCATAATCTACAGTGATGATGAACCAGAGGGTGGCATTGATGTACCAGAGGGTGGCATGGGTGAAACAGAGGGTTGCAGTGGTGAAACAGAGGGTGCTGGGAACCTGTGATGATGAACCAGACGTAGAAACAACATAGTCGCGACCGTTGCGAGCCGACAAGTAAGTTCGCAATTGCAAACTGATACAAAACCCTCGCAAACTGGCAGAAACCCTTGCGAACACAAAAAAAATCTGCAAATTCGCTAGAATTCGCGGATTGCGAGTTCGCAAATACGCAAATTTGCGAACGCCAGATTCGCAAAATTCGCCCATGCCAAAAGACTAATAATCACGGAAGTATGTCAAAAAACTGATAAACCTCTAAGTGCAACACCATACAACGGACTAGTAAATGTTTTACATCAAGAAAGGAAGACTCTTGACAGCAAAGTGCAAAGTGGAAACAAAGTCTATAACACACAGATAGAAAAGACGAGTTCCTCCCAAATAGGGATTCGAAAATGTGAACCTGAAAAATCATCGAATTAACTGGTCTTTGAGCAAAAATATCAAACTAAGGGCAGATTGGATTCTTTAAACCAGGGAAACCTAATGAGATTGTTTAAGGCAATACCAAGGCTGCGAAATATCACAACAGCAGAACTCTTGACAGTTGAGTTCCCACAAATTGAAAAAATATCAGGAAAAGAGGTTACTCTTACAACGTGGTCCTCAAAGGAATTAACAGCTCCGATTTTCTTAGAAAGAGCAAATTTTGATGCCTGGGGAATTTCCATCTTATGCAACAAACCCAAAATATCCGTACCCACTTTTAGTCCGATTACATCTGGAAAGGAGATTCGTCCAACAAATTGTTTTGGGGACCAGAAGAACTACTCCCAAAACATATATCTGACAAATAAGACTCTGGAGAAAACAAATCAAAACCGAGCTTGAATAACTGAAGTGCTAGAAGAAGTTCACGATTGTTCGTGTTCGTGGGTGCCACATTTCTTGAGTCATAAACGACCCTGATGAATCTAACGATTCCAATAGGTTAAAGCCATCAGTGATACACCCAGGCACGCCTAAGGATGATAAAATAAGAATCCGTTCATAGAACATCCATGGGTTCAAGAAAATAGGACAAGACCCTGAGACGCAAGTTTTTCTACAAAGCTTTGACATCATACTGTTACAGGAAACCTGGAATCTGACTTCTAAACCCATTAGTGGATATGTGGAATTTCATGTTTCGGCAGAACAATTTTATAAATATGGGCATCCGAGGGGGGCGTGGCTTGCTGCTAATCGGGATGGCCGCCAACTGAGGAAGCTTCGAGGGTGAGACCTTCTCCCCTTAAATCTGTTCAATAATCCGGACAATATTGTGTCCCCAGACGTCAGCTACTTACAGCCGAACAGGTGCGGTGCAGATTGAGCTCACTTTGATGTCTCTGTGGTGAGCGCAGCGTGGTGGCGGAGGTACATCGGGGGACGGCCTAGACCACCGGAGAAAGCAGCGGGCTGAAGTTTGGCGGCAATCCCGAGGATAGTCTGTGGCGGAATACACACCTGATGTCCGCGGTGTCTCCCCACCCCGCCCCTGCTCACTGTTGGTGAAGGGTGTGGGAAACAGAGGTTAAAAGATTGAGCCAGTGCGTTAGGGGCGGCCTCAGCACACGGCGAAAACAGCGGCCCAGAGTTGGATGTCCTGCCCGGGGGTGAGCTCACTGCCGACAACCGCCGCTGGCGGAATGGCGCGGATCAAGGCCCAGCTGGAGTGCGGAGGCCTACTGACTGGGCTGCCACATGGAGCTACTCCCTGATGGAGGCCATAATACAGACGCAATCTGCTGTGGACCGCGGTCTGGAAGTGGTGACCGCGCTGCTCGGCACGCAGGAGAGGCGGGAGACGGAGCTGACCAGTGCCTTGAGGAGCCCGGGTGAGATCGTTGTGGGGCGGCGCGCTGCACCCAAGCGGAGCCATTACAGCACTACTTGAGGCCCCCCAGGGGAGTGAACTATCGGGAGGAGTACCGTGGGCTGGGGCACCTGTGGACAGTGGCGCGATCAGACCTAGAGTGAATCCTGCAAGGAGATTGCAGACGGTGGAGGGTGTGCCTCCAGACTTTTAATGTGGGCCAGAGTGCTCGGGAATACTGCGCAGCGGGGGTGAAATCCGGCATAAGCTCTGCTAATAGCGTGAAACTCTGGACAGTTGAAGGAGTCCTTCCCGGGGTCTGAGTGCATGGCGATATTGAATGCGCTGAAGTAAGCATAGCGCCCTTGAAGGTAGCCGCAGGGAAGTCCTTTACCGACCCCTTGAGTGTTGCGCCTCGATAGCTAACAGTGAGTGGTGACGAGCAAGGGTGCCCATACAGTCCGGACATGAGTGGCAAAGGATCACGCACGACTCAACAAGGTAAACTAGACAATTATGCATACAATAAAGACTTTCCCCCACTGACGGACTGTAAAACGCCTGCTGATAAAGCACCGGACGACGCTGGATCGTCTAAAGTGACACTAGAAGATATTATGGCCGCTTTCAGCACTGTGCGGACGACGGTGGGGTCTATCTCGGCGGACGTGTCCTTCCTCAGGGCGTATTTCCCAAAAATGTCAGCCAGAGTTACAGACGTGGAACAAACTACTACAACCCTAACAAGAGACACCAACACTCTGCTCCAAAAAGTGTCACAACTGGAGGCTGAGCGCAAACACATAGTGGCCAAACTGGATGACCAGGAAGGGCGTTCTCACCGCAACAATGTACTAATTACTGGTATTCCAAAGTCGGAAGGGAGCCCCGCTATGGACCTGTATGTTGAAGAATTGATAAAAACGAGATTACAGCCCAGAGGTCTATCCGCCTTCTTCTCTGTGGAGCGGGTACACAGGGTTCTCAGAGGCAGGCCTAAGCCTGGGGCCCCCCCTCATCCGATTCTGGCACGTATATTTAACTTTCGAGACAGGGACGCAATTCTACAAACAGCACGAGTGGCACCACCTCTGAAGGTGCAGAACTCTGTAGTGTCCTTCTTCCCAGACTACACGGCGGCGGTGACGGCATGTCGTAGAAGTTTTCTGGAGGTCAAAAAGAAGCTACGGGCCTGTGACCTGCCATACTCAATGCTATTCCCAGCGAAACTCTGCGTAGTGGCGGAGGGAAAGACATGGTTTTTTGAGACGCCAGAGGAAGCCCACGATTGGCTATAACGATGGCGCAAGGTGGCCCCCAAGAAGAGGAGAGAGAGACGACGTCAGCGATCCGGTAGGAACGCCAACTTGGATGACCAGGAGCAATGGATGGAAGAAGACGGGCAGCTGTGGAGTGAAAGCGCGGGTGCTGCCTCTGACCGGCTTGTAGACACAGTGGATAAGTCACGCACCTGAACTCACATCGGCTACAGACTAGACACGGACATAGCACGAATTATGGACTCTGGGACAGGGGATGAACGTGGTCTTCCTTGGACTTCCAGATCCCATACACGCAAGTAATGTTTGTGGGATGGGGTACTAAGCACTCTGCTGAGTTGGGGTGGCGGGTAGTTTTAAGTCCGCTAGGCAGGGAGGCAGGGAGGGGGTGGAAGGGTTGGGAAAGTTGAAATAGTTTTGTTTAAGACTTTGTTCACAGTTTGGGTATGGTACACGATTAGGCACTACTAGCACACACTATGGCACACGCAAGTCACACTTACGAGCTACTAACCAGTTCGCTGAGCCCCACTGAATTTGGCGATCCACGCTACCAGAACTAATATGGTGAACGGGGACCCCCCGGGACTGGTACCACCCCTCACCCTGCTTACGTGGAATGTCCGAGGTTTGGGGGACAAAATAAAATGGGGCCTAGTGTTGCATTGTATTAAGAGAAGAGCACCTATGGTAGTATTACTGCAGGAGACGCACCTTACAGGGACTACCACTAAAGCGATGGATAGATGGGGTTACAGGATAGTGGCACACTCTGAGTTTTTTTCTGAGTCCAGAGGTGTGGGTATAATGGTATAATGGTTCAAAAACAGTTCCCCTTACTGATACACAGAGTCAAAACCGACGGAGCGGGCGTTTTGTGGCTATTATTGCTCAATGGGAGGGACGACCCCTTAATATCGTATCTGCCTAGGTTCCCCCGCACTACATGCGGTGGCACTCCCAGATCTAAGTGCATTCTTGCTAGACTTGCCGGAGGGGGACTTGCTCATCGAGCGGGGACTTCAATGCCATCATGGATGACACCATGGACAGATATCCGGTGCGAGCAAAAAAGGGGGGGGTTACACGTTTCAGGGGTTTCTCGGACGCATGAGGACTGACTGATATCTGGAAACGATATCACCCAACCGCAGGACAATACACAGATCACTCTGAGGTACACAACAGTTTGACACGAATAGACTATTTCCTGGGGTCGACTGGCAGCCTTAATAAGATAGAGAGTGTAGAAATTACGCCAAGAGGGGTATCTGATCAATCTCCACTGATTTTGACATACACTCATCACCACCAGACAGGGCGCCGTATATATCCGATTTATCCCAGATACTTACAGGTTCCCAAGATTAGAAAGGCAATCGTTACAATGTCCAATCAATATTTTCAAGAAAATGCCACATCAGTTGACTCGCCGACCATTCTGTGGGAGGCACACAAAACGGTGCTCAGGTGCTCAGGGGCCAAGCTATAGCATCCATCACAGCACATAAAAGGGAGAAGCAGTTAGAGCTACACACCTTAGAACTAGAACTACACACTGCGGACGCCCAGCATGCTGAGGACCCCCCTACAGAGGCGTCCCATAACTTGCATCTCTAACAGCAACAATACCGGACACACTTACTAGACTTAACCAGACATAAAATGCAGGCCACACGTCATAAGGTGTATGATGTTGGTGATAAAGCCTTGAAATTGCTGGCCTGGTTGGATAGAAGGGACAATGGTAACAGATGGATAGCGCAGCTCACCTCAGAGGATGGACAGGTGATAACAGACCGACAGGCGATAGTGCTCGCACTAGCACAGCACTTTCGGACGGTCTATGCGTCTACCTTTGACATGACTCTAGTGGAGGTGTTGACGTATGTGCAAGACATTAATATGCCTAAGCTCAGCCCGGAGATGGCGCGTGAATTAGAAGCAGACCTCACCATAGAGGCGCTGCAGACGGCATTTGGGGCATTACAGTCGGGTAAAGCAGTGGGGCCGAACGGCATACCGATTGAGCTATATAAAAAAACATTGGGGACTATTGCACCATATCTTATCAGTATGTTCAATGATAGTTTACAAAAGGGTGAGCTCCCACTAGATCAACGCACGGCCACTTAGTGGTTATACCAAAGCCCGCAAAACCGGCTGATCAATGCACGTCCTATTGCCCTATATCTTTGATTAATGCAGAAGCCAAAATCTTCGCAAAATTACTGGCGAATAGGTTGACGCCCCACTTAACGACATTAAAACATCCAGATCAGTCTGGCTTTATGCCCGGCAGGAAGACAGCCCTCAATTTGAGGCACTTACATGGAGTACTAGCAAGGGCAGCCTACCTTCAAGAGCCAGCTGTGGTGTTATCCTTAGATGCGCGAATGGCGTTCAATATGGTCGAATGGCCCTTTCTATTTGCAGTGCTCCACCATCTTGGTTTCGGCTCAACCTTTTGTGCATGGGTCCGACTCCTCTATACCAACCCAGTGGCCCATGTTACCGCTAATGGTTACATCTCTGAAGATTTCCCCCTGATGCGTGGCATGCGTCAGGGCTGCCCACTGTCGCCACTCCTTTTTGCTTTGGTGCTGGAACCGTTGGCGGCATGGATACGGTGGGACTCAATGATAAAGTGACTGAAATGGACAGAAAGCTCGGAGGATCGAGTATCCCTTTACGCGGACGATGTATTGTTATATCTGACCTCCCCTAGACGGTCCATACTGTCTCATTCTTAATATATATACGATTTTCGGGAAAGCGTATGGCTATACCATAAACTGGTCAAAGTCGGTTATGTATGTCCTCTACGGTCCACTGCTACAACTTCCTCTAGATTGTCCACTCAGAATTTCGGAGGGAGCATTTAAGTATCTAGGCATATACATTACTAGGGACGCAGCGGAGTTCTTCAACAGAAATTTGCAACCGCCTTTGGATTGTCTCAAGAAGGATGTGCGTCATTGGGAAACCCTTCCGCTGACCTTGCTAGGGAAGGCGGCACTCTTTAAAATGATGGCACTGCCCCGGTTTCTATATGCATTGGAGAACACGCCTTTTTCGGAATCCCCAAAATACTTTAAGGCTATAGAGGCACCGGTCTCTAGCCTACTGTGGGGTAATAAGCCGGCACGCATAGCGCAGTCCAAGTTAATGCGAGGGTGGTACAATGGAGGAATTGTGCTTCCAAACATACAACCATATTACTGGGCTGCGCAACTGAAGGTAATTAACCAGTGGCTGCACGTTCCGCAGGATGACCCGGAATTTCAGGCAGATAGGGCAATATTATGCACAAGGGGTATGCTGTCGCCACTCTACGATAGAGAACTAACACCGGCACTGATCGGTTCTCTTAGACATACAGTGGTCCTTTGGCATGCTGCTCAAGCCAAGCTTGGATGGCGCGGGGTCCTGACCCAACTCAGTCCCTTGTGGGATACAAAATGTCTAGGTAAGCTTCATAATACCAAAGGATTCGACAAATGGGATCACATAGGCATCTCCACGGTGGGTGACCTATGGCACAACGGTGAAATGGTGCCGTTTGAAAGTCTCCAACAGGAATTTGGACTGGTGCCTGGGGAGCGGTTCTGATACGTGCAGATCAGGCACACCCTGATGTCAGCGCTGCCTACTGGTATGGAGGTCCCGGAAGCTTCCCCCCTGGAATATAGACTGCTCACAGAATGTATACAGAGGAAAGCCACTTCCCTCACCTATCGTAAATTGGTAAATAATATGTCGGATCCAACGGGTTCCCTGCGTGACAAACGGTCCCAAGACGTGGGAGACCTTGATGAGTCTGAGTGGCAGGAGGCACTGGCTTCTCCGAGAGAAGTGGGCTAACCTTCTAGACTTAGGGTGGTGCAGCTTAAAATATGACATCGCTCATATTACACTAGGCACACCCTTCATAAAATAGGTAGAGCAATGCACCCATTTTGTCAGCTAGGATGTGGAGAAGAAGGCATACTATATGGGACTGCCCTAGAATAATGGAGTATTGGAGACAGGTGATGAGGACGATCTCACAGGCAGAGGGGGTTTCACTAGTACCGAAACCTAGACAGTGCTTACTAAATGTATGGGAACCCAATGATTTAACTTGTCTGGCTCAAGGCTGGGCTACGCTAGGTATTATTATTGCTAAGCGGAACATTGTCCAGAAATGGTGCGTGCTGGAGGCTCCTACCCTGGCCGCATGGGAATGAATGAATGAATGAATACCAATGTATATTGCGCATGGCTACCCTAAGGCAACCCAGCGCATTTAGGGCAACTAGAGGTTCACCACCACTATTGGGAAAAGAAAGGTCTTCAGCAATTTCCTAAAGTGGAGATAGTTGGGTTTGAGACGGACGGAGTCGGGGAGTTGGTTCCATAGTTTTGCCGCATGAAGCCAAATCTCCGCCCACCCCTACGTGCCCGACAGATCCTAGGGACTGACAGAAGTTTTTTGTTGTTTGATCTAAGTGTCCGAAAGACAGGATGAAGTTGAATCATCGGCAGGATCACCGCGGGTCCATTGCCGGTGATGGATTTTTGTACAGTGCACATGGCTTTGAACCAAATTCTCTGTTGCACTGGGAGCCAGTGCAACTGACAAAGCGCTGGCTTGGCTGAGGTGCGCCTCGGCACATTTAGTAGCAGTCGGGCCGCACAATTCTGGACCACTTGTAGGATCTTAATGGTCCCCTGTGGAGCGCCCAGATAGATCGCATTAGAGTAATCAAGTCGCGATAGAATAAGGGCTTGCACCAACAGACGTCTAGCGTCAAAGGGAAGACGAGGCAGGATCTTCCTCAACAGTCTAATTAGGCCATAGCAAGTGGCAGCCACTTTGCGCAATTGTACAGAGAAACTAAGACTGGAGTCCAACCAAACACCCAGACTCTTAATTTGTTTCTTGGGTAGAGGAGGGGGCCTAGACAGCTTGGCCACCACGGATCTAGGTTGGGGGGAGCAGCATGTCCTAATACCATGACTTCGGTCTTAGAGCCATTTAGTTTAAGGAAGGAAGAATCCATCCACTTAGCTACATTAACGAGACAGGATTTAAGATTGTTATCATTCATATCAAGCTGGCTACGGGACACCACCAGCTGGGTATTGTCAGCATAAGTGACCAGCTGAACCCCCCAGGGAAGCACAATGTCAGCAAGGGGCCGCATGTAGATGTTAAACATGGTGGGGCTTAAAGAGGATCGCTGGGGGTCACCATACTGTAACTGGGTCTGTCTTGAAAGAACCTCATCTTCACAGACCACAAATGATCTATCGAGAGGAAGGACTGCAACCACTTAAGGGTAGTCCCCGCTACCCTCATCTCCATCAGTCTTTGAATCAGAATGCGGTGATTTACCGTATCGAAGGCTGCGCTGAGATCCAACAGGATGACGGTATCTACAATTTTCCTTGCTTCTTCCAACACAGCAAGGAGGGCCGTCTCCGTGCCCTGCTTACTTCTGAATCCAGTCTGAGTGGGGTGTAGAGCATTATTGTTCTCCACATAGGCTGCTAATATGGAGTTGAAATGTTTTTCGGGCAATTTGCTAATGCCAGGGAGTAAAGAAATGGGGCGGTAGTTGGCCCAGTCCCCGCGGTCTAAGTTTTTTTTTTTTAGGAGTGCTTTGATTCGTGCTTGCTTCCATAGCGGAGGAACCTGTCCAGCCGCCAGGGAGGCATTGATTACATTCCGGATGACTGGGGATACAATCTCTGACACTAACTTAAGGACGGAAGGGGCGCACATCAGCTGGAGAACCTGACTTACGGTTCTCCAGGAGACGCTGTGAGTCAGATAGAATAAGGGGAGGAAACACTTCTAGCCTAGCATGTGGGAGAGAGGTGGGGGGTTGCATATCAATATCCAATTGTGGGAATTGCGAATAGATGTTAGCCACCTTAGTGGAAAAAAATTAGCAATTTCATCGCACCGCTCTTGAATATTCGAAGGGTTAGGAAGAGGGCTGGGGGGAGTGATAAGGGATTTAAAAAAAAAAATAATTTCCCTCGGGGTGGTAGAGGCCAGCATAATCTTTTCATGATAGTAGTTGGATTGGGCAGCCTTTATTTCGTCTTTGTACATTCTAAGTGCCATTCTATAGTTCGCCCTACTGGATTCAGAGAAATCTTTCCTCCAATTCCGTTCGGACTGCTTACAGGATTGTAAGCAGTCCGAAGAAACGGGAATATCCGGGAAGAGATATGGATACTACAATGATTACCGAGAAATCAGTATTTATTAATCGGAAATGCCCCAAAAAATGGAGTAAAATCAGGGTACGTGGGAATAAATTCAGAGGTGACATTTGCGATCCTCCGCCCGAACAAGAAGATGAGGACTCTGATATGGAATAATAGGGTGGGGGAGCTGGGTTCCCGATGGGACACTGAATACATTGATGTAACAATACAGTATTATGTATTTGTGATTTTGGCTGTGCTTATCTGTGGTGATGAAAGAAATTTTTTAATATGATCTGTACCAAACCTGTTTGTCTAAGGTTCATGACAATCAAAATAAAAAAAAATTACAAAAAAAAATATGGGCATCCGAGGGGTGGGTTGTCTACCTATGTAAAAATTTGTCTGGCATACGGAAGAATTTTACACAAGTGAAAACTGGATATAGGTTGTGAAATTGGAAAGCAACAACCTAGTAAATAAAATGCCCTGGCAGCTTCTGATTTTAAACATATATATCCAACCCAATAAAAAGTTGAAAAAGGAAAAACTGGTATGCCTGATTAATCTAATCAAGGTTTTGCAGAAAAGCCATCAAATTTTGTGAGATGATAATCACAGGTGATTTTAATTCCACCTTAATAGGGATCAAGATAAACAAGAGAATGTGTTGAAAGGAGCTGACGGCTAACGAACTAAAAAAATGATCTGGACACTTTGGGATTACACATTCTAAACGGTAAAATAAAGGGAGATCAACCAGAAAGGATCACCTTTCTAAGAGGGAAGAAACAATCAACCATTGACTATACCATGGTCAGGAAGGAGTAGTTTCTTACCTGTAACTCCAGTTCTGTTATAGGGGTATCTCTGTTATAGTCATAATCAAATGAATAGTCCCGCCCATGTGCGTGGACCCCAGAGCAATCAAAAATAATCTCTTAAGCTGTGTTTAGTGCAGTCCTGCATAGACACTTAAGAGAAAATTAAAGACAAATAATGCAGCCTATACCTACAAGGCTGCACTGTCCAGTACTTCAACTAGAAATGCAAAGGATATTCCACCAATATCACATTTACCACAGTCTGCCAAGTCTCACTCACAAAGAAACTTACCCTTCACAAAATCCTTGGAATGATAGAGAGGAAGGGAAGGACAGACACGCCCCCATAGGCTGCCATTATGTGTCTGGAAAAGGGATACCATGCCTTTAAGGAACTCTCCAGAGACCCTCGGTATCCCATGATGCACAGCAAACTCCTTCTACTTTCAGTTCTTTTTGAAGGTTTATATAGCAAGACCTGTAGCATACATTACAGTACCATTTTCTCCACTGGGGAGGAGGGCGGGCGCTTATGACTATAACAGATATACCCCTAATACAGAACTGGAGTTACAGGTAAGTAACTACTCTTTCTGTAGTAGGGGATCTATGTGTATAGTCACAATCTAGTGAATAGAATGGCAAGCCCATCCCCACAACTAACCCGGCGATGGAGAAAAAATACAACCCCACTATTGTGCAAACAGATTTCTTAACGAAGGCTGCCCAATCTGAGCACCTGCTCTGGCATCAGAGTCCAGACAGTAGTGCTTGGCAAAGGTATGGACCGACTTCCACGTGGCAGCCCTGCAGATCTCTGCAATGGGAACATTATGTAGCAAAGCTGTTGTAGCCGCTTTGCCCCTGGTGGAATGAGCCTTAGGCTTACCTCCTAAGGTCTTATTAGCCTTTTGGTAACACAACTGGATGCAGGACACAATCCACCTAGATATGGACTGTTTAGAAGTGGCAGGACCAGTCCTGACCGACCCATAGTTGACAAACAATTGGTCTGACCGACGAATATCCTTGGTCTTATCCAGATAGAATTTCAGCACCCTCCTGACATCCAGGGATTGAGGAGACCTTTCCGCTGGAGTGGAAGGATTCTGAAAAAATGTAGGTAAAGTTATAATCTGATTCACATGAAAATCAGAGATTACCTTAGGAAGGAACTTAGGGTGAGTATGCATCACAACCTTAGCAGCATGAAACACAGTATAAGGTTCCTGGCAACACAATGCCTGAATTTCACTCACCATGCCGGCCGATGTAATGGCCACAAGGAACGCCGCCTTCCACGATAGGTGCTGCAGTGAAGCCTTATGAATAGGTTCAAAAGGTTCCTTCATCAGCCTGGACAGCACCACATTCAGCTCCCACGAAGGCGAAGGACGCTGAACAGGAGGGAACACTTTCTTCAAGCCTTCCAAAAAATCCTTTTCACAGGAATCTGGAAGAAGGATTTCTGTGAAGGGCATTTGGAATTGAAAAACCCGCCCATGCATTCATTTAAAAAAGCTATAAATATCCGAGAGCATGTGGTTTGCTCCTTCCTAGAGACACCTACACCACCATCACTTACATCTATGTGGAATTTACAACCTATTGTAGGGCACCACCGATGTGGTAACTGCAAAGCTTGTGATTACACCAGCTCTCCATGTAAGAGTCCACTATGTAGCACTGTAGGGACCACTATAACACCCTGTGAGGTAGTTACGTGGTTCCGGAGACGAACTAATATTCTATAATGACTGCACTCCAGACTATGAGGTGATTTGGATATGCTGTTCAAAATGTTTTTGTTTATATGAAATATGGGAAATGATGTCTATTCTAATCTTGACCACTTTAATACCCTGTGATGGTAATTACGTGGCCTTAATCTAATCTAATTCCAATGCTGAAATGATATATTGTATTTCTAAAATACCTCCATCGACACAACACAGGATATTGGAAATGCCGTATTCCACCCTATACCCTGTGATATTAATTACCTGGTCAGTAGACCTGATGTTCCCTGCAACATAATATAATTGTATTAGTCCTGCTGTTCAAGTCATCTCTAACTAACAAGAATACCAGATTTATCTACCACCTCACACTTTCTCAGTGAGAATTGTAATTACTACAAAATTCGAGCACACTCTGCCTCTCTATCAGGTAATTGTACCAATAAGGTGCCTTTAGCCCTTCTAGCGGAATTATCTGCAAAAATATCCATCTCAAGCTATTGTAATTGTCTATCCACTTCTGTAGGAATGACTTTGTCAATCAAGTATTTCGTCTAACGACAGACCATGAAATGATCTGAACACAAGGTAATTCTATAAATTTTGTTCATGTATCAACAGCTTGATGTTTTGATTCGAACACCCCACGTCTCCTACTATAATGCCGTGACCTTTTCAACTCTATTGAATTATAAGTTATGTCACCTGAGACTCTTCCCAGTCACATGCCGCAATTTTGAATAATCCCAGTCGTGACACTATTCGCACTAGCCCTATGTGGGTATCGTTTATCAGTGATCCCGTACGGACAGAAATTAGCCTGTCACTCCATCCTATGGTCCTCTTGGACCAATCATTGCATCTACCAATGTATGTTGTAATTTAATGTACCGCTGTGTAAATAGTCATCATTTAGTGATCACTAAGTAATCCCTTGTAAATACCTCTTTCCTTTAGGAACCGCCAACCCCAACACCCTCCTCTCACTGTCCTGAAGAAGACCTGCCATGTAAGGGGTAGTATTCCTACAATGAGGGTCGAAACGTCGACTACCAGCCTCAGAACTTGATCGGAGTGTGACTTTGTACACCTGTCATTTATGCCATACTAATGTTATATATGATTTTTGATTAATTCCGGCTAGGCTGCCCTGGGAAGCCATTTTTCAATTGTTGAAAGCAATTTACAATTGGATTGTCACTTGAACCTACCCACACCTTCCCAACACTGCACCACTCCCTTCCCCTTTCCCTGTACAGTGGGCACTGCTAAGATGTGTATTAATTATTTATATGTATATACACCCTAAAAATGAAAAAATACAGTGAAAATTGTATTTACACTATCTGAATAAACAATAGTGTTTCATAAGTAATTTGGTTTAAGAATTTTACTGAATCTAAATTAATCCCAATAGGCCTTGTAGGTATAGGCTGCATTATTTGTCTTTAATTTTCTCTTAAGTGTCTATGTAGGACTGCACTAAAGACAGCTTCAGAGATTATTTTTGATTGCTCCGGGGTCCACGCACATGGGACTATTCACTAGATTATGACTATACACAGAGATCCCCTACTACAGAATGAACTATACATTACAGTTGAGTCGTTTTATATAGAATCCCGCCCGGAAAGTGATCATTTGCTGCAAGTTTTGACCATCAAAGCAAAACTGTCCCGAAAAGAGAAAATAACTGTATTGACAGAAATCTCTGTAATATACAATCTGAAGAAATTAAAATGGCGCGGTATGAATGTCTCACAAATAATGGCTGTTGTGCATAAATACATAATCGATGGCAGGTCACAGTGTACCAAGTCACCAGAAGATAGTTGGGAACAATTGGGAAAGTTTCTTCTAAATAAATTTCCGGTTCTCCCTGGACGTCATGGTTCACAAAGTACAACTCATGAACCATGGTTCAATATACAGCTGTGTAACCTAAAAAGGGAAATCACCAGGGAATCGAGAATAGCAGTTTCCACCATAATATCCGGATATCCAGTAACAAACAACAATACTAGAGACATAAGGAAGAATTATACGGAGAGGTGTAGAGTGGCAAAAAAGGAACGTATACAAAAACTCTGGGAAAAATTGCTTTGGGTCAGCAAATTGCCTAATAGTTGTGAATTTTGGGGCATAATAAATAAGTTAACTAAGGGAACGGGAATGTCTCAAAAAGCAGGAATAAGTGAGAAGATATGGGAACAACATATCCAAAATGTATACAATAATACGAACCACGAAATGATAACGAATTTGGAACCTGGTCTGGATATTCTAGAGGAGGGCAAGCATACAAAATTTGACATTAGCCCGATTTCCTGGAAAATAGCGCAAACTGAAGATATCATAGTTCATCACGACAAAGTACAAATCGAAGACAAGTCACAGGAAATAAATCATAATGTCTCAAACATCTTAATTAACAACAACCAACTAAAAGAATTAATAAAAAAATTGAAAGCAAGGGAGCGGCAGGGTCTAATAGGCTTCTGAACGCAATCTTTAAACATGATGCGGAATTTTGGGCAAATTTTCTTACCCCACTTTTCAATTACTTGTATTCTCAAAACAAGATCATTAATTCTTTTAGAGGGAGCATATTTCATCCACTATGTAAAAATGGTAATGCAAGGAGCCCGAAAAATACAGGCTTGTAGCCCTGACGGATGTTGATGCAAAACTATATGCTTCCTGTTTATTACTACACCTACAGGAATGGATGGAAGAGAAAAGTATAATTCCCAAATATCAAACCGGTTTTAGACAAGGTATGGGTACTAGCACAAACCTAGCAGCAATAGCACTCCTTACGGAAAAAGCAATTTTAAAGAAATCAGGCCTATTTGTATGTTATATTGATTTAAAATTGGCTTTTGATAGAGTCCCACGTGAACGACTATGGACAAAAGCGAAAGGATGGGGTGTACCACAAGAACTAATTACCTCTATAGTAGCCCTCCATAGCGAAACCTGGGCCTGGGTAAAGCTGGGAGATGGTAGCATAGCATCATCTAAGATCGATACAAAAAATGACCAGAAAACAGGGGTGTGTTTTGGCCCCAAGCCTTTTTAACTTGTACCTTGCTGATTTGCACGCCCATTTGTCAAAAGTAAACGGTCATCCTCCGAAATTGGCAGAGGACCACATTCAGTGTCTGCAATATGCAGATGACATAGTAGTCCTTAGCCATACCCCTATTGGTTTACAAAGAGTCATTGAATACCTGACTAACTACTTTGACTGTCAGGGGCTGGAGATAAATAGGAAACAAATAAAGGTGGTGCGATTAGTAGGCCCAAGACCCAAAAAATTCAAGAGGTTTGCCAAGGGTAAAGAAATAGAGTAAGTTGGCACCTACAAATATCTGGGCATTAATTTAGGGCGATGTATGTCCTTTACTGATCAAAAAAGTGCAATAAGAGCAAAGGCACAAACCTTAATTTTCGCATACAAACAGCTACAAATGAAATTGAGTTGCATGTCTTATAGCCATCTTTTAAAAACAATGGCAGCACAATTACTTCCAGCACTGGCATACGGTTTGGAAATATGGCATGGTCGGGAATATGGAATTTTAAATGATTTACAGACAAAAGTGTATAAAGCTGTTTTTAACCTCCCTAGAGCAGTGTCACCAGCTCAGATTTGCCTGGAATTTGGGCTACAAAATCAGAAATTTCAGAGGCAATACTATGTTGGAAACTTCGCTCCTGGGAACCCGGCACCTTGAACAATCTATGCTGGACAGAAATAAGGGCCCAGTTTGAACAAACAAAAAGGAATCATGGGGTGAACATCTAAGATCAGCCCTGGTGGAGTTGGACATTTAAGAGGCATGGGACAGTAAGATGGAGAGGATGGCGTTTAATAGAGTGGGCAACGGCCCCGAAAAAAAAGCATCTTTTTTAGATGACAAAAACAGTGGCAAAAAGACGACATTCTTGGACAGTACAAAATTCTTATGTAAATCTAAATCCCCAAGATTATCTAGCAGCACACTTCAGATTGTTACTAAAGAAGAAGAAAATGATGTATCGGTTTGGAGTTCATGAAACCGAGGATTTGCAACCAAGTTGGAAAGGGAAATATCATAACAATGCTTGTAGACTATGTGGATATCATAATGAATCCCTATGCCACGTGATGTGTGTCTGTCCTACTGTCAGCGAAGCAATAGGAACGCTTCTAAAACCATTCTTAAAAGTTCTTTACATTTGTACTTGTAGGCAGACTATTACTCGCTGGGAGGGGGGTAATCAAATAGTCTAATTTGTCATGGGGTGAAGTTTTTAACTTTGATTGACACATTCTTAAGAAAAGCGGATTTTGAACCTGTGAACTTGGCTATTAATGAGTTGGAAAATCCTGCACATATCCTGACATAATTATGTACTTTATTGTGAACCAGCGAACATGGTTGTTAATGAGTTGGAAATTTGTGTATACATATCCTGACATAATGATGCACTTTATCGTGAAATTGTTTTACTTACATTTGAACCTGTAAACTAGGTTAATGACTTGAAAAAAAAATGTTTGTACATATTCTGACATAATGATGCACTTTATCGTGAATTTTTTTTACTTTACATTTTTTATAATTTGAAGTGTTTTATTTTATGGTTGTAAAAAACCAAATAAAGAATTCTTCTTCTTCAGTCTATTTTTCAAATACTATACACTTGTCTAGAAGGGGTCGTTCACTTGGGAAATTATAGGTGAGCGATGCAGCATTTTGGAAATATTCCTTGTGCTTTGAAATGCATGACATTATATTAGGCTTTGGATATTTTTCAGATTCCTTTCCCCTGACGAAGGGCCGTGAGCCCGAAATGCATTGGGCGGGCATATAAGAAAATTGGAATCAGAGATTATTCACTACATGATTCAAAAAACATGTTATTTGTATTACAACCGATTCAAAGTGAAGAGATGTAAATTCATTTCTATGTATTGTGTTGATGATTTATGGATTTTATAAATTGAAATACAAACAGTGAAAATGTAAGGTTTAAATGTGATTCATGTGTGATTAAGTTAATTTAGAATTACAATACAGTAGTAAGCGGCAATAGTGCACAGTGGTCAAGTTGATAAACTTGATTGCAGAAGGACTATAAACTGGTAATGCATGCCAGCTACATTGACTCTTAAGAATTGTCAATGCTTGGGGGGGGGATCCTTGGAGAACTGGGGGAGGTACTGGAAGCCCAGCTGCCAGCAGACCCCAAATTGGTCCTGCTTGGTATGACTAATGATATTGACCTTACCCGTCCACTGCTGATCTTCCTGACTTTGGCTCTAGTAGTAGCAAAGAGAGATGTGGCAAAATACTGGGGGTCGGCAATGCCGCCAGGGAGAGAGGAGTGGAGAAGGGGCCTAGATCTGTACATGGCGGCTGAAAGGGTAACCTACAAGGCACGGGGTTGCCCAAAAAAATTTGCCAGAGTTTGGAGTAATGGAGAACATACCATTGTCTTGATGGGAGACTATGAGCGGGGAGAGGGAGGAGGAAGTGTGCAAAACTATCGAGGAGTCATAGGATACTGGGGCGTACGGGCCGAATGATGGTCCACAGGTTGTGCCAGTGCAATGGTGCAAGATAGACATTGAAATGTTGACCCAATTGATATGGGTAGAGGGGTGGAGGGGGGTGGGCGGGAGAAGGGGGCTGAAGATGATATGACTGTTTGGTTGTTCAATGACAAAAATGCAAATAAAAATATTTATAAAAAAAAAAGAATTGTCAATGCTTTGGGTGAATAAGGATGTGAAAATAGGCATCCAAGAGATCTAGAGTTGTCATGTAGAGTCCGCGATTTAGAAAATAAAGGATGTGTTGGAGACTAAACATAAAAAATGATTGTTGTTTTAGGTCTTTGTTTAACCTCTGCAGGTGCAAAATGAGCCTCCATTCCCCTGTCTTTTTCTTGATTAAAAAGAAGCGGTGATAGAACCCCATTCCTTTATGGGTGTGGTGTACTTTTCTATCACATCTGTGCTGAGGATGGTAAATATTTCCAATTGTAGTTTTGGATATGAGGTGGGGATTACCCTGTTGGAGGTGTATGAGGTGGCCTTTTCGTGAATTCCAAGGTGGACCTTAGAAGATTAGGTCTAAAACCCATTTATCCAATATTGAGGTATCTTTCATAGATTCACATGCTTAGAATCATCCCCGCTGTCGAGGTGGGAGTCTTGCGGTACAAATAAAATATATACATTATAGTAATAAAACATTATACAATAGGCTACGATGGACAGTAAAGTCACTACATTAATCTATCTTAGTCTTTTTGTAAAAAGAACCAAATCTGGAGCACAGCCAATCAGGTTCCAGCACCCTCCTAGAACCCTCCACAGAGAGGCAACCCCTGAGATTTTCTACTCACGTCTTGTGACAGAGAGTCTCCCTTAGCTCTACTCAGTTTTCTTCTCCTTTTGTTGAACTCTGTGAGTAGCTATGTCTGATACTTTACAGAAACACTTGTTTTTACCTTGTTCTTCATATGGGAAGAAGAGATTACATTTGGAAAACCCCCACAAAGAATGTATTTACTGTCTTCATCCAGCTCACAAAGTTAAGGACTGTAGAATTTGTAGAACCTTTTCTGCCAAAACTTTGAAAGACAGAGAAGGAAGATTGCTGGTTTGGTTTGAGAAGTTGAAAACTACATCAAACGTCCTTTCAGGAGATGATGGCAGTGTTAGCCCTCAGGTGTCCACCCCTCTAACCAAGAAGAGGGATAGATCTGATGATCCCCCTGAGTGACAGAGTAAGACTTTGAGACTGGTCACTCTTCCTCTAAAAAAGAGAAACTTTTATTCTCTTCAGAGGAGAAGTCTGGTGACAAAGGAAAAATTCCACAGAAAACTGCCTCAAAACAACAAAAAACTCACCCCGAGTCTCTCAGGATTCCTTTGACGTCGCACAAAGTACAGTTGACGATGAAATCTCCTCAGATGGTGAGTGCTTCCTTTTCGTCTGCGAAGACCATCCCGCCGTCAACGATCGCTCCGTCGACGGCGGCACCGTCGATGATGATAACATCGCCTGTTTCTTCTCCGTTGACGGTACCAGTCACAACGACTAGTCACTTCTCATCTACGCCCACCTCGTCAACGACGAGTGACTTTCGGTCGATGCTTCCGCCGTCGACAACGATTCAACTCCCGTTGACGGGCCCGCCGTCGCCGACGATTCAACTCCCGTCGACGAGTCCACTCTCGACGACAGCAGCGGCTTCAACGACAACAGCATCGTCGACATTGGTTTTTCCGTCGACGGCGTTGATGATGACAACGTCGAAGGTAACTTCTGTAATGGCTGTTTTTTGCTGGAACTGAATCACCGTCTATCTACATCTCGTCAACGCTGAAGTGTAAGAGGCCTACATCTTTACAAATTACACCAGTTTTAACATCGAAACTATCGTCAACGTTCTCATCTTCAAGAAACTATTTCCAGGTCGTTTCTCATATTTCACCCTTGCCTCCTAGTCACTATTTGGAAGAGTCAGAGGATGATGGACTTTTTAGCCCAGCACGCAATCCTTCTCAACCCCGAATTAAATATCAGGATAAGGAAGAGTACTATGAGCCTTGTGAGTCATTGCGAGGTCCTCAAGTGAACCCATTGCAGCAGGAACCTATGGTGAAAATGCCTACAGCCTTGGTACAAAGGATTATCATGCATGTTTTCCACCAGCAGCGCCTGTTCCAACACAACCGACTACGCCTCCTGTTTTGCAGACCACAGGTCTGTCTGTCCCTATTGCTGAACGAACCTCAAGATGTTTTGCCTGTACAGCATCTGTTCCAGGATGATGATGACGATACTTTTGTGGAGGATGGGGAACTACCAAATTCGCCCACGACTGTAGATGAATGGGATGACTTCTTGATCCCTACGCCATCTTCGCCAGTTCCTCATGGGAAACAACCTTTACAACGCAACTTTTACAACGCACTACCATTACAACTAAACTTTTACAACGCAACATCCGTTACAACGCATGCATTTACAACGCAACCATTACAACGCATGACACTACAACGCACACCACTACAACGCATGCCATTACAACGCAGTCATTACAACGCATACCATTACAACGCATAGCATTACAACACATAGTACCCTTACACTATCCAACACTTACCCTACTGTTGCACTCCCTGGAGTTAAGAATAGTAATTTTAACCCCTACACTATCCAATACTTACCTTACATGCAATGTAATGTTATGCGTTGTAATGGTATGCGTTGTAGTGGAATGCGTTGTGAAGGTAAATCCAAAGAATTCGTTGTAGTGGCATGCGTTGTAATGGTATGCGTTGTAATGGATGTTGTGGTATAAAAATGCGTTGTAAAGGTAGGCGTTGTAACGTCATACATCCATTCCTCACCCCTTAGATTCTCCTCCTGAAGATATTGGAGGTTTTCATGCTATTATGGAGAGGGCAGCAATCTGGTTTCACCTTCCTGTATCTGTGAAGCAAACAGATTGCTTCCTTTATGGTAGAAATCTACCACTTTTCGCCCTGAGGTCCAAACAAAGATTTTGGACATGCCATTCGATGGAGATGCGCTCTTTGGCTGGCACATAGATGAGGCTCTACAAGACATCAAAAAAGATACTGACACTGCCAAAGCCCTGGGCACCTTACATTATAGGAAGGCACATTTTCTGGGATCCAGGGGCAGAGGATCTTATTCCTTTTGTGGTGGCTATTAAAGATACCAGCCCCAAGGCTATCAGAGAAGATATAACTATCAACAGCAGCAACAGCAGCAGTCCTACAGAAACCCTCCGGCTGCCGCTTATAGACAGCAGAATAGAAGACGACAGCCCCAGCAGGGCAGGGATTCTGCTAGAAAGCAGAGACAACTTCCTAACACCTGCAGCAGCTCTGCCACACCTTATTTCCAGGATTCTGAATGTATCTGAACATGTCAACAATTGAAAATGACTGACCACGGACAAGTGGGTCTTAGATATTCTCAAATTTGGGCACACCCTGGAATTTGTCACCATGCCTCCTCCTCACCCAATATATATGATAGAAAGAGTGCCTCGCTCTCAAGTGGGGAAAGGGTTTTATTCATGCTTTTTCTAGTAAAGAAAAAATCAGGGGAATGGAGACCTGGATTTAACGAAGCTGAACAAATATCTACAAAAGAAATCCTTTTGCATGGTCATGCTTCAGGAAATCCTTCAGCTTCTGGACCATGCACACTTCATGACAACGTTGGATCTTCAGGATGCATACTTCCACATCCCCATTCACCCCAAACATTGGCAATTCCTCCATTTCCCTGTGGGACGTGCTCCTTTTCAATTCAAAGTCCTCCCCTCAGTCTCCGTTCAGCCCCGAGAGTCTTTACAAAATGCCTGGCCCCGGTGGCCGCTCACCTCAGACTTCAGGGCATACAACTTTTGCCTTATCTGGATGATTGGTTGATAAAGGCTCCTTCTTTTTTCGGCGGGTCTCATGTCTTCAACTATTTCAATCCCTAGTACAGTCCGTCAACGTCCAAAAGTCAGTGCTTCATCCTTCTCAAAGGATTCAATTTCTGGGGGCAGTCTTGGATACCATCCAGGACAAGGCATTCTTGTCCAAAGAAAAGCAATTGCGTCTGATTTCTCTGGCATGAGACCTCCAAAGAATCATCAAATCATCAAATCATTCCTGTGAATACTATCCTTAGCAATACTGTTGGTACCTCACACCCATCTAAGGATGAGGCCTATTCAGGAAGAACTAGACAGTCAGTGGCTGCAGATCTCAGGGTCGTTCGACAACCTAGTGAGAATAACTCCAATTATGCGGGAAGCGCCGCTTTGGTGGATGCGCTCCAAGAATGTCTCAACCGGGCCTACTTTTCTTCCGTCTGTGCCGGAGTTCATCCTGACTACAGATGCTTCCCTGGAAGGGTAGGTCGCACACCTTCAAGATCTTTGCATAAGAGGAAAGTGGTCCGCTGCAATGGCGAAAATGCATATAAACTTTTTGGAGCTTCAAGCCATTTTCCTGGTGTTGTATTCTTTTCTCCCAAGGCTTCAGGGGTCAACAGTTCTCATCAGAACCAACAACTGCACTTGCATGCATGAACTAAACTAGAAAGGAGGTACCCGTTCACACATTCTGTCTCAAGAAGCTCAAAGCATTTGGAAATGGCTCCTTTCTCTCAACATCACGATAAAGGTGGAACATTTGCCAGTAATTCACAACAATCTAGTGGACACTTAGAGCAGGACTTCGAAGTCCTGTCGCGAATGGGAATTGGATCAATTGGTTCTGGAACACATATTTCAGATGGGGGCAGACCAAATTTGGATCTTTTTGCCTCCAGAAATAATCAGAAGTGCTGATTCTTTGCAAGTTGGGAACCAGAGAAGGGCTCGTGGGGGAACGCCTTCATGATGAGATGGACAGGGATCTTCGCATATGTATTTTCCCCTTTCCATTGCTTCCAAGACTTCTGCGCAAGCTCAAGATGGAACCATGCTGGATGATTCTCATTGCTCTGTGATGGCCACATCAGCATTGGTTCACGGAGCCTCTCCTGCTGTCCAAACGCAGACCTTACCGCCTTCCTGCAGTTCCCACCCTGTTGTCGATGAGCAAGGGCCAGATTCTTCATCCTCATCCAGCCCCATTGCATCTACATGCATGGTATCTGAATTCACTGAATTCAAAGAGCTAGATTTGCCTCAGGATTGTAGAGACATACATGCAAGGGCAAGAGCTCTTTCTACTCTAAAGACTTATGCTCTGAAATTGAAGCAATTTTGTTCTTGGTGCAGTAACAAAGATATACATCGATTAACATGCTCTCCAGATAAGGTTCTGTCTTATCTTCTTTCAGTATCAAAGTCTGGTCTTATGTTTACATCTGTTAAGCTACATTTAGCAGCCATCTCAAACTAACTGACGTTCTCCAGGAACTGCATCCCTTTGCTCTAATCGCTTGATCAAACAATTCCTAAAGGGTCTTTTGAGATCTTTTCCACCTATCAGAGCTCCTCCTCCAGAATGGAGGCTTAACCTGGTTTACAACAGCTCATGAAGCATCCATTTGAGCTTGTTCACAAAGCTTAACTCAAGTACCTCTCCTGGAAAAAGGCTCTTTTAGTGGCACTCACCTCTGCTCTGAGAGTCAGTGAAATTCAGGCTTTTACTATCAAGCAACCTTATTTAAAGTTCATCAATGATTATGTCCTCCTCAGAACTAAGCCAACATTTATTCCGAAGGTACCCTCTACATTCCATCTTAATGAGCCTGTCATACTGCGTTCTTTCCGTCCCACGCCGGCCTCCTCTGCTGAAAAGACTTTGCATACCTTGGATGTTAAAAGGTGTCTAAAATTCTATATCTCACGTACTGTGTCCATCCGAAAGTCGGATCAATTGTTTATTTCTTATGGTGGTCAAAAGCCAGAAACAGCTGTCACTAAATCTACTATTGAAAGGTGGATTGCGTCTGCGATCCAATTCTGCCATACTAAAGCTGGGCATCCTTTGTCTGTGAAACCAAAGGCTCATTCCACAAGGGCAGTCTCCTCATCTACAGCTTATTTTGCCAGAGTGCCTTTGGAGAAGATTTGCCATACTGCGACCTGGAAAAATGTGCATACTTTTACACAGCATTACTGTCTCGATCTGGCGACAGAGGCTGAATCAGCTGTTGGGTCAAGCAGTGTTGCAAAACCTTTTTAAATAAGGTAGCCTCTGTAAAGTGGTGATTATATCATTACATGTTAATATATGCAAGGTGTATTGTTCCAAGTCCAAGTTAAATTATTTCACAAAATTGCAAAGCACACCATTTCCAGTTCGTTTTAAGCTTATTTATTCAGCATTTTCATTTCTCTGGCTACAACCAACGCGTTTCAGCCCAGCGAGGCCTTTGTCACTGTTAGTGAGTCTCTCATTTGTTTCACTCTTTATACCATTCACATACTGCCCGTTATGAGGCATTGTGGGAAACGTAGGGCTTATGTCAATTAATACGTGAATATGAATATTTACACTATTTACAAAGTTGTCAGTTTCAAGATATAGTTCATATTGCAGTTTTCTTTGCATACTGTTTCAAAATGTTAATCTTGGTTCAATTACATTTATCACATAATTGCACATTGTGTAATATGCTTGGTACACACCTGGGGCTTTTCTTTGTTTTGGTTCAACAAAACTTTCTTTACAAAGATTCACTTCACATGTTTCTCTGTGTTTAGTACATACCACGTTTCTTATTAAGACCCCAGTCCTTCTGTTACTTAAGTGCACACCTTTGTTGGGAATAGTTCACATAGTACAATCAACTGTTCAATTTTAAGGCATGTTCTTTGTACCAAGGAGGTTCCACCCCCTTCTGATCTTTCGGTCTAAGTGTACATATAACTCCTCATCATTATTAATCCCATGAGGGGTTTTAAGTCTTAATCTGATTATGTACCTTGATTCAGTTTGGCACAATTGTTTAATACGGTTTGCCCCTCTTTCATGATCCGGTATTGCATGATTTCCAAAGAACCGCATTGCTCTCTAATCACCTTTCTGATATGCCATTCCATGTTTCGCAGTTGCGTAGGAGACATCTTTATTTTTTACAGCCGAATATGTTCAATGATTCTTTTCTTAAGCATACATATAGTGCTTCCTATATATTGCATGTCACAATTGCATTGAATGATGTATACTACAATCTTTGTTGTGCATGTTATTGCTTGTTTGATCTCAATTGCTTTGCCTAGAAAATCTAATATCCTTTTCCGATTTTCTACGCTCTTACATGCCTTGCATGTGGTGCATTTTACGAATCCCTGTTGCTGTTTATTTAACCAATTTCGTGGTAGTTCTTGTTGAAAGTGACTCCGTACAATTAGATGCTTTATTGATTTTGCTTTCCTGTATGTTATCATGGGTCTTGGTCCTAATAGGGAACCAATGTCAGGATCATTGGCTATCAAATGCCAGTATTTCCGAATGTGCTTCCTAATCCAGCCACTTTCTTTGCTGTAGGTCAAACTACATCTTGGAGGTTTTTGTTGATCATCATCAGTTGCCATTTTTTAATTTTTGGAGATCAATATTTCAGTTCTTGTTTTCTTTTGAATTCTTTGTCTACCCTTGTGTAACGTGGTTTCATTGGAGCCTCGTGTTTTCAGTCTTACTGATGTTTCATTTATTTTTTCTCTGGCATCATCGTCCTTTGAGCAGTTCTGTTTCATTCTTGTGAACTCGCCGAATACTCTCTAGAAGAGGTTTGGGGTGAAAGCTCTTCCCATGTACTATACTGTTCGTTGCATTTGGTCCCCCTCAATATATATCCAGGTGTTCAGGAATGCAATACCTTTGGTGTTTGTGTTGCTTGTGAAACTTAATCCAATTGAGTTGTTACTCATTGTGTTGAAGTATTGCATAAAATCCCTTTCTGAATGTTTAAAATAATATATGAATAAAATAATAAACATGTCATTAATAAACCTGACCCATAAAATTATACTGTTCCCATGATCTTGGTTTTGTGTATTCCAGGCTGTCTCATTTTCCCACCATCCCATTACGATATTCGCCTATTTGGGCGAAAAAGAAATTCCCATGGCTGTGCCACAGTCTTGTTTGTATAGGTCATGATTGAAGAGAAAGATATTGTTTGTTAAACACAGTTCTATCATTGACAGCAACATTTTTGTATGCTCCAGTTCTGAGATGTATCGCTGTTGCAAAAAGTAAGCACATGCCTTTAATCCTATGTTGTGTTGATCGATGTATAAAGTGAGACCACATCTATGGTATCCATGATGTAATCTGGGTTCCAGTTTATTCCATTCAAAATCCTTAAAAAGTCACCAGTATTGCGAATGTAAGAGTTCATACTTTGTGCGATGGGAGCTCAGAAGTGGTCTACATATTCCGAAACTTTCTCATACAGAGAGTTACAAGATGAGACTATTGGTCTCCCTGGTGGCTGCTTTAGTGACTTGTGTATTTTTGGCAAACAATATATTGTCGGTATTGTTGGTAAATCATTAGTTAAAAATTGCAGTTCATCCAGATCCAGTAAATATGCTTGGTGCCATGATTTCAATTTTTTATTGACTTGTATGTCATTTCATTGATGGGATTTTTTTTAAGCTTGGTGCATTTGGAAGTATCATTTAGTTGCCAGTATGCCTCATTTTTGAATGCTTCTATGTCTTTTATCACAATGTCACCATCTTTATCAGCAGGCTTAATCACCAGTGTTTTATTATCCATCAGTTCTTTCAGTGCTTTCCGTTTTTTACTGGTTAGATTTTCTCTTCTTTTGGGATATGTGATTTTTTCTATTTTATCTATTTCTTCCGTGATTGCATCAGCAAAAAGATCACATTTATTGCCAGGTAACATAGCGAGACAGAACCTAGATTTTCTCTTTAAGTTAGTTGTTTGATGTATGGTAGTTTCTTTTTGTAGGTCTTGGATTATTTCTCTTTCTGTGACTTTTCTTTCATCTAGATTATATATCAATTCCAACATATTCTGCAAATCTGGTATCTGATCTATTGTGAGGGGATTTGCCTCCTCTCCTGTATTTTGTGGTGATCGTGATGAGATATTGGCGGTCTTATTTGATGCATGAATTTCGTTACGTACTTGTATAAGTCTATTTTTATTTGGGTGTAATCAAAATTACACCCAAAGTTCTCTGGTGCCTTATATTTCATAAACAGTCTGGGTAAGAAAGCAGACACTGTTGTTGGATTTTTCATTTACCCATCTTGTTCCCAGATAAAATCCACAACTGGAATAGTTCTAATCAATTTTCTAGAAGGCTCCTTAAAGCCATGTAGAAAAAAACAAGTTACTTTACCTTCGGTAACGCTTTTTTCTAGTGGGTACAGTCTCTACCTATTGATTCCTCACCTTTTGATTATCCCAATGCGGCAGCATTCCACTGAAAAGTTTCTTTTCGACTCTCTCACATTGACAAGGTTGTCATAATGCCATGGCTCCACATGAGATTGCGCACGATGTCACTGGAGCCTTAAGAAATCCTCGTCGGCGATCTGACATCAGTTTTCACCCATTTCTTTTGTGCCTTCGAGGTGAACAGGTGAAACCAACAGTACTAATGCAAAAGCATATTGCAGACATTATACAAAAGACACACATATATATATTTATATATAAATATCTCTATATATACACACACACACTCGTATATAAAAATAAAATACACAATATAAAAATAGAGTTGTGTTTGGCATAAGCAGACAAACAAAGAGGAGGCAGGTGGGTCAGTGAGGAACCCACAGGTAGATACTGTATCCACCAGAAAAAGCTTCACGAAAGGTAAGTAACTTGTTCTTTTAATGGATACATCCACCTGTGGATTTCTCACCTTTTGAATAGAATCCCCAAGCAGTACCGCACTCGGAAGCGGTTGCCTGTCTGCCTATACCAAAACTGTTTCAAAACAAACGGGCATTGTGACTGTCCCTACTCACTTCAGAGTCTAAGCAATAGTGGTTAGCAAAAGTTGAAGGGAGGCCCAAGTTGCTGATTTACTAATGTCAAGTACAGGGACATCTCTAGCTAAAGCAAAAGTAGAAGACTCAGATCTAGTAGAATGAGCTCTAATACTTTCAGGCCATTCTTTGTTCGCCATGGCAAAGCAGATCTTTATGCACAGGATGATCCTTCTGGACAATGTCCACTTTTGTACTGCTTTTCTTTGCATCTTGCCCACATAGTCAACAAACAGCTGATCATCCAGCTGGAGATCATGAGTTCTGTCCACATAAAAGCTCATGACCCAAACAATGAAGCCTTTACTCCTCTTTAGATAAATGTGGAGCAGGGTAGAAAGTAGGAATGGTGATAAACTGGCCCAAGTGGAAGGGAGTAACCAACTTTGGCAGGAAAGCAGCCCTGGTTCTTATTATCAACTTATCTGCATAGAAAGTCATGAAGGGGGGTTTCACACTTAGTGCCTGCAATTTACTAACACGTCTAGCAGATGTAATGGTGACCAGAATATTAGTCGTGAAAGCAAGTATTCGATTATGTAAGGGTTCAAACCGAGTCCCATAAGGTAAGATCCCACTGAGGTATAATAAACAGAGTGGGTGGATATTTGTTACTAAGTCCCTTAATAAACCTTAACACTATAGGGGTGTTCGGGTAAACAAAGGAATGCTAAAAGGGCAGGCAAATATCCCTTAACTGTTGCAACTGCACAACCTTGTTGCTCTAGGGAAAGCGCAAAGCGTAAACTATTAAACAAATGGGCTTTATAGAGGTCAATAGAACTTTCTTCACACCACTTTACAAACTTAGCCCATTTTCTTGAGTAAGAATTCTTGGTGGAGTGTCATCTGGCTGCTTAAATATCATCCACCACATCGAGGGGAGGGAAAATGAACTCAGTTTGCCCCGTTCGATCTCCAGGCATGTGGGTGCAGGGTCTGGAGGTGGGGGTGTAGAACCTGCCCCAGCGACTGCGAGAGGTCTGCCCTGTGAGGGGGATAGAGCGGAGGGCACAGTGACAGGTGAAGGTCTGTATACAATACCCTTCATAGCCAAACAGGACTATTAACATGACTTGGGCCCGGTCTTGGTGAATCTTCCTCAGAACCTGAGGAATCAAGGGTATGGGCGAAACGCGTAAAACAGCTGGAAGCCCCAATCCAATGGAATCGTGTCTGACAGTGCTACCTACTCTGGATACTGGAGGCTGCAGAATGATGGGCAGGCCATCTTCTTTTGAGTGGCAAAAAGGTTTATCTGGGGTGACCCCATAGCCGGAAAATGGTCCAGATAGCGACGCCACTCGTGATCGTCTGAAAAATGGCGATTGAGACTGTCCGCACGCACATTTGAAACTCCGGCCAATTGATTTGCTATGCTGTAAATTTGATGCTCCTGCGGCCAGGACCAGAGTCGTAGAGCTTCTCTGCAGGGAGGATACAACCCTAATCTTCCCTGCTTATTTCTGTAGCACATCACAATGGTATTGTCTTTTAAGACTTGAACTGACTGACCGCGAATGGAAGGGAGGAAGCTTTGTGAGCCAGACGTATTGCCCGCAATTTCAACAGACTAATATGCAACAATCTTTCTTCTGGAGATGAAAGTCCTTTGATCTCCAGCTCCCCCAGGTGAGCCACCCACCCTGGAGTGGAGGCATCCGTTATAACTGTCACCATCCGAGGTAGAGGGTGAAAAAGCTTGCCTAGAGACAGATTGCTGGACACACCCCACCACTGAAGATCCACTGCAGTGTCTCTGGAGATATTAACTGACTCTTTGAGATCCCCGTTGAGTTAAAACCACTGCTTCCAGAATGCAAGAGGCTATCAGAGCTAGAAGACGCAAGACCTTCAGGATTTGATCTATTGCTGCATTGTGAAACATTGGAATAAAAGCTTGAATGTCCAGAAGCCTCTGAGGAGGATAGGTTCGATTCACAGTAGTGTCTAGCACTGCCTCTATGAACAGAGTGCAATGAGAGGGTTCTAGGTGGAATTTGGGCACACTGATGGAAATGTCCAGGTTGAACAACTTGCGCTGTCAGCTGCGAGTGGCTCAACACCAACTCTGGAGTCTTGGCTTTGATCAGCCAATTGTCCAGATAAGGGGATACTGGTATTCCCCACCTTATGTGAAGTGCTGCAACCGCCGTCATCTCCTTCATCAAAAACCCAGACACGTACGTAAGACCAAACAAAAAGACTGCAAATTGATACTGTTGAGACCCAACCATGGAATGAAGAAACTTCCTGTGCGATTGCAGAATAAGGGATGTGAAAATACGCATCCTGCAAATCGATTGAGTCCATCCAGTCTTACTTGTCCAGCGGAAGAAGCACCTGTGCAGTGGTCAGCATCTTGAACCTTTCCTGCTTGAGGAACCAGTTCAAAATACTGCGATTGAAGATCAGCCGCAAATGACTGCCCTTTTTGGGAAACAGGAAGTACAGGGAATAGCATCCCTGACCGATTCCTGCTCTGGAACCTACTCTACTGAGCCCTTTTGAAGTAGGATTTGAACCTCGTTTTGGAGGAGCAGAAGATGTTCTTCTGAAAAAACCTTGCTGGGGAGGAAATGAAAAGGGTGGAGGAAACTCTTGGAAGGGTAGGGCATACCCATTTTCCAACATTTCCAAAATCCAAAGATCTGTTGTTACAGATCTCCATTGTGGGTAGAAGATAGGCCAACAGTCCTCCCAATGGGCAGGCATGCTCCAAGATGGCAAAACTAGGGCTGCTTTCCTGCAAAGTTGGCAGCGGAGGAAAAGGAGGTAGATCGCTAATGGGCGGTTCCATTGTTGTCTACCATCTGCCCTGCCCTTTATAACTCCTATAGATGGGGTAAGAGGGCTTCTGTTGCTGGTATTTGCTCCTTCCACAAAAAACAGAATTTCTGGCCACAAAACCTATAAAACTGCCTGTAATATTTAGGCTGTGTTTGAAGACCCAGCGATCTGCTATCGCTTTACTATCCTTAAATCTCTCCAAGGCAAAATCTGTTTTCGCGCCAATCTGTTTTGAACCATCGAATGGCAAATCCATCAAGGCAGCTTGCATGTCTGTCACGAAACCAGACCCCCTCAGCCATGTGTGTCTACTTGTGCCAACTGATGAACCCATCGCCCTTGCAACTGAATCAGCCGAATCATGGTCCGACTGAATGACTTGGCAGGCAGTGGCCAGACTATCATTCAGCAATTCGGAAAGATGTCCCTGAATTTCATCAGGCAACTTTGGAACCACTGTTTTGGCGGATTTCATTAACGCATGGATGCAGCAGCCTAATAAACAGGATGCATTTGGTTGACTTCAAGGCCATGCTAACAGAAGAAAACACCATCTTTGCAGACTGCTCCATGCTCTTTGACTCTCTATCTGCTGAAGTTGTCAGAAAAGAACCAGGAGTTAACTTTGAGGAACAGGATGCTTGCACCACCAAACTTTCAGGTGTAGGATGAGTGGATAAGAATAACGGATCACTTGGAACAGGTCTGTACCTCCTCGCAATGGGTTCTGATGAAGAAGATGAAGAATGCAGTACCTCTGTAAGCAAATTAGATTTAAGTAAAGTAAATGGCAGAGGTAACTCCAGCATCTCTGAGGTGTTCCTTATCACCGAATGGCATGATGTGACGTCAGGTGAAGGAAAGCCTTTCGGGGATAACAACTTCCATTCTGGGGATGTATCTAGACCACTCGCCACCTCAAAACCCAGGACCCAAGGACACTATTTCCCCTTCTTCTAGATCCGGATTATTTCCAAAAAGGTACTGCTCCTTCTCTAGAAGCCTCTGTGCTTCTCTTAGAGATCTATGTTTCAACACCGGCGTCGTTGAAGGCAATACTGGCGATGTTGGCAATGGTGTCGGGGATTTCGGCACCTGCGTAGAAGACACCAGAGGAACAGGAGTTCAGTGATCCAATGTGGTACAGTTCCAGCATACACCAGAGAAGGTGCAACCCACGCCAAAGACCCTTGTTGAACTTCTTCCACTGGTGATGTCTCCTTTCTCTGTCACAGGAAACCTGGGCAATTAGCATAAATTGCAGGAACTGCCAGAAAAACTCCCAAGAAATAAGAAAGAAGATCGACGGGGGCAACTTGGTGGGTCGGACCCTGGAGTTGGGAAAGCCAGATACTCCTGCTCCTGTCCAGGAGGCATAGACAGAGGTGGACTAGAGAACTGGATCTGACATCTGGATCTGACACTGACTCCGGATCAGGTCGCCGAGATGAAGGCAGGGCCCTTGGGCTCGAGGTTGATGCCGGAGCGACCCCTGGAGATGGGGCTTGAGACACCTCATCTCTGTCTTAAAGAGTCTTTGGACCTGGAGACACCAACCTCGGAGAGGCATTATTTGAAGAACAACGTCGGGAGCCATGACACCGCTTCTTCTTATGCTTCCTCTTTGATGACTTATAATAGTGGGGAGATGGTGACTCTGATCAAGGACAAGACTTCCAACGTCCTCTTTTCTTCTTTCTTGCCTTGGCCATAGAGAGATTTGCCTCTATCCCCTTTAATGCCTTGGGGTTCATCTTCTGGCATGAAGAACAGGCATTGACGTTGTGGTCCAAACTCAGACACCAAAGACAGTCGTAGTGAGGATCAACGACAGACATCTAACCCTCACACTCCCTGAAGGGCTGGAACCCCAGACTTCCTCCACAGAGACATTGTTTTCTGCAACAATTTTGTGATTTCCTTGAAAAAAAGCTGCAAGGCTCCTAACACTATGGACAGCCTAGGAAAAAAAAAATGGTGTCGAAGATGCAGAAAAAAGGGAACTGACGTCAGCAGGCCGACAAGGCTCCAATGATTTCAAACGGAATCTCATGCGGAGCCATGGAATTATGATGCCCTCCTCGTCAATGTGGGAGAGCTAAAAAGAAAAGTTACCATGGAATGCTTGTGCGTTGGGATATTCAAAAGGTGAGGAATCCACAGGCAGATGTATCCATCAGAATAATCTGATTGCTTTAATGGCATTGGTAGCTTACAATGTTTTGCTGCTCTCTTCATTAGAGTATTAAAACCTCCAATAATCATCAGGAGGGGAATCCACCGGATGAGGAGCTGGTTGTGCTGGTGTCGGCAGTAGGTAATCATTCCATTCATTAGAAGCACTCTGGTCGTCTGGTAGTTTATCTTCTTCTCTTTAGTCGTTGGAAGACATTACATTATCGGCAGGCAGAACTGCAATGCTTGAAACTGGTATTCTCTTTAGTGTATGCATTGCCTGGAAATTATGGTCAGTTCCAAATGGCCCCTCATCATCTGAATTCTCCTCATCTAACAAATGAGTTGGTGGAAGTGGTGAACTTTACTTGGAGAGGTGTGCTCTAGCATCAGGAAAGCTGACTGACAATATATTGAATCTCTTATTGTTGATGCTATTGGTGATTTTGTAGTTGACAGTGTAACTAATACTGCAACTGGGTTGTCGACAGCTTTCTCATCGACAATGTCTCCGTAGATGTGAAAATTGATTGTAGGTGTTGTGGTAGACGACGCTGGTTTAAATCGCTGTCTACTATGCCATAGTTGTTTCTCTCATTGACAGCATTTTTGTCAGCGTTTTTTCACCAAAGTGGATTTCCCCATCAACTGCACTTAAGAGAGCTTCTTGAAATGCAATGCCAACTTTAGAGAAGGTGCTGTAGGTTCAAATGTTGATATTTTTGAGGAGACATCCTCTTTAGTATGCTTATGAAAGTGTTCAGTTGATGGAATGTGCTCTTTAGATGACCCATGATGAGTTTTTTCAGAGCTTTCTTAGGTGGTTCATTAGGCATTTGGCCTTCAGACCTTTCTGTTTCTGAAGCCGCCTTGTCTGAGGAATTTTCTTCCTCTTCCTCAGAATGAGGAGTGTTCCTGACTTTAAGTTTATGAATCCATAACAGAAGCCTCCCCTCTCTGTCTTTAAGTGTATTTGAAGAGAGAGTACGACAGATTTACAGTCCTTTACCTTATGAGGGGAGGAGGCAATAAAAGCAGTGTTTGTGAGGATCATCTGAGTGAAGTCTTTTCTTGACACAAGTCCCATAAGGTCTGAAAAATAATTTTTGGGTTGAATCCTAAATTCTAGTTAGTCAGGCTTCAATAGCTGATGGTGCTGGTCTGAAAAATGGGCTAGTAGACATTTGGCGCACGCGTTACACTAAAGAACGTCAGTACACTTACCACTCGGGAGCACACAAAAGCTTATCATGAATAGACTACATTCTTACCTCCCTAACAGGTCTAGAACGAATATTGGAGATCAAACACCTCCCCAGATGTATATCCGATCATTCTCCGTGTTAGTAACATACACACCACACCTCATGGGGAGGAGATGCACATATCCTATAAATACCTGGGTACCTTAAGGACCCGAACATATGGAAGGGCCTACACAAGACCTCGGGCACTATTTCCAAGACAATGTACAATCAGTGGCCTCCCCCATCACCCTATGGGAAGCATATACAACGGTCATCCGCGAACAAGCTATCTCCTTGATCACGGCCCACAAACGGGATTTTCTACTTTCATAAGACACGGGATTTGCACCCTCGGTTGATGGATCCTGGATTTACCTGGACCACCGCGACAGTAGCTGTCCGAGTAAGATTTGTGATTTAGAGCCGATCACCTGTCCATTTAGATAGCTCATTTGGCTGACAGACACCTTATTTTTGCATGTGGTATTTTACTCCTTCCTCCCTTTGATTTAGAGCCGCGGAGCCCATTCACCCTCCACCATTGACTAGTGAGAGGCTCCTCCCTTTTTCATTCAAAGTAATTATATTGACCACTTCCGTGCTATCGGATGTACTTAATTTACTTTTCAATTCAAATATGGATGTGACACACCACCCTTTGTCCTTCATAGGTGCCCTGCCACCCCACACCACTCACCTTTTGTCCTGAGGAAGAACCCGCGAGTAAGGTCTGGAAGAACCTACATATACACAGGGATCGAAACGTCGACACTTCAAAAAATGCCAGTCCCTCCAACAGTACTCCATTTACTGTGTAATTGTGTAATACATGGCAATTCTGTACAGATATTATGTACTGTGATGAATATCTAATTGATGTGTTATTCCAAGTTTATGAAGAATATATGCTTTAACATTTGTTTGTGATATGTTATCACCACATTTACTTTGTCTACCTCACCACCTCACTTAAATCACAGCCTTCCCCTTCCTACCCCCCACTCCGGGCACTGTAATGCAGATAGTTTTACAAAAATCTTTGTCCTTCAACATTTGTCTGACAAAATGCTAACTAGTTTCATCGTGATTAAACAACACTGTAACAATAAGTTATTTGTGCTTTGATTTGTGTATGTGAATCTCACAGATTGTTTTTTCCTTTTGACACAATTGATGTTCTAATACTGGGACCACCCCAATATATACTGCCTTGTACCCAGGGATTCTGAGTTTCCCCTTTTTGTACCACCCACCCACCCCCACAAACGGGACAAAGCACAGCAGGTGTGGGAGCTTGAACAGGCGGTTAGCCGGGCAGAGAGCGCGCACGCAACAAAACTCAATGATAACACGGCCCACACACTAAGGGCCAGATGTAGGTGGCCGTTTGAGGCCATTTACCGAGCGATAACGGCCGATTTTGGCCTGGCCGTTACCGATCGGTAAATGGGTGACAGGTATGTAGGGGGCATTATTTTACCAAATCGGTAAAATTACCGAATCGGTAATTTTACCGATTCGGTAAAATAAAAATTCGTTAAATTTACTGATTCTGAGTCTCCCAGATGTAGGTGGAACTCTTCAGAGTCCCAGAGGCCTTACCGAATCGGTATTTTACCATCAAATCCAATTTGATGGTAAAATACCGATTCCGGTGTGCATGCACATGTGTGCATGCACACCTATGCCATGTGACAGGCAGACCTGCCCTTAGGGCATGTATGCCTGCCACATGGCACCCGAGCCTGTTTGGGGGGTGCCAGAGGGTGTCAAAGTGACACCCCCTGCACCCTTGTGAAAATCGGTATTTACCGATTCGGTAAATACCGAATCGGTAATGCCCATTAATTCCTATGGGCTTCAAAGCCCATAGGAATGAATGGGCATTACCGATTCGGTATTTACCGAATCGGTAAATACCGAAATCTTCCAAATCGGTATTCCAGCACATCTGGAATACCTACATATCCACCCCTTAGATTTACCGATTTTTAATTACCGAATCGGTAAAATTCGGTAATTAAAAATCGGTAAATCTATTTTACCTACATCTGGCCCTAAGCCTTGTAAAACAAGCCTACAGAGACCATGTATGGGAGGAAGCTAAGGCATGAGTCACGAAAACACAGCACACCATCTATGAAGTTGGGGACAAGGCTGACAAACTCCTGGCCTGGTTAGATAAAAAAAGAATGGGCCAGTCGCTGGGTAGCACAACTCCAATGGCCCACGGGAGAGACAATAATGGATCCACACGACATAGTCACAGCATTCGCACACAACTACGAATAAATATACACTCCCAACGCAACGACATCTATGGAGTGGAATTTGGCCTTTCTTAGAGACATACGCCTGCCAAGGCTGACACCACAGGACGTACAGGCGTTGGAGGCAGATCTCGCGATAGATGAAATCATTGCAGCCATTAGAGAGCTCCAACCGGGGAAGGCACTGGGTCCCAAAAGTATTCCCGTGGAACTTAACAAAAAAGAGGCGGACACACCGGTGCAACATCTGTTGAGAATGTACGAGTCAAGCCTAGAGGTGGGACCACTTCCTAGAGACCCTTATAGCGATCCCAAAACCAGGTAAACCCCCACAGGAGTGCATCTACTACCGACCAATTTCGTTCCTTAAAGCGAAAATACTTGCGAAAGCACTGGCGCCCAGGCTACAGCTCTATTTCTCAACCCTAGTGCACCACGACCAATCCGGCTTTATGCGGAGTAGGAACACGGCGATGAACCTCCGGAAACTTCATGGTGTGCTGGCTAGAATACCCACTATCCAGGAAGAGACGGTCATTCTCTCACTAGATGCCAGTATGCCTTTCGACCGAGTGGAATGGCCCTTTCTATTTGCAGTGCTGCAACACTTTGGTTTTGGGCCCAAATTTTGTGCCTGAATTCAACTACTGTACGCACAACCACTGGCAATGGTAGTGGTTAATGGGCGGCTCTCGGAGGGCTTTTCCTTGGGGCGTGAGACCAGGCAGGGATGTCACCTATCCCCTCTCCTGTTTGCTTTAGTGCTGGAGCCATTGCCGGCATGGATAAGGAGGGATCCAGTAATACTCGGACTGAAATTGGCGGAGGGTTGGGAGGACCGCATCTCCCAGTACGCAGATGACATCTTGCTATACATGGCGAACCCTAGACGGTCCCGCTCTTGCTTGCTAGATAGCTGCGAGTCCTACGGTAGAGTTTCCGGCTATACCATTAACTGGGCAAAATCGGTGTTATATATACTTAAGGGCCCTACTCCATGCCTGCCCCGGGGTGCTGATACAGATCGCAGAAGATGGGTTTAAATACCTTGGCATACATATCATGCCACACCCCACACCCCACACAATTCTTTGAGCGTAATCTATGGCCTACCCTGAAACGACTCCGTAGTGACTTGAAATGCTGGCACTCCCTGCCATTGACACTCTTGGGGACAGCGGCTCTGTTCAAAATGATGCCTCTCCCCAGGTTTTTATACGCTCTACAAAACACACCTATCCCAGTCTCTCACTCCTACTTCAAGTCAATTGAGGCGGAGGTGGGCCACCTTCTATTGGAAGGGAAGCTCCCACGCATACATCCCCACATCCAAACTGGCACTTAGGGCTAAACAAAAAAGTTATTACACTTCTATTATTGCCGCAAAAAGCCTCTACTATGCCTCACGGATTGATTTGGCTAATAATAATTTGAAGGAGATTTTTGCCATTGTTCAAATTTTCATGGCCCCCAGCGCACTCGTTCGAGCAATGGCAGTCTCAATCACCTGGTGTAACAAGCTTTCTAATTTTTTGGGGACAAAATCTGCACTATTCCTGCTTCTTTCTCCGCCCCGGAGGGAGGGCTCACAGCTTCCACATCTGTCCATTTGACGGCTGGCTTGTATAATATGTTGTCAACCTTTGCGCAGGTCGAACCATCTGATACGTTAAAAATTCTTAAAGCCTTGAAGTCGGGATCTCCTAATGACCCTTGTGCCGCCAGACTCCTCGCCACTGCTGCAGACATTATTAATTCAGAAGTTAACCAAATTATTAATATGTCCCTCAGTGATGCCATGGTTCCAACGTCCTGGAAGTAGGCACTGATTCTCCCTCTCCTCAAGAAGCCGTCTCTCGACCCTTCAATACCCGGGAATTACAAGCCAATCTCGCTCCTGCCCAGTTTAGCTAAGGTCTGCGAGAAAGTAGTCACTAATCAGCTTACTAACTTTGTTGAGGAATTCGGCCTTCTGCATCCAGCGCGATCTGGTTTATGGGCAGCCTACAGTACGGAATCAGCCTTGGTAGAGGTGGCAGAGACAATTCGAGAGTGTTTGGATGCCGGCGGGAGGGCAGCATTGGTTATGCTTGACCTTGCAGCAGCATTTGCCACAGTGCCACACTCTCTGCTCCTTAATCGCCTCTCAGAAATTGGTGTCGCCGGTTCCGTCTGGGGTTGGATTAGGTCCTTCCTCGAAGCCCGAACTCAGCAGGTCTGGCTCTCTCTGTGTGCCTCAGAGCCTCAGCAGTTGGCTACAGGTGTTCCGCAGGGGTCATTAAGATCTATGGTACTCCGCTGGTTTTTCTAGTGGAATTACTGGGAGCTAAGGTGATGGCCTATGCCAATGACACCCAGCTCTTGTTTTCTTGGGGGAGAGATGATGAATCTGTCTGGTTGGCAGAACACGGTCTCGCCTCTGTTTTGCATTGGCTGGCTCAGGCCCAGCTGATGTGCAACGAAGGGAAGTCCGAAGTTCTCTTGTATGGGACCTTTCCGGCCGACTTCAGAGCTAAGCTGTGGAATAATACTGCGAAATATCTAGGGATATGGTTTTCTGAGAATCTGAATTTCTCTACACAAGTTAAGAAACTTGTCGAGACGTGCTTCGGCACCTTGAAAGCCCTGAGAAAATTCCTTCCCTTTCTTCCAGGACCTGCCAAAGAAACAGTGGTCCGCGCTTTAATTCTATCTTGCCTGGACTACGCAAATGCCCTGTAGGTTGGCAGGTTGTTCAAAACTCAGCCGCTAGACTCCTGCTTGGCTTGTCTAGAAGGTGTAGTGTGCGTGCGCATTTGCGCTCCCTGGACTGGTTCCCTGTGGAGGCTCAAATTCAATTGAAAACGCTTTCCATTGCCCATAGGGCCCTATATGGTAAGGGCCCTAGTTATCTTCAGAAAAGATTTGTGTTTTACACTCCAGCTAAACAGCTGCGATCCTGTTCGCAACTTTTGTTGCAGACCCCCAGATTCAATTGTCATAGGTTGGGCGGCTGCTCACTTGTCAGGAAAGCTAGTCTGGCCTGGAATGCCTTATCTTTGGCGCTCCGGAGCATTCAGGACCATGCGATGTTTAAAAAAAAGCTTAAAACCTTCCCTAGATGATCCTTTGGTACCTTTTGCCTTTACCTTTGCACGTGCCGGGACACTCTGCTGAGTAGCTGAGCGCGATACAAATTTATTTAACATAACACAACATAATATGTGCAAGCTAATACGGGGTTGGTATGATGGCGGAATCGCCCTGCCCAACATTCAACTATACTATAGGGCCTCTCAGCTCATAGTGGTTGATCAATAGCTTCACGCTCCACAGGACGAGCCAGCATTGCGTATGGACAGGCACACTCTTGGAACGGATGGAATCCTGGGCGCACTATATAATAAATCTTGGAAACACGCACTGATCGGCCCCACGGCGCACACCATGCACGTCTGGTTTATAGCACAGCGCGCGCTTGGTTGGGAGGGAGCGATAACACAACACACGCAATTCTGGGCAAGCTGCGCACAAGTAAGGGTTTCTCCCGATGGGATCTAATAGGCATATCTAAGGTTGCGGACCTGTGGAAAAAGGTGGGGTAGTCACTTTTTTTCAACTACAGGCAAAGTATCAGATGGCAGGAACGGAGCAATATCGATACATGCAAATTAAATACAAACTGACGGAAACTGACCTCCCTGAGTCGTCGCCGCTCGAGGATCGATTATTAACGGACTGCCTAACCAAAAAAGCAATTTCTATAACATATTCCAAATTGGTTAAATACCAGAAAGATCCCACACATAACCTTAGAGAAAAATAGCAAGCTGAGGTGGGAGAGATGGACAAGCAGGATTGGCAGGAGGCACTAGCATCCGAGCAAGAAGTGGCGATCCCCTCCAGACTAAAACTCTTGCAACTTAAAATATTGCACAGACCATACTACACCAGAACAACACTTCACAAAATAGGGAGGACTGATACACCACTGTGTCTACGGGGTTGTAGGCTGGCGGGCACCTTTTACCACACATTATGGGACTGTCCCCACATTACACAGTATTGGAGGGCTGTCATGGCCACGATCACTCAGTTGTGTGGCTTTAGTGTCTCCCCTGAACCGAGAAGATGCCTAATCAATGTGTGGGAACCAACAGACCTTACCCACGCGGAGCAGGACTGGCCGACCCTGGGTATCACACTGGCTAAACGGAATATTGCTCAACGTTGGGGAGCACAGACGGTCCCCTCTTACCAGCATTGGTGTTGTGACTTAGACAGTGCTATGGTAGTGGAAAAGGGTAGTGGGGGTGTGAGGAGCACACCAGATTTGTCAAATTATCAGTCTTATCTATCGGTGCTGCAACTGTTTAGGTTTGTCACGCCTGTTTTGAATTTCAAGTTATGATGGGTTTGAAAACTCATCTAGTTGCGCACTGTGCACTTGGTGTTTTCCTACACCTTAAATATTTTTACTCGTACACTTCTTTTTACAATTAATTATCAGTTATTTATTTTCATAATCTGATTTGTTCAAATCATCATAACAAAATACATTGTTTGTGCATTTGTTCACTTTCAATCACAATTTATACAATACATTATTTAGTGATACCAATATTTCCACAATGTAACCATTGATCACATTTCACATTTTTCACTCCTTGCCCAATGCATTTCGGTACCAACTGGTACCTTCATCAGGGGCTGATCTGAAACAATATAAAATAAACTGTTTGAGTATTATGTATATGATTTGCCCATGGGTGTTTTCATTTGCGAATGTTGCGATATCATACCTGTTTCTCGTGTGTTTATAATCAATCAGCTGTAAAATAAAACCACATTACCTAATGTTACATCTAAGACATGAGGTTTAAGTGTTCAGTCTGAACCGTATAGTCTTCGTTATTAAGCTTACCTAGTGTTCTCTATAGCCTGTGGCTTGTTAATCTGTCGGAAAAATACATGAAAGCCCTGTGGTTAGTACTACTCGTTCCTATCTACCAATAGACACCATTTGGCTTAAATCGCATAAGAACGATAATTAAAACAGTCAAGTCCTACCTGATCTTCAATGGTTGTAATGACCTGTCAATACATAATAAGATACTCTAAACTTAGCTCAAGATCACATTATTAGACGTGTCCCTGCTGTGATGTTATTTAGACATACCTGCGAAGGTATACTCTGTCAACCTACGAGAAAAGAAACGTATAACGTATATTATGTTATACCGTTCAAATATGCCTCAGTTTCACTTTCTGAAGTTACGCTAGCTCTTGCTAAATACCTGTATATTAGTCCGTCGGTGCTCATAAAAGCCGCTGCACCATAGATTCGCCGTGTTTGTTCTCCGCTAAAGTGGCGCCATGCTCAATTCTGCCATATACTTGCTTCCGCGATTAAATCGACACTAACGACGTATTACATCTCCAAAAGTACCTCTGGAGGTTGCTCTCTGGCAACGCCATTTTGTAGTGTATGTCGGTATTACGTATTCTAAGGCAACATTCTGATAATGTCGAATGTTTTCAGGATATATATTTCAAGAATCTTTTATGTTGCCCGGCGATGCGTTGCGGCAAATATTGTTACTTAAAGAGAATGTTAAAACGATATTTCTAACTGTTTGTTATGACCATAATGTACTGGCCATGATTCTCACACGAAAAACCAATCTAACATGTTTAGAGCGGTGAATTAAACTACGTTATACCCATAGATGTGCTTTCTTTGGGTCTTGGATTCCATGTGGATGTTATGTGATCAGTGTATGTTAGCAAATGTTGAACTGTATATTTGTGTGCAAGGTCATTCGACTATATGCATTGTTAACTGTGGTATGGTATACTTAGTCATCAATACAGAACTTGTTTGCTCACTGTAGAAATTATGGCTGTGTACAAATATACAACGTAATCACATATTCCTGCCTTTACATACTGCTGTATGTTAGCGTTTTAACATGTAAACAAATTCCTTAAATCAAGTGATGTTATTTTAGTGCCATTGTTTGACATCGTAAAATTCACTAAATGTTACTCAGCTAAATGAACAATTTGAATAACTGCCTTCTGTGCTCTACAAGTAACTTGAAAGATCATATCTATTGTTTAACCCAGTTGGGTCATTGTCTGCAGGTATTTAATCCAATATAACTCTCGTTGTAAAAGTCTCTGTCTATTATCAATCCCTGTTTTAATCTCCACTTTTTCTATGATCAGAAAACGTAACTGAGAAATCTTGTGGTTGGCTTCCTTCCAGTGAGTGGCTAATGGTGACGATAAATGCAAGTTCTGTATCCTACTTTTGTGCTCCGTTAATCTAGTTTTGATTTTCCGCTCTGTTTTCCCCACATACATCATCCCACATGGGCACTTGATTACATATACCACATTTTGGGCATTGCAGTCACTGGTGTGTCTAAGTTTAATCATTTTGCCTGTGGTTGGGTGTGTGAAAGTATTCCCTGTTATTGCATTGTTACAGTGTGTACAGTTCTGACACCGAACGGTGCCCTTGTGTTCAATCCGTCGGTCATCCAATTTGGTTTGCTTAAGTATTTGTCTGATGTTAGGGCCCCTGGTGTAGGCATGCATAGGTGGTTGCAGAAATATTCCATTAAAGTCTTTCTCTGTGGATAGAAGTTCCCACCTTTGGTTGATAATCCGTTTGATTGCTGTGGATTGTGTGGTGAATTTTGACATAAATACCATTCGGTCCTGTTTAACTTTTTGTTTTGGTTGAAGCAAAATTTGTCTGTCCATCTGCTTGACTCTCTCCTTACTCTGCTCCACTTCTTCCATGGGATATCCTCGTTCCTTGTATTTTTGAACATACTGATCAATTCTTGAATTACATGTGTGGGTTTCTGAGCATATTCTCTTTATGCGGATGAACTGAGAGACTAGTAGATTCTTCACTAATGATCTGGGATGGAAACTGGTATAGTGCTATGCACTATTGCGATCAGTAAGCTTAGTGTATAACTCCGTGCTGAAACCTGTGGATTGTTTAGTTATCCTTACATCAAGAAAATCCATCGTAAGGTAGTGGAGAAGTGTGGCTCACTGGTTAGAGCAGGCAGACCCTGAAGCAGAGGTCAGACCCGGGACCAGGGTTCAATTCCCGATGCGGCAGGGTCTTGAGCTCAAATGTCCACGGACTCGACAATTCTCGCTTCGGTGCCTGACCTAATCATGGGTTCACACTATGCAACTCTGGGCATTAAGCTTGCTTAATCTCCACAACGCCCCCCCGCGGCGGGATGCCTGGCTTTCACCTTGGGGATGCCCTGTAGGGGCTATATCACAGGGAAAAGCCAGGACGGGTTCCCAAGGCAAGCCGATATACCTCCCCAGGTGATCGAGCGCTATATAAGAACATCCCAAAAAATAAAATCTTATGTGTGAACTGGATCCTTGGGTTCACCTGATTTAGATAATCAATGGTATCCTGAAGTGATTCCTTCGTGTCTTGCCATATTAGAAAAATGTCGTCAATGAAACAACAGTACATTTTGACTTTTGTCCAGTGTACAGTTTTCATCAGATGGTCCGCTTCAAATTGCGCCATGAAGATATTTGCATACGCAGGGGCCCCTGCAAAGCCCATTGAAGTGCCAGTCATTTGAGCATAATACCGATCTTTCCACTCAAAGTAGCTGTTGTGTAGGCAGAACTTTAGTAATTTCAAAAGAAACACTTTATCTGTTGATAGATCTTCCATTTGTAATAAGGCCCATTCTATTGATTCTAGCCCCGCTGAGTGAGGTATCGAGGTGTACAACGCTACCACGTCTATTGTACATAGAATCCAACTTTCTTCAAACTCTTTTTCAATATCTGAGATCTTTGTTAAAAAATCAGTTGTGTCCTTTATGTAAGAATACCATCCTTGCACGAACTGTTGGAGAAAGTAATCCAAATATCGTCCGAAGGGGTCAAAGATTGACCCGCACCCCGAAACGATAGGTCTAAATGGAGGATTAGTCAAGTGTTTGTGGACTTTAGGAATCATATACAGTTTAGGACATCTTGGGTGGGCGGTGGTTGGATAGCCACTTGTTTTCTGGAAAAGGCAGTCTTTATTCATAGAGGGTGGCCCCGAAAATTGATGAGAGTGTGGGGGAAATGGAAAGTATTTCGAGGGAACATATACACCCCTTCGCCTGAAGAATCTGTTCCGGAACTGAGTGACTGACAAACACAGACGACGTTCTACATGGGAGAAATGTTATGTACTGTAGAGGCGAAACTCATGGGTGAGGTGAAGAAGCGAAAGTATGTATACGCTGTTCACTCTGTGGCACTACCTTGTATATTATATGAACGGTAAAATATATGTGATTGTAAGCAGCTTTGTTTGATGCAAATATTATTAAATTTTTTCAACAACAAAAAAAAAGATGTAGCAGAGGAAAACGATGGCCAGATGGCTAAGATATAACTTACTGGTCACAGTGCATATGGGGTATTAGCTTGGATACTCGTACCTTGTTTACATCTGTCAAAAGACAGGCAGCAGCAGTCTAACCATGAGCACAAAACAAGGTAGCAGGTGAAGCATGCATTTTGAATACAAAGGAGCAGATTTATTTGAGAGATACAATATTTCATTTTCAAATCTGGGGGAATGCTGCACTATGGCTTTGTGACATGCTGTTAATGATAGCCATGTGTCATACATTACACAGTGTTGCAGTTCAGCAGCAATTATCAATAAAGGAGGAGGTGGACGATGTTCTGGGTGAAAGAGAAAATGCCTGAGAAGAACATTTTCAGGATAGTGATAGTGCAATGGAAGGGAGTGAACTGCAGAAGAAATTTGTGGACATTACCTTTTGTAATAAAAGTTTATCACAAAAACGTTTTTAGGTAAGAATATTCAAACTAAAATTGAGTTTATTGATGAGATTTTGTTTCCCATAAAACCAATATTCACAGAATTGTTGTCTCACAATTGAAACTTTGTGAAGGCTGTTACCTCGCAAAGATTTGAAGAAAACATCACAAAATTTGCAGAAGATAAAATTGCAACTTTGTGCATACCTAGCCACTTTGATGTATATTTAACAATCGCAATTGCAACCTTAGTTTCAATGGGAAATATTTGATCTTGACTTAATTTGCTATTCCATTTAGTATTGAAAATACAAAATTGAGGCTGTTCAAAGCACAGCTTATACGTTTCTTTTTAGTCTTAGCTTAGTACTAGCTTACTCAAGGATCAGTAAACCCTCTGTTGGACAATATGGTCAAAAACATCAATTAAAAAAATGAAGATCCAGGCAAGTCAAAGTCAATCTTCTTGTTGTACCATCAATTCTTTATTTGTATTTGGAAATCGTATAAAAGCTCCCAACACACAGTTTGCCAACACGTGTTTTGTTTTGCACTAAGACTTTCTCAAGGCATGGGCACTGGTGGTAGATATCCAAATGTCAGCTTGAAAGATTCAATCAAGGATCTATCGGTACCTGAAGAACCAGATTCAAAAGTCGCTGCGGATTCCCAACTCAAATTCTCAATAAAACATATTAGTATCCCCACACGATACTAGTGTAGAGCAATCAAGATATCAGTGTGTCTACACACGACACCAACTAGATAGAGGCTGGTCAGCTGGCCAAAAGGTCAACTGTATAATCCTCTATAAGGTGAGAAATAGTAGTGTAATCAATGATCTATGGGCTGATGGGATTATCCACAACCATATTATGATTAAATAGCATACTGTCCCTGCTCCTATAAGAGTAGAGACCTATAACCCAAATAATCTATATTATTTCCACCAGGTACAGACAGCTTAATGTGCTTTAGGAAGCGCAGTTCGCTAGGTATTCAGCATATTGTCAAAAGCGTCTGAGGTTAATCAACCATAATTCATTGTAACCCAGACAATAGAGATTCGTATACGCGAAGCGCACCGTCACTTCCTGTGTTTGGGGCGGATACAGCACCCGTTTTCTATATATCGTATATTGTATCTAAAATTGTCACGCTTTATATTATTATGTACTACTATAGTGTTTAGTAGATTGTGGGGACGTTTCCCTATGGGAACACTACTAACTAAACTGTCCACATTCCATTTAGTATTATTTAGCTGCCTTTGGTGTCTACCTTGGTACAATCACACTAATTTTTAAAAGCCAACCAAAGCTATTGTGTTTTATTGGCAAATTGCAATACCAGAGGTATTGTTAAGAAGCAAATCAAAATAATCAATAAGATTCATGGAAGCAATTGCAGGAAAAATAATGATTTGCCACACAAAACAAGACTTTCCAATTCCTATTACCGTCACTGAGCATGCAGTTATTCTAATAATAAAAGGGTATTATTGAAAAAATTAATATTTGTTTGGCACTTACATTTTAGGGCGTTAAAAGCCAGTTTGTAGGACCAGCGCTGAGTTCTCTCATCTTTAAACTGTGGTACTGAAGGGCCGCGCCCTCTCCCATACTTCACCAAGATTTTATCTGGAGGTTTTTCAACATGGATACTCTGGAATATTTCAGCTGCATTTATAAATAGTGAGTCAGAATAGAACGGTTTTTCATGCTGACTAGGCGTACTCCTAACAACTGTTTCTGTGCTGTGTGACATTGCCATTTCTTCTAAATTTGATATATCACGTCGAGCAGAATAGCTTGGGCTCTGAATGTCAGTGCTGCTTCTAAAATTAAACATGTTAATTTTCTATTATTTTCAATTTGATTGAAGTTGGCAGAAACGAGGTAGGTCTGCCTGTGGAAAGAAAAACAAATTATTCTGTGTTAAGACATTTTTTGGCAAGGTATATTGTTTGCAATAAAATATGAATATTGCATTGAACTAGATCTATGTTATACCAGTGGCAGATTGTGTGCTATACAAACGCTAATTGAAAACAAAAGCATTGAATTAAACCCCATTTTATGTACCAGCTTAAAAATATACTGACAATGTTGTGCTAAGATTGTAAAATGTAGTATTTCAAAAATAATAATTTTCGGTTTCTACTGTTAACATACATGTGTGATTACTTAATGATCTATTACTCTTAATCCAAATACTCGCTGGACCAGATTTACAAAAGCCATTTTGGATACGTAAAGTAGTACTCCAGTTGCATTGCATCACATACTACAAAATGCAATTCTGTACACGCTAGAGCTCGACCTACACCTCATCTATCTTTTCAGTACAGCAATCTCAGCACTCTCAATTATAGGATTTAGTAGTAAATGTGGGAGGGGCAAACAGGCGAGTGGTGGAGACAATAGAACATTACTACTACAAAATGAGAAGAGTTTAGGGGATTTTAAACACGGCTTTATGGCTGGACAAAGCACATACTTCTACATAAGAATAACATAACTGCTATTCACAAAATACAATGTTTATTCTACAACAACAATAACTTTGACAAAATAGGCTTAAATGTACTCCAACCCACTCTTGGAGTAAGCCGAGTACGACACATGGCCAACCATTGGTAGTGTGGCACACTCATATAGAAACAATGGAGGTAGGGTATAGCACTAACACCCATAGGAAACTATGTAGATATAGGGTGCATAGATGGAAAAAGCCTGCTGCCTTTTTTTCTATTTTACACTACTCAATCTGCAGTCTGTTGGTGTCCTCATTGCAGGTGTGCCAAAAACCACCAGAGATGGTGAGCTTATCTGCAAGCTAAACATGGTGCTGGTCGTGGTGGCTTTGTAAATGATGCAGCTGGCTTTGAAGACGGTGCCTGTTGGCAATGGGAGGCAATGCGTCACAAATAAATGGAATATTCAAGATAGAAGTGACTCAAACAGATGAACTAAAAAAAGAACAAAAATATGTTTTCTCTACAATGTTTCAGCTTATGCCTTCCTCAGATAGTACAAAATTATTTGCTCTGTGACTGCAAATCTGACACTGCTGGCTTTTCAAAAAGCAGCATAATTGAAAATTCCATTTGGGATGATTGCAGACCTGAGATCTCTTATCATAACCAGTAAACCGGTGGTATTGTCACTGATGTTTACTCCATTTGGATGTAATGATTTCAAACTATACTTCCAGAGGTTTTCACTGGAATCCAATAGTTCTTTCTTTAAATGACCGGCTAGAGGCCGGTGAAGTTTCTTAATAATTATTGCTCATTTGTGATTCCTGAATCAAGAGGTCATACACTGTCTGGCATACATATTGTTCTGTGCAGCTTTGGGTTTGGCACTGACTCACATAAATAATGCATGTTGATAGATATGTAAGAAGTTGTCTTGTACCATAGGTTCTTCTTTCAGCAGAACTTGTAACTGTTGATGTTCGTAAAAGGTATTCACATGTGATACACCTTTTAAAATCAAAACAATGAACCCCTCCATTTGTTAAAGAGTGCTTGAGTTCAGCTCTCACAATAAAAGCTCATAAATTGAGAGCTCTGCGATAAGCAATGACTATCAGCTTTGAAAAGCCTTTTTGTAGTTTTTCGTAGGTCAATAATAAGGCAATTTCTTTTTAAATTATGTTTTTGTTCTTCAAAGCTGATGTCTGATAGCCAACCACAGATAGGATCCTGTCACTTTTGTTTCGATTGTTGGTACTCCAAATAACTGCTTACCTGGATAACTGCAAAGACTTGGCAATATGTTGTTGTATGATATGCAAAACATAGCCTAGCATTTGAAATAGTCTAGCAAACTCATATCGATATGTATATTTTCATTCACTGAAAACACCAACAGTTGATGTGACAATATAGATAGGTAGTAAAAAAAAACACTGAAATACACCAGTTATGTTTAGTGAACTAAGAATAAATGTAATTATATTTCCGTATATTTTCCCATTGGGGGATCTCTGTGCCGGCGGAGGGGAGCTCCACAAACAGGTGGAAAGTTAATAAAAGTAATTTAAAACTAGTCAAAATCAGATTATATATCTTAAGACTTGATCCCATATGCCACTGTCCATCTATGGTAGATGAGCTATCTTTAAGATGTTCTCGCCCCGTTTATTATACCAACTGCAAAATCACCCCTACCCGATTCCTCCCAGATGGTTCCGACAGGTAAATGGGGCTCTGGGACAGTTTTTGTCGGCCGGGGGAGTGCCGAGAGTTGCATTCGGATGTGCTTCCGCCCTACATACTGTGGGGGACTGGCAACCTCGGACATTTTATCGTACTATATGGCATCACACCTTCTCGTCTTAGTACGGGGATAGGGCCAACCCTGCCTATGATGTGGAACGGAGGTGGACTGGACTGAGGCCCTGGCCTCCCCGCGGGGGGCTGAAATAGCAGCACGGCTGTGCCTTCTCCAGTTCACATACCTTCATCAGGTATATTTCACTAGCGTTAGATTGTGGAGGGCGGGATTGGTGGGTTCCCCTGTATGTCTCAGATGCAAAAGTAAGGAGGGTACCCTGATGCACATGGTTTGGCACTGCTCTGCCTTGCACGCTTTTGGAGGGAAGTTATGGCCTGCCTCTCAGAGGTATTGCGATGTTCGCCGAAGCTGGCACTCTTCCATGTTATGGAAAGGGTGGGGGGCAGCATATACAAATGCCACCTTATGCCTCTTGGGTTTACTCTGGCTGAAAGAGATAAAGAGATATTGCTAGGGCATGGAGGGAATTGGTAGCACCCTTGGTGTCCGCATGATAGCACAGCCTCGACTTTTGCATGGGCTTGGAGATCCCCATTTTTACAGCAAGAGGGAGCCCACACAAACATTTTAAGATTTGGAAGAGATGGGTGGACTATCAAGGCTTACAGTTGGAACCCATACCTATGGCAGGGCCCCTTGAACCAGCTTAAACTCTATTCTGTTGGTGCAAGACATGGTCTTATGAGTGATGGTATGTTATAATCTTTGACCAAGGTTCAGTTTTTAATGGGCTGCTATGGGGTAGACTTTAGTGCGATGGGGGGGGGGGTTGTTGGGATATGGTTTCTTTGATGTTCTTCATCTGTATTGCTCTGCATTTGTCCTTGATTTGCTTTTGTAAAAGTCAAAGTCATGATGATGTATGTTTATTATGCAGAAGTTTCTGGGTTACAGAGCTCTGCTTCATATGCGCTATTTGACGAATAAAATCTGTTAAAAAAAATCATATTGCAAATTCATAAAACACATACTCAAATCCAGGAATTCAATAAATACAGTGTTCTCAGATTAAAAAGAAAACAACTATAAGACAATAACACATCTACTAAAAATTATTTTAAAAGTAAAGTTGCAGACACAATGAATGTCCAATAACAAATGAGGTCAGCCAATGAGGGAAGGCATCAGTCCCAATGTCATCACAGAGTGGAACGGGATCAGTGAGACTGCTGATCCCACCCCAATTTGTGATGAAGTGTCACTGATTGACACTCGACCCTGGGTGCTTCCGGGCTTAAAACTGAAGCACCCAGGTGCGAGGCAATCAGTGACGCTACCCCTTGTCTCTAAGGGTAGTGTCTCAGGGACCTTTGCTGAGGTGAGGACATCACACCCACAGGAGCACATTTAGCGCAGGTCTGCCTCCTGGCTATCTGACCTGAAAATTAACAGAGTCTGTCAGGCTGACCTTTCTTCAGCCTGACAGACACTGTTCGTGAGGGGCAAAAGTTGGAGCGGTGTGGCCCCTCAGCCCTAATGGACTGGCCGTGGCTGTGCTAGTTCCGCCTGGAGATCAATGAGCATGGCATTTGATTGGGCCTACTCTAACTGTGGGGGTGAGGCTCTTCAGGGGTCCCTCTGTGTTGGGGTTCACCCTTCTCTGTGCACTGGTCTTTTAGACTGTCAAAATAGAGATTGGCACTGAAGCTGTAATATTAAAGAGATATTTTATTAACACTCATGAGTGGAACTGCATCAATACAGAACCCTCAGGCAATGTATGAGGCAGTACATGGAGTACAGAAACCATGGTGCTTACATACTGATAGTTGCAGTGTAAGCATGGAGGTTCAAAAAGAGGCGGTACAAGTGTACACACGAATAGCATTTCACATATAAGGGTACATGAGAATCACTTAGTCAACAGAGTGGGAGGAGTTACATAGTTGCTGACATCAGTTAAAATAGCCTAACAGTTAAGTCTGAAACAGGTGCATTCTAGCAGCTACGGGCCTTTCTGAGCATGCACAGCGCTCAGGCTCAGTACTGAAGGAGTTAACTATAGATAATGACTCAGGCGTAATAGAGAAGCAGGCAACAGTGAAGACGAGGAAGCACATGGCAAACACATGGCTGGTTAAAATGGATGCCACAAGCAAAATATCTTCAGCTCATGCTAACAGTGATCTCTGCCAATTTTCCACATAACAGTTTCTCTAGCACATACTGGCAAAAGATCTTCTGGAGCCCATCCAAAATGCTGAAGGGACTGTAGTTCCCTGGCTCATCCCACAACCCCATTCTTGTATATTGCCACTAACTCAGCATTGCCTCCTGTGTGACCCTTTCTGCCGCCTGCCGCCTGCCTCCTGGCTCGTGCAGTGTTGCCTGTCTCCTCCATTTTGCCGCTTGCCGCTCTGCCTCCTTGACTGCCTTCTGCTTGCCTACTTGACTTTTGCTGTCCCTTCTTGCTGCACCCCTGTGCTCTCACCCGTCTTGTGCCCCTTCTTGTCATCCCCCCTCCCTCCATGACCCTCACCGCTTCTCCCACCGTCTTTATCCCGCCGTTTTTTCTCCCGCAGCTGAACCCCTGCGGCCCTCCCCCCTTCTCGCCCATTGGCCGCCCCGCTCCCACCTCCCAGCTGCTCCGCCCTCCCTCTGCCTCTCATATAGAGGCCGCGAAGCGGGCGCGCAGCGAACGCGCCGCTGGCGCGCCTAAGGCAAGCCTGTCTGCGCCCGTCCGTGCCTGGAACGCGCCCAGCGCCAGAACCCCTGGCCCCCGACGTAGCCAGGCAACCCACCTCAGATACGACACCGCCGCCCTCCACGCACTCAAAACGGCCGATTACCTGCCTGCTACCGTGCCACCCCGAAACGCTCCCACTGACCCTTCACCTGCCAAGCCTGCAAATTCACCTGCCTCCGGACCTCATCGCACCCGCCAGACCAAGCGCCAAGAACAACCACCTCAAGTGCATCCTGCTTAACACTCGTTCCGTCCACAAACACGCCGTCGAACTCTGGGACCTCCTCGACACAACATCGCCGGACGTCGCCTTCCTCACAGAAACCTGGATGAACGGCTGCTCAGCCCCCGACATCGCCATAGCCATCCCGGATGGCTACAAGATCACCCAGAGGGACCGCATCAACCAAACCGGAGGAGGCATCGCCATCGTCTACAGGAACACCATCCGCATCACGACCAACTCTGACGACGCACTCACCGCCGCCGAACACCTTCACTTCCAGATACACACCGACCCCAAGACCACCCTCAAAGGGACTATCACCTACAGACCCCCTGGACCACGCACACAATTCAGCGAAGCCATCGCAGACTTCATCAGCCCACATGCCCTCGCCTCCGCTGACTACATCCTCTTAGGGGACCTGAACTTCCACCTGGAAAACAACAATGACAACAACACCACCACCCTGCTGGACAACCTAGCCAACCTCGGACTCAAGCAACTGGTGAACACCCCCACCCACTACGGCGGCCACACGCTTGACCCAGTCTTCTCCTCCAGCAACCACGTCTCCTTCAGCTACCTCCCCGGACTTCACTGGACCGATCACAGCTGCGTCCACTTCAACTTCAGTAAAACCACGACTCACCACCACCTGCAACAGGTTCCCCGAAGACGCTGGAGCAAGATCACCACCGACCAGCTCACCACGTCCCTGAGCCAAAACCCACCTACCAACACCACGGACACCAACGACGCAGCCCGCAACCTCACACAGTGGATCACCGACTGCGCCAATGCCCTTGCAACACTGAAGACCCCGCCAAGCAATCCCGGCAGCAAGAAAGCCTCATGGTTCACCGACGACCTCAAAGACTCAAAGAAAGCCTGCAGCACCCTCGAGAAAGCCTGGCGCCACGAACAGTCGTCAGGAAACATGACAGCCCTGAAGAACGCCACCCGCAAACACCACCAGCTGATCTGCACCACCAAAAGAACATCATTCAGAGAACGACTGGACAACAACACACACAACAGCAAGGAACTCTTCAGCATCATCAAAGAGCTCTCCAACCCCAACGCCAGCAACAACGACATCACGCCATCGCAAGACCTCTGCGACTCACTCACCTTCTTCCACCGCAAGATCGCCGTTATACACGACAGCTTCGGCACCCAGACCACGCACCCAACCACCGAACCAACGCCCCCCTCCACCATCCTCCGCGCCTGGACCCCCGTCAACACCGAAGACACCACCCACGTGATGAACACCGTCCACTCCGGCTCCCCAGCCGACCCCTGCCCACACCACATCTTCAACAAGGCCGACTCCATCATCGCACCCCATCTCCGGAACATCATTTTGTTGTCCTCGTTGAAGCATCCCCCAGAGCATCCCCCAGAGCGGAGCTAGCGCTCAGAGGGAGTGCCTGCGAGAGCCCTCTTCAGCCGCCATCGGCCACGAGGAAGCGAGGGACACGCCCCCTCGAAGCCACGCCCCCTTTCCCGCTGTATGAAAGCACGCTGACCCACGAGCGCATTTGAATACCACACCCCTCCTGAGGCACAGCCGGGAGAAGAAACGCTGCTAATTTGCGTATTTTGCACAACTTAAATACTTGATTTTAAAATTGTTTTAGACCTTTGCTCACTTTGTTGTCCTCGTTGAAGCATCCCCCAGAGCGGAGCTAGCGCTCAGAGGGAGTGCCTGCGAGAGCCCTCTTCAGCCGCCATAGGCCACGAGGAAGCGAGAGACACGCCCCCTAATCCTCCCATTTAAAAATGTGCATGCACAGGAAGCGCAGCGGACGAGCGCAGCGGGTGCGACGAATGCGCGCCGAAGGCGCGCATAAGGCAAGCTCGTCTGCGCTCGTCCGCGCCGAGTCCGGGCCCAGGGCCAGAACCCCTGCGCCCCGAACAAAAGACCGCATACTCTACAGCGCGGACCTCCTTCACAGTCTGAGGGCTCCTACGAGCAACCACAGTTGTCGCAGATATCATGCTGATAACCTGCCTCAGCTCTGCCCAGAGTGTCATAAACCCCTCAAACCCAATACAACCCCCAAACCGCCATACGATTTCCGTATGTTCTTACTGAACTGCCGCTCCCTCCTCAAACATACAGCCGAAATAGTGCTTCTAATAGAAGAACACGCACCTGATATTCTGTTCCTAACAGAAACCTGGCTCTCCCCGGAAGACGACCCAGCCGCAATAGCTGCACTTCCTTCAGGTTTCCAAATCTTGCGCCAGGACCGGTCAAAAGGGAGAGGAGGAGGCCTGGCCATAATCGACAAAGAACAGTTCCACTGCCGAGTGGTCGCTGAAACCATTCTAGACTGTGAAAGCCTTACTTTTAACATCGAACTGTCACCTAATAAGTGCCTCTCAGGCACTCTGATCTACCGACCTCCGGGCCCCCCAAGGCAGTTCCACGTCAGCCTACCCTCAAATGTATCTGAACGCATCAACTCCTCATCCAACTTCATCTTGCTGGGTGATTTTAACTTTCACTTTGACTCATCCTCTGACCTCACTGCCTCGACTTTAGCAGACGACCTAGCAGCTCTGCTGCTCTCACAACGGGTCACCATGCCCACACATGTAAAGGGCCACTTGCTTGACCCAGTTTTTAGCAACTGCACTGACCTCCTAACCAGTTCACCCATCTCCCTTCCCTGGACGCATCATTTCTTGATCCCAATCAACTGGACTATCTCTAAACCCCCTGAACCTACCCCCACTACAAGACTCAAGAGAGCTTGGTCCCATCTAACAGTTGATAATTGGACTAACACACTTATGGAGAATCCACCCCTGATCACCAACAACCCCGGTCCAGCTAACCAGGCATACGTTAATTGGATCTCCCAATCTCTCGACATTGTCCTTCCGAAAAAAGAAATCACGCTTAAACGCCTCCATAAAACTGCCCCGTGGTACACGGAGACTTTGAGAGACAAAAAACGTTGTTGTAGGAAATACGAAAGACAATGGCGGAACACAAAACACTCCATAGAGAAGCTATCAGCGACTACAAAAGTCTGATAAAAGAAGCCCAGGCCGCCTACTTTCACGGAGAAAATCGTGCTCGCAAAATCCAAACCTAAGGAAATATTCAAAATCATAAAAGAACTAACTAAACACCCGCCCAGCCTACCGACGGACAAATCCACCTCCCACTGCAACAAAGTTGCCGATTTTTTTTCATCAGAAAATGAGCTCCATCTACTCGGCCTTCCCCCTGAACAATCTCCCTCTTCCCATCTCCTCCCCACACTCTACCGAACCACTCCCCAGCCCACAGTTACCTACGCTGTCTCATTTTCCTCCATTGGAACTTGCCTCGCTTGAACCTTTGGCACGCAAAGTCAAATCCGGGTCCCCCAATGATCCAGCCCCCCCGGAGATAATAATGGCGGCCTCACAGACCACCTTACCCATATTAAGGGAGGTCTTAAACACCTCCATCTCCACGGGTACAGTCCCTACAGTTTGGAAGCAAGCTATGGTGAAAGCCCTGCTGAAAAAGCCCAATCTGGACCCCACAGATCTAAGCAACTACCGCCCCATATCCCTGCTCCCCTGGGCGAGCAAGGTCCTGGAGAAATACATAAATCACCAGCTAATAACCTTCCTAGAAGACCACCATCTTTTGGACCCCACCCAAACCGGCTTCAGACCCAAACATGGGACCGAGACCGCCCTCCTCATGGTCACCGAAGAGGCTAGAAAAATCTTAGATCAGGGAGGATCAGTGGCAGTGATCCTCCTTGATCTCAGTGCGGCCTTCGATACGGTCAGCCATGCCACCCTGCTGCACCGCATGTCCCAGGTCGGGATCAAGGGTAAAGCATGGTCCTGGTTTCGGTCATTCTTGGAAGACAGATCCTTCCAGGTGTTCGACGGCGATTCGGTCTCCACCAGCAGACCTCTGAAATGCGTCGTCCCACAAGGCTCCTCTCTAAGCCCTGCACTTTTTAACTTGTACATGAGACCACTGGCCGATGTCGTCCGCCCGTTCGGGATTAAGATCATTTCCTACGCGGACGACACGCAGCTTGTGGTCTCTCTGACACAGGATACCATTCCACCTGTACAGAGCGGGCTTAGAGTGTCTGGAGGATGTAAAGACTTGGATGTACCAGTCGTCCTTAAAATTAAATGGAGACAAAACCGAGATTATGATCCTCGGCAACTCGGTCCCTAGCTTCCCGGCCACCCTCTGGCCACCCAGCATGGGCCCTCCACCAACCCCCAAAAACAGCATCAAAAGCCTGGGAATATGGATGGACAGATCTCTCTCCTTCAACGTACAAGCTACTAAACTCTCGGCTATCTGCTTTGGCATCATGAAGATGCTTAGGAAAATTTTCCCTCTCCTCCCCATGGAAGCCAGGCAAGCAGTGGTACAAGGCCTGATCCAATCCCGCCTTGATTTTAATAATGTTCTTTACCTCGGCGCCCCGGAATCCACTTTGAGAAGGCTGCAGACTGTGCAGAACTGCGCTGCACGCATGTTACTCGACCTCCCCCGCAGACAGTCAGTAAGATCCGGGCTTGTTACTCTCCACTGGCTACCGGTGCGCCAAAGAGTTATGTTCAAAGCCATGTGCATAGCCCATCAGTCCTTCTGGAACTCTGGCTCCAGGATCACACAGGACCTAATCAATCATTACAGGCCCAACAGGAACCTAAGATCTAACCAGACCTTCTTAGCAGTTACCCCGAGAGTAAAAAGATCCAGATCCGGAGGTAGGTCGTTCTCCCACAATGCTGCTAGGGCCTGGAATGCCCTTCCATTGTACTTAAGATCCAACCTCAACCTTACGGCCTTCCGTAAACAATTAAAAACCTTCCTATTTTACCCAGTCTAAACTTCCTCTCCCTCCCCCCTGTGTTCCTCATGGTTGGACTTCAGTATTCCTAGCGCTTGGACGCCTCCGGGCAGCAATTTGCGCTCTATAAATTCACATCTTATCCTGTCCTATCCTATCCTATCATTAACAACTCCTTCGCGTCCGCCACCTTTCCGGAGAGCTGGAAGTACGCAGAGATCAGCGCCCTCCTGAAGAAACCCACCGCCGACCCCACTGACCTCAAGAACTTCCACCCCATCTCGCTCCTCCCCTTCCCCGCAAAAGTCATCGAGAAGACCGTCAACATACAGCTGACCACTTTCCTCGAAACGAACGGCTCCCTCGACTCGACACCCAGCTGATCCTCTCCCTCACCAACGACCCTGCCACCGCCAAAGCAAGCCTCCAGGAAAGAATGAAGGACGTCGCGGAATGGATGAAGCTCAGCTGTCTGAAACTGAACTCAGACAAGACGGAGGTCCTCATCCTCAGACCATCCCCCTCTGCCTGGGACGACTCCTGGTCGCCCCCGGCTCTGGGCACCGCCCCCAAGCCCACAGACGACGCACACAACCTGGGAGTCATCCTTGACTCCTCCCTCACGATGACCAAGCAAGTCAACGCCGTTACTTCTTCCTGCTTCAACACCCTTCGCATGCTCCGTAAGATCTTCCGCTGGATCCCCACCAGAACCAGGAAGGCTGTCACCCAGGCCCTGGTTACCAGCCGACTGGACTACGGGAACGCCCTCTAAGCTGGAACCACAGTCAAACTGCAGAAAAGACTTCAGCGCATACAGAACGCATTGGCACGACTCATCCTGGACATCCCCCGACACAGCCACATCTCTTCCCACCTGAGAGACCTGCACTGGCTCCCCGTAAACAAGAGGATCACGTTCAGGCTCCTTACCCACGCACACAAAGCTCTCCACGGCATGGGCCCCAAATACCTCAACAACCGCCTCAAGTTCTACACACCTACCCGCCAGCTCCGCTCCGCCAGCCTCGCCCTCGCCACCGTCCCACGGATCTGCAGAACCACCACCGGAGGAAGATCCTTCTCCTACCTGGCTGCCAAGACGTGGAACTCCCTCCCCACCCACCTACGTCTGACCCAGGACCATCTCTCCTTCAGGAAGCCATTCTAGACCTGGCTATTCGAGCAGTAGCAGCACCCCCCCCCCCCCACCAGCATCTTGAGACCCTCACGGGTGAGTAGCGCGCTCTATAAATGTTCTTGATTGATTGATTGATTGCTCCAGGATTTAGGTATGGGGCCCCCTTATAGTATGGCCTTCGTCAGAACATTTATGTAGGTTGTCCAAATTTCAGGCAAGCAGCATAAAGTTCAGCCCGAATACAATCTGGTTCCAGAGATTACTTTGCAGGAATTAAGTCTATGACTCTACGGGAATCAAAAACAGATATCGCTAGGGGGGCAATATCACTTACATAGTACATTCCAGACTGATGTAATAAGAGTTACCTCCCCCTTCTTAGCATGAAGAATAAAGCTTCACAAAATGATCAACCTAATTATGGGGATGAACATTAAATGCTACTGAGGAAGTTGTGACAACTGCCATTTGCTATTATGTGCCAAAATGCTTTGGAATCCCTTGATTTGGCCGTGTGGGTCAAATCTGCCCAAACCTCCAACTCCCACTCTGCTTTAGCTTGTGTGAGCAGTTCTTTATATTTCAACAGGCCTCAGGGATATTATTCTGGTTTGTACCTTTTATCAGGACTAAGAGTTGAGATTTAGCATACCATGGATGTGATTTAGGACGTTCCCTTGTAGTGTAGTTCCGATAGTACCCTTTCATGCCGGACCTACGCTGTTTATGGATAACATATATACTGTGGGCTTGGTAGCAAACTGACTCTGTACACCCCCACCGAATATGTCAGCCTATGTTTTCGCACTAGCTAGCTCGCAGTGCCACTACAATCTCCTGTTATCATAGAGATTCATTTTTGGCAACCTCAGAACATAATAACCTCAGATTCGTGGAAACAATATACTACTTTTCACCCAGTCACTCGTGCTTGCCTGTTTTGCTACCAGAGAGATACACAGAAGAAACAGTTTAGTGTGTTTACAATACAAATTTATTGTACCGTTGTTCTTCTCATGTAAAATAAGTGCGCTTCTACAACTGTAACACAGTAGCAGAGATATAGAACCAGCAGTACAGTGAATAAAAAGGAATAGTATTGTTCTACCATTTTGCAAGAGTCATGAACACATACATGAATATGAAATGCAGTTATAAAATAAAGTGCAAACTCCTAAGATGCCTGTCTAGATGTACCATGGTGTACATAGCATGTGAGTAGGTGCAAAAGAGCCTAAGTCTAAGAACCTAAGTCTAAGAGCCAAGAATCCCACTAGGATATAGTCAAACCCCCATACCTGAATAGCAAGAGTGTGGGACTTCGTCCTGGACTTGAGCTGGACACCCCGAAAGCCGCAGCGTCTCTTGTCAGTGTGTTGGCCTTGAAGTCTCGGTTCTCTCCTGCTTTCTGATAGCACGCAGTGCTGTATTTATACAGTCTATGTGCGTGTGTTCCCCATTGTTCAGTATGAGGATGACGTTTGGGGTTAAACCTTGTGGGTCGATGGGAGATGTGAAGCGTACCTCCTGGAGAGTGTACTCATAAATTATTCATATGTGCTAAGGATGACGTCTTAGCCATATCGATTGGGAAAAACCCACCCTCCGCATGGAACTAGGTGAAAGGTTTAGTCCATAAAAGGCTACAGTCCTTATAAGGCGTTATGTCCATACTAGCCGTTCTGTCCTTATTTGGAGTTATGTCCTCATAAGGCTCGTTCATATGAAATGACGGGGAGATGATGTAGGGAAAGTGTACGATGTTTCCTGGACCTATATCAGGGTACCGATATGAAATATAACACCCTCCCACCACTCCTCAGCTTCTAGGCAAGCAGGTCTCTCACCACAGAGAACTGGCACTCGTACATTTTAAGTATTAGACTTAGGCCTGGTTCTTCTTTCATTACTTGATTGATCTTTTCCATAACATCACCCACCCTGGCATATATCTGCTTCAGGAGACTCTGACACGCTTCCACAAAAACCCCTTTTAGGGCGTTTTTATTATTAGAGACGGCTATATTATCTAATTGGCTAAATTTAACTACCATCTTTTTAGGGCCCGCCAGCCCACTTAGGTGCAGAATCTGAGCATTGTGGTCACTGTCCCCTTATTCTTGGACTACCACATCGGACAAGAATGGCCAGGAGTTAAAGGATTACAGTAAATAGTCTATTCTACCTGAACAATTAGATCAAAGGTCGCGGCACCAACCTGATCAGATTGGAATCTCCCATTGCAGACCCTCAGCCCTATTCTTAGCATAATACCTAACAGCTGGAGTGCCCTGGTGGAGCTTCTTTTGGCTGAGCAGATGCTTAATTTTGGATCTGCCATAGAGCATCTCCCTAGCCTGTTAAAGAAGTGCCACAGGCACCCAGGTGTTTCTATGTCACATTAAAATCACCTGCAACTATAAAAGATGCATCAGGATGTAGGGTGCGTAGGAAGGTATCTAAGAGGGCTTAGAATGGAGACTCCTTGGTCACACTCGGGGGTCTGTTATACACGTTAAAATAAAACTGACACAGAGGCGTGACTATGGAGCCGGCCAAGAAGGCAGCTTACTAGCAGTGCTCCGGGCCTCGTTTGCCGGGATATCCCACCATCCGCACTAATCTCCGTTCCTGCTGACACCTAAATATCGACGATGCACGGAGAAGATTCAGGGGCTAACAACAAGCCGTGAAATAGACGTGGAACAGCAACGGGACGCCGGCACAGAGAAACAGCAAGGGAGAGGCCACACAGTACCAGCAATTACTGAGTTTCGGCGGAGAACAGCAATAACAACTGGAGACGGCAGCGACGGATGCCCTTCCTCGAAAGGTGGGGGTAAGCAGATCGTAGAACGCCGGCTGCGGACCTTTCCCCCACGTTTCCCCCTTAGCAACAACCTGAAGTGGGAGAGGCTCTCAGCGAGGCCCTCTGTGGTGAGCCCCAGGGTTGGGCAATGGGAGTCAGCAGCAACAGAGGAACGCACAAGACCTGGTGATGGACCTCTCGAGGCAGAGAACACTCAGAGTGCGAGAAGAGCTGCACCAATACCCAGGGGAAGAGGCACGTGATGGGGGTGAGTGAAGGCATGGCAAAAAGGAATATTTGCAGGGGATGAAGAGTGAAGTGCTGATCCGTGGCCTACACTCTCCCTATAAATAAAAAAACAAGATGCTTGGAGAGAGGCTGCAATGGGCAAAGACAAAGGCATGTGGCAAGGAACATAAGGAAGGGGTAACCTAAAAATCCACCGACTGCAATAGTGACCGCAGCCCAGACCTGTACGTCCTGGAATCTGGTCCAGGCGAGTGCGGTGAAGGAAGCCAGGACATGCACAGCCCAGGGGCAACAAATCACTCAATACAGGAAAACAGATTTGTAGCCTGCCTGAAAATACTAGCAGATGGGCTAGAAAACACAGCGCATGGGGCAAGGCCCATATAGACCACGCGGCGACGACCGTCAGCCTTTAATATCCATGCTCATAACACCAAACACGTTCCGTGCCCACTTGTCTTGAAACCAGGGCCTGGTGGGCACCGCACAGAATATTTGGCCACAGGCACGATCCAGGGGAGGTAAGACACCAAACACAAAGGCGGGTGCTGCTCGCCATAGCAACAAGGCCCTCAGAGTACCACGACATGGGCACGGTCCAAGGAAGTTAGACTCCAATATAGAGATAAGGCTGTGGGCTAGAGAAAGTAGACTGATCTGCAGCTGAACACCACAGTGGCACTTGCAGATTATCGTCGTAACGACTCGTCAGAGTTGTGCGGCAGCAACAGACCCCCAAGAAGGAACACGGAGACAGTGAACCAATAGTTGGGTTTAGCCCCTACTTATCAGTTACTACAGGAAAGGCCAGGGCTGTCGAACGAGGCAGTGAAGGCACCTTTGGGTCCTAGGACAGAATAGCACAAGGGCATAAGGAACGGCCACAGTGAGTTGCTCAGGAATGAGGCCCAAGGGACAATCGGGGGCACAGGCTTATAAAATGGACAAATATGTGGTCCCGAGACAGACAATGGGAGCCCTGGAACAACGGACAGAGTAATCCGCGGAACCTTCCCTAAGCGCAATAATGGCAGCGATCACGGATTTGAAATGGACGCCTGAACCCAAGCTAGATGCAGTGACTTTATATGTGAATCTTCTGCGAGCAGACTTACAAAAAATCTCTGACAAAGTCGCTGCAGCAGAGACGGAAGTAACACATTTGCAGACAAGCACAAAACGCCTAGAGGAGCAAGTGCTGAATCTCACAAAGCAACAAGAGGCTATGGCGGCAAGGCTGGAGGATAAAGAAAGGATGGCACGCTGAAATATTATCAGATTAGTGGGGGTCCCAGAATGAGTGGAAGGGTTGAGCATTGATCTGTATGTGGGAGACTTGATAATTAACCACCTAAAGCAAAAATGACTCTCCAACTCCTTTACTATAGAACGCAGGTCAAGCCAAAGCCGGGAGCACCACCCAGAACGATTATAGCACGGATCCTAAACTTGCGGGATAGAGGTGCACTAGAGCAAGCGGCACGCACACACAGAGATCTCCACTACAAGATTACAGTAATTCAGTTCTTTCCGGATTTTACGCTACAGGTCCAAAAGCAGAGACGACCTTTCGAGGCAATCAAGAGGGAACTGCGTAGCAAAGATATCAAATACATGATGTTGTTTCCAGCAACGCTGAGATTCATAGCAGAGGGGAAGACCTGGCATTTAAATACATCGGAAGAAGTGTGGGAGTGGCTAGAGAACTAGGTAACAGTGGGACACAACTCCCAACGAGACAGAAGACAGAGAATGCAGAAGGATCGAATGGAAGATAGGATTCATACTGCCACCCAAGACATAATCGCCAAGAGAGACTGGAACACAAAGGAACTGTACATAAAGAAGACTTACACCTGTGAACAAGAGACTATTGGAGTGCTTGGGCATAGCTGCCTTTATGAACAGCGGGTGGGGCAAGGGACTGGGGGGTGAATTATGCTTAAGGGGAGAGCAAAAACTAAACAGATCTAAATGTCAGCAGGATCAGAAAGGAGATCAATAGATTTGGGTGTGTTGAGGTGAACGAGAATGGTGTTCTTCATTAATAGGCACCTGCCTACGCCGTTCTAGTTACCAAAGTTAAAGGGGCGACAGGCGCTCTGAAAGTTGGAGACGTGGGTAGTTTGTTAAGCCCACCTCGCAGGGTACCAGGGAGGGGAGTGGGGAGAGTTACAAAGTTGAGGAATGTGGTATTATTTCCGTCAGCACAGGACTGTTTATAGTTTGCTGAAGAAATCTCAGATTTCAGAACAATCGCAGTGTTCAGATCATGATGTTGTAAATATGATAGACAACTGGCTAAAAAGAAAGTCAACGACTCAGTAACCAAATTAAGTGCACAATCGTCCTACAATACTTACATAGACACAACCCACCTAGTGTTACTTCAAGAAACACAGCTGAAGGGCAAAACGTATAAGGTATTGGATAGATATGGATACAAACTTATAGAACATGCAGGTTGCACAACAGGGTCGAGAGGGGTGGGGACACTGCTTAGGACCGCCCTACATTTGGCAGTAAAGAAAATTTGGCATGACCCATTCGGGAGATACATGGAGCCCACTTGGACATGGGAGGGGGGGTCCTGAACATAGCCGTGATTTACATGCAAACGAACTGTCGCCATTGGGTGCCCTACTTGTCGACCTCCCATGGGGGACCCTAATATTAGGAGGGGACATGAATGCTATGATGGAGCCAGAGAGAGACAGGGAATCAAAAGGAAATAGGGGGAGAGGCATGGAGCCACTGCAGGCATTTGGTAAAGCCATGGGGCTGACATACCTGTGGCGTTTACATAACCCCCAGGAAAGACAATATACGTATTACTCAGCTGTACATGGCAGCTACTCCTGCCTAGACCATAGTTTGACACACAATGAGAAGTGTCCGATTTTTCCGAAACCCGAAAATCAAAGCATGCAAAATATCAGATCACTCACCGGTGGAGGTGGTTCTTCAGGACCCACCTATAATAGACTCCTGGGTCTTCAAGAATAAAGATCTGGTAGACCAAATTAAAAAGAGGGCGCAAATATACTTCTTGGAAAATTAAGGGTCAGTGGACTCGGCATGTACTGTATGGGAAGCATTTAAAACGGTGATACGTGGATATGTACAAGCACAAATTAGGGGGTGCAAGAAAGAAAAGAAGATCCAGTGGGACACCCTAGAGGAAGAAATAGTTAGGCTGGAAACAAAAGTATTAGCAGGGGAACAATCTGATCCACCACTCATGCATCGAATTATTCTCAAGCAGCAAGACATGAGAGTCTTAGCAGATAATGCTGCAAGGTCCTTGGTTATTAGCAACACAAAGCAGGCTATACAACTTAGGAGATAAAGCCAATAAAATGATCACATGGCTGGAAAAGCGGGACAGGGTGAGAAACTGTGTGGAAGAAATACGAGACTCCATGAGGGTGGTGCAGACAACTGTGGAAGGAATAGCGAAGGCCTTTGCATTATGAGGGAATATACACCTTCAAACCCTCTAGAACAGGAGAGGACTGTCGAGAATAACTGGTAGACGTGGGGCTCCTAACACTGATAGACAGAGAAGAGAGGACATGGGACATCACAGTTGAAGTGATTACAGGGGCTATACGGGATGTGCAGGCGGGGAAAGCCTCGGCCCAATGGTCTACCGGCTGAATTGTATAAAGGTACAGCGGGTGTGGCGGTTCTGCATCTGCTGAAAATGTTCAAAGAGGTTAAAATCCTGGCCAAGGTCCTGGTGAATTGCCTTTGGGGGAGTTGTCACGACTCTGGCACATCCAGATCAGTCAGGATTTATGGTGCATCAGAGTACTAGACTAAATCTTAGGTGCCTGTACGGGGTAATGTACTTGATTAAGTCCCACCCGTAAAAGGAAGTGGTGCTGCTCTCACTGGATGCACGTATGGCATTTGACAGTATCGAATGGCACGATCTGTTAGCAGTTCTGGAGAGGTTTGGATTTGGTCCCCGATATCGATCATGGGTAAAGTTTCTCTATACGAATCCATTGGCTAGGGTGCATGTGAACGGTGTGGTTTCCTGCTCTTCTGCCCTGCACAGAGGGACGAGGCAGGGATGCCCACTACCCCCCTAGTTGCGTTGCCACTGGAGCTGCTTGCGGCCTGGGTAAGAGGAGACCCATTGGTAGCAGGGATCATGGGAGACTGGAAGTGGTAGGAACGTATATCTTTATATGCAGACAGCGAGCGTCCTACTGTATGCTACAAGGCCCCGCTTTACAATAGACAGGCTGCTACAAATATTCTGATTATTTGGTGGCTGTTAAGGGTACCAAATTAATTGGGATGAGGCTCTCCTGTTCGTGCTTACAGATGGACCATTACTCTCGCTGACTTGGGAGATCAAACTCAAAAGGAAAGAGAAATTCAAGTATTTAGGCATCACTATCACAAAAACAGATTAGGAATTCCTAGAAGAAAAGCTAATGCCCCAACTGGAATGCCTGAAAAGAGACGTGGCACATTGGAGGACTTTACCGATCTCCTTGTTGGGGAGAGCGGTGCTCTTCAAAATGATGACACTGCCGTGCTTCCTGTATGTCCTACAAAATACCCAACACAAAATACAGACAAGTTCTGTTGAGAAGTAGATAGTGAATTGAAGAAGCCCCTATGTGATGGGGGTGGTGCAAGCATAGCACTAACCAAACTCCAGAGAGGTATCTACGATGGAGGCCTCGCCATTCCAGATATTAAAAAATATTATTTGGCTTCGCAGTGAGTAACAATCACTGAGTGGATCTTTGTGGACAGAGATGACATGACGTACTCTAACTGGGAACTCCTCAATATTAGATGAGGCAGTTCAGATAAACGCACTTATCACACATACAAAACGCATAGGGCTCTCCCAGTTATGGAGGGGCCCTTCATGTGCAGGTTCTGCCAATTTCAGAGCCTGAAGCTGGTACAGACACCTTTAGACCTTAAGGCATCGGATCCAAGCAAGAGTCAATACAGCCTCTATGTAGATACCCATTCCAGACTCCTTTAGTAAACCATATGGGCAAATCTGCTCAAAGCAGGAACGGCTTTCTAAGCAATGTCAGATCCCTGCCTAAGCACGCAGTCCAAATCTGGGATCTACTTACCTCCAAAAACCCCAATATCGGATTTCTGACTGAAATCTGACTAAAACCCAGCTCCACCCCTGCCATAGCAGTGGCACTCACGGAGGCCTACCGCATTCAAAGGCTGGATAGACATCTGAAGGAGGGGGGGAGGGGGCATTTCAATCTTTCATAAAGGTTCTATTAAAGTTTCCATACATGAGCAACGCTGCAATGAGAAAATAGAAATCTAAGGCCCCCATTAGGATGGCGGGTGGACTTCAGTCCTCCTGCCACCCTAGAGGTGCTGGGACCCGCCGCCAGTGGTGCAGGGGTCCCGCACTACCAATTAGGATGCGACCGTCACCCCAGCAGTCGCAACCCGCACCTTTGACATTGCAGGAGGTGCTGTAAGCAGCACCCGCCGCAATGCCAAAGATGCATGTTGTGCCTGCCACCTTGTGCATGGCAATGAAGGGGGGTTCCATAGGTACCCCCCAGTGTAGCCACCCACCCCCCACGGGCCCCCAAAGTTATTCTCCACATGCCTTTCCATGGCGGAGTCTCCGCCATGGAAAGGCATGCCCTCTGCAGTCATCATAATATTGATGGCGGTGCCTGCAAGGTAGCTTGAGTTATTGGGATCCAGGAAAAGGTTGCATTTGGCCGAAGCAGTGCCAGGGGAGCCTTCTTACTATTCCTCTTAAAATAGTGTGTAATTTTGGGTTTGGGTCCCTTATCCTTGACTTGAACTGATTCATTGTCAAGGATACCCTTCACCTCCTCTATCAGCTCATTTATTGTATCAAGGGTGCAGTTATCCACTGCATGGCGTTTGGCACTCTTTGCTACATGGTTATGCCATGAAATCTGGTCTACTGATTTACGTTTCCCAATTGTCTAAGTTAAAGTTACAAATACTCACAGTCCTGATTCGTAATCTAGATGTAGGAACAACTCTAGTGATTTGAAGGGAAGCACGCTAAAACAATTCATAGATCCTGTTTCAGGAGTGGAATGTAGGCCTTGTCATGAGGTCTTAAACTACTCAGACCTAATGACAAATGCAGGTGGGTCTCGACCAAGCATGGACACGAAGGCCAGTGGTTAACGTGTCTAAAAGTCCGGCATGGGGGAGCGTGTGATCACTGCATGTGTAATGTGTGCTGTGTCCTGATTAGCTGAGTGTTCCTAAATTCATTTGGCATTTAACTTTATGGTGTTTTGGGAATGCCCACACCTCCGGCATTTTATTGGGGCCATAGTGGTGTTGCTGTCTATCTGTGGGACTAATCTGGGTTTTTCCTGTCCAAATGTTTGGCCTGGTGTTTACATGCCGCCCCACCTGTGATCTGTCAATCAGTAGCCTCAGGACTAGGGAGCAGGGGCTTCTTGACCATGCATTTCTTGGTTAATGGAGAGGTCACATCGGGCGATTTCAACAACAGTGAATCTATTTAGTTTTTGTACATACACATATCATTGCTTACATTGACATCAATATTAACAAAGTGAGAGAGAAAGAAGCCCATTGGGGAGAAATAGGTCATTTGTGCAAGAGTCAAACCTCCTCATAGTGAAGGGCCTCCTCCTCAGCTCTCCCCATGTGCACATCGCTCCCTGTCAAGCCGCCACTGGTGTTGCCGTCGCAGAACACCACTGCAGTGTGAGTGCAGGTTTGGCTAGGAGAAGCCCTGCAAAGCATGTGTGCACTTTATGCAGTTTCTTACATTTAAAGATACCTACAGTGCATTCTTCCTATGTTTGGATAGCAGGATATTCTGAACCTCCAGAACAGAAAAAATTGAATCAGCACACATCAATGTAGATTATTGATAAAAGTTCAAATGATATCAAGTGTCCATGATGTTGGGGAGCGTGGCCGACTGCTGAACATGGTGGCTGCCTTTTAGCTGAGCTCCGGACCCGGGCTCACAGATCCTGAAATATCATTGACACATGTCACACAGAGGGGTCCCTTGTAACTTTTCCTGGTGGGGCAGGGCAGTACCGACGATCGGACTTGTTTTCCGGCCCGCTTGTAGTATCAGGTTCCCAAGGCCTACATGCTCCGAAGATAACCCACTTACATCGAAAGAACTGTTGGCACGGAAACTGAAAAATTCAAAGAACAAGTTTATTAAGACCCCATGGGGTGGTGGTACATTCCTACAGCACCCTTCGGTAATGCAAGAAGTATCACACCGAACATCGGTGTGACTTGCTCTTTTATACAATTTGCAGGTAATAAAACAATAGGCGGTACAAGGTTACAAAGCGTTATGTACATATATGGTCATCTTTGGAACACAGCCAGCTCATTGGAGGGGTTACAACTCCGCTGGTCAGTTTAGGCGGCACATTCCAGAGGGGTGACTGGTCAGTGGGGACTGCGCATGTACGGGCTTGACCAGTACTAAAAATAGCCTGTTGCTGGGCAAACTCAAGTGGTCAATGGCACGGACAACGGACTAAAGGCCATGCTGGCCACGAGGCCGCTTATGATCTAAGATGGCCGCCGTAACACACAAAATGGCGTTTCCGACTATGGCCAAGACAAACGGGGAAACGTGTAGCACAGCTAAGCGCTAACTCGGCCATCGCCAAATTACGACAGACGACCCTTTTAGCGTTTAGCTGAAGCTACCTCATAGTGAACATAATCAGGGTGTTCATCTTCAATATCGATCAACATTATTTGGGTTACTTCTTTATGAAGCATCATTTTATCATGCGCAAGAGCTCGTCTTGATGGTATACAAGCCGATAGGCACATAGAACATAAAGCAGGGCCACATTGAATACATAAGCATACACCAAACAGTATCCCCACAATGATACATAGAATCGTTAGCAATTTCCAACCCCAAGTGGTAAACATTGACCAGAACCACCCTGAAAGAGTCCAAGTTCCATTATCCGGGTGTATTTCAGCAGCTATCTTATGCAGTTTCGAAATGGCATCATAAACAGATGGTGAATTGTCAGGTACATAGACACAACAGCTGCTTCCGATGATTCTACATGCCCCCCCACGGTCAGCTAGAACTACATCTAGAACCATTCGGTTCTGGAGCGTGACGATCCTAGAAATCTGAAGTTCCTCAGTAATGTTCCCTAATGCGATAGCGGTATCATTTGCTACAGCCTCAACTACACGGGTCAGTCGTCGTATCTTTCGACTATTCAAAGCAGCCCCAACAAAGGAAAACAGTCCCAAATTGAAATCCACATACTGGTGCAAAGCAGTGTCCGTCTGGTCAATGTCGTCCAGAACAACAGCACGTTTAACACGATTCAGCACGAAATCATGATACAAAATATAATCATTATGATACATTGGTGGGGCAATACATACAGGAGGCAGTACAAAAGATACATAGCAAGTACCTAACCATCCCAACGGGAGCTGATGATAACCCTTCGTTCCGCAAATAAAATACGTATTTCGAGATGCTACAAACGATATGCCATTCGGGCTGTCAAATGTGATTGTAGTATTGCATTCGCTTTTCCCAACCGAGATCATACCTTTATTGCGTATACACAAATCAGCTTTGGTGGCAATAACATTTATAACATGTGAGCTGGAAACATTAATGCTACGTTGGTTGCTGTAAACACGTGGGGCAGATACATTGTCGGGGCGATACTCCTCCCATTCAAATCGAGTACCCTCAGCTCGTGGATACCCATCCCGGTCATGATAACATACTTTATTCAAACGGAAAAGCACCCCCCCTTTTGTTGGCCATCTCAAAGTGAAGAGAAGAGTGTACCAGGCATTGCAGGATCCATTATGTGAGAACGGGAGTGGAATGAGTGGAGTGCCCCCTTTCTTCTGGAGCCCGGGCAACATCCCACACACCCAGCAATTAGACGTGTTTGTCATGTTATGTGTATGATGTAGGATTTGAATAAAGCTATTGTTCAAATAAGTCTGTCGGTGCCGTTCTTCATGGTAAGGCAAAGTGAAATGAAAATGTTCAGATGGGGCCGGGGTAGTCGGCAGCAAATGTTCACGTGCAGGCACCACAAGTTCAACTACCCAAGCTATCACTGCTATTACCACAATCGTTAAGACAAAAAGGATGGCACCAAGTATTCTTTCATCCCGTGATGCAGAAGACGCCATAGTTCAATTATTGTTCAAAGTCTTAAAAGTTCAGAAAGTTCACAAATTCTCAAATGTACATATGTGTGTATTACACCTAAAAAAGAAAAAATACGGTGCTGAGCTCCGAGGTAGCCGTTGTTTTCTTCTCCGGGGTCAAGACGGGTGTCGCTACTCTTGGCAGAACTGATCCCCCCCCCTTGAGATTCCCGGCTTCCGTTTCACAAACCCCAGAGCGGTAACCAACCAGTCTCTCTTCCAGAAACAGTGTGGTCCGGGAAGGCTCCCTCAACTTCGGCCGATGTCTCAGCTGGGCTCTTTTCTTTCTCCAAAATCTCTTGGAAGTCGGTCAACACAGCAGGATTCACCAGATCAGGAGAGACACGATGACAGTGGGTTGAATGTATCCACCGCTTCCTATTGGTCACTCGTACAGCCGTTCGAGTCGCCAGAAGGACCTGCTCGGGGCCTCTCCACCTCGGTTCCAAGCTGTTCGCCCTCTCAAACGATCGGATCATGACGTGGTCACCAGGGCGAAGATCATGGCCTTCTCCAGTAGAGTGATCAGGGAGCGCTTCTCGAACCTGTTGATGAATAGAAAGCAAATCATTTGTCAATTGTGCCAAATAATCGTTCATCATTATACAAGGCACATCATGTATCAATCGCGGCTTAGGCACCCCCCAAATATTCATAGGCCTTCCAAACACCACTTCATATGGTGTGAGGCCTGTTCGAGAGTGGGGCACTGATCTGAGAGAGAGAGCAATGCTAGCGGTAAGGCATCCGGCCATTTCAATGACGTGGACGCCACAATCTTAGCCAGTTTCAGTTTCAACGTGGCGTTATACCGCTCGACAAGACCTGCCGACTGAGGGTGGAACACAGCATGAAACTTCTGCTGGATCCCTAACCCCTTCAGCACATACTCCACAATTTTCCCGACAAAATGAGGCCCATTATCGCTCCATAAAAATTTGCAAACTCCAAAGCGAGGAAAGTACTCCTTGAGCAACACCTTAGCTGTTGTTAAAGCTGTATTATCTTTCGTGGGGAAGGCCTCAACCCATTTGCTAAAAGCACACACCACCACTAAGACATACTTAAGGTTATTGCAGCGCTCAAGCTGGATGTAATCCATTTGAAGCACCTCGAATGGTGCAGAAGGTGGAACGAACCCTCCTTTCGGAGTATGGGTCCCCTTAGCAGGATTGTGCTGCAAACATATCAGGCAGGTCTGCACTACTATCTTGGCAGTATTAGCAATCTCGGGATGCTCCCAAACTCATGTTAACAGTCGAGTAATTGCAAGAGCCCCCACGTGTGCCAACCCATGTGTCATCTGGACCATCGCTTGCAAGTAAGCTGCAGGCAATTTCCATTTCTCCATGTCCTTGCTTCTCCAACACCCTTCATCATCTAGCACCCCATCAGTTGCCCATGCCGCAAGTTCTGATTCAGTAGCTGATTTCTGAATATCTAATATTTCCGCTCTAGCATCATTCCATCGCTCTGCTTGGGATTTTGTCACGTACATGGGGGAGTCAGTTCGGGACATAGCCGTCTGTCTCGCTATGCTGTCCGCAAAGGCATTTCCTTGACCCACTTCATCAGTGATCTTTTTATGGGCGCTACATTTTATTATCGCTACTTTCTTTGGACAAAGCAACGCATTTAGGAGATCACGCACCAATTCTCCGTGCATAATGTGTACTCCATGAGAAGTCAAAAACCCACGCTCTCTCCAGAGTAGACCGAAGTCATGTGCTACTCCGAAGGCGTACCGGCTGTCTGTGTATATGTTCACACATAGGCCAGCACTCAGTTCGCAGGCTCTTGTTAAAGCTATCAGCTCCGCTGCTTGAGCCGATTTCTGTGGTATTCTAGCTGTTTCCACCACTGTCTTAAGTGTCGTGATTGCATAGGCTGCGGAAGTCGTGCCATCTGGCAGCCTCAAACATGATCCATCAACCCACAGTTCCCCATCCACGTCTGGAAGTGGCATATCCTGTAAATCAACACGACCCTTTGTCTGTTCCTCGGTCAGGAAAACACAGTCATGATGTTTTTCTTCCTGACCCTCCTCGACCGGATAGGGCAATAAAGTGGCAGGGTTCAGGGTAGCACATCTTTTTAGTGTGATATGTGGCGCCAACAGTGTAAGCTCATATCCTGTTAACCGTGCACTCGTGAGATATTGGGTCTTTGTTTGATTTAGCAGGGCATCTACTGCGTGGGGAACTAACACCAACAATTTGTGCGATAACACTATTCCCTCACTCTGCCGTATCGCTACTGCTGTTGCTGCAACTGCTCGAAAACACCCAGGTAACCCTCGTGCTACAGGATCAAGGATGGCAGAAAAATACGCACATGGCCTCTGCTTGTCCCCGTGTGTCTGCACTAACACTGATAACGCGCACCCATCTTTCTCGTGTACGTACAATGTGAAAATCTTCGTATAATCTGGTGTACCTAATACGGGTGCAGAGCAAAGGGCTTGTCTCAGTTGATCAAAAGCATTTTGACATTCATCTGTCCATTCAAGGGGCATTGGTGTAGTTTTGGACAGTAACGCTAACAAAGGCTTTATAATGTGCGAAAACCCCATGATCCACTGCCTACAAAAGGACGTTAACCCTATGAAGGCGCGTACATCTGCGTGCGGGGGACTGGTGTGTCTAAAATCGCCTGAATTCGATCTGATGTTAATGCACGCCCCTCCTTAGACAAAAGATGACCGAGGTAGGTCACCTTGGGTCTACAGTATTGTAGCTTTTTCTTAGAAACCTTGTGATTATTCTGTGCCAGAAAGGAAAGCAGCGCAATCGTACTCTCCTCACATTGCGCGTAAGAATCTGCAGCAAGCAGAAGGTCATCCACATATTGGATAAGGACAACCCCCGATTGCAACTCAAAAGAATCAAGCTGTCTTTTCAAAGCCTGGCTGTAGATACTCGGGCTCTCAGTGTAACCTTGAGGAACACGACAAAATCTATACGATTTATTATTTAACGTGAAGCCAAACAGATATCTGCTATCGGGATGGACAGGGATGGAAAAGAAAGCGTTTTTCAAGTCAATTACACTAAAGGTTGTTGCCGTTGGTGGTACCAGCGTAAGCAAGGTCGTAATGTCGGACACCACCGGGTATTGGGGAATGACAATTTTGTTGATTTCTCTCAAGTCAATAATAAACCGATAGACTTTGTCGTCAGTATCTCTCTTAAGAATCGGAAGAATAGGGCTGTTACAGACATTATAAGGGACCTCTTCCACCACTCCTGCAGTTATCAAATCTTGAACAATATGAGTCAGGGCAATTTCACCTTCCCTCGAAATCTTATACTGTGGCACCCGTGGCATAGAGGCCCCCTCCTTAACAGTTATATGAATAGGTGGAATACGCATCTCCCCCACATCCGTGTCTGAGGTCGCCCATAACGTGTGCGGGAGAGAGGCCAGAGCTGGAATGTCTAGTATGGTATAAAACCTATTCGGGTCAGGGTAATTGTCATTCAGGATAACCCGCACTCCTTCAGGAGCGCACCGTATCGTTGCTCGAAAATATTTAAGCAAATCAATGCCCAGGATATTATCTGGTGTATAGGGCGATAACAAAAATTGACCAAAACTAAAAAATTTGTCAAGACAGAGTGCAAGGGGTTTGGACAATGGGCTAGGGGAGGGTGTGCCATCGAACCCTACACATGTTATCATTTCGCCAGACAGGGGAGCCCTCGGAACCAATTTCTTTGACAAAGCGCTACGAGTAGCTCCGGTGTCGACTAGGAATTGATTAGTAGAACCCAAAATGCCCGCTGTTACATATGGACCTTCCTGATCTACCGGCACTTCAATTGGTTCCGTACCCCATCCTACGCAGTCCTATGCATGCACATAATCCTGGTGCTCCACATTCTCACCCTCTGATATCTGATATTGGTTTCGTCTATCAAAAGTATTTCGTTCATCCTGGCCACGGCCCCTCTGCTCAGCCCTTCCACGATCACCTCCACCACCTCTCTCCCCCGTATAACCGCCCCCCGACCTACCACCTCCTCGACCACGCTGACTACGTTGTTCACGAAGTACCGGACAATCCTCAGCCCAATGCCCAAACTCTTTACAATAAGCACATTGATCCTCCGCTATATCCGTACGACCATACGACGTATTTCCTCCACCTCGTCTACCTCTTTCATTCCCTCTACCCTGTGTTCCACAAACCTGTGCCAACATCACCTTCGTTTTCAATTCTTTCGCTTTTTTATCAACACTTTCTTTAGCCTCCAACTCCTGCCGCTCATAATACTGAGCCATAGTCAACAAAGACGCAGGGGTCGCCGTGGCCCAGGAACTTTCACTCGATTTCAATCGCTTTGCAATCTCCGGCAGGAGATTAGCCACGTACTTATCTACAAACAAATGCCGACCTGTATCGTCTGTTAAAGATTGACCACTGTAATCGTGAAACGCCTCTTCGAAGCGTGTAAAGAAATCTGAAACCGTTTCATCTGGCTTTTGTTTACACGAAGCTAACATGGTCCAATCGATCTTTTTAGAAGGTACGAGCATTTTTAATTTATTCAAAATAGCCGCCGGGAGGTCTAAAATCAACTGGCAAGGCTTACATGCCGGTTTCCTTTCTAAATCAGCTTCATTTATCTCTTTCCATGTACCTCCAAGTATTGTTTCATAATTATTTTTACGAATTTGTCTCCATATGTCAGGCGGAAGGATTAACCCAAAAAACAGATCTATGTCGACAAGAGTCATCACACAGGACGAAATAGCCCCTTCCACCCCTTCATAGAACGCTGCCGGATTTTTACGAAGGTCAGGTAAAAAAATTTTCAACGCCATAACATCCGCTCTATTCCAAGGCGTATACACCCAGTTATATATAAAATACCCCTTCGCATCCTTTGACATTTTATCATCATCTGTACCTTCCCCCTTTGGTGGAACATACAAAGGTGCGGCTTCACGCATAGGCATAACATGCATTGCAGAACTCTTATCTGAACCCCGGAGAGAACACTCCTTAGATTGCCCATTAGATTCCGGCCCGGACTCCTTATTCTTTTTCCGCTCGTCCCGCAATCTGGTAGTCTCATCTCGCAGCTGGATCAGTTGCTTGTAAAGGGCATCGACATCTGCAAGATCAAATATACCTTTATCCAGATTCTCACGATGAACTGACACAACCTTAGGTTCTAGCGTATCTGAAAATTGACGATATGCGGTAACAACTTCATCTGCCAAAGTAACCAAAAAATACAGTAATTCTTGGTCTGTCCAAGTACTCCTTTCAGCAACAACTTCAGACTGAGAAACATACTTCGTATTCACTTTACGAGCCCAACTACGTAAATGTGCGGATCTCTCCGCAGAAAACCTGAGACCAGATACACCCTTCTTTCCCGGCTTATCCTGTCCGTCCTCGTCCGATTCTGCAGTTGGAGCCGTAGGCGAAACGTACGGAGGCGGTGATCGATCTAGCAATGAAAAATCATCAATTTCATTATTAAGGACAGGATAAAGCGGTCGACGAATAGGGAATTGACCAGTCGTTTGCAATTTACGTTCCCGTTCCTCCCTCTCTTTCTTTTCCTGAGCCTCTTTTTCCTCAAGCTGTAAAGCCTTATCTCGAGCAGCCTTACGCTGCTCTTTGTCCGCCAAGGCAACTTCACGCTTCATTCGCTCACGCACCGCTTTCTCCCACATTCGTACACAATCAAACATGTTCTGTCTAGACCTTCGTTGAAACAAACATTGCTCCACAAACTGTACTTTACGTAAATCGAACGACCCATGTAGAGGCCATTGCAATTCAGGATCCGATTTGGTATACTTATTCCATAATTTACTGTACATTATAGGTGGAAGGCCAAATTTTATATACATTTCCCTATTTGGTGTTCCTTCTGGGGGAGCCGGCTGTGCTTCCGCTAACCTAATTGTGGTACCATTTCCAAGACAGCACATCCCTCGGAGTGTGCTTAAAACAGGCATGTTTAAAAAGTATCACGAAAGCGCGATACCGTAAAAAATGGCACTTACAGTACTCCACACAAACGTGCCGCTCAAAGGAAAAAACAAAATTAGAGAAACATCTCTAGATGCCTGCCTATGTGAAGTGCACTACACATATATTCAAAGTTCACAAATTCACAAGTGTTAGCTAACTCAAATCAAAGTCATAGGTCACAGGACTTCGGCAAGCGTCCAAGGACTACCTTACCGATCACAAATCATAGGACTTCAGTAAGCGTCCGCAGACTACCTTACCGATCACAAATCTTACCCAAAGCCTCAAAGGTCCAGATTCCAACTGCCAAGGTCTTTTAATCGAATCAGCCAAACGGCACTTTATCCAGCAACACAAACGATCGAAAACTCAGTCAGAGACCGGCGCCACCTGGAAGGTCAGATCGGAAGGAAAGGAAAAAACACCGTGGGTGCCAAGACTCGGGTCACTCAGTGGCAGCGCGCGTCCATGGCGAGTGTCCAAACCTTCGTCACGACCTCTCCTTCGGGCATCCGAGTCGCCGATGAGTCCCTTCGTGGTCGCCAATTTGTAGTATCGGGTTCCCAAGGCCTACATGCTCCGAAGATAACCCACTTACATCGAAAGAACTGTTGGCACGGAAACTGAAAAATTCAAAGAACAAGTTTATTAAGACCCCATGGGGTGGTGGTACATTCCTACAGCACCCTTCGGTAATGCAAGAAGTATCACACCGAACATCGGTGTGACTTGCTCTTTTATACAATTTGCAGGTAATAAAACAATAGGCGGTACAAGGTTACAAAGCGTTATGTACATATATGGTCATCTTTGGAACACAGCCAGCTCATTGGAGGGGTTACAACTCCGCTGGTCAGTTTAGGCGGCACATTCCAGAGGGGTGACCAGTACTAAAAATAGCCTGTTGCTGGGCAAACTCAAGTGGTCAGTGGCACGGACAACGGACTAAAGGCCATGCTGGCCACGAGGCCGCTTATGATCTAAGAGGGCCGCCGTAACACACAAAATGGCGTTTCCGACTATGGCCATGACAAACGGGGAAACGTGTAGCACAGCTAAGCGCTAACTCGGCCATCGCCAAATTACGACACGCTGCCACCCACATTTAGTGACTTGCGCGGCCCTGAGCCCGTACGCTGGTAGAGAAGGAAGGGCAGGTCTGGCACCGCGAGCTCGCTTCGTTGACCTGCTGCACATTTAGTGACTTGCGCGGCCCTGAGCCCGTACGCTGGTAGAGAGGGAAGGGCAGGTCTGGCACCGCGAGCTCGCTTCGTTGACCTGCTGCAGGTCCTGAATGCGGATGCACTGCAGAGGAGGCTCTGAGTGAGCTGTCCGCCGATTGAGGGGAGCGGCCCCGGTGGCTGCGAACTTGCGGAACAGACCGGGCCAAGGCGGTGAGTGTGACAACGCCCTAGGGACAGGCCCGGGGTTGAAACACGCAAGGCCCGAGGTTGGGTTGCGGCCTGTGACTGATGCCCCTGTAAAGACTAAGAGTGTAGACGGGCCCGATTTCACAACTGACTACAGCAGGAAGGGCGTATAGACCTGTTGGTGGCGGTCGGAGAACGGAGACGGAAATACAGACAGAAGACGCTGGAGGGGGTAGATACTGCAACACTACCCCAGCGGCGGGCCTACTCAACGGAGGGGAGGCGGCCTGGTTGTGCAACGAGCTGGGAGCCCCTGCCGAGATTGAGAAGGAAGGGTGCGGAGTAGAGGACTCGACATAGGTGCATGCACTCGGGAGCGGGCCTCGCTACACGCTTGGCTGGCCCAGTATCTGTGCTATAGGGGATGACTCCAGCAGCCCCGGACGGCCTGTGGTGGGCCGAGGCAGACCACGCTGCCGAGCAGGGCGCCTTGGTAGACGAACGGTTCCACAACGCCCACATTTACAGTGTACCATAGCTGGAGCCGGTACCAACACCAAATGACCGACCCGTAAGTACACAGTAACCGGCTGTGAACCCCGTTGGTGTGACTATGACGCATGTTGGAACGGCTGCCGCTGAAGGCCCCCCTCTGAGACGCAGCAAGGCAGCTCATCGCTAAGCCCACACGGCCGGGACGGCGATGATGGGCCACAATAAAGGAAAGCAACAAGACGCTGGGCCCAGTGCAGACCCCGCAATGGAACAAGCGGAATTCGGTGAAACGTCACAGTTGCCCAGTTGTGTACCACCTACAAATGAAGCGGTGCCCTTGGACAAACTGGATCTTATTCTACGGGAGGTAAGGGACTCCAGAAAGGCCATTGAACAGCAAATTGACGCCCTCACGACGGCTCTCTTCTTTTGTGGAGAAGTGTGGCTCAAATGGTTAGAGCGGCAGACCCTGATGCAGAGGTCTGGTCCGGGACCAGGGTTCAATACCCGCCTCGGCGAGTCTTGGGATCAATTTCCTCGGACCTGATAATTTTCGCCTAGTGGCTATTCTAATCATGGGTCCCACTCTGCAACTCTGGGCAACAGCTTGCTTAATCTCCACAATGGCCCTAACAGCGCTGGGATGCCTGGCTTCACCTTGGGGGTGCCCAGGAGTGGACATTTCACAAGGAAAAAGCCAGGAAGGGTTCCTAAGCGGTATACGGACAGCGCCGGGACACCTCCGGTGGAGGTAGCTGTGCTCTTTACAAATGCCGGCATTTAATTTCATTTCTCACGCTGCTCAAAGCGGTCCATGCCAAGCTAGCCGATAAGGTGAAGGATAACACCATGGTACTGACAGAACTGTCTCCACAACAAGCACAGAACATGACCCATATACAACAGCTCCAGAAACAAGTCAATACCCTGATGGACCGAGTAGAAGACGTGGAAGGGAGAACAATACGGACTAACGTACGCGTCATTGGGCTGTCAGAACGATGTGCAGGGGTGGATTCAGCCTGCTATATGGAGCAGTGGGTCCGCGAACATGTCACCTCGGAGGGCCTCTCCTGCTCAATACTGTGAGGAACGTGCACATAGGATACCCACTGGTCAACCTAAACCGGGTGCCTCCCACCAGGCCCTTATCGTCCGGCTGTTAAACTATAGGGACCGAGACACACTATTACAAAAAACAGGGGAGCTGACTCAGATAAATTTCGAGAATAGCAGAATATCGCTATACCCGGATTACACGCTCATGGTGCAGCGACAGCGCTCCTCCTTCATGGCAGTTAAAAAGAAACTGAGAGACCTAAATCTAAAATATGCATTACTTTTCCTGGCCCATCTGAAAAAAATTTATGAGCGCAAAACACACTTTTTCGAGAGCCCGGAAGACGCTGAGGAATGGCTGGTGGGGACAGAACCTACATTGACTGGGGATAACGCCTCCCAAAGCACACAGCATAGCACCAGCCAAATGGAACCAACTGGCACCCGCTGGAGTAGACGGATATGCAGGAATTCTCAACGGACCAAACCGACACCACAGCAGGAGCAGAAGAGCAAGAAGCAGGCGCTCATAGGGTTGCTACGTTTCGACAGACTACACTAATTGAGGACTCAGCCTCCTCTGAGGACGACTTGCACAAGTCGGACTCTGAGGGAAATGTGGCCCTGTTCCCCACCGTGACCACACAAACGGCAGATGGATTGTTTGGCTGACTGCCGTAAGACACTAATGCTCAAGGACCTACCTCTGACACTGATATCATATCCTATTGCTAAACTATGTTGCAGCGATGTTTGTGTACATTTTTCCCGAGCCCGGGAATCCGTTCTGATGGAGCTCTATAGTATATTGGAGTGTGGTCTGCACCCCATGGATGGCGTTGGCGATGTCCCCCAATTTGCAAATGCCGTTGTTGTACAGGACATAATTTTTTTTGCCATGTTTGGTTGCATGGTCCGGTATAGTTTCTTGAACGGGCCGAGTATTGGGAGTTCTGGGAAGGGATACAGTCCTATTCACTTGATTAACATGAGGCGGCCTACCACTAACACATATACGGCACAACGTGTCCTTATGACCACCTTAGTATTGCAATGCATACACTCAGCCAGGCCGGAAGCTCCACCTCCAGGCCGTAAGCTTTGCCTCCGGGGCGGAATTTCAGGCCCGAGTGCGGACGTAAAGTTAGTAGTTGTAAATCCATTCTGTGAATACCAAAAGTAGCGAGTGCATTCTGTGAATACCAAAAGTAGTAAGGTTTGGATTTTGTCTTAAGTTAATTCTGTGAATCGGGCCCCTTTTATTAGTATTGGATTTTGGAAAGAATACAACTTAGAGCCCTGAAGAAGTATCCTATGAGACGAAATGCGTTGGCTAAATGGCCTAATGAAATTTGTCAATATTGGATTTTAAATTACCACTGATCAATAAAGAAAATATTTTTGAATACAAAGACAACATTTAGACCTTGCGAATTTCTTCAAATCATCATGGACACTTGATATCATTTGAACTTTTATCAATAATCTAAATTGATGTGTGCTGATTCCATTTTATATGTTCTTATCGTTGGGGTTTTTCCCTAGTAGGAAGTTTAGAGGGGTGCACTTCCTGGTTTCTTAGCACCATCACCAATACCAGTCAGTCACTTGTAGTGACAGGTGCAGACTCTTGCCTCAACCCTCTCTTTGTGCTTTTCTTAATTCTGAACCTCCCATAGGGTGGTGTGTATCAGCTGCCGATAGCTCTGCAGGGCTGGGCAAGACCACATAGCATATGGCTCAGATCTGCCTCTGATGTGTGACAGCACGGACAACTAAGCTGCACCTTGGGGAAGAAACAACTCAATTGTGCAGGGGTCAGGAAAGCCCGAAGGAGCATAAAGAATTGTATATTTTGGAAGGAAGCATTTCGAGAAACAAGTTGGGGGAATTCCAACGCCTGTTCACATTCTTTGTCGTGGAGTGCTCTACCAAAGTTGTCCTCCCACTTGTTCCGCAACGCTAATAGGAAGAGGGGTTCCCATGAGTTCACGGATGGCTTTGTTTATCCAAGTGATCCGGTGGTGCCACTCGCCCATGGTGAGCACAGTCTGCAGCCCTGGGTGTGTGGTGGGCACTGCATCCAGCGTGCCCCATGGGGCCTGGCAGGTAGTTTGAAGCGGCCTGTGGAGGAGGAATTACCCTGGAGGGTGGTCGTGGTCTCCGGAAAGTTGTTTGAGGGTGAGGAGACGGCTGTCACATAACAGGTTCACTATGGTGACTAATGAGTGTTCAGTCCAGGCTTCTAGTTCTCTGGAGGAGTAAAAACCCTGAAATCATGGGAGACCTATCAGAGTGAGTACCGAAGCATACCAAGGAGTATCATTTGTGAGGCTATTCAGTCAGCTCATACAGGCATGGGCTATCGCCACCTGCAGAAGCAAGAGGGGGGGCAATACTTTGGGGAGAAGGAAGCCTTATATGGGGAATGGTGGCACATTTCTTCCAGGTAGCGTTCAGCTGTCCAATGTGACAGCCATTGTAATTGCAATGCAGGGAAGTACGCCTCAACGGAGGGTGAGCTCAGTCCACCTCATCCTATTTGCAGATACATTTTTTTCAGGGCAATTCAGCGGCATTTGTTACCCCAGATAAGGACACAGAGTAATAAATCTAACTTGCCAGAGAAGGTTTTCGGCAGGATTATGGGAAAGTTCGCAAAATAGTAAAGGAGGCGAGGGAGAATTACCATCTTTGCCAGCGCTATCTTACCAAAAGGAGCTAGAGGTAGGTTCTTCCAGAAGTGCTCTTGCGTTTTGACATCAGCCATTGCCGCCCAAAGGTTCCCCTCGTAGAGGTCCAGTGGGGCATAATGAAAGTGGATCCCAAGGAAGCGAACGACCTACCCACACCAGTGGAGCTGAACATCACCACAGCATATCTTTTGTGGTATTTGGTCGGGACAGAGAGGACAGGCGGATGATTTTGTCGAGTTTACCTAAAGCCTACAGCTCTAGCAAATTCAGTCAAGTAGTCATGCAGTGGGGAGAGGTCAAATGTTATTTCCAGTAGATATAAGAGTAAGTTGTCTGTTTACAAGGACACGGCATGTGTCCTGCCTACTAGAGGTATGCAACACGTCTGTCCCTAAACTTGCATCCGGAGGGCAAGAGGTTCCATCGCGAAGAGCCAGGGAAGAGCGGGGACCCCAGTCTGGTTCACCTACCCATTGGAAACTGTGAGGAGATGAGATGACCCAAACGTATCTGGGAGGAGGGTTTGATGTAAAGCAGCTTGGTGTAGGTAAGCAAGCGTTCCCTTATTCCCATAGGAGCTAGTACCAGGAAGAGGTACTCCCATGTCAACGAGTCAAAAACCTTTTCAAGGTCCAGTATGAGGCAGGCTGCATGTGGGAAATGCATCTGCACATGATCCTGCACCTGAAATAGTGGTCTAATATTTCGGCAGTTACTGCATCCTGGTCAAAGGAAAAGCTGTTCTGATCAGAATTTATGAGTTCCGGAAGAACCTGGGCATTTCCACTGGAGATAATTTTACCCAAGATCTTGTCATCTTCCCCAAGGACGGCAATGGGTCAGCATGATGCCAGTTGAATGGGTTCCCTATCCACCTTGAAGATAGAGACTAAGAGAGATTCCAGGAGGGACTGTGGGAGCTCATCTGTATGGAGAGTTTCATTAAACATCTCTACTAGGCGGGGTGCCAGGCTTGATGAAAAGATGCTATAGTATTCTATTGGCAGCCCATCAAGACCCAGAGCTTTGTTTCTAGCAAGCTCCCGGATCACCTTGGTTGCATCTGCTGTCGTGATTTTGCCACCCAGGAAAAGCCTGGTGGCATCTGTGATGCACTGGAGTATAAAGCCTTACAAGAAGGCACTTGACTCCGCCATGAACATTTAAGGAGGTGTCTAATAGATGGACAAGTAGTATTTGAGAAATGCATGTCCTGTTTTCGTAGCGAGATCTCCAAGGGCAAGACTATCTCCTTGATAGGACTCACTAGGCATCTCCTGTCTTACCAGCCAAGCGAGAATACAGACGGATTTGTCACCTTTCCTGTGGACTTTGGCCGTGTCATGTTTGCAGCTCAGGTGCCTTAAGTGGTTCAAGAGGGCAGCATATTTAGTTTTTGTATCGGTGAGTTCAGCGCCCTTGGTGGGGTTGCAGTCTGCAACTTTTCCCAGTTGGATAGAAACTGCTCTCCTTCTGCTATCTTTCAGTCCAGTGTCCTGCGAAACCCCACAATTTTCGGCATACAGGTGCCTCACATCACCACGTTGAAGGCGTCTTATTCAAGTGTCCTAGTGGAGGTCATTTTATGGTTTTCGGCAAAGTACCACCGGATATGGATCTTCTAGGCAATATCGTGGGAGCTGCCAATTCTGTGTAGTGGGATGAGGGGTCGCCCATTCCAAGCCCATGATGAGGGCATCATGATCTGTGATGATACTGCCAAGGTAGTGAGAGTGGTAAATGAGTGGGACTAAGGGAACGGAGTAGAGAAAGCAATCCAAGGGCGCATAGAGGTTGGTAATGGAATGTGTAGCTCTTCACAAGTCGGATAGCACTCGATGTTGCACCCAGTTTCAAAAGCATTCAGATTGAACAGAAGGAGGAAATAATGGCTGTTGGGGGGTGGAACCTATCCAACTCGGGGTCAAGCACACATTTATGGGCTCCCCAACCCCAAGTACCCATAGGATCTCCGTCTTGTGCACTAGCGTTTTGGAGAGAATGGCCAAAAAGGCTCCCTGAACTGTGATCGAGGTGTATATGGTCACTACGAGTATGGGGTGGCTGTCCAGGCAACCCTCAGGAAATACATATCTCCCGTCCCTGTCTATTTCAGTGTCTGCCACTTGAAAAGGCGCCCCAGTTTCTTGCCAATTATGTTGGAGTCCTTTAGAAATATTATGTGTGCTAGATAGAGCTTAGTGTACAAATAGATAGCATTCTGGCATGGTCATGGTGACCCTGAAGAGGACCCCGCTTGTCCCGCAGGCAAGTCGCTGTGATGGTAGTCTGCCCAGTCAAAAGCATCTCTGGGATCTGTAAAGAGTGTGGAAACTCTGTTCGACAGGACTTTGAGGCGGGTCGGGAATAACAGAGTACTGGATCCCCAGCTGGCGGAGCCATCACTTGACCTCCAGGAAGGAGGAGAGCTGGTGCTGAATGGCTCTGTTGTAATGCGTAAACAACATTATGACCTTATCTTTGACCCAGAGGGGGCCGGCCTGTGTGGCAGCTCCCGGAATTGCATCACAGTCTTTAAAATACAATAGCTTAGCCAACATGCGGCACAGGGGTGCCCGGAGAGGGCCGGCCTGTGTGGCAGCTCCCGGAAGTGCATCACAGTCTTTAAAATACAATAGCTTAGCCAACATGCGGCACAGGGGTGCCCCAGAGGATGGCGGTGAGATGGCACACGGTGGGCCCTCTCCAATGTGAAGAACGGAGTGAGATCTGAGAATGAGAAAAACTATTTGAACCAAGACTCCTGGTATGACAGGGGGTCTATGGCAGGTGGTCTTGCCCCTCAGTTCCCTCCGGAGAGCCAGCATCCATATGTTGCTCTTCCATGAACACCCCTTCGCGACTTCGGCTCTACCTTGGAGTTGGCAGACACGATATTGAAGGTCTCGGATAGCACTCTGGTCGTCAGCAGCCAAAGGTTGCAGAAAGGATGGTGTTGTCACCCTGTCAGTGACTTTGTCTGCTAGGTTGCAATGGTCATCACATAGGAAGTTCTGCTCCTTTGCTAGAAGCCCAAGCCGTGCAACCATGGAACCACAAGAGGTCTCTATTGTAGCCAATATCCTGGGTGCGGGGTCGTGGATTGACGCTCTACAAAGTGGAGGAATTGTCAATTGAATCATCCTGGAGCAGAACACAGCGGGTCTGAGGGATATCTTGTAGCGGGAACTGAAGAACCACTGCTGCCTGCAAGAAGACCCTGTGAAAAGCGACAGACAAAATGGGTTCGAATCAGGTGCTGAAGACCAAGACGAGCGAACAACTAAGACACGGGGCAGCTGGAAAGAAGCACCCGCTGTGCCGGTGATTGAGGGCAGATACTGGTGAGTGCTACTTTCGGAGGCGTTGAGACAGCAGCATCGCAGAGTGAAGGAAAAGACAGCAAGGTAGAGGCAGTAGGCGGCAGGAGACGTGCTGAGGGCCTGAACCCGGGTGTGATCATCGGGAAGGCCAGAGTAGATTCAAACTCGGCTGACTGTAGAAGAGGGAGCGCACTGAAGTAGAGGGTGCATACCTAGTTGGGAGCTCGACTGGAGCAGCGGTCCGGGCTGTATATAAACTGATTTGGTGGGCCATCCAGCGTGAAGTAAAGTGCACTGTGAGGCAGAGAAACAGTCAGAGCTGGAAGGCCTGTAAGAACAAAGAGTTGGGCCTAGAGGGCAGAGATCGGAGCACAGCCTATGAGGCTACGTCCAAGGCAGACATAGCATACCTGAACCCCTTGGTGGGGAACACTGGACAGTGGTCTGATTGAAAGGTATGAACTGCTACCATTACTATTAGGTACTACAAGTTTTTTTTATGAGAGCTTAAGTAGTGGTAGTCTTTAGTGGTCAATCCCAATGGAATCTATAGCAGGAGTAAACTGAAACAAGTATATACATTTATCCCTGTTTACACACAGGATTCACCTGACATGGTCAAGATAAATGGCTCAAAAGCTTTATCAAAGATAACTGCTGGTATCACAACAGTACAGTGTCATAACTGTATGAAAATTGTGCATTGCTCCACAAATATCTTTGTGAGCTTTGACAAATATGACCACCAGTATTGTTGTTGTAGCACTGATACAGTAGCACTTATGATAGCATGAGTAGACACTGTGTCTTTTTAAGCTGCCCTGATTAAATTTAACCAAGTCTGCTTATTTGGAATATGTCTATCTTGGACTCCATGTATGAAAACCATGGGCTAATGAAGATCACAGGGGAATGCAGTTCCTCGTAAGTACAGATGTGTCTGCTAAGTTCAGGTAAGTACCACAGAGTCTGCAAGGAGCATTACTCTGTAGGAACAAATTCCTTCACACACCTAGATAGGTGTTATGCTTCATCATTGGTCTTTTGCTCCACGTCGGACTGGCGCTGCAATGTACTACTTGTCGGTCCGAGTTTGCCGGCATGAGTAGGTCTTCCTTTGTATTGATATATAGGAGTTCCACACTAACACGCATGTCACCTGGCAAAATAGTCTAGGAGTCCTGACTTATACCCTCAGTGGGTCTTCTCAAAATTGATTTACTTTTATTGATACATAGAGAAGTATAGGTGGCTGGGAGTAACACAAATGAACTCCTATATCGAAATCCCAGTGCTATGTAGATTAGGTGTTTATGGCCTTGAAGAAAAGCTGCTAGATCATTCACACAACTAAATTTTTTCATTTCTAGTAGGAGGCACCACATATTTTCACACTCATTCATGGACCCATTCAAGGACTCAATAATCAAACATTTTCTGTAGAGTACGCCCTGTCCTATTTTTATCCCACTCTTTCACGTATTTACTTAAAATACACCAATCCACTATTTTACACAAAATTCCCCCTACAGCTTATAAATAGATTTCGGCAAACAGCCCCCATTGAGGGTGCCCATTAGGGATTGCAGTGCCGGCCCGATGTGGAGCAAAATCCCAATTATGAAGCATGACATCTATCTGTGTGAGGGCATTTGTTCCTACAGGGTAATGCTCCCTACAGACTGTGGAACTTAACTGATCTAAACAGACACATCCTTACTAGGAACTGCATACGCCTGTGATCTTGATTAGCTAATAGGAGCATCTATGCTGGACCTTTATGAGCTATGAGTCCCTCCCTCTTGATATATATGAAAACAATGGGTACATTATCTTCAGTGAGGGTGTATGACCATTGGGAAGGAAAGACATCAGTAGGCTTGTCTCCTTTCAATGATGTTTGATTTGCTACCAAAATGTTTGCACTGGTGTGAAATTGAGTTACAACAGCAGCAACCTTGGAGGTTTGCTCCACTGTTTTAGCAGACAAATCTGCTGCACATATCCCTTCATCATGATGTCTCATTTGTAGGGGACATTGTGCGCTGTGTATAAATCAAAGTAAGCTTATCCTGTAAGATAACCACCTTTCCCCAGAGTTGCCCAAATGGCTGAATACAACATAACAAGTGTGGGAACTGACAGATCAGTTTTCTGTAGGGAAAGTAACAGGGCATGTAGTTCTGCAAGGTGTGCAGTGGAGTCACATAAAAAGGGAGACTCAAATTATTCTTTCCCTGCGCCAATGGACACTCGTTTAATATAACTGTTAGCACTGTATTGGAACTTTTTTCTGTAGGAGTGAAGACTACTGATGTGATCTGCAAACTATGGGGGTTGCCTGGCTTTTATTGTAAACTATGTATGTGTAGCCTGAAGGTCTATGAATAGCGTAAATAACTAGGTTTGCTGTAATGTGTGGCGTCTGTAAATATTTAGTCTCTAGCATGTCTGCTTGCAGTCCATGCGAGATAGCAGTGAAAATGTTTGTCCAATGTTTTTCAGGAAATGTGGGAGTCATTAAATTATGCAAGGGTTTCACTCGCTCAGCATATTGTGGCACGTAAGGTCTCCTAAAGTTGAGAAATCACAAAAGGGTTTGTAATTTGTGCAGTGTGTTTGGAGGTCGTAAAGTAGTGCACTTCTGAATGAAGTCAGGTGCCAACCCCTCAGCCTCAGTTGATGATTCAGATCCAAGAAAAACCTCATTTAAATATGCTATTGTAGAATTCTTAAAATGTATTTGATACCTATGTGGAGCTAGCAAAGTCACTATTTTGTTCACCGGAGCCAGGTGATCAGTCAAATCATCATATACACCATGGGCAATCTCGTACTGAAGTAATGAAAACCCCAAAGGTGAAAGTAGTTACATACTGAGATTCAGGTGATATATTTTTGGCTGAGGAATCCCTGCATATATCCAAAGAAGTTCTGTTTTTGTCTTACTACGTTTGTCATTAGAACTATATGTATTTTTTACAACATGTAGGCATGTTTGCACATTTAAATGTATATTATCTAATATCTATGCTGTATGTCAGGTGCCAATAGCAGAAAGAGAGGAGTATTCATTGTGGAACTAAAAGACCCTATTATACCCTGATATTGTTATCTAATCTAATATAGATTTTACATCTTGTTTATCCTCCGAGTTTAAAGTATATTGTAATGTTATGTTATGTTAATAGATTTTATATAGCGCACAGCTGCCCCAGCAAAGGGGCGTGCTGGCAGCTCGAAGGCAAAACCACACACAACAGTCAGAAACCATAACGATCATCGTGCAGCCAACAGCTATACTGAAGGAAAGAGAAATGTTTTAATAGCTTTCCTAAAAGCAAACAGACAGTCTATGCCACAAACTTGTTCAGGCAGGAAGTTCCACAGCCTAGCAGCAAGGCAGCAGAAAGAACGCCCACCCGCACGGCAAAGCTTAACTCGTGGGATGACAGCCAGGTGTTGTCCCGCCGAGCGAAGCCGGCGGGAGGGGACATATGGGGTGAGCAGATTGCTCAGAAGGTCAGGACTAGCATATTTCAATATCTTAAAAGCTAGACACAGTGTCTTAAAATGGATCTGCTTCTCCATAGGGAGCCTATGCAGCCCGGGGATGGTACTAGCGACGGGGCAGAAACGCGGGAGACCCACCAAAACTCTGGCCGCAGCATTTTGGACACGTTGCATCCTAAGTATTTCTGCCTTTTTTGCCCCCAAAAGAAGGGAGCTAGCTTAGTCCAGGCGAGATAAAATGGTCGCCTGTTAAATCAGCTGCCGTATTGGCGGATCGAAAAACTTCAAAAGGGGCCAAAGGCCCCGCAAAAGGCCAAAACAAGTGGCAGCAACTTGCCTTGTGTGGGCCTGAAAACTAAGAGATGAGATGAGCCTGCACTTGAGGTTCACTCCTTAAGGGAATCACATTTTCTGAACCGATTCTTTGTCCCACCCGCTTGATTTCTTTAGAAGGAACAAGCTTGTTTGAAAGCCCAGTGGCATGCATATTTTTCTCTGAGATCTTCAGATAGCAAGGAGGAAAATGCTGGCAATATTACTGCAAGGTGCATCCCAATAAAAGGCCAGATATCCTCTGCAAGCCAGAATACAGCTTTAATTTTACATAATATATCTTCTTTGAATCTGCATTTCTACATGGGAAGGGGAAGGAATACAGTCCTATTCACTTCATTAACATGAGGCGGCTTACCACTAAAACATATACAGCACGACCTGTCCTTAGGACCACCTTAGTATTGCAATGCATACACTCAGCCAGTATAGCATATTAACGTAGAACATTAGAGGTTTGGGTTGGGTGCAGAAACAACATAGAACACACGCTCAATTTCTGAGACGTAAACCACAAATAGTGTACTTAGAAAAATCTCACATGTTGGAACAGGAGGCAGTGAGGCTTCGCAAGAAATGGAGGGGGCAGGTTTTCTCTGCTAGCTACTCTGGATGTGCATGTTGGGTCACCATATGGATCAGGCATGGAGTGCCCGTTACATCATTAGAACAGAGAGTAGACAAACAGGGACAATATATTTTTATACGAGGGTCACTGGATGGTCAACAAGATGTGCTGGGCAGTACATATGCGGCAAATACTGAGCAAGAAAGTTTTTTAACTACCCTGAGCCTAGCCTTAGCAGGATGGGAATGCATCCCTGGATTATAGGCGGGGATTGTAAAACAATCATGGATATTGCATTGGACAGGTCCCATCTCCCTCTGAATGGAGCAGGTGTGATTAAGAAGGCGAAGGCACTCTGCAGTTGGATGGAGGGATGGGCATTGTGCGATGTGTGGAGAATGTGACACCCAACACATAGGGAATACTCGTTAAACTCCCCGGTTTATATGCGACATACCAGAATAGATAGATTATACTGTTCAAACACGATTGCGATGCAGGTTACACACGCTACGTATCTAGCAAAAACCTTTTTGGACCATAACCCACTAGAGATAACAGTCAAGTGGGGCAGGATACCTACTTCGGTTCCCACTTGAAGACTATGGCTACAGACACATTGTTCCGTACTGCCAATGCCGACACTATTGCACATTATTTTGCGGAAAATAGTAATACAGTTTCTAATGGTCTAATCGAGTGGGATGCCTTTAATGCGGTCATACGAGGTGGGGCAATCAGCGCGACAGTGCGAGCTAGGCAGGAAGTACATTAGTCCCTTACAGAAACAGAATGCAAGATGGATAGGTTAGAACAGGAGGCCACACACAACACGCGGAATTGTTGGAATCACTTCGAATCATAGACCACCAACGTTATAGACAGAGAGGTCATTCCAAAGGCGACAAATCGGGCGCACTCTTAGCGAAACTATTGTGTGACGACCCCCCTGTCGTTGTAATTAACAAAATTAATACCATGGCATGTAACAAAGCACATACCCAAAACGACATTAATGCGGCCTTTTGCCAATACTGTGCTACATTGTACAGCAAACCTACAGACAGTGAGGACACAGGAATAGACGACTTCTTACACGCATTGCCATGCCCACAACCGACTGCAGCAGCCCTGAAAGAGCTATAAGGCCTCGTTACCAAAGTGGAAATCAAGATATCGATTAAAGGGCTCCCTCGTAATAATACCCTCGGCCTGGAAAGGCTACCTGCAGAATTTTATGATATTTTTATAAACTCTCTCCTGCCCAAACTAGAGACCTTATATAACACAGCATTGGTGGAGGGAACACTGCCACTCACCACGGGACAGGCACTGGTGGTCTCTCTCCCGAAACTGGGGAGGGATCTCACTGTTATGGGAAGCTACCGACCACTATCATTGCTAGCAACGGAATACAAAATACTTAGTAACGTACTGGCAAATAGGCCCCTGCCCATCATGAATAAGCTGATACACATAGACTAAACTGGCTTCTTGCCGGACCGGAGCACGTCCTTGAATACCAGGAGACTGCACTATCTAATGTCGGCCGCCCCAACACGTTACACCCATGCGGGCTGTATATCGTTGGATCTACGCCAAGCATTTGATACGCTAAATAGGGAGTACATGTTTAAGGCACTAGCCAAATTTGGGTTACCGGATGATTTTATTACATGGCTCCGGCTACTATACGATGCCCGCACTGCTCGTGTCCGTACTTGAGGTCATGTATCAGCCGAATATCCTATATTTAGAGGGACGAGGCAAGGATGCCCACTCTCGCCACTCATGTTTATATTGGCATTGGAACGCTTGGGTCTCAAGCTGCGTGTAGACGCAGAGGAGATGGGCATTCTGATCGGTCCCACCATGCACCTCTTCTCTGCTTATGTTGATGACATTATCCTTTACATTAGAGACCTCTGGTCGGATTTAGCCCCTCTGTCTGAGATATTTGCCATATTCGAAAGCATATCTGGCCTGGCCATTAACCCAATAAAATCACATGCCTTTTTCTTTCGTGAAGAGGCCACGCCCACGAGTATCTTATTTGGGCCCAAAGTATTACAGGTGGCCCCGCAAACGTTTAAATATTTGGGTATTCATATATACCGGACGCCCGCTGATATGTTGGACGGTCACCTAATAGAGCCATTAGAGCTTTACGCTCTAGCATTGCCTTTTGGACCACATTACCACTTTCGGTGATGTGAAGAGTAGCTAGAGCGAAAATGGTGGTCCTCACACGACTGATTTACTATTTTACAAACTTGCCGGTGCTGCTCCCTCAGACCACATTTAAACTCCTAAACACCATGCTTGTTGACCTCATCTGGGGGCCCGGCAGGCGGAGGATAAGCCTCAAAAAGCTCCAGCTTGGTACGGATAAAGGAGGTCTGGGATCAACCGGAACTCAGAGCATACTACTATGCTTGCCAACTACAGTGGTTGTCCTTTTGGACGGCTGGGCGTAATTTGCAGGAAATAGGATACACTGAGCGTGATATTGCGAGAGGAGCCTTGCATACACTATTATTGCTGCGCTGCAGGAGCAAGAGGGGGGGAAATAATTTGGGGAGAAGGAAGCTTTATATCGGGAATGGGTGCACATTTCTTCCAGGTAGCATTCAGCTGTCCAATGTTACAGCCATTGTAATTGCACTGCAGGGAAGTACGCCTCAACGGAGGGTGAGCTCAGTCCACCTCATCCTATTTGCAGCTACAATTTTTTCATGGCAATTCAGCGGTGTTTGTTACCCCAAATAAGGATACAGAGTAATAAATCTAACTTGCTAAAGAAGGTTTTCCGCAGGATTATGGGAAGGTTCGCAAAATAGTAAAGGATGCGTGGGAGAATTACCATCTTTGCCAGCGCTATCTTACCAATAGGAGCTAGAGGTAGGTTCTTCCAGAAGTGCACTTGCGATTTGACATCAGCCATTGCAGCCCAAAGGTTCCCCTTGTAGAGGTCCAGTGAGGCATAATGAAAGTGGATCCCAAGGAAGCGAACTACCTACCCACACCAGTGGAGCTGAACATCACCACAGCATATCTTTTGTGGTATTTGGTCGGGACAGAGAGGACAGGCGGATGATTTTGTCGAGTTTACCTAAAGCCTGCAGCTCTAGCAAATTCAGTCAAGGAGTAATGCAGTGGGGAGAGGTCGAATGTTATTTCCTGTAGATATAAGAGTAAGTTGTCTGTTTACAAGGACACAGCATGTGTCCTGCCCACTAGAGGTATGCAACACTTCTGTCCCTAAACTTGCATACGGAGGGCATGAGGTGCCATCGCGAAGAGCTAGGGAAGAGCGGGCACCCCAGTCTGGTTCACCTACCCACTGGAAACTGTGAGGAGATAAGATGACCCAAACGTATCTGGGAGGAGGGTTTGATGTAAAGCAGCTTGGTGTAGGAAAGCAAGCGTTCCCTTATTCCCATACAAGCTAGTACCAGGAAGAGGTACTCCCATGTCAGCGAGTCAAACACCTTTTCAAGGTCCAGTATGAGGCAGGCTGCACGTGGGAATTGCATCTGCACCTGGTCCTGCACCTGAAATAGTGGTCTAATGTTTCGACGGGTACTGCATCCTGGTCAAAGGAAAAGCTGTTCTGATCAGAATGTATGAGTTCCGGAAGAACCTGGGCATTTCTACCGGAGATAATTTTACCCAAGATCTTGTCATCTTCCCCAAGGACGGCAATGGGCCAGCATTATGCCAGTTGAGTGGGTTCCCTATCCACCTTGAGGATAGAGACTAAGAGAGATTCCAGGAGGGACTGTGAGAGCTCATCTGTATGGAGAGTTTCATTAAACATCTCTACTAGGCGGGATGAAAAGGTGCTATAGTATTCTATTGGCAGCCCATCAAGACCTGGAGCTTTGTTTCTAGTGAGCTCCCGGACCACCTTGGTTGCATGGCTTGATGAAAAGGTGCTATAGTATTCTATTGGCAGCCCATCAAGACCTGGAGCTTTGTTTCTAGTGAGCTCCCGGACCACCTTGGTTGCATCTGCTGCCGTGATCTTGCCACCCAGGGAAAGCCTGGTGGCATCTGTGATGCACTGGAGTATAAAGCCTTACAAGAAGGCACTTGACTCTGCCATGGACATTTAAAGAGGTGTCTAATAGATGGACAAGTAGTATTTGAGAAATGCATGTAGTATTTCTCCCTGTTTTCGTAGCGAGATCTCCAAGGGCAAGACTATCTCCTTGATAGGACTCATTAGGCATCTCCTGTCTTACCAGCCAAGTGAGAATACAGACGGATTTTACACCTTCCTTGTGGACTTTGGCCATGTGGGCTGTGCAGCTCAAGTGCCTTAAGTGCTCCAAGAGGGCCCCATTTGTATCGGTGAGTTCAGCGCGCTTGGTGGGGTTGCAGTCCGCAACTTTTCCCAGCCGGGATAGAAACTGCTTTCCTTCTGCTATCTTTCTGTCCAATGTCCTGCGAAACCCTACAATTTTCTGCATACAGGTGCCTCTCATCACCACTTTGAAGGCGTCTTATTCAAGTGTCCTAGTGGAGGCCATTTTACGGTTTTCGGCAAAGTACCACCGGATATGGGTCTTCTAGGCAATATCGTGGGAGCCGCCAAATCGGTGTAGTGGGATGAGGGGTCGCCCATTGCACCCATGATGTGGGCACCATGATCTAAGATGATACTGCCAAGGTAGTCAGAGTGGTAAATAAGTGGGACTAAGGGAACGGAGTAGAGAAAGCACTCCAAGGGCACATAGAGGTTGGTAATGGAATGTGTAGCTCTTCACAAGTCGAATAGCACTCAATGTTGCACCCAGTTTCAAAAGCATTCAGATTGAACATAAGGAGGAGATAATGGCTGTGGGGGTGTGGAACCTATCCAAGTCGGGGTCAAGCACCCATTTATAGGCCCCCCCCAACCCCAAGTACCCATAGGATCTCTGTCTTGTGGTGTATATGGTCCCTACGAGTATGGGTGGTTGTCCAGGCAACCCTCAGGAAATACATATCTCCCGTCCCTGTCTATTCCAGTGTCCGCCACTTGAAAAGGCGCCCCAGTTCCTTGCCAATTGTGTTGGACTCCTGTAGGAATATTATGTGTGCTAGATAGCGCTAAGTGTACAAATAGATAGCATTCCTCTTCCTCGACATTTGCATATTGTACACATTCAAGGAGAGAATGCTGACATTAGGAAGAGGAACCATATTGTGTATAGGAGGGAATGTGCAATGCTCACAGTGGAAAGCTACCGTAGTAACCCCTGTTCTATGTGACCATCCAACTAATCTCATGCGGGGGGTGTAAAGCCTGGCCGTCAAGGCTAGTTAAGAGAGGAAAGGGTGGGGACGGGGTAGTATAAACAATTTTAGAAGAAAACAACATTTAGAGCCAATCATAAACAATGATGGTATGGCCAAACCATGTACAGCTGACAACTCTAGAGTATCGTGGGGGTTGTGGCCTGACTAGGATGCAGGGTGTGGATCGCAATGTGCCCTTTGTAACTATGGCTGAGATACATCAGGCCCAGCAAGGTTCCTTGCATCCCTGTGACTCACCACTAGTTTGATGCCTAAAGGTAAGCGGAATGGGACAGCTGGTGTGCAGGAGCAATGAGCTGGTGAGTCCCTGGTGGTAGACCTCGGCCCCTTGAGGGGTCAGTAATATGAGAATCAGTGATCCATCCCTGGGGCATGAAAAAAGTGTATGGGATAAGAGAATGTGCAATCTTTACCAATCAAAAATTATGTACTGAGGCGGGGATTTATATGATATTGTCCGCCGTTTGAGGTGTCACCAAGGGAGGGGACTGATAACTTCTGGGGGAATCGTCTGACAGGTTAGTGTCATCATCCCAGGTGAAGATGTGTAGACCATTCACATCATTCATGGCTGCTGTGCCCCTCCCAGCTTGGCTGTCACTTGCAAGGCTCATCTTGGGTCCTCGATAATCTGTTCTAGGTCAGCAGATTTCATCTGAGAGGGTAGAGGTGTGGCCTCCGCTTGCGGTTTGCCCTTGCCCTTGCATCTCTGGCATGGTCATGGGGACCCTGAAGAGGACCCCGCTTGTCCCGCAGGTAACTCGCTGTGTTGGTAGTCTGCCCAGTCAAAAGCATCTCTGGGATCTGTAAAGAGTGTAGAAACTCTGTTCGACAGGACTTTGAGGCTGGTCGGGAATAACAGAGTACTGGATCCCCAGCTGGCAGAGCCATCACTTGACCTCCAGGAAGGAGGAGAGCTGGTGCTGAATGGCTCGGTTCTAATACGTAAACAACATTATGACCTTACCTTTGACCCGGAGGGGGCAGGCCTATGTGGCAGCACCCAGAATTGCATCACAGTCTTTAAAATACAATAGCTTAGCCAACATGGGGAACAGGGGTGCCCCAGGGGATGGCGGTGAGTTGGCACCCGGTGGGCCCTCTCCAATGTGAAGAACGGAGGGAGATCTGAGAATGAGAGAAACTATTTGAACCAAGACTCCTTGTATGACAAGGGGTCTATGACAGGTGGTCTTGCCCCTCAGTTCCCTCAGGAGAGCCAGCATCCATGTGTTGCTCTTCCGTAAGCACCCTTCTGAGTGTTCGGCTCTGCCTTGGAGTTGGCAGACACGATCTTGAAGGTCTCGGATTGCACTCTGGTTGTCAGCAGCCAAAGGTTGCAGAAAGGATGGTGTTGTCACCCTGTCAGTGACTTTCTCTGCTAGCTTGCAATGGTCATCACATAGGAAGCTCTGCTCCGTTGCTAGAAATCCAAGCCTTGCTACAATGGAACCACAAGAGTTCTCTATTGTAGCCAATATCCTGGGGGGGGATGTGGGGGGGTGGAATGACACTCTACAAAGTGGAGGAATTGTCAATCGAAGCACCCCAGCGCAGAATGAGGCAGGTCTGAGGGATATCTTGTAGCGGGAACTGAAGAACCGCGGCCGCCTGCAAAAAGACCCTGTGAAAAGCGACAGTGCAAATAGGGTGCTGAAAACCGAGACAAGCGGACAACGGAGACACCGGGCGGCTGTAAAGAAGCACCCGCTGTGCCGGTGATTGAGGGCAGATACTGGTAAGTGCTAGTGCTACCTATGGAGGCGTTGAGACAGCCGCATCACAGAGTGAAGGAAAGGCAGCAAGGTAGAGGCAGTGGGCGGCAGGAGACGCGATGAGGGCCTGCACCCGGGTGTGATCATCGGGAAGGCCAGAGTAGATTCGAACTCGTCTGACAGTAGAAGAGGGAGTGCACTGAAACACAGGGTGCATACCTAGTTGGGAGCTCGACTGGAGCAGCGGTCCGGGCTGCATATAAACTGATTTGGTGGGCCATCCAGCGTGAAGTAAAGTGCACTGTGCCTCCGAGAAACCCTCAGATCTGGAAGGCCTGTAAGAACAGAGAGCAGGGCCTAGAGGGCATAGATCAAAGCACAGCCTATGAGGCTACGTCCGGAGTAGACATAGCATACCTGAACACCTTGGTGGGGAACACTGGACCGTGGTCTGATTGAAAGGAATGAACTGCTCCCATTACTATTAAGTACTACAAGTTTTTTTATGAGCGCTCAAGTAGTGGCAGTCTTTAGTGGTCAATCCCAATGGAATCTAAAGCAGGAGTCAACTGAAACAAGTATATACATGTATCCCCGTTTACATACAGGATTCACCTGACATGGTCAAGATAAATGGCCCCAAAAGCTTTATCAAAGATAACAACAGTCTGTGCTGGTATCACAACAGTACAGTGTCATAACTGTATGAAAATTGTGCATTGCTCCACAAATATCTTTGTGAGCTTTGACAAATATGACCACCAGTATTGTTGTTGTAGCACTGATACAGTAGCACTTATGATAGTATGAGTAGACACCGTGTCTTTGCCCTGATTAAATTTAACCTAGTCTGCTTATTCGGAATATGTCTATCTTGGACTCCATGAATGAAAACCATGGGCTAATCAAGATCACAGGGGTATGCAGTTCCTCGTAAGTACAGATGTGTCTGCTTAGGTCAGGTAAGTACCACAGAGTCTGCAAGGAGCATTACTCTGTAGGGACAAATTCCTTCACACACATGGATAGGTGTCATGCTTCATCATTGGGCTTTTGCTCCACGTAGGGCTGGCGCTGCAATGTACTACTTGCCGGTCAGAGGTTGCCGGCATGAGTAGGTCTTCCCTTGTATTGATATATAGGAGTTCCACACTAACAAGCATGTCACCAGGCAAAATACTCTAGGAGTCCTGACTTACTCAGTGGGTCTTCTCAAAATTGATTTACTTTTATTGATACATAGAGAAGTATAGGTGGCTGGAAGTAACACAAATGAACTCCTATATTGAAACCCCAGTGCTGTGTTGATTAGGTGCTTATGGTCTTGAAGAAAAGCTGCTAGATCATTCACACAACTAAATTAGTCATTTCTAGTAGGAGGCACCACATATTTGCACACTCATTCATGGACCCATTCAAGGACTCAATAATCAAATATTTTCGGTCAGGGGCAAGGGTGACTTTTACCATACTGTCTGGACGTGCCCCATAATACAAGCATACTGGGCTGAGGTTCTGGGGGAGTTGGGTGAGGTGCTGGAGGTCACTCTGCCGTTAGACCCCAAATTGGTGCTGGTGGGCATAACAAATGATGTAGACTTGAGCCACCCTCTCCTAATCTTTGTGGTTCTAGCATTAGTGGTGGCTAAGTGGGTCGTGGCCCGGGCGTGGGAGGACCCCACGCCGCCGAGGTTAGATGACTGGAAAAGGGGCATGGATCTATACATGCCAGCGGAGAGAGTCACGTACAAGGCAAAAGGGTGCCCAAAGAAATTCAACAGAGTATGGGGGAAATGGAGATGATATCATGGATTAGATGGGGGATTGTGAATGAGAGAGGTGGAGGTACCCGGCTGCACTGGCTGAGTGTGGGGCGGCTTTGGAATGTTTTCTGCACTTTATGGACTCATGGAAAAGCAAGGTACAGTCCTGTCAGGATGACGAGGGGAATATGGGCTGGCAGGAGGACGGTGGATGGAAGGAGGGATGTGGAGGACGGTTATATATGACATGACCGTTTTGATATGCATCATAAAAAATAAAATAAAAATATATTCAAACATTTTCTGTAGACTACGCCCTGTCCTATTTTTATCCCACTCTTTCACGTATTTACTTAAAATACACCAATCTACTTTTTCACCCAAAATTCACCCTACAGCTTATAACAAGATTTCCCATTGAGGGTGCCCGTCGGGCATTGAAGTGCCGGCCCGATGTGGAGCAAAAGCCCAATTATGAAGCATGACATCTATCTGTTTGAGGACATTTGTTCCTACAGGGTAATGCTACCTACAGATTGTGGAACTTAACTGACCTAAACAGACACATCCTTACTTACTAGGAACTGCATACCCCTGTGATCTTGATTAGCTAATCCGAGCATGTATGCTGGACCTTTATGAGCTATGAGTCCCCCTCTTGATATATATGAAAACCATGGGCACATTATCTTCAGTGAGGGTGTATGAGCATTGGGAAGGAAAGCCATCAGTAGGCTTGTCTCCTTTCAATGATGTTTGATTAGCTACCAAAATGTTTGCACTGGTGTGAAATTGAGTTACAACAGCAGCAAACTTGGCGGTTTGCTCCACTGTTTTTGCAGACAAGTCTGCTGCACATATACCTTCAGCTTGAAGTCTCATTTGTAGGGGACAATGTGCGCTGTGCATAAATCAAAGTAAGCTTATCCTATAAGATAACCACCTTTCCCCAGAGTTGCTTGCTCGTTATTGACTTCCCTTAAGACTCTCTGAATTCGGTAAGGCCTTAATGCTCTAAATCTACATTATATCCTTAGTCACAAAATGCTGAATACAACATAATAAGTGTGGGAACTGACAGATCAGCTTTCTGTAGGGCAAGTAACAGGGCATGTAGTTCTGCAAGGTGTGCAGGGGAGTCACATAAAATGGGAGACTCAAATTATTATCTTCCTCTGCGCCAAAGGTCACTCGTTTAATATAACTGTCAGCACTGTAGTAATAATTTTTCTGTAGGAGTGAAGACTACTGATGTGATCTGCAAACTATGGGGTTGCCTGGCTTTCATTGTAAACTATGTATATGTAACCTGAAGGACTAGGAATAACGTAAATAACTAGGTGGCGTCCGTAAATATTTAGTCTCTAGCATGTCTGCTTGCAGTCCATGCGAGATAGCAATGAAAATGTTTGTCCAATGTTTTCAGGAAATGTGGGAGTCATTAAATTATGCAAGAGCTTTACTCGCTCAGCATATTGTGGCACGTAAGGTCTGCTAAAGTTGAGAAATCACAAAAGGGTTTGTAAATTTTGCAGTGTGTTTGGAGGTCATAAAGTAGTGCACTTCTGAACGAAGTCAGGTGCCAACCCCTCAACATCAGTTGATGATTCAGATCCAAGAAAAATCCCATTTAAATATGCTATTGTAGAATTCTTAAAATGTATTTGATACCTATGTGGAGCTAGCAAAGTCACTATTCTGTTCACCGGAGCCAGGTGATCAGTCAAGTCATCATTAGTAATATATATATGTAATCTAAATATGATAGGACCTAGGTATCTTGTAGGATTGTCACAATTCGTGCTTCAAAGAGCTCATGACTATTCTTATACACCCTGGGCAATCTTGTACTGAAGTAATGAAAACCCCTAAGGTGAAAGTAGTTAGATACTGAGTTCAGGTAATATATATTTGGCTGAGGAATCCCCTGCATATTGTCGTATCCTCAAGCCCCCAGAGATCACAGGAAATGGTGGCTGGTTACAAGGTAATTTTATTGGCTCCTATGGCACAGCACACATTTACGTCTGCCCCCTTGCCCTGCTGGTCATTTTCTATGTTGCCCCCTCCCCTTTCCGGAAGTGGTGTCCGGTGTCCCCTGTCCTTTGCCCCTGACTCAGGGTCCTAATGCCCACTGTCTGGGCACGACATCTCCTCCCTTGTTGCAAAACAATATTTCCCAGGACGCTGCCTGTAGTCACAGAGAGAGATAGATAGAGAGAGAGAGAGAGACAGAGAGAGAGAGAGAAATAGAGAGAGAGAGAGAGAGAGAGAGAGAGATCCTCACAGGCCTCCGTCACTTTACATCTCTTCAATCAGTCTCTGTGGCTTCTTGCACTCACTTCTCGGCCGTGTCTCTCTGTTGTCCACTTGTGCTTCTTCCTCCTGTTTAACTTCCTTCTGCATGGTGCCTGCTGTTCTTCATCCTTTGTGTTTAGTTCTTTGAAATGCGAACTGTTTCTTGTGATGTGATATCGCCCTGCTGATGCTGTTATCATTGGTCCCCTCACTTCCGTCACCGTCAGAGGATCCTTTGAGAATGCGCTATCGGACTTCCGCAGTTGTCTTTGCCGCACTACCACGGTATTTCCTTCTTTTATTTTTGTTTTGGTGGCGTGCCTCCTCCGATCGGCGTACGCCTTAATTTTTGCTTTCGCTTCTTCGTCTCTGGCAGCTATGTTGCTTCGCTCCACGCTTGTCATCGCTTCCACCTGCGGTAGCCTGGTCCTGCTCGAGCGCCCCAGCACGAGTTCTGCGGGGCACCATCCTGTGGAGCTGTGAGGAGTGTTCCGGTAGTCCCTCAGTACCTTGCATAGGGCTTGCCCTATTGATGTCTGCGTTATCTTGGCTCGCTGTATCACCTTTTTGATTGTTCCCATTAATCGTTCAGCCATCCCATTTGCTTGTGGCCACAGAGGTGTTATTTCCCGATGATGGATCCCTAGGTATTCCATGAATCATCTGAACTCTTCACCTGAGAATGGCTGGCCGTTGTCAGTCTTTAATGTCTGCGGTGAGCTCCATGCTGCAAAAACATCGTCCATGACTGGTAAGGTTGCATTTGCTGAGGTTGACGCTACTTGCCTTACAATTGGAATCCTGGAGAATTCGTCTATTATCACCAACAGGTAATTTCCTGTCTCCGGAGGCCCATAGAAGTCAGCCGCCAGTTCTGTCCACACTGCCTTTGGGAGTTCAGACAGCTGAAGTGGCTCCGGCTTGGATGGGGGCCCGTCACTTGGCAGATGTGGCAGTGCATCACAGTTGCTTCGATCATGCTGTCAAGTCCAGGGAACCACACTTTTTCTCGTAGCATTTTCTTGGTTGCTACCATTCCTCTGTGTGACTCATGTGCTAGCTCTACCGTCTGTCTCCGCAGCGTTCGGGGCATCACTATTCTAGTGCCTCTCATCATTATTCCATTTTCGCTTTCTGAGAGCTCTTCATGGATCTTTTTGAACGCCAGAAGTTCCTCTTTTATCACTCCTTCTTCCAGGATGCTGTTGTTATTGACATGCCTCCACCTTTGTTGTCTGGTCACCTTCTGTATGGCTTGCATGGTAGGGTCTTGTTTCGTTTCCCGTTCCAGTTCTTCCATCGTTATTGATGCCGGTGTGTTGTGTTTCAGTACGAAATGTAGGTATTCCTCTGCCATTGTGGTTGCTTCTGATCCATGTGGCAGGGGGTGCCTTGACATGTAGTCAGCAGGGTTGTGTTCCTTCCCTGGACAACAGGACCACCCTCAAGCTCGCCACCCGGAAACACCACCAACTGATCCGCACCGCCAAGAAAACGGCTTTCAAGAACCGACTGGACGACAACGCGCACAACTGCAAGGAACTCTTCAACATCGTGAAAGAGCTCTCCAACCCCAACGCCGGAAACAACGACATCACCCCATCGCAAGACCTCTGCAACTCCCTCGCCTCCTACTTCCACAACAAGATCGCGGACATACACAACAGCTTCAGCACCCAACCAACGCACGCCACGACCGCAGCAACGCCACCCACCACCACCCTCCGCGCCTGGACCCCGGTCAACACCGAAGACACCGTCCACATGATGAACTCCGTCCACTCCGGATCTCCGACCGACCCCTGCCCTCACCACGTCTTCAACAAAGCCGACGCTGTCATCGCACCCCACCTGCGGGACATCATCAACACCTCATTCGACACCGCCACCTTCCCCGAGAGCTGGAAGCACGCCGAACTCAGCGCTCTACTCAAGAAACCTACAGCAGACCCCACCGAACTCAAGAATTACCGCCCCATCTCTCTTCTCCCGTTTCCAGCCAAAGTCATCGAAAAGACCGTCAACAAACAGCTGGCCGCCTTCCTCGAGACGAACGGATCCCTCGACCCATCGCAGTCCGGATTCCATGCCAACCACAGCACCGAGACCGCCCTCATCGCCGCCACTGACGACATCCGAGCCCTGATGGACAACGGAGAAACAGCGGCCCTCATCCTCCTAGACCTCTCCGCGGCTTTCGACACGGTCTGCCACCGCACCCTAGTGCAGCGCCTCAGCAACGTCGGAATCCAGGAGAAGGCACTGGAATGGATCGTCTCCTTCCTCGACGGAAGAACACAAAGAGTCCGCCTACCACCGTACAAGTCAGAGGCCACCGAAGTCATCTGCGGCGTCCCTCAAGGATCCTCGCTGAGCCCTACTCTCTTCAACGTCTACATGAGCCCCCTCGCGGCCATCGCACGCCAACACAACCTCAACATAATCTCCTACGCCGACGACACCCAGCTGATCCTCTCCCTGACCAACGACCCCGCCGCCGCCAGAGCCAACCTGCACGAAGGGATGAAAGAGGTAGCCGAGTGGATGACGACGAGCCGCCTGAAACTGAACTCAGATAAGACGGAGGTCCTCATCCTGGGCTCCTCGCCCTCCGCCTGGGACGACTCCTGGTGGCCCCCCGCCCTGGGCACCGCACCCAAACCAACGGACCACGCACGCAACCTGGGTTTCATCCTGGACTCCTCCCTCTCCATGACCAGGCAAGTCAACGCCGTCTCCTCGTCGTGCTTCAACATCCTGCGCATGCTGCGGAAGATCTTCTGGTGGAGCCCCACAGAGACCGTCACCCAGGCCCTCGTCACCAGCCGACTGGACTACGGCAACGCTCTCTACGCCGGAACCACCGCCAAGATCCAGAAGAGACTCCAGCGCATCCAGAACGCCTCAGCTAGACTCATCCTCGACATCCCACGACACAGCCACATCTCCGGACACCTAAGAGACCTACACTGGCTCCCGGTCAACAAGAGAATCACCTTCCGCCTCCTTACCCACGCACACAAAGCTCTCCGCGATCAAGGCCCGAGCTACCTCAACAACCGCATCAACTTCTACGCTCCCAAACGCCACCTCCGATCTGCCAGCCACGCCCTCGCCGCCGTCCCACGCATCCGCAGAGCCACCACAGGAGGAAGGTCCTTCTCCTACCTGGCCGCCAAGACCTGGAACTACCTCCCGGCCTACCTGCGCCTGACCCAAGACCACCTCTCCTTCAGGAAGAAGCTCAAGACCTGGCTGTTCGAGCAGTAGCGGCACCCCCCCACCCAAGCGCCTCGAGACCCTACGGGTAGGTAGTGCGCTCTATAAATGTCTTTGATTGATTGATTGATTGATTGATTTGTGTATTATTTTGAAATTGTAGTCCATTAGCCATATCCCCCACCTCTCTATCCGGGGTGGTATTTTTGCATTGGGATTTCCATAAATTGTTATCAGTGCTTGGTGATCCGTTATTATTGTGAAAGGTTTCCCATAGATGAACATGTTATAGTGTTCACATGCCCATTGTCAGAAGGCTCCAAACTTCGCAGAGGCAGTAGATGCTGTACCCAATCACCCTCCCACCAGTGACTCCGCCACTTGGGCGAATTCACTAGCAAAAGGCAAAAGGGGAAGTGGACAGAGAAGAGACACCTTGAGAACTTCTGGCACCTTCACCGATTGGGTAGATCAGTCTTGACCTTGACTTCGGTTACTGTAGATGCCTAATGCACAGAACAAGGAGGGAAAGAATAAACAACAACTTCCACCTACCAATATTCTCACTCTATGTAAATATTGAATCTTATCCTACCAGTTGTTCCCAAAGGTATTGCTACTCTTCATAATATGTGTAGATACATTCAGGGAGCTTCATGCCTGTGGGACAAAGACTAACATTACTGGGTGACCCTTACTGTGGACTACGACCCTTGAACTAATACTCTCTCACTTTCTCTTTACCTGTAAGCTCTCTGTATTTGCCCCAACTGGGGTTCTGTTAATGTCTTGCAGCGAACATGCGGCTCCAAGGGTCCCAATGCTGTGTGGACCGTAGCGCGCAAAAAGGAACAAGGGAGGCCAAGGGGGGAAGGAAAGGAACAGGGTAAACGCAAGAAGGGAATAGTTATTCAGTATATAGTTTGCAGGCAAATGGGGAAGCAAAGGGGGAAGCTGTCGCTGGCTTACTGTTCCTCTCGCAAGCTCCGCAAGAAGTCAATGGAGTCCGTTGAACCTTCTGAGAAGGAAAACCCTGTCGAGCTTCAGTAGGGCGAACTGGCTTCCACGACGACGGCGGATGGAGAAGAACGTAGACTCAGTCACTGCAGCAGACGGAAGAACGTTTCTTCACGAACTTCGATGAATTCACTCAAAAGTAATTTTTGACAAATGTTCACTCACTTGGCGAGTCGCCAGATAAAGCGGACTCAAGAATTTGACTAAACTACTCGACGAACTCCTGTCATGAACATTAGACACGGAGCCTCTAATTCTAGCTGCTACCTAAGGAACCCGAACAGTTGAAGTGCGCAGTTTGAAAGCTGCGCGAGGCACACATCAACTAGCCCTCACGTACTAATTTCCAAATGGCTTCAGTGGCCACCGCGGCGGCCATCTTAGGAAGGACCTAAAACCCACTATGACCTGAACCTATTTACATGGTAACGAGAGGAATCTATTTAGAAATACACGGGTACCAAACATTTACCCGACAAGGCTTTACAATTGTCTTTCCACCATTCACCACTTTAGGAACATAGGTAGATGCGATTTGTAAATTCCTGACACCCATACTACCGCCAGACTTTCTTTCTCCGGTTGAGAATACGCTCTTTCGACGTCTGATAGGCTTTTGCTTCCGTAGGCTACTACGCATCTTGGTGAGTCTTTGCCTGGTCTGTGTTGTGCCAGTATCGCCCCCAAACCCACTGGGCTGGCATCTACTGTCAATTCAGTGCACAGCAGTGGATCAAAGTACGCCGGGTGGTCTACTGCCGTCACAGCGTGTCTGATCTCTTCAAAAGCTTTGCTGCATTCTTCTGTCCACGTGAAACTCTGGCCCTGTTTTGTCAGTTCTCTCAGGGGTGCACTCACTGTGGCAAAATCTTTGATGTATCTTGCACAGTAGCTGGCAAGGCCGGGAAATGACCTCACCTCTGCAATGTCACCTGGCTGCTACGCCCTTTCCAGCGTATCCACTTTAGAGCAATCTGGCCGCATTCCTTTCTTGGAGAAGATGTGGCCAAAGAATACTAGTTTGTCTCGCCCCAGTTCACTCTTGTCCTCATTCAGGGTCAACCCCGCCTGTTCCAGTTGGGAGCCCACCTCTCGCAATGCCTTGTCGTGCTCCTCATCTGACTTGCCAAACACCAGAATATAATCACTGTAATTTAGGCTATTTTTCACCGGCCTTATTACTTGCCGTATTGTTTCCTGAAATATCTCAGCAGCGGACGATATTCAAAAACTCAACCATTTATATCGGAACAGACCTAGGTGCGTGGAAAACTTTGTGTTGTATCTGGACTGAGGGTCGAGCTCTAGCTGGTGATATCCCTTGCACAAATCTAGCTGGGAGAAGCGTCTTGTGCCGGTTAGGTAGCTGATCATATCATCAAGGTAAGGTCCAGGGTGTCTATCACGTTCGATCGCTGTGTTCGTTATTCTCATGTTGACACAGATGCGTATTTTGGATGTGTCTTTCTTCGGTTCCGCCACTTTTGGTGACACCCAGGGTGTCGGTCCTTCTGCTGGTTCTATGATATCTTGCTTGAGCAGCGCTTCAAGCTCTTCTTCTACTTGCGGTTGCAGGTGTACTGGCACTCGCCGGTGGTGCTGAGCTCTGGCCTCATTGCTTCATTGATGTGTAGCGTTATTTGGCGCCCCTTTAGCTTTCGTAGTCCTTGCAGTAACTTGGGGTACTCCTTCAAGATGCTCTTCTTCTCTGACATGTTGTATGTCATTTCGAGGAGGCCCATTACCTGGGCTGTGACGTTGCTCAGTAAGCACAGTGCTGGAATGTCACTCTTCAGCACGTGAATCTCTTCATTTATCGTTTGACCTTTGTATGTTAGGTTCTCTGTGAATCTTCCCATGTTTGTCACTGGTTTTCTTGACCCCCATGTGAATACTTCAACTTTGGACGGTTCCAGCATTAGTTTCACCTCCATCTTCTCGTATTCCGACACGCACATGATGCTACATGTTGCGCCGCTGTCTAGGACAAACCTTGCTTTTTGTGGTCCTACCCCTATGGTCACGTACTCCATCTTCTTTATCGTGTTCTTGTCCACAAGGCGGATGCTTTCTTGTTTTCCGCCTTCATCAGAGGACATGGCAGCAGCGTCTGACATGAAGAACAGTTGTTCTACTTTTTCTTCTTCCCCTTCTACTCCTGACTCTATCGAGGAGCTTCTGTTCGCTGATTCGACATGTCTGACGTGTCTGCTCGTCATCATTCGCGGTCTTCCCGCTCTTCCTCTTTCATTTCTAAATTGCAGTCCCTGGCATACATTGGCAAAGTGGTTGTTTCTGTTGCATTTCCTGCATGTTTGGCTAACCCCTTCGCTGCGGGGCTAATTTCCCCACGGCGCGGGGGGAGGGGGGCCGCGCACGGCGCCGCGGTGCTGATGACGAGCCCAGGCTCGTCATGCAGCACGGTGCTCGTGTGCTGGTGACGAGCCTGGGCTCGTCATGAACCCGCCCGCGCAATGGAACGCTCAGCACAGCGGGGAAATTAGCCCCGCGTGTGAGCGTTCCACGGCTCATGACGAGCCCAGGCTCGTCACCAGCACACGAGCACCGTGCTGCATGACGAGCCTGGGCTCGTCATCAGCACAGAAGGGGTTAAATGCCGGGCACGTGCCTCTGTGTGGAAACTCAAGTCCACATATGTAGCAGGTCGATTCTGGTTGCTTCCTTGCCAACTGTTTATTTTTCCCTTTTTTCCAGCTGCTCGCGTGGCTGCTATCTGTCATGCGGTGGGCTTGTTCAACTCGCCGTTCTTTTCCTCACTCCATCTCCTTTGCGTGCGCTGTCGCTGTCGCTTCGGCTCTTGCTAGTGACAGGATCTTTTCCAGTGATGTTGGTTCCTTCAGGATTCTCGCACGGAAGTCCGTGTCACGGCATCCCTCAATGAAGCGCAGGCGAATCGCTTGTTCATTGCCGTATTTGTTGAACTCGCAGTGAGTTACTAGCTTCCGCAGTCGCGTTGCAAAATCGTCCAACGATTCGTCCGTGTGCTGAAATGCTATTGTGAAGGTGTATCGCTCAAAATCGACGTTCATCTGCGGATCAAATTTGCTTGTTAGGCCCTTGATTAGTCTCTTGTACGTGGAAGTCTCTTCTTCTGGTAGGGTCACTAGTAGATCCTCTTTGTGCTCTTGGTGGCACTTGCTTCTCTGTATTTTCACTGTCCTTCTCTGTGTTTTCTTTTTTTTTTAAGTGCCTTTCTTTGTATCTGTTTGGGCTTTCTTTCTACCCTTTTATCTTCTTTTTTTTGTTCTTAGTTGGTCATTTGCATTGCCTTGTGCTTTTTTTCTCTTTTGGTGCTCTTTTCGGCACTCTTGTGGCTTTTTCTTTGTTGCCTGACTTCAAAATGGCCGCAGGTAGTCTCGCGAGACTTCGTGGCCAATCAGAGCGTTGCCTGACTTCAAAATGGCCGCCTGATCTTCACTCGCGCCGATTGGCCCTGGCCGCCTGATTTCAAGATGGCCGCCGGGATTCTCGCAAATTTCACTGTGATCGCGCTCACTCGGGTCATTCAGTCCGCTTACCGGCGCTCTCACGATGCTTCTTTTCTTTCTTCTGTGGCGGGCGGGGGAGGGGGGACTCCCGTGCCGCTTTCTTCGCTCACACGCGAACCAGGGTGGGCTCCTGGTCTCGCTGAAGTCGGCGCTCATCCCTCGACGCGACGCAGGGTGGGCTCCTGGTCTCGCTCCTGCTGGGCACTCGATATAATGTGTTCTCCTCGCCAGTTGTCGTATCCTCAAGCCCCCAGAGATCACAGAACGCGGTTGCTGATTACAAGGTAACTTTATTGGCTCATATGGCACAGCATACATTTACGTCTGGCCCCTTGCCCTGCTGGTCGTCTTCTGTGTCGCCCCCTCCCCTGACCGGAAGTGGTGACCGGTGTCCCTTGTCCTTTGCCCCAGACTCAGGGTCCTAGTGCCCACTGTCTGGGCACGACACAAATATCCAAAGAAGTTATGTTTTTTGTTTTACTACGTTTGTCATTAGAACTATAAGTATTTTGTACAACATGTAGGCATGTTTGTACTTTTAAATGTATATAATCTAATATCTATGCTGTATGTCAGGTGCCAATAGCAGAAAGAGAGGAGTATTCATTGTGGAACTAAAAGACCCTATTATACCCTGATATTGTATCTAATCTAATATAGATTTTACATCATGTTTATCCTCTGGCTTAAAAGTATATTGAGCCTGCACTTGAGGTTCACTCCTTAAGGGACTCACATTTTCTGAACCGATTCTTTGTCCTACCCCGCTTGATTTATTTAGAAGGAACAAGCTTGTTTAAAAGCTCAGTGGCATGCATATTTCTCTTCAGGTAGCAAGGAGGAAAATGGGTATACACCCGTTACAACGCATCTTTTACTCCGCACTACCATTACAACGCGACTTTTACTCCGCATACCATTACAACGCATTGCGCTGGGGGGCGCTCTAGGATAGGGAATAAGTATAATTTACTATCCAACACCTTCCCTAGGGTCCACGGGGACTGGAGTTAGAATAGTAAATTATACTTACCACTATCCAGCACCTCAAAACGCTATGCGTTGTAGTGGTATGCGTTGTAAAAGTCGCGTTGTAACGGTATGCGGAATAAAAGTATGCGGAGTAACGTCATACATCCAGGAAAATGCTGGCAATATTACCTTTCCCCTGCAAGGTGCATCCCAAATAAAAGGCCGGGTATCCTCTGCAAGAATTAAGTCATACACTTATGCCAAATGATGCCAGAATACAGCTTTAATTTTACATAATATATCTTCTTTGAATCTGCATTTCTACATGCAGACCATGTTTCCTAACTAGACCTGCCACCTTCTTCTTCTTAAAGTGAGTCTGGGTCTAAACTTTCTCCTCCTTTACACTACCCTCAGCTTCACATGCTAATTCTGCTAATTCTCTTTTTCTGCTCAACCTACTTATCCTTTCTGAAAAACTCAGTTTGGGTACTTCTTTCTGCCCTTTTATTGCCCCAGGGTACTAAAAAGAATGGGAAAGTATCTAGCAGAATACTGATACCAATCAGGCTTTTAAATTTTATCACTGTACTTCAAAATATATCCAGCCATGCCAAACTCCTGCATCTGGGGAGCGCAAGTCATTGCTTTTTGTTTTGCTTTCTCCTTCCTTTTACTCTCCGTTTGGCGTTCTCCTTGCAGGAACCCTCAATCTAATTTTTGGCTTTGAGATGCAGTTTAAGAGCCAGCAAACCTTAAGTATCTTGGACTTCAGAGGTGTAAGCTTCTGAAAATATTTTGGGAAGTTGCCTTTCTCAATGCTGAAGGGGAGCTGCTGCCAGTTGCAAGCACACTGCCACAACTGTGGCTTACCCGTGAACATTACTCAGGACCATTGAGGCAGCTGCCTCAAAACTGCTCATTCATTTCATCTTTGAATCCAGAGCAGGTTCAGCTCCATGCGCATTCTGTACAAATTTCAACTCCTGGTATCACCGCTGTTTACAGTGTGCCATGCATACTAGTGTAGACACTCACAAATATTGTTCCTCCAGGGTTACAGTCATCCACAGGTAGTGCCATTCCAAGGGGAAGACACATGGTAGAAATCTCTGCCTATCCTGGGTGCTGTAGGAGGATAGACTGCTTCCAACAGGTTGGTTTTACGAGTAATCCAGCATGGAATTTCATCTCTTTTGGTAGGTGCTTTGCCCTTGATTGCATTAATAGTCTGTGGACTAATTGCCAGAAGAGTGGCATACTTCGATGGTGCTGGTCAAGGAGCAGCTGCTCCAGCAACAGTTGTTTACAGGATATACTGTTGAAGTTCTCCATAAACAGCAACTACCCGAGCCAGTAACCGTCTTACTTCCGAAAATGCCAGATATTGTGTCTAACCAGCCAATACAGGCCATGCGGCCCAGTCTTTATGCATAATTGACCACGAAACAATGCCTAGTATTCTTGAAATCCTAAAGAAACCTCCAGGTCAAGTAAATATACAAAACAAAATTTGCTGTTATTGCACAATACGAACGTGTATAATAAATGTGCCTGCTGTGGCATCTATAGAATAAAAAACTCTACCCATGACTAAAATGTTTCAAAAGGATATGCAGCACATGCATTAACAACAAACGTTACTTCACCCCCACCCCAAGTAGGGACACCCCTAGCAAGAGAGATGTGTGATTGGTGCGTAGTAATTTAAACCTATTGGAATCGAAACTCGCACCAATTTCAGCAGATTCAAAAACATGAGATCAAAACAACAGAAAATCAAAAAGGGGAATATCCTTTTTATAAGTCAAGGGTCTGACAAACTAACAGGAAAATATGAAGTATCTATCTGGGCTGAAGGAGGTATTACAGAAGGCATTTCCTTTAACTGTAATACTTTGTCTCCTGAGTGTGCCATACAAAACCACTCAAATATCTAGAAATTCCATGCCCTGTGGCGAGGCCCCAAAGGATATGTTCTCTAGATTTTCCAAAGACACAGAGGATGTTTTCTAGACACACTGGAACTTGCCTAACCAAATCAGAAAACCAGTTGTGCAGAAACTATTACACAGTCCTGTGAGCAATATCTGAGCAAGATGTGTAACAATCAATCACTTGAGTTGTTACAGGGACAATCAGTGGAACCTTAAATCCTCTGTCATTAAGGAATAACACACTCAAAAACACATCACTGCAATGGGTACTTTTTAAATATTTATTTTAAAATCCAAGTCTAGCGCATACGACATGAACTGTAACCACAATAAACCCAAATAATATAGCAGCAGCAATGGCTAAAAGTAGCGTGAAAAATAGGTACCACTCCAACATGATTGCTGTCATTAATACAAAATAAAAGCAATCCTACTCTCTTTCTGCTCCTTCTAAGTACTAGACTAATTCTAGAAATCTAACAATGCAGAAAATAAAACATGTTGAGCTTCAGAGATGGCAATCACCTGCATACTTCCTTAACCAGTGAAGTTCTGAGTGCAAGGACATATCAAAGACTGTTATTCTTGCCTCATCAGAATGGCTACATGGATAAAAGAGCGCTCAGAGGCCAAGTGCCTCCTGTCAAGGTAGCCTTCAATAGAAACCAGACATATGATGTCCCACGGTCGACTAGTATGAATACTCCTCTCTGCTCTTCACAGCATAGTGATAAATGACATTCCCATCTATTCTGGAAATTAAGAATATTAATGTAAGAAAATTAAGATTATATAATTCATAAGGACAAATACCTTATCGGCAGGCACTAACTGGTAAACAAAATTATAAATATATTTGTGGGAAAAAATATTTACCGCAGATAGTTATACAGTCATAAGGAGAAAAGGCCATGTTTACAAAAAAACATGGAGAGGTTGATAGAGCAAGAGCAGCGACAACCCCAGTGGGAATAGAAACAAGGGGCCAGAAGAGACAGGGAAAATGAAGCACAATAATGTGGTAAATCTTTCAAAGCGCCCGTTGAGCAATATAGAACATAAGGTGTTACAATATGGTCTGTCCTTTTGTCCCACTACTTCCTTTTCCTATGCACAAGAAATAATTGATCTTTTTCACTTTGTGAGGAAACTTAGACTGCGTAAATGGCATGAACTTAAAGCTAAATCCACCATATCTCCTTTTACCTCTACTCGACTTAGCCCCAATGATCTTACCATCAATGAGGTTGATACTCTAATTGTCCTTGAATTAACTAGATTCGGAGACTCTGGATCTAACACTGATTGATGCACGTTCTCTGGGCTTTAAGGTGGATATGAGTTGTCCTAATGATTTCAAACTGAAATCGATTTTCAACCCTTTCCTTCCCCCATGTGTGATTGACATATTTGAAAACATTGGTGATCAAAGATTTGAAAAAACTGGCCAAAAGGAATAATTGGAGGACTGATACTCTAAATAAAAATGATAGATTGGCCGTGAAAACTTTGCAATCTGATCACAGCATAGTTATCCGTCAGTCAGACAAGGGGGGTAATGTTGTTGTATTGAATAGTGAGGATTATTTGCAGGAGGGTATGAAGCAACTTAAAGACCCCGAATGCTATAAGAGAATTCCAAAACAAAACATTGAGAGTTCTAATTTACTATATCTTGAAATGTTGAAAACATGGCATAAACAGGGTATTTTGGCATGTGGCCAGTATGCGTACTTCCTGAATCGATCACCTAAAACAACAATACTCTACTTGTTACCAAAACTCCCAAAGGATCCACTGAGACCACCAGGGAGGCCGAATTGTGTCATCCATGGGATCGTTATTGGAACACACCTCCAAATACATAGATTCTTTTTTGCGTGCCTATGTAGAGATGTTACCATCCTACATACAGGACAGCAAGGATTTATTTGAATAAAATCAAGGATGTGGCCTGGAAAGATAACTTTATTTTGATAACCCTGGATGTGAGTAGTTTGTATACTTCTAAATAACACACTGATGGCATTCAAGCTTGCAAACACTTTTTAAAGTCACTTTCCATCTCCTTCTTGCAGCACACAGAAATGTTGCTGGCCATGATTGGTTTTTGTCTAGAGAACAACTTTTTTATTTTCAATGACATCTTTTTCAGACAGAAGCAAGGGACTGCTATGGGCACCTGTTTTGCTCCTAGTTATGCCAACCTCTTTATGGTGTATTGGGAGCAGCACGTGCACAAGGCCTTCAAACAGTATAAAGACCATATTCAAATTGTCTTACATTATATTTAGGCTTTCCTGTTTTCAGTTTCTATTTTTGGTAAATTCTGGTGGGGTTTTTTCAGTGTTTTCAATATCTTAAAAAACAGTTGTTATCAGTGGTTACACATTTTCGCGCCACTAAAAACAACAGAAAAAGTGTTTTTCGGGTGTTTATGGAACCTTTTGCTTTTATTATTGCTTGCTTTATGCACTGAAAGAACATGGTATATAGACAGTGTACTTATAGTGTATATGAGGTCCAAATAGATTTTTTGCAAATTAATCTTATTGTAGTACACCATATAATACTTCTTCAGTGAGTCTTTGGGTCACGTGCGTTCGCTTTTTCCTTCCCATGTAAACTTCCTTGAAAAGGCCCTCTCAGCATTCTTAGCCCATTGGGCTGAGAACCATCAGCTAAGGGACACAGTTGGGATGACTCTTTCTGGTGTTATGTTTTCACCACTATCCCAGATGCTTGGTGATATATATACTTGTCACTATACCTTGCATTGAATGTTTAAAGCCTGAGGTGTTGGCAATTCACCTACTATCAATACTGACCCTCTAGAAACTATGGTCTGACATATTAAGGGTTTTTACCCATTCTCTGTGGGTAAATGTGATGACACATATTAGGAAAGATTTTTATGAAACCAGCCATTTTACCTATCGGTGAAAGAATCAAATGCAGCCAAAATATCAAATATGAGTTTGATATTTCCTGATTCTCTATAGTTTATAAAATAATTAAACTAGATCTAAAACATGAAACTAAACCTCTGCATCTTTAGACCAAAGGCCACAAAACTGAAAAAGTAAAAGGAAGAAGAAACAATATTTTAGTGGCATCCCTAAAGAACAAAACTCAAGCAGAATAATGTTAGCCAGTCTTTCTTACTGCTACTTGTATAACAAAGTTACATTGTATTGACCCCCTCAGGAACAAAAAAATGACTTTCACTCTCTTTTTCATTTCTTTGAATGGCATTTAGTTTGTGGTTGTCCAGGTGTTTTTTCAGTGTTTATATGTTTTCACCGGTGAGGGCTATTTTTCTTTCAGTGGGGTTTTATCAGTTATTATAGGTTTAAACCTAAAACCACACAGCCTAGTTATATTGATGATCTTTTTATTGTATGGGAGGGTAGTCAGGATCAAACAGCCAACATTGTCTCCTTCCTCAACAGAAATGTTTTTAATCTGAGATTTGAAGGCAATATCAGTGAAACTAGTATAGAGTTTTTGGATACACAGATTTCTGTGGTTAATAATCATATTACATCTAGATTATTCCACAAAAATATGGCAGGTACCACATTACTCCATGCGGACATTAGCCACCCTAAGAATTTGGTTCAGAGCATCCCATATGGCAAGTTCCTTCGGGTTAGGAAGAACTGCAGCTCTGATACTGATTACAACAAGGAGTGTGAGTGTATGACAACCAGTTTAGAGATCGTGGTTACACAGAAAAGATCACTCAAGAAGCATGTGATAAGGCAGCTAATTTGAGACGAGAAGAGATTTTAGTTCCCAAAGGGAAAGATGTCAGTGCCAGTGATAATATCATTAGGCATGTTACCACCTACAAAACTACCTCAAAGGACTTGAAAAGATGAATGGGCAGACATTGGAAGGCTTTAAAAACAGAACCTACTCTGGATGAGGTGTTAGCTGAGTATCCCAATATCTCATACAGGAATGGAAACTCAATACGGGATAGGCTTTGTGTTAATGAAATTTCCATAACCAGATAAACGGGTTGCATTGCACAAGGATTTTATACATGCATGTCTTGCAAGACATGCAAGTATAGTACGAATGATAAGAAGGTATACTATCCAGTCGCTAATACTGAGAGATTAATTGAGAAACATCTAACATGTCTCTCAGACTATTGTGTTTATGTAATGACATATTCATGCTTGAAAAACTATGTGGGAAGCACCATGTTTCCCGGTAAAAAAACAGATCCTGGAGCATATGCGTGCCATCCAGTATAAAGACAAAGTGTATCCGGTGGCACACCACTTTGAGGAGGAGCACAAAAGCAATCACAATCTTTTGCGTTTCTTTGTTATTGATCGCGTCCCTCTGACCATCAGAGGGGGCAATAGGATACGCAAATTAAGATAGCTGGAATCCAAATATATATTGGAATTAGAAACCAGAGCTCAGCAGGTTTTAAACTCCGAAGAAGAATTATCATGGTTTCTGGGTGAATGATCCAGAGCTATTCAGAAACCCCTATTCTTTTCAAGAATAACTTGTACTTTGTAATATAGGCACTTTATATTTAATATTGGGTGGTATAATGTATATCACATCATATATTATTTCAAGATGCTAACGTCCAGCCTCTGATGTCACAATGGTTCTAACTTTATATGGTTTCAATTAATTTGTGTTTTCATAGTTTTTACAATTGTTCTTAAGTTTATGTGATAGAGCATTGGTCAGAAGGGTCCAATTGTGATAATGTGTTTCTATGCTCTTACAGATTGTATCATGAAGCGGTATATGCCTTACCACAATGGTGATAATTCTATGAATTTATCAATTATGGTATCAATGTTACTAATTATACAGAAAATTATTCAGATCCTGACAAACTGTGGGTAAAGCATCATATTGCAGTCAACTGGTGTACAGCGGTATGTACAATTGGAAAGATTATTGGCCCACTGTGGCGGTATTGTTTGGATGGTTATTCAAGTCTTTGTAATACCTAGGGTAATTGCCCACTTGGCCATTATTGGCTTTATGACTGTATAACTATCTGGGGTAAATATTTTATCCCACAAATATATTCATAATTTTTATACCGGTTCGTGCCTCCCGATAAACTATTTGTCTGTATAAATGATATAATCTTAATTTTCTTAAATTAATTTTCTCAATTTCCAGAATAGGTGGGAATGTCATTTATCACTATGCTGTTATTTCATAGATGTCATGTTTTTGTGTCCATGACATCCGGGCACGTAGTATCTGATTTGATGCAATTGGCATAGGCATATGAAATCTGTATTTGGCACTGCATTTAGACACTATGGATTATGGCATAGCTAGCCTATTTACCAAATTACCATGATTAGTGAGAGTCAAGACAGTTCAACTGTTGTGGATCTGTCTAAATGTGGGTGCATATTCCCAAAGATGATTGTTAAATGCAATGCAATACAATACCATTACAAAATGGCTGATTTGTTTACATCGTGAGCAATGCTCTGTTTAAGTCCGTTATTTGGTTTCTGTAGAGCACTTTTTTCACGTTGCACGCAACCCTGTATTGAAAAGTGATTTCCAAACTTTGTAATTCCACCCATGATCAAGGCGTACAAACTTCGAAACACGTTGGGTTATTCGGCTTGGTACCTTGAATAAACTTATCCCAAACACTATATGGATTGTACCTGTACTTTGCAGAAAGGAGTGTGCGTCTTGCAGCTATGTTGAGGGAGTGAATCTGAATTTGATACAGGGTATCCTCATACCCTGACGGGCACCGCGGCTGCTATGTCCCAGCTTTACGAGGCAAGTGAGAGTTTTGGAGATATATCACAAAAGGTTGCCCCACTGAAGCCATAACACACAAATGGGGATATACCACAAATGCCACAGGCGGCTGTATTCACAGCGTTCCCACCTCGTTCCTTAATGTCAAGCCAAAGGCGTTTCAAGTATCAATGTACCCTTGTTCACTGGCAAATTTCACTCCTCATTGATGCACGAACCCAGAAAAACTGATTGGAACAATGATTTATTTAAATACACAAGCCCCGCCCCAATGGGCATCTAGCATTGTGGTTAAAATACTTCACACAATAATTGCCATACTTTTTGTCCCATAATACCCAAGTGGGTATTTGCATCGTCCGTAATATTCCAGGCATAAATATATATATACTGTATTGCTGCATCTGCTTTCCATGCCGAATTCAGGATGTAGTGTTTGGTGAGCTTATGCACGCTGGACCATGTTGGCACTCTACAAATTTCTGGAAGGGATACCCCAGCATAAAGGGCTGTAGAGTCTGCAATTTTCCTTTTGGAGTGTGCAGACACCTTTGCGGACAGAGTCTTTCCAGCTTGGTTATGGCAGAAAACAATTGCAGAAGAGATCCAACGTGCAATGCTGCTCCTTGAAAGGGCCTGCCCTTTCCTTGGAGAAGTAAAAGATACAAAAGCTGATCCGATTTCCTGAAAGTCTTTGTTCTATGGATGTAGAATTTGATGCATCTCTTTACATCTAAGGAACGCAACGCTCTTTCAGCAGGGGTTGAAGGATTCCCAAAGTACGTTGTTAGCACTACCGGCTCATTCAAGTGAAAAGAAGTTGGAACCTGTGGTATAAAGTGAGGGTTTGTTCTTAAAATTGCTTTGTCCCGCTTCAACTGAAGAAAGAGTTCAGCCACAGTGAAAGCCTGAATCCCACAAATTATTCTAGCCTATGTGAGGGCAAAAAAAAGAGCCATCTTCCACAACACATATTTTAAGTGAGCTTTGTGGATCAGCTCAAAGGGCGAGTTCATCAATTGGGCCAGGACTGTGTTTAACTCCCAAGGAACTGCTGAGCGCTTTCAGCGTGGTAACACTATGAAGAGCCCCTTCATAAACTTTTTACCAATTCTCGACAACCACAGCAAAATTTCCTTGGTTTTCTGCGATACCTGGAAATTGCAGCCAAGTGTACTTTGATTGATGTATGAGCCAACTTTGACTTTGCTAAAGGAAGTAGGTAAGGCAATACTTGCTCTGGGGTCGAGAGTAAAGGATGTAGGTCCTTTTCGACGCACCAGAGGCAAAATATCTTCCATTTTGCATGTTTGCCCGATTAGTGGAAGAAGCTCTAGCCCACTAAAGAATGGACTTGCAATCAGGAGCGATGTCTAGATCTGTGAATTCATAGTCGTGAGGTTACAAGCAGATAAACTCAAAGATTTTATCTGACGATGAACAATCTGGCCATTTTCCATGGACAGTAGATTGGCAATGATTGAAAGAGAATGTGCGGGGATATCAACATAGGAGAAGCTCTGGTAACCAAAACTGCATCGGCCATGCCGAAGCTATGCGAATGAGATGACGTGGTTCTTTTTTTAATTTTTCTCAGCAACCTTGGGATGAGGGGAAACCGTGGGAAAGCGTAGGCGAACATCCCCATCCACTGCATCTGCAGAGCATTCCCCCAAGACTTGGCCTGAGGAAACCTGCTGGTGAACCTTTCACACTTCCTGTTGCTTGCAGTCACAAAGACATCCAGCTATAGAGTGCCCCACAGTTTGAACACTCACCGCAGCTGTTTCCAATATAACTCCCATTAGTGACACTGGGATTTGGTTCTGCTTAAAGAATCTACCCACTCGTTGTCCACGCCTGGAACATGCTATATCTGCAACGTTATCTTGTGCTGAATTCGCCAAATTTCGTGGGCCTGGTCCGATAACATGAGACCTGGTGCCCCCTTGTTTGGCCAGATAGAACATTGTTGTGGTGTTGTCTATTCTTACCAGAACAGAGGATCCTTGGATCCTCGGGGGAAGCGCCTGCAGTCCCAGGAAAATTGCCCTCAATTCCAAGAGACTGATGTGCAGTTGTGTTTCTTGCACGGACCATTTTCCCTGGATTTGCAACTCCTGAAGATGAGCCCCCAACCAACCATTGAGGCATCCGTAGTTATAACGTAACTGGGCTGTAGTGCCTGAAACAAGAGGCCTGGAGAGATATTGCATTCTTTCTCCCACCTGTTTTATTGCCTGAGAGATAAGGATGGTGTCTTTGTAGGAGCCCTGTGCCTGAATCCACTGCATGTCTAACTGCTCCTGGAGAGGTATCATGTGCAGATGACAATTCAGAATCAACAGGTTGCATGATAACAGGATCCCCAGTAAAGATTTGAACACTATTACAGAAGTGGACTCTCTTGCGCGCAGAAGGGTTGCTAAGTGTATTATTTTGTGTTTTCATTCTGAAGTGGGAAACGCCTTTATCAGCCTGGTGTCCAGAATGGGTCTGAGGAAAATACGTTTTTGACTTGGAACCGGGCATGACTTCTCTACTTTGAGCTGCAAGCCTAGAGACTTGAACAGCCGTTGACAAACCTGTGTAGATTGTCTTGCAGAGTGGAACAAAGGCCCTTTCACCAACCAATCGTCCAGGCAGGGATAAACCTGGTGGCCATGCTTTCTCAGAAACGCCGCTATCAGAGCCATACACTTCATGAAAACTCTGGGGGCTGAGCAAAGGCTGAAGGGCAGAACCTTGAAGTTGTAGTGATTCCCAGCCACCTCGAACATCAGGAATTGGCGATGCTTTGTATGAATGGAATGTGGAAGTATGCATCCAAGAGATCAAGGGATGCTGAGAAATTTCTTTTGTTCACCAATAAGAGAATCTCTTGCAGGGATACCATTCTGAATGATTGTTTTTTGATGTATTTTGTAAGCTGTCGGAGGTCCATTACCCGTCTCCATTTCCCACATTTTTTCTCTAAGAGAAAGAAATTAGAATAGAAGCCTTTTCCTCGTTCACTGAAAGTACCTCTTGCTATTGCCCCCTTTCTTAGCAAGGTCAAGATTTCCGGCTTTAACAAAAGAAGATGATGATGTATTCTTCTTAAGGGTGGATTTCGAGGAGGATTGTGAACAAATTGTAGGGTGTGGTCCTGATGGTTGATGTTCAGAACCTATTTGTCCTTTATTTTTATTTATTTGTGTATTTTGTAAAGCGCAACAGCTGCCCCAACGGGGCGTCCCGGCGCTGATAAATCATGGAACTTAGAGGCTAGGCACCAATGGGGCATTATATGGGGAAGAGATGTGTTTTCAGGGACTTTCGGAATGCTAATTCGGTTTGGCAGGCTCGTAATGCAACCGGGAGGTTATTCCAACACCGAGTGGCACAGACCTCGAATGTTTTCCCTCCGGCGCGAGTACGTTTAAATCTAGGGGTTTCCAGCAGAAGTAGGGAATTTGAGCGTAATGTCCTGGTGTTGACATACGGTCTCAGAGTGCTTTTCAGATGGGCCGAGCCTTTGCCCTTGGAGGCCCGGAAAGCCAGGGTCATGGCCTTAAAAATACATCTCTTGGAAATGGGGAGCCAGTGGAGTTTACGGAGGTGTGGGGAGATGTGATGTCTGGCAGGAATTCTCTCCACCAGCCGAGCAGCAGCATTCTGGACAGTCTGTAACTTGTGGCATAGGCCTGCTGTGATGCCAAGGTATAGTGCGTTGGCGTAGTCCAGGTGAGATATTATCAGGGCTTGTACCACAGTCTTACGGCCTTTGTAATGGTCTGCCGTTGGCCTTGAAAAGGAGAAAGATGAGGAGACTGCTAGGGCTGAAGTCGAGATGAGGTAGCTGGCGGATGAAAAATGTCACTGCTGTCTAGAGGAATCTAGAAATTTTCCTTGTGTTGAAGGCTTGCGTCTGGCTGATTGCTGACTGTATTACACATTGGAAGCACTAAAGTGCTGTTGTTGTTGTCCTCCATATTGCGGACTATAACCTTGTTGGGAATATGGTTGAAACCTGTGCGACTGGTAGGACAATCTCTGTTGGAACTGTCCTCTTCCTCTACCTCCAAGACAGGATTGGAAGCGCCTCTGTTGCAGCGTGCCTAATGAGAGTGCCGTCTCAGTAGCCTTCTTGGGGTGAGCCTAGAGTCAGCGTGCAAGAGCTGCTCTAGGAAAAAGATCTGGGGTAGTTCAGTATGTGAGGGAAGCCCCACCCACTCAACCGCCCACATTTCTCATTGGCTTATGTCTTTGTCCTTCCTAAATGCTGCCTTCTGATTGGTTTATAGGCTTGTTAATCCCTCCTTATGATGGCCACTACTTGCCCCTTTACTTCGAGTGTGGCATGGTATGTGATTAGATTGTGAGCAATATTTTCTACATCCACTTCTGGTTCCATGACAGTGTTTGAGTGTGTAACTCAGAGCACAGCGCCACAAGCACACAAACTCTTAGATCGCGCGAAGACACCCACATGTTCTCTCCTCCACAAATGCACGGACATCACCCGGGTACACTATGTGGACCCATTATATGCCTACCTCTGGGCTCCACCAGTGGTCCAGCCCTGAGGAGCCGGCATGCGCCTCCCCGCGCCTCACAATCGAGGCACAGGGGCAATCTGTTGCAGAGACAGTTTCCTCACGCTCCCCGGAGTGCTTCCTAAGTGCAAGAGAGCTGAGTCTGAAAAGTTACGACTCGCAGCCATTAGCCCATCACATGCAGCTTCTACCAGTGAACCCGGGCCATTGGCCGGGGGAGCTCACGTGATGCCCTGCCAATATATTGAATTCCATTTTTGCGTTGGCTCCCACCCTCCACCCGTCTGTGGGATTCAGGAATGGAAGTGTCCAATTTGACAGGCTGGGGTGAGGCTGCCAGGTCAGGTATCACAATGATGAGCACTTACCCCTAGGACCTGCTGTGTGCTGGGGAGGGCAGTGCCCCCTACACAGGGGTATACAGTAGGGGGAGTCCAGGCTGCCAGATCCACAGAAGTCATACAGTGACAACTGCAGAGAAGGATGGGAGGCCTCTGGCACAGGTAGGCAACTTCAGCTATCTGTGCATTTTCAGCAACCCCATCCACACCACCTATGGCACCCACCCAGTCAGCAGGCGCTGTAGCCCCCCAGCAGCTCCTCCCACCCAGGTGCCGCTGCTGCCTTCCCCGTCTCAAGGAGCCATGCCAGCTGTCTCCACACATGCCTGCCCACCCCCACAACACAGACTTTCCTAGCTGCAGATGGTCTGGCCCACCGGGGTTTCTAAGTGCCCCTCAGGCCTTCCAGTACCCTGTATTTGGGCACGACCACTTTGGATTTCTCCTGTCCCTGCCCACTGAAGACGAGAGGGGGGTTTCTCGAAAGGATACTCACGGCGACCTCCAAACTTTTTAATGGATGAGAGTGAAAAGGAACCCGCCCCAACTAGGTGAGACGAACAAACTTTACGGTCGAAGAGATCGCAAACGTAACACTTAGTGGAAATATGCTCTGCATAGTTCTATGAAACCAACGCTGCATATTCGGTGACACAATACAGAACCTTAGCTCATTCGTCCTAATTTCAAGTTGTTTCAAACTCACCCAACAATCACAGATATATATCTCTATATATATTCACTAAAAAAACATAGGTTTCCGGGGTTTTATAGTTAACTGGACATTCCACTCATACAAAACCATTGAAGTTCCTCCGGCGTGCCCGCAATGCACTGCTGATGATGTCACATATTACATAATTCATGATATGGTCAGTGACATCCCTAATGACATCACTGATGACATCTCAAATGACATCACTGATGACATCACTAATGACAACATCCAGTGAATGTGGTTTAGTTTGAAATTTAAATATGTATTATATATATACACCAATCTGTATTGAAGATTGAGTGGATATATAAATGTCTGGATGGAAGTTTTACTAGCTGTCTGACTGTCTGTTTAAGTAAGTAATTAAAAGTGTCTCATTTATTACATAGATTAGTAACTAAACTATGTGAATGTGTGCATCACTGTCTCTGTTGCTGCATCAGTTGGTCACTAACTACATAAGTGTGTATATTAGTAGTTGATTAGTTGGGTGAGTATTTGTATGGGACACTGAGTTTGTGTATGTGGTTGGATGGGTTGTGTGTAACTCTATGCATAGATGTGTGAATGGTTGATTGACTAGGTGTATAGTTTTAAGAGTGTATGTGGAAACAGTTGTTTGGTTGACTGAGTGTATTTATTTGTGTGTTGGTGATTGAATATATGTTTTAGTTGTACATCTTCAACGAAGTAAAAAAATAAAAGGCATTGTATGTGAGAGTTGGTGTATATAATTAAGTATATGTAAGAGTCAGTGATTGTGAGAGTAACTATATAAATGATTGTATAATTGTAATGGGGATTTTTTAAACATATTAACTATGATTTACTATGTGTTTGAATAAATGAGGTGTTGTGTGTGTATAATAGTGTAAGTGAGTAAATGTAAGTGTGATGAATTTGTTCATGAGTGAGTAGGATGACTGCATAACCGACTAAGATGACTGCTGATGTGTCAATGTCTATATATGTGTATAAGTGCATTGGTTAGTGTTCTATTAATTAGTGACTGCATGTATAAGTGATTCTGTTGTTGAATGGGTAGTTGTGTGTGTAGACTTAGGAAACAGTGAGTGTGTATGTAGTAACTGGTATTGGTGTGTCAATGGTTTTAAATATGGTACTATGTATTTTACAGTGAGTGATGAAAGGTTATACTAGTGTATGATGAGGTGTATCAGATTGTCACGTGGATGATGTAATCAGTGATGTCATCAGTGATGTCACTGACCATGTCATGAATGATGTGATATGTCAGCAGTGCATTGCGGGCGAGCGAGTTATAGTTAGCAAAACTAACTATAACGGAGGAATTTCAATGGTTTTGTATGAGTGAAATGTCCAGCTAACTATAACACCCCTGAAATCTATGGGTTTTTTTCAGTGAATTTCAAAGGTTTTTTAAATGATAATTCCTAACTATAACCTGTTTGGAACCTATGGTTTTTTCAGTGAATTTCAAAGGTTTTTTAAATGACAATTCCTAACTAATACCTACCTGAAACCTATGTTTTTTCAGTGAATTTCAAAGGTTTTTTAAATGACAATTCCTAATTATAATGTTGACCACTTCCCCATATTTTCACCAAGAAACCAAATCTGCAATGCTACCTAAAAAAACAAGCAATAGTTCCACTTACCACTAACAAATTAACATCAACATTTAACTAGTGTAAGGACGTCGACTATGTACTGCGTGGAGTACATCCAACTCATACCCATATTTAAAGAGCAATAAGTGATAGAGGTACTAATTATACACTTTCGACACCCTACAAAATCACAATACCCAGCGCCACCACCACTACAACCACCCCTCCAGACCCCTCTCCCTTTACTACCTTAGAGGCAGCGCAAAGCAGGACAACGGATTTTCCTAAGATAATATATCCCCTCAACAGCACACTAGCTCAATGTTCAGAGATGTGGCAACCAACTATGTACAAGGAAAGGAACTCGCACATCAACAATCCCAAGACTAGAGGTGAAATGTTATTCACAACTCACTATAGAAACTAAAAACTTTTCAGTGAGTAGATATACCATTGATACGTGTGTACTGCACAGTGGATGCAACCATATCATCTCAGACTCTGAGGAATATCTCAGTCATGTTGCTGTGTTGTCTCCCCTCCCTTGAAGCATAAGTGGAGTGGGCTGCTCCAGCGTACGCAATTCCAGCGTAAGACTATAAATAATTAGCCTACCCCTTGGGTGTGTTTCACTTCTGCAAAGAGAAAAGACCACAGCGAAGGTCCTCACCCTGCCACGTGGCTGCCGCCATGACCACGTGCCTCCTCGATACAGGCCAATTGCGAACTCAGCGCCAAAGCACCGCAGACTTATGTCTGTATTGTATACTGCCTTCGATCTACACTGCGGACAGCAGGGTTCACAACTTGAATTCAGCTTTGGATCTACACTACGCACAGCATTGAACTTATCCTTAATTTATGTGAGGCAGAGACAATTCTACTCTATGTCATCAGACTTTGTTAAAATAAGTGATAAAAATTATTTGTCGGTATCTGTGCTGACTCCTGCCTTCGATCTACAGTGTGGTCAGTAGAGTTTACAACTTGATACCAGTAGCACATCAGCAATACAGAGAACATTGAATTCAGTCTCGATTTATTTAAAGTAAAGACCATTGTACTATGTCCTCAGATTTTGTTAATGTATGAACAGTAGGAAATTCAGCTTTAATTTATTTAATGCAGAGACAATTCTACTATATGTCTTCAGATTTTGTTTAAATAAGTGACAAAAAGCATTCCTCTATGTCTGTGTCAACTACTGCCTTCAATCTACACTGCAGACAGCAGGGTTCACAACTTCAATTCAGCTTTCCATCTACACTACGGACAGCATTTAAGTTAGCCTTCATTTATGTGTAGCATAGACAATTTTGTTAAATGATGCGACAAAAAACAATCCTCAATATCTGTACTGAGTACTCCCTTCAAATGTACACTGCGATCAACAGAGTTCACTACTTGATACTAGTTCATCAATTCCGTATGCAACAGTCAATGAATGGAGTACATTACAGATAATGCAGTGCAGCCTAAGATCTACACTGCGAACAGTAGGGATCACAACTTCAATTCAGCTTTCTATCTACACTACGGACAGCATTCAAGTTATCCTTGATTTATGTAAAGCAGAGACAATTTTGTTAAAGGATGCCACAAAAACATTGCTCAATAGCTATACTAACTACTGACTTCAATTGTACACTGCGATCAACAGAGTTTACCACTTGATACCTGTGGTGCATAAGCACTACAGACAACATTGAATTCACTGTTGATTTATTTAAGGCAGAGACAATTGTACTGTAACCTCAGATTTTGTTAAAGTATGTGACAAAAAAAAGCATTTCTCAATGTCTGTGTCTACTGCCTTCGATCCACACTGCGGACAGTAGGGTTTGCAACTTGAAGTCCACTTTGCATGTACACTACGGACAGTAGGGAATTCAAACTTGATTTATTTATTACAGAGAAAATTTTACTGTATGTGTTCTGATTTTGTCAAAATAAGTGACAAAAATCATTTGTCCATATCTCCGATGACTACTGCCTTGGTTCTACAGTATGGACAGCAGGGTTCACATCTTGAATTTAGCTTTGAATGTATACTACGAACAGCATGAAATTTAGCCTTGATTTTTTTAAGGTAGAGATGTCAGTGATCACTACTGCCTTCGATGTACATTATGAGGGCTCACGATTCAGGTAAAATGGTGATTGTACATTGTATTATATTGTATTGTAATTGCATTTATATAGCGCTTAGTACCCCTGATGAGGCGCCAAAGCGCTTTTTCGGCGGGTAGCACGCTACTCAGGGGCCCATAGAGGATTAGTGTTGAATTAGTATAGTGAAACATGCAAGTACATTTTAAGTGGTGGATATGTTAGTCAGTTATTTGGATTTGGAATGATAGCAGAAGGATAGAGGAGGAAAAAAAGGTTTGTATTTATATAGCACTTGTTACCCCTGATGGGGTGTTGGAACATGCTATTCAGGTAGCCCATAAAGGATTAGTGGTGAATTAATATGATGAAATATGAAAGTAATTTCAGTGATGGATATTAGTCAGTTATTTTGAGTGAGAAGGATAGTGGAGGGATAAAAGGGGAAGAAAGGTTTGCATTCAAATAGCACTTGTTACCCCTGCTGGAAGTTGAACACTTTTCTGGCGAGTGGCACGCCACTCCAGGACTCATAAAGGATTAGTATTGAAAATTAGTGTAGGAAAATATGAAGTAATTTGAGTAGTGGATATGTTATTCAGTTATTTGGTTAGAGCAGGGTAGATGGCGGGATAGTGAAAGGAAAGAGGTGTGTATGTATATAGTGCTTGCTACCCCTGATGGGGTTTTGAAGCGCAAGTAGCTTGCAACTCTGAAACCCATCAGGATTAGTGTTGAATTAGTATGGTGAAACATGAAAGTAATTTTAGTGGTGGATATGTTAGTCAGTTATTTGGATTGAGAAGGGTTGGGGAGGGGTAGAACAGAGGGAAGAGTTTTGAAAGGTTTGTTTTGAGGGATCGGTATAGTAAAAGAGGTATAAGGTGCTTTGGCAGACTTACCGGACCCAGCGCTATCGAGGCTCTCGCCGTGAGGGGAATGGCTGCGGGGCCCACTCTGCCATTACAATCGCCGGGAGGGGAACGGCTGGAAACTACATCCCCCAGGTGCCCCAGGAACCACCGGTGCACCGGTGACGTTCCAGGCTGCGCCCGGAGGCGCTACAAAGCAGAGGAGCACCGAACGCTCCGGGGGGGAACAAACGCTTCGGCAGACTTACCGGACCCAGAGCTATCGAGGCTCTTGCCCTGAGGGGAACGGCTGCGGGCCCACTCTGCCATTACAATCGCCGTGAGGGGAACGGCTGGAAAATAAATCCCCCAGGTGCCCCATGGACCACTGGCGCACCGGTGACGTTCCAGGCTGCGCCCGGAGGCGCTACAAAGCAGAGGAACGCCTCCCGCGACGCGGGAGTGCGCCAGGCGAAGCCCGGGCCAAGCGCGGGCCCGTTTGAGACCGGACAAGACCGAGCTGGGCCCATTCTCTAACACTTGACCTGAAAATCGGAAGTAACAAGTAGCCTGGTAAGTCCACTCTTTGATATTACCATCAGGGGCTTTGAATTCACTGCCGGAATACAGTCCTCGACCTGGCTGCGCCCTAGAGAAACTGACCTAAGATCCCCACACACTCAAACCGCTGTCCTGCCGCACTCCTCCTAGGACCCACTGACCCCCCCAGGCCACAGCTGCAACATCCCCCTCCCTCCCCAACCCACTGACTGACGCTTACGTTTTCCCTCTCTTTCCCTGCTGCTGTCCCCCCACTGTTATGATTCATATATTTGTTACCCTAGTGGTCGAGTTCCCAGACCAGGCCTTCTATTGCTATAGACTACAACAGTCCACATGCTATCATTACACTGCTGGACGCTAACTCCCAGCTACCATTACATAATCTCGCTGTAGCGACATAACGCAACCCCCACCACACACGGGCTGCGGGACATGACAAGGATGGGCACCCTTTCGGACTCCAATGCCCGAACCGAGGCAATGCTTCTTGCCATCAATACCCATGCCTATACAGCTGCTACTGGGGGACTCCGTGCACGGCAGATCACTAGACTCACCGACCCTGGAAATGGCAGTCCCTGCTAGACACCGCCGACCTCATATGATCACTTTCTTGCCATAGTGAGCTTTACCGTCAAATGCCTGTAACCACTATAACGATATCCCGAGGAGCAATTGCCAGTTCCCCTAGCGTCAGTTCAAGCAGTGACTGACAGAGGTAACTCTTAACTGACCCATGAGATGGACATGGACTTCTACTGATAAAGCACAGATACCGGAGACACATCGAAACATTTACAGCTGCACACACAGATTACAAAAATAAAAAAAAACCACAGGCCTGTTTACTAGACATAGTGCTTACCATGTGATGCCTGCATGCATATATTGTACCACGGCGCCGGACCACAGGGTTGCCGGCCAAACGGCTGTGTTATCTTAATCGTATTTCATCTGATTGCCACCCTATGCTGCCGGCCCCCATGGGTTGTAGGCTACAAAAGCTGTGTAACTGAAATCTTGTGCAATAAAGGTCTTTAAATATAAAAAAAAAGGAAAACATGGGCTTTGAATTGTGTCCCAACTTTTAGAGATGGCAATGGGTACCACTAAGGACAAGTCGAATTTGAAAAGCGGGGGCATGTTGGGAACATTGGACTATTTTTTTACCAAAGCATCAAACGTCCTTGAGCAGGAAATTGCAGTTGCAGAAAGGTGGCTATCGATGGGCACATCTGTCCGCTCTCCCCAGCCGGGGGCTGCTTTTCTAAATGTTAACACATCTGTACAGAGCCCGGCTCGTACCATTTCTCCCCCCCTCGGGATGCCAAACCTTCTGGAAACCTCTCAGATACCCATGGTACTAGACCCTCAGTCTCCAGTTGAGTCTCTACACTCGAAAACGAGGTCAATGACTGCCCATCTGTCAAGGAGAAAGGATCTTTCACCTAAGACCAAAAGAGCAGCTAAAAAGAAACGGGATACGGGTAATTGTATGAAAAAGCCCCCCACCAAATTAAGAAGAAGAAGGCTGGAGGAATATGATTCTAAAACTCTGGGCCAACTCGGAGTAGAAGCACATATTGATGTGGATCTCACGTCCGGTGATCCACAGAATGCTCAAATCCCCACAACGTACAATGACTTTTGGACTAAAGTGGGGGTTGTGTTCTCAGATCTCTTGTCCCCTCTTATTATGAGACTAGCAGCAATTAAAGCTAATTTACTTTTGCCATCTAACGCTTCTAATCAATCCAAGGGGATAACAGGAATTCAAAAGAGGGCTGGTGATAAATGCCTTCCAATGATTCCTACTGTTTTGGCTGGAGATGGCCTGGCTGGGTTGGTTTCACGAGATCTCGGTGACGAACTGCCAGGCCAGGAGGACAGGTTAGTGGGGGTAGGGACAAGGGGGTGTGTAGCTGCTACTCCCAATGCCAGCCAGGACCCAAATCCTCTGCCAATACCCGTACCAAGTAAGGCCCCTAACGCTCTCCCACAGTTACAATGTCCAGGTAACCCAAAGCCCCTTCAGATCAATCTTCCACCAGATTCTAATCCCTATGTGGTGTTTTTATCAGGGGTCCCTGTACTGACCAACGACAAAGAGGAGTTGTATACATCTCTTAAGAACAAGGTTACAGACTGGCTCAATAAATATAGGCCCTTGCCACCAACAATAACCAGTGAAATATTACTTGTTCGAAGGGTTTCTTGGTTGGGCAATAGGGCTAAGGATCTAAATGGGGATTGCCTGCTAATCAATTTTAGAGACACACGGACGGTGTCTCACATCTGCTATTGGGGTCAGTCTAGTACAAATACAGCCATACAGATGCTCCCTCATACTTTTATCCCCAGGGGGAAACTGGCAATAGCCAGAGCACTGAGCTACCCTGGAATCAGGTGAAGGGCGGAAGCGGTCCGGGGCGGCATAGAGGCCTTCCACACCCACCGGTCTTAAGCCTACAAAATAGGTTTAGCAGCCTAGACCAGGTGGACTGACAGTGGCCCAATCAGGGGACCTCAGAGGGGGCAGTGTTCGATATTGCTATGGCCGATACGACTCTGGCTGATTTCCCAGGTAAAAGGAAAACAGATAGCTCTAGCATACAAAGGATGGTGGGCGGATGTGGGAAGTCTACACCAATATTACTGCTCACTAATAGTAGCCCCTCCGGTAGATACAACAAGCCCAGCGTTTCTGCAGTTGAGGTTATTAATATATCCCCGTCTTCAGAGCACCCAGGGGTGGGGATTAACATGGAAAGCATGAACTCACATAGGGAAGATGTTGAGAGCCCTAGGCCGAATTCACTTAAAATACTATCATGGAATCTGGCCGGGTCCCCAGCAAATTGACCTGCCCTGATTGGGGCTCTTTTGTGGACAAAAGCGATGTCTGTCTCTTTCAAGAGACATGGGCACGTACTGAGTTACACCGTACATGCTTTGCTACATTTTCGGTTCCGGCTGCCTGGGGCGGGAGAGGTCGCCCGTCTGGGGGCCTCACTATATGGGTTGATACTCACCTTGGATGTACAATCAAGGTTTTGAATACCAACTCGATAGACATACAGGGTGTGGTCCTTACCTGGCCAGATACATCAAAACTTGCACTGATCAATGTATATTCTCGCCCCGTAAGTCCAACTAGTGAGTCCTGTACCATTGAGGATCTCTTCCTCTTTATTCCAACAATTCCGACCGGTATATGACTGTTGGTGGGCAGTGATCTGAACTGTCACTATGAACCCCTTAAAGGTTTAATAGACGATACACTTAATGCTGAGGACGAGCACTGGTCTATACCTGCAATCCAGGCTCCCTCCCCAAAGGCTTGGACCCCGCTAACCATTCAAATTTTGTCAGTTACTTTAAATTATTCCCTACAGGCTTGTAATGGTCGTACTCCTTCTGATACCCCAGCAAAATATACTTATAATAAACCGGGACAGATGTCTCTTCTTTAATATATGCTGGTGGAAACAAGGCTCTGGCCCTTGGTCATTGATTTTAACGTTGTCACAAGAGCAGATAACAATCATAATGCTCCTATTTTAAAATTGGGTTTACCCTATAGTTGTGGAAGAGATGGTACATCTACTGAAGGGAATGACAGCAATCTCACCGTCTCTAATGACAGATGCAGAGTTAGCTGGCGTAAACTAGTTGATCATCCGGAATTATTAGTGAATCTTTCTAATTCAATTCTTCCCATGTTCAGTGAGCTCGCAACACTAACTGGCCAATCTCTATCCCAAAATTACCTACCCCAACTAGAGGAACTTAATAATAGGGTTTCTTGGACTCTGGCCGAGCTACTATATCCTCGGGTAACTGGGAGGATCAAAAGGGCTTCACATTGCACCTGGTATACGCCAGCCTGCAGGCGGGCAAAACAAGAGCTTTTGTTGGCCATTAAGGATAACAGCAGAACTAGAATTAAAATTAAGAGGGTAGATTATAAGTGGACAATTAAATGCGCCAAGGAAGAAAGGGATCACGAAAATGGTCCAGTCTTTCGTTGGCACTTGAGGCTAAGGATTTCCGCAAATTCTGGAACATAGTAAATAATGGTACTGGCGATCTGAAATCAGCTATCGAACTGGAACATAGCCCCTGAAGCCTGGTAAGGTCATTATCGGGTTTTATATTCTCCCAAGGGTCTCATTAACCACACAGTGGACCCAACGGTCCATGTTGCCGTATTATCCCATCATGAGACGACTGAGTTCACTGTGCAAGAAGTTTGTAATGCCATTTCCAAACTTGCCTCTGGGAAAGCCCCGGGCTTGGACAAACTTCCTGGGGATCTCTTTAGGCAGGAGCCGGGAATCTGGGCCCTTACTTTCAGATTATGTTTAACGCGATTCTGAGAGGCATGTCGGTTCCCTGTACTTGGCTGGGCGCAGAGATAGTGCCCATATTCAAAAAGGGCTCGCCTCTGCTCCCATCCAACTACAGACCGATCAGCCTCATTGATGTTCCCCAGAAGATTTTTTCCAGACTCATACTGGACCAGATCCAGGACAATTCTCAGTCCATACCAGGCGGGGTTTAGAAAAAATACCTCCACTGTGGACCATATTTTTCGGCTCCAATTACTATACAGGAAAACAGTGAGAATTGAGGGTGGCAGCCTCTATATGGTATTTGTAGTCCTTCGGTCCGCCTTTGATCTTGTCCCCAGGGTCAAACTTTGGGCCGTCCTTCTTGATCTTGGCATACCTACACACCTATTGATGATTTTGATGAGGCTACACGAGGTGAACTTTGGGCAGGTCAGGTGTGGGAAAAATCGTTCACTCTCATCTAGGTTTCCCATTGACAGGGGGGTAAGACAGGGTTGTGTCCTTGCACCGACCCTGTTCTGCCTTTATGTCAACGGAGTGATGAAGCATCTTAATGACGTTCCCCACAACGATGCTCCAAGGTTGGCTGGCAACAGGGTACCGGCAATTATGTTTGCCGATGATACCCTTTTGCTATCCAAAACCCCGATGGGGATTCAGAGAATACCGGATGGTTTCCCGGATTTTTGTACCATTCGTGGCTTGGAGATCAACTCTTTAAAAACAAAATTCATGATCTTTAATCCACCACGAATGACCAGGGCGAATCCTAGGTTGGGGCTGATACCCTTGGAAAGGGTCAGTATCTTTGATTACCCTGGGGTCACACTAAATGAAAATCTTACTTTGGGCCCCCAACAGATAAAATCTCAGTTAAAACTGGCCCAACTTTCGGGTGGCATCCTCAAAACATCCAACAAATCTTCAATCAAACCTTTGAGACCACCAATTGAGATCTATAAGGCAAAAGCTAGGGGTGCTATTATGTATGGGGGTGAACTGTGGGGTTACTCATTGAGGTCTGAAATCATCATGACCGAAAATAAAGTACACCGCTCCTTCCCCTGACCAATACAAGAGGAGCTAGCACTTAAAACCTTGAGATTTTGGCGCAGACTCTGGGTTACCCCGGAGCTGCTACATTATAGAGACGAACTCAATGAGATTCTGTCTTTTCCAGTATCGGGGAAATTCCCCTGGCTTGCTCACATAAAGAAAGAATTCATAAGGGAGCCTCTTCTAACTACTCTGGTTCATTGCTTGGTACCTGGGACCTGTTTATCGCCGCAAAGCCGCTGCCTGGAGTCGTGCTGTGAGCGCTTGCTGCCTGGGTCGCTGTTCTTCCCCGCCGCCGCTGTTAGATCATAGCGCGGCCGCCGAGCGGGGGGACAAGGACAACAAACCCCAGAATCCCCGGCTTGTTTCCCGCCCCCTCACACAGCCACTTCCGCCCCCGGAGGTGCTAAATACAACCAGGCTTCCTCTGGGGAGTGGGAGCCTCTTCTAACTACTCTGGTTCATTGCTTCGTACCTGGGACCTGTTTATCGCCGCAAAGCCGCTGCCTGGAGTCGCGCTGTGAGCGCTTACTGCCTGGGACGCTGTTCCCCCCGCCGCCGCTGTTAGATCATAGCGCGGTCGCCGAGCGGGGGGACAAGGACTACAAACCCCAGAATCCCCAGCTTGTTTCCCGCCCCTTCACACAGCCACTTCCACGCCCGGAGGCGCTAAATACAACAAGGCTTCATCCGCATCGCGGGACGCGCGTGGGACCAGCCGGGCTAAGCCCGGGCAAAGGGTGGGCCCTCTGTGGCCCTCGGAGGCCTCGGAGGCTGGGCTGGGCCACCCCCCTTGACTGTGATTTATGGACTTGGATATAACTAAGTAAGCTTACATCAGTTGGACTAACTATTGCACTCCATGGTATTTGTCTACACAACTCTATATCTCTTTAGGGGGTGTTTATTTGCTAGTTTTGGTGTTTGATACCATCCTGCCACACATATAAATACTAGCGACATTATGACCCCAAAAGGGGTCCCAAAAACAGTTATCTCACAGGCAGGGTCGCTTAAGGGGACAATAGATCATTATTTAACGCAGGCAACATCTGCCATAGAACGGGAAATTGTGAGGGCTGAACAACGCTTATCTTTAAAAACTTTATCCAACAAACGATCCTCCTTGGGGCAATCTGAACTTCCTCAAACCCCCCCATTATTAGGGGATGTTAATGAGCTCATTAATACTATTAGTACTTCCGGTATCTCCGTGGAGCGAGAACATGGCCCAATTAGGGTAGTTAGCTCTGATTTAACCATGGGGAATATACGTGCTGAACCTAATGTGCAAATCATACCAGAGGAGAAAAGGTGGAAACATAGAGGAAGTAACAAATGCCAATGCCGTACTAATTAAGAAACTGGCAAAAAACAATCAAATTGTGAATTCGGCTAAAATCACAGTGGCTAAAATAAATGGGGCGCCGAAAACTACTTCAAGCCAATCTGTAGATCTGAAAATACCACCTCCCAACATACAGGACCCAAAACTATATAAAGGTCCCACCCCTCCAAAGATTGCTGTCCCTACAGTGGGGCACATTAATAATTGCACAAACTTAGATGGGATAGGCATAAATCATGGCAGAATAAACAGAAGTATCACTCGCATTGATTTACCGCCAGAGGCTGCTCCCTATGTGTGTGTTCTTTCAGGGGTACCAGAGCTCCCAACTGGGAAAATTGAGGGACAACAAGAATTAAAAAACAAAGTGGCATTTTGGTTAAGTAAAAATAGACCGCCTCCCCTCCCCCCCCCCCAATATTGATGGGAGAATTTTAAATGTTAGAAGGGTTTGGTGGATAGGACACATGACTAAGGACATACCAGGAGACTTGGTCATAGTAAACTTTAGGAATAACCAAGTGATCCCTTACCTTCGAAGCTGGCAACCTCAAATGGGAGATGGATGCATAGTATCATGGGAACTAGGTGATTTGTATCCCAAAGCACCATACCTGCCATCTGTAAGACCCCGAACAGAAAATACTCATTTTGTGGGGAGTGCGGGCTTTGCACCAACACAGTCCCCCTTGACCTATAACAGATATGCACCTCTGTCAACCCTTGAAGATAACGACTGACTGGGGGATGCTAATGTCTCCCCTCTGTCAGGGGTAAAACACACTACTGCATCAGTTGCGAGGTGGTTATATGACTTACCAGTCTCACCACATCCAAGGGTTAATGAACAACCAATATCTTACCCCTCCGTAGTAAATTTGAGTCCTACTATTTTAGTTAATGAAAGCATCTCCACCCCAACGGCAAAGATCCTTTTGCCAGCTCCCCACCCCACTAAGATCTCCTGTTGGAATATAGCTGGGTTGGAGTCCAGATTCTGTGTGCCTGATTGGGTGGAGTTCATAGAACAGGGGGATATTTGGTCTTTTCAGGAAACCTGGGCGGTTGCTCCTTTATTTCGCACTGGTTTCTTAAACTTTTTTAAACCGGCAGTTAAAGGCCTATGGAGGGAGACCAGTGGGTGGCTTGACCACCTGGGTCCGCCAGTGTGAAGGAGTCTCAGTGGAAGAGATTACAATTGATAGTCCTGACATACTGGTTACTAGGATCCGTTCGACCAAGGGCTTTAATGTTCTTCTTGTGAATGTTTATGTAAGGGGCCTCCAGGGAGGGAAAGTATCTCCAACCATTACACTCTTGGAGAATTTCCTTACTAATACACAGAGTAAGGGGTATAGGGTGGTGGTAGGTGACCTTAACACATGCTTTGAGCCGTTGGATGGAGACGATGGGAAGCTCTCCGAGGCTGAGGACATGGTGTGGGGAATTCCACAGCTGGAATTGGCACCCATAAGGAAGTGGACACAATTCGCTATGTATCTTAAAGGGCTGTGCCTTAACCTAGGATTGAGGGCAGTAAATGGTAGGGTAAAATCTGATAGGATGGGTAAGAATACATTCGATAATGGCAGACATGGTAGTCGCATAGATTATATTTTGGTCGATGTGGAGTTATGGTCTGCTGTTGTCGATATGGAAGTCTTAACCAGACTCGAAAGTGACCACAACCCATTGGTACTGGCCGTAGCAGATTATAGCTTCACCGGGCTGCCCCCTGACGTATCTAATGTAGTTCATGCTCAGGTCACAATTAAAAATTATCTGAGAAGGGTTCGGTGGCCCAAGATAGCCACAGATGAGGTAGCAAGAGCCGAAATTAGATCTCTTGTCACTCAAACTGTGGAGAACCTGAGGAGTTGTGATACACAGGAATTGATTAAGGCTAGAATTCCTAGTGCCCATAGTGAGTTATTCCAGGGGCTTAAAAACTATTTATTAGGAGTATCTCAAACCATGGTAAAAAGGTAACACAGAGGAATGTCTACTGGTTTGATCATAAGTGTAGCCAAGCTCACCGTGGACTAATAATCGCAATTAAATCTAGAGTACCGGGATCTATTCAAACCTGTAGAGCAACCTATAAAGTAGCACTGAAAAATGCCCAAAAAAATTGGGATGAGGACCGATGGAGGGTCCTTACAGAGGCATGCAATGGCAGGAATATGACGCAGTTTTGGCATCACCTTAAATGGGGCAATTACCCTGACGAGCGGCCCAGGTCTGCTCATGTGGAACCTCAACAGTGGGTCAGCTTTTTTTAAAATCAGTTCAAGACTAATATTAGGGCTGTAGTGGTTCTGCCCCACCCAAATCCTGATGAACCCCTAACATTTACACACTCAGAGGTAATGTCTGTTATGAAATTTATCCCGTGTGGCAAAGCCCCGGGCCCTGACTGCATTCCGGCGGACCTGTTTCTACAATACCAGGATCTGTGGGTCCCCTATTTAACCATCTTAGCCAACGCCATTGCAAATGGCGCGCAGGCCCCCGATTCTTGGTTCGGGGCTGAGATTTTGCCGATATTTAAGAAGGGTGATCGCTCAGCCCCGTCCAATTATCGGCCGATCAGCTTAATAGACGCGGTACAAAAAATCATGGCCCGTCTAGTCTTGGGACGCATTCAGTCTTGGATGCTTGACTTTGATATCTCAACACCCCTACAGGCGCGCTTTCGGACCCATGTAGGGACCCTGGACCAGGCCTTTAGGTTTGAGTTGCTTTACTGGAAGGTAGTTTTCATTCGGGGTGGTAAGCTATATGCGGCCTTTGTGGACCTAAGGTCTGCATTCGACCTGGTGCCAAGGGTAAAGTTATGGGAATGTTTATTAAAACTGGGTATGCCAGTAGAATTGGTGAGACTTCTCGTAAACCTACATGCCCACACGTATGCACAGGTTCGCTGGGGCAAGCCAGGTGAGGTGACTGCCAGATTTGAGGTTTCAAAGGGCTTCAGACAAGGGTGTGTATTGGCCCCTACTTTGTTTTCCTTATTTATTAATGGGGTCTTAAAATACTTTACAAACTACCCTACAGATGCACCATCCCTGGCTGGTATGAAAATCCCTCTGCTCATGTTCGCGGATGACATGCTCCTAATATCCAAAACGAGGCAGGGGCTTCAGTCAGCCCTGTCTCGGTTTGAGCTGTTTTGACGCGAGCATGAGCTAGAGGTTAATGTGGGCAAGACCAAGTTTTCGGCTATCCGGGGGAGGAGCCCAATTAAAGCCAGGGTAACAATGGGAGGGGCTACCCTTGAACAGACATCGGCCTTTACTTATCTTGGTGTCACTTTTAGTGATAATCTAAGCTGGAAACCCCAGATAGACCTACTTACTCTAAAGCATGCTCAATTAGGAGGAGCCCTTCTTAAAGAACATAGATGCTCCCTAACAAAACCCATGACCCCCCTTATGGCTCCAAAATCTTACCAGCTGTGTTGTATGGTGCAGAGCCCTGGTGTTACAGTAATCTGGATCCCCTTAAAGTGGCCCAAAATAAATTCCTCAGGACTGCTGCGGGTCTTCCGCAGTCTACACCACATATCCCTCTACTTTACGACCCAGGGTGCCAACCGGTTGAGGATGTTGCACGCTATAGACCACTGGCGTTTTGGCGGCGCCTGTGGACTACGCCTGAATTATCCCTTTATGCTAAAGCCCTGTTAGAAGTTATAAACCTCCGGGGTTCCTACAGGATAGGTTGGTTAACTGACCTGAGAACAACACTGACTGATATGGGGTTGGGGGAGCTCTGGTCAAACCTGGATACAGTTACTTTTCCCCCGAAAGAGTTGTTGAGAGATCTGTACTGGGGATGGGCCATTTCTAAAAGACATGCTTCATTGACAGGTGGCTCACTGACAGCATCATTTGTGTCTGTGAAGGACGGCTGTCTCCTTGAAGATTACTGGAATACTATTACCAGGCCTCTGGATCGCAAGCTGTTCCATCAGCTTAGGGTTGGCACACTACCTCTACGGGGTTTAACGAAGTCCTGGGCCAACAGTGGCAATGGATACTGCCCATTTTGTATAGAGTCGGCAGAAACAGTTGACCACTTTCTCTTCGCTTGCCCTGTGTACCATGCCCCAAGACATAAGTGGTTACACCCAGTTTGTAGGGCACTGGGTACACGATCGGCGAAGACAGCTAGTAGAATTCTGAAGTCCGACACCTCATTATTGGTGGTAATTGGGGTTGCTAAATTTACTAGTTTGGCCAGGGTCTTGCGGTCAAGGTTGATCAATTTCCTACTAAATGCTCCTTAATCTGCCGATCGGGTACAGGTCTGACGTACTGGGGAATGCTATACTGTTCCATAAATGTCCTAAATGTTGTTTTTATCATAAATGAAGTCTTGTACTTTGTGATTTAATGCTATTTTATCCTGTTCTTAATGCATATTAATTGATTGTTTTAACCATAGTACACAATCACACTCATATTTGCGAATTTGCACTGTAGGATAATGAACCCACATCTAAATGGTTGTTTTTAGGGGCTGGGACTGTTTTATATGGTTGATTTGTGTAGTATGTCTTTTATGATGAAATATCGAAATAAAGACTTTTTTGACTTGACTTGACATAATGTTAAAACTTCCAGAGCTTTGGTTTAATCCAGAACAGGGGTGCACTAAACTTTCACGTACACAGCTTACGAATGTCTTTCGTGCAGATAGTCTGATCACTTCACAAAGTAATCCACATACTGGTTCCATAACAGCCTCCTTTCTTCTGGTTAAAGATTCTTATCTTTATGAGGATTTTTTAGATAACATCTACCCTCTATTGGCAAAAGAATTATAAGTGCAGTGGAGACACAGTGTTTTGCCGCTCCGAGCCTTCACCTGCAAGTGGTCACTCTCCGCCCCGTCTAGCTATCCAGCTTGTAAATCTGCCATTGAAAATAAGAAGCATGTCCTATTTTTTTGCCCAGGTTACTCTAAGGCAAGGAACTACTGGCTGGTTCCCCTCTGTAAAAACCTGGGCCTTCGAATATGCACGCAGGCATTCAGAATTTTTGAAACTGACATTATCGGATTAACTGTATTTTTTGTGTCAAAATTTTTGGCTGCAATGCGGTTTTAGCGCAGGTTATTGATTGAACGAACTTAACCCTGTATTCTTATCCCTTGGCACACATTGTTTTTTTTTACATGTTCTTAAATGTCAGATGACACTATTTATTGTTTTAAAACATTTTAATTTTAAATTAAAAAAAAAATGTTTAACGGCTGATACCTGTGTAACCTGTTTAACCCTTTTGTGTCACTAATTCTGCTGTAATTGCTTCTCCCATGATGAACTTATATTGTATAATACTATAATGTTTTTTAACTACTGTCTTCTTTTATGATGCAATGCCGAAATAAAGATCTTTTGAATGATAAATATATAGATCCATAAGTACATTGAAAGTATATAGATGCATAATGGAGGTATGTATATTGGGCAGCATTTCTGGCCCTGACCTGGTCAGTCTCGAACAGGCAATTGAACTTGTCCTCTCCGGCCTTAGCCTCGACGTCCGGGCTGAGACGCCCTAACCCTGGCCTTTTATAGCCCTAGTAATCAGGTGACCCCGTCAGCTAATGGGAACCCTAGCCCTAACAGTATCCAATCACAACACTAGCCCTAAAAAATCCAGAACCAATAGGAGACCAGGACCTTACAGCCAATCGTAGCCCTAGTCCAAGCACCCAATCAGTTCAAAAACCCTAATCTCTACGCACAATAGATGCCCTAGCCCTACCAGTAGTCCCACCCCAAGTAACAAATGGAACAGGAAGCCCTTGTCCCGACTTCCAACAGAAAGCCTAACCCAACTCTTAGTCCCACAACCAGTCCAGCAACCAATCACACCAGAAGCCCTAATCGCTACTTCCAATTAAAAGTCTAACCCTAGCCCTAGTCCTAACAACCAATACCACAGGAAACCCTAGTCCCTACTTCCAATAGAAATCCTAACCCTAGCCCTAGTCCCAACCCTACATTGATTTAATCACAGACCCAGAAACCAATCAGAACACTCAAATACCCAACCAATGAGGACACTAATCTAATAGAAACATCAGATACAACCACCAATAAGTATACACATGTACCAAACAATATCAGACCATATAAGGTCCCAGCGACCTCAGACAAGGTTTGCTGGCCAGGGAGTTGGAAGCTGCTTTTCCTGTTCAGAATCTCCTAGGAGACAGACAGGCTCAATCCACACTTTGGACTTCTGCAGGTAAAGGTTTCACTAACTTGAAATCTAACAATCCTGTTTGAATAAAACTTTACTCCCTATTCTGGACAAAAACGAAGAGCACAGTCCCAAGTAAACACTGTTTAAACAGCTCACAGAAGAACCCTCTGATGTAGAATATCCCTGTTGCTGGGGGGGAAGGCAGGGGGGCTGGTTTCACTGGCTTGTGAACACAAAATGGTGGCTGGGGGTGCACAGTTTTAACATACAGCTCTTAGCACAGAGCAAAGGAGACATTTGGAGGTGTGCACATGCTGAGTTCTTTCGGTACCACTAACTCACTGCACCACAACTCATCTCCCCGTAGCCTTATTAAGACAGAATTCACTAGGCAAAAAACATTGCTCCCAGTGCAGCCTCCGTGCACTACGCATTATCGCAGGATACGAACAAGCTCAGCGCCAAAGATAGAACTAACTCAGTGCACCATAAATCATTGCAAAGAAGAGTGAACAGTTTTACGTCACGGTGAGACATACTGTCACTTTTAAATGTCCTTGAAACATACATATTTTATTAATGTATTCTATACACGTTCTATCTTTCATTTCAATCAAGATTGCAGATGATGCAGTCCACCCTAACATCTACATTGCGGACAGCAGGGTTTACAACTTGAATTCAGCTTTGGATCTACACTATAGACATAGAGAATTCAGCCTTGATTTACTTAATACATAGACAATTATACTGTATGTATTGAGATTTTGTTTAAATACGTGAAAAAAACATTGTTCTGTAACTGTGCTGACTAGTGGCTTCGATGTACACTGCGGACAGTAGGATTCACAACTTGAATTCAGCTTTCTATCTACACTACTGACGGTCGGGAATTTGGCCTTGATTTATTTAAGGCTCAAACAAAAAATACTCCTATGGCACTGCTAGTATGCACAAGCACCTTTAAACCCTGCAGCCTGTGAACTATGCTCACAAAGAATTTAGAAGACTGCGCCTAAATGTACCTCCACCACTGGCAATACCAAGTACCTCTAGGGCATCACCCTCAACATCGCCACCAGATATACCTCCCCATTTTGAGAAAGTTACAATGCACAGCGTGGAATGCAATACTTTAATTTATTATGGGAAGCAATCACTAGACCTAGTTTGCAGAGCAATTGATAACCATTGATAGTAGTTATTTTTTCCCCCCAAAAGTTCATGCAGGCTAGTATACAACAGTCAATGCTTTGAATACAGACCGCTAGAACCACGCATCATCGCAGGGTGAGCACACACTGAGCACCAGATGTACCACTAACTCAGTGCACCATAAATAATCGTCACGTGGCCTTATTAAGGCAAAATTCAGTTGTCAAAAGGCATTCTTACCAGTGTGTTCTGCTTGAACCACGCATCATCGCAGGCTCTACATAAACCGCCTCTACCTCAGTTTACCACAACTCATGAACCCTTTACGATAGAATCTTCTGTGTATTATTTCACATATAGTGCTCCTACCTTTGTACAGCAGAAGTCATAAGCCGTTTACGATTGAATATCTGTGTATGATATCATGATTACTATTCTACTTGTTACCAACAGCAACGTAATAAAATGGAGAATAGCACACGTGCGTGTACCCACTTCAACTATCTATCTGTGTACTTATTATGTGTTTTAAATGCTGCTCCTGCGCCCTACCACATTATATTGTGCTGTAAACAGCGTATGCAATCAACTTACGTCTACCAAAAACAAAAACTTTGATTATATAACTTTCTCTCGCTCTTTCTACAAATACAAACGTACAAAGTGGATTTCAATACTGCAAAGAAACTGTATAGTCAATTTATAAATGTGTACAATTTCATTTTTTTTAGCTTATTTATACAGGGCGAAGTTGACCTAAAACTAGATCAACAATTAACAGGAGCACCGTATTTACAGTACATTTTCAGGCACACGTTGATTACGTCATTACTCTACAATAACAGGATGTGGACGCGACTCAGAGCCTCGAACAATGATTTCGAGCACCAAGTTCGACAGTATATCTGAATAACCACATATGTATATATATTATCTGTCCTTCATGTGCTAAAAACTGCAAACTAAAGCTTTCATAGCCCTGTATTACTACAGCTACAACACTCCACTGAATGTACAACAAACATTCATATTCGCAGAAATGCGTCATATCCACCATCTTTTATGTGTGGAACTATGGATGAATATAAGATCAATGATACCCTGTACCTTCCATGTTAGCCATATTGTAGAACTTTACAGACCTAATGACACATTTGCGTGTAAGACCCGGGTGACAGCAGCATTACAATACGGGCACCCAAATCAATAGATTTTTCATATAGCTCACAACGGAACCACGCCCATAGCTCCTGAGTCATCGTTCACAGCCTCGCGCAGCACTGGTATACGTCAGTCTAGCTCACACAACAACGCTACATGGCCCAGATTTCCATTGTAGTGATTTCTTAGTTCCAGGTCTATTTGTCAGAACGGCACACACACACACACACTCCCTCATGCATGGTATACATCCACACCACACCCATCCAGCACATGCTTCACTACACACGTGACCCTACCAATAAAAAAGACGGGGCGCACGTGTTCTACGCCATTTTAGAGTTGCTCCCATTGCAAGCGCTGTGATGGCCCGTCCTGGTGGTTCGGATGCCTCATGTAGGCCCAAACCACGAGTAGGGGGGCCCACCACTACGTGCATGGCCTCTTCGGTCACTGAGTTAGTGGTACCGCAAGGACTGAGTGGGTGAGGATTCTGCGATGATGATGGGAGTACGAGTATGTCGTTAGACCATAGCCATATCAAGACTCTGCACCGTATGTGAGACTTCTTGGTGGCAGAGCGGGACTGCATGATGTAGAAGGTGCCCTGTCCACGAAAAGGTGAGCAATGAGGCCTGAGTGCGCAGCGGAGGGAGTAGATGGGGTGCAGTAGACTGGATACAAAAAGGCGACGCAGCGATTTACGCGTACGCAGTCCTATATACCGTATCTTATTGCAGTTGTATTTTTTTCCAATAGCAGGAACGCTTTTATGATCGGTCAAATGTCCGTCGCTTGTGATGATCGAAAGCATGTGTATCAATGCGCACCACTTGCTTTCACAACCGGATAAAAAACATTACTACTATAGTAATTTTTCAAAAATCCAAGCCTATTAAATAAGTTGGAACTGTACAAATAGTTGTTTTTTAAATGAGGGAGGGAAGGTGTGTGAAAGGGCGATATAATTCTACTCCACATTAAGATAGTAACAATTACCAATCATAGCATCTTTCTTTTACTATCTTTTAGATGTAAAGCTTCAGGGTGCATTATGTCCTGGCACGTGGTGAAAGACACACTGGTGACAGAATATTCTTTTCAGTCACACTTTCACTTCCTCACTGGTTTCATAAAGAAATTACGCACAATATTAACTTCTTTTTTATCTTACAGGTTGTGTTTCACAAATTGGCATCCCCCCCCCAAACACCTCCAAAGCTCAACGTTCGAGGATTCTACGATGATGTGTGGCCATCGTAACAACGTCTGAGTAGGCTACTTCGGCACGTGGTGCACCTTCTTTGAATCACGCCAATGGCACAACATGAGCAAAGAAGCTTGCTTCCGAAGCAACAACAAATCACCTGTGGGCGTAGAAAGTGGGTAGTGTGCAGCAGCATGACTGCGTGCTTCCAGGCAGTGGGAGTGAATAGGTTGCAACAGTCTGAAAGGCAGATTTACAAGCCCCTTATGCCACTTTTGCGTCACTTTTAACATGGGAAAAGTGACGCAAAAGTAGCGCAAGGAGCTTATAAATCTGCCCCTGAGTGCGCAAGAAGAAGCACTCACCTCCGGACTCTTGGAGTCAATGGGGCGCAACAGTCTAGGGGGTAGATTTACAAGCCACTTGTGCCACTTTTGCGTCACTTTCCCCATGTAAAAAATGACACAAAAGTGGCGCAAGGGCCTTGTAAATAAGACCCTGGGTATGCAGGAATGAGAACTCACCGCTATGCAGTGGGAGTGCATGGGGTATAGTACTTTCAAAGAAAAACATCGCACAAACAACTCCTTGCAGTGGAAGTGGATGAAATACAGTATCCTTAGTGTACAAAGAATAAAGCAAAAATATATTTGTGCAGTTGTATTTACTATGCTATTACTAACTCTATATACAATCTTTCAGATCACTAAACTGGAGGGTGCACTAAGAACCGGCACGTGCTTGAACACATAACGGAGGCAAAACGGTGAGCTCCAAAGATTTCCTCCAGTAATAACTGCTCCATCTATTACTTTCTCCCTCTCACACTTTTAATGTCGCTTTTTCTCTCTTTCTCTCTCTCACTCTCCCTCACATTGTTTCTCTTTCTCTTTTAAAGTTATAGACGCTGCTGTCCACTCTTCCGATAAAAAATCAAGGCTGAATTTAATACAGTCTGCAGTGTAGAAATAAAGATGAGTTGAAGTTGTGAACTCTGTTCGCCACCAGGGTTTACACAAGCTAAGCAGAGCGGTCAAGATACACAATACCTCCGTTTAAATGCGTTCCAAATAAAACATATTGTCCTGCATAATGACGTGATCTCTCACCTGTCTCATCTCTGAATCATTTTAAAGACCTGTTGGTCCATACTGTAAATCTGACGCAGTAGGCACTTCCGTACAGACACCTCTTCAACGCGGGCTATAAGAGAGGTGGGATGTATCAGGCACACTACAGACGTGCAAAGTAACAAATATTTCCAAGTGTTACCTTAATTTGTGAGCGTTGACCTCATTCAGTCACATCGATCAAATTTTAAACACTTATTTTCATTTTTGTTTTGCAGATTACCTACCCTCCTTGCTTTGGAGTCCATCGAACATTTTGTGTATTATATTGTTATATTAAACTCATGTTTCTAGTTATTTATTATATTGTTATTTTAAGGTTACTTTCTACTTATTTATTATTGTTTTAATAAAAGTTAATAAAAAAAGTATATATGTATTCTTTTTCTGACAACATTTCACTATTATTTAGTGTGATAATCATATACTTACAAAACATTTAACAATTAAAATAGAAATGATGTTTATAACTAGAAGTACTTTACCAGCTCTTTACCAGAGTCTGTACCTGGGATTAACGGTTCCTATGGAAAATTTAAAAAACTCCAGCACAGGAACTGTTCCCATTAGCAACATTGTGTGGTGAACTTGTAACCTGTGTGCTCACTCAAGTGTCCCATGAACTGTTACTAAGGTAACAGGTAGAGAGCAGTTTGGAGGTAGGGTTGAAAGGTACTGGCTGTACAGCAACCGTTATCTTTACCCAGGATCCTCTACATGACAGAAAGGATAGCAAACTAAGACAGAACACTGTGTAGCAGATTTACAAACCCCTTGCACCACTTTCGCGTCACTTTTCCCATGTTAAAAGTGATGCAATAGTGACATAAGGAACTTCTAAATCTGCCACATCGCATATTAAACATGCTTAAGTCTACTTCAGAACCGATGTTAGAATCCGACATAAACCGCAATTAGCGTAAGTTTTCCTTTGGGTCCTCAAATCCAGGACCGCCTTGTAAATACAACACTATTGTCATACATCCCTCTTCCTTTTTATATTCTCATAGAAACACCTACCTTCACACTGAGAACACCTACATTGCAACTCATTGGAGATACGAGGCGACCTCTTGGTAAACCGGCTGCTAACATGCATTAATGCATCTTTGCGTCACCTAGTAAATAGGGTGATATCATTTTCACCGCATTTTTTACTTCTTTACAAAAATTGCAGCGAAATGGCACTTGTTCGTATGCCGTCAACTTTGCTAAGACACAACGGGAACGTCGACTCCCGCCCTGCCATAGCAAACAGCAGTGACACGGGGGTAGACACCCCGAGACACAGCAGGAGCCGCTCCTATGGGGGTGGCGTTCCCCAAGCCTTTCGACTGCTCCAGAATGCATACCATGCGGCCCCCTCTCAAAATATAAAAAATCCCGGACGGTGGTAATCCCCGGGGTTTAGACGGACCTTTGAGCTCCCTCACCCACTTATTTTGTAGCACTGAGTAATGGCGGTCCCCGGGCTACAGGACCCTTCTAGACCCCATCAAATGTAATATTTTAGACCCCGGGATTTGGCCCTCCCAGGTAGCTAATGCTTAAACAAGTACAGATGCCCACGCTTTGTTTTTATTTTCACTACGGCGGATCCATGCACCCAAAGCACATTTCTCCGTTTCCGCCCCCTCCCAAAAAAAATTGGGGGGAGGGGGGTCTAGGGGGTACTTGTGGAACCCCATAAGCAGGTCTAGATGATCAAAATATTTCTTACATGCCCCCTTTATACCTTTTAAACACTTGTCCCACTATTTTCTAGATCCTCGCTTCTACCAAGGCACAAAATGGCTACCAGCAATTACTGGTTTCGAATGTTAACAACCACTTGACAGCCAATTATCATTCAGCGCGTGATCGGGAAGGTGCGCTTTTAATCCGCACATCCACCGAGGCCATAGATATATATGTACTTTTAATTGTAATTTTCTCAGGAACTACTGAACAGATTTACACCATATAAGCAAAAGGCACGAGTCTGAACAAGAACTACAACTTTGCCAAATTTGGTGTAAATCTATTCAGCATTCGGGCTGTAGCCGCGATGAACTGTACTTATGGAAAATTGCATTGGGAAAACACGTTTTGGGTCCCCCCTTTTTTCTCAGCCCCCACTTCACGAATCACCCCAAGACTTTCAGGATAGGAGAGGAACGGAGTGCCCTACCAGTTTTGAACATTTCGTGAAGATTTGTCGACCGGCGTCAAAGTTATTGTGGAATGTTGTGGATTTCCTATGGAAAATAGGTCCTAACTATAACTACCTACTGGCGACTGCCAGTAGGATATATATATATATATATATATATATATATATATATATATATATATATATATATATATATATATATATATATATATATATATATATATATATATATATATATATATATATATATATATATATATATATATATATATATATATTTCCGTGAACACGGCCCAGGAGGATGTGGTGCTCCCGGGTACTGGACCCGGTATTGGACCCAAACGAGCCAGGGAAAGGGGCCGATTTGGGGAAACCTGCTGCCTGACAATGTGAACAAAAAGATTATAACGGCATTGAAACAACACCGAACCCACTGGAGGGTAGAAAAACTTTTAAATAGAGGAATTTGGGAGCCGCTTGCACTACAGGTACCACCATGCCTAGCAACAGGAAGTGACCGGAAAAAGAACTGACCATTGGAGGCTTGAAAACATTTAAAAAATCATTGTGCTCCTGTGGCAGCAAACCGGCTTTCCCAGATGAACGGTGTTTTACAACTGAAGAAGTTCAAAGGTGAACGAAACGCGTCTTGTGCAATGCCGTGCTGAAAATGCAATCAAAGAAATAAAAAATAATTGGCAAATACTTGGTTATCGTGTGCCGCTCCACCTTCCTCTGCGGGGGAAAATTGTTGGAATATAATTGTTGGAATATATATATATATACACTGACGAAGGCGGCAATGCCGAAACGCGTTTGTTTGTTGACTGAAGGGTGTGCGCTGAAAATAAACTAAGCGCAGAGACCGAGAAATTTGGCTGGAGTGTCCTTATTTGCGGAACAGTTCGTGGATTGAACTGTGGGTTGGAGAGATGTTACGCACTCCACCGTGCGTTAAGGAGGCACCCGGGGTAAAGTGGAGCGGCAGAAGGTGGATGTGAGTTGTGAATATATATATATATATATATATATATATATATATATATATATATATATATATATATATATATATATATATATATATATATATTCCAATGCTGACTTGTCACAGTGCAGCTTTGCGTGGAGGGACGATCCATCAGCTACTGGGAACATTCTGCCATGTTAATAGACATGTTGACACACTGTCTGAAACATAATGTCTTCCTGTTCCTGGGCAGCCTGTATTTACAAAAACAGGGCACAGCAATGGGGACATCTATTGCCCCAACGTATGCCAACCTTTTGATGGCGCTCTGGGAGACGGAATCATGGAGGTGGAAGAAAAAAAACAGGATTCAAGAATAATAACATGGTGTCGATTCATCAATGATTTATTCGTTATTTGGGACGGAAGTCCAGAAGACCTACAAATTTTCATCAATTCCCTGGAAATAAATAAATACAATCTCCACTTCACGTCAAATATAAGTAACACCAACTTCATTTTCTTGGATGTCGAAGTTTTCATCAAGAACCACAAATTATGCACTAAAATACACCGAAAGCTGACATCTTGTAACAGTATCCTTCAAGCAAATAGTGGACATCCAACAAAGCTCAAATGGAGCACACCCTATGGTCAAATGCTCAGGGCGAAAAGGAACTGTTCGGAAATGGATGATTTGGAGCCGGAAATAGAAATGATGAGTAGTCGTTTTCTGGAAAGAGGGTACCCTTTGGATGTACTGATAACAGCAAAATCAAGAATGAATTTGAAACAACGGAATGACCTATTGAAACCTGTGGAAAAAGAAAATATAGATGGCACAACACGCCTAATCATGGACTATCACAACTAAAGCCAGGATCTGAAAAGAGTAATAAGCAGGAACTGGAAAGTTCTATTATTGGATGATACTTTAAAAGAAAATATAGGGGGCGTGGCCAAGATGGCGGAGTGAGAGGACGTCTCCCCGGTGCCACTAAGCAGCGCTATCTCCACCCCCGGCGCTTCTAGTGGCGGCCGTTGGGCACCATGTGGCAGTGAGCGGCCGAAAAAACGGCGGATTCGCCTGCCGAGGAGGCTTGTATTGCCGCTGGTTTTCCCCGAGGCGCGAACGCGCCTGAAGTGGGCCGAAACGGGGAGGAGTCTCGTCGGCCCAAGAAACAAAGCGAGGACGGGGACTGCGGCCTCCCTCCGCTGACCGGCAGAGAGCATGCTCGGACCACTCGCCGGAGCCAACTACACAGGGCCCGCAAGCGGAGTGGCTGACGGAGTTATAGGAGCATCGGCCAGTGTGAGGCAGCACCGAAGTGCGCGGCGGCCTGTGTCTGCGCCGGCCTCGGGCGCGAGCCTGGCGCCCAGGTGAAGCGGTCGAGAATTCTGGTACGACCGGAGGAGCGGAGGCGGAGCATGGGCCTCGCCGGTGAGACGCTGGGGGTGCCTGGGAGATTGCCTCCCTAGACGCGGAACAGAGTGAGGAATCCGCCCTGCGGTGGCCCGGATTGGAAGAGCGACAAACCCGGAAGGCGCCTACTCTAGGCCGGTGCTGCGGCCTATGCTTCCGGTGTGACGAAGACCGGAGATCAGCACCAAGCAGCTCCTGCGGCGGACTCGGTATCAACAGAGGTGAGCCCCGGAGGTGGCGGCGGCCCCCCGCGAGATTTGGAGGTGGGGAGGCTCGAAGTGGACCACAGGCCTCGCTGAGGTCCGGAAGTCGGCGCTTCACCGGGAAGGGAGGACTGGACTCTGGTGAGGGTGCGGCGGGATTGCAGCGGCTTAGCTGCCCTCTGGGCTTGTCCTCCACCCCTCACCCCCCGGCATCGGCGTGACTCCTGTGGCCTCCTCTACGCCATAGACTGGTGGTCCGGGGCGGTTGAGATGCCCCTGGTCTGACCCCGCAGCCGCGGAGAAGCGGCGGAACCCTGATAGGGGTATTGTGACCCCGAAGCACACCGAAGGCCTGCAGAGAGGAGGGAGACTCGTTGGTTGGGCGGAACCCCGGTTGTGGAGCTACAACTTTCAAGGGCCCGACGGCCTACGCTGCAACAGATCGGAGTAGAAGTGCTGTCTCTCTAACGCGCCCAAGGTCGCAGATATTGGTGCGGCGTAGGCCGGAGATTTGTGGCAGTGCAGGTGGGTGACCGTAGCAGCGTGACTGTGTGCGGAGCCACTGCAGTGTGGGTCACCGCAATGGCAGGACAACGTGGAAAGAAGGGAGATCGGACCCTCCCAGAGTTGTTGGCCAGGGGACAACCGAAAGGAGATAAAGGGCCCAACTCCCCGGGCACATCCGGAGCTGCACGAGGAGCGGAGGGAGGAGAAGTCCCCATCACCAGGTCCTTCTTGGAGACCCTCTTCAACTCCCTGCGTGAGGACTTCCACACGCTGAAACAGGAAGTGGCGGGGGAGGTTAGAGAGGTGCGACGTGAGGTAGACAGCCTCGGCGAACGTGTGGCTACCATGGAGACTGCTGGACACTCTCGAGATGAAGAAATTGCTCATCTGCAACAGGAAGTCCTGCGGTTACATGACCAACAACTGGACCTCCAGGCACATAACGAGGACCTCGAGAACAGATCCCGGCGAAACAACATACGGGTCCGGGGAGTGCCATCCAAGGAGGAAGGTGCGGATGTGGCTGGGTCTCTCCAGGTGTTGTTCAGGGAGATCCTGGGAGAGGACGCGGCATTTCAGATTCGGATCGACAGGGCCCACAGGGTGGGCCAGGCTCGGAATCCTCCAGCCCCGTCGCCGGACATTCTTGCCTTCCTGCCTGACTACGCGCTCAAGGAACGTATCCTCCGAGAAGCAAGGAAGCGGGAACCTTTGCAATTAAGGGATTACCCAGTGGCCCTCTTCCAGGACCTCTCAGCGATTACTCTCAGAAAACGACGTGCATTCAAGGTGGCCACAGATTTTCTACGGGAAAAGGAGACGCCGTATTCGTGGGGGCACCCATTTCGCATAATTTTTCGTTGGAATGGGAAGCTACATCAGCTTCGCTCGCTCAGAGACACGTGTGATGTGCTGGGCATTGATATGGCGGAGGAGGGAGAGCAGGCACCTCAAAGGCGGAGGATGACCAGAGATGGCTGGCAGCATATCCCGCGACGGCGAGGGTCTAGGCAAGACTCCAGACCAGCTTCACCTACAGTGAGAGAGGGCAGGGGTGAGGCACCAAGTTCAGTGGCCCTCACAGCCTGATATGTGGCCTAGGCTGATTCCGGGGGGTGATCACCTTTCTTGCATTGTTTCTATTGCTGCACCGGGGACTGGGGGGTGGGGGGGTCAGCGGCGGAGACGTGGTGGCCGGACGTCCACTACATTGACGCACCACAGACTTGTTCCATTTGGAACAGGACTGGGACTATGAGGTTTGGGAGGTTGTTGCCAGGGGGGGAGGGGGTGTTGCAAGGGTTCCTGAGGCACTGAGAGGGCAGCCTACGAGGGCGAGGAAGGGAGGCGTTGGAGGAAAGAGGCTGATGGTTGGGGTGACGGGTTTGTTGCAGGGGAGAGAGAGTAGGGGGTGGGGTGGGACGGGCAGTTTTGGGGTTGTTCATGGGAAGTTGGGGGAACAGGGGTGGGGACCGTACAGTACTTTAGATACATTCGCTTGGCTTCTATGTTACTTCCGCACACTGCTAGCGCTGGAACCGCCCATTCTGGGTCATGACACATGGATAGAGCTGTACTTCTACCCACATAGATGACTGATTTTAAGGTTGTTACTCTTAATGTGAAAGTATTGAATAATCCTGTGAAGAGGAGGGCAGTGCTATCGCTACTTGAAAACTTGCATGCTGATATTTGTCTTTTACAGGAGACACACCTCTTGGCCCGAGACTGTCAGAGGATGTGGTCCCACAAATTCCCAACACAGTTTTTCTCTTCCAATACCACCAAAACTGGGGGGGATAGCGATCCTGGTGTCCAAAACATTCAAGGGAGAGGTCCTACATAAATTGGCGGAACAGAAGGGGAGGCTTCTAGCATACAGAGTGAAGTTGGGTGGCCTGGTGTTCACGGTGGGGTCGATATACAGCCCAAACGACCGCCAAGAACGTTTTCTTAGTTCGGCCTTGGTGGACATTACGGCCACCCCGGACAGGCACATATTCATAGGGGGAGATTTGAATAGGGGCTTCAATTCGTCCTTGGACAGGTCAGCGCAGAGACACCCTCAGACAGGGGAAATCTCGCAGTTGGGTAGGTCCCAACTGGCCGAACTGGATCTCCACGATCTCTGGAGCCGCCTCCACCCCACCACCCGTGACTACTCCTACTACTCAAACGCACACAAAACTTATGCGCGACTGGACCACCTTCTGGTCACGGGGCCGGTCTGGGAGCTGGCCACAGAATCTGAAATAGGGGTTCTCTCACTGTCGGACCATGCCCCAGTCACGGGCACATTCCGGCTGCCACCGATGTCTCCTTCCCGTCGGGTTTGGCGCCTCAGCGATACTCTCCTGCATAAGAAGACAGTGGTGAAGCACATACAGGACTCGATCCGTGACTACCAGACGCACAATGATAATGCAGATACTACCCAGGCGACACAGTGGGCAGCTCTGAAGGTGGTGATCCGAGGAGAATTAATTGCTATCTCCTCAGCGGAGAATAGGGAACGGCAGCAAAAACGGGATGAGCTCACCCGCAAGGTACGTGAGCTGGAATTGGTACACCAGAGAACAGGGGGCCCCAGAGTATGGAGGCAGCTTAAGGCAGAAAGGAAACTCCTGTCAGCGCTAGACATGGATAGAGCGGAATATGCGGCGTTGCGCTTGAAACACGCATATTACACGGGCGGCGATAAGTGCGGCCGGCTCCTAGCGAATAAGCTCCGAGTGGCGCATCAAAGACACTTAGTGAGAGAGCTGTCGATCTCTGCTGGAGAGACCGCTACAGAGGATAGCCAGATTGCGGAAGGGTTCCGCCGATTCTATGCCGACCTGTATGCAGGCGAGCCCCCATCGGAGCAGGCAGAGGTAGAATATCTGGAGTCGGTGGATCTTCCCTCCCTCACCACGGAACAAGCGGAGCACCTGGATCGTGATTTCCGGGTTGAGGAGGTGATTACGGCCATTTCCAAGCTTAAACACGGGAAGGCTCCAGGCCCGGATGGTTACACATTCCTCTTTTATAAAACATTTTGCCCCCTGCTAGCACCTATCCTCACACGCCTTTTCAACTCGTTCTCCTCCCCATGCGCTATCCCTCCGGATTTGCTCCAAGCTACGGTGTCGGTCATCCCCAAACCGGGGAAGGACCAGACTCAATGTAGTTCGTATAGACCGATATCTCTTTTGAACATCGACCTCAAGTTATACACCGGGATCCTGGCAGCCCGTCTGGCACCTCATCTGCCGGGCCTGGTGGACCCGGATCAGGCGGGATTTGTCCCTGGGAGACAAACGATGGACAATACCAAGAGAGTGGTTCATATCATAGAGAAGGCCTCCCGGATCCCAGGGGAGAGAATGCTGCTGTCGGTCGACGCAGAGAAGGCCTTCGATCGGGTGCATTGGCCTTACTTGGAGAAGGTTCTTTCGAAAGGGGGCATAGGAGAGAAATTTCGCACTTTAGTGCTCAACTGTTATCGATTTCCTTCTGCGGTGGTGCGGGTTAATGGCTGTAGCTCTCAGAGATTTGCGATAGAGCGGGGTACCAGACAGGGGTGCCCTCTGTCCCCGCTGCTCTTCGCGCTCTATATGGAGCCCCTTGCTCAACGGATACGCCAAAACACGAACGCGGCCGGCATAAAGATGGGGAAATACACACACACACCATTAGCCTCTACGCAGATGACATTATATTGACGCTTGCAGATCCGAGGAGGGCACTTCCTGCGTGTATCGCGGAGTTAGAGGACTTCGCTGCTATCGCGGGCTTTAAGATGAATATGGGGAAGTCAGCGGCCCTTGATGTTTCGCTGTCTGCTGCCACTAGAACTGAATTGCAGGACCTCTTCCCCATGCTCTGGTCTTCGAACCTGGTACCATACATGGGCATACTATTGGCGCCCACCCTACCTGCTATGGTGACCGCCAATTACGCAGCCCTGAGTAAAAAAATCAGAGAGGAACTGAATCACTGGAGCAGGGGAACGCTGTCTTGGTAAGGCAGAATAGCTGCAGTGAAAATGACTCTACTGCCACAGGTGCTATACCTGTTCCGAGCTGCAGCTGCCGAAAGGGTGGGTTCAGCAGACTCAAGCGGACATTGCCCGCTTCATCTGGCAAGATTGTAAACCCAGACTCAAAAGAGCCTTATCCACTCTGGCCCCTGAAGCCGGGGGCCTGGGCATTCCAGACTTACGCAAGTACTTTCAGGCGGTGCAACTGCGATACCTGGTGGAGTGGAGTAAATGGGAGTCAGATAAGCACTGGCTTTTCCAGGATCAAGCGGTCGCAGGCCGGACCTTGCAGGAGGTGCCCTTCTCACCGCCCCCCCAATCTGTATGCGTCTTTCATCACGCGAGTCCCGATGAGAGTGTGGGACGCAACTTCTGTCACGCACGATCTCACTACTTTTCCCTCGCCATTCACACCTCTGGTTGGAAACCCTGACTTTCATCCGGGGATAGAACTAGGGGCTTTCGCGCATTGGCGGACTGCAGGCTGGAGCACGCTGTTTCATATGTACACCCCAGAGGGCGTCATTCCATTTCAGGATTTCAGGCGAGAATACCGCCTGCCGGAGACGGAGAGGATGCGGTACATGCAGGTGCGCCATTGGGCGCTCCAGCCGCAGGTGCGCGAATCGGCAGACAGGAGGCTTTGGCCGTATGAGAGGTGGCTGGTGACACGCACCTCTGACAAACAACTAATTTCAGACCTCTATAAGTTTTTGCTGCCCTCCTCCTCTCATATCTATAACCCTGGTAGGGAACACTGGGAAAGGGAATTGGGGAGGGCCTTGAGTCATACAGAATGGGACCACATTTCTTACCGGGCCCGACATTCGGCGTACCACACCGGTCTCACGAAGACGTTCACTAAGGTGTCCACATATTGGTACTACACACCGGAGAGACTACATGAAATGAACCGTAACATTGAGAGAACTTGCTGGCGGGCTGGTGGGCAGGTAGGCACACTTACACATATTTTGTGGGACTGCCCCCTACTGCACTCCTGAAAGATGTCTTGGACGAGATTGACTCCTGTTTTGACATAGAACTTCCCCGCTTCCCTGCATACGTCCTGTTGGGCTTGCCCAACGGACTGATGTACCCTTTGAAGTCTCGTAGGGGTCGGCAGATAGCGATCGCTCTGGGCTCGGCTGTTCAAAACATACTCATTCATTGGTGCACCACCACACTCCCCTCCACTACAGGCTGGCTCCACAGATTGTGGCATGTCCTAGGGATGGAGAAGTTGTCTCTCATGGTAGCGGGAGAGGTGGAGCAGTTTGTTGACCTGTGGCAGCCGTTTCACTCACTACTTGTGACAGAGTTTAGAGAACTTACGTGCCCCCGTTATCTCCGATTATTGAGATTAACGACGCAAATGGCCCCACTGCCCACTGAGTTTGGCGTTATGGTCAGCTGTGAAGGGAGGATGATTGGTGGGAGGTGATGCGGGAGGGCGAACTTAGTACTGTACGGGGGAGGGTGGGCGGGGGTTCAGGGGACGGGGAGGGAGGGGGGTGTTGTTGGGAGGGGTGTGTTTTTTCTTTTTTTTCCCCCTTTTGCTTAGGTTGTTGTTGCAGCATACGCACCAGACACCATGCCTTATCGGACACTCTTATGGCAGAACTTCTACGCACTGGTTGCCTTCCTGTACGGTTGTATCATTGCACTGACTTAGGCTACGACTGTCTCTATTTTCTTTTGTAAATGTTTAATAAAAATGCTTTAAACCTAAAAGAAAATATAACAACTCATCCATGTATTCCCTACAGGAAAACAGCTTCCTTACGAGACATTTTAACTCAGAGCCATCTTGAAATAAAACAACCTAAAGCAATATTTTGGTTAAACACTCCTGGCTTCTGGAAGTGTAAGAAATGTAAAGCTTGTGACCATGGTGTAAATATATCTGAATACATACTGCTGAACGGGAGATCATAGATCACATAACTTGTGAATCCAAATATGTGATCTATAGACTGACATGCCCATGTGGGAAAGAAACATTATATAGGGAGCACGATTAATAAATTGAAATTGAGAATTTTACAGCATCTCCGTGCGATCAAGAACATTTACCTGAATTACCCAATGGCCAAGCACTACAATGAATGTCATCAGAGTGATTGCAGCAAGTTACGATACTCTGGTATTAAAATCATAAAACCAGCAGAGAGAGGCGGCGATCGGACATTGAAGTTGCGCAAAATGGAATCAAGAATGATCTTGGCATTGGGGACAGAGTACCCACATGGACATAATCTGGACGCAGAACTGTATGTACATTTGTAAATATTAGTACGAGTTAAAACCATGTAACATCAGTAAATAACTAGGAGACCTTTCCTTGCGAGGTATAAATAGTTGTAAATAGGGTGTAAATATGAACTGGCCTTTTCCTTGTATAGTCGATACTTGCACATATAAATTCAGAAAATAGGAATACATAATTTTGAATCATCAATAGAATAAAAGTTTTCTTTTTAGTTTTTCATGTATATCCATGTTGCAGGACCCTTGAATTCAGAGCCCATGTATGTATAAGAAAAGATAAGATATATTTGGGCACTGGACCCGGAAAATAAGGACAACCTAGGAAATTGAATATTGATCAGTACCTGGATGTCACACATGAGGGGTGAGAATTATGAGGGAACAATCGAGATAAAAAGATGAATTCTTTAAAGTAAATGTTTCCTACATGAGATGTATGTACACATGTTATCCAGAATAGTGACCAAAAACATAAAGAGGGGTAGTTTGTGAATAGTCTATGAGTACTTAGGAACCTGATAGCTTCAGTAATTTTTGAACATGTACTTTACATTAAATTTTTTTCTAAGGAATTCTCTAAAAGATTCTTTAAAAAATGTTTTGAAAAAATTCTGAAAAAAGCTGAAATAAGCTACAGGATAACTGGAGGACCTATGATAAACTAATAACTACCCTTCAATGAAATATGCATTTCTTAAATATTAATTGCAAAAGAAGAAGACGAAAACAAACATGGCTAACAGATTGATTTTCATGAGATGATAGCATGTCTTTGTATTATTATTATTATGTAAATAACTTTTGTAATAATCTTTGCATTACTTTTTAGGCTTAATGTACTTTACATGTAAAAACGCAAATGAAATGGCGAAAGCATTTTGCACATCCGATAGTACTCTACTTTTAATGCAAAATAACAACAATAACGAAAAAAAGGCGGCGAATTTAGCCCATATTTTGAGGAAGAGGTTACCTGTCTAGTGTTTTTAAAAGAAATAGAGAAGGGTACTTGCACGTAATCACTTTAAAACTGATCTAGACTCCTAAAGGACTCTATGGTCCAGTTGAAGGCTAGGTGTAGCCGAAACGCGTAGGCCGTCCTGTAATTTGCACTTTTTGCACATGGAGTTGTAAAAATAAATTAATTGAAACACTTACCTGCTGCAGTGCTGTGACTTTCTTGCTGGGAGGAGAGGAGGCGGAGGGATTCGAAGGTATATATATATATATATATATATATATATATATATATATATATATATATATATATATATATATATATATATATATATATATATATATATATATATACACAATCCTGAAGTGCCAGCAACCACGCTCCAACACAGACCAGGTACAGACCACAACAAGGTTTTTTAAGGTGAATAAAGTGCTTTATTCCATCGACGGGGACAGCAACATGACGCGTTTTGTCCGGGAAACCCGGACTTGATCACATGACAGACCCAGAGAATCATGTGGTTAAATACTGGTAGTGCTAACCTATGGCCCCTCCCATAGCAACAAAGACATAGAAAAAATACTATTTACAATGAACACAGCTGGCAAAAGTTGAAGTTGCAAGTTAATCAAAGTATACATTAAAATTAAGTATACAGATAGACAAATTCATCATATCACAAATAAAGGGCAAGTGCCCATTATCATAATCTGCCAGTTCAAGGTTAACATGAAAGTGATTAAATAGTAAGTCTATATATATATATATGAAGCAACCTCCGTCTCCTCGCGCACTCGTTCTCCCACGACTACGCCTGCGGACACAGACACGGACCAAATTTTCTTGGATGCTGTTAATCTTTATTCAGCTGTCGCCATAACGTTTCGGCACAAAGCCTTGATCACACGACAGCGCAACAACATTCATGGTGATTATTTAAAGTGCACAGTGCTGCCTCATGATTGGACAATCATTTCTTCATGAAAATAGGAGAAAGACTCTCAGGTATTTCCTCAAACATAGTTAACACATGATACAATTATACATACTTAATTTTAAATTCGTATATATTCATGTTAAAATTCATTTTTGTATTTACAAGTATGTGGAAATAACAGGTTAAATCCCATATTGTTATAGCATCAAGACAATTCCCAAAAATTACAGGTTAAATCCCTTAAGTATACCGTTTCTTGATACTCAATTTGTCTGTTCCCTCCTACAATCGAGAAACAAAATATATAAATGTGTTTTGAAAGTGCATATATATATATATAATCCAATGCTGACTCGTCACTAAGAATGAGCCCGACATATGCTGAGGTGCACAACAGGATTTATTCTAATCTTTAGAGCACGGGTCATGCAGATATTCAGGAAAGGCCAGGTAGACACGTTTCAGCAGCAGCTATGCTTTCTTCAGTGCTGGTTTCTAAGCAGGGTCTCTCACCTGGGGGTCATTAAGAATCCTGTGACATTCTCGTGCCCACTCCCATTCGCATGATGGTCCCAACCCCACCTCTGCTTACAGCAACAAATTGGCTCATCGAGCCATGTAAACCTACAGTCTCCGGTCCCAGTGGAAATAGATGTAGATTACTGGAACCTGGTGTGACTCCTGCAGTTAATACTGCATCCTCTCTCCCCATACAGTGTGTAAAAGCCAATGCTGATGACCCGCTAGGGGCGGCAACGCGCTGTATTGTAGTACGGAGTCCAAGAATGCTGGCTGGCACGTCACACCAGAATGGGAGGGCATGTCGGTAGCCAGTGTCATCAATGCTGGAAAAACATGAAATCCAGTGCTCACTCGTCACTAAGAATGAGCCCGACATATGCTGAGGTGCACAACAGGATTTATTCCAATCTTTACAGCACGGGTCATGCAGATATTCAGGAATTAAGTGAGTTTCGGCTATTGGCATTGTAAATGACAATGTCTTTTATTTATGTTTTGTTTTTTTAAATATAAATAAAACGCATTGTAATTTACAATGCCAATAGCTTAAACTCACTTAAATGCAAGACCTACTGCATTGCAAATGCTTATTGATACCTTGTAGCTCCTTGTCCATGTGTTTTCCAAACAGTTTCTCCCCGTCGAAGGGCATGTCTAAAACCTTTGATTGGACTTCAGGGGGCGGAAGGATGTCTCTCTAAGCCAGTCCCATCTACGGAGGACAGCGGCACATGCCATTTGTCTGAAAGCAATGGAAGATAAATCCAATGCTGACACAATTACTTTCGAAGAAGCTCTAGCGCCTTCTTGTACGAGGTATTTCGCTTCCTTCTTTTTCTCTTCGGGGAGGTATTCGAGAAGAGGTGCGAGATCTGACTATATCTGACAGTCGTAATGTCCTAAAATCGCTAAGGCTTTAGAGGCCTTGATGGAAGTGGCGGCCATAGTAGCAAAGCATCTTCCAATGCTGTCAAGCGCTTGCCTTCTCTGACTGGAGGCACAGAACAAGGAGGTTGCGGATTCATGGAGCGCCTCTGTGCAGCTTCCATTATAACTGAATCCTGCCAAGGATGTCCAATCAAACACGCCGGTGCAGAATCAGGTGCCTTGTACTTCTTTTCCATTCTCGGCAACACAGCTGGAACTGATGCCGGTATCCTCATCATCTTCAAACCTTTGTTCCATATATAATCCACAATAGGTATGGAACGAACTGATTTCTTAGCTTGGTCCTTAAAATCATAAAGGAAGGAGTCTGTTTACACCACAGGCAAAGGTAGATCAAATCTTTTAGAGGCCCTTCCCAGTAATTTGTGGAAGCCCCCCGATATGCCCCGAGTGGGGAACTCGTTGGAGGAGGGGAAGGCGACGGCGAAGAAGGATCGACAAAATCATCGCATTCCTGGCCAACGAAGGTGTGGGTCCTGACTGATCTCACCCTCCTCAGGCTGATCGTCAGATTCACTCTTGATGTAATCGTCTTGAATAGTAATGCACTGAGGAGCCTGTCTCTCTTCCTGCACAACAGACGGCGGAGTAACCACTGGCAGATGAAGTAACTGGAATGCCTGGGCCCCCAGGCAACAGCAGAACTGGAGCCTGAGATTCCTGAAATCGTTTATATTAATCAATGAGCATGTGCCTAAGGTCAGTGACCAGGGAGGTTGGCACCAACATGGAATCCCTTCATACCTCCTGAGGCTCCTCATAAGCTTCATTTGGATAATGTACTCGGAAAGAGTCGTATCGTTGGCCCCTTGGACAACCCGTGAAGGAGTAATCCCCTTCCATATACTCCGATGTGTCCGGCCTACGTGTCTCCTCTTCTTCGTCTGTGTCCTGGCATTTAACCCTGAGCTGTGAAGGGCTGTAAGCTGGACTGAACAAACTTTCATCTCCTGATTATTGCGTATCAAGAAGGTGAGAAGGAGGCAAAAGTGATATCTTGGATAGAGATTTCAAACCTCAAGACTTTTGGATAAACTGGAGGCTTTTAATGTCCTGTTTTTGATTCCTCGTCACAGACGACGGAAGACGTCTGAAAGTGATTGTCGCCAATATCGGCAGTCTAGAGGGGGATTTAAACACCGTTGTCAACGCATTGCTTGTCAACAAGGCTGTAGATTACTTTGTCAATGGTAAGCCCATTGACGGGGGGACAGACGTAATTGTCGACGTAGTGGTTGTCGACGTCGGCGACGATGCCATCGGCGAAGAAATCGGCGGCACCGTATTCGTTTATGAGGCCATCACCACAGCCGTCAAAGCTGTTGTCGCCATAGACGTCGATGAGGACTTGGCTGAAGATCTCGATGACGGGTCAGTCGACTGGGCTTTTTTCGACAACAGATCCTGTTTTAGAGGTGAGACAGGCAAAGAAGCAGCAGAAGACTTCTTCAGGCTGATTTATTGACAGAAGGGCCGCTTTATTGGCAGAAGATGATTTTTCTGACTTCAATCTCTTAGGATCAGCCTTTAAAGAGGTAGAGCCCTCATTTTTAAGTTTCCTCTCAGATGAGGATGGCCCAGGACTTTCTTTCACATCAGATCCAGAATCAGATTTAGATTTTTTCTTCTGGAGCCATAATAACAATCTGGATTCTCTATCCTTTAAAGATTTGGCTGAAAAAGTTCTGCAGTATTTAAAATCCTTGGCTGTATGTTTAGGATAAGGCCAATAAAGACAGTCCTTGTGAGGGTCTTCAGAGAAAAGGCTTGCCTTCCCACAAGAACTGCAAGGTCTAAAAAGCCTTTTCTTAGCTCCCTCTGACATTTTATAAGTAAAGAAGGTAGAAAAACAGTACCTTGAGGTGAATTCTAGAAGGGCCAAAATTTCACTCACTGACAAACTGAGCAGATTTCATGGAGACTCCATCACACATGACCTGCGGTTAGATATCCGAGGTCTGATGGCTCTGCTGGGGAGTTGGGGTCTAGGGCTCGCCTCTGATTGGTCAAAGTTTGTACCTACATAAAGATTCTGACAAATGTTAAGGTTTTCCTTTCCCTTTGGTTGTTTATATTGTACTCTTACAGTACTACTTTTCTATCTACCGCGAGACTCCCACCATGACAACGCGGCAGATACAAGCATGTGAATCTATGAAAGATGCAATACTGGAGAATGGGTGAATACGAACCTAATGAATACCATGACATGTGCAGGCCCAACAATGGCAATACCAACAAATGCAACATCAATGTATGCCATAACCTGTGCCCTCCTAAAAAAGTCAATACCCATAAACACAATGTTAATGTATTTCATAATCTATGCCAGCATAACAGGGTTGATACTGGCAGTTACAATGTCAATGTATGCGATAATTCAGGCACTCATAACTATGTCAATGTCAGTAGAGACAATGTTGATGTATGCTGTGACAACTGTATGCACAATGTTGAGAAGGTCAGTAAAAATTCTATCAATGACTGCAATATTATTTTTATTGCTGTCGGTTTCACCCAAGGTGATCTCACCATCAACACCTGGAACAGAGATAGGTGATCAGACAGGTCGTGTCTCAACATCCGTTACAGAAAAAAACAACTCTGTAACATCAGACTTGAAGGAGAAAGGAGAAGAAATGCAGAATATTTTTCAGGGGCTCAGTACAAGGACATTTCAGAAGAATTTAGACTGTTCACAGAGACTCAAGTAAACACAGGAGGGTCAATACCCTTTTCCACCACGGAAACAAAGGTGAACGCCGGCTGGTTACAAATAACCAGGTGGGAGTTACTAATGATAAATTATACTGAGCTCAGCGTAAATGCTATCAAGGAAGAACTGAGAGTCAGCCGCCTTATGGTGATGCAACATTGGGACGTGTTGGACTTGATGACCGTGATGGAAGGTGGGGTTTGTGCCAAGATTAGTGCTTCCTGTTGTTCTTTTATCTCCAGAAATGAAATGGACAATGGGACATTAGCTCTTGCCATCCACGAATTGCACTGTCTGCAAGTGACATGAAGAAGACGGGAGGTGCCCCAGCGGGACTGGTTACATAGTACCTTTTCATGGATCCCGGTATGGGTGTCCATACAATTTAAGTCACTAATGCCACTTTTCGTTGTTGTCAATGTACGTCACTAATGCCAGTTTTCGTTGAAATTAGGTAGTATGCACTTAGCTAAAGAAAAAGTAACAGACATACACACAGTTTCTAATAATGTAACAGTCTTGACATATGAAGAGGATAGAGTAGTTGAAAATTCAACTAGATGGGGGAATGTTGGAATAGGGCAATATGATGTCAATGAATACCATGATATGAAAACGGAAATACCAATAAATGTGCTATCAACATAATACGCAAAAGAAGTTAATGATCGTAAAGTGAGAAAGTATAGACGTGATACGATTGATTATTAGTTAGAAGAAGTCTATACTTGGGCTGAAATATACAATCAAAAGAAATGGCAGCAATCACGATCTAAACCAAATACAAGTTCTTCACAAGAAAGCGTTGTCTCTGACACAGATATATCACAAACAAGGAAACCAATAGAAAAACAAATACAACCCAGTACATCACAAAAAACGGCTTTTTTAGAGATAAGCCCAGCCGCCAATGCACCGCCAATAGAAAAACTAGGAGGGGCAAAAGAAACCGAGGAAGAACGCGAAAAGAGAGTGACAAGGAGTCAAACAAAAACAACCTAGTGATTAACATCTCCTCTAAACAATTGACCAAAGCACAAACTGCCGTTTTAAACAAAGGAACTTCTTTTGTCCCCACATATAAATCAAACCTACCAGAAACGGAAGTTGCACTATTCAAATCCTTCAGAGTACTCAAATTAAGATATTTTTTCAAAGATTCTCAGGTTGCTACAGAAAATACCACTGGGGCCATTTCCAAAGAATTTAAACCTAAAAGTAATTTTTGCGCACCCTTTTCACATAAGACCATTGAGGCATTTGAAAGATCAGTTCTCACTGAAATACAGAAGATTAACTTTTCAAAACCAAGGACAATGAATCTGTCATCAAAAGAATGGAGTACTCTCAAAAACCTTTCAAAAGAACTTGATTTGACCTTCCAAAGAGCGGATAAAGGAGGAGCACTCATAGTAATGGATAACATGTCAGTAATAAAGATATTTACATGCTTCTTGAAAGTGACCCCACGGAAGAATATCAAAAAATCCTATCACAAATATTGAATCAAGCTCTAGAAATGCAGTGGATTAATGACAAATCTCATAAGTTCTTGGAAACTAAATTTCCTTGCAGACCCAAGCTGTACATGTTACCAAAGATACATAAGGACGCTAAAACACCTCCATTCAGACCCATTGTGTCAGCCTGTGGCTCTGTCTCAGAATCAATTGGGAAATATGTAGACTGGTACTTACAACCCATTGTGCAAAAATGTGGCACATACATCAAAGATACGACTTCATTTTTGAACCTACTCAATACCATCAAATTAGACAATGAGACTGAGTACTGGTTATGTACTGTGGGCGTTATAGCTTTATACACTTCAATCCCACACAACGAGGGGCTTGAGGCCCTAGAATGGAGTTTACTAAAAGAAGAAGATCTAGAGGTTAACAAAGTGTTTCTCATTGAGTTAATGCAGTTCTCATTGTATCACAGTTATTTCGAATGGCAGAATAATTTTTACAACCAATGTAATGGAACCTCAATGGGCTTCGGGGGGGCACCCTCGTTCGCCAATCTATTCATGTCTAAATTTGAAACCAAGCACATCCTACATAACCAAGATTGGACAGATAATTTGATCATGTTTAAACGTTGTATCGATGATATATTCCTCATTTGGAAAGGAAACAAAGAACAGTTGGTAAACAACATCGTCAAGATTAACCCCCACAATGAAAGAATCAAATTTACCTACACTATCAATAAGGATTCTATAGCATTCCTGGACATTCAAATCAGCATTGAAAACCATAAATTACATACCAAAGTGTACAAAAAAAGCTAAGGATAGAAAGTCCAGTCTTTTATTTCAGAGTTTCCATCCTGGGACACTGAAAAAACATGTTCCCACATCTCAATTTATTCGATTCAAAAGGATAACCTCAGATCCAAAAATGTTGCAAGAGTCCTTTAATGATCAAGTGACGAAATATTCCCCAAGAGGCTATCCCAAAGAAATTTTGGAAGAATCCATACAAAGAGTCAATAAACTATTGAGAGAAAAATTACTAGAATCATCTATCCAGAAAGCAGAGAAGAAAACTGTTTGTGTATTAAAATTCTCTACGGAGGCTCAAATTATCAAAAGCATAATAAATCTCCATTGGACACTCATCACAACAGAACCAGATCTATAAGATTTATACAGTGAACCGATAACCTTTTCTTTTCAAAGATCCAAAAATCTGAAAGAAATTTTGACTACATCTAACAAGGTAGCTATCAAACATAAAGGTATGGCCAAATGTCAAAATTGCGTACATTGTAACAACGTTATAGTTGGAAACGTATTTATGCATCCCACCAAAGGTTTCAAGATCAACCTTCAATACTCTGGAACATGCAATACTAGAAATGTAGTGTACGCTATCAATTGCCCTTGTGGAAAAATCTACGTTGGACAAACCGAGAGGAAAATCAAAGTCCGAATGACAGAACATAAAAGCAATATACGCTTACAGAACACCAAATCAACAGTAGCGGTACATTGGCTGAAAGCCAAACATCAGATCTCTCAAATTAAATTTACCATACTAGAGGTACTTCCACAGCGCTGCGACATGGATCCAGTTAAACAGCGACTAAAATCTGAATTCTTCTGGATAAAAAAATTAAACTCCCTACATCCTGTTGGGATGAACAACAGAATTGAATGTTCTTGCTTCCTATACATTTTTATGAACTTGCATAGCATTGAACTTTGGACTATCCAACTCCCATGAAACTTAATTTCTGTGTACTGTAAAATATTTCTCGTTAATGTTATGAACATGTTTTGCTTTTTATCATATTTTCATTTTTTACTGTTTGCATCTAGATTATGCACTGACACCCTCAATCCGTTATTTTTATCAGCACTCTTTTGAGCATATCACGCAGCCTATTCACTAATTATCATCACCTAGACGTGTCATTCCAGTCTCTTGGTATTTTCAAATTGCCCCATATTCTTTATTATCACCACATACCCGTTTTAGTTTTCAACCAACTTTATCTATACTCTCTAGCACTCGGCAGCACTAAACCACAGTTATAGGCGCCATATTTGAAGCTGTTGTACTCTGACCATGTGATCAGGGTCAATCCGTCTTATACGCGATCTTATTGGTCCTAAGGCATTTGCAGCTTTGCTAACACGGAAGCAGAGTTCACAGACACTGCGTTTTACTCGCGTTTACCCTAGTAAGTTTCATCTCCTTATTTTTTTAATACTCACTTATTCACTCGTTTAATTTCATCTCTAGTACTCTTCATCACGAGCTGGGCATTTCTTATAACGCTCGGGATCTTTCGAGCACACAGCGTCTATTTACCGGCACAATCCCCTTGGTATACATTTGCACTTTAAGTCCTGACTGCCTCATTTTTACTGTTCACCGCGTTTTAGAGCCCATTTATACACTCCTCTTATTTTTACCACCTCTTCAACTCCAGCGAACTTCCCCATGCACAGTGTCTATGTTTTTGAATGCATTACAGTGAAATTTAACTATTATTTGAATCTGAGTGCTAAGGTCCTATATTTGTTTTCCACTCAACAGACCCCTGACGAAGGTTCACTGTATGAGACCAGAAATGCATTGGGTATGATGAACCATCAGATTAACATGAGGAAGTTACATATTAAGTGAACATATTTGAATGATAAAACCTTTTGCTAATTAAAGAAGGTATCGAAGAAAAAACAGATCATGTGTTGTTTTTGAAAAATTTCAAATTAAGAGAAGAAACTCTTCAGTTTCATGTTGAATGCGCGCATCCTTTAGTGATAAGAATATCACACAATTCTAGACTTCTGAAGGCACTGACAGACACAGTGTGACAAGAATAGCGCCAAGAAGAATCACTGAATAAACGTGTTTACATGAGTGCCCGGAGATAACATATGTTGTGCCCGAATAACAATGTCAATACCCATAAATTCAATGTCAATGTATGCCATAATCTGTACCCGCACAACATTGTTGATACTGGCAGCAAACATGTCAATGTATGCCATAACTCATGCATGCATAACTATGTCAATATCAATAAAGACAATGTCGATGTACACTGAGACAACTGTACGCACAATGTTGAGAATGTCGGAAAAAATAACTGCCATATTATTTATAGAAGTTCTAAAGTTTTAAAGAACTTCTATCATTGCTGTCAGATTCACCCAAGGTGACCTCCCCTCAATCCAGAGTCAGAGGTACGTGGTCAGACAGGTCCTGTAACACCTACCACGCGTATCAAATGACAGGTCACAGGTAGGGTCTAACTTAGCCAAAAGACAAACGAGCACCCAGGGAAAACCCTGATCAGTCCCACATATAAATAGTTGCACCACAAACAGGACCGAGGAAAATGGCCCTAATAAAACACGTTTGGCTTTGGTGCACATTCCCCAAAAATACCACAAAGCTAGATGCTAAATGTAGATAGGACACCGCAAGCATACCACACATAGTGATCATGTGCTTCCCACACTGGACATCTGGACACATACACACTGGCCAACACTACCTATCCCCAAGGTCGAGAGACAACTCTGTCCTTATCAGATGCCCAAACTTGTTAATTTATGACTGAGATGCTTTTTAAAGAATGCAGAATTGTTTTAATGTACCTCAAGAGATGTATACATTGTCAGCCTAAACCAAGTACAACGCCAGACTTTCTTCTGACAGACTCTGTTGAGACTCTCCTGGCTGCTGCATTTAATTAAACCAAGTTTTTCCTGTTTTGCCAAATGCATCTTATCTTTTCATTTCTTTAAGGTAAATTCATATCCAACAACAGTTTGTCCCCTAATCTCTCACTCTATTTATCTTCACCGTTCAACCCTCTTTGTGTTTCTTAGTTTGCTCTTCGTGTCTCACAATGTACTTTCTTTTGTACTATTTGGTTCTGCAACACAGTCACCCTAGAAACATATGAGTGAGATGCTTATGTCTCTCAGGTTTGGGCTACTCACAGAGCTCTGTCTCATCAGTGCTGGTTGGTGTGGTGTTCAGTTCAAAGTGATACAGCTACACTGAACTCTCCCTTACACTGACATGGGGTTGGGAAACAGTAATGTCGCAGAGAAACCTCTGGCTGTGGATATGTGCACCTGATCCTCCTCTAAGAAGCATTATTTCTACTCCAATCATGAAGTGATGCTGTGTAAATAAAACACCAACAGCTAGATTCATCAAGGTAAATTGCACTCGCAAAGGGCCAGATTCTGAGAATCTGGCCCTTTGCAAGTGCAATTTTTGCATTTGGGATTCATCATCCCAAATGCAAAAATCGCTATTTACGAATTCGCATATTTGCGAGGAATTGGATTTATGGAATCTCTATTATGGCAAGATGGATACAGGATGTCAGAGACGGACAGGCAGTCTGTTTCCACAATGAAGGTGTTCCCCAATGGCCATTCCTTTGGCCATAGTCTTTTCTTTCTTTAAAAAAAATCTGCTTTTTTAAACATATATGGCACAGTTACATCATTCAGGTTCATCATAATACGTATCACCATACACAGTACAAATCGTTTGCCAGGATCATCATAACTACATACACGTGTTGCGCTTGCGTGCTCGTCAGCACATACTTTAGCGTCCTCTACATTAAGACAGTTCCGGTTCAGGAGGCATTGTTGGGAATTCACATAGTGGGTGTTCCATCCACCCCACAGTTTAATCCACCTTTTTGGACAACCCCTCCGCACAGTCGCCCCCCCACACCCCCACAATGCTGGGCAATGATCCTCTCAACCAGCATTATCCCCGGAGTTGCCCACAACTGCGCTATGGAGCTAAGATCTGTTGCTTCCCAAATATTTAGAATGCAGCATTTGGGTTCAGGGGGGACTTGTTTCCCACTAACTCTTGTAATGGTGTTCATGACAGATTTCCAGTATGACTGTATTGCGGGACAATCCTAGAGTGTATGGAAGAAGATACCAATCTCCCCACATGGTCGTAAGCAAAGCTGGGTAGGAACTCTTCCTATTTTATAGCATGTGGTTCTCGTATAATATATTCTGTGGAGTATTTTGAGCTGTAGAGTCGCAGCTTGGACGTGATTGCTACCTTTCTGGGTGATGTACGCGCTACCTGCCTATCAGTGTCATTTAGTTCTCCCACCTCCTACCCCCATTTGTCTCAGAACCTTTGCATGGGGTCAGGCATGTTGTTGATAATCTTACGGTAAGTCATGGAGATTGCCCTTGTTGGCATATGATCCGAGAGGCCTAGGGCGGAGTAGTGCTAGGGGGAATCGCTGCCTCTAGTGCGTGTTTGATCTGGTGATAACAGAACTGTTCCGTTGGTGCCATCTCATACTGTTTCTGAAGCTGCTCAAAGGGGACCATCTTTCCCTGCACCCAGAGGTCTCCTACCTTAGATATCCCTATGTTGTCTCAGTGTTTGAATCCTTTGCTCCTACCCAGCCTACCTAGTTTATCCATGACCCTGAGGGGTGTTGCTTGCTTGATCTTATTATGCCATCCCAGCTTTCTGCGCACTATGTTCCATACTTGGAGTACATGGTTTGCTGGGTCTGTTAGGACTTGCTTCTGGTTATAGAGTGCTCAATACAAGCCCTCCTTCCCAAGTTCTAATCTGTAGAGACCATAGGCTGGATCCGTGTGTGGGACATGGGGCCAGTGATTGATTACAGTCAATTTGGACGCCCACTAATATACTTGGATACTTGGGAGTGCAATACCGCCGTCGTACCACGTGCGGAACAACTTTTTCATAGTTTTGCGCACCAGCTTATTATTCCACAGGAGTTTTGTGACTTCTGCTTCTATTGTTTGGGAGTAGGACTGGGGGACCAAGAAAGGGGTGTTTTGAAGGGCATACAAGAACCTCAGCAGTGCCATCATCTTAAAAAGGGCCGTCTATCCGAAAAGTGTTAGTGAGAGTGATTGCCAGTATTTTGTGTCTCTTTGTAGCCGGCGGAGGGGAGCTTGGAGGTTCAGATTCATAAACATCCCTGGGTCATGGGTGATATGGATTCCCAAATATTTAAAAGTATCCCCAGCCAGCATTATAGGACATCTAGCCGGCAGTGCCAGTGGAGATCCCTTCAGGACGTACATCACCGATTTGGTCCAATTTACTGTGTACCCTGAGTGTCTGCCATATGAGTCACAAATGTCCAATAGACACGTGAGAGAACGTTGGGAGAAGCCAGGTAAAGGAGGACATCATCAGCATATAAGGATATCCGGTCCTAGCAGCTCTCTGTCCAGCAGAGCCGTGAATGACAGGGTCTTGTCACACCCTGGACGTGTATAAGAGGAACAGTGTAGAGCAGCCTCGACCAGGTGCAGAATTTAGGCCCGAATCCCATATTCACGAGGACGGCAAATAGGAAAGGCCATTCGACCGTGTTGAAGGCCTTTCGGGAGTCCAGGGAACCATGATGGCATCCTCTTGTATGGGGTATTTGTGTCCCAGTACGTTATGGAGACGTCTCGGATTAAGAGCTGTATTCCTACCTGCCATGAACGCCGATTGATCTGGGTGTATTAATGTGGCTAGGTGCGGCGTGAGTTGATTGGCCAGAGATTTAGCCAACATTTTGGCCTCGGCATTAATCAGGGATATGGGCCTGTAGGAGGTGCACTCTTGAGCCGGTTTGACAGGCTTATGAATGGCCACTATCGTCGCTATACATTAGTCTCATGGGAGTTCCCCTCTATCTAGAGCAGCCTCGTACATTGCCATGAGATGGAGCGTGAGTACAGTTACGTTTCGCTTGTACCACTCTATGGGGATACCGTTAGGGCCCAAGGACTTCCCCGACTGGAGATTCCCAATAGCAATCACTATCTCTTCCGTGGAGAGTTCTATCTCTAATAATTGAGACTCCATTTCCGTGAGTTTGGGAAGTTGGATATCGCGGAGGAAGTCCTCCGCGTCCACCTGCTTTATGGTAATCGTTGAGGTGTACACCTGTTCATAGTGATGCGCTAGGAGGTCTACTATGTCTTGTGGGTTGTTACAGCTTCTCCTGTGGGGAGCTGTATTTCAGCGATCCTCCTGTTTGCCTTGTCCCTTTTATCAAGCCATGCCAGAAGCTGGCCTGCCTTATCACAAACTTTGTATACAGTGTGCTGAGTCACGGAGATTCGCATCTTCGCTTCCTCCCACAAGTAGTTCCTGTATGCCTGTGTCTTGAGAAGCGGTGTATGAGCAGGCACATCAGAAGGGTCCTGTCCGTGGGCCTTCTCCAGGCCGTCTACCTCCCGCTCAAGTGTCGTCACTGTCTGGGCTTTTTCCCTCTTATGATTTGCAATAAGTGAAATTGCCTGTCCGCGGAGCACCGCTTTGCAGGCTTCCCATAGGACTAGTGGGGAGGTGACCGAGGTCGTGCTCTCGCTAAAGTAGAGCTTGGTAGCGTCAGTCATTCCCTTCCCAATTTTTGCATTCTTAAGGTATCCCGGATAGATAGGCAATATTCATTTCTGTGTTGTAGTGTGGCACGTGTACAGTTCGCTGACAGGGAAATGGTCTGAGATGCCCTTGGTAATGTGCAACGTCAAGGAAGTTCCCGACTTCCCCCGCCGGTATTAATATGTGATCTATTCTAGAAAGTCTGTTATGCGCTCCTGAGTGGTATGTGTACTGTTGTTCCCTTGGAAAACTGTGTTTTCTCATTCGCCTCCAGTCTGAGCTTCGCGAGAAACAGCATTGAATATTTGAGTTTCTGTTTCCTAAGTTCTTTTTTTACCGCAATGAAATGTTGTTGCTGTTTGGCCCTTGCCGCTGTATAGTCTGGGAAGAAGGTGATCGTGCTTTGCTGGTAGCTGATCGGGGGGCCGCTCTGGCTGCTTGGAGGAGGATGTTGCGGTCTCGAAAGTTGAAGATACGTGCCAGTATGGGCGAGGGGGTGCACCCAGCCGGGGTTTGCCCCCAGGGACCCAGTGGGCCCGCTCAACCGAGAAATAGTTGCAGAGCCCTCTGGGTTGCAGGTGATTCTTGACCAGGTCCTCTACAAAGAGGTCCATCGCAGGTTCCCCCTCTCCTTCCAGCACTCCCACTATGCAAATGTTGTTGCAGCGGGAGCGACCTTCAAAGTCATCCAGTTTCGCTGCCATGGCCCTAATTTCCATTTTGGTCACCTTGCGGTCATAGGCTGCTTCTTACGCCGCTGTCGGAGGAGTGTGCGGCCAGCGTTCTTAGCCCCATAGTGGATCCGACAGGCACCACAAGAGTTTACGGCATCACTACCATCGATTACGCCGAGTTTTGGGCACGGATGACTGCTCTGATGTTGAAATTAGCCGCCAGGGGTCCGGAGCTCCTCTAAGCTGCGGCCATCTTCGTCGGCTGCAGGCAACGCCCATCTGGCCATAGTCTTTTAATCATGTGTCGCCCCCTCCATACCGCAGTCCCTTCCCTCAAGAACCCATGCAAAATAGACACAAAAACCATTTGCACTTTAATGAAGTGGGTGTGATTCTAAACAAAACTCACAGCACCTGGCTACAGGAGAAGAACAGCCATTGGGACATAAAGGGAAATGGAGGCAATCATATTTTGTGACTTTCACTATTCTTATGGGGGCACCCTTGTACTCTTGGTGCTAATTAAATTCAGTAGAACTGGTAACCTACCACACATATATCTCAGCACTATCAATACACTACTAATTTTTAGTGAGAATAGAGGCCAAGATATGATAGACTACACAGAAGACATTAGGGAGAAAATCTAAGTAGGCAGTCTCCTTACTGTGGTATACAGGTAAAAAGCATGAAGCATGCAGCAAAAGACTATAGTACAGGTACCATTGTATTGTATTGTATTGTATTTATTATTTGTAACGCGCAACTGTCACCCTACGGGTATCCTGGCGCCCAACAGGAAGTAGTCAGATGGTACTACAATACACTAGCTGTCAAGACCTATAGAACAGCCGCCGGATCTATTAAATAAAGTCACGGGGATTAGACTTTGGCGAATAGCCTTGTTTTCAGGCTCTTTCTGAAACCCAGTAGGGTGCCAATTTGTCTGATGTTCTGGGGAAGCTCGTTCCACTGCCTAGAGGCAGAGATGCAAAAGGCTCTGCCTCCCATCCTCGACCTCCTGATCCTGGTAGTAGCTGCCAGACTCTGGCTAGAGGAGCGCAGGGATCTGGAGGGCCTATACCAGGAGAGCCTTTCCTGTAGAGGGATAGGTCCCGTGTTGTGCAGGGCTCTGTACACAGTACATAGGGATTTAAATACAACTCTACTCCCGATTGGCAGCCAATGTAGATCTCTTAGCGCCAACGTAGTGGAGGAACTGCGAGGTCTTTTAAGTGCCAGCTTGGCAGCTATAGACTGGACCCTCTGGAGCCCCTGTAGGATGTACAGGGGGGCCCCTAGATATAGAGAGTTACAGTAGTCCAGTCTGGCCAGGATCACACTCCTAACTACTAGTGGCCTGGACTCATCAGGCAGAAGGGGCAAAATCTGTCTGAGCGCTTTAAGCAATCCAAAGCAGACACTGATGGTTTTATTGGTCTGAGAGATCATTTGGAGATCCGCATCAAACAGTACCCCTAAATTGCGCACGGTTTTAACTGGGATACAGGGTTCAGCTCCTGGCGCAAGCCTGATCTCATGGGAAGGTTGTTGATTCAGTTTGGCTGACGAGCAATAGACAACCTCTGTCTTCCCCTCATTAAATTGAAGGGAATTTATGTTCAGCCACCTGGAGACCCTGCTCATGCAGTTCTGAAATGTCTCCATGCTCACCGCCTGTCTTCCTTCTAAGGAGAACACCAGTTGTGTATCATCGGCATAGTTTATCAAATCTATGCCGAAGGATTTAATCATGGGAATCAGAGGCTGCAGATAAAGATTAAAGAAAATAGGGCTGATCGAGGAGCCCTGAGGTACTCCATGACTGACCAGGGACTTGGGAGATGAAAAGGGTGCTAGGGTCACCACCTGTTGTCTACCTGTCAGATAGGATTGTATCCACCTCAGGGCCTTGCCCTTCACGCCCAGTTTTTCCAGCCTACTTAGCAGCACTGCATGGCTGACCGTGTCGAATGCTGCCGACATGTCCAACAGCACCAAGACTGAGGAGTTGCCGTTGTCGGCTCGCATTCGAAGGGTGTCCAACATGGTTGCCAATGCCGTTTCTGTTCTGTGGCCTGGGCGGAAGCCAAATTGGTCCTTATCCAACAGACAGTTGTCTTCCAGATATCCTGACAGGGACCTACTGACCACCTTTTCCACAATTTTTATCGGGTAGGGCAGGAGTGATATGGGCCTAAAATGCGCCGGAATAGTAGGGTCCAGCGAAGGCTTTTTAAGCAGGGGAGTAACCACTGCCTGCTTCCATGCATCCGGCACTGTGCCTTCCTCAAGAGATTGGCGACAAATCTGATGCATCCAGGGGAACAGCTCTGGCCCATATTCCTTCCAGATCCTGTGCGGAAGGGGGTCTAGAGGTGACCCAGATGACACATTCTGGGCCAGACTGAAAAAGAGCTCCTCTGTAAGAGGGGTGAAATTTTCCAGTGATGACAATATTGGTAGAGGTTCCTCTTCTTCTGCCTGTGCCACTGCATCTTTGCAGCTGTCCCTTTCCTCCTTCAGCCCCCCCACAATTTTAGCAATCTTTTCCTCAAAGTAGATCGCGATCTCATTGCATAGTTCTTGAGTAGCGACCACCTTATTACTCGTACAGGTGGGATGTGAGAGATCCCTTATGATATTAAAAAGGGTTTTGGTACTGTTAGGGGACTGAAGAATAGTAGTGGCATAGAAGTGTGCCTTGGCTTTGGCGATGGCTCCTTTATATTTTGCCTGTTCCACTTTCAACAATTTTTTATCCAACTCTGAATAGCATCTACGCCATTTCTTTTCTGCCTGTCGGCGTGCATTGCGTAGGGATTTCAGCTCCTCATTAATCCAGGGAGCAGATGGTTTCCTCTTATTCTTTATAATTTTCAGAGGGGCAAGTCTATCCAGGGTCTTTGTGATGTGATTACAATATTTTTGATAATTCAGATCTACCGATTCTTCTGGATCATAGGAAACATTGCTCATAAAAATAGGCTTTGTTTTATCCTTTGGTAATTTAGACCAATTCCGTCCCATCCTATAAGTCACCGGGCGCTCATTTCCATTCCCCTCCGTGGGTATGGAGATCTGGAAGTGGATTAGGGAGTGGTCAGTCCAGTGCTGAGGTAGGATATCAATCATCCTAGTCTCAGTTTGGTTAGCGAAGACCATATCTAGGATATGTCCCCCTGAATGGGTTGGCTTCTGTACCAGCTGATCCAGGCCCCAGTTTCCACAGTTGTCCTTCAGATCCCTCAGGTGACTCCCCAGGGATCCATTGTCCCAAAGATTAAAGTCTCCCAGGATCAACATTCTGGAGTGGGACAAGACAAGGGCAGCAATGGTGTCAAACAACGCCTGGTATTGTGTTTCCGGAACAGGTGGTCTGTAGCATATCAATCCAGTCAGGATCCTACCTTTTTGGTTCTTGTAGGGAGAACCCCAGTAGCTCTACCCCCGCCACCCCGTCGATCTGTAGAGGGGAAAAGTCCCACTTATCTTTATAGATCACTCCAAGCCCTCCTCCTCTTCCCAGTGGCCTAGGTTTATGAAATAGTTTGTATCCTTCAGGGCATGACGAGCCCAACTCAACAGAGGTGTCCACAGTAGTCCACGTCTCCGTTATGAATAGGGCATCCAGGTCCATGTCATTTAGTAACTCAGACACTTCCAGGTGGTGTTTTACTAGGGATCTACTATTGATCAACCCACAATCCAGCATTACAGCAGACTGTAGTAGGGAATTTTGGGGTATTCCCTCTGCACTCTTACCTATGGCCAATAGCTCGTCCCTAGAATACCTACATGAGGCAGCGGTCTTTGCCCTAGGCCCGTCCGGAGCACGGACGGGCACAGACGGGCTTTCCTCTGGCGCTCCTCCGGCGCGACGCTGAGTGCGTGCGCTACGCGCCTGCATACTAATCTTTAAGTAGAGTGTGGCTAGGGGCACTCGCAAACACTAGAGCGCTAGCCCCTATAGGGTTTCAAGCCTACACCCAAAATGGCGGTCGGGAGTGAGGCAGCACTAGATTCACCCGAGTAGTGAGTCCTGTGGGGTCTTTGTTGCTTTGGGGGCAATGCGAGCAAAGCGGGAGCGAGGGGGACAATTAAGGGTTCTACACAATCAATTAGCACAATCAATTTTAAAAAATTTTAAAAACGAGCAAGTACTTCTAAATATATTTTTTATAATCAGCAAGGTTCTATATTAGCAGCAGCAGCATAACCAACCTATTTGTTGTCCGCGCGAGGCTAAACTGGTTCCCTAAATAGTGTTTGTCCAAGGGCACTCGCAAACACTAGAGCGCTAGCCCCTATAGGGTTTCAAGCCTACACCCAAAATGGCGGTCGGGAGTGAGGCAGCACTAGATTCACCCGAGTAGTGAGTCCTGTGGGGTCTTTGTTGCTTTGGGGGCAATGCGAGCAAAGGGGGAGCGAGGGGGACAAATAAGGGTTCTACACAATCAATTAGCACAATCAATTTTTAAAATTTTTAAAAAACAAGCAAGTACTTCTAAATATATTTTTTATAATCAGCAAGGTTCTATATTAGCAGCAGCAGCGTAACCAACCTATTTGTTGTCCGCGCGAGGCCATAAACTGTTAATGATGTCATATCATGCTTATTTAAGGGCATAGTAGTCACCCATGGTTGGATTCAAACGTCCAGAACAACACTTTTGGGTTCAACACAAAATTCACATACAGCATCTCATGACTTGGGTTCTATTCAATCACACAGGCAGTCACTCACCCATAAAGCTACTTACACAGCCAGTCACTCACCCATACAGCTAATAACAGAGCTACTCACTTACCCTTACAGCCACTCCCACACCCATTCACTCACCCACACAACCACTTACATACCCACTTACTCACCATGCAACCAATCACAAAGATACACACTCTCCAGTACAGCTAATCACACACCCACTCACCAATTCAAACAGCCAATCACTCACCTATCCACTTACACACTATGTCACTCACCCATACACTCACTCAGTCACCAATACAGCCACTCACACACCTACTCACCCACCAATACAGCACCTCACTCATCCATACAGGCAATCACACACTCACACATATAGCCACTCATGCAACCTCTCGCTTACCCATACAACCACTCACATACCCACTTACTCACCCATCCAGCCACTCACACATACTCACCCACACAAACACTTACATTTGCATTCACACATCCATACAAGCACTCACATGCCCACTCACTCACCTATACAGAAACTCACACAGACACTGACTGTGCAGTACAGCCACGTACACACCCACTCATGTACTCACATACCTACTCATATAGCCACTCACTTACTTATACACCCACTTGCACACCCAGTCACTCACCCATACAGTCACTCACCCACTCATTCATCCATCCATACCGCCACTCACTCAGCCAATCCCTCACCCATACAGATACTCACACACCCACTTAAAGGTGTCTTCATCTTACTTTTCAAACATCTAAAGGGTATTTTGAAGTTTACTTTACTGAATGATGTCATCAGTGATATCATTTGAGATATCAGTGATGTCAGGAGTGATATCACTGACCATCTCATGAGTGATGTAGTACGTGCGGTCATAAGCAGTGCATTGTGGGGGGTTCTAAGGTTTTTAGGTTGAGTCTAGGCCGCGCATGAGCTGTCTCTCGACATGTGGTTATCTGCTCCTGGGCTTTCACTACGCCTACTGGTTTTTATTGGTTCCTATGTCTGCCTTTAAAAATTCCTTCCATTCCATTGCTGAATAGTTCACATTTGTCCCACCTTTTGCCTGTTTTATTCTGCACTGGAGACCGACCCCATTACATGGATCAGTTCCATTCTGGCCATTTATGTAGGCTTGGGCACTACTTTTTCTTTGGACTCTGCTCGCGAGGACGGTGATGTCCTCCCACCACCTTTCATTGTGAAGAAGGCGTCAACAAACAACTCACTTTTCAAGCTTCCTGTGCAGTCTGTGAAGGGAGTGGGGAGTATTCAGATGCAGCGCGAGCACAGTAAGCAGTAGCAGCATTTCAGAGTGCTGCTGTCCTTGTTTCTTTAACATTTAATAGCAAGCAAAGATTAAACTTTTAGTTGAAATTATCCCGACAAAAACTTTCTTTAAAGTTCAATAGAATTAAGTAAATGGAAAAAAAAACGCAAAGCAGAAAAAAAAGATAAACACGATCATCTCTTTAAAAATGGTACAGCTGGAAACAGAATGGCAGGATCAGCAGAGTTTAAAAATGCTTTTTTTTTCTTTGATTACCCTAAACTGACGAGTACAGCAGATGTTCACACTGCAAGCACCCTGCTCACTACAAACTCATAAAGACACAGCAAAGCTTCTACTCTGACATTCAGCTTGCACTCAACCAAGCACATCTCATCCTGAAATCACAGTCACGCCTCTCACAATACCATCACATAGGCATACCACTTACCCTGTAATCACTTATGCACATCTCTGACCCTTCACTAAACCAGGCCCAATGCTCACCAGGCATGCACTCAGGCACAATGCTTCCCCTGCAGTAACAGAGTCACTATGTTCACCCATGCATTCACACAGGCAAAATGCTCACTCTGCACTGATACAGGCACAATGCTCACCCATGCATTCACACAGGTACAATGCTCACGCTACACTTACACTCCACATAATACCACTCAACACCACATAATTCAACTCCATCTAATTACACGCTACTCAATACCACATAAATCCCCTCCATACCACGTACAAATCCACATAAATACTCTGCACACCATGCCACATAATTCTACTCAACATAATTTCACTCAGTGCCACACTGTTTCATGCCACACTATCCAACTGTACCCAAATCTATTCCACAACACATAATTCAACACCAAACCGTGTACTTTCACAACATAATTCCACTGCACACCACATATATCCAAAACACAACATATAATTCAACATCATACCACAAAATTCAACAGCATACCGCATAATTAAATTCAACCCACATCATTCCAATACACACCACATGCATCTACTTCACTCCATAACACATAGATAAGAGACATTTACATTTACAACACCAATAGATCTAACTCTTTCTATTTTTTAACACACAAACATACATATCTGGAGCTTAGCTCCTACCTATTTGTTTTTTTCAATCACCAATAAGTCAAAGCTATCCACACAGTTCCACGCCACACAATTCAACTCCAAACATCACATAATTAGATTCCACTACATACCTCTCTACAACACAAAATAGCATTCTGCATAATTACACACCATAACACACAATGCCACTCCACATAAATCCAGTACACTCAATACAACATATTTACTATCCATATAATTCTACAGCACACCATGCCACATAATTCCACTACACAAATACACTCCACACCACACAATTCCATGCCACAGTATTCCACAACTTATCCAATCCAACCAACATAATCTACTACACACCACATACATAAACTCCATAACACACAAGTAAAAGAGATTGCCATTTACAATACAAATAGCTTTCACTCAAACAAATGCGAGACCTATTGCATTTCCAATGCTTGTTTTAATTCTATTTCCTAACTATAACGTCCCTGTATTCTGTATTTTTTAGCGAATTTCTACAGTTTTTATATGTAATTGCTCAATTATAACAACGTCCCTGTAACCTTTCGCCTTTTATACAATTTCTAAGGGTTTGTTAATTTTATTTCCTAACTGCAACCTTTGAGACTGAATGGGTGAGTGCCTGCATGGGTCTGTGAGTGGGTGTGAGAGTGTCTTTGTGTTCTGTGACTGAGTGTGTGGGTTTCTAGGTGGGTCTGTGAGTGGTTGTGTGGGTTTCTAGGTGGGTCTGTGAGTGGGTGTGTGAGTGTCTGTGTGGGTCTGTGAGTAGGTGCATAATTGTTTCAGTGGGTGTGTAAGTGCTTTTAAGCTGTGCTTCTCCAGAGTTACTTTGAATTGTAAAGGCTGCATGGAATAGCGTTGCTCAGACAGGGGACAACAGGTTTAAGGGTCAGGGGCCAAGTTCTGTATTTAGAACTGACCAGCACTACTGAACGTAAAATGTCCACGCAGGGAGCCACTGTGACACGGTGTGATTTCTATATTACACTATGAAAGCTTGTAATGTTGGAGAGTAGTTTAATAAACTTATTTCTTTGTATTGATTACATTTCATGATTCTAACATTGTGGGGTAAAACACTACAGGTAATGTAGATTTAGCTCTAATGATGTCTGAGGCTATAATGTGCCTAGGAAAATTGGGGTAAAATCAATTCTCAATTCATGTTAATAATATTTAGGATATTGTCATTAATAATTTAACTACGTTTAAGAAATGGAAGAAGTTACTTAGTTGTTTCAATGAACTTATGGCCTTGATTAAGCCTTCCTGGAACACGATTGGACACCACAGATCTGTTTTAGGTAACATTAGTTAAAGGAAATATTGCATATTCTGTTAGGAGCACATGGGGATATCACTGTTTACTAGCGAAATAATACAAGTGTAGGAGGTATGCAGGTGGGGTTTATCCTATTGAATAACATTATCAAGGGGTAGCAGCGTCTAAAGGCCCTGTAAAGAAAATAGCTTTGTCATGCATACAGAAATAGTGGTTTTCACTCAAAATTCATAAACATATGAACCTGACAGAGGAGCCTTCCAAATAACAGCACCTAACCAGTTATCCCTCCATCAATCTACTCCCCTCTATACTAGCCGGGGGCTGTGTGCACACTGAATTGCATCCACCGTCACAATGCTTGTTCCCTCAGGAACCTAACAATTCAAAAACACGGAGGAGCTTCGCGGGCACCCAAGATGGCCGCGTAAGCTCGGAGCTCTGCGGACCCTCCGACCCTCCGCAATAATCCTGAAAGAAATCCTGTTCCACTTCGGTGGATTCTGCTTGCTGACGGGTCACTGACGCGGGAGCCACTTTCCGCCTCTGAATCGGTGGTTCCTACGCTGAGCTACGTCGAGTGGGACTCCGTGCCAGGGATGCGCCATTGTCTCCCTGATCTCCGCCGCTCCGCACGACTGGAATGCGTAGTGCCTGGTGGTGTTCGCTGAGAGCGGAGTGCCTGTGACTGCGGTGTTCGCTATCATCGGCCTTGTCTGGCCATTTGGCTCCAACCGCTGCTCTTGGTATACTTGGATTGGACCCGTGTGGTGTGCCCCTTTGTTCTCGTTGGACCCAACATGGCGGGCAAAGGAGACCCCGAAAAGACGTCGAACTAAGGCGTCCGTGGTAAATCTCAAACACAACAGAACAGAATTGAGCGATATGTTCAGCCGCGCACTTCACCTGCTGCGGGAGCCTCCACTAAAGACTTTCCTTCTACGGGATCACCCAATGGATCCGAGCCCACCCTCAGTGACATTATGGGTGCCATCGCTGGCGTACGTTCCGACTTGCAGAAGCAGCACGAGGTCTTAACCCACAAGGTGGACACCATGGCAGTGGATCTCACCCTTATCAGGGCCGACCTGGGTAAAACTAATGATCGCGTGAAATCATTGGACATCAAAACCTCTAGCCTTACCACCGACGTCTCGGACCTGCAGACAGAGGTCCGGACTTTGCGGTTAACTTCTGAACACTTCTCTAGGAGGCTGGAGGATTTTGAGGGACGTGCCAGGCGGCAGAATGTCCGTATCATTGGTGTCCCGGAAGGCTCGGAGAAAGTGGCGGTGGACCTATTTGTTGAGGACCTGATACAGAACCATTTATCTCCTTCCGGGCTGAGTAATTTCTTCTCGGTGGAGCGCGCTCACCAGGTACCTGGCGGCCCGCCGAAGTCGGGGGTGGCGCCAAGACCCATCATTGCGAGGCTCCTCAACTTTAGAGACCGGGACGCTGTCTTGCAAGCGTTTAGAAGGCATGGACCGCTCAAGTTTCAGAACTCTGAAGTTCAATTCTACCCGGATTTTACCAGGGCGGTTCAGCGGCAGCGCCAGAGCTATGCGGTGGTGAAGCGGCGATTGAGAGACATGGGCCTAAAGTACTCTATGATGTTCCCTGCTAAGCTTCGGATTGAACATGATGGTCATGCCCTGTTCTTCGACGTCCCGGAAAACGTCAGTGACTGGCTGGACACTTTGCCGCAACGCAGGGAAAACCACGATGACCATGATGGGGGCGCGACTGGTGGTTCTGATCAATGAGTCTTGGCTCTACTACAGGAACTTTGGCGGTTGGTGGTCCTGCAATATGTGACTATCGTTACTGTATTGAACTGACTTTGAAGATCTCCTGTCGTTTCAGGGAGGGTGGCGGGAGGTGTCCGTGGGGATTCCTCACTCCTTTTGGGGCTTTTGTAGACTAGTTAATGGGGCGACAGGCACACTGCTGGTTGGGGGGGCTCTTTAGTCTGATGCAGGGGTGCAGGGTGGAGGGTGGGTGTGAGCAAGTTCATTTGTTTGTTCATTCTTTTTTCCTTCTTTCTCTTAGGCAATGGGTTGTGTATGGTGTTGCTTTTATCTGGCTGCTATGGGATGTTGGGGCAGGAGGGGGTGGGCGACACGATGATGGGGGGTAGGAAATTAAAAGTAATCAGTTGGAATGTTAATGGGCTGGGTGACCGTATCAAGAGAGGGGTTGTGCTCCAGCTGCTTAAGCGCCACATGCCTGATGTTGTTCTTCTACAGGAAACGCACTTGTTTGGAAACTCATGCAAAGCGCTCAATCGCAAAGGTTACAAGATGGTGGCCCGCTCTGGGTTCTCTTCGGGCTCTCGGGGGGCGGGTGTTCTTGTACGTACGTCCCTCCCATTTGAGATTGACGTCACTACGATTGATGATAGAGGGCGCTACGCCGCGGTGGCAGGGAGATGGGAAGGGCGTTCCCTCACTCTTCTTTCAGTTTACGTCCCCCCAGGCCTACAGGCCAGTACTTTCCGAGACCTTGGTGACGCCATTTTAACTCTGCCTGCTGGCTTGTTGATTGTGGGGGGTGACTTCAATTCAGTCTGCTCCGGCTCCTTGGACCTGCATCCGCCTAGAGATCTCCGTAGTTCCCAACTGTGGTTGCCTTCGTTCTTAGAGTCCATGGGCTTGGTGGACAGTTGGCGACTTTTGCACCCCACGCTTTGTCACTTCTCCTTCCTTTCCGGTGCACATGGCAGTCTTTCCCGGATAGATTACGTTCTCACCTTAGCTGCACACGCGTCTGCCGTGTCTGAGGCCCGATTTCTGGCGCGGGGCATCTCCGACCATTCTCCGTTATGGGTCTCCTTCGATTTTGGTATCGTCCTGTCGGACCGGCCGGCGGCGGTTAATCCGTGGTATTTCCGAAATCCTAAAACCCGCGCTCTCCTAGCCAAAGCCGTCGACCTTTACTTCTCTGAAAATGAGGGCACGGTTAGGTCGGCCGAGACCTTGTGGGAGGCATTTAAGACTGTTTTGAGAGGCGAGGCTTTCGCTCTGAGAGCTGAGGCCCGTAGGCTTAGAGACGCAGACCTGCTACTCATTGAGGAGGAGGTTCTGAATCTGGACTCCCAGTTGGGGCCCGAACCTGACCCCGCTCTCCTACACGCTCTTTCCCTCAAACAGTCGGAATACCGCGATCTTGCCACGAATGCCGCTCTGACCTTGGCTAAGGAACAACAAGGTCGTATTTATGACGTTGGGGACAAGGCTGGGAAGCTGCTGGCCTGGTTGGACAGGAGAGAGATGGCTAGCCGAGTCGTACCCGAGATTCTGGGAGATGACGGAGTTGCTGTCACCGACCCCAGTGCCATTGCCGAGTCTTTTGCTGATTATTTCCGGGGTGTCTATACCTCCACTTCGGAGTACTCCGAGGCTGACTCGACAGCGCTTCTCACGACGGTTGACCATTCCCTGTCTCTCTGACGAGGACCGTGAAGACCTGGATAGAGACATATCTATTGACGAGATCGCACTTGCGATCCGCTCGTTGCGGTCTGGAAAGGCATCTGGTCCCAACGGCATCCCGGTCGAACTATATAAGATACGACCTGACGTGGTTTCCCCGTATCTGCGTACTATGTTTATGGAAGCTCGCGACGCCGGCCTTCTTCCCCTTGACCAGAGGCTGGCCACCATTGTGGTCATCCACAAGGAAGGGAAACCGAGAGACATGTGTCGATCCTATCGTCTCATCTCTCTCCTGAATGTCGAGCCTAAGGTTCTTGCCAAGCTGCTTGCCAATCGACTGATTGGAGTTATCGGCGACTTAGTGCATCCTGACCAGTCGGGCTTTATTCCGCACCGCAACACTGCCCTCAACCTGCGTAGACTCCACGGCGCCCTGGCTAGGGCCCATACCCTTGAGGAACCGGCAGTCCTCGCCTCTCTTGATGCCACAATGGCCTTCGACTCTCTTGAGTGGAACTACCTCTGGGCAGTGTTGGCGAAGTTCGGCTTTGGTCCGGTGTTCGTGGATTGGGTGAAACTTCTCTACGCTAGCCCACTGGCTAATGTTTCAGTGAATGGCCGTCTATCGACGACCTTTGCCCTTCACAGAGGTACCAGACAGGGTTGTCCTTTGTCGCCTCTCCTGTTTGCCCTGGCTCTTGAGCCGCTCGCGGCCATGTTGCGCACGCACCCTGATCTGCATGGTATAACCTGGGCCCCAGGCTTCGAGGACAGGGTCTCCCTATACGCGGATGATATCCTGCTCTACTTGACTTCTCCCTGCAAGTCCCTCATCGTGGCTTGTGACATACTCAGACTTTTTGAGAGATACTCTGGCCTAGTCATCAACTGGGCCAAGTCCTCCCTGTACGTCCTGAAGGGGGACACGCCGCGCCTCCCTAGAGGCTGCAATATCCAGATGGCCATGCAGGGTTTCAAGTACTTGGGGATTTACATCTCTGGGAGTTCGAAAGCGCAGTATGACCACAACTTGCTCCCTCCACTTCAGCGTCTCCGGCGTGATGTGGACAGCTGGCGTAAGCTTCCGCTCTCCCTACTTGGCCGTGCAGCATTGTTTAAGATGATGTCCTTGCCCAGGTTTCTCTATGCCTTGCAGAACACCCAAGATCCGGTTCCGGCCCGCTACTTCAGGGAGATTGAGAGTCTCCGACGAGCCTTGCTCTGGGATGGTCGTCCCCGCGTCGCAGTCACGAAGCTCACGCTTCCGTGGTACGACGGGGGCATAGCTCTGCCGGACGTACGAAGGTATTATTGGGCCTCCCAGCTCGCAGCTCTCAATCACGGTTTTTACGGCCCAGTTAACAGCCCCGGCTACGCCATGGATCGATGGCTTTTGGGCGGTGGTAACTACTACCGGGCCCTGTACTCGAGATCCTTAGATCGGCGGATGTCAGGTCCAACGAAGACGGCGGTTTTCATCTGGCGGGCGATTACCAAGGCGCAGGGTTGGCAGGGCAGACTGACCAGATTCACCCCTCTGTATGACTCCGATATTTTGGGCAGGCTATGGCACACCAAGGGTTTCGACAAATGGGACCTCATAGGCATCTCTAGGGTGGACGACATGATCTCTAAGGGAGAAATCAAGACCTTTCCTCAGTTACAGGCTGAATACCAGTTGGGGGGCTCGGAGTTCTTCCGATACGCCCAGCTGAGGCACGCGCTGCTCTCGGCCATGCCGCCGGAGGGAGCGATTCCGGAGAGCTCTCCGTTGGAGGACAGAGTGCTGAACGGCCATATGCCTGATAGCGCTATCTCACTATCATACAAAAAGCTAATCAATGTCCGTACCGACCTTCTCCTTGGAGTGCGTGATCAGTGGGTGGCAGATGGCCTGGAGATCGATGACGAGGATTGGCAGAGCGCTGTGTCCTCCCCTAAGGAGGTTGCCATCTCTTCTCGTCTAAGGCTGCTGCAATTTAAGATCTTACACAGGGTGTATGTGACTGGCCCCCGGCTTGTGCGTATGGGATTCTCGCCCGACGGTCTTTGTCGTCGTGGCTGTGGTGCCCTCGCTACCTTCCTACATATTTTATGGTAATGCCCCGTCATAGCCTCCTATTGGATAAGGGTACACAGTATTATGAGTGAAGTGACTGGAGTGGCGACTACGGCGGAGGCTCGGAGGTGTCTCCTTAACATTTGGGAACCGACTGATCATAACACGGCGCAGACCCAATGGGTGACCGTAGGCAATATGGTGGCCAAGCGGGACATTGCTCAGAAATGGGGTGCCTCCACGGCTCCCCTTGTGGTGCACTGGAAAGCCAACATGGATTGGTGTATGTTCCGGGAGAAGACGGTCTATGTTGCCAGGGGCAGGCCCCGGAAATGGAGTAAAGTGTGGGGGGCCTGGAATGCTTACCGGGGTGATGTATGCCTGCCACCTGAGCCTGTTTCTCTTGACGAACATATTTTGCCGTAGCCTGTGACGCCAACTGTGACATGCCATCAGATTGATCCTGTTTTTCCTCCTCCCACCTACTATCCTTCACCCTCCTGTATCAATGATTCGGTGTCTACTCACCTCTACCTGCTACCAATACCCTACTGAACTCTCTACCCCATTGCCATTCTTCAGCGCCACTTGGCGTTTCTTTCTTTTGTTCTCTTTCTTCATTATAAAATATTAAAAACAACCTGCATTATTCTGATGTACCTGTTTTTGCACTATTGCGCTCCTACTTCACCATGCTGCCTTGCCTCCGGGATGTTAGGCTGAATAGCTGTGTGCTCTTTCAAAATAAAGGTTTTAAAAATTTAAAAAAAAAAAAAAACAATTCAAAAACACAAGCACAGGTGCACCACACATCAAAGTTGTCAGTAAGAACAAATTATAAAGTCCAAATTCAGTCAGGATGTTCTTCAGTTTTTTTCTCTTTTTATTCCATTTGCAGAAGATAAAAAGTGGAGTCAAACTTATATGACTCTACACACAGTACAGCTGAAAAGTTTCGTCCCGGTACAGGACTTCTTCAGGGCACTGAATATTTGGTGGGTCAAACACATACAAAGGCTGATGAGTCCTAGGCTTCCTTGCTAAAGGCTGTTCCCCGTCCGATGATTATATTATATCCAAAGTTAAGGACGTCTGTATCCAGCCCATGATCAGAATGCTGACTACATGGCTCATTCCACAATAAGGATGTCAAGTCCCACCCTGTTATATTGCAGAGAGGTTCAGACACAAAGTTTGCAAAAGTTAATCTTCAAATTATGCATGGAGCCCTGAAGGCAACATCATTCACTCCACTTCATTAGGGATACGCTTGAAAAACAACAACCTCCTCAAGTACCTATCACATGTCTGAACAAGGGAATCATCCCACCATAGATGTCTCATAGAGTGATAAGGAGAAATAAAATGGCAGCGATACCACAGTCCGAAAATAAGGGTGCCGTAAGCAGTAGGAGTGCTGGAGACGTTGCAGCAAAGGAGAACCGGGCAAACTCACTCAAAATTGTTGTGCTAGGGCCAGATCAAAACGCTATGAAATAAAGTCTGCATTAATGTGCTATTATGTTACACAGCTCAATAAGCTAAAGGAATTGGTAGTTGGTTATTAATATTTTCTAGTTAGCTCAATGTGCTATTTACCTCCTAAAAGTCTGTTTGAGCCCAGCTGCCAAAAAGGGGGGTAAATATTGTCGACAGGAGGTCACCTGTTTCGGTAACCTACTGTCAAATGGGGGAGGAGACCAGCTACTGGACAAATTAAAGGTAACTAAAATTAAGTTACACTTTGTCATTTTTCTTGATTTATGTGCTCTCTCTCTCTCACTCTCTCTTTTCTTCTCACTATCTCTTGAGCCTGTCTAAGCTGTCTAGGAGCGGTTATGAGACTATTGGTTGGGCCCGCTTTAGTCATTCATTCCACAAGATGCTGTGAATATGTTCTTAAATAAATAGAGACAAAAGTACCTCAACTGTGCATGTCTAATTGGCTATTCAGTAATATTGTTTTAAAATTGCTAAGATTAATAAAATGAATAAATCAATATGCCATGTTACTGCCCATCCTATCTGATGAAATTATGAACGGATGAGTAGTCTAGATTGATGTTCCCTTATTTGACCTTTAAGGGGAACTATATGTGGGTAGTTTTTGTTCTAAAATTCCCTGTTGATAACACCATTATTGTTTATGTTATTCTCATGTTATATACAGTTTTGCAAGGGCATTACTAGTCCCTTATTAGTTAGTCTGTGTAACTGAGCTGACAGCCCTCATAAGAGCTGGTGAATAGGTTTTAAAAAAAAAAAAAGATGTTACATAGTCCAGAATGTGAACAGTAGAATGCACAAGAGTTCACAATGTTAGGTAAGACGCGGGTGTGATCCTCAGCAAACATTTTGAAGGAAAATATTGCTTTATAGGAATTTGTTTGCCACAACAGGTTTTACTAGAGAAATTCATGTACCAACTATGTTGAGGTTTTGTGTATTTATGTAGTAAGGATCCCTATTCAATTAGACGTTTTTAGATTTTCCCACCACGCCTATAACATGAGAGCATGGTCCTAAGTATAAAATATAGGTGTTTTTACATAAGAAAAATTACTTTAGAAGTGTCTGCAGTCCTGTACAAGTAGTGGAAGGTTCATAAGTAGACTTCCTTGGCTGCTTGGGATTGGGAGAAACAAATCAAATTGTGTAACGTTTTACTCTTGTCAGTTCACCAAAAAGTTACTTTTATACTCGCTAATAGGTCCAGGTTGTTTTTTACCCTCAGATAGATGAAGTGGTTCTCTTAAATAGAGTATCCTCTCTGTTGATAGATTATTTGTATGCTTTGTCTAAAGATCTTTTGTTCTGGCCACCAATAGATATCTGCTGCCCTACAACTATTGCCAGAGGGGTCCGAACATCAGATCCAGCCTGGGGAGTCAGCGCCGATCCAGCTTGGAGTCAAGGTAAAGGGAACCAGCACAGGTGTTGCTGGCAACTAGGACTGCTGTGAAAGTAGAAGGCCGGAAGCACTGGGTCCATTAAAACAATGTGAAGTGTGTACCCCTGTCACCGTCTTGGACGAATGATGGGGTCACAAATCAGGACGGAGAATTCTTTGTGTGGATCCAGTTTTTGATGCCCAGCTGAGAGAGTCACAGACCGACAAGGAGGCTCTGCTTGAGGTGATCCCCTTTGAAACAAGGGTTGCTTCAGATACTCCAGCATCAGGCCTCCGAGTCCTGGTCCCTACGTGAATGCAAGTCTGCTCCTCTGTATGTTGATCAAGAGGTGCCTGGGCATAATGGGCACAATCTATGGCCCCGACAAAAGAGCAGTGCGCCAGCAGAGCAACAGAGGAGTTAGGGAAGGACTTGAGTTCAGGGTACATGTGCTTTGCCTTTGGTGCCTGTTAGATTAAAGTGAAGAATACTGGTGCACTGCCTGAGACACTGGACAGGTTCATGGTTTTCTTCTTTAAACTGGGCCATGATTGTTTTCCTGAGTTGCAAATTGTGCAGCTCCACCGTGGGAGAAAACAATAGGAGCCTGCCTATGAGGCTCAGACGGACACAGGGAGAAGACTCCCCTCTGGCTGGTAGTACAGCAGCTTCTATTCTTCAAGTACTTTTTAGCAATGTACCCCTTTGGTCGTCCCATTTTGGAGGAGGAGCAGCCCTTTGTGGCTCCTCGTCCTAATTCCCATGGCCCGTTTGGTCCTCCTGGTCCCCAACACAAAGATTGTTTTTGTGACAATATGTGTAGTTGCTTTAATATTTGTTTTTGGAATATTATTGCTTCTGCAAGAAAAGTATTTTGTGCACTTTGATAAATAGTACTCTGCCCTCCTACTGAACATATCATTGATACCTTAGCCCTCCTAAAGAAGAACAGCGGAAGGCCTATCAATAAAATGTTTTTATTTAGACATAGCATCAGGCATATGCTGTTGGCTATTTCCAAATTGAATAAAATAGCCACTGAAATCCACTAGAACTGAGGGACATGGACTTGGACTGGTTGATTTTCAACACGGTTTTCCATTTGGGGCTGAAAGCTATTATCAGCCCTATATATAATTGTTGGGATCCTTTTTTCCCGCTGCCTTTGTATGTAATGTGACCCAATGCTCAGTTTCCCATGTATTTCTACTTGTATCTCACCAGTTAAACAAAATGTTCAAAATGTAAATGCCCACCTAGCAATGGATCAGTATATTAATGGATTTATGAGGATAGCTGTGCAGGATAACTTCCATGCTTCTATTAATTCATAGCGGATGTCTTCAGCTAATGCTTAAACGGCCATCTGTGGAAATCGCAGTAATTAGCGTTAGCATAGGCTGAAGCCATTTTGTTTGTGGCAGCCATTTTAGTTAGCCAGGTGCTCGCCATGTGCTTCTCCTGTCTTCACTGTTGCCTGCCCTTGT